>NC_142582.1:59723952-60949577 GCF_965207765.1 Zootoca vivipara | reverse complement strand
CAATGTGCCCTGGCATGAAGGGCAATTGAAAGAACTGAAAGCTGGCCTGGGTTTTCTCTCTTACATGAACACATAACATTGGTTTTCTTGATTAACTTGGTGCATGGACTTGTTAGTTCATGCTAGTACTGATAATATTACTCAGTGCACAAACTTCATCTTCTTATTTGGAGAGACGTCCCCCCCCCCATATGCTATGTAATGCCTCCTTTGTTATCTTTCCACTTGTCGGAGGGAGAGTTCTCTTCAGTTTCTGAAGTAACAATTTTATGGGTTTCAGTTAATGTGAGATTTGTCTGCTGAATTGAGCCACCTTCCTTTTGTAAATACTTTGTAAGTTGTCTTGGTTTTGTTGCTGTACCTGTTGTCTTTATGCAGCAAATTCACAGCCTAGAAATACGGAAGTATGTCTTCAGTGGCAAGAGCACATAGTAAGTTAATAGGCCCTTGGCTAGTAAAAGAATGGCCTGGCTATTTCTGTTAATCAGATTAATGTGCACATACACATGTTACATTTTAATCCTCCTATGTTTTTTAGATCAGTTTGAATAATTTATGCTTCTTCCTAGGCACTTTTTGATGATGAGTGTGCTCTGTGACCTTCAGCTCTGGAGTATGTACTTGTATTATTTGAACTAAAAGTGTTAATTTCTCATACGTGTGTTTGTCACAGAGCAGGCATTTAATGCTGTTAGATGGGGCTTTGTGGCACCACCACTTGCTGGGCAGTAGTGTTTTTTTAAATGCTAATGGTTATACAGTACTTCTCTTTGAGCATCCGGAGCAACAGAATATTGTAGGGCTTACATAAAATGCAATGTGAACAAAAAATAGTCCTTTATACCTAATACAAACCAGGAACTGCTGTAGAAGAAAATATGTGTTTTGTCTAATTTCCTCGCCTTGTGCATGGATGAGAGGAGGAAGATGAAAGGAGAACATCTTCCTGAGGCTCACCATGACTTGCTGCTACTTATGCACTTAATAACAAGCTATGGTTTGTCGTTGCATCTAAACTGGGTCATTGTCCCTCAGGAATGCATGGATGCAGCTATCAGTCTGTGAGGGGGTTGATTTTGTTTTATAATGCAAGTGCTGTAGCTTTGTGGATAGAGTTAAGTGTGGGGTTGTTAATTTTTGCTGTGTGCACACATCTTTATGTGTGCATATCAAATTAATTATTTTCAAACAAAGTCTGTAGGAAATAACCTCTATCTTTATCCTATTTTCTGTATTATTACTCTTCCATTGGGAGAACAGCTACACTATCTCCTTTCCCTTTTAGTACTGTATTTGCATATTTTATAACTTGTAGACTTGATGCTGGTACTTTGTTCTTTTCCAGTTTCTGTAGTTTCTGCAAGGAAGACATGTGCGTGCAAAGCACCTCATATTCACATCCTGTTTTCAGGCACTGCACTTTTCTGATGTTTCTATTAAGAATGTGGCTTGGAGGGATGGATATACAATGCAGTGCTCATTGGAAAATATTTCAAAAGTTCTCCTCACCCACCACTGTTGTTGTTTTGTTAAAACACGTCTCCTGCATAACACTTGCTTCATCCAGTTGTGGTGTTGAAATACCATGTTTTAGTAGTTATTCTTTATTTGACTGTCTAACCAGTTTAAGATTCTCACTATGAAAAAATTCAACCACAGAGAAACGACAATTGCACAGTGAAGGAAGTGGTCTTGGAGAGGAAACTAAACTTGTTTCTCTTTAGTCATCTGGCTAAAGAGATGTGCAGATGTATAATACTGGAAAGTAAGAAGTTCATTTTATTGAAAGTTGATCCTATCTGCGCATTTAAAATAAATGTGTAACTAGCTGCATTCTAAATTGAAATAATTTGCATTAGAACTCACATAATTTTCCACCACAGCTTTAGGGGCTATGTCAAATTTGTCAGCTCAGGGTTACCTTAAATATAATCAGCAATTGTATAAGCTAGAAATGTTAAGATCCTTATTTTTATTGATATTTTTCTAAATATGTGTAATTCTTCATAAATCTGTTTAAAGCCACAGAACTAGGTAGCAGTCTACAATGCTCAGTGAATCCTCTTCAAGACAAATGCAGCTGGTTGTGCTCGTTGTTCTGATGTGAGGTATAAATAGGTATGGGTTACATAGCTGTCAACCCCCGGATTTGAAGATAAGGAATCCTATGGGGCTGTCAGCTCCCGGATATGAAAGTAAGGGCGCTGAATAAGGGAATTTCCCGCAAAAAAAGGAAAAGTTGACAGCAGTGATGGGTTATAAAGACTTATTAATCAAGATTATCTAACTACCAGTTGCCCAATTTTTGCAGTGTAAAAGTTGCAGTTATGTAGGCTTCTGAACACAAGCAATGTAAAATCATTGCAGCAATTTGAATAATGCATGTTCTTCTAAAATAGTATACAGTGGTGCCTTGATTTAGGAATTTAATCCGTTCCAAAGGCATCTTCGTAGGTCGAAAAATTCGTAAGTCAAAAAGCGCCATTGGAAATGCGATTTCCCATAGGAATGCATTGGAAACGGAAAAATTAGTAAGTCGAAGCAACCCTATCTAAAAATTCGTAAGTCGAAAAATCCCTATCTAAAACCGCCGCGGTTTTCCCCCAGATGTCGAGACATTCATAAGTGTGCGGCCATTACCCCCATTCGTAAGTCAAAAAATTTGGATGTCGAGTCGTTCGTAAGTCGTACCACTGTATTTGTACGTGGGACAGATTCTACAGGGTAAACTAACTTCTTAGTTCCTTTTGACACATCTGGAAGATACCATGTTGGGTACTCCTTTAGAATTTAGCTTTGTTACAATAAAACCCAGTGTTCCCAATCTCCTATGTGACAATGATTTCTGGTCTAAGGTTGCAGATTCCTACATATAGATCAGGAGTCAGCAACCTTTTTCAGCCGTGGGCCAGTCCACCATCCCTCAGACCATGTTGTGGGCCGGACTATATTTTGCGGGGGGAAATTAATGAATTCCTATGCCCCACAAATAACCCAGAGATGCATTTTAAATAAAAGGACATATTCTACTCATGTAAAAACACACTGATTCCTGGACCGTCTGCGGGCCGGATTTAGAAGGTGATTAGGCCGCATCTGGCCCGCGGGCCTGAGGTTGCCTACCCCTGGTATAGAGTGCTCCAGTTTATGGGTGAAGAAGGACCTGCAAATAGAATTCATAGAATCATAGAATTGTAGACTTAGAAGGAATCCTGAGGGTCATCTAGTCCAACCCCTGCAATGCAGGTATTTCAACTTAAGCATCCATTGGGCATCAAGAAAGCAGTTGTACCTCTGCATAGTGGAGGGACTAAATTGTGCTCTTCTGATCCTATATCATCAGAAAAAGGCAGACCTTTCCATAAACTCAACCAAATCCTGATGCAGGGTTAGGCATTTAACCCATCAACAAAATATTGTCAAATAATCACTCCTTTCTTTGCAATCAGATGTAACTTTGATGGGTGTAAAAAAGAAAGAAAAGAAATTACTGCTTACAGGGGCATTTGTGGCTGATGATATTTAGCTGTTTTTAAACAAATGCCCCAGTACATACCGTGTTTCTCTGAAAATAAGCCATACCCCGAAAATAAGCCATAGTGATAGGCAGTTTAACCTTGTAGGTTAAACTGTACCATACTTAATAAAAAAAAGACATTCCCTGAAAATAAGCCACCGTGGGTTTTTTTGAGGAAAAATAAATATAAGACGGTGTCTTATTTTTGGAGAAATATGGTAGTATTTGACCTGTGCTCTGCCCTTAAGTAAGCTTCAATATTTATTTATTTATTTATTGGCAATATCTCTGTCATATTCCTTTTGATGCAGTGGGAGAACATGATAGGTCTCTTCCCCCAGCAAATATCTGTATGTTTACGGTAGTAGGTAACAATTATGAAAACGTAGCTCTAATCTGAACTCCCTAACCTTGAAAAGGTAACTTTAAAAGGTTTGATATCCCCTTAAATGAAATGAGAACTATGACTGTGGAGAAAACAGAGAACTTCTATTTATGGTAGGTGTTTGTCCTACAAAAGATTACTGTATGTTGGTGCATTGGGTTGTAAGGGTGAGAGGCTTGTCCATCTCTGAAGCCTTGGAACTATCTATAAAAGTACGGTGCTGATGGAAGGAGGCTTTTTTTAGCTCACTAAAATGATTAGGATTTTTGGACAGAAGCAAACACTTGCATGACATTAAAATATCTTTTGAGCTAAAAATACATGATACTATTTTTAAAAAGTAAGTGACTGACTAAGGAGTAGGCCTGATTAGATAAAATTGTCAATCCATGGCTATCATTTGGATATGTTCAGTGAAATCCTGTTAAATGACCTGATTATGAAATAATGATAGTTTTTCAGAGCTCTGCCCTTGTGCACCAGGTGGTAAGAGTATTATGGTCAAGTGATCTTAGAGAGGTAAATTATGATGTGTAATTTAGCATCCACATAACCTTCTTGTGGTCTTGTATGAGCTAAATTGTTTTTTTAGGATTCACACACATTTGTGTGTGTGTGTTCAACCAAACCCATTTTAGCTCCCAGCACCACTGCTTATCTTGTTGCATCCTGTTGCTGTATACAAGAATATGTCGGCTGAGATACTAAAGATTCATATGAGGTCTGTGAGGTTAGGAAGAAGGATGATTGGAGGCAGTGGCAGCCTCCAGGGCCTGCCCAGCTACTCATGCCACTGGTCTGAGGAAAGGAACTGAGGGAATGGCTTCCAGCTGCTGCTTGTCACTTCATTGAGATCTCCTGTTTTCACTTCCATCTCTCTGTCTACCAGAACCAGGGTTGTGCTGCTGTGTGTGTTCCCAGGCACTAATAGTTTTCTAACAGCCGGCAACTACTTTGAGTCATAGCTTGTGGTAAGACGCCTGAACACACACACACCCCATTCATTTCTCAGGAATTGAAATGTAGGGATCATAGACCAGATCTACACACAGAGGGTGTAATTAACTGCATCCATGCATGTGCAGAATAGTTTCACACTCACTGTCTTCCTGTCCACCCACTGTGTGCCTCTTTGGAGTAGATTTTGCGGTTGGGGGTGTACAGGGGCAGGGAAGTCCTGTTACCAGAATGGACATGCACTTGTATAGCATTTGATTTTACCCAGGAGCAGTTCCTGTGAATAGCCTGGTTTGCTGAGTGCGAGTATTCTAGCCGCCTCTTGAAGCACTTCTACTTGCCTGCCACTTCTAACATCTTTTCGCTTCTCTTTTCCTCTGTCCCCAGGCTAACAGGCAGTGCATCAGTACACTTGTTACAGCTCTTAAGTGTACTGTGACAGTTTCACAGCTCTCTGGTGTAATGTGAAAGGCAGTGGGATAGGTTTATCAGAAGCAGCTGTTTTTATTTTGTAGATTGTTGCATGGGTGGAGTGGCAAGGGATGGGGCTAGTAGCTTTTGCAGGAGATTAAGATGTAATTGCAGGTTTGGCTTTGAAAAAACACCCTGCTAAAGAACAAAACCTGTGAGTAAAAGAAATAGAGCATCAATACATTTTAATAAGCCTTTCGCTTATGGATCTTTGTAGCAGCACCGCTCTAAGCTGTAGACCTCAAAATAAGTTTATTACATTCTCAATTTTGCCTTAAGTAATCCTTTATCAATTGTGAATTGAACATGGGCGTGGCTAGGCTGTTGCTGTTGCTGAAATGGCTTGTACAACCTTGAGATGGGTCAAGGTGTTTTGAGGCAGGGAATAGCCAATGAATTCACCCTCTATATAATCTATGTGATGGGACCCAGGTGGCGCTGTGGTTAAACCACTGAGCCTAGGGCTTGCTGATCAGAAGGTCGGCGGTTCGAATCCCTGTGACGGGGTGAGCTCCCGTTGCTTGGTCCCGTTGCTTGGTATGTGTTTTCATGGGGAAATTATGCACAGCTACTTTGCCCCTGACTCCTGCCAACCTAGCAGTTTGAAAGCATGTCAAAGTGCAAGTAGATAAATGGGTACCGCTACAGCGGGAAGGTAAACGGCGTTTCCATATGCTGCTCTGGTTTGCCAGAAGCGGCTTTGTCATGCTGGCCACATGACCTGGAAGCTATACGCCGGCTCCCTCGGCCAATAATGCGAGATGAGCGCGTAACCCCAGAGTCGGTCACGACTGGACCTAATGGTCAGGGGTCCCCTTTACCTTTATAATCTATGTAATCTATGTATTGTACCCTGAAAGTGCTAATCAAAGAACATGTAGCTCATTAGTGATAGGAAAGGAGGAGTCTGTACAATATGAATTCTAGACCTTTATGGAAAGAATAAGAATAATACTGCTTTGTGTTGATATTTTCTTCATCCCTCAAACACTTCTTAGAAATCTTAATGGTTCTGAAAGGTAGTGTAGTGTCGGTATAATTTTCCCCACAGTACAGATTGGGAGGCTATTGTGGCTGAAAATCTAGTTTGAAAATGTAAACCACTTGGTACTTTTCATTAGACTTTTTTATCCCTTCTAATTCTAGGTGTGAAATTCTAGAGAAGCTGTGCATTTATTATTTATCAGGCTTATCCTTCAGTAGAACTTACTATGATGTACACAAAGTTTCCAGGTGATCTCCTGTCTAGGTGTTGAAAAGACCCAGACCTGCCTGCCTTCAGTAAGGTTCAGCACCAAGTACCTTTTGACCATAGCTTGTTGGGGAATAAAATGAATTAAAAATTGTTTCAGGAATTTAAAGGTAAAGGTACCCCGACCGTTAGATCCAGTCACGGACGACTCTGGGGTTGTGGTGCTCATCTCGCTTTACTGGCTGAGGGAGCCAGCGTACAGCTTCTGGGTCATGTGGCCAGCATGACTAAGCCACTTCTGGCGAACCAGAGCAGCACATGGAGACTCCGTTTACCTTCCTGTCGGAGCGGTACCTATTTATCTACCGTACTTGCACTTTGATGTGCTTTCAAACTGCTCTGGTCCATGGGGTCACGAAGAGTCAGACACAACTAAACAACAAGGTTGACAGGAGCAGGGACCAAGCAACGGGAGCTCACCCCAACGGGCGGATTCGAACCACCGACCTTCCGATTGGCAAGCCCTAGGCAATGCTGACCAAACCTAATCCTTGGCATTCTGTTGAAATTGAAAGGAGTTTAGAAAATGTATCCCACAAATTACAGCATTGTTTGCATTCTGTGATGTCCTTCTAAAATGACTAAATTATATTTCCTGTGCTGATAAAATCCAATCCAAGATTAGTTATTCTAGTAGCAAATGGTGGACTTATAACAGCCCAATTTCTCATTAGTTCAAAAACATTTGTGAAATGTATTGTCCCAGGGGTCAGCAAACTTTTCCACCAGTGGGCCGGTCCACTGTCCCTCAGAACTTGTGGGGGGCCGGACTATATTTTTTGGGGGGGAGGGGGAATGAATGAATTCCTATGCCCTACAAATAACCCAGAGATGCATTTTAAATAAAAGGACACATTCTACTCATGTAAAAACACCAGACAGGCTCCACAAATAAGCCAGAGATGCATTTTAAATAAAAGGACACATTCTACTCCTGTAAAAAAACACTGATTCCTGGACCGTCTGCGGGCCGGATTTAGAAGGCGATTGGGCCAAATCTGGCCCCTGGACCTTAGTTTGCCCATCCATGTATTGTCCTATCACAGATACTATGTGTTACGTCTAATGCTAGTGCCACTTGCGGAGAAGCTAGTAGAGATGATTTCTGAGCAGAAATAAGTGCATAGAGGAACACTGGAGTGTCTACCTTGCACTAAAGAAACAGCAACTACAGGCGAAGTGGTCATAGCTGCCAGATCAGCTGCTGAGAGGGTGTAATCCTCTTCCATAAACACAGTCAGCTAGCTTGTTTCATGTTGCCTGAAATTGAGGCTGATCCCTGCAGCCCTGTTTGGAAACTTGATTTTTCTTGCCCTGCCCCTCCTCCCCCCAAACCCACTTTCCATCCCATCATCATTGGGAACATTTTACAATGGTAATGAGCTTGGCAAGCACAAGGCCTCTGCTTGCTGCCAGGATAAAACACAAATAAGAAAAACAACAGCGGCTCCCTCCTTTCTCTCTCCACCCTTTGCAGTGGGGTGGCTGGTACCACTGTGCCCATGCTGTAAGGAGGATAGAATGTCCTGCCTGCGGTTTCATGCAGATGGCCTGGAATCTGTCCGCACTGGGCAAGAAAAGAGGGAATGCCACTCACTGGCCACCCTGTTGTTTGTGATTAAACAGAGGGAAGACAATGCATCTAATTTCTCTGTTGCTCATTTTAAAACATACTGGCATGTACTGTTTACCAAAAGTAGATTCTGTGTAAGTTGATCAGGGATGATCCAGGAAATTATAGACCTCTAAAACTAGTTTTTTGTCCCATATGGTTGGCATCCGTATGTCTTGGGACAGATGGATTTGGAAGTGTGTGCCAAATAAATCAGTGGAAAGCACCTATATTAAACATATAGGGAAAACAAATAGAAGTACTGGCCTAGGTTGCCACCACCAATCCTTCATATTTTTTTGAGATGTCAGTAAAGACAGATGGAGTCATCTGGCTACATTAAAACCCACTTCCAAAGGATATTGCACTTATTCCTTGTGATGAGTACATTTTGGGCTTTCACATTTATTAAAGAAATAACTAAGGACAGAGGTTCATCATATGATGAGGATAGAGGAATTTCTTCCATTAGAGTATCAACCTGCAAAGGCCCTGGGGACTATGTTTTTATTTTAACTGGAGAGGCAAAGCCTCTATTGTTCCTGCTCGAGATATCCAAAGACACTCTGGGAAGTTGACTCACTGCTGGCTGAAAGTCTCTTTGTATTTTTAAATGTAAACAACAGCTGTGATATGCGATTGGTAAACTGAAGAATAAGATGTGTTGGCATTTTGTATTTATTGTTACTGGATGATTGTCACAATATATTTGGGGAGGTTGAGGTAAATGTTTCAGAGTTTGGGTAGATGGTGCTCAGAAGTTATTGATAGCTATTCAGTGATGATGACGACAATGACGACTATTCTATTTAATGCTGCTTTCAGCATGAACTTCAGTGACAGTGGGGGGTGGGGTGAGGGGAGAAATCTTGCAGGCACTAGGGGAATGCCTCTACAGGTGTATGTGTTCCTGGATCTGCTGTGCTGGCAACCCTTGGATTGAAACAAATCCCATTTTTGTGTGTGGTGTGAACTTGAAATTCCTGGGTTCACATAGCTGAGACACTAACTTGATGGCCTTTAACACGCTGTTCGCTCAGCCTCAATTTTCTATCTGAAATAGGAATAATAACCTATTTGAAGGACACATTGTGAAGATGAACAAAGGCTTGTAAAGCACAAAGTGCTAAAGTGCCATGATGGGGTGTAGTAAACTTCGTTTTAGAGAAATGCAAGTGGCAAATGCTACTTTAAAGAGCTCTTATTGCTCTGAGCTTCTCTCCCCCCCCCCTCAAATGCTGTGGAATAAACGGAATAAATTTCAATGACTCCTGATGCTAGTTGTAATTACTCATTGTGCATTGTTGTCATGGTCTGATGTAATTAAGTTAGATGAAGGGATGATTTTGGCCTTTTACTGCTGATGTCCATTTAAGATTCATATAAGTCCATTTAAGATTCATATAATAGTTTTCAATCAAATTACCAGTCCCTTTTCTGAAGGCAAGCATTTCCTCATTTGTAGGGATAGATCTCATTTAACATTAGCGTAACTTTTGAATGTACACGTACGTTTTCGTTTCTATCATTGGCTTAAATTGGCAACAGCAAAGCAGGGCTTTGGCAGTCAGGAGTGCTCATATTGGTCTGTGCATTTCTTCCTTTCCTCCCTGATTTTTAACGTTATTTTACTGTGACATCTGAATTGGCACACAGTGGCATTGCTTTGCCTCCAAGTGATACTTCACAAAACCAATTCAAATCATGGTTCAGTGGAAAGATGCTGCCAGTATTGATTTTATCTTGTAGCAAACTTGATGGACAGGAGGGTGATGAAACAAAGTCACCCACCGAAAAAGTGGAGACCTTTGCACGCTTGGAGGGTGAAGCTGACTCCAGAGGACCAATTTCTGCCTGTCCATTTGATGAAGATACAAGAAGTTTACGGGTGATATTTCTTCCCTTAACTTTAGCAAAGAATTAAAAAAATCTCAGTGGGTAGAGCATGAGACTCTTATTCACAGGGTCATTCACAGGGTTGGAGCTACATGTTGGGAAAAGATTTCTGCATTTCATGGGGTTGGACTAGATGACCTTTGTGGTTCCCTCCAACTCTACAATTCTATTACTTTATCAGGCACAGCAGGGAGGAAGTATATAACTGCATACCTCACGGTGCTGCTTAGGTTAGGCACTTGATGATCGGATTCTTTTGCAACTAGCCCTCTAACCACCTTACTCTTTATACCGTAGTACTGTCCTCAGGCTTGGAATGAGTAACTTACAGCATGGAGAGAATACCTCTTCCTCCACTGAGTAGCCCCCAGTGTCCTCTCACTTTTTGGTCTGACTGCAGCTGACTTTTTTTTGTGTGTGACTTGCAGCTGACTTTTGTTGCTTGACTGTAGTTGCTGACTAGCTGCTGCCCTTTTATTTTCTGTTGTGTTTACTTGTTCCAAAACTCCCATTTAGAATAACTGCCAAATAGAAAGACATTTCTGCGAAAATGATTGCCTATGAATTAGTCACTTTAACAAGGCTGTGTAGATCTTTTCTACCATACCACACCCCATACGTCTTTTTTAAAAACCTGCCTGAACAAGCTGGAAAGGTAAATGAGCCATAGCTGTGTTTTGTTTTCCTTTGGTAAATCATTGTCCTGACTAATGAGTCTTGTCACCATTTTAAAACTACTTTTTTCATTGAAAGCAATTACTGGTGTGTTGATTAGATGTTTGATAGGTCCAATTTAATAGAACTTTGTATTTGTCTTCATGAAATTGAGATTCTCAGTCTAAACTAGTATTCAGTTCTTCTTGTAAACCAGACACGTGCAACATAACTGCAAGCCAGATGTGGGGCTTACTCACAGCCTATTTGCAGCCCCCTAGGATTCTTCCAAAATCCAATCAGTAGTGAACGCAACAGTTGTGTGTTGCTCCTGCTCTCTTTGGTTCCAAGAAGGGTGCTGGAGTTCATATTAGTTTGTCCAGTTCATTGCAGCTGGCTGTGGTGTATTACAGGGGAGAAGGACCTTTTTCAGCTCATGAACTTCAGTGTCATGGGCAACATTCCAGGGGTCACATGCCAGTGGTGGGCATAGCTAGAGGCAAAAGTGGGTGGAGCAGTAGATGTGACTCTTGCCTTTGTTTAGTAAGCTGCATTCTAGCCAGGCAAAAGCACCCAGAAGGGCATGGAGTGGGGTCTGTGGGGTCTCAATGGCTGAATATGGAGGCCTGGAGAGACACATTTGGGTCCCCTGCTGTCTAATGCTGTAACTCTGAATGAATTGCTGGGAAAAATAAGCACTTGGTGGGTACCCTTGTATTGAACAGAAATGAGGGTGAAGAAGGATTGAAGAAAGAAAAATTGGGCTAATTGTGAGATGAGGAGCAGAGAGATTCCTGGTACAGCGTATATATACACGTGTTGGGGAAACGGGATTTCAGTCCTGTGGCTCCAAAGACTTGCCTGATCTATCCCTGGTATGCTCCTCTCTGAGGGACAGGGGAGATTTCTGCCATGAATAGATCTTTGGTGAATTGTCTCATTCAACTACAGACATCCCTCTCCACCACTGAAGAGGATGGCCCTACAGTTCTATGTCACTCAGTGTTCAGAAAAATAAGGAATTAACTCCAGTTGCTTGTACTTCATTTGTAATAAGTATCCTCATTTGTAATAAGTATTTTCTACATCCCTTAACTGAGTATGAATGTTAAGTGAAAAGAGACATGGCTTTGACTTTTGCAAGTGGTAACTTGTGGAAAAATGGAATTGTGTAAGAGTATAAGGAGCTAAAAATCAGAAGGATGGAAGCTGTAGGAGTGCTCTTTTTGAATGCATTTGCTGAAGAGCTCCCTCTCTGTAGTTTGAGGGCAGTTATGCTGTCATTCTTCATAGAGTGGTTTGTAAGGATTACTGAAATAATGGTACAGTATATGGAACTCTGAGTATACCACCCCACGTTATGTAAAACATACTACAGACTATTCACATACTAATACTTGTATTTTATTGAAGATATATAAATAAAGTATATAAATAAAGTGAAGGAAAGAAAAAAGAAAAATTAAACTATAATGCAATATAGTAATAACTACCACCCACATACTAGGCCACTACTAGAAGTGCACTTTGTGTTGGGGGCTTCTCTGGATTTGAGAATTTTATGATGTATTCTTTGAAAAGTCTCCTTATTTTGTTGCACTAGCAGAGCACTTTGTATCCAAAATACGTTATTTTTATCGGGATATTGGTATTATCCTATTTAAGACGTGAGGGTTAAAAAACACCTGTCTATCTTGTCTCAGAAAGCAGATTGTATAGCTTTAGACAACTTTCCTCAGAACTAACCACAGAACAAGAGCACATCTCTTTTTTAAAAAGCAACCAAATGCTAGGATGAGCAATGATTTTAATGTAGGTTGTTAAACTCAGACTCCCCTGCTCCCTTCTGAAGTTATGAAAGGTTTCCTTGACTTTATTTTGACCTGGGCCAACTCAAGTTGCAGGCTGCAGATCTCCTTGCAACTCAGCTCTTTAAGCACCAGAGTTTCTTGCATTTGTAACTAGAGATGCAAGGCC
Organism: Zootoca vivipara; assembly: GCF_965207765.1. Taxonomy (NCBI): domain Eukaryota; kingdom Metazoa; phylum Chordata; class Lepidosauria; order Squamata; family Lacertidae; genus Zootoca; species Zootoca vivipara. The sequence continues at coordinate 60,936,856 of NC_142582.1, read as the reverse complement.
CTAATTTATATTCCATGTGTGTTACTTTAGAGTTTATGGGACGTCAGATTCCAAGCAGCTACAGTTGCTCAGGTACAGAAATGAGAGCTGACAAGAGATGTGGACAGACATAAGAATTTGTTGAATGGGATATCTTCCAATCCCCATTTGAAATTAGTTGTTGATAAACTAAGCTTGAACTAAGGCAGGGACATGAGAACTCAGTTATGTGATACGAAGTGTCGTTCTTCTATTATCAGTATTTTTGTACTCAGTGCTACGAGAGATGTGAACTTTGAAATTAAACAACCTGTGTTCCAGCAGTTATTCACATTACATTTCTTAAGTTTTCTTAGCATCCCCTTAAACAACATCTGGGCAGAAGTAGTTGCGTTGCAGCTGTTTCAGCTTTTCCACTTGCATTTCTTGTTCCTCATATGATTTGTACAGTTGCTATTTGCATGGGATGAAGAGGCATATAGTTTGTTTCTTAGAAAATGATATTAGCAGCATCTCTGCCATGTGCTCTAAATCTGAAGTTGAGGACTATGGCTTCTTTTGTGTGGATTTGCAAACATGGTGTGTGTGTGTGCGCGCTAGCTAGCTAGCTAGCAGCTTCTTAACTTAGTAATGCACTTTCTGCCAGCTAGACAGGGAATCTTTATCAGTGCAGGCTCCTCCTTTCTTCAGAATGCCGAAACCAAATTAACAGCATTAACTGACTTTATTTCATACAAAATCTGTAACTTGTATTTGCCATGTATTATGCATTATAACTTTTCCAAGGGCAAAACACATAAACCATCAGCTGTAGAGAGCTTTTCAATTCACTTCCTCCCAGTTGGTGTTCTATGGAATCTGCCTTGCAGCCTTTTGATTTCACCTACTTGATAGTGCTCTCCAAGTGCACGTTTACACACTGTCCAAGCATAATGCTACAGTATGAACACAACACTTCAGAAATCATATATATGCCCCTTGGAATAATTGCCCTGGGAAGCCAACCCATAAGTGATACTTGCATCTCTCCCCGCCCCCCCCACCTCATTTTTACTGTAATGGTGGATTGTGGTGATCGTGGAGAGGTGGATCAGTTCTGGACTTCTGCCACAAAGCATTTGTTCTGTGGAAAACATGGACTAGAGCTAAAGCCTCAGCATTTCTACCATCATGGGAGGGAGAAGGCCGCTGCCTCCACCTTGATAAATTGCTTTCTCCATTCTCATTAACTCATTTCCATCGGGATAGAAGCTAGTCAACTGTTCAGCTCCAGCATGTTTTATTTTTAACAATACTGTGCTTCATTTTAGAAACAATAGGAGGTGCTGGATTTGAAACTTGGCCAGAGTCACACCTTTTGAAAATTACATAACTTTCTCCTAATGGCAGATGTGAAATAATTTGATGTAGTTACTCACTAGTAAAAGGCACTTGGATATACTCAGGGATGCCCTCTCATTATTTTATACACCTTTGGAATGTTTAAAAACAGCTTAACATGAACTATGTCAGGGCCCAAGTCTATCAGAAAGTCTTCTTTAGCAGTATTTATTCTAAATTTGTATTTGGTGGTTTGTGGTTACACTGGAGAGAATATGCTGCATATGCCCTCTTTTCTTTATAATTCCAGACAATCTATGCAAAACCAACCACATCTTTATGTTCTCTATCTGTTAATCTAGATCAGGGCAGCTCAACTTTTCATAGCAAGTGAGCCGCAATAGTACTTTCACCTGGAAACCACAGGCTGCACACTACCTTGTTGTGCTGGGAAGTGAGCCCAGCATTTGATGCCCAACCCAGCCCTCCTTCTGCCTTCCCAAAGCCAGGTTTGGGAATGAGGTATGAGGCTGGGTCTGAGAGCCCTCCTACCTCCTTCTCAAAGCTGGGAAAGTGCTAACTAGGCTTTGGGAAGGAGATGGGAGGACTCTAGGACTGTGTCAGAGCCCCCATGCCTCATTCCCAAAGCCTAGCTAGCACTTCCCTTACCTGGCTTTCAGAAGGCAGCACAAGGGCTGGAGGGGCAGGCATTAAATATTGCCAAGGGCTGCCAAAAAAGACCCTTGGGCTGCACATTAGACCACCCTGATCTAGAAGAAGTATATTAATAAGAATTCTCAGTTTTCCCAGGAGTGAGGATCAGCTTTCATATTTGGAAAAGCAAATTCTGGATGTAAAAACTGGTGAGCCTTAACTCAGTTTAGGTCATGCACCACTCAGATCTTCCTTTTGCTTCAGAGCTAAGACTTTGAAATGGGGCAGATTTATTTTCTTAGGTAAGGAGATGGGTTGGTTAGAAGAACTCACATACACTTTGAGTATTATTTAATTTATATAAAAAGTATATAGTGCTCAATATTTCAAAATAAAGGTATTGGGTTGACATGGTTTATGCCATTCTGTGGTGTGTGAATCTTGTGACACTGCATGGTTATCGGGTCAGCCAGGTAATACATGAAAGTAGTGTTAGACGTGTAGATGTAGCTACTTGTATGCTGTGTATTGTGTGTAGGGAGGGACAATTCTCATAGGTGGGCACATGTGCAACTGTATGGAAGTGAGAGCTGGGATTGCTTTGTATGACTGTGGGTGATCTAAAATTTAAACTCTGACCCCCCAACCCCATATCCATAACCATCCATTGAAGCATGTTGCCTCTTGGCTTTGTGTCTTGTTGAAAACACCACACTTTAAAGAGCTGTTGGGTTGCTGAGATGAAGTATGTTTTTTGGCAGGCTGTAACAGAGCAGGGTAGACATTTTGAGCTATTTTAGGCTAATTCTTATGGCTCTGGATCACAGAAGTTTGCTTTAAACAGAAGTTGTTGTTCTCCAATCAGGCATCAAACTGCGTTTGCAGATAAGGACTCTGTGAACTGGAAACTGGTAATTTACTAAAAATAACTGCTCTGTGGACCAAAGTAAGGCATCCTATGATCTTGTAAAAGTAATCATGTTACATATGTAATCATGTGGGGCTTTTTGTTTTGTATTACCAAACACACCATCTAAAATTTAATTTCCACCTGTCAAGAAACCCTTGTATTTTGCTTAAGGGTAGAAACAGACATGGGTAACTGCTAGCTTTATAGTCACAGATACAAAATCAGCCATTGCTATGTTTCTTGTTTCCAGTGAGTGTTAATGCAGCCTGATGCTTGCATAGCACCTGAAAGGCCTTATTTGAATATCTGCTGTTTCTACCCTTACTCCAACTTAAGACTACAAAATGCTGATAGAGATAGCTTTACCATTGGCCAAATATTTTGTTCCTCTTCCATAGCTCCCATGCCATCTAGGCTGATGAAGAATTCTTGGGAACTTGAAAGTTTTGTGCACTATTTCCTAATATTTTGGTTGGTCTAAAAGTTGTGTCCTATAAAATGGACTTTGGAGTTTTTCTTATGGGTCAGCACAGCTATCTTTACTTTTCATGCTAAATGAAATATTTAGATTGCTTGTTGAGCTTGCAAATAATTCGGGTATTTTTTCACTGTATGAGCAGCTGCTGATTTATTCATCCAACTGACACTTGCATCATTTAGTTCTGTCATTGCTATGCTCTTTCAGTAAGCTTCATGCTCTAACATAACTCCTGTTCTTCACTGCCAATTTGTGATTCACTTCTCTTGAATTGCCACTTAACTTGCAGAACTCTCTCTGCAACTCTTCCACCCCATAATCATCTAGTGCCCCCGTTGCCTCTGCTTTGGCTTTACTAGTGAACCAGTAGATTTGTGTTTAGCCTGGATGGAAACCAGGTTAAACCATGTACAGGAACCTTGTGACTTGCATGCATTTAGCTTGTATGCATTCAGTTTTAAGTGCTTGGCAAAAATAAACAAATAGGGTGTTGGCATCCAAAGGGAAAAAAGACTTCACCAACCCCACACACCATTGAACCCAATGTGTTTTAACGATACACAATTTTTGACTTTACGGGCTGTGCTCAGAATATAATCCCTGGGTAAGTTGAAAATCACTTGTACTAAAGATGATAAATTTTGAAACTACAATATTTCCTTGTTAAAGGTGCTGAAAACAAAGGTGGTATGTGAAACACTTGCAGTACTCAAAAGAGCAAAATAATTCAATTGGTAACACTTGTGCTTTTTGCCTTTCTTAAAAGGCCCCTCAAAATAAAAAACAAAACTGATGTCCTCTGAGATACTTTTCATATAATCATAGAATGGTAGAGTTGGAAGGGACCCTGAGGGTCATCTAGACTAACCCCTTGCAGTACAGGAATCCAGGCATGTCATACATGACAGTTGGCCATCCAGCCTCTGCTTAAAAATGTCCAAGGAAGGAGAGTCTACCACCTTTTGAGGGAGTTTGTTTCACTGTCAATGAGGTTTTTACTGTCAGAAGGTTTTTCCAGTTGGAATCTCCTGTCTTGTGACTTGAAGCCATTGGTTTGGGTCCTGCTCTCTCCAGAGCAGGTGAAAACGAGCTTGTGCCATCTTTCATGTGACAGCCCTTTAGATATTTTAAGATGGCTATCATATCTCCTATCAGTCTCCTCTTTTCTAGGCTAAACACACCCAATTTCCTCAACCATTCCTCATAAGGCTTGGATTCCAGAATGTCATATTGGTCGTCCTCCTCTGCACACATTCCAGCTTGTCAATATCTTTCTTAGATTGTGGTACCCAGAACTAGGCAGAGTACTCCAGAGAAGAAAAAAATTGAAAGCCAGATCCCTCTCCCCAGGTGGCAAGGGAGGGGCCACCATAGCTGGTTGATGGGCAGCTCATTAGGCTATTCAGCCTTTCCTCTCTTTGCCTTAGGCAGAATGAGTATTTGTTTTGTAGAAGTACCGGTAGCAGCCCTCACATAAAAAGGGCATGTTCCTCAACCACACTATTATAATGACTCAGCAGGGCACATTGTCTCTTTCCCCCTTTGAGACACTCTGATGCTTAAGTGCTATAGGTATAAAGCCACCTATCTGCCTTTATTATGCAGAATGGCTGAGGTTTGCAATTTTATTTAAAACCTCATTTCATTGTCAAACTACAAAAATAGCAATTGGAAGTGATGACACATCTTTTTTGGGCCACAACAGATCAGTAGGGAACTGAAGCTTAAACCAAACAAGAAGCTATTAGTATCTCATCTACTTTTGTAATGGCTCTTTTCTTTAATAATTTGTTACAGATTAGCACTGATGCAAGTCAGCATTGATTACATTTCAGCTACCCACCTACATTTTTCTCAACACATATTGGTGCAATAGAAAGATGAGTGTAATAGTCCCCATGATTATTTGGAGGTAGAAAGACAGAAGTAGGCAGTGTTTGAACCTTCAGTTTGTTTTGCTTAGCAAAAGCTTGGGTGCAATTCCTATTTGTAAATATGTCATACCAGATTCACATTCTCATTTCCTGTCCATTATAATCACTGTTTTTCATGATTTAACTGTATCTGCTTTTTATGTGTAGAAAATATTTTTAATAAAAGTGTATTATATCTCATTAAAACTTAATGTATTGTTTCTATCTGACCTCATCTGAATGTCAGTATTGCAATCCAGCACTTCTAATTTCTGCTTGATTTTCACCTGACTCTTCCCTCTACCCCATTGCCCAGCTTGTTAAGTGTTGCATGCATTTTTTTTCTTGAAAGAGAAAAGTGCAGAGTGTAATAGTTACAATGCATCAGAACCCCTAGCACTGTAATGTCTTATCGGCTGTTTGAAAGTATGAAGCTATTTCCCTTGCTATTCCTATTTAGATTTCTAGGGTGCGTGAGAAGTTTATAATGGTTGAGGTGAGGACTCCATCCCATGCTACATTGAGAAGTAAATATGTATGTTGAATTCCCCAGGGCAAGAGTGTATGCTTAAATTGGGTTATATTGTGGGAACTTAGAAAATTTGTTCTGCTGTTGATGTAAATAGCAACCCAACCAAACACTCCCTTATGCAAATTGCTTGAGTGAGAGATGCTGCTTCTGAATCCTGCTAAATTAGTGGTGTCCAAACTTTTTTCAAAGAGGGCCAGATTTGATGAAGTGAAGGGCTGTTGTTCACCTTTTTTCAGGATTAAAGTTGTTGACTTTGACCCCAAAGTTAGGATTGAAGTTGTTGAGTTTTTTTTTAGGATTGGAGTTGATGAGCTTCTTTTGGGATTGAGGTTGTTGAGGTTTTTTTTTAGGATTTTACCCCAGGAAATAAACTGCCACACGGGCCGGTTTAGGCCCCCGAAACAGACTTTGGACATGCCTGTGTTAAAGGGACTGCATGGATTTAGTGGTTCCAGGACTTTCTGAATGAAATTGATTGTTTACCTCCAGTTCAGTCTGACTTTAGGCTTGGTTTTGGAATGAATTACTTTGGTAATTGATTTGTAGCAGATGGTGTACAGGGGATGTTTTACTTTGACTTTCCAGGGTATGTAAGCAGAGGTACTACCTATTGTGAGATTGGACAGCTGATTCAACCTATTCGATCGAAACCTATAGTACTACACTCCCCTTGAAGGAACAGTCACATAGCTTGGTAGTACTCCTTTTCTCCCACTTTCAAACTTACTGTACTTTATTGATTTTTCACAAAACAAAAACATTAAATTGTAGTCCAGTACCTTTACCACAACTTGCATTATATATTTGCCATGACTAAACAATACAAGAGGGCCCTTATTTTGGCTTTAGACAGATCAATTTTTAGATAACCTATCCGCATATCTTTTTTAGTAGTGGGCAATGGGGACTCTTCCATGTTCATTGACATAAAAAAATAAATGGATGTCACACCATGTCAAACTTGTCTCTTTTTGAAGTTTCTTGTACAACTGTTCTGTGGCAGGTTAGTCTTTCTGAAAAGGCCACATCCCACATAGCATTGATTCATGGGTATTTTTGATTGATTTTTCCACTGCAGGCATGCTGCAGACAGAAGAAAACCTGTTAATTCTTTATGACCTTTAGCACAACTTGAGCTAAGGTCCAGCGCGAGGAGTGCTGATGCTGTATTAGGCTGCAAGGGTTGTTTAGTGATAATACAAATAACCATGAAAAGTTTGATGCAGAATTTTTGTACAATATTACATTCCCAAGCTTGGTTGTACTCCTTGACATAGTGCTTTTACTGGATACTTTGCTGGTTGCTACTCTAAGCAATCTTAGAGTGCCCTTTATTAGCTTTTGGCCAACTACGGCATTTCCTAGGGAGGCAGACTTGGTTTCTGTCATCCATGCTTCAGTTACCGTACTTCCAGGTTGAATTGTGATTTTAGAAATCACTGTTATTGTCATTTATATTGATTGTGTTATATGCCAGCCTGCGTATGTTTAGTCAAAAAGCAGGATATGAGATTGTTAGAAGTTGCTTTGTAAAGCTGGTAGCTGACTGAATTTCATTCACAGAAGAGCATGAATACCCACTAAATCATGAAAAATGTAATGCAGAATACATTAGCGGTCTTCAAAATACCTTCCCAATCTCGCTACTTGGTACTTACCATTATATCATTTAATATTCACGAGGGGGAAATAAACCAACAACAGTCTCACCCCCCAGAATGGAACTGCTGTGAATTATTATTTTTGAAAGTAGCAGGCTAAATGTATTTGCATTCATTATGCTTACTCATGGCATTATCAACTCATCAATCCCTAATTTGTTACGGTGTTTCTCTCATTTAGGATAGAGTAGACCAAGATAAACCAGTAATGTATAGCAGTTCTTTCGTTATGAGAAACCTTAAAGCAGACCTGGAAAGAGAAAGTGTATCTTCTTTGAAGCTTTGTCTTTATAACTTGTCTGCCTGGGCAGAAATTTTACACACACATCATCGCATTAAAAGGTGGACCTGTACACTGTCTCTAGCCAGGAGGCATTGGAGGGTGGAATTCAACTTTTTTGCTTTGATGAATGTTCTGTCATTCAGAACATTGCAGCTCTCCAGGCAGAATGATCTCCTCTGGCAAGAGAGGGGAGGAAGTCCCATGGCGCAAGCAGATGCTCTCACGCTGACCAACTTCATTAGGTGAATCCTACCCAGAGTATTTTGTAGTAGGCAGGAAAATATTAGATAAGCAGTGATTCCAATGTTGATGTTGTTGGATACTTTTCTTTACAGAAAATACTGAATGAATGTAGTTGAGTGTTATTTGGCACAGTCTATATTTCACACCTCTATTGTATTTCAAAGATACACACCATCCAAACAGGAGATGCTAAATGCTGTAAACTGCCAGAATCAGCCTTGTTTTGCAAGCTTTTATGCACTAAATGTATGCTGTGAAGGAGTTGAATCCTGTACCTCATAGCATTAGGTCTTTGGGAATAGCTTAGCCTGCTTCTCTTAAGCAGCTAACCTGCTGATGACTCAGTCAGCAGAGGGATGCAGGCATACAGCAGGCATACATAGTGCAAGGAAGGGTAGGAACAGTTGTCACAAATAACATTGGCCATGACCTCTCCTTGTTTTGTTGCTCACTACTTCCAGCTGGGAAATTCTTGGTGGTATTAGATCCCTTTACTAGGAAAACCAAATGTTAATTATTTTGCAGACACAACCTACACTACTTGTCAGATTTTCTGAAGCTTGAAAAGAGTACTTTTCAAAATGTTCCTATCGTAATCTCTACTCTGTAATATGATACATTCTTTTTGGGTGTGTGTGTGTGTGTGTGTGTGTGTGTGTGTGTAATGGTGTCTAATACTACTTTAAAACTTTACTTCCATCTGTTTGTGTTACTTCCCCTTCTCATGTTTCCATTTCACAACACTTGGTTTATTCTCATAGTAATGATTTAGCACTTGCTGTTCTCTTGTCTCATTTTTATTTTCTCTCAATATGGGAATCGTCCACTCTAAAAACTAATCTGTTTAGGAGAAATATTGCCTGGAATTAGTATATTCATATTTTGAAAATATTTTAAACTGCCTAAATAATAGGAGGAAATGTGCTTTTCATCTGAAATTTTAACGAAACTTGTTATTTCACATCTTAAGCTATCTCTGAAATTTGGTAGGCTTCATCTCAGAACGGGTGATTGCAGATTGCATCCAATGCTGGCAGAAAAATCTAACAGACCTTTCGTTTGACTTTTCCTTTCCTAAACTTTTCCTTTGTTTTTTAAAAATCAAAATTTAAGAGTGCCCTGTAAGAAGACCTCTGGGTGTATCTGCTGTCAATTTGGGAGGTTTAAAATACTATACAGGTTTTCCTGTACCAATAAATTTCATTCACTTTGGCCAAAGGAGAACAATAATAGCCAATTTAGATACCCCATTATAGTGAATGGGGAGAACAGAGCTTTGCTGTATAGAGCGTGACTCAGTCAGAACCCAGATTTTTAAAAATATGCAGGTACAAGATGAATCCTTGCATATCTCTAACAAATAATAGTGGATTTGCATTCTGCCTGAAAAAGTTGGTCCTAAATACTAAATAGCTTTGATTTGCCTTTAAGTGCATGTTCACTTCTTTGCAAATTATAAATTTGCTTGTGGTGGTGACTAATGTCTATTGGGCATCTTGTCAGTGCAGTGGAACATTTGCCCTTAGTTAGTAACCTGGTACTATTTAAAATGATAATATTCCAAGGTTTTTAATAGCTACATAAATGAATTGGTATCCTGTATTCTTTCATTAAGGTTCCAATAATGAACCCCATCAATGCGAAGAATTATCTAAATAAAATAGGGCAAAATGGGAACAAATGTATTTTATATTAAAATAAAAATCCCTGTTAATTGATATCTAACTTATCTGCCTTCTTTGTGCTTAAGACAGCAGCACTCACTATTTTTAGAGACAGGAAACAATAAAACTAGCACATTTACAATATAGGATGCTTTTGAGCTTTATCTGTGTCCAAGTAAAAAAGTGAATTGGAATGTATCAATTTTCTGTTTATCTCTCAAAAGGGAGGCCTGCAGTTATGACATGCCTGCAGAAACCATTTTTATAATGAGTTCTGTGGCACCTTAAGACCATTTTTGTGCCATGTGAGCCTTTGTTTTATAGACTACAGCATGAAACCACTTTACTCAGTAAGGTAAAATGTTAGCAAAATGCAATACCTAATAAAATCAGAATGATGAGTCTCAACCCATATTTTACAGTATAGTTGAACTCTAGCAAAAAGCATCTTAAAAAGCAGAGACATCACCTTGCCGACAAAGGTTCGTATAGTAAAAGCTATGATTTTCCCAGTAGTGATGTATGGAAGTGAGACTGGACCATAAAGAAGGTTGATCGCCGAAGAATTGATGCTTTTGAATTATGGTGCTGGAGGAGACTCTTGAGAGTCCCATGGACTGCAAGAAGATCAAACCTATCCATTCTGAAGGAAATCAGCCCTGAGTGCTCACTGGAAGGACAGATCCTGAAGCTGAGGCTCCAATACTTTGGCTACCTCATGAGAAGAGAAGACTCCCTGGAAAAGACCCTGATGTTGGGAAAGTTTGAGGCCACAAGGAGAAGGGGACGGGAGAGGACGAGATGGTTGGACAGTGTTCTTGAAGCCACCAACATGAGTCTGACCAAACTGTGGGAGGCAGTGCCTGGCAAGCTCTGGTCCATGGGGTCACGAAGAATCAGACATGACTAAATGACTAAACAACAACAACAAGAAGAAGCAAAAAGAAGTTATTCTTAGCTGTGTGTGCGTGTGTCAGTCCTCTGGATCCTAAGATACTTGTAAAATCCAGTGAGACCAAGACACTATTTGAAGATCTTTGTTAAGACAAGATCTGTGGTAGAGGAGTCTGGCTTTCATATTTCTTTTATAAAAGCAGTTTTCCCAGTTGTAATTGCAGATGTTTCCCACAAGATGGGGCACGCTCCCTGTTTTAAAGCAAGATTATTTAATCCTTTCTCAATTGAATAACACTACTGAAATGGTTGAGAGTTCCCACCTTTTGGGGAGTTTCCATTTCTTTTGGGGGAAAAGATTAAAAACTAGCATACCCAGTAAAACAATTTGAACCAAAATGCTTCCTTTTAAGTCACTGAAGTGTTTGAATTCCTAATGTTAGGAAGACAAAGCAATGAACGAGTTGCCTCTTTGCTTTTTGTATTGAATGATATTGATAGGATGGTAAGTAATGTTCTTCATAACTTTGCATCCTGTTGAAGTGCGGCAATGAAAATTCATAAATGGTGCTTAACACATGCCTGAAATGTTTTGGTTCTAAACATACAGATACAAGCCAGTGCTTTAGATAACTGTACAGTGGTACCTCGGATTACAAATGCTTCAGGTTACAGACTCTGCTAATCCAGAAATAGTACCTCAGGTTAAGAACTTTACTTCAGGATGAGAACAGAAATCGCACGCTGGCTGCGTGGTGGCTGTGGGATGCCCCATTAGCTAAAGTGGTACTTCAGGTTAAGAACGGACCTCTGGAACGAATTAAGTTTTTAACCAGAGGTACCACTGTATTTAGTGATATTCTCCCTTTGTTCGCAAATGTTTCCAAATGAGTATGAAGGGGTTAGCTTATGTGTGGCAAGTGGTGATCCAACGCCATGAATAACTGAAAGCACTGATTGTTGGAATATTTTAAAGTGGGGTGACTAGAACTGAACACAATACTCCAAATGTGCTCACACCATGGATTTATAGAACGGCATGATAGGCAATCTTATTTTTCAGTTCCTTTCTTTATGATCCCTAGCATGGAATTTGCCATTTTCATGGCTGCCAAATGGTGGGTTGACATCTTTGAGCTATCTTCTATGATCCCAAGGTCTCACTCCTGGTCTGTCACCTCCAGTTCAGACCCCATGAGTGTGTGTGTGAATTTAGGATTTTTTGCTCCAACATGCATCACTTTACACTTGCCTTCATAGAATTGCACTTGCCATTTTACTGCACATTCACTCAGTTTGGAGATGTCATTTTGGAGCTATTCACAATCTCTTTGTTTTAACAACCCTGAACAACTTAGTGTCGTCAGCAAGCTTGACTGCCTCACTGTTCACTCCTAACTCTAGATCATTTAAGAATAAGTAAAAGCACAGGTCCTAATATTGATCCTTGGGGGACTCCACTTTCTACTTCTCTCCATTTGGAGAACTGTCCATTCCTACTCTTTGTTTCCTGCGGCTTAACCAATTCCTGATCCACAAGAGGACCTCTCCTCTTATTCCCTGACTGCTAAGCTTACTTGGGAATCTTTGGTGAAGTACTTTGTCAAAAGCTTTTTGAAAGTTCAAGTATACTATGTCAACCAGATCATCTCTATCTAAATGCTTATTGACACTCTCAGAGAATTCTTAATAGGTTTGTGAGACATGACTTTCCCTTGCAGAATACTTGACACAAATTTTCCAGGGAGAGATATTAAACTAACCGGCCTGTATTTTCCAGGAACCCACCCCACCCCGGATCCCTTCTTAAAAATTGACGGCCCATTGCCAGTTTTCCAGTTCACAGGTATGGAGTCTGATCCAATGAACAAGTTACATATTTTTGTTAGAAGATAAATGAGAACCAATTTCTCATTTGAGTTCCTTGCAGACTGGTGGATGTCACCTGGAGCCAGCAATTTGTTAGTTTTAATTTTATCTATTAGGCCTAGAAGTTCATCTCTCATACCACTGTCTGTCTTAGTTTTTCAGACTCTTTTCCTACAAAAGTTAGTTCAGGCACTGGTATCAGAAAACAGATGCAAAGAAATCATTTCACTTCTCCATAATCTCTTTATCCTCTACAACTCCTCCTACTCGCTTGTCATTCAAGGATCCAACTGCCTCCCTGAAGGGTTTTCTGCTACTATTATATTTAAATAGGGCTGCCATGTTTGAAAGATGGTGCTTAACAACTTTGGGGTTTGTCTATGGCGACCCTATATTTAAAGAACTCCTTGTTGTTGGTCTTAATGTTTTCAGCACTGCGTTCTTCAAAGTCTTTAAAAGCACCCCTTTCTGTCTGCTTGCACTTTTTTTTTGGTCACAGTTTGTATTCCTTTTTGTTCTCTTCCTTTGGACAAGACTTCAGTTTTTTTGAAGGGAGACTTCTTGCCTTTAAAGCTTATTTGACTTTCAAGTACCTTTGGACCAGTGACCCACAAATTCTTACACCACCTTCCCTTTAATTTTATGCCTCATGACTTGATGGGGATCAAAATCAATATAATAAATCTTCACATCAGTAGTGTTGGAAATTCCCCGCTCACAGTTTCACTGGAATGAAATCTGTTCATCCTGTAATGACTGACTGGTGAAAGAGTAAGAGAGGTATGAGCATGTATTAACTTCACCTGGGGGTCTTGAGAAGAGCTTTTTCAAAATTGGGAGGTAGTAATGTTTCCAGGACAAAGTTTCAGGGTGTGGGATATTTGAGCCATAATTTTTTACATGCTTCATTTACCTGGGTCAGTTTAGTGGCATCACCCAGCTTCTTAAAGATAATCTGTAGTAATAGTTACTTGGGTATAATTGTGAACACATATTTTTAGACCACATATTAATAATAGTGCCACCAATCTTTTTTAAAAAGAATGTTAAGAATTTCATATTTTGTAAATACATTAACGGAAAAACAAGCTTAAGGCACAAGGCTGCAACAGCTATTGGTTTCCTTTGCCATACTATGATACAGACAGTATAAAGGATCAGTATGGTTAAGTTGACAAGTAAAATGTTGAGGATCAAATGAGGAGGAGAAGGATTATGGCTTTGTTCCTACAGATCAAGGTGAGAATAGAGCAAGTTACTTTTCCAGATATCCATAGCTGCTGAAGAGGTGGATGTATTTGATGGTTTTTAGCAAAGTCTAAGAATCCCACCAGACTGCCACAAATGAGCCTGGTTTTGCCTTTCCCTTTAGGAATCTGACATGCCATGTAAGTTTTTTCCTGAAGAGCAGAGTTGCAAGCATTGTTCCACCAGTTTGTGATACTGAAATCAGGAACGGTCTTCCAACATTGATCTATAGATAGTCTTGCTGCAAGAATCAGGAAGGTAAGCAGTTAATATCCTCATTTATTCCTTCAAGTTTGGAGAGAACTGAATACTGTCTTTCATAATCTTTTGGAAGGACTTGAAAACAAAAAGAAGGGTGTGAGATAATTTTATGGTTCTGCTTAACCTCCCTTATAAGCATGGTGGAATGCTGGCATGTCCTTGACGTTTACTAGTCAGTGTCTGCCAGACTGAATTTCAGATGTCAGTGCCATCTTTTGAACTCTTCAGTGCATCAGATCAGTGGCTACAGAATTTTCTTTCCTTTTGTTCATTATCAAATCCTTAAGGCGGGGATGGGGAAGCTGTAGCCCTCCAGAAGTTGTGGGACTCTACAACACTCCTAATTCCTGAACATTGGCCATGCTGCCTAACATCATCTGGAGGCCCTCAGGTTCTCCATCCATACCTTAAAGCTTAGCTGAATGGTTCATACAATGTCACCTATGAGTTCACTGGAAGTTTGTCTAGGCTTTACTTATGTTGCCCCTATAAAAGCTTTTTTATCATGTTTAAGTTAGTACATTATTGTTGATTATTGTTGTTTAGAGGGATAGTAATGCATTGGTGGAAGGAGGCAGCGAGTTGGAGGCACATTTGGGGTACGTTTGTGGAAAGTTGCGTTGCTCAGACCCATGCATCAAAGTCTGGCAAATACAGCAAGAATGTCAGAGCAGTCTAAATGAAAGAGGACAGTTAAAGAGCACAGTTGTTTGGAAGAGACTGTTTTCTTCGTTGGCAGAAGATAGTTGCTTGCTTTGAATAAGTTTTGGTATGCAGTATTAAAATAGAAACTTTAATACAGAAGCCCACTCACTTCCTGAGGGTAACCATTTGTTAGCTGCTAACTGCAGCCTAACTCTCATATGAGAAGGGATTCAACTTCAAGCAGAAACAACATAATAAGTAGTTAGAGCAAATGAGGAAGCAAAAGCTAAGTCCCATTTCCTGCAGAACTCATCGGCAGTGGAGAGGACAATTTTGTGTATATAACATTTGAGCATTATACAAGCTGAATGAGTTCCTTCCTGTGTATTTCTTAAATAGTATACTCTTCTAGGAGTGTTTATATTTGTTTTTCTGGCCAAACACACACCTTTCTGACAATAACTTTAGGTTTTTTTTATTTCTTTATCTGTTGCTGGTGTGAGTTTTTATTATAGCTCTTGCTTTACTAAACACTCTTTAGTTTTTCAGCATTTGGATGATTCTGTACAATTTCATCAGTTTCTTCAAGTTTTTCCTTGGGTTTACTACTACTAGCAACTTCAATTTATTCTGATCTTAGCAAGTTTAGTAGGTGACTTATCACATTTAGCCCTTTTGTTACAAAATGGTTTCTTACCACGTATCAGTTGCACAATAGTGTTTGAATCATAGCATTAGGTAAATAACCTGATGGCAGTGAATATGTTCATCATATACACCCCTGAATCCTGCATGCATCATTCACTCAATCCCATAGAAGACACTTGTTTGTTTTTGGGGCTGCATAGGTAGTACAACAGTTGCTTTGCAAGTACATGCTCAGCTGAAGGCAAGGGCATTTACTATCTGGACAATACTGCTTAGATATTTTTGAAATATTGAGCAGTATAAAAATGCTTTCAAATAAATAAAATAATACTGCACTAGAATGAAAGTGGGTGTCTCTGAATAGGACTGCCTTAACTTACTACCATCTACGAGTCCTATGGTTATCGGAAGCCCTTGGAGTTTGGCATGCCAAACTTTTCCCCACAATGTCTATGTGGTTTACATGCTGCTGTGGTGTGGGGAATATGTGATATAGCGTGCTATGAGTGCTTGGTGTCTGTGTGATGGGATTTCAACATATGTAGCAAGGTATAACCTTTGTCACCAAACTCTTAAGGAACAGAACTCTATCTTGACCATCTAGCAGTAGCTGGGTATTACTAAATAGCACTGTCTAGAGTCTGTTAAAAGAAGTATCGTTACACTGCTTTTCCAGACTACTTTACTTCCTTCTGTATTGGGTCACCTTCCAGCTGTGTGCCTGGGTTTTTGACCCTGAGATTGGGAAATCATGCAAAACAAGTTGTTGGCAAAAAAAAAAAAGTATCAGAGGCATGGATCAATTCAGATACCTGTTTGACATATGATTGACGGATCAAGCAACACAGTTGGAAAGACTGAATACTTGAAAAGCATGAGTATCTGATGTCTGCTCATACTTTGAGGGCATGGTTCTGATCTCACTAGGCAGTTGCAGACATTTTTAACTGTGCTTAAAATATCTTTGCATTGTTGTTTGCTGTGCAGCTAATAAATGCTGCTTCTTGATATGTCTGAAAAAGAATGAAAGTTCGTTCAGATACACAGAAGTTTCAGAGTATCTGAAGAAGTGTGCATGCACACGAAAGCTCATACCTATGACAAACTTAGTTGGTCTCTAAGGTGCTACTGGAATGATTTGTTAGAAATAAAGAAGTAAGCAAGCTAGTATTTATTTAAAGTTGCATTTCCCTCACCAAACACAATTCAAAGTGTCCACAAGTATATAAATCAGTCTTGTGAGAGCAGAAAGGCATTTCTGCTCATAGAAAGCAGCTGTTCTGAATTCTCCCAATTTCCCTGTCACACTGCAGCCCCCATGTTGTCCCAGAGAGTCTCTTTTGAGGGGCCTGTAGTGGGTGAGCTGGAAAGCCCTGTTGTGCAAGAAGGGTCGCACTCACCAAACCAATAAGTACAACACAGCAACACACGAAAGCTTTAAAAAATCCCGAGAGAGCCAGGACTAGCCAACATCACAATCTAAAAGTATGTAGCCTTCTATTGAGAACAGGAGCCCTGCTGGATCAGACCAGAAGCCTGTTTAGTCTAGCACCCTATTCCAAAAGTGGCCAACAAGATGCCTATTAGAAGCCACCACTTGGTCCTAAGTGCAGTATCCCCATTCATATTGTCCAGGTTCTTTACTCACAGGCATGTCATCTCCAATACTGAGGTGGTATAGAGCAATCATGACTAGAAGCCATTGATAGATAACCTTGTCAAGATAAGTTACAGGTAGGTAGCCGTGTTGGTCTGAGTCGAAACAAAATAAAAAAATTCCTTCAGTATCTGATGGTATCTGATGAAGTGTGCATGCACACGAAAGCTCATACCAAAATAAAAACTTAGTTGGTCTTTAAGGTGCTACTGAAGGAATTTTTTTTTATTTTCTTATCAAGATAATTCATTAGTCTCTGTATTCATTTAAAACTATTCGATTCATAGTTTTGTAACTCTCATTTGAGCTACTTCAACAATTATTTGTGAAGTAAAATAGACATTTTATAAAATGTCAAAATAGATAGAAGGGGTCAAGATTTTGTCATGCTCATTGCCTTGAGCAGTGTTCTAATGGTCATCTATAAAGGGGCCCCTGACCATCAGGTCCAGTCATGTCCGACTCTAGGGTTGCGGTGCTCATCTCGCTCTATAGGCCGAGGGAGCCGGCGTTTGTCCGCAGACAGCTTCCGGGTCATGTGGCCAGCATGACAAAGCTGCTTCTGGCGAACCAGAGCAGCGCACGGAAACGCCGTTTACCTTCCCGCCACAAGTATTTATCTACTTGCATTTTGATGTGCTTTCGAACTGCTAGGTGGCAAGGAGCTGGGACCAAGCAACGGGAGCTCACCCTGTTACAGGGATTCGAACCGCCGACGTTCTGATCAGCAAGCCCTAGACTGTGGTTTAACCCACAGCGCCACCATCTATAGCCATTGTTAAAGCTAAGACCAGGGGTAGACTATGTGGTTTAACCCACAGCGCCACCATCTATAGCCATTGTTAAAGCTAAGCCAGGGGTAGGCAACCTAAGGCCCGTGGGCTGGATTCAGCCCAATTGCCTTCTAAACCCGGCCCGCGGACGGTTCAGGAACTAGTGTGTTTTTACATGAGTAGAATGTGTCCTATTATTTAAAATGCATCTCTGGGTTATCTGTGGGGCAAAGGGATTTGTTCATCCCCCCCCCAAAAAAAATATAGTCTGGCCCACCACATGGTCTGAGGGACGGTGGATGGCTGAAAAAGGTTGCTGACCCCTGGCTATGACACTCCTCTTTGCTACAAGAATTAGCAGTTGACCTGCATTAGAAGTGGATTAGCTGCTTGAATAACCTGCTTTTCTTGACACTGGATGCTCTTTTCTCCCTGTCTGCCTGATGGCACTTCAGAATATGAATGGCAACATCTGCCTTTAAGGATATTATAGTGGAGAGTGACATGATAGAACTAATTAAGGTTAGCTGACTTGGACATATCTATCAGTTCATTGATAGGGGTATAAGATAATTTACTTTTTCCACTAATCAAACAAAGATGTGCTGCTTTAAGCTGCAGGAAAAGTTGTATAGTGATGAAGTAAAAATGGGAAAGGCACCAGAAGAGAACACTGAGCTTCAATATTCTTCTGTTTGGGCTGGAGAGGTGGCAGCAATGTTGGGAGATGCAACCTGAGAGGTTATCCATTCTTCTGTGGGTTGGTCAATGCAAGATATTCCTCTTGCTGATACATGTCTAAAGAGAGAGGGACTGTTTTGGCATAAAATATAATATCTTCTGTGATGTGCATGGAATGCTAATATGCAGACTTTACTTCTCAATCCAACCTTTAAACTTCTCTGAAATGGCTGAATAAAATGTATAAAATTGCTTTCTGATTGATAATGATGTGGGCACAAGATGCTTTTGACTAAATAACTGACTTTTGTCCTTACGTCTTGGGAAAGTGTTTGTATTAAAGCATCATGGATCCTTGGTACCTATCACCGTAGAATATGCACATTTTTTGTGTTATCAGATGGTGATAGTCTATTGTCCGTCCTTGAGTGGACCAAATTTCTATTTGTGCAGTGGGATATGCTCTTCCTCTCCTTCCCCCCATTGCCCCATGTACCTCTGAAATATCCAGAGAATCTTGGGCCGGGGGGTGGGGGTGGAGGAGGAAATCTTTGGAATAGATTTGTATGTGTGGGAACTGTAGGGTAAGAATGGGCAGACACTTACTTCTATTCACAGAATGTTGGTTATCATCCAGTATTGGCTAGAATACTCCCTATAGATATTAGTCAGGTTGTTAATATGTACAGTACACCCTGTTTCCCCACCCCCACCGCAAAAGAATACCATAAGCTGTTAATAGCATAAGCAAATAAAGAATGTCTCTTATGAAAGGAAAATGAAATTAATGTTGAACACATCTACAGTGCAGTGAAGCGTTTTCTGTATGACACTTTCCCAGTCACATTGTGAGCAGCAGTGTAGGAAAAAGTAAATACAGGGAAACACTCTATTTAAGGCCTTGGATCTCTTAACTGAAGTCTGCCATCTGGATGGAGGATGGATGGTTTGTTCCTGGAACATATAGAAAGAAATTCCAAGGGCTAAAAATAAACTCCACTGGAGACAGGAAGCATTTGAGGCATGGAAGGGATGATGAGATCTGCATAGCCTTGTTCTTGTTGCAGCAAGAATGAGAATAAATATTTTCTGATCTCCCAATATATTGATGCATTCTTGCTATAGGATGCCTTAGAGCAGGCATCCCCAAACTGCGGCCCTCCAGATGTTTTGGCCTACAACTCCCATGATCCTTAGCTAACAGGACCAGTGGTTGGGGAAGGTGGGAAATTGTAGTCCAAAACATCTGGAGGGCCGAAGTTTGGGGATGCCTGCCTTAGGCAGTGTTTCCCAACCTTGTGCCTCCAGCTGTTTTCGGACTACAATTCCCATCATTCCTGACCACTGGTCTTGCTAGCTAGGGATGATGGGAGTTGTAGTCCCAAAACATCTGGAGGCACAAGGTTGGGAAACACTGCCTTAGAGACTAAAACTGAGTCCACATGAAAAACACTTATATTGTAGCCACTCCAAATAGGAGCTATAGTGAATGTAACAAGTTTACAAAATGGATTGACACTATCATACTGATAACATCCACATGGCCAACTGCTTTCACATGTTTGGTCCCACCAAACATATCACCTCCCTCCATGGTATAGGATTGGAAATGTTATTCAGTGCTCAGAAAGAGGATGAAACTGTACAAAGGCACTGCAGTCCTTTATACATTTAGCCTGGGAGTAAGGTCCATTGAATTCAGTGGGATTTGCTTCTGAGTATGAAGAATACTGGAATTTTGTGAATCACTTGCAATCTCTAGATTTTAGATGCACTATTTATACTTTGTTTTTTATTAAAGTACTCAAAGTGGCTTACAATGATAAACAACAAAAACACAGCATGAAGCACTACAATTACATATCCAATTTAATGATATCAAGAAGAACAGTAATATATTCCAGCTGCTTCTCTTGCTGTTCTGGAGCTCTGGTTGTTATCACCCCCAAAAGTTGTTTTCTCTTTGGCAGCCCCCCCCCCCCAAGGGCAACCACCTTTTAGGTTCCATTGCTGTGTAAATTTGTGGATCCCTTTGGGCTGCTCTGGACACCAATGATATATAATGCCCTGCAGATCATTACTGATCAGTATGCCTGCCTGGCGTGCTATGGTCCATGGGGTCACGAAGAGTCGGACACAACTAAATGACTAAACAACAAAACATGCCTGCCCTCAAAATTATTTTAATTATGTCAAAAATGGATGATATTTTAATTATGTCAAAAATGGACTTTGTAAAGCTTCTCAGCTGGGGCTGCCTTCCTGTTGGTAAACGGGCATGGCTTTACAAGCTCATTATCAAGTTATTTGTGAAGGGATACTTGTTCAAAGTGTAAATTACTGGTATATTTCTGTGGGTCTGTCTGAGGACTGTAAGGCAGAAACCCAGAGAATTCCTAGCAGAAGCAGTAAGAATTGGGAAATGAAGGGAGAACTCATTAATTTTCATGTGTATGTAAATTATTTTCAGAAACTTTTAAATGTGTTAAAAGTTTTCAGTGTAATTTTCTGATATTAAGCCAGATGGGCTTTAATCTTGAGAAGACTGCAACAGAAGAAAATAGACCGCTACTTGATTCTGTGGAGAGACTAGGGATTTGGATCATATGTACCGTAATTCAGAAAATGTAACATCTATGAAAAATATATTCATGTGGTGTAAAGGAACACAAGATGTGATGGAAAAATTTCAGCATTAAAATGACAATACTTCTAAAATATACTGGGCCAGATATAAATAGAGTAGCAAAAAACCCACAAACCCTTTGGTCCATCAGATGCATTCATTTCAGTGGGCTTACTCAAAGTAAACCTTAGGTGAATACCACCTTTTGGAACAACTGTAAAAAAGGGAAATAGCATTTCCATGTATTAAAAAATTGACACCTCAGTACATTTAAAAACATGGGACTACCTTCATTATGTACCTGCCTAGAAGGTGTGTATTGAATGCTAGCATTCCTCTCTACTTTGTGGCATTTTGCTTTCAAACCTCTTCCCACCTAGACATAATGCAGCAGTGTGAAACATTTCACCTGCGGGCCCAATTAGTCTCACCAGTCCTCACCATTTGACTGACGAGACCATTTTGACCAAGTTATACCTACATGACCTAAACTTACGTTATGAATGATGTCAGTTGTGGGACAGGGGAAGATGTGATTGGCCTGAAATAGTGTTTGCAGGCATTAACAATTAGCTGATCTTCAGGGCAGCCCAATGTCAAGTACATTACATGGAGAGAATGAATGATTTCTCTAGGAAGGGGTGCAATTGGCATATTAAAAGTAGTTGGCAAAAAGCACTCCTGGCCAAACTACATCTTATTGCATGTAACTTCTATGCATTGTCTTTTTCAAAAATAAAAAGCAGTGAAAGCCAGCTAGAGTTAAACAGATCATTAATTGGGGAGGTCGTCCCATCATGGGTCATTTTCCTACTTGGCATTGTCCCATGAGAGTAAAAATACGTAAGATAAGCTTTTGTGGTATGTGTTTTCATGGGGAAATTATGCACAGCTACTTTGCCCCCGACTCCTGCCAACCTAGCAGTTTGAAAGCATGTCAAAGTGCAAGTAGATAAATGGGTACCGCTACAGCGGGAAGGTAAACGGCGTTTCCGTGTGCTGCTCTGGTTTGCCAGAAGCGACTTTGTCATGCTGGCCACATGACCTGGAAGCTGTACGCCGGCTCCCTCAGCCAATAGCACAAGATAAGCGCCGCAACCCCAGAGTCGGTCACGACTGGACCTAATGGTCAGGGGTCCCTTTACCTTTACCTTTTACTTTGCCCTGAATCAAGCAGGACAATTTCTACCGTGTTTCTCATATTTTAAGACGTCCCTATAAAATAAGCCATGGCACGATTTTCATGCTTTGAAAAAATATAAGACATACCCCGAAAATAAGCCGTACTGCTACCGTAAGTGCAGTTCTGGAGGGCCTCGCCAAAATACCCAGCAGTGCGCGCCGTGTGGAGCCCCGAGCCAGCGGGACCCAGCTGAAGCGCCGACAAAGCCTCAATCATCCTGTGCTGGGAAACATTGTGGCTGTGGGGTGGTGGAGGTTACTCTGGCTACCCGGCGCTGCTCCTTTCACCCTCCGCTGTTTGTGGCGTGCAGCAGCAGCAAACTGGAAGGGCCAAGCAGCGCCTCGTGGTCTGCAGAAACGCTCACACAGTGCAGGATTGTTTTCCAATTATCTCGGGACAGTCGCTCCACCTGGAGCCATAACTTGCCTTTCTCTTTCGCCGTGTAGCGCCAGCGATTATTCCCCTCCTCCCTTTCTGCCCGCTCTCTCTCCCCTCCTCCCTCCCTTTCCCCTTGGCATGGGACCTGCTGAAGCGCCAACAAAGCTTCCGGCAGCGCTGCGCAGAGCGCCCCGAGCCGCAGCAGGAGTGGGTGAGGGTAACGGAAGTCGGAAGTGGTGTGTCTGCCACGCGCCTTTCCTCTATGGTCTCTACGGGTGCCGCGGAGGAACCTCCTGGTGGAATTGCGCTCGCCCCTGGCTTTGCATAGAGCACTGCCGAGCGGACGAAGCCTGGGACACCCCGGGAGGGAGCAGGAGGCGGCGGCGCCTGCGGCGGAAACAGGGACGGGACGGCGGAGAGGCCGAGAGCCACGGTGCTCCTCCTGCGGCTCAGGGCGCTCTGCGCAGCGCTGCCGGGAGCTTTGTCGGCGCTTCAGCGGGTCCCGCTGGCTCGGGGCTCCATGCGGCGCACACTGCTGGGCGCTTTGTCGGTGCTTGAGCAGCAGCAGCAACTTGCCGGTTAGTAAAAGAAATAAAATAAGACACCCCCCGAAAATAAGCCATAGGCTTATTTTCTTGAGTAAAAATAAATATAAGACATGTCTTAAAATGTGAGAAACACGGTATGAGGTTTTGGTGTTGAAATTATTATTAGTAGTAGTGTAGTAATAGTAGTGGTAATAATATTTACAGTCATACCTCAGGTTAAGTACGCTTCAGGTTGAGTACTTTCAAGTTAAGTACTCCGTGGACCCGTCTGGAATGGATTAATCCACTTTCCATTACTTTCAATGGGAAAGTTTGCTTCAGGTTAAGTACGCTTCAGGTTAAGTATGGACTTCCAGAACCAATTAAGTACTTAACCTGAGGTACCAATGTATTTATATCCCATCTTTTTCCCAGTATGGACTCAAGGAGACTTAGTAGAACAAGCTAAAAACATGGGAAAGTCTGTCATTAATGTAATCAAACACTAATAGAATTAAAGGACTATAAAAAGATCCATTAAAAACACAGACAATAATAATAGACCACATTTTCCTCAGTTCCAAAATTCCTCTTGGAATAGAAAGTTCTTCAGCTGCTGGCAGAAGGACAGCAAGGAGGGAGCCAGTCTAATGTATGAACTCTGGCATCAGTCACTGAGAAGGCCCTCTCCACCAAGTCTGCCTGTGATGGTGGCGGGGCTGAGAGAAGGGCCTCCCAGGCAGCAGGTTCATATAAGGGAAAACAGTCTCTCACATAAAAATCCCTGGTCCCTGATGGGCCCAAACAATTTTTAGTTGCTATTATTAGACAATTTGGAGACAGAAAACCATTTTTGATCTACTTCAAATCATTTGGAACTTTCAGGAAATGCTAACAAACTTTCTGCCCATTCTTGGTGCTCTTTTCTGCTCACTCTTGGTCTGTACGTAGGGTATAAGCCCTCTGCAGTGTGGAGGACTGAACTGTTCTACTTCTCCTGCTTCAGGCGATTGAGCTAGAACAGGCATAGACAACCTTGGCTCTCAACATGTTTTGGAACTACAACTCGCATGATCCCTAGCTAACAGGGCCAGTGGTCAGGGATCATGGGAGTTGTAGTTTCAAAACATCTGGAGAGCCAAGGTTCCTATGCTTGAGCTAGAATAGCAAAGCAGTTTTGGTTATCATGTCTGTCTGTCTGTCTGTCTGTGCCTGTCCCAGAGGGCTATTCAGCTCAGGTGTGGTGTAAGTGTCCATCCAAGTATTTTTCTGGAGGGTTTGCTACTCTTTTTGGTCACTGTAAATATCAGCTAAAGCAAAACTCATTGCTTTTTCTTCCTGAACTCCCGTCTCTTGCTCTCCCTCCACAGCTTTCCTCCTCCTAGATTGTGTCACTGGCTATATTTTGCAGCAAAGCCTTTTATACCAGCTAGGGCGTACTTGGGTGGAGCAAATTGGCAAGCTGAACAGTCGCTTCCTGTATCTGGGCAAATGTTGTGCCTCAATTACCTGATTGTTCCCTTTCTGCGAGGGGGAAAAATACTCCAGTAAACTGCAAGCTTTCCTCCTGCTCTCTCTTTATGTAACTTTATGAACTTGGATCTCTTAGGAATAGTGGCTTCATGTACTGTATTTGGATATTCAAGAACTTGGTCACTGTCCAGCATGCAGTTAAGCATGCTTATCTTGACTCTTAATTGTGGCTTTTGTTGACGACTACCTCTAACAAATCTCTAAAATTGAAAAGTTTGTGTGTGGGGGGGGAGAGTTTTTACTCTGTGTGTTGTGATAAAGAAGGACATTTTGTGTATCTGAGTTTATATATTTATGTTTTTATTAAAGTAGTTTCACACTTGAAGGTAGTTTTGTTCTATGTTTGAGAATTCAGTTTGCAGACAGAACCAAGACTGTGTTGTATCAAACATTTTAAATGTATTTTAAGACAATTTTAGACATTACTTACTTAAAATAGTGTACTTAGTAATTGAACCTCAAGGGGGAAGTGAGACATTTAGCTGGGAGGGGGGAGGAGAAGTAAGTTTTAACATGTACAAGCTGTACCACCCATGTATGTGTGCCAAGCTAACAGTTCTTAATGCCTGAAAAAAGAAGTGACTTAATATAATTTTCTTCATGTAAATCCCACCATTGGAGTTGTATCAGGAGCATAAAGCTTCTGCTAGTGTAGAAATCCCAGAGGCGTGACCAGATGCTACTTTGACCTCTGGGATTAAGTCATGCAGGACTTGATCTCCTGGTTCACTCATTATTCTCCTGCCTGCCTGCGCACAAATGGACAGGGAAAGCAGTGCAGGAGCCCAGAGCTTTCTCCCAGCCTCATTCTGGGTGTGAAGCAGCATATGAACAGCCCTTAATTCTTATGGTTTAATTTAAATACAATTATAATTTGTATCTAATTTGGTTTATAATTCAATTATAAGGTATGGTGCTGGTTTGGATAGCTACCTGTCCTTGGATCTCATTCTCTTTGCACTCCGAAAGCTTTTATAACTTCCATTGTGTGCCCCCGAGCCTTCTGTTGGTTTTCATGGGTATTTTGTTGGTGGATTTCATGGGTAACAGTTTTTCATTTATAAGATTTATGTGGTGCAGTGGTTAAGAGCGGTAGACTCCTAATCTGGGGAACCGGGTTCGCGTCTCCGCTCCTCCACATGCAGCTGCTGGGTGACCTTGGGTTAGTCACACTTCTCTGAAGTCTCTCAGCCCGACTCACCTCACAGGGTGTCTGTTGTGGGGGAGGAAGGGAAAGGAGAATGTTAGCCGCTTTGAGACTCCTTCGGGTAGTGATAAAGCGGGATATCAAATCCAAACTACTACTCCTCCTCCTCCTCCTTCTTCTTCAACCTTTTTCTCCAGGGTCCTTCGTATGGCCCCCTATGGCTCATTTTGATCTTTGTTTTAGTTTGGTTACGCTTCTAGTGGCTCAAACACATGGTTTTTCACGTGTGAGAATCTTGTCCTAGCACACTTTGGGAACTCTGAGTTCAGCCTTGTCTTGGAGCGCTACCATATCCATGAGTTCTTTTAAATAATCAGTTGTAGTGGTGCTGACATTTTGTCCAAATATGCAGTTTTGTTTGGCAAAATATGTCCTACCTACTCCATCATGAAACTTCCTACCCAAGATTTGTTGTTTTTGTATTTGCATATGGTAAAAGCTGCAAAGAAACAGATGTCTGCTTATGTTTTACCTGCCTGATTTAGGGCTGATAACTGGCTTGGTTTACATGTGAAAAGAAATGCCACCAACTTCTTGTTTCCTATTCTATTAAGTGGTGCGTTTAGTTTTGTACTATATACTGTATTTTTCCATGTATAACATGCCCCCGGTGTATAAGACGCCCCCTATTTTTTGGGGACTCCAAATTAAGAAAATGAGGGGAGATTGCCCAGAGTTGTTGAACTTAGGGGGGGATCGCCAGTCGGATCTCCGCTGACACTCGTGTGTACCGCAAAAGCCACCTATCGCCCATCCCCTTGCCAGCAGAAGCCACCAATTGCCAACCAAATTGCCGCAGCAACAGCTAATCAACATCAGCCCTTGCCGCAGCTACCAATAACACACCCAATAGCTGCTGATAATCTCCAGCTCACGGCAGCAACCAATCCCACGTCCCCCCACGCACTAACCATGTATCAGATGCCCCACCATTTTTAACATGATTTTTTAAATATAAAATCGTCGTCTGATACATGGAAAAGTACAGTGCTTTCCTTAATTGGCTCATACTCGCCTGCTGATTCCAGTTAATTCTTCTCTCTGGTTCTTATGTAATACATTAATTTGGCCATAATGCTAAAGTCCAACATTAATGCTATTTAGAGTCCATTTCATTACATGCCTGAAGTGCTACCCTATGTTGCAGATGTATATACATAAAATCCTAGGTTTAAACCTGTGAAGATACAAATCCCCCGGGTATTCAGAGCAAATAATAATGAACTGATAGGATGTTCACACAGGCTGTTGATAACCTTACATTTGACTCATCTGAGTTGCTTAACAGTCTGGGCACATAAGATGCCTTTCCTTTAATCTTTGTTTTGATTCTCCTAAATCTTGAATAGCTTGAAAGCTTGTTTTTCTTACTTCAAAAGCAAGCTAGTCCAATTAATTTACTCTTGTACTGTTAGAGGTCCACATTATATGATTTGGAATTTCCATGCAGAATGGGACTCATGTTAGGATTGTGATGAAATCTGCATATAGATTGTGTGAAGATCTTGCATCTTTCCCTGTTGCTTGCATATTTTGTCCATGTGCTAGGGAACCAACTGCAGCTTCCTAATGTGCAATATGCAAACTCAGAACCACAATTTACCATCTGTGTACATGTTCACATTATAGTCCTCCATGGAAGTGCTCTCCATGTAGTGTGAAGCAGTCCTTGTTTTATGGAACCAATGCAGGTGCTTCTGTTCGAGTCTCATTTTAAAAATGCTTAGAACATTACATAACAGTTATAGTTCTGTGCTATAGAAATTGTGTGGGTCTCCACAGCATATTGCTAAACAGTCAGGGAGCGGCAGGCTGTACAGGAAGAGAGGCTAAGCAGCCTAATCAGAGACAGTGTGATCTAGTGATTTATGCAGGACAGCCTGCCCGGGGACTGGACTATTGGAAGCATTTCTTCCTCTCTGCCCCCACCCCACCCTGCCATGTGCAAGACTCGAGAGCAGCCTGCTTTTTGTGTTAAATGTAGCTGTCCCACCTACTCTCCTGCTCGGTTGTCTGCGGCTTGATCTCTTTTTTGTGATATTAAAGAATCTGGACACCAGCTACTTTGATTTGTTTCTCATTTGCCTTGTTCTGCTGAGGCAGTCATAAATACTTGAGCAATAAGTCAAGCAGGCTTGAGAGGAAGAGAGGATATCTGAAGCTGCTTGCAGACTAATTAGAAGAGGGCGAAACATAGCAAACTTGATTCATCTTTGTCATTATCCTTTGAAACTTAGAGAGGACGTAACATTTTTTATCTCTTCCTTTTGCTCTGCTTCAGCTGCCAAATTCTGCTCCTTTTTGGAAAATGTTTTGAGGGTTTTGCTTGTAAAGAGGTGGAGTATTTTACATCCTCAGGCTCTTGTTTTGCCTGAACTGATTTCCTTTATATTTCCTGCTAATTGGCAGTTTCTGATTGTTCCCAACTGATGACTGTGTGAAACAGGAAAGACGTTCCCTGACCAGCAAAAGCCTTTCTGACAAACAGGTGCTTCTGTTCTCATTAAACTAGGACAAGCATATTCCATTCTGGATTTTTTTCTCAAATTTTTGTCTGCAAGCATGAGACTCAAGAGGAATGGGTCTTATACATTGAATAGGTAAGGAATGATAACCACTTTCATTTGTTTTGTACTCTCCACCCCCTCAAATGGTATGGAAAGGGATAATTTGTTTGTGAAGTTAAGATAGTTGTTTTCCAAAGTGTCTGTATTGCTGTTGCTGGTATGATCACATATTTGCTTACTGACTTTGAGTGAGAACTGAAGCAAGACCAAAGCATGAGTATTCTTGGGGTTTTGTGGGTTTTTTTTGACAAAACTATTTCCCATTTTTGCATGTCCTCACAACACCTCATTTGGTAGATCAATCTTGTTCCTGATTTACAGAAGGAAACTTAGACAAGGAGAAAGTGATTTGCCCAAGGTCAAACTGAGTTCATTACTTATGCGGGATGAGGGTCTTTCAGGAGTAAGTTCCAGCTTCCCAACTGGGCTACATGGATTCCTATATGTGAAGGAATGGCAAGGTGCTTTGGTAGTTGAAAGGAGCCCAACTCTTAATACAATGCTTACCTGAAATCTTTTCATTTTGGAGTTTTAAATACAACATAAAGCTAATGTGAAAACCCTCCCACTTTACACTTCGTTTTGTAGCTCAGTTTTACCTTGAATATCATCAGTTACCTTGAATATATCAGTTAGTTATATATATAAGCTATATTTAATAATGCTTAGGTTTGGAAGATACGAACATGTTAGGCAACAGCTTGCTTTTAAATATTTTGAAGACGATAACCATATGTTGCGGAATCCTGTGTTTTGTAGCAGCTTGCTATGATAACTTTATACATAGATTTGGCAACTTGTTTAATGCCATAAATTGTGAACATTGCTATTGTTTTGTAGATACTGGAAACATTGTAGTAATTCCTTTTTAAAGAGAAGACTCTTAAAGTGAGGCAAAGTGCAGAAACAGCTTCCAAGGTTTGTTAGTCTCTTGAATCCTAAATACACTTTTGCTGTAATAACTATTGACTACAATTGATCTAACTTTTTAGTATGTCTTTGAATTTTCTGCGAAATCTTCTCTTCAGTTAAGTGTTCATCCTAATTAATCCTGTGGTGAAATAACTAGATAGGAATCTTTTGAACCAGTGTGCATAATTGGAGTGGACAGAAGGTAGATCTCTGGACAATTTGCAGTAGATCAGCATGGATTTCTGACTTTGAATTTAGAAGCAGTGACATGATCTCCCCAAACCTAAGTTATACTACTGAAATGAAGAAAGTTCTGCTACTCAGAACAAATTCCTGGGCTCAGATTTCTTTAATATTTAGTAGTGTATGTCTCTTGTACTAGTCTCTGGTTGGTGGATCTTTGCTGTTCTGGTAGAAAACAAAGTAGATTGTACAAGCCTGAAGTCTGCCCACCCTGCTACATATGCTCAGAAGAGTTGTTTTAGCTGCATTCTATATAATGGGCACCACATTCATAGAACTTAAGTGCCATGCAGACCACTAAATCAGCTGTTGTAATGATAAGTCTCTGATAACTTTGAATCTGACTTGTTAAAAGAGAGTTTAAAATCCATGAATATTTATGCCTACTAAACAATCCAGACAATGTTAAAGAAGTAGAATATGCATAAGTAGCCTACTCTAGGGGTGGAAAAGATTTTTGACTCCACAGATAAGAGATCTGCCAAATTTGACAGGTGGGCAGGTCAATCACCTGATTTCACAAACAATGACAGATGATCCAGTGCTTTCACATCCCAAAGGCAGGGCTTCAAGCCCCATATCACAGGCAGCCAGGTACTTGTAAAACAATGAAGTCACCATTGTAACCACCACTAAAACAAAGAAAAATGCAATTGTTACAGTCAGCATTCCATCTTGCTTAGTGCTGGGTTTTGGTGTATGAAAATTCCTTTAAGGAGCTCTCTTGTATACCCAAATTGCATAGGATTGACCATCCTACATATCAACTGATGTGCAGGAGTCAAATCCTGCTTTGTTAATGTTTCAGAAGCTCCTGTCAACCAGATGGTTTTCACACACTACAGAAGCTGCACAAGGGGACTTGGCAGATGCTGTCAATTTGCAACATCTGTCAGGCCCTGCCCTTATGTGCCCCACATTTGAAGTTTTATGAGGCATCAGGTGAAGGGCAGAGAGGTATGGCTATCCCAGAATGTGCTTGTAGGCCAAATGAGGAAGCCTAGCAGACAAGTTTGACCTGTGAGCTGGATGCTAGGTACCCTATCCTACCCTCTAGCACTCAGGTAGCAGTATTATGGATGGAAACTCATAGGCAATCACTTGAACAACAGCACTAAAGAAAAGTATTCAACTGCTGGTGAAACAAAGCAAAGATAAGAGTCAGTACTTGATACAGGAGGTCCACACATAGGCTGCTACCATGGTAATGCACAATGGGGGCTTCTCTAATGACCAGACCTTAGAAGGCAGTGAAATGCACAAGAGAGTTGCTTAAGTTGAACTTTGAGGCCACAAAGAGTGGCATGTGCTGCTGCTGCGACAATCACTCTAGCCAAGTAAGATTGTCTTCCATGAACACGATCTTAACTTTCCAACTGCTGGGTGGTGACCCCACTGGGTAATCCAGTCAGGGAAAAAGGGAGACAGACTGTGTTAGGGCACCTTTTCTAGCCCCTCCCCCTTTTCAGGGTGAACAGAGTGGATCCTAAATAGGACTGCTCAATTGTGGATACAGCTGCCGAGATACTAAACTGCCTCATTCCTTGAGTCAGGACGACTGAATCTGTATCCACCATCCATGTGCCAGTTCATGACTATGGGCTTCCAGATTTCATGACCTTGCCACCGTTACCATTTGCCTTTTTTGCCACCATGGGCCTTTTGGGGGGTTGGGTTTTGGATGGGTTTTTGGAAGATGCCTGTGTGTGAATTTGTTTTATGTGGGTAGATCAATGCATGCTGACCAATGCACAGTAAGGCTCTGATGGCATGAGTGTCACACGACCAGTAGAGTCTTATCTGCTGCAGCCTTCATCCACCTTCACAGCTGTTGTAACATACCAACATCTTCCACCTGTTCTGCTGTTGAGGACTTATTGGGTCATTCTTTGTCTAGCTCCTCCCCCTTGGCCTTACCACCTTGGGTAACCCTACTGGGAGCATGAGACTCGTGATGGCTTCACTCACAAAGATCATAGAAATGTGCAAGCCCACTCACCACGACTAGGTGATGATCCAGTAAGTGAGGATATGTGCAGCCTTCACACCAGGCAACTGACCTAATCATCATAATCACCACTAATCATAAATTTATTACCTGCTCTTCACTTGCATGTCCTGGGGTGGGTTGTAACAATTTAAAATTCAGCAATAAAAAAAAGATTGTACAAATTACAGTCACAAGAATAGGGTGTGTGTGAAAACACACATCTCAGTTGTCAAAGACCATAGTAGAGAGGTACATTTTCAGCATTAGTCAAAAACTGTACAGCACCTCCCCTTCCCGGGGCCATCCTTTGAACTTCTGAGGCTGACAGAACTACCAGGAGCGCCCCGTCTGCTGATCTTAACACCCAATTGGGTCTGCAGGAAAGGAGCCAGTCTTCCAGCTGTTTGGGGCCTAAGTTGTTTAGGGCTTTATATACTAGTGTGAGCACCTTAAATTGAGCTGGAAACATCACCTGTTTTGTGATTGGTGTTTACTTTGCCTCCCTAAATTGCATCCTTTCTGTGAATAGATAGCTGGTTGCTCCCCTGGATCATTTTCCTCCTGGGGTGATGGTCTCCTTTTCCTGAGACCCTCCTTCTCTGTGACAGCAGAGGAATTGCCATGCTGGGAGTAACTTTTTTGATATCTTAGTGCTCAGGTGCTATTTTGCTTGCTCAGCATTGCCAGTTTTTCCAGTGCCTGAGCACTATTAGTTCTAACAAAAATGCTTGGTTTCTAAATTAAGCAGTGCATGTAGGGGAGAGAATCTATCTAATTAATTCCATTCATAATTTGTTTGTCTCATCACAGGTGGCCTCATAACATTATGTAATGGAAACAATGCCAAAGAAAATAGCTTTTCTTGTTCAGCCAAACCTTTAACTTCTCAGCAGAAAAGTAGCTTGCCCTTGCAAAACTTGCCCTTTAATATCACAGGTTTGTAATTCCTTAAAGACCAACTAAGTTTTTATTTTGGTATGAGCTTTCGTGTGCTACTGAAGGAATTTTTTTATTTTACTTCGATCCAGACCAACACGGCTACCTACCTGTAACCAGGTTTGTAATTGGTTTTGTATTTTGTATTGGTTTTGTATTTGTCTTCTCCTCCCAAACAGCTTCATAGATGTAGGGAAGAAATTAAAAGCCAAGAGGATAGGGCAGAACCTATCTGAAACATTGAACATTGTTCCAGGTGAACTACCTGGGAGTGTGCCTGCCAAATGCATCTTTTCTTTTAGGAAGCAATATGAGAGAAGCAGCATGGAAGCATGGCAAGATTGTGTGGGCTGCCTTTGCAATGCCAGAATCCATTCCCTTTCCTCATTTACTCTTGTTTGCAGTTCTGTGTTTTTGTGACATCTGTTTCAGCATATGTTGCATGTGACTTCATCCTACTAGAATGATTGAGTCCTGACAGGTTGCTTGCTTGCCAAAGAGATTTGAGCATCTCCCCTCCACTCTGTCTTGGGGAAAGTTCACAGTTGTTCTTTTAGTTCTTTGATCTAGATCCTCAATACAAGATAAAGGTGATGTGTTCAGTACATTATCTGTTTTGTGCAACTTCCCTTATAGTGGGGAAATATGAACAATCACCTGCAACAGTGGTGGCAATACTTAGAGTACGTGGTATTTCCTTGTTTGTAGTCATCGGCCACATGTGATAAGAAGCTAACCTTTAAATCACTGTAATGACCAGTCCATCAGGTTGGTGAAGACAGTAAACTAAGTAAACTGTACTTAAATCAGTTGTTGATGCCTGCTGAGTGTCAGAAACCTTGGGCTATTTGTACCATGAATGTTCTTCGTGTTTTTACTTGTGCCATCTTTACCTTCAGCTGTTTGTATTGAGAATTTGTAACCAGTTTCCAAAGTATTACTCACAAGTTGACATAAAATAGCAATAAGCTTTCAATAAAAACATGCACCTGCAGTAAAAGTGAATTGAAACAGCATCAAATCCAACAACAGTTAAACAGAGTATATTTAGGCAGCAGCTTAGCACCTTTCTGATAAGAACTTCAAAGTTGATTTGGTAGGGTAACAACTACAGAGCTTTGCTTTGAGTTGAGAAGATTTCAAGATATAAGGTTGTAGAAGAAGTCATATACACATACCCAAAAATAGGTTTGATTCATCTTATTTAGGGTTATTTCAAAACATAAGAAGCTTTCTCACTTTCTTCCCCCATGGTCGGGGAAGAGGTAACATGAAATCCTGAGGCCTATTCCCAGTTGCACTTACCATATCCAGTGGAGTTGCTGGTGACTTAGTAGCCTTTAGTTGCCTTGGCACTTATGGTTCCTGGGTAGGATAGGTCCATCATTTCACTGGGAAATCAAACATTTTTGCAGTTCCCTCCCAAAGCACTGTGTATTAAATTAAGAATTCAGATGTGTTACACAGATTCCCAGTAATGCCTGCATAACATAACTATTCTTTAAAGGTGTAACAACTAAGAGAGTTTCCTTCAGGAAATACTTCAAGAATGATTTTTTAAAAAAAAAAAAAAACACCCGTTCCTTTTATCTCATTCAATTTGCCCTTATTTAACACCATGCAAACCAGACATTAGCAAATAGTTTTAGTGCAGATGTCACAAATTGTTGCGTAAAACAGTTTTTTTTTTTAAAAAAAGTTTTTCTCAGAGTGGTACCAGGCTCCACTTGCATCCTGAATGACTTGATCCAGAGCTATAAACTCCCAGATGAGAAGTCATAGGCATTTCTTGGAATTAGAAAGTTCTCAGGTTTTCATTTCAGATAGGTGGGAGGGGAAGAGAGGAAAGACTTTCACAATAATTGGGTCCCATGAGAATAGATTCTTAGAGGAAATGGGAGTTTAGGGCTTGAGGAAAGAAGCCTTCAGTGCTGCAAGTAACCCACAAATGTTACTAGCTTGCCTGCTCACTCAGACCCTAGGCTGTTTGCTGCCTAAAAGAAAGAAAAAAAGTTTGAAATGCTTTCCTTGCTATTTGCCTAGAGGAGATTTACTAGTCATACATTAGCACATAGGCTTTCTTGCCATGCATTTACATCTTCAAGGTTGAAGCATGAATTGCTGTACTCCCTGTTCTCCTTGTCCTTGGTATCATTGTGCTCTCCAGCTTGGCTTCTCATTTGCAACTGTTCTTCAGTGTTTATTTACACTGCAGATTTTTCTATACCATGAAGGTCATTATTGCAGCAATTTGCTTAGTGTTATACTTAGGCACTTTTCTTGGTATGTTTTTAAAACATTTCTTCATTCTTGCTGCTGTAACCTGTGTGTCTGACATATAGCTTTGCAGCATTTGCTCATGTACCTGTTTTGTATGTGTTTGTATTAAGCCTATTTACTGAGGCATATAAGATTATGAGGATGCATATTAAAATGAATAACTACCTACTTTATAGTGTAAGCCTCCCTCTGATCCTTGGATGAAGGGCGGCATAGAAAATGCATACATACATACATACATACATACATACATACATACATACATACATGATACTTTAGAGCCTGTCTACTATGTATTCTGATCATGACAACAGTTGTTTGCATACTCAGTTCAATACTCATGGTAAAGAATTTCAGTGGAACATCCTACCAAGTAGTTATGGAGGCCAATGTTGGGCAGTGAATCAGGGTGGATTTGATTTAAATCAAACTGATTTAAATCACGATTTAAATCACTAGTCAGTAAGGCTTGATTTAAATCATAGTTGATTTAAATCATAAAGACTAATTCTTGCTGGTATAAATTTAATATGCAAGTAGATGAAGATTTTTAGAATAACAACTTTTCATATTAGTTTTTTTTATCCCCAGTTTAATAGGTTAATCATTCATATTTGGACAACTTTACTGTTGTACTTAGGAAGGAGAAAAATAATCATTACCTTAATAATAACAATTTAAATAGATTTATTCAACTGAAACAATAACATTTCAGCAAATGTTATTTGCTTAAACAAACATCCATGTTTGTTAACTAATTTGGCTAAACAAAAACAAAATATATATATTTTAAGAAACTTAGACTGTCAGCCCAGCCTACACATGAAAAACTTAAATACTGTCCACTCCAAACAATCAGAAAAATATTGTTTCTATTCTATTCACTGAACTTCTTGAAACTTAGCACTGAAGGGGTTGTTTCTGTATTCATAGGTTTGTAGAACAATAGGATTAAGGTCTTTTTCTCAACTCTGTTCATGTTATAACATTTTTGCTGTGAAGAAGGGGCATGTGATCTCTGTTGAGTCAAATTCAGTTTTGAGAACTGCAAAAGTAAACCAAGCACCTGTGATAATATCTTGTAGGCAGAGAAACTGCCCAATAATCTTACAAAAACCTCTGGAAGAGCATGACATTGTGAATGGATTAATGGAATTTATTTACCCCCAAAATTAAACATATACAACCTTATACTACATAATTAAAAAACTAATCTTTATTTCATGATGGAATAACCTTTGGATGGTAATATGTTTTCCTCAAAAAGCATTTTATTAAAAAAAATCCAATTTAAATCAAAAAAATCTGATTTAAATCAAAAAAATCCGATTTAAATAAAAAAAAATCTGATTTTTTTTATTTTTTTTAAAAAATCATTGATTTTTATCCACCCTGCAGTGAATTCTTGGTACAGCAGGAGATAGTTCTTGATCATTCACTTCCAGGTAGCTGGTATGCCACAAGTGATTGAGTATGTGTAAATGCTGACAGGCAGACATATAAAAACATACATAGGCTAATAGCTTTTGTAGACTTATTTATAAAAATTTTAGTGAGCTTTTAGCTTCTCCATCATGAGTTGTTGATTAGCATCATTCTGTGTACACCATATTATTATTGTCACATAATGCACATTTTTCAAAACTAGCAATAAATGCTGAACTTTGCTGTGAAAAAATGGGGACCTTCAAGAAATTGGGGAGACAGTGCCCCCTAGTCCCAGCTAAAAGAATCCATCCAGCAGGAAGCCATCGCCAATGGTACCAAAGGTCACCAAGAGATCAAGGAGAATCAACAGGGTCACCATCTCCTATCTCTCTCCTGATAGATATCATCTGCCAGGGTGCCCAGTGACGTAGTAGGTTCATATTTAATTGATACACCAGTACCGCTGCATTGTCAGCAGTAGAAAAAAATAGATGGAAGCAAACATAAGGCCAAGGAGGGTTTGAGGTAGCAAGATCTGTCAATTCCAGTTCTAGCAAAGAAGCCAGTGATGCCTCCTTAGTGCTGCCGGGGGTTGGTGGTAGCAGTGTGTGCGTGGTCTGTAGCCTACCACTCATTTGATAGGAGAGAGAGCTACAATTTATGGACAGTTTTCTAAACGTGCCAGTATTTGAAAAGTAGAATCCAAACTTAAAGAGATGAATAAACCATGGTCCCTTTAATTTTGCCTATCTTTTTTAACATCCTTTAGATATGCTTCCTGGTATTTGTGTTCAGAAGGCTTCTGGTCATTGGGTACTGTCCTTGAAGTAAATGTGTATATGCCTGTTACATAAGCACCTCAAGACTTTCCCTCATGGCTCATTTATTTCATTCATGTTTTCTTGCCAAGTTTCTTATCACCTCCTGGAAAAGCATGCTGTACAGTCAATAACAATACATCATCACCGATCTAACAGCCAGGAATATTTTGTGGTGGTAGCTGACTTCATTGTATTTGTGGTCTTCAAGAGGGGTTACTTAAGTTTGCCTTTTTTTTACCTTTTCCTTAAGTCTGATAAGTGTTAAGATTTTAGTGAATTATTTTCACACTCTCACAAACAAGTTCCCCGTGTGTGTGTGTGTGTGTGTGTGTGTGTAAAAAGAAAAAGTCTGTGTACTTCCTGTGAGCCTCAAAGCCTGTGATGCATAGCAATTCAGAATTCATTTGTCTTGTGGTGTTTGTTTGTCTTGTGTTCGGCGGTTCGAATCCCCGCGACGTCCCGTTGCTCGGTCCTAGCTCCTACCAGCTGGAAGGTAAACGCCGTTTCCGTGTGCTGCTCTGGTTCGCCAAAAGCGGCTTAGTCATGCTGGCCACATGACCTGGAAGCTGTACGCCGGCTCCCTTGGCCAATAACGCGAGATGAGCACCGCAACCCCAGAGTCAGTCACGACTGGACCTAATGGTCAGGGTTACCTTTACCTTTACCTCCAGCTATTGTGGAGTTCAGTTATAAACCAATACCTTTTCCTTTGAATTGAGGAGATCTATGTCCATGCTCTGGTCCATGGGATCACGAAGAGTCGGACACGACTGAAAGACTAAACAACAGCAATGTTATTAACACCCCTGAATCATGAAGCATGGGTGCTTTTGTGGTCGGATATGCAGCTGGAATTGCAACAAATGCATTTGTGGATTCCTTACGTTCTATTCAATAGAATAATAGACTATTGGGTAAAATGCTCCCAACCCTTTCAGATAGAACTGATCCTGTTCTGTTAACTGGACAATCCTGTGCGTGTCTACTCAGAACTAAGTCCCATTGAGTTAAAGGAGCCTTACTTCTAGGCAAAAGGGTTTCATATTGCAACCTAAGACAGTTGGTTTGTATGTGAGGTTTTGGAAGTGAAGGCAGGTGGAACTTTTAACACCAATGGTGCAAAGCTTCCAAAAATCTCCTGTATTGAAAATCTTTTCCCACTTCTTTGTGATGACTTTTATTGTCTTTGGCACTAATTATAAGTAATTCTTGGATTGAAGCTAAATTAAAGATCCAGTGTACAGTACTCTTACCTATTGGTGTGCAAACTGCAAAATAATCCATATTACCAGGAAACATTTATATTCTCAACTCACTTTCCTCAAACTATAGCATTCTGTTTATAAGGTATCTGCATTTGAAAGCTTTTATTGGCCATGACTCCTATAACTGCCAAGTTAAAAGGCAACCCCGTTTATTGCGCTCCTGATTTAAAACTAGTCAGACTAGCTTTTTTAATGCAAATTTTGAACTTACTAGTGAAAGCAAATACACCAAATCTGAAATCCATAGCAGTAAACCTCTTCAACATTACATCATGTCCTGGCTATTTATAATAGCAATGTGTTCCAAACAATGCTGTTGTTGTCACCTCTGTTATGTCTGAGGGCACTTGCTGATGACCAACCGCCCACAAGTAATGAGTAGCCTTTTGTACTTGGGCTTTCACTTTTTTCAAATGGAAATGGCACTATGGAGGAAGCCAATTTTATTTCTTTATTATGGAAATCCACCTTCCTACTACACATACTGGATGTCAAGACTACTTACTGGTCATTGCATCTGATGTAACAATTTCCATTACAAATAACTGCTGCAGTGTATTGTGGTTTCAACATATATGCAGAAGTGCTGAGTGTAGAATAGCTCTGTATCCATGAGTATGTAGGCTCTTTTTGATCTGGCAAGCTAAAATTTATTATTAATTTATTCTGAGGGTTTAAATGGAAGTGAGAACATCTGAATTGTGAGCACTTGAGAATGGAGGAAGACGCATGTGAGTCCAAACTTGCTGTGGTTCATTCTTGTAATGTTAAACTATTGTCTGAACCATCTGCTGAAGGTGAAAAAATCATATTGAGAAATACATTAGTTTCCATTATTCTGGACTTCTCTGGACTTCTCTGTCTAGGTATATAGTGCACACTGGCAATTGTAATAAAGGAATTGTTCTCTTACATTCTCAAGCACTTTGGCCTCTTTCTTGAAAGATGAAACCATTTTTGCAAATATTTAGCTGGGGATAGGCTAATAATTAACTGGTTTGATTGGGTTATGGGTTGTCCATAGCTGTTCGTTCTCTCTTCTCTCCCCCCCCCCCCCCGGCCAATGGAGCTATCTTGGGGACAGAGGCAAGTACTTGGTAATATCAAACTAGATTTGCACTTGAATCTTGTTGAAAACTGAATATGTGAAGTTGAAGTGAGAGGGGAGTGCTGAAGAGAGAGGAGTATGCTATAGATTGATTGATTGATTGATTGATTGATTGATTGCAGCAACCCCTTGTTCTCTCTGGTTTTCAGATGCGCATGCAAAGGGTTATGTATCCAAAATAGCACCACCCACATATAATAGATAAATTTTAAAATCTAGTATAAAAATGGGACCCCAAAGTGAGGAATGAACAACAACAATAGCTACAAATGGTTTACTGTCACTTAATAAATTATCATTTATTAAATTTGTATACTGCCCTGTTGGTAGATTGGGGGTGGACAGAAACAATTTAGTGGGTGAGGAGTGGAATTGGGTTTTGTGACAGGGCGTAGTTGATTGGAATACTGAACAGACGTGATGCATACTGCAGCATTTTGTTGCAGGTTCCGCTGTGTTTCATGTCACAGTATTATTCCAGGTTTTTTGGTTTGCAAAAATAGTATCTGCTAGATGGGCACACTTTCCCCAGAATCCTTTTAAATAATACTTACATGATAGTGTACCAGCTGCTACCTCAAAACAAGTAGCAATGGCTTTAAAAAGTGATGAAGTAATTCCCCCCCCCCCCCCGCACCCCAGAATGTCCCCAATTTCATCCAAAGAATCTCTGTTGAGAACTTCTGGCTCAGCCAGAAACCATAGAAACTATAAACCTCTTGTGGTATAAATGTAAATGCAATATCTGGTTGATTGGCTTCAGTTTTCAGCTAGTTCAGTTAGGCTCGGGAGAAGTAGATCACTGTTATTGTGAACTGCTAAATTCCACTTGGTTGTCTTAGAAACATATTGAAGCCAACTCTGAGCAATACAGTGAACTAGGAAAATTTTGTTACTTTGTCAGGTTCAAATAATTGTGTTCGAATACTTTAGCCTTTTCTTTTAAGAACTCTTTTTAGCCATTTTCTTTTTTCACTTCTGAGATGATTATCCTGAGGCTAAAATGAGGAAGAACGAAAATGTGGCCAAATGCAATTTGTGGGTTTTAGACTATAATCCAGGCTCAGTTTTTAGTTTAGATTGATGGTAGGAAACGGAGCAGTGTTAGGAAACAAAAATGCTCAGTCTGAGAAGTTTGTAAGAGAAATTGTCATCCACACTTTCACCCATATCATAATCTTACACGTTGCTTTTATTAAAAGTATACTATGATTAAGGCTCCCCCCTCATAACTCTAGTTTCTTAGACTAAGAACAAACCTTGCACTGTATATTCCTTACCAGTACTTTTCCTCCTCACCATGGTTTCCATTACATCTGAATTATGAAACTATAGTCTAATCTGGATCTACAATCTAGGATCTGAAACCAGGATAGACCAAGATGAAATTACAGTTCCTCTTGATATAAACAGATACCTTGGTTTGACAAACCCTGAAATTTTTCACCTATAGCATATGTGTGATAGGAGGAGGGCGTGTAAGGACATAAGTTTGATCTTAACCTAATAAATGATGAATTGCCTGAACTGGGCCATAGAGGCACACGTGGAAGGAGTTTCTAGATACATGTGCAAAGATATTTTAGCAAGTGAGCAAGTAAATCCACCTGTAACTGTTCAACAGATTTGAAATGGTGACAGGCAGCATATAATATGACCAGTGCACTGCAAAGATAGATTCATGAGTAACTCTTAAATGGTCTTCTGATCTGAAACATGCAATTCATACACATGGTAGTGAGCAAGCTGCTAACACAGTTCTGCATGTCTTGGCAAAAATAGTCAAATACAAGTAGAAAAATGTAAACTACTGTAGTTAAACAGAGGTTTTAAAGCAGAGGTTGGGTGGTCTTGGATGCTTTAGCTGAGATTCCTGCATTGCAGAGGGTTGGACTAGATGACCCTCAGGTCCCTTCCAACTTTTAAGATTCTAAAGTTACACAAAATACAGGGATGGTTTAGATAGAAGGATTTAGAAGTTATTGAAGCTCTGAGTATGACTTCATCATACAGTGATGTGGCAGCCAGGACTAATATGATTCCAAAGTGTATCAAAGAAGCAGGAATATTAAAATGCAACGATAGATCAGACAGTATTTGAGATTCCTACCTTGGTGCACATCCTTCTTGACTAATGGAAACGTATTTGATAGAATTCAAAGAAGAATTTTAACCAAGTCCAAGAAAACAGAAGAAGGAAAGTGGTCTGAAATCTGTCAGTAGTTGGAAGTGAATGTTGAACAACACCTATCCATAAGAAAACAGATTCTTAAATGTGATATCAATTAAATGCTGGATTAGCTCTTGGAGTCTAGATTTACTGCCTGTTGAAGCTCTTCAAGTCTGGTTTAAGTCGTGACTTAAACCAATCTAAATAAAAATAAATTCCATTTGAAATAGTACTGTCTCTGATTCATGTTTAAAGTAAAGGAAGATTTACTCAACCTCTTTCTAGACCAGTGATGGCGAACCTATGACACGCGTGTCAGACGTGACACGCAGAGCCCTCACTGCTGGCACGCGCTCCATCGGCTCATTCACGCTGTTGTTTTCCCCCCATTTGTCTCCGCTAGAGCTTGTCTCTGCTGTTAAAACTCGGATCCTTTTTTTGTTGTTGCTGCTGGTAGCCAGAGATTGGTTTTTTAACCCTTTCTGTGCTGTTTTTTTCTGGCGCTATGGCAGATTATGGGTGTAACAGCGTTCTTTTTTAACCTGTTCTGTGCTACGTTTTTTGGCGCTTTGGCAGACTATGTTGGTGCATAGCTGCCAAGTTTTCCCTTTTCTCGCGAGGAAGCCTATTCAGCATAAGGGAAAATCCCTTAAAAAAGGGGTAACTTGGCAGCTATGTGTTGGTGCTGCGTGTTAGTTCCAGCGAAGGTATTAATAGTCATTTATTTCTGTTCTATTTCCCCCCAAAAAAAGCAAAGCAACTTTTGCACCCCCCAAAAAACCTCCAAAAGCTCAACAACTCTGGGCACTTTGTGATAAATAAGGGGTTTTTGGTTTGGTTTGGTTAAGTAATTAGTTATTGGTTTATTAAATACAGTTATATGTTACAATTATACATTTTTTGTTATTTAAACTATAAATATTGCGAAATTATGGTTTTTTTCTCAAAGTGACACACCACCTGAGTTATGCTCGGTTTTTTGGCGAATTTTGACACACCAAGCTCAAAAGGTTGCCCATCACTGTTCTAGACTGCAACTACAATAGACAACCAGTTGCTATCTGAAGACGTGTGCATGCAAACGAAAGCTCATACCAATGACAAGCTTAGTTGCTCTCTAAGGTGCTCCTGGAAGGAATTTTTTTTAATTTTGTTTTGACTATGTCAGACCAACACGGCTACCTACCTGTAAACAGTTGCTATCTCTTCTTGTATTTTCGAGTAGCAAAACATGCAAGAGCCCTGGTATTTTACCTGTGGAACACCATAATTTATATTAACCAATCTTGCTCTATGTACCGATCAGTATGAATGGTATAGCCCTCTTATGAATGAAGCAGTATTAAGGATTTCATGTTTGTGAGAGAGATATTCAGAAAGCATACATTATTATTAAAACAAAGTTTTAACACTTAGTATTTTTCATATTTGAAAATAATTTTGTTGAGCTGCTAAATAGGACTGAAATATCCTCAACATGTCAAGCATGAGAACTTAGCCCTGAAACTGCAAGCCTGAGCACTTCCTTATCAACTGTTCTGTACAACTAACCTTTCTGGCATGCATTAGTGGTAAGTAGGTCATTGACTGAGGTTCCTAAGCCTTTCCTGTAGCTTTCTGCTTGCTTTGCAGACATGCTGGCACAAGAATCCTGTCTAAACAGGTTTTACCTTAGGAATATGAAGCTACCCTTCCCAACTTTGTATACAACAATGCAAATAGGATAAAAGAGTCATGTAAGATTTATCCACTTGTATTCAGAAACACATATGCTACTCCTGAGGTGTCTACTTTTGTTGTTGGCATCTTTCTGTCTTAGGAGACAGTGGAGGGATATACCTTTGGGGGTGAACACAAACCATTGGGAGAATTAC
Organism: Zootoca vivipara; assembly: GCF_965207765.1. Classification (NCBI taxonomy): domain Eukaryota; kingdom Metazoa; phylum Chordata; class Lepidosauria; order Squamata; family Lacertidae; genus Zootoca; species Zootoca vivipara. Next base: position 60,893,495 of record NC_142582.1, on the reverse strand, counting down.
AGAGCCTGCTATAGCTTTAGAGACTGATACCATGCCTGTTCCCATCTTCTGTCAGAAGCACTTGTGGAGGAAAAAAATCCTCCTGGAAGGATTTTTTAATTTTGTTTTGACATTCACACACTTGTTCTTAAAATTTGTAAACCTCCCTATACCCACAGGTTCATAGGAAAAAATATGTGTATATGAAGGGAGATACCAGGTGCCTGTGTTCATTTGATCCAGTAGTACAGCAGCAAATATTGTCAGCCTTTCACAGAGCACAACATCCAGTTATATAAACCATTAATAATATATCCTCTCCCTTGATACAAGTTAGATATATGACTCTCAGCCATTTTCTATGTCAGTTTTGCTTAGTATCCTATATAATAAAGTCCCTGTGTCTTTGCGTCCAGTCCCTGTGTCCGTGCTACTGCGCATGTGCCCCACGGACACAGGGATTGGACGCAGAGACTTGGAGCGCAGAGACCAGCCCCTCCTCTACCTCCTCCCACTGTCCCGAGTGGCGACGGCCTCCTCCACCTCCCTTCTCCTGAGGAGAAGCAAGAGGCCTCTGTCGCCGCCTCCCACAGCGCGCCTCAGGTAAGCGTGTCGCCCCTTGCTTTCCTGCCTCGCCGCGCCGCAGCAGGGAGGTGGAGGAGGCCGTTGCCACTCGGGGTAGCGGGAGGAGGCGGAGGAGGGGCCGGTGGGCTTCAGGCGCTCGACGGAGGCGATGCCTGCGCGGTCCCAGGGCTTCCCCTCCGTTCCCGCCCGGCTAGCGCCCGTTTACTGAACGGGCTGAATGACACTAGTTGACACATATTGACACGTTGTGAAGTGGAAGGGTTATGTTATGTGAAATGTGCAATTGATACTGAGTTAATTGAACTTTGAAGAGCCCTCTTAACCTCTTAGCCATTATATAAAACAGAATCTAAGATTAGGGCTCTAGGAGCAAAGTTCAGTGCTTTCCTTTTAGATGGGTTGCATTGCTTGGCAATGCATTTCAACTTCAAGGATTGAGGGGTGTGTACACACACACACACACACACACACACACACACGTCCTGACATTAACATTGCATAAGTAGCAAATGTGCTAAATGGTGACTAAAATATGCACAGTATTGAGAGCTCGTGTAGTGTGGTTAGAGTGTTGGACCAAGATGGGAGTGGGAGACCCTAGGTTCAAATCGCCACTCAGCTGTGAAGCTGACCGAGTGACCTGGGACCAGTCACTGGCTCTCAACCTAACCTACCTCACAGGGTTATTGTGGGGATTAAAGGAGGAGAGAGGGAACCATGTACACTACCTTGATCAGTAAAAAGCAAATACAATAATAATACTAGTCCTTTAAATATATTTATATACTAGCAATGAATAAGTATTATGGACCAGTAGTAATCAATCAAAATAATTATCTCCTTCCCCAAGCGCTAAGCTATGGCTAAAGAAACGTGTATGAAGAAATTGTGCTTGAGTGGGTAGAGCCTGAAAAGAAATTGCATCATAAGTAACAAGCCACCCAGGAAATGCTGTCTGCATTACCTCAGTGCTTTGCAAGACATGCACTTGAATTGTGGGAGGAATCTGTTATACTAATGAAGAACTAGATTAACTTGTCTGCTGTTTTTGAGAATAGGCTTATTTGAAAGTTTGATATTCTGTGCTGCTGCTGTATCCCATGTGTTTTCATTACTAAATAGCCTTTCTTATTACTAGAAGTGGATGATACAAGAATTTCTCCTGTTTCTTTTGGGCTCAGAATTACTGTGCTTTCAATATGTGTTTAGTTGTGTCAACACTTCTGTTCAAGAACAGAATTTCAAAGTGATATTGTGATATGGTGATGAAGCAAATTGAATGCCCCCCCATCACCTAACAGGCGTTGGAGTCCTCCCATGACACCTAGAGTGTGCCCCCCCCCCCCAGCATTCCAGCACCTGCTCTGCTTGCAGAAGGAGACTTCACACTTTTTTAAAATGGATATTTTATGGGCCTAAAGTACCAGTTTCAGACAGGAAAAGGAGGCACAAGTCTTCCGAATTATGAGTCAGAATCCATCAGGCAGCGAGTGAATGCATTTTTTTTAAAAAAGCCAAATATGGTAGCTTTGACAGACAATGGTCTTCAACACCTTCAGACATTTGTTGTTCAGTATCCTTCAGTCTTTGGATAGGACAGACAACTTTCTCAGTAATTTTGTGTGAATTGTTTTCACTTTTTACTTGCTGCAAGCTTGAAGCCTGCAGCATTTTTTCAGTGAAAGCCCTGAGTAGAAGCTTAAGTAAGAATATTATTTCAGAAAACAGTCTAAAATATTTAGCAGACATGTTTGGTTGGGCAGTAGTACAACAAGCACAATGAAGTGAAAAAAGAAAAGGTCAATTAGCAGTATCAAGACATTCATTATGTTAGGCAGGGACACACTGTATGGATAGGTTGCAAGTTAAATTAAATTGACTTTCCAATTAAACCGTGCAAACTTTTGTTTGTCTCAAATGCTGCACTGTATTCTTAGTCCGAAAAATGAACTTGATTCACTTTAATTTTGAGGCAGAATTGCTTTTTTGAACATTTTCCTCCAGGCCTCCTGATACTAATATTCTCTGTGGTGTTCACTGAATGCTTTGTTAACAAACGGTTGCTCAATTAGCTATTTATTTGCCTCTTTCTGTGGTCATAAAAATAAAGTGGTTTTGTAAACTCTCAAAGTGTTGTTGCTTATTAATATTTCCTTGCTGTTGAATAGGTCGTCATTGTTGAAATTAAACACAGCTCCTGCTGTATATGGTATAGCAATGCATCTAAACTGTCTGGAAAGTTTTTCATCATGTTGTACTTGATATTATGTCTGTGTGAAATGGCTAAGCAAAGGGATTTCCAACATGCATGAATTTCTGACAGCATTCCTACTGTTGACACAAAATGGGGATCATAGCTGCCAAGTTATCCCTTTTTTAAAGGGATTTTCCCTTATGCTGAATAGGCTTCCTCGCGAGAAAAGGGAAAACTTGGCAGCTATGATGGGGATGCCCATGCTTACAGTGCATTAACACGGGTTTTCCTTGAGAGTTGTCATGTGCTCTTAGCAATTGTACTGTTGCCAATAGCCCTCTCATAGAAATGAAAGTTTAGGCAGTAAGTAGTTCCTTTACTTAGCCACAGGATAGTAAAGGATTCAGGAACAACTGTAGAGCTTAATACCCTGAAGGAGCAAATGGGTAAGCTTAGGATGTTCGTGTGGGAAATGAAGTGGCAGAACCTGAACAATCAGGCTGTGAAAACAACACTATCACATTAACCTTCCAGTTAACAGCATGGCATATTGCAGGCAGATTTTGCCATTATCTCAAGATAAAATATTACTCCAGTTATGCTCTCAAATAAGCACTTGCACTGTGAACCAAATGATACACCCCTTAAATGGTGTTGATACTTTTTTTTAGTGGTGATTTTCTTAACATCTAAATGGGCCTATGCTCTCTAACGATTTTTTGAAAGCTTCCATGTTACAAAGTGTCTATATAAAAGTAGGCAAATTATTGCTTAAAACTGCATTTCAAGTTTCTTTCTTTCATGGAGTCGGAATGTTGCAACTGTCTAAATTTAAAACAATAGTAGCATACTTGCCAAAATCTAAAGCAAGAATGGTACACAATAGGATTCTTTCAAAGTGTGTAAATCAAGTTTTAGGTTTAAGTTTGTGGATTTTGCTATCTTCCTGCTTTGATGTGAAGAGTGTTTGCTATTGCTACGGCCTTGAAAATGCACCTACTTGGTAAGTGCATTGAAGTCAAGATTGCAGATTCAATATGTGAAATCTCTGTTTATGGAACTGATGCCCCTAATTGTACTGGGAGAAGATGAGCCCCCTTGAAGTGGAAAATGAGTCACATAATCTTTCTCCTTGGCTTCATATGAAAGGGAAGATACAGAATATTTTCTTTATCCTATTTGCTCAAAGAGTAGCAGAAGGTAGGGCTGAGCGATACCTGATTTCTTACACCATAATACTACACCACCTAAGCATCACAAAATGGCGGTATACTACAGTGTTGGAAAGGATCGGGAAGGAAGAAAGCAGTTGCAACTGAGGTGACCATGCCTTCCAGCCCGTGCTAAGGCAGCTGAGGCAGGACCTGCCTCATCCGCTGCTACCTTATAATGGGTGGGGCGGTGGGGAGGAAGAGGCAGCCCATCCCCCCCCTGTGCAAGCCAATTTTTTTGGGGGGCGGGATTGATCAGAGGAGAAGTGGGTGGTGTAAGGAAGCCTGCTTCTCAGCTGAACAAACCACCAGCTCGCAGGAGCCGGAGTGGGGGCTTTGTTAAACTGCTCTGCTGAGGCATGGGCAGCTGCACACCCATCAGCAGAGCAGTTTAAAGAAGCCACCTGCCCGCATGGTATCTCTACGGTATGAGGGCCAGAGCATGCTGGCGGCTTCACCAGTCATTTATTGCGGGTGAAGCAGCCCATCGCTCTCTGGCCCTCATACCGATCCTGCCTAGTAGAAGGTACCATAAGGTACCACCCATATGGAAAAGGAATCTATCTGAGCATTTTAACAAGACTTTATTCAGTTTGCCCCTGGATCAAACTACCGGTAGGTTTATGCTGTATATAACTGGAGACCCCTGCTTCCTTCAACATTGACTGCTTCTGTAGACCAGAATTCCCAGCTCCATTACTATTCCCTTGTTTGTTTCTTTTTTTAATACTGTCCTGGCATGGGGGAGCGGGGTTGTCCAATGCTTCTGTGTTGCATATAAGAGTTGGAAGATGCTTCATTTGGAAATACTGTACTACTCCAGCCAGTTGCTCCTGTCTGGGAAGAACAGGTATTATTATTTCAGTTTCCAGAATTTGTCACACCTATACTGCATTACTCCTCTCCTGATATGCCTGAAACTGATTACTCCTCTCCTAATATGCCTCACTTGACCTAGACCCTGCTGTAGAGGCACACTTCCAGTATTGGTTCCAGCAGCAAAACGCTTACATGCTGGTATGAATGCACCCTTGGTATTTGAGGATGACATGTGTTTATGCTGATGTCTGCAAACTACTACCTCCCCCCACCTTGTTTATGCTGATTACTTTAATCAAGTGTTTATAGGGTGCTACTGCTGACCATCATTAGTGGTTAAGGAGGAGTGAATTCCATGCTGGGTTGAATATGTATCAAGTCTTTAACAAAAGTCTTAAGTTCTGGAAACTTGGCAGGTACTATCTGGGAAAGGTACCATACTTTCAGGATTAATATAATCTGTATGAGCGATGGACATGATTCTGAAAGTGCAAAGCAAATTCTGAGTTAAATTGGATTTATTTCAGCTTCATCACTAACTTCAATACGAGAGTAGGCTTTTCATTCATGATGATTCCATACTGGGCACTTGGGGTGTGTGTGTGTGTGTGTGTGTGTGTGTGTGTGTGTGTGAGAGAGAGAGAGAGAGAGAGAGAGAGAGAGAGAGAGAGAGAGAGAGAGAGAGAGAGAGAGAGAGAGTGTGTGTGAGTGAGTGAGAGAGAGAGAGAGAGAGAGATTCATAATTAGTACTTGCTGTGAATATTGCATCAAAACTGTAGCATACTTCGATGTATTAGTTATCACTCTCATAATTTGACTAGCTAGATGTACATATAATTTTATATTGAGTTCATGCCTTATCTGGTGGCATGTATGTGTTATGAGATTTTGGACATGGTCTGCTAGGTTCAGTACTTCACAGTTCACAGAAATTGAAGTGTAAACGCGCTCCCTCCTCTCCTCTGTCCATGCAGTACCTCTGTAACAGGGTGCTTGAAAAAAGCTTGCTTATCCCTCACACTACTTCTCTTGTCCTGTTGCACAGCCGGCGCCAGTCTGAAAAGGCCAATTCAAATGCTTCCTTATTGGCACTGGCTCCTCAGGCTTGGCTTTTACTTAGAGTTTGTAAAAAGGAGCAGCTGTTTGTCTTTTCCAGCCTAGGTTTTTTTCCGGTTTCCTTTGCTGCTCTTTCATTGGCTGAGGGAAGGAGGGAGGGAGGGTTAGAGTGAAGTAAGCTGTGTAAACTCTGTGAATGTGGTTGGACTAGTTTTTTTGAGGAGGCAAGGAGAGAGAACTAGTAAAGCGTTGCAAGTCTGTACTGGCAGTTTCCAATTTTCCCCCTTTCCCCCTCACTTTCTCTCTCTTGTCTTTCTCCAACATGGTTGGGGATCATTGTAACCTCAGTGGTGAAAGACCAGTACTGGCCCAAACTCCCAAAACTGGATTAAGCTGCAAAATGGTTCTTCAGGCAGTGGGCAAAGTATTAAGGTAATGCCGGTAACTTCTTTTAAACAATCTTCTTGATGTGATGGGGGACAGAAGAAGCATATGTTGCATTCTCATTCTGTAGCTTGTTCGGCTATTAATTCACTTTGAGTGCAGACAGATCCTTATAGACATAGTGGCAAAACTACAATTGATTTTAAATGAGGCAAGATTGCAGGTGATCATGTGAAGTAGAACAATGTATTTAGAGCTAGGGTGTTAATAAATTTAGGTTGGATTTTAGTAAAGACAACAGTAGTTTAAATGGCTTAGTCTTGCCCCAATTTTTCTGACTTCTGCATTCACTATTTTAGAATTCAGAATCAAAAGAGAAAAATGTTTGGAACTTCTTATTCTCAAAGCACATGAACACCTTTGTTCAAATGTTATTGGGCTTCAACTAAGAAATGTAAACTTCATGTATGCATATTGATGGTGGGGTTTTCTGGTAGAATTACTTAAGTAATGCTGCAGTTCTGTGTGCGCTTAACTGTGGAGTAAGTCTCATTGAATACAATGGGCATCTTTATTTTAAAGTGAAAATGCATATGATTGGGTTACAAGTCACTTTGCTGAATAATTTGTTTTATTTTTATTTTTTGTTCATTAATGTGTTCGGTCATAAGGTTTAATCAGGCTCTCGGTCCAGAGTTTGTAATAGGAATTTTGGTCAGACGAGGAGTTTACTTTTCCATTGTAACTTCCAGAAATGTTACTACAGAAATAAAAATACCTTTCAGCAGAAGTAGTTCTTAAATCAAACATGAACATTTATTTAAATTTGAATGTATGGTTAAATAAAGTGGTTAAAGATCAGTATCCAATGAATGAGTTTATTATTTTATCACAACTTGGTTTTGGTGAAGGTTTTGGGGCAGTATGTCAACCAGAATGTTATCCCCCACTTCCTTTCTTGCATTGTGCTGTCCACAAAAAGGTCATGGGCATTTATTTATCTGCATCCATGGGGTAAATGATATATAAATGATATATTTGAAATGCATTGTCTTGTAAGTTACATTTTTCAATTATTTGTAATGATAACACTGGTATTGACATGAAAGTGACGAACCCAGACGGCATAAGTGGGGTACTTGGCTCATGAAGAAAACTCTGAACTAGCCAATTACCGTGTTTCCCCTTTTTTAAGACACCGTCTTATAACTTTTTCCCCTCAAAAAAACACACAGTGGCTTATTTTCAGGGGGTGTCTTTTTTTAAAAAAAGTGCTGGTACAACTGGGACCCACTGGCTCAGGACGCTCAGTGCTCTCTTCTGCGCGCTGCTGGGCGCGTTGTTGGCGCTGCCAGTTCCGAGCACCTGCAGGGTGGGGTGGGGGTGGCAGTGCTTTAAACCCCCAACCCTGTAGAAAGCAATGGAAGTTATGGACCGTAACAATCCTTAAGAGGCGCAGGTCTTAAAAAACCCCTGGTATCACCCTTGAAGCACAGCCTTCCAAAGTCAGGGGGGAAGAGGTCTGTTTAGACAAAGGAAAGGATCGGGGGTGATTCTGCGCCCTGGGACCCACAGAACTACTTTAATAATCCCAACCTGGGGGGGGGGGTCAAATAGTGAAGCCCCATAGCCCTGTAGCAACAGAAGGCACATTCTGAAGCACCCAAGCTGTTCGGTTCCATAAAAAATCCAGGAATTGTAAAATTAACAATAATAATGGGGGGGGGCACTCTATCCAAAGAGTTAAGAAGGAATGGGAAAGTGTTGAGTTATATATGGAAAAATATGGAAAGGAAAGTTAGTTAAAGATAAAAAATAAATAATTATCGCAAGGGAAAAAATAACATCATAAAGGGTAATAATATTAAATATAAAATAGACAACACAACAGAAAAAGCAATGAGATCGCACAGGAGTGAGGGAAGTGGGGAGAGAGGGAGGGGGGTAAGGAATGGATAAATGGAAGGAGGCAATGGTTGGAGGAGGGTATAGGGGGATGAATTAAAGGAAAATTAAGACTGAGAAGCGCATGGTTTTTGTTTTTTAAAGATGCAAAGGCTTGCAATCAGCCAAAGTATAGAGCCCAACTTCCAGGAGACTGCGATCTACTTGCGGATTTATAAACTGGAAGTGATCTACCCCCGTTTTATTGGTGTTCAGGTCAGAGTTGTTTTTAGAGAGAGGAAATATCCCATTTTTGAGGTTAAAGTAAAAGTTCCTGACCTTTTTTTTATAATGAGGAAATGCTGCTAAAACTCCGTTCTTCATTCCACGAAGGGGAGAGGGGGCGGGGCCGGGTGCTCAAAGACAAAAGAAATAGAAAAGGAGATAGCGATCAAATGCAGCCTCCTGGGGATCGATGCAGCCGCCGGGAGAGGCAGGGGCTGCAGCCGAGTGCTGCTTCGCAAACAAACGGGGGAAAGTGCTTAGAACCCAGAGAATCCAGCTGAAAAACACGAAGCAGCAACAGCAATTGCACACACACCATCCCAAGCCAGCACAGTAACCAAGTCCCAAAAGCAAGAAAGGACTCAGTAAACACTGCTGCGGCCGGCGTTGCTGCTGCTGACTCGGGGAGCTCAGTGCTCTCTTCCACACAGCGCCTATCACTATGGCTTATTTTCGGGGTACGGTTTATATTTCTCAAATGCTTAGAAATGCTGCTATGGCTTATTTTATGACTACGCCTTAAAAAGGGGGAAACACGGTAGCAATGGCAACATAGGTTGTGAGTAATGATATGGTATGTGAGTATGATCGCCTCACTGCAAGTTAAATATAATTACTACATTTTGAGGTGGAGTTGTGGCTTGCCTGACAGCGTTGGCTGCCATCTTTTGCTGAATCAAACTGCAATTAACAAAGATGGAAAAAGTGATGTCACAATGCAGTATTTTTCATCATTAGTGACTACTGGACTCTTCTAAGTGGTGTGTATGTGTGTGTGTGCATGTGCATGCTACAGGTAGACTTACATAATTTAGCAAGCCACTTTCGGCATTTCATTTTACAGGTTTTGTCTTGCCCCCCTCCCCCAATGAATAATCCAAAATTGAACTTGTTTGGGGCACTTGGTACTTACTCTCTGGTGCATAAGGATATGAAAAACTTGGGAAATGGCAAGCTCTGGGTGTGTGCTGTGCAGGAGGACAAAAAAAAAGGTGGTGTTTGTGTGCTGGGATTCTGCAGAAGCACAGAAAAACCTTAATCCAACTTCCTAAGAATACCATCTGTCATTAAGGAATGACAAGAACTAACCAGACTTCCCAGCCTTATGTTTATGAAGGTACGTGTGAAAACATGTGGATGGTGTCTGATGAAATCTCAGAAGGCAGTGAGAGTTTCTGAGTAAGATTTTCAGGAGTCACAGGCAAGGCTTCAATGCCATGTACAGTCATACCCCAATTTGCGACCGCTTTGCGCACATGCAGAAGAGCCCCTCGGTTTACGACGAACTCGGGGAGCGACTGGCTCCCCGGAACGAATTGCGGTCGCAAACCGAGGTATGGCTGTATAGGCTGTTGCTTCTCTCCATGTTAAGGATGAGGATAACAAATTTTGCAGGGCAAGAGATCCTGCCCATTTGCTTAATTGGCAAATTTTATTCCAAGTCAAAGAAAGCAGTATTTCTTATCACAGAATTTGGGCTAACTTGGTGCAGTATTGTGTTCTTTGCATGTGTTTCTCTTCATCGTAGATTATGGACCTGAGCAAGAGTTACTATGAAACTCAAGAGAAGTTGAGGGGAATTTCCTTAGTTCCTTTGACTTTTCAAACAAGCATGGGAACCCATTTTTTATCTCATTTAAAATGAGTTACTAGTTATGTATTGAGATACTCACCTACGGTGCCAACAAAAAAAAGGAAATAACCAATTAAATCTTTCCACATCTCTTTGCAATACCCTGTTCTGCATGCAATTATTATCAGTCAGCAGGATTGACTAATATAAGAGTTTAATAGCTCTGTTAGAGCAAATAGGCTATGACTGAAAAGGGTGACTAGAAATGGGACATGAAGGAACAAGGCAACATAGGCTGCTCAGGAAAGGTAAATGAATGATAGTTTAGATTGTATAATGGGTTTGTGTGTGGCAGGTGACAGAGGGTTGTGCCAAGAAGGATGAAAACAAATTTAACTCTCTGAATAGTCTTTTTTTAAAAAAAAAAATTGGCAAGTTGGCTGTGATAATTTCAAAGTGTCCTTTCAATTTGCCAGGCTTTAGTCAGCTAGTTCAGTTTAAGGACTGTGGAACCTAAAATCAGCAGAACAGTAACCCATTCATCATGCCATAACTGGAAAGAACTGCTTTTGCTATAATGTTTGCTGAGAGAATTAGGGAGCAGGCACACCTGGCTTTCCCATTGGAATGCTGCCACGTTTCTCAGGAAGCCTATGCAGTCTTTGCTTTCATACAAAGGTAGCACCTGTGTTCTTCCTACCACCTTTTACATTTATCCACCTCTTTGGTTGGTTTGTCTCTTTGCTGTTACCGCTCCCTGACTACCACTTAGTTGGCTGTGCATGTGCATGTGCAGGGGCTGTGCATGTGTGTGTAAAAACTAAAATGTTGCTTTACTTGAATTGCTACAGTACATCAGGTAGCAGTAAGTTTTGTTAATAATATATCGTCTCCTCATCCAACAGTTTAGGTAGGAAGCCAGCCCACTTACATGTGCACGGTTTCATAGAATATCTAGTGTGAAGGGTAAATCTGGTGAAGCTTCTTCCTGGTTGTTAAAAATCCATTTCCAAGATCTACTGCTGTTGCTTTTGCTGAAAGTTCATTATTCTGGAGAGAATTTTGTCTGTTTCATGGACACACTTTGTGAACTGGATCATATTCACCAAGCCCATGATCCTTTTATGTTTGAGTTAGTTTGCTTGTTAAACAAAAGCAAACAGTATTGGGACTGCTCACTTTCCAGTCATGGCTCCTCCTTATATACTTTAATTGTATTGCAACTTCTAGCAAAAGCATGGTCGTGCATTTGTGCAATTTGATTTAAGTTTATACAGTGATGATTTGGCTGAATCCTAGGCTCCAGTACTCCAAATTCTGCACTTTGTTGCCATCTCAGTTACTTACTCAGTTGTGCATGTAGATATGGTCTAGAATTTAACTTTATTAAAAACAGGAATGGTAGAAAAGTTGAATAAGGATCATGAGTCACTACTATCAGATTAGTAGCCATAGGTAAGGAACCAGAAGCTATGTAGATCCCTGAATCCCAACTCTGACTAGTAGAAGCCCTCTTGATCCTGAGCATGCACACGTTTCTTCTGAGTGTATTTGCAACACCATGATAATGACATTTTCTCTCTCTCAAGGATACACCTTTTGCTTCCTTGAATTATGTATTCTATAAATTGTTAGGTTGAATATAACTAAACTGGCAATCCTTTTGATTAACGTCTTATCAATCTCCATCAATTTTACAGTGCAACTAATGCAACTAATTTTAGTTAGGTGCTAGAGAGAAATTAAATGTTTTTTTTATAGGAAGTTCAGCTTCTTTTTATAAACAAGTCAGTTGTGTAATACTACACATACTAGCTCTGAGCAATGTTTTATTTGCAGACTAGACCACTTTTATCTCTAATGGACCAAGTTCAAATTTTGTAAGATTGGGCAAAATAACTTAATCACAGTTTGAACTACTCTGTAGACATTGCTAGAAAACAGATCATCTTGGAACTTGTTTAAGCAGAATTTAAGATGGTTTGGAGACTGCTGGGCAAAATGCAATTTGGGAGCGCTCTGAACTATTTTTGTCTTGCTCTGTTCTTTTCTCCAACTTTCCATTTGACAAAAATAGTGTAGCAGGGAAAACTTTTGACGGAGAGCAAATTATTGTCTGCAGCTTGAGTTGAGTTTCTTTTAATTGATTCAAACTGAAACCTGATTGTGTCTTATTAGAAATATATCAAGTAGCATTTGCCTCGATATATTTCTAATAAGACACAATCAGATTTCAGTAGCATTTGCCTCATTAGGTCTTGGCAAAAGGTTGGCAGAAATGTTTAAGCATTGACTTGATTGGTTGATGACAAAGTGTATGTGTATATTCTGCGCTTAAAATAAAAATTGTGCTCCAGAGTAACTGTTGAGATACCAGGGTTCAAATCCCCACTCAGCTATGGAGCTCACTGTGATTACCTTGGGCCAGTCACCATCTCTCAGCCTAACCTACTTTACAGGATTGCTATGAGGATAAAATGGGGGGGAACCACCATGTACTCAACTTTCAGCTGCTTGGAGGAAAGGTGACATGAATGTAATAATAACTACCGTAAATAAATAACACTACATAAGAACACCTGGATCTATGTATGTACTTTGCATAATTCTGCTTCTAGTGCTCATGATGGAAAAAGTAAAAGGGCTGTGTGGTACACTTGAGTACAACTCCACGAACTTGGGAAATCCTGGCCCAAATGTGTGCGTGTTTCTCAAAGATGCTCTGTCACTTCTTTAAGAATGGACATGGACTCTGAAACTTCTTCTGTTTTTAAATTAAGAATTTAGTCAATTTTTGAGTTATACTGATGTGTAAAGGAGAACCAATATGGTACTTATGATTGTCACCTAAGGAAGAAGTTTTCTGATTGATACATCATTTTATCCAAGGTGTAATGTTCAATTGTCAGTTATATTGAAAGGGAATATTTCCAATCCTGTTAAAGATGCAGTCTGAAGCTTAGTTTTAAATTTAACAATAGAAGCCCATGTTCCTTGTTAACTATTGATTTTTAAAAAAACAAGTGTAAAGTTATTTTCACAAAGCTGGTTTTAAATTGTTGAGAGAACCTTTGGCATTTGCAGACCAATTTTTGTCCAAAGCTTTTTTGGGGAAACATCAGATCCTATTAATGCTTTAAGCATAACATGTTTTAATAAGCATAACATGTTTTAAAATGTTATGCCAAACAACTTGTATATAGTGGCATATGTAGAAGAACTGGTAGGTGTATTCTTTAATTACAGTACACATGGAAGGATTTCTTAAATGTATGAGCAGAGAAGTGTGGGATCTGTCACCCTTGTTCCTAGTTCTTACAGTCTGGCCAGCATTGAGTACATAGGAAAATGCCAGTGTATTTGTGCATACATGCAAACCATTTACCAAGTGTAGAAATGCTTGCTGTTTACAATGTTGTTGAATCAATTGAAAAGGAATGTTGAAATTCCACTTGGAGACATTAGTTTGCAGCATGCTGTAAGGGGGGGGGGAGAGTGAACTTTTAGATCTTGCTATATTCTCAGAATATTTTGGAGTGAGGCTCTCTTTCTTCCACAGTAATTTGTATGTGTGTACTTGTAGCCATTCCTGCAGTATTTCTAAAATCTTCTGTGGCTTGTCCAGAAACAAAATAGTTTCTGGTTAATTTGACCTTGTGCTTATGAATGAGGCAGAGAGGTATACTGCAGTTACCATTCAACACTGAATTGGATTCAATGGAACAACATTGTCCTGCCAGCCAACTCACTTAGAACCAGATAGAATTGGTGGTGTTTTGAATGCCAGTCCCAACATGCTGGTGTTCAGCTTCAAGTGTAGATGTTATTGTTTGATCCAGTAATGGACTGAATTTTGACATACTGTTAGCAAGGCATTATGTGCTGAAAATTGTACACACAAAGTAGTTAAGAGGTTAAAAGGTATTATAATCTCTAATTTGAAAGAGTACAGAAAGGGCATCAGGCAGGGCAGGACCCTTTTATTTTCAGTGAGGGCGAGACACAATGAAGTGAGCAAATGTGGAAAATACCTGGTTTCTTCTCCACTCCCTCAAAACAGAAACCAAATCTCTTCATCTCAGAGCACTTTAATGCATATATGGCTTTTCTGGCAGGACAAGGCAAGTCTGAACTAAAGACAGACCTTTTGCTGTTCCTTCCCCCCAGGGAACTTAAAACAGAAATAAGACTGAGTGAACTCAGCTGACGTGTTGCACCGTGTTGAAAAATATTTATCCTGCAGAAGAGGGCTCAGCTTTGTGGAATGACTGTTCTGTGAACTCACTCACTGATGGTGGTGGGTGAACGTGGTCATCTTTGCATTCCAGCATAGCACTATTTTTGCTTGCTTGGTTTATTTTAGAATACTTATATTTTGCTTTATAGCCTAGAGAGTCACTACTAGTGGATTTAAGAAGCCCCTCACAATAGAAGTCACATTCAAGTCTGGTACCAGGAATATTAATTACATGGTGTTCCTGTGGTGCCAAGATGATTCAGGTAGCATTTCCTGCCCTCTTCTTTGGTGTTGTTCTTCACTCTCCACCTGCTAGGGAACAACTCCCTTTGGAATGAAGCCAAGAAGCTGGAGCTCACTTAGCCCATTATGAAGGAAAGTCCCCTAGTGACATTTTCTAACGTTCATCCTCATGGAAGCATTTCTGTAGATTGATGAACTGTGAAAGTGTTTTCAAACTGTGAACATGCACTTACTTCATTCATATCCTTTTGTACTCTCCTATCTGTGCTTCCCACTCTGTCAAATTGCAGCTGATTGCAGCTGTTGTGCCCTTCATGCCTGTACAGTCCTCACAATACATCTTCCTTTGACTAATGAAATAGTCCAGGCATGTCCATCTGGTAGATCGTGATCTACCGGTAGATCACTGGACGTCTGCGGTAGATCACTGGTAGATCATTAGCCCCCCCCCCAAGAATCTGAACAACCGTGGCTCCCCTAAAAAAAGCTCAACATTTTACCTCCTCCCTAAAAAAGCTCAACAACTTTGACCTGAACCCCAAAAAGGGGATAGATCACTGCCAGTTTTTACCTCTGTGAGTAGATTGCAGTCTCTTGGGCGTTGGCTGCCCCTGAAATAGTCCATGCCAATTGCACTTTTATATAGGGGACCTTATCCAACCTGGTGCCCTCCAGATGTTTTGAACTTTAGCTCCAACAGCCTAAGCCACCATAGCCCATTGGTTGGGAATGATAGAAACTGTAGTTCAAAACATCTGGAGGGCACTTGGTTGGGCAAAGTGACCAGGTGAAAGATTCCATAGCATAGTATTTCTTCTAAACAACAAAGCTGCCTTCATTCTTGGAATCTTATGGCATATCTGGAGATGACTTGTAGCCTTGAACACTCTGGAAGTAGTTTTTCCATTGTAGATAGATTCACACTTCACATTGGCTCCCCACCCCACCTCCCACCCCCGTTCATCAGCGACAGTGTGTAACCCAGCTTCATTCTTCACTCAGCCAGGGGTGGGGTGGGGGATGATATTAGTGATTCCTTAAATGGGGCTATTTCTTGTTATGGCCATCTTAGGACTATTACCAAATGCAGACATGGCTGGCTTGATAAACATAGTTTTTATCCCCCAACCCAACCCCTCACATTTTTAAACCACCTACCACAGTATTTTGTGACATTTTTGTTGACCTAACAAAGGTATTGCCAAATATGGATTTGGGTTGAAAAGCAGGATTAAACTGACCTTGAAGTGAAGATAAGCAAGCAGACTGGCCCCCTAAAGACCTAGTGCTATTAATGTTTCATAAATGATCTGAGTTGAGTCAGCAATATATAGCCAAGGTTCTTGATCATGCCAAATTATTTAGTTCCCTTAAAAATTCATATGGCTGCAGAGAACTCCAAAACAATTTATCCAGACTGGCTGAATAGGCAAAAAAATGGCAAATGCAGTTCAATGGGCAAAGTAATGTGCATTGGGGCCAAAAATCCTAACCACACATCTACTGACAGGGTTGGAAATGGGTCTGAAAGAATATTGAAAATCTGGCATAAAAACAGATATGGGCAGCAAAAGCAATTAAGGTGATGGTGCACTTAATTGTATCGGGGTGGGGAACTTGTGGCCCTGCAGATGTTGCAGGACCCCCACCACCACCACCACCACCTATGCCCATTAGCCATGCTGGAGCTTTGCTCGATAGTAAAATGTGTTCTACCCACTTTTCATTATATAAAATAAGACTACTTTTGGGGGTCTAGCCCCAAATAGCTTGCATATCATAAAAGCATAATACAGTTCAAAGCAAAAAAACTAAATGGCTTAAATGATGGTAGTACAAAAATATTTATAAGCATCGGTCAGTTTCTCCAGCTGATTAAAAAACACACCCAGTAAGTCACAAAATATGTATCTAAGCTTATACAGTAGTACCTCTTGTTGTGAATGGGATCCGTTCCGGAGGCCCGTTTGCAACATGAAAAGGCCGCATCCTGAAGCGCTGCATCTGCGCACATGCATGACGCAATGTGGCGCTTGTGCGCAAAGCGCGATTTTGCGCTTTTGCACATGCGTGCAGGTTATGGATGCGCCGAAATCGGAAGTAACCCGTTCTGGGACTTCCGGGTTCGGCGCGTCCGTAACCTGAAAAGATGCAACCGGCAGCGGACGTATCATGAGGTATGACTGTAAAAGGCAACCAGGCAGTGTAGCTATATTGAGCTTCACATGTTCAGGGACAGTTGTTAGGAGGACTTATGGAAAGCATCTTGTGCTTGTGGATTTATTGAAAGCATCTTGTTTGCTGCTGTTAGAAAAATGTGTCAATTTAGATCGGCTTTTAAAATGTGAAACTATGTAACTCCTTACTGTGTAACATGTTCCTCTTAAGCATTTGTTTGAAGACAGTTTGGGAAAGCCCTGTCCATTCCTTACATAGCTGCAAACCTTTGCATAAGTGATCTACAGGGCAAAAAGCGCTCTTGTAATGGTGCCCCTTCTAATCACTTGATGAAGAGTAGAGATGAACCCAAACAATCATATACTCAAGATATAATGACAATTATTGAAGTATAACGTAAATATTGGCATCAGAGAGAAAGGTAACAAACTGTATGTGGCAGTGTCTGTATGTGTATGAATGTGAACATTTCCAGCCATGAATAAATCTGAACCTTCATGATGGGATTGTTTGTAATAACAACGTGTTCCTCATTTCTGTATCATCATAAATGTGTACATGTTAACCAGCATGTGGGCTATATACTTGATGAGAGGAGGTAATGTGATCTCAACGATGAAATAGATTGTGTAAGCATTTTGTTTCCCCCCATAAAAATGGAAGCTTTTTGGATGATGAGACGTGAAACAATATGTAAGCTTGTTTCAATATGGGCAAACCTTCAGTTTTTAAAAAAAATCCATGATAAATATGAAGAAGTAGAAACTGATAGTGATATAGCTCAGAAGATGAGACTGATTAAATTTCATTGAGCCCTCCCCACCCCCCCTTAATACTGACCTTTTAAGTGGAAGGACTTGGACACATAGAAAGTCTAGAACAACACATTTTGTCATGGGAATATATTGGGCACAATAATTATACTACTAACAAGCCCAACTTTGTCTTCATACCTCAAAGTTAAGTACATTTATTTGCACAGTGAATGCTGAATTTAGAAAGCAGAATTATGCAATAAGGTTATGGCACTTGTCATCTTTAATATGTTTGCCATGCTTGGGCACTGGCTGTGTTCAGTCCAGCAGGATCTGGAGCCAAGGCAGAGATTGCCTTTTAAGGGAAAGATCTGCTCTGAGAATATGAAAGAAAATCTTTTCCCGGGCATGCAGTGAACTTCCTTCCTTCCTTCTCTTAAACTATTAGCAACTTTTTTAAAAGGACAAAATGGGGGTGGTAAATAGCTGTTGTTGGAGCCAACTTTTTTTTTTTTAAAAAAAAACTTTTGGCAGTCAAAAGAAGGCAATGTGATTCTCCTTTGCCCACAGCCAGCATATGACTGCAAAAGATAAGCTATAAAATGGGGTTCTGGGGGAATCATTATTCATAAAGGCCTTGGTTGCCTTCTCTTTTGCAACCAACTGACCACAACAATAAAAGAATAGTTTTTCCCATACTTTTACCTTGCAGCTAGACCCTCTACAATGTGCTCATACCTCCCAGATACAAAAGCTTGCAATAAAAAAGCACTTAAAAGCTGCTCTCATAAGGGAAACACTTATTCTTGCTAATATTTTTTTCCTGCCAAAATATTGAAGATGAAATCCCAATATATACATTCTGGTGCATGAAATTTAATGTGTGATGGGGAATTTGGATTTTTGAGGACACCGCTTTTTTAAAAAAATGACAAAGATTTATAACAATAAGTTTTGCTAATACGTAAGCAGTGTTTGTGGAAGACTCTTTATGTCTGTCTCTCATGGGATTTGGGTCATGTTCTACTGGTGTTCCCTTCTAGCATTGTACTGTCCCTTTTGGTTTTTGATCCCCATCTGTCAAAATACCTGGGCTCAAATTGAAGCATTCAGGTTGGATACACACACGCAGAAAAGTCAACTATGAATGTATCATTTTACCTTGAGTATTAAACTTGAATTTTCTTGACCCATTATCCCATTATTTGAATAATCTTGTCCCCTCTCACTACTGAGGAGAGGGGAGGAGATATTCCAGTAAGTTATACTCAGGTAGACTTAAGTGTTTGCCAAAATCTTTACCTTCTGCCTCATTAAAGTTATTTATTTTTGAAGTATAAATCCATTCATACTGCTTAGAGCAAAGTAGACCTAAATATGATGCTTTCCCCTTAATATGTAAACATTTTTAAAGCAATTTAGTTTGGCTAAAAATATGAGTTCCATTTAATGGGATTCACCATCCTGAATTTGGATGAACAAGTTTGGGTTTAACATAGACACAAAACAGGGAAGCCATACAAGCCCCTTGCTCGCAGCTCCCTGTGCTCCTTATTTTAGACATTCATGTGTTTAGTACGAAGCACTAGGTTCTCTGTGTGCTATATGCAAAGCACTTAGAAAGTATGTATAAACCTTCACGTTAATCATGCAAAGGTCTAATAAGGAAGATATGCCTGGCCATGCTGCAGGTAGGGATTACCTGTCTCTCTGCCCCCACCCCTTCTCCCTACAAATGCAGGCAAACATCTGGGTTGAGCTCATATCTTGAGCTAAGGAGCTTGCAACCCCACCTGACCCTGGCCAATCAATTGCAGTGATTATATGAAACATGCAAGCCCCCATGTTGAGAAAAGTGCTGAATAGAGAAGCCTAGAAAAAGGACAGAGTACGTTGTTGATTCAGAAGCAGTAACTGGTGGGAAAGAGCTGTAGGAAGTTGCACATGTATTCTAGGTTGACTGAGAAGGCGGAGAACCTGTTGACTCTGGAACAAGAGAGACAGGGAGCTGAGGTGCATGTGTTGAATTTTCAGCACTGTATAAAACAACTAGCTAAATCTGAAGCTGTGGCTCTCTGATTAACAGCTTATTCAACTTTACAAAAGTAACTAATATTTTGTTAAATTGTTGGCAATGCTTGCTGACTAATTAATTTATGTTGAACATTGCTTCGTACATTATGGGGGGGAATTGCATACCTGAAGTTACATGCTCTGTCCTTCTCCCTCTTTTGTTCTTGACTTCTGCAGCTATTCCAGTTCTGAGACCCCACAGGCATTATTGATCCACTGCTTTGTTTTAGCCATGCATTCTGCTGGGTAGGGTTTACACTGTGTACTGCTAACCCCAGATTTCTCTCATCTCAGATATGTTGGAGGAGATAACTTGCTTTCAGGTTTTTGAGAGATGCAATCTAGATTGTCTACTATTCTGTGTTGAGCTTTACCTTTCTGTTTTTCCCATCCAACACTGGAAGTAGAGGATTGACTACCCCATTCACAAGCATCCCACAAAATGATATATCCCAGGCATCCCCAAACTGCGGCCCCCAAGATGTTTTGGCCTACAACTCCCATGATCCCTAGCTAACAGGACCAGTGGTCAGGGAAGATGGGAATTGTAGTCCAAAACATCTGGAGGGCCGAAGTTTGGGGATGCCTGATATATCCCATAACAGGAACTCTTAGCATTACCTTATATAGGCATGGACGCTACTAGCTTTAAGTGGTTATTAAAATCCTACATGCTTTAGAGATGCTTGTAGAACTGTGTAGGTTCTGTGTAGTGCCTGAATAATGGATTTGGACATGCCAAGTGCTATATAAAGGGTCATACTCCCTCTGTCCTTCTCTCTTTAATTGCTACAGTCTCCCTGTTATGTAACAGACATTTCTTCCACCATCTATGTCCCAAAACAGTAGCAGACAAAACAGGCCCTACTATGGGCTATTACTATCCTTCATCAGTAAAATAAAAAAATTCCTTCAGTAGCACCTTAAAGACCAACTAAGTTTTTATTTTGGTATGAGCTTTCGTGTGCATGCACACTTCTTCAGAAGAGCTTCAATTCAAGTACAGATCTCAGTTATTTTTACTTGATACACCAGTGGCTTTTGATACCAATGACCGTGGTATCTTCCTACGTCAGCTCTATGAGATGAGTATTTGGAACACTGTTTTGTAGTGGTTCCAGTTTCATCTTCAGTGTCTGTTTCAAAGAATAGCACAGTTGTGCTGTGGCATGCCGCACCATAGGGTACTATTGCATCCCTGATATGATGTGATGAGGACCAATAAACTGACAAGACAGAGGTGTTGTGGCTGGATCCAGAGTCTAGATAACTGCTCAATTGCCTGAAGGAGCAGGTTAATAGTCTGGGGTTTCTCTTCTTGCTAGAGCCCCAGCTACAGTTGCTGTTTTTAACTGTTTTTATATTTATAATTGTTTTTATATATGCAAATTGTTTTAACTGCCTTTATATATGTAACTATCTTATATACGTTATGGTAAACCACTTTCGAATGCCTGATAATGATAACAATGGAATTTTTGTGTAGGGCCTAAGAAACGAAAGCAGACTCTTGGTTGGGTCAAGAGCAAGCAAGAGCAGTGACACTGTTCACTTAGCTCTGAATAGCCCATAGCTGTTGCCTGTGACTTAGGAGAGGAGGGTCACTTTGAGTGTCAGAATAGTCTATATTGACTTGTTCTAGTAAGTTCTACAGACTCACTGGAACAGTTTCTGAGGAAACATGTCCTCTTTGTTCCAGAGCATCTAGTTAGGCACCAGATTTGAATATGTAAACATACACATTTTGTTGCATTTTTGCACTGAACAACTTTGCTTGATAAGGAACATTATTGCCTCTGAAGCTGACACAAGCTTTAACCAGCTGGCAAGTCTGAGAGAACATAATACAGTGGTACCTCGGTTTAAGTACACAATTGGTTCCAGAAGGCTGTACTTAACCTGAAGCGTACTTAACCTGAAGCGAACTTTCCCATTGAAAGTAATGGAAAGTGGATTAATCCATTCCAGGCGGGTCCGCGAAGTACTTAAACTTGAAAGTACTCAAACCGAAGCGTACTTAAACCGAGGTATGACTGTACTTCAGCCTGTTTGGAGCATGCATGCACACCCGCCACATGGTGTCTTGTACAACACTGGGGTTTGTCTGTGGTTGTGTATTTCTCAATACACAACCATGACATACCATGGGCCAAAACCTGGTTAGCTTGGAAATGTGGTTAATTCTACTCAACAAAACCCAACACTACTTGTTCAATGTTTCATATGGGAAGGGGGTTGATAGAGCTTGTTTGGGGCCTCAAGGTGTGAGATCACTAAATTATCTACATCAAAAGAACTTGTAAAACTAGAAACATGTATCATGTTTCTTTTCTTTTGGAGTGGATTCCTTTTGGAGTGGATTCCTTTAAAAAGAAAGTTCTATTCACAGTAAAGCATAGAACAGGCATCCCCAGACTTCGGCTCTCCAGATGTTTTGGACTACAATTCCCATCTTCCCCTACTACTGATCCTGTTAGCTAGGGATTATGGGAGTTGTAGGCCAAAACATCTGGAGGGCCGCAGTTTGGGGATGCCTGGCATAGAACATCAAGGAATTCAAATAAAGTTTGGGCCTACAAGATGTGATTAAATATTGTCTCACTGCTTGCATAATTGTCCATTGGCTGACATTGAAGCCAGTTTTTCTCTTTGGGAGGCTATTGGGGTTGACTTTATTGGGGAAAAATACCTTATGCTACTAAGAGTACTTCATTCTAATGTCCTGAATAGATATGCTTTCTCTCTTCTGCTGTGTCAGTGTTTTCTATGATGCTAACTGTATATAGTGTAATTCTTCTCCAAAAACTTTCCCCCAAAATCTTTCCCACATTTTAGTCTTGTGGAGTGAGAGGCATAGCTGCCAGGTTATCCCTTATTTTAAGGGATTTTCCCTTATGCTGAATAGGCTTCCTCGTGAGAAAAGGGAAAACTTGGCAGCTATGGTGAGAGGAAGGGTAACCAATTATGTGATAATTTTATATAGTTGGGAGATCATTTCCTTTCTCAGTGGGTTGATCAAATTGAGTAGTTGCTTTAAACTATTTAAGCTATGTCCCTATATATTTGGCTGATTTAGAAAAAGTTTAATTTGGGGTTATCTCCCAATATAAAAATTGTTTCTGGAGCTATAAGGGGCTTTGATTAGTGTAGAAGTATTTGAGTTTATATAATCCCACTTAGCAAGTGAGCCTGATTTGGCTGCTGTGTGAAGGAAGACTTTTGAGTTATTGGAACTAAAGGGGAATCAAAAGGTAAACGTTTCAGTTTCTGTTTCTTCCACAGGGTCAAATCTGATTTTAGAAAGGGGTTAATATTGTCTTCTACTGTTTCATCCATTTTCTGATAAGGGAGTGAACGCATAAAGTGTACGTTGTTAGTATTGTGAGTATAGACAGTTTGTTTTGAGGAACATTGTTAACGTGTTATTTGGTTTGAAATGTTTCTGATCCTCAGGGCTGACAAAATGAAAAGAAAGGGAGAGTCAACATGAGGTGCTTGGCATGGAACTGCCATTTGACATTCTCAGATGTGTTTCCAGGGAAATAGCTTAGGCTGTAGTTTGATATTTGCATGCATTCCAAGGGGTGACAAATCCAAAGTTTTAAAAAAACAAGAGGCAGTTTGGAGGTATGGCATGTCAAACAGGGGTAATTCATTATGCTTTGTATGCAGCTGCAACTCTCTGAGATAAAGAATATCTCGGAGGAGAATAAAGGACATCTGGCAGTCCTAGATGTGATAATAAATGGGAACAGAACCTATAACACTTCATTGTCACTTATTTGGACTTTAACAAGGTTGTGATTTATGTGACTAGGCTTGTGAAACTCTTTTTAACCTCAGATAGGTCAATGTCTTTGTTATATATATCCATGGAATCCTTGGCTAATGGTAGAAAATTTGTGTGCATGTGTAGTGTATATATAGGGAACAAGTTGCTTTTAAAAAGAAAAACATTTCAATAACTTTCAGCTGTAGTGATGCTTAGATCAAATATTTCTAATTTATTTTTATTTATATCTGTAGTGTTCATAACAGTTGTTGCTGTCCATTTTGGGTGCTGCTTCTAGTTGTTGATACACATTGCAGAAACTTAAATTGATTCTAATTCCAGGGTTCCGGTTTCCGCCTGCAGGAATGGCGGACCTGTTTTCCATCTCTCTGACCTTCGTAAGGAATTTGGCGGTTGCTAGGGGAGTAAATGGCAACCCCCTACCCTCTCCGGGGGTTACGGAGAGGGGCCGCTGGCCCGCGATGCCCCCAGACCCACTCCGACTGTTTTTGGAGTGGGGGGAGCTTGGGCTGAGCACTTACGACGGCCAGGACTCCCGGACGCTAATCTGCATGGCGGGGATTTCCATGGTTAAAGAAGATAATTAGGCTTAAATCTATGGACATACTTCAGAAGGAGGGGAAGAAGCGCTGTTTACTGCTGAGAATTTTATGCTGCTGAGCGAGAGGAGTCAAAGAATGTACGGCATCTGGAAGAAGGATTGATGGGGACGGAGCGATAAGGGAAGCAAGTTTTTATTTTTTCTTCATATTGTTGCCTCGTATCTTCCCGGACGCGATGTCCTGGCTTGTTTGGAGTGAAAGAGAAGCAAAAGACTGTGTGAGTTGAACTCTATAGCTGTTGTTACTGAGCATATTTCTTAAAGATGTGAAGTTGCCGATGAGAAAAGCCCCCCCCTAGTCAGACGGAAGGAGTCCTGGACGCGTTCGGAGGATTTATGAGCTGTGACGCACTTTAAATTGGAGCAGCGACCTGAAGCTAAGTTCAGCTATAGGGCAAGGAGATCCATTAATTTACCAAGAGTTCATGGTTGGATGTTTGGGTCTCCTGCCTGAAAAAGCTGTAAATTCTATAAAGATAAATAAATCGTAAATCTTCATGGCTATGAGAGAAAATGAAAGTGATTTGAGCCTTTTAAGATGGCGCTGCTACTCCGTCGCAACAGGGAGCTCCACTAAGAAGATTTATGGGGAGGCTGGACTGATTAACTCACACAGGAGAAAGAACATCTGTGAAACTTCGTTTGACATTTATCTCAGCAGCTGGAACAATTGGATGAAAGTGGAAAACATCTAGGTGACTGTAAGGGGAAGATTTGGAATATTATGAGCTTGGAGGACGATTTGAACTTTAGAAATAAGACGGCAGTGGACAGTTGCGAGGAATTCCCAATTTCTTGAAGCATGGGAACCCAAAAATAAATTATTTAGATGATTTGGCATAACATTCGGTTTGATTGATATATATATATGTATAATTTGAAATATTGAATGTGATATAATTGGTTTTAATTGGAAAATTAATAAAAATATTTTTTTAAAAAAAAAAATTGATTCTAATTCCAGAAATATTTACCTGGGAGTTATCTTTTGGTAATTGATGTTTTCTTTAGTTCAGCGTTTTGATTTCTGTACAACACGCTGGGGTGCATATGAGTTTAAATGGCTCAGTTTATATATCTTAAGTATTCTCAAGCCCTTTTATTGCTTGAATAGGGCATCTTCTCACCTGATCCTTTGTCTTTGGACATGTGAAGGGAAGACGTGTAGAAAATAGGGGGACTTTTATTTCAAATACATGAAAATGGATACCGAATCCTTCCTTTACTGTTTCAGTGCAGTATAAAATAAGGTGCATAATGCATTATAAATTTTAAAGATCTACTTAGACATGCATAAACATTTCACAGTATCTGTGTTTCTTTGTCCTTTGATTCTTGGGTGTTAGTACAAAATGCCAAATAATAATTTTCTCTTTGTGAAACTTCACAAGCTGTGTTCCAAAGCTGGCTGACGGAGCTTAAAGTAAGAAACTTGATTATGTTTACCAATATTCAACTAAGTAGTGGTGGAGGGGGGAGCGTGGTGATGAGGCATTTTAAGAGAGAGAATTCAGGTTTTGAAAATGAATTATACAGTGGTACCTCGACTTACGAACAACTCGACAACCGAATTTTTCGACTTATGAATGGGGGTAATGGCCGTGCGCTTACGAATCTGGAAAAAACCTGTGGCAGTTTTAGATAGGGATTTTTCGACTTACGAATTTTTAGATAGGGTTGCTTCGACTTACAAATTTTTCCATTTTCAATGCATTCCTATGGGAAATCACGTTTCCAATGGCGTTTTTCGACTTATGAATTTTTCGACTTACGAAGGTGCCTTCAGAACGGATTAAATTTGTAAGTCGAGGCACCACTGTAACTGTTTAATGGTATTAAAATGTGAATTTTCAAATGCATTTTTTTAAAGTCATGGAAAAATGTAGAAATGGGATGGAATAGACACATTGTAAAAGGGTTTGACCATCCTTCATCAGAACTGAGACTTGCGGGGATATCACTATCTATCAGGATCAGTAACAAGGAGAGTAACAAGCCTTGAAATTAGCCACTTGCCTGCAGGCAAGTAACAGTTTGGTCCAGGCAAGTAGCTTGCCAAACCCAGAGATCAGTGGTGGGTTTGCAGTCGAGCTTTCATTGCAATAGCATTTTGTGGGCTGCTGAGTACAAAAATGTTATCACTTGGGCTGATAGAAAGCAGTTTGCACATTACAGTACAGTACATTACAGTAATTGTGTTTTATATTATTCCAGCTACAGAGAGATTTCTTTCTCCCAGCTGAATATAAAGTGGTATGTGTGTAAAAGGTTGGCTAGAAGCAGCAAAAACCTGAGCAAGCATAAGATTTCACACAATGACCTCAGTACACACTCCATTTGTCTGGCATTCTTCTCTGCCCTTCTCTCTCCCTTTTACTCTGTAGGGTGATTTGTGCCTGTGACATTTGCATCAACTGTGGTTTGGGTTTTTAAGTAACCTTTGCTTGAAGAGCCGCCTGAAGAATTGGTTTGCAGTCGTGTTTTCACTGACTAACATAGCTGAGGTTTATTTCCTCAGAGACTGCAAGGAGATGTGATTTGACTTTCAGCAACAAAGGGGAAAAAAGCTTGCATTTCTCAAGCTGGATATTCACTGACATTTGAGCATCATGAAGTGGGCTTTTCATTTGTTTCTTTATGTCCAAGCTTGTGTATATCTAGTAGAGGCATTTCAGATTAGCCAGGAACTGAAGGAATGTTGTCGTTTAGTCGTGTCCGACTCTTCGTGACCCCATGGACCAGAGCATGCCAGGCACTCCTGTTTTGCACTGCCTCCCGCAGTTTGGTGAGACTCAGATATAAAGGCATGTATAGCCATGACAGAGTGACTTGTGAATAAGCGTATTGAAGGATACCTTGTTTCTCCTGCCCAACACATTAGAAATAAGTGTATGTATGTTATCAAGATTCAAAAGAATGGAAAAGTAGATGTTGCTGGCATCCATCTGTCTTGCCTTCTTGACCATTGGACCCTCTATTGGTCTCATCCACTCAATCCATTGGGATGTGTCCTTGCATGCAGGGGCAAATCCCTAACTCAGCTACCCTCACCTGGCCAGTCGAATCTATTTCCTGGAGTGTGACCATTGTCACATGCTGACAGCTTCCAGGAGCCACAGGTGAGAGCTTAATGCAGGATGGAGGCCAAAGGTGGACAAACTATCTCAGGAGAAGCACAACATGTCCCCCTCCAGAAGTACTACCCAAAATGAAAAATGTTGGGTGACAGGAAAAATCTGATCACAGGCATGCACCATGAACAAGATTTTCAGCCCTTAAGGAAGCTCCAAAATCAATGGTTTGAAAGTCTTGAATTGGGTGAATAGGATTAGCGCGCTGTGTATTTCCTTGCAGGGTACTCCAGCGGTATAGAGCATGGAAAGTGGTGTTTGTGGAGAATGAAGGGGTCAGTAGCCTATCCACATGCTAAAAAGCAGGTAAAGTAAGCAGGCAAGAGGGTAGATATGCAAGGATACAAATAAGGGCTTTAAAATAAAAACAAGGAGAAATAAAACTATATTGAAGTTCTTTCCCCTCTGTGCACAAATTACTACCACTGAGCTTCCTTCCTTCTTTCTTTTTTTCTTTCTTATTAAAGATCTTCTTGATTTACAAAAATATGTGCAATGTCTCTCATAACGTTTTTACAAATCAGTTTCATTTGTTGAGACATTGGGAAGAAAAGGGAAGGTAGGTGGGGGTGGGGTCGGGTGTATCTGTGATAGGTGGGAGTGGGGTTGGGTGTATCATCACACAGCACTGGATCAATAGGACTTCCAGTTTCTTGTCTCCCTTCTGCAACTGCCCTCACACCTCTAAAAATTGCTCCAGAGGTTGTCCCAATTCCCTAAAGCAGATATTGGGGACACACAAGGAAAGAAAAAGACCCTTTGCACAAGTAGATGCCCGCTCACTACACTGAATGGACAACAAAAGCACAGCTTTCCTTTCCTTCCTTGCCTCCCAAGGATGGTTGCACTTATCAAATGGGCTCGGCATAATTTCTCCATCTCTTCTTTGACACGGGAGCAGCTTTCCAGCCTAAATAAATGCATGAAAGGTAACAGGAAGTATTAAACAATATTTTTCAGGTGGTGGTGGTATCACACTTTCCACTTTGAGCAGCAACTAGCATCATTTTCGTGTAACCTCTTCTAAGGCTATTGTGCTCAGGATTCTCGTGCTTCTCCTTGCTCTGTTTTTAAAATAATTTCAATTATGGTAGTCAAAGGTTTTGAATTGGCTCTCCTAAATGCTGCCCCTGCCCCAAACCTTGTTATTTTCTACACGCACAACTTTGTCTAGAGAAGAACAGAAGAATTAAAGGCATGCTGCACAGAACCTGGCCAGCTTGTCCACAGCATTCAGGGGGTTACTAGTGTAGATTTTCCTTTGGAACGAGGCAGGCTCATCATGTTGTGCTTTCTTGGCTACCTTGAGGCAAAGTGCATAGTTTGAACTGGATTTATGCTGTTTACTGTTAAGATAAACTGGTTCCATGATTGGAGCTTGGCATTCCTGGAGGAGGAAGAGGTCAAGTGGAATGTTTACAGTTGGACCACTTTGAGAAAGAAAGATTTAAACAGTGTTTTCCACGGGTGCAAGACTCTTCTCTCTTTATGCTCCTTTGGACTGAGCAATAGCTGGTATTTTGAGGCATGACTCAGCTTGAATGAGGCCCAGAGGCAGAGAGCCCAGGCCAGGCATGGTCTCTAAATCAGGGGCTAGATGGAAGAACACATAGGAAACTTGTGTAGACCCCCTTTAAGCTCCCCTAAGGAAGGTTGGACGCCAAATGTAATAAATCAAGGCCATGAAGTTTAGTAGGCAGAAGCATGCTTCATTGGATGCAAATAATGCAAAATACTGTAAAAATGTTCAGTAGAATAAAATGAGTATCTGGAGTAACATACTCTTTAGTTTCAACTTCTCACCCCTTCTGTGTTAGCCTTACTTGAAAAAGAGAGAGAGAGAGAGAGAATGTGTGTGTGTGTGTGTGTGTGTGCACGCACAAAATGTTTTTTGTGTAGAATATAAAAATATATATGAATAAACAGATACCAAGATTGCAGTGCGGGTGTTGATGTCCAAAGGACCCACCCTGAGTTTACCTTAATTATTTTTTTTTCACAACAGCTTATAACATTTCTCATCCTACATTTTCCCATAACAGCTCAGAATGCTTCCTTTGTGATTCAATTGGATTCATGTACAGTTTTAAATATTTAAAGCAGCAATCTTCTAAAGTGGACACCTCTGGTACAGAAGGCAGCATTAATCGATCACCTGGTAGAGGGAGGCTTAAATCAGCTTGGGCATGAACCCAGTTTTCATTATTTCTTTACCAGGAAAAGGGCAGGGTGCAATAGCATTTTCAGGCCATGAGCAACTAGCCTGGAGCAGTATGCCTTTTCCTTTGGTTACCATTGGTCTCCTTCTTGCAGGGATTCTAACAGCAGGTTTCCTTTGTTAATAAAGGAAATTGGAATATGCAGTATGAAAGAGAAAGTTATTACAAAAGATGGGAGATGAGTTTATATAACGTACACCTCAGCTTGTAATTCAAGGCATTGTTTCCTTTTCCTTTTGCAGGAAATCCAAGGGAAAACCAAATGGTAAAAAGCCAGCACCGGAAGAAAAGAAACTCTACCTAGAGCCGGAATACACGAAGTCAAGGATTACTGACTTTGAATTCAAAGAGTTAGTCATGTTACCACGGGAAATAGACCTTAATGAGTGGCTAGCTAGCAACAGTAAGTACCATGATATTTATAATAACTGAATATTCCTGCTAGATAGTTTTCATGCTAGTAGGTTTTCTGATTTTTTTAAAGGAATTGTAATAGGCAGAGGATGTTGCATTTGGATAACAACTCTTCCACTTTGCAAAACAAATGAGTTCAGCAAGGTGAAAAGTTTCTCCTTTCACTTTGACATTTGCACGAGACCTTCAGTTTGCTATGGAATACGTTTCTAAAAGCTGATGATTGTACCCTTATTGTAACTAGAAATCCTGAGTGCTGAAATACAAGCCTGGATGACTGAAAAAAAATTCTGGTCAATGTGAGAAGATACAAAGTGCTAGGGCATTTTAGGCCCCTGCCTTAGATGGTGACATCTGTGTTCCTTCACGTATGGAAACATGTGCAACCTCATCTGAACCATTCAGGCTGGTCTTGGTGTGCATGACCCTCTAGGCATACATTGAAAAGTGTGCTAATAAGACCTGCTTACTCCAGTTGTTGTGCTGCCTGTGGATAATTTAAGTAGTGCTTCTGATTAGTGCTCTCCACTGCCATTTTTGAAATGCATGCAAAGAAATAACAAAAAAGGCCTTGGGGAAAATAATGGATTTTGATATGTATGTTTCTATAGGCTTATTTTATTTTCATTTGTATTCTCTAAATAGCTTAGGGTTAAAGTTCTCCCCCACCTATTTTACCCTTGCAAATAGCCCTGTGATGTAGGTTGGCTGAGAATGTGTGACTGGTCCAAAGACAGCCAATGATCTTCATTGCAGGGCATCATGGGGCTGGGGGCAGCAGGGCGGCAGGGGATCTGGTGAGCGGCAGAACAGCTGTCTGTCCCTCAAAATGCCAGCTAATCAAGTTTTGCAGCTGTTCCCCCCAAAAAAGCTCAACACCTTGGGTGGTCTCCTAAAAAAAAAAGCTCTGTCCCAGGTACTGGAAAGGGTTGCTACGCCATGGATTGCACACACCAAGCGAGGGGAAATTTAGTGATTGTTGTTGGGCTAATTGTGAAAATGTTCAAGCGAACCACCAAATCCAGTGTAATTATTATTATTTATTTATTTATACCCTGCCCATCTGGCTGAGTTTCCCCCACCACTCTGGGCGGCTTCCAACAAAGATTAAAATACATTAAAATATCACAGATTAAAAACTTCCCTAAACAGCTCCTTTCTTTCTGCAACTAAAAGTTCAAATGAGTAATGGAAACACCTTGGTGTCTTTTTCTCTTTCAGCAACAACCTTTTTCCACCATATCAATTTACAATATAGTACAATCTCTGAATTTTGTACGGGAGATACATGTCAGACCATGGCAGTGTGCAATACGTAAGTGATGTCTTCATTTGTGATAGTATGGTGATGGCTTGGGCTTTTCTGCTACAGTGTGAGGGATGGTGAGAGGTGGAAAGCTTTCAGACTTGACTGCAAAAGTGCTTAGTGCATGCTAAAAGGATGACCAAACAATTGTTAAAGGATTAGATGTAAGGAAGAAGAGAAAAGTCCAAATTTGAATCAAATATTCACTCTCAGTGTTATTCTTTTTTGAAATAACAATTTTAGAAGAAATAACAGAACGATTTGCTGCATCTGGCATGTGTTTTGTTTGGGCCCTTACCCACCACCCTAAAAAATAATCCACACTTGCAGTTTTCTCCATGGCCTACAGTTCTATGGTTCTGGAACTGAGTTCTGCATTATTCAAAGCTCTAAACCCCCCCCCAAAAAAAACCCACAACATGGAAGTACAAAAGGCCACTTTTGAGCTGCTAGCCTGGGGGGACTTTCTTAACCTCAGGAATGATGGCTGGGCACCCAGCCATTCTGCAGACAACCTTCAAGTAGTGTAGCTGCCAAAGCTCTGAAGTGTTGTGAGCATGATTTGGCAGTTTCTCGGGGACCAGGAAAAAACATGCTCTGCTCCTACGTAGTGTTTTCCCTTTGAGGTTGACCATATCTTTCTAAAAGTAGTGAACTGCTGAAAGTGAAAAGAAGGGTTGTTTCTCTATCACAATCTTGGAAAAAGAAAACATCGTTCAATCAGAGTATGCATGTAAAACGTAAAGCAAATAGTTTTTGTTATGTTTTTATTGAAACAAGAATGTAATTCCATTCAAATGTAAGAAAAAAATTGAGAAATTTTAATTTTCAAGCTGGTATTTCACTATTTCCACACATGCTTCTTATCTGCCATCTGCCAATCTGCACTTTCACACCTCTGTGATCCAAATTCAGTGTCACACTATGGTGAATGTTGCATTGGTGCAAGCGTTATAGCTTGTCAGATGGAACAATCCCCTCTCTCCTCCCACCATGCACACTTCTGGGGGATTCTGTCAACCTCTCCAAGGCCAGTTTTGTGGGGTGCCAGGAAAATCTATCCAGTACCCTGCTACCAAAATTATTTAACCTCTCATAGCTCTGATCATGTGACATCACCACACTGACTTCTTGCAGATCCAGCACTCATATTTTGCCCTAACCTTCAAAGCCCCCCATAACCTCTCCCTGAATTACCTCTTTTGTATCCTAGTCCCTGCTCCTTCAGCTCCATCTTTCTACCGTGTATGCTCAGAACTGCCTCCCAGAAAAACTGCATGAGGACACCTGTCTTTCTTCCTAAAAAAATTCTACAACAACAGTTGAACACAATATTTGAATGTGTATCATTGGCAGACTTGAGAAAGCTCCAAAGTTTGCAGAAGAACAGTATTTAGGCTGGAGAGAGGAGGGAC
Source organism: Zootoca vivipara (assembly GCF_965207765.1). Taxonomy (NCBI): domain Eukaryota; kingdom Metazoa; phylum Chordata; class Lepidosauria; order Squamata; family Lacertidae; genus Zootoca; species Zootoca vivipara. The sequence goes on along the minus strand of NC_142582.1, from coordinate 60,861,160 downwards.
GCTAAGAGTATAAAAGACCACCAAAATCTGCCCAGTGAAGACTGAGCATGCTTAGTGGCCACAAGTGCTGGCTGATTGTTGTCCGGGGGGGGGGCGGGGGGAGGAGAGAATGGAGAGGAGCGTAATGGAATAACTTAGAAGAGGGCCTGACTGAACAGGAGTGCTTCACATTTTCTTATAAAGCCCAGTTGTCCCTTCTTAAAACCCACCTTTTCTGTGATGCCTTTAGCACACCTCCTAGTTCCTATATTGTACTACGACTAAGCACAAGCACAAATTACTGAAACAATTGCATATTGTCTCCACTTTGTGTTTCACTTGTGTTTTGGATCGTAAGCCCCTTATGTTCTAAAAAGAACTATGCACACTGATGGGGCTATATAAATCAATAAATAAAACGTTCACAAGATGATTGCCCAGTAAAATGGCAGTCTTTATGTGCTATGAAATAGCATTTTCCTTTAATGTTCCACACATGGACTAAAAAACTTCTAGTAAAACAAAAATATGTAGAAGTATTTGGTGATCAGTTTTGAAATGTGACTTCAGCCCCAGTCCCATAGGAAAGTGGTGTGTCACATTTCAAAACTGATAATAATAAGCAAGGTGAGGCTATTCAATCCCTTTTTGTCCTGTGTCTGGTAGTTTAAAATCTACAGTGCCAGAACATGGAAGCATTTCTAGTTCTCACTGCTGGGGTAGCAATGTCAGGTTAGTTAATAAAAGAATTGGCTGGATCCTAAATCCAAAGCATGGGGCTAAACATACTCTCCAGCAAGAGATAGCCCGCAGCAGAGTATTAAAATTACAGAAAATGCATCACTGTGAAGCATGGGAACAATAGGTGGTTAGACCTTTTTAATATCTTATTTAGTTTGCTTACAGCACTCCCCTGTTTCTACCCCTTTTACAGTGTACAGACCACACCGTTTAGTAAGCTTAAATGTTTTACTTACAAACTCAAAGGTCAGATTCATGCATTATTCCATGCAGCAGGAAGAGCAACACAAATAGAAAATTCTTGGGTTACAAAATACTGCAAAATATTTCTGAGCATGCAGTCTGGGCTTGAAGCAGTCAAGCTCAGGCGTGTTGCCAGGTCGGCTTCACATGGTGGAAGAGAATGAAGAAAGAAGCTTTACTTCCTTCTTTACTAGAGGAGAGGGAGCATGATGTAATTGAGTCTAGGGATACTGTTCTGTTGTCTTAAACCCTTTATGCTATGCATTAACTAGCTCTAAGTTTGCTAGTTATATTCAGCTGGAATTTCCCACACTCATAGGTAGTAAGCTATTCACCTTATTTACTCTTTGTATACCTAACCTTCTTTCAAAAGTATTTATGCTACTGGCCATTGCATCATGTAGGAACTTGTGCTGGAAAACTACTAAAGTTCTGGAAAAGTGAAGTTGCAGCTGTTTGGGGATAACAGGAAATAGGCAGCATCTGGGTGCAATTCTGTTAAGTTGTTATCAAACTAAACAGAGAGACAGTTTTTCCTGTGCTGTGGAGCAGTTGAACAATCATGCTTGCAGACTGTAGCTTTGCTTCATTTTGAAATTACTACCTTACATAACCTCCTCCTTGTCTTCTTTCCCATTTTTAATTGTGTTGGGGGTGGGGGTGAGGGTGCTGTCTTGTTAGTTGCTTCTGCACAAGAAAAATATATGGGATCTGAGGGCATGTTTGCATTTGTCTGCTCCAGTATCCCTCAGTATCCCTCAGTTTCGGCAGTCTTTCCACATGTCATTCACTTTTTATTCTGCAAGGAAGTCAGTGCAGCTGCAGCAGTAGCTGTGCTTCTATCCTGGTTTTGGTTCCACTCATTGCCTGCCCTTTGTCACATCCTTTTCAAGCTTTATGGATGAGTGACAATATGACTGATTGATGTAGGTAATATGATGACTTTTGGTCGTTGCTAGACATTCAGCTGTTGCATGGGAAATGCCTGGCCCTATACCCGGGGGGGGGGCGTATATTTGTACATGGCTGCTCCTTATAGAATTCACCTCTGTTTGTGACTGTCTTTCCCACCTTATCTCTGGAAATGAGGGCACACGCAACTCTGTAGGCTCAGTGCTGCAATACATATTCTCAGTTGTCAAACCCCTTTTGGGAATAACTAGAATTTTGGATTGTTAGGGCACATGAACAGCCACGAATGAAGCTTTAGTTTTTAAGTTCTTCTTCTATTTCCCTGCGGTTAAAATGGACATGCCTCCTGCATTTTGCCCAAAGCAGGACTTTCCTGTTACACTGCCTGGACCAAAAGTTGCCCTCTTGAACTTTAAGACAGTTTTTGTCTAGAATTCAATCTCTGCACTGTGTGACTGTTGCAGAGGCATGCTGTGTAAAGACAAACAAGTTTAAGCTTGGACTCTGCAAATCGAGTGAGTACAGTGAAGTCCTTATGTATTTGCTTTTGAAGATGGCTGTGTTCAAAGTAATGCTCATGCTGTAAAATAAGCATTTGACCAACAAAGTATTCAGTTCTGCTTTGCTCTAGACAACTCCTTTTTCAGATGCAGGGATCATTAGCACTAGTCAGTTTTTTAAAAAAATACAGGTATCAGTCCAGTTTGTTCTGCTGAAATTGGTTTCCCATTGTCAAGCAGAGATGGAGCTGGGTGACTAGAGAGAGAGAGAGAGAGAGAGAGAGAGTTAAGCAAGACCCAAGGGAATCATGCCACAGACCAGACCAGCCAGAAGAGAGAGGTCCACTATTGCTTCTCTAGAAAGTGAGCTGCCCCTGGGAAAGGATTGTGCTCTCGATACTCTGGGAAGTACAGCTTTCTCTTTTTAAAATGTGACAGCTGAGATCAGGAACCTCTCCTAGAGGTTAGCAGACAGGGCATCCTGCCTTAAGTCAGCAGACTGAAGCTCAAGCTATGGAAAGGGATAGGCATAGCTGGAAATGGCACCTGCTGACCTGTTACAACAGAGTTGTATTTTGCCCTTTATATTCATGCCCAGTGTACATGAGCTCTGTTCTCAAAGCACTCTTCTGTTGCTTTTGTAGCTGCTTCGGTTCAATTCTGTTTTCTTGAGGTTGACCTAAAAATGACATGGGACTGACTTTCCTCTTATTTCAGTACTTCTGACCCTGTTAGGCCAGGTTGGTTTCTCTAGCACACATCATCAGTGGTGGGGTCACATGTGCTCACTCTGTCTTGGTTTAATCAGAAAATATACTTTGCAGTGAGGCAATAGGAGTGTGACTATTGAAACTGTCGTCCTTAAGCCTATCTTGAAAGTTACTCGACTGGGGAATGATAGATAGCAAGCTGCTCTGTGGGTTATGCAAGAAGCACATATTCTTGAAGTTGGGAAGGAAACCTTGCCCTTTTGAAAAACACAGCCCAGTCTTGTTTTATGGCTTCCTCAATGACTCACTGGTGCTGGCAGCCCTTGCTCTCCCAAGCAGCCTGAATTTGGAGACATTCCACCACTGTTCATTTAGGATGAAGGACAGGATTTTAAAAATATTTCCCAGTAAGAATAAAATTATTCTTTTTTCTTTTGGCCTTGTTATCAACAATTGCAAATTTGTTGCCTGAAGAGCCAATATAAAATTATATTTTTGTTTAAACCCTTAACACCTAGCTCCTGCCTTACCCTCTTGATTCCCTCCTGCTTCCTGCACTCAGCTGATGAGGCTGCTACACATTCTGCATGTACAGTAGTTACCAGCAGCAGGGTCTTCAGTGTGGTTGCACCAGCATAATGGAAGATGTTCCCCTTGGCAGTTAGACAGGCTTCTATTATAATGCATTTTAGATGCCTCTTGAAAATCATTCTTTTTCCTCAGGCCACCCAGCTGAATTGATTTGTTTGCCGAATTGTTTTAGTTTGATGCCAGTTTGATCTATAATGAAGGGATCTTACTATGTTTTGTTTTGTTTTGAATGCTATGACTTTCATCTTCCGTATTGTAACAAAGTCCCACTCACTGTTTATAAACCTCTCAATATAGAATATCTAAAGTATTTTAAAAGGATAACATGACAATGAATACTGATAGCTGATGCTGCTTCAGTATAAAAACATTTAGAAGGTTCCCCATTGCTATATGTAAAACTCATTTGGTGGTTGTAACAGTCAACATCTGAGTGTCTAAATCCAAGGATTATTTAGATGATGGTTAAAGGCTGGAGCAAATTTAAAACTCAAAACCCTTACTGCTGGTGGTAATAAGAGTCCTGCAGCTTCTGAACTCTGCTCCTTAAAGAGATTAAAACCCACTTGTAGAACTGGAATTAGGAGTGTATTCTTCCAGTATAATCTAGTGAAATATAGATGGTAGGTTTGAGTGGTAGCTTGAAGGAAGCTTGGTCATATGCGTAGTTCCAGACAACCAAGACAGGTAAAAGCCTACTTTATGCACAATAAGATATATAGCAGGGAAGGCAGGATTGATGTAGACAGAGGCAGGATTGATGTAGACAGAATTACCAGTATTTCTATGGTAACCATGTGTAATTTACTATTCTTACTTCACTATGCATTACTGTACAGTAGTTATAACTACTGCTTACAACTGCTGTTACCTATTTGTTTTAAAATGCAAACAGCAACCTCTCATCCACTTTTGTGTTCCAAATGAAAATCATTTCTTTGAAACAGCCATTTGCTTTGGGAAGATTTCTGCTCAATGTGAATAGCTGTTCCAGAGTACAACTTTGATCGGGCCGTAAGAGCTTCATGGATCAGGCCAAATGTCCATCTAGTCCAGTAATGTGTTCTCACAGTGGCCAACCAGATACCAATGAAAAGCCTGCAAGTGGAGCTCAGCCTGTGACTCCCAGCATCTGCTACCCAGTGGTAGAACAGCCATTTATCCTCCATGCATTTGTCTAATCCTTTCTTAAAGCCACCCAAATTGGTAGACACCACTACATCTTTTGCGAGCAAATGCTGTAGTTTATGTGCTGTATGAAGGGACACTTTCTTTTGCCTTTCCTGAATCTCTCAGCATCAAGATCTAGTCTATCAGGAACTCCACATAGGAGGAAAGAGTTTGGTTCCCCTTGCTTGCTTCAATCACAGTAATTACCAGCCTCTCCCCAAGTGACTGCTGTTTGCATTTAAAAAAAGAAAAGAAAAAGTGGACACATAATGCAAGAACACATTTAACATCAGTCTGGTTTGAAGCTGTGTAATGACTGTTAAAGTATGTTCTTAAGTCTGTCTTGCTATAGTGCCCTCTCCTGACAGCTGATTTTATTAACACACTTTAAACTTTACAATATGTATAGTCTTTCTACACACACTAATATTCTGCTGCAATTCAGTCTGAAAGCTTGAAATTCTGTATTCACTTGTCATACTTTGTCACAAGATCACTGGCATGCTTTTGGCCCACATTTCAGTAGTGCATGGACCTACTGACTTGGATGGAAGATGTTATTTTGATGACAGCTCAATTGACTTAGGCTGTGGCAGAGAATGAATTGCCAATTGAGTAGTCCTCAAAATAAGAGAGAACTGATCAGCTCTGTTGACATAGTTTCATTTTGTCTTTGTATTTTTAAATGCTACAAGCCGCCTCGAGAATGGTCAGCAGGCAGGATGAATTTGTGCTGATGTTGGGAGAAGCAAGAGCTGCGTATTTTGCAAGAGCAATACCATTCTGTTTCAGTTGGTCTCCGTAAAAATTCTAAATAGGATCTGCTTGGTCCAACAGCAAACCTGCAAATGAAATCTTTATAAGCATTGGTAAAGCATATCTGTGCTTCCAGGCTTCTGCTGATATCTAATTCCAGAAGATGGTGTTCTTAATATGCCAGAATCAATAATCAAAATGTTAATGTTCTAAAACACTTTTAATTTATTTTGTTGAGGATGGCACAGGAAAGGCAGTATTAAAATGCTTAAACAAACAGACTCTCAGGTCAGCGCCTGGTGTTACATCACCAATTAAACACCAGCTCTTGCGTTCAGTAAGCAAAAATACAGGACCTTGTGTGAAATTTCTAGCTCTCCAGGGAGGACAATTTATGACTCTGCTTGCTTTGGTCTACATGGAATTAAACTTCTAGGACAGATAATACATTGTTGTTAATTCTCTCCACAGACAATACTACTGGTATGATGAGCGGGGAAAGAAAATCAAGTGTACTGCTCCTCAATATGTTGACTTCGTCATGAGTTCAGTGCAGAAGCTAGTAACAGATGAGGATGTCTTTCCTACAAAATATGGTGTGTTGCTTCACAGGAAAGATTTTATTCATAAAAATTATACACATTGTTTTAAAAAAAACCCTCAAAGCAGTTTACAAAGAGAAGTCGTCCCAGTCAAGAGTTTTATGGCTTTGAAACACAAGCATTACATATGTATAATTACTATTGTTTGTAGAAGTGATAAATAATAAGTGAAACTGTATATTAAATGCAGCTTCTTCAAACTACTTTGATCAGTGAATAATCAAATGACACCAACTTCTAAACGTATGCCACATCTCTGCTATTCCTTGCTATACACGTAATAGTTTTTTTCTGTGCCAGGAGCTGGATGACATGAGAACACACTTCTGGCTAAATGTGAGGGTGGCTTGTGTACGGTTTGGGATCTGAAACATTGGCCTCTCCCAAAGACAGAGATTCACCTAAACAGCCCTTGTGCAAGGACATATGTTTACAGAACAGGGCTTTCTCCCTCCCCCTTGCCCCCAATTGAGGGGTTGGAAGAATCCCAAGAACAATATGTTGGGGGCGGGGGGGGGGTTCATTCCTTCTGGTATGTTAAAATGCTTGCGCAGACAGACTGATTGGAAGAGTGATGTTGAATTCCACCAAAAAGCCTTTCAAGCTTCTTGCCCAGTGGGCAGAAGGCTAATTCCAGTGCAGGGAGTTAAGCAAATGTTGCCTTACGCCTAGAGTGCTTTGATGGGCCACTGAGCATTAAAACTGTTCTTTTTCTCTTTTGTGGCAGGCAAGGAATTCCCCAACTCTTTTGAGTCTCTAGTGAAGAAGATCTGCAAGTACCTGTTTCATGTGCTAGCCCACATCTACTCCTCACACTTCAAGGAAACGTTGGCACTGGAGCTGCATGGACATTTGAACACACTCTACATACACTTCATCCTATTCATCAGGGAGTTCAACCTGGTGGACCCTAAAGAAACCACCATCATGGACGACCTCACGGAGGTCCTCTGTAGCACCAGTGGGAGCAGCAGCAGTAATGGGAGTGGCAACGGCAGTGGTGGCAGTGGCAGCAGCGGCGCAGGAGCACAGAACCATGTGAAGGAGAGATGAGTCCCAGCAGGAGCAAAACTAATGCTAACATTTTTTTAAGAAAAACAAAACACTCTATATTCTTTGTGTGTATGTATATGTGCATATTGTGTATATATATACAGACATACACAGCCATGACAGTTTAAGCAAATATGCTGCCACCACAGGACATGTAGACGTATGGAGCTTTCGTTTAAATGCATCATCCTTGGCGAGAAGTTGCACCAGTTCTATTTTTTTTCCTGCTCCCTTATTTCTTTTTCTCCCCTATCAGATGGATGAGTGCTGTTTTTAGAGAAGAACCACATTTTTTAATGAGTTGGGCTACCGCTTTGTCTTCTTTTGTTCTGCCCACTTCCCCCCCTCCCTTGGTGGGATGGGGTGGGAGTCCTTAATGCAAGCCCCTTCTGTCTGTCTCTCTCTAGGATGGTGGTACTGCCATTTTATAAATGTTATAAGAAGTGACTTTTACTTGTAAAGTGGCTTAAGATGCAGATATTTTGTTTTGGGGGTGGGGGAGGGCTTGAGATTTGTCTTGTTTCTCCTTAAAAGGTCCCCTTTCCTTTCCCTCCCCTTAGGCGTTTTGCATCTAGCCCTTTGCTGGCTTGTACTGGGTAGAGTTTTGCCTCAACTAGAGTAGCAATAAGCCTCCCACTAATTGAGGTGGCTCACCAGTCAACCTGGTGTCGTCAGCATGGGAATCTCAAAAGAGCATCTACAAACATGCTTTGCTTATTGCTTCTGGTTCCTCTGCCCCCCACCCCCGGCTTCTCCTTCCCAGACACAAACATCAGAATTAAAATAGTGGGGAATTGAGCCTAAATGCAGTGGTTGAGCAGGGGAAGCCTGGGGCAGATGAAAAGGGGCATACAGTGTATCACCACCTGTGCTAGAGAGATGGCTGTTGGCATATAATTATATTGTTGGCTTATTTTAGTTCATCTGTCCAATAATAATAATAAAACTTCTATCAGGTATAATAAGTGTTCTGTATGCAATGTCACATCATTAACCTATTTGCTTCAGGGGTTGAAATATCTGTTTACAGTGTGGGAAGTTGTTAGCCAAGGCGTGTGTACTTTGCATTTTCCAGACAAAGTTATTTTGTGTAAGTATTTGGCATTTACTATTATTTATTCCTTTATAAACTATCAGGGAGGGTGTATGGCATTAAGCACAACACTATTAAAAAAAGATAATCATTAAAATGACTGGCTAACCAAGAAATCAATTAAACAGCTACCGTAAAAGGCCTACTGGTGTAATAGCTCTGGAAATATCTGCTGCAAGAGTGCACAACATGGGAGTGGCGACATTAATGCCAGGCCCCTCTAAGATGCAACAGGCCCCCCCCTCCAGGTGACCTCAGTGATTAAGCTGCAGTATAAGAGCCTCAGGTGGTCTTTATCAGGCCAAGTGCAGTGAACCTTGTTACAGCCTTTCCCCAAGCCTATGTGGAGCTTTTGGACCAAAGGGGGCAGTCCTCACAGAGTGCAGACAAAACTGGTACAAGGCACTCTCAGACGCAAAGGTCACTGGCTGTATTTTAGGACATACTGAGCTGCTTTCAAGAAGTCAACATGCTTCCTCTAAGAACATACTTTGAATAGTTAAAATTTTCTAAATAGAATTTTCTGGGAGTGGACAAGATTAACAAACAAATTATATAGCAGGATGGCTCTTCGGGGATCCAGGCTTCTCTTTGTAGCTGTTTTGCCATTTTTAACAGTTCTGTTACATCGCAGGCCTTCTAAATTACCAACTTAAAAACTGAATAAAGACAGCTTTAGAAAAGTGATCTTGCTTTGGGGAAAAGGAGAAGTTTATGTTAAAAAACACAAGCACAGAATACTGTTTCCCATCTTGTACATGAGGTTGTTTAAAACATTTATCTGCCTTTCCTTAAAATGCTAAAAAAAGAAATGATTAAGAGCAAGCAGAATACAAAAAGGAGCCATTAATAAGGCTTCTTCTCAACACAGTTAATGGGAAGAGTGTGAGCTTAGTACTACCCATGGGCCAAAAAGCCTCTTTAGCCACATGACAGAAGATGAGCCTCCCTCAAGAAGACACGCTTGGACGCAGGCACTGTATATAATAGAAAATGGTGCAAAATAGTGTAATGTAACTTAACTGACAGACATACTATATGAATCCACCTCCTGGTTTATTTAATCCCCCCAGGGGGTCTTTTTGGCACAGTGCACCAGCACTGTTCCTCTTGCTCTGTACAAATCACCTGGCCTCAGATGACTGACAAGTGGGTGGTTTTGCCCGCTTATCAAAATTTCTTGTGCTGTACTTTTCTGGCACCTGACAACCAGTTGGAAACTGCAACACAAGAGGCTTGCCTGCCCTGAGCTCCGTGAAATCCCAAGCATAGAGCTGGCAGAATCACTTTCTGTACAGATCAGCTGTGTGATTGAGTGCCCCATATGTGGAGGGGGCAGGTGGCCTTGGTTTGGGGGAAGTGGCCTCTCTGGGCTCAACTGCTTTCAAAGTTCTCTGTTTTCTAGAAGCTCTCAGATTCTTGTTTAGGCAATGCATCCGTGTTGTTGTGCGTGGGAGAATTCCTCTTTAATTGCCTGATTTAATGAGGGAAACCTAAAGCCATTCCCTTAGTAATTTATGCATTAAAACTGTAACTGGCAAAGACATTTTAACACTGTGTTAAAAACAGTCTTAAAGCAACTAGCGTACCCAAATAAAAAGTAATGTATGAAGTGTGCAAAGCTGCCCCCACCCCCTGGAGATTATACTCTTTATAGGATGATGCATAAACTTAAAATAGACCTATTGCCCTAATAGGTGCTGGAAGATGAAGACGGGAGAAACAGGCATACACAGGTCAGTTGTGGAACTAGGTTTGGACATACTGTACTATTCTTTGCCATTGGAACAGTGCGTTGTACTCACAAGTAGAACTCTATCGCTACCTAATGGCTAAAGCAGCCAATTGCAGATACAGCTGAAATAGAAGAAATTTCCTTGCACCACATTGTGGAGGGGACTTCTCTTTCCTGTAAACAAACAGCATAGACTTCTTCATAACTGAATGAGGCTTAGCACTGTATTCTAAACATTATTCTAATGTGCAGATTTTTGAATTGTCTAGCCCACAGGCCAGATGCAGCCCATAGCCTCCCCACCGCCTGTAACAACTTTGCTTACTAAGGGGGGGGGGTCAGATTTGTGGAAATGGCGTATTTCCCTACAAGCCTAATTTCTACATGGGGAAGTAGTGGTGATGGGAGGCAGCTGGGGAAATAATGTTAACCCTACCCCTCTTGTGCTGTGACCCCTCTGCCCTGCCAATTGTCACTCCCCAGAATTGCCCTCTAAGCGGTATTTTGGCTTAGAAAAAAAGACTTCACCCATAGGAGGAAAACTCTAACCCTAATTGTCCTATGGGGTGAGAAAGGGAGAGGAATGAAAACTTGTGCAACTATCCTCATGCAGGTGTGGGGAGTCTTTGGCTCTCCAGATGTTGATAAACTGCAAGACCCATCAGCCTCACTAAGCAAGGTGAATGGCCAGGGAAGATTAGAATTGTTTTCCAGCAACTTCTGGAGGGCCAAAGGCTTCCCCCACCCATCCTAAGGGAATATGGTGCTTGGAAGGAGGGGAAAGGTCCCCTACCCCTACATGCAGCAAAGAGAATCACACAGTTGGAAGGCATTGTGGAGGCCATGCAGTCCACACAAGTGCATGTCCAGCCTCTGCTTAAATACTTCTTGTAAATGGGAGCCCACTGCCCTGAGGCTGGGTCTCTCCACTGTAAAGCAGCCCTTGTTGCCTTATTATTGTTAAGAAGTTTCTGCCAAAGTTTCCAGCATATTATCTGCTTCACCCCATTAGTCCTAGTCCTGTCTGCTGGAGTAAAGAGAGCAGGTCTGGTGCATCGTCTGCTTAACAGCCCTTCCAATATTTGAGAGCCACTACTGTCTCTGTGGTCTAAACCACAGAGCCTAGGGTTTGCCGATCAGAAGTTCGGCGGTTCGAATCCCTGCGACGGGGTGAGCTCCTGTGGCTTGGTCCGTGCTCCTGCCAACCTAGCAGGTCGAAAGCACATCAAAGTGCAAGTACAATGGTGCCTTGACTTACGAACGACTCGACAACCAAATTTTTTGACTTACGAATGGGGGTAATGGCCGCACACTTACGGATGTCTCGACATCCGGGGAAAAAACTGTGGCGGTTTTAGATAGGGTTGCTTCGACTTACGAATTTTTCCGTTTTCAATGCATTCCTATGGGAAACCGCGTTTCCAATGGCGTTTTTCGACTTATGAATTTTTAGACTTACAAAGGTGCCTTCAGAACGGATTAAATTCGTAAGTCAAGGCACCACTGTAGATAAATAGGTACTGCTCCGGCAGGAAGGTAAACGGCCTTTCCGTGTGTTTCTCTGTTTTGCCAGAAGCGGCTTAGTCATGCTGGCACACATGAGCTGTACGGCGGCTCCCTCGGACAGTAAAGCGAGATGAGCACCGCAACCCCAGTGTCATCCGCGACTGGACCTAATGGTCAGGGGTCCCTTTACCTTTCTGTCTCCCCTCTTATTTTTCTCCAGGTTAAAGCTACCCAAGTCTTCCAATTGTACCTCAGAGGTCTTGGCTTCCTTACCATCTCAATTGCCTTTCTCTGGACATTTGACAAATCACCTCAACCAGATTGCACCCCCCCCCAAGAGTTCTATAACAAAATTATGCAACTTTTCACTAATATCAGGCACTATACACGAGGACTGTAAAGTGCCCAGTGTAACACCACTTTTAAAAAAGGGGATCCAGGACATTACAGGCCACTTATACTAATATCTGTACCTGGAAAACTGTTGTCAAATATAGAGTTACCAAACATGTAGAACAGGTAGCGAATATTCTTCATGCTGGTAGGCCAAATCTGGCTGCTGTGGGGAAGGGTCAGGTATATTTCCCCTAAAAACCCACCTCTCTGTTACTGCAAGAACAATAGTCTTTTCTTGTCTGACTTTAGATTGAACCTCTTCGTGTTTCAATGTCATATCCAACCATGTGCTTGCCACCTGACTCCTTGTTTTGTTGTACAATATTTTGATTACCTCATAAAGTTCAAAGGGGGGGGAGGGACTGGGCAGGTTTTGCAAAGAAAACTGAAAACAGCATAAAAGCATCACCACTCAGCAGAGAGCTCTCTTTGCAGCCACACCGGCTTATTTAGATGCCTTCTGTTTTCCCTTCCCATCGAAGGAATGGTTTGTGGTTCAGTATTTTACTTTTCAGAATCTCATCCTCAGCACATTTCACCTTCAGAATTTTTAGCCATGGGATCCAATCCAAGTTTTCTCAGAACTCTTTGAAATCAGCTTCCTAAAGTCTAGGTTACACAACACCCTGTGCTCAGTTTCCCCAATCTCTTGCCATCACAGATTCCAAGGTGCTCCTTTTAAGAACAAAAGCATTCCAATCTAGGATGTTACAAGGTCTGGGTTTATATTTGGCTCTGGGAAAGCCAGGTTCAAATCCCTATTCTGCACAGGTGATCAACTGCTAGCCTGGATGGAGTCACCAGTTCCCACTCTAATCTGCCCGATAGAGTACTTGTGCAGCCAAAATGCACTTCTGAGCTCTTTGGAGGGAGAGCAAGATGCTGGTAACAAGGAAGCATCTTCCTTGGTACCAAGATATGCGCATGGCCAGCCCCAGATATTTTCTGCCCAAAGTGAAGCACAAGTTGGACACCCACACCCTGCTCAATTGAACACAGAGAAACCAACTAGACAACAAGAAAGCATTCTCCATTGCATTTGAGTGCAACAGACAATATTCGGGGGCATCGGACAACCCACACATGGCACACAGAACTCTGTCCACCAACATGTTGCCACAACTCCTTGCCTCCCCATTTCTGCCTCACTGCCTAATGGTTGGGCCGTCCCTAGGTATTCCCTGCTGAAGAACACCTGACATAGCTTGACAACATATATTTGCCACCGCAGAACATGGACCTTTGGCTGAAATAAAGGGGCTTAAGGGTGCCACAAGCCTATAGCCTATAGTTATTAAAGGTATAATATAGGCAGGAAAACAGCTTCACGTGTGCCAGTCATTGTGACCCGAGCACATCAGCCCCAATGAGGGCAAGTGATTGGAAGTTTTGTTTTCCATTGGCAAAGCACTCAAATACATCAGCTCTTAAGGCGCAAGGGATATGTGCAGTGCTTTCCCCGCTAGAAAAATAGGTGCCGGTACTCACCATGAAGTTGTTACAGTAAGTCTCACACTTTTTAACAACAAAAAAGAGGTGATGGTACTTGAGGACTGGATATATGCACTACTACTTCTGCTAGGCACCTACTTATTGAACCTATCTGATGTGGCGTGCATAAGCAACTGGCAACAGCGCCTGCACAGCAGCTCCATCTTTTTCTGTCCCTATCAGCCTCTCATTGTTCTTGGAGACAGCAGGGGAAGGGCACTCTCTTCTAGCTCTGCACCCCAGGCCTCCTCTCCTTCCATCTCTGACCACCTGGACTCTTCCTCCACGCCTGGCTCCTACCTCATGGGTGTCACAGAACCCTATCTTCCCCTGGATCCTCCGCCTGCCCATCCCTCAGACTCCCCGGGGGCACGATGACATTTATGGACAGTCTTGTGTCACTACAGCAAACTGTCCATCTTCTGAGAGAGCAGGCCCACAGGACCGAGAGTGCCTTCACGTTACGAGTCTGTCAAATACTAGAATGTTAAAAAATGTAAGCAATATTGACGCCAAGGCATATTTCACAAGCGTATCCTATTGCAAGCAAGTTCAACAAAATTCCTGCTGATCTCCAGCTGTTAAGGAGTTGAGACTACACAAGCCGCAGAGAAAAGGAAAGTCAAGTTGGCAGGACACATTACATACACAAGTAGATGGTTCTGCATGAATGGTCTGGCATTTCAGACACAGCGGTAGCTGTTGTGAATTAGTAGATAATCTTGTCTCTTACCCCACAAGGAGCCTAACTTTCTGCTTTTAATGTAAATAAAGGCTTTATTCAGGGCTAGCTGCTCTTGGGATAGCTAATGGAATAGTAAGGCAGGAGGAAGGCATCTAATCGCTTCTCTTTTCTGGTACCACTTAAAAAAGAAACTTCACACACTCCTCCTCCAAGCAGTTCAGGGTGGTGTGTAGTTGTTTTCCTTCCCCTCCTCATGTTATCCTCACAACCCTGTGAGGGAGGCTAGGCTGAGAAAAGGTGACTAGCTGTGAAGACTTGAACCTGGGTTTCCTCAGCTTTTGTTTGATACTCTTTCCCACCACACCATACTTTAGTACATTTTAAACATGCTTCTTAGGAAGCTGCAAAGGTACAAGGGGGGGGGGGAGAGAGATGCACCATCTCTGCCCTTTGACACCATGAAGCTTCTGGCCCCTGGCAGGAAAGTTTACATCAGTTGTGATGGGACACCATACATTTAAAACACAGGTGTCAGGGGGCTCCCAAAGGGTCCGTGGGAGGAGGGGGATGCCAGGGATCCCCGGCCCCTCCTCTCCAGCAGTACCTCTTCCAGCCGAGGTAGCAGCGAGTCCTCCAATGGGGAGGAAGAGGAAACGGTCAGTCAGGTGGGAAAGGGGGACAGGGATGCTAGCGAGGAGCCCCTGCACCACCTTCACCAAGAGGGCTCAGAGAGAGGCGCAACTTCCGTCGCCCCTGGCACAAAGAGGGGAGGCGGCGCCTGGGGGTGCCCAAGTTCTTCTGTTGCACTCATAATAGGAAGGGGCTACTCCCAGATTCTGCGAGTGAGTGAATTGAACGTGTTTTAGTTAGCTCTGCACTGTACACAGTATGCACAATAAACCTGTAAAAAGCCAGGTTGGATTCCAGTGTCATTACTCGTTAGCAACCACCTCATGCCCATTACAACAACCAACAAACATTTCACACATGTGTCTTCCCCCAAAGAATGCTGGGAACTGTCACCTCCCATTCACAGACCTACAAACTACAGTTCCCAGCATTCCTTAACACATGGTGTGGCTCTGCTCAGGGTTTGAGGCTGTGCTATCTCCCTGCTCAATCCTGTTAGCAGGGCTTCATCAGTGTAGTCATAGATTTAGTACAGGACCCTTCAATTCCTCTGTATATGTCTAGGCAGGAATAAAACATTCTGGATACTTGCCTTCCATTAAAATTATGGGTCCTGGACAGAAGCAAGACTACATACATGTTAAGCTCAGGGTTTCAAAAGAGTGGGGGTGTAGTGGGGCCCAAGGTGTTCATTCTCTGAAGATGTAAGACACCTGTACTGTTTAGTCGGGAGGAGACTGAGAAGCAATACCCTGTTTCCCCTATTTTAAGACGTAGTCATAAAATAAGCCATAGCAGGATTTTTAAGCATTCAAGGAATATAAGCCATACCCCAAAAATAAGACATAGTGATAGGTGCAGCAGCAATGCCGGCCGCAGCAGGAGGAGGAGGAAAAAAATAAGACACCCCTTGAAAATAAGGTATAGTGTTTTTTTTAGGAAAAATAAATATAAGACTGTCTTATTTTTGGAGAAACACAGTAGGCAATCATCTCACAATGGCCCAAGTTACTCTGAGACACCTGACCCCCACTTCTCAAGCCCTTTCAAGTCTGCCTACCTTTCTTGGAAGAAGCCTGCCCAGTGGAAACTTACTTGTGGGACAGCTCAGTCAGTAGAGCATGAGATTCTTCATCTCAGGATTGTGGGTCACATGTTAGGCAAGAAAATTCCTGCATTGCAGGAACTGCATTGGACTAGACTAGAGGACCTTCATGGTCCCACTCAACTCCACAATTCTATGATTCTATGGCACTAAAAATAACTCCCACAGGAGATATTCTGCATGGGAAATATGGAGGAGCATCAGCTCAGTTGGTAGTAGATTATATCCATCCAGAAGTTCTCATATTCAAGCTGTAGCATTTTCAATTACTGGTATGTCTTTTATATAATTACTCTGATAACCTGCCTTTCTTCTATGATGGAATTTAGGACGGCATTTATGGGCTTCCCGGGCAAATTTCACAAGCCTCAGAGTACAGGCACTCTGAATCTGGAATGCCCTCCTTTTAATAATAATAATTATTATTAAAATAATTTAACAATAATAATATTTATTATTTATACCCTGCCAGATGGGCAGGGTATAAATAATAAATAAATTTATTATTATTATTATTATTATTATTATTATTATTATTAGGCAAACGAATGAAAGTTTACTACCCCCTTTCCCTGCCTGCTCTCTCTCTTCCCACCTCACTTCTCCCCCCAACCTTATACTGTATAAAACATTAAAGTAGAAAGGCCTTTATGATCTGAAAATAGAGACGATGTTTGTATTTTTCTAACCCCAGAAAATCTTTAATAAAAACAATTTTTAAAAAACCTACAAATGCCAAAGATAATGAACTTCCACATGGGAAAAAAAATTTAAGGGATGCAACCAAAAGTAGAAATAGCATTATTTTTACTCTTTTGCTTGGCTTTAAGCAAAACCCACTTTTCTTAACCCCTCCCCTAATAAATAAATAAAAAATAAGCTGCAAAATGCATGTTATAGAGGAAGGACTGTATCAGGGGCTATAAATCATAAATGGCAAAAGTGCAGCTACCCCTTTTATAGCAGTATGCCTCTGAGTTCCTCTTGATAATAAACATTATTTGCACCCCACTCATCTGACCGGGGTTTCCCCAGCCACTCTGGGCAGCTTCCAACAAATATAAAAGCATAATAAAACATCAAACATTAAAAACTTCCCTATACAGGGCTGCCTTCAGATGTCTTCTAAATTATAAGTGCTCACCACCACCACCTCCTGTGTGTGTGGGGGGGGGGGTTGGTGGGATGCTGAACTACTAGGGTGTCACCACAGCTTATTCTGCTGTTAGGGCAGTTTCAATACAAGTTCTGATCCTAGGGGGCTGACAGAATCACTTCCAGTATCCAGCAATACAAACTTAAGTCTCTACTCAGAAGTAAGTCCTCCGAGCTCAAGGCAGCCTATTTTTGGGTAAATGTAGAGAGGACTGCAGCCCAAGATGTTCCTGCTCTATCTTTCACCAGTTTCAATTTATACGCAGCTTAATATATAAAATCTCTAAGTGGCTGATGGAGCAAAAACTTTAGAGTGGAGTGGCTCTAAGAGTTTAACTATACACGATTTTCACATACAGATGTAACCCTTCACACACACACACACACACTCCTCGGTGACTGCATATATTTATCTCTGTTTATGCACTGGTATATTAAAGGCATGGGAACATTAGGGGAGAAGGTAAGGTAAGTTAGACATCCACTATATCTGTCTAGCTAATTTAGATATAACTCTTCTGCCAAGGCATTTGTAATTCACTGGGCAGTGTTTACACACTCATATAAAGATGAAAAATTTGACACCAACTTTTTAATATGCTTTGCAGCAAATATGGTAAATTGGCTGTACTGCCAGTACAATCCTTAGCTGGAATCTCTGTACTAGATTGCAAAGTAGCCATAGACTGCTACTTTTTCCTCTCAGGTGCAGTGATGACTAGCCTTTACAAAAACACAAAGACTAACAGAGCAATCCTAGGCTTATCTGTTCAGAGGCAAGTCCCGGTGAGTTCAATGGAGCTTTGTGTGCATAGAATCGCAGCCAAAGGAATTTATTCTTGCCCCACTAAGACCCGTACTGGGACCATGTTGCAAGGGTGAGTCACCTTTGGAAGCTTTAGTTCAACTTATTGCTCCTACGTAATCTCTTGCCAGGTGACTTTTTACACTTCTGCCCTGGAGTCTTAAAAGGGTTATTTTTCCTCTAAATTATATCTTCCCCAAATTCATTTTTAATTTGCACTAAGTTGCTGCTGCTTTTCCTCTCTTTCATTTCCCCACCTGTTTGTTCCTTCTAGAAGCTTCCAACACCAATTGTTGGAGCAAATGTGAATCATTCAGCCCAAATATTTGTACAGCACAGTCTCCCATGCCCTTTAACTAGTGCCTCAAGACATTTCCATTTTTACATGGGTTTTCCAAATGACTGAGGTATCTGACCGGTATCCCTCTCCCTCCATTGTCTTCAGCGCATCATTTTGCACTTTGCTTGCTATCCTAAATGTTTTTTAAATTAGATTGGTAGCCTGCCAGCACAGTTGGGG
Organism: Zootoca vivipara; assembly: GCF_965207765.1. NCBI lineage: Eukaryota > Metazoa > Chordata > Lepidosauria > Squamata > Lacertidae > Zootoca > Zootoca vivipara. Next base: position 60,842,782 of record NC_142582.1, on the reverse strand, counting down.
ATAAGTGGAGTGTAGTTCTGCCTTTTTAAAATATTACAGTGTGCCTTGAAAGGTTGTTTAAAAGAAGACGACACGATTAGCAGAATGGAAATGATTATTACAGTCGTACCTTGATTGTCAAATGCCTTGCGACTTGAACATTTTGGCTTCCAAACGCTGCAACTGAAAACAGTGTTTCATTTCAGTTCATGAACATTCTTTGGAACCCGATTGCATGCAGAAAGCCATGTCTTGGTTGTCGAAAATTTTCAGAAGTCGAACGGACTTCCGGAACGGATTCCATTCAACAACCAAGGTACGACTATACTTATCTCCCTCAGAGGAGTTGGAACTTTAAAAAGAGATATTATCTTTACCTTTAGATCTTCTGCTGAATAAGTAGATGAGGCAGTTGGGCTCAGCCTGTGTGCCTCCCCCACCTGTTATAATGAGCTGAACGCTCCATACCCTGCCCGTGCCCAGCATACAAGGGACTAAGCATTATAACAAGATTGGTGGGGTGGGGGTGGAAAAGGGGAGAAGCAGGTTGGAAAATCCACACCTGTCTAGAGAAGTTGGTTCCTGTCATGAAGGATCCAAGATGAACTGCTATAATTAGTGCAAGTCAAACAGCCTTTAGGTACCCAGGGGGTGGAGAGGATTCCAATTTTGGCAACCCCAAGGCTCTTTCCAGCAGAATTCCTTTTAAGAATGTAGCCTTTTGGATGTGTGTGCTTTTTAAAAAATAAGGTATCGCCAAAGCAGTTATCCTTTTCTCTCATGTGGCTTTGGGGTCACTTGCCTCTTCTGACTTCCCCCTCCCCTCCCTCAGCAGATCCAAGAGTCCCTTGAGGGGCTTGTGCCCACTTAACTAAGCAGGTGCGAATAATCTCTGGCACACTTTTGGAGGAGAGCTGAAGGTTCTTCCTGGTGCTTTGCAGGTTATTCCTCCTGGGCAGGTGGCTCATGAATCTAACAGGGGTGGGACACCTGCCTGCGGTAGCTGGGGATGCAATGAATGCAAATCTTACCTTTGTACAGAAGGTTAGTTTCCACCCCTCTATATGGACATGTAAGATACAGGGTCAGAGTTCAAAGACACATTCCAACCAGGTAAACACTCAAGGAGGGTGTGAAGCCCAGTGGCGGAGAGCAGGCGGGGGCAGGGCTGGCGTGCATTCCGGGGGTATGGCGCACCACCCGTAGGGGCATGGCACGTGTTCTGGGGGCAGGGACCACCACCTGTGGGGGCGGGGTGCCCAGCACAGGCGGGCAGCCATGATGGCACCCCACCAGGATCGCGCTGCTGGGGGCGGTGAGCTCCCATTGCCCCCTTCTTCCTCTGCCCCGGTGAAGCCAGGCCTCTGAGTGGCCTAGGAAGATTCCTGATGGCTCTGCTTAGCTCCAGGTCACAGGTCACAGGTTCCTCACCTTTGCTTGGGGAGTTAGCATGCCATTTAGATTGGGTAGCATTTCCTCCTTTGCAATTACTACTCAGCAGGAACAATTGAGCTGACCCTTCATCACACACACCTAGATTTCACTTTGCCACACAGCTCTGTTGCTGTTCAATTTGTGGGAAATACTACAGGACTACTCCTACTAGGACCCATGCATTATCCTCACCCTCCGACCTTTTCATTATGCCATGCACAATTAAAGAAACACCAGTCAAGACCTAGACCTATAAACAGATCAGAATCACATCACCACATGCACTGGAAAGATGCATGAAGGGACAGAAACTTTAAGTTGACAGGGTGCATTAAGAGGTAATTAACATGCATTAAACCATCTCAACCTTGGGGAAATATTCATATATCCACTTACAGATCACAGATTCCTCTCAGCTAACTTATTCTCCAAAACGCAATAGGTGCTCACTCCCTGGGTGCCTGAGCACCCACAAAATTTCCCATGAAGGGCTCAGGCACCCAGAAATTTTGGTGCCAGGGTCACGCACGCTGCATGGCACCCACGGTCGCAGGGCCAAGGTGGCACTCCTGCTAAACTCCATTAGACATCACCCTCAACTAGCAATAGTAAGACCCTTTTCCCTTTTGGAAGAGTCTGTGTGGGACCAAGAACATTTTTTTTGTCAAATAGCATTCCTCCTCCCCTTTCCCTGCTTCTGGGGAGGAATTTTCAGCTCAATCTTTAGAGTCTTTTTTATAAAAAAATGTTCTCGGCTTCGGGAGAACGTTACTGCCTTCTGACTCAATGAGTGGTCAGGCTTCCATTCTAGATCCCTTCCCCGTGACCCGATTTTAAGTCCAATTAACTCAAATTTTCTTTTTTTACTCAGAGTATTCAATTGTCCAGATTTCTTTATGATTTAAAGAAGAATTGACCGCTCAAGATCCTCCGGAACATGGCTTTCTTGCTAAAGTATTTATGCCTATTTTACAGTGCAGATATGGGTGGCTGGGAGGTGCAGGTTGAGCAGGCAACAGGACAACCACTCGATCCATTCCTACTCAGTTCTTCACATGACCTTTTCTGTGCCAACAGTAGCTCATACGCCCGTCAGCATGGCAAAGCAGCCTCATTTACTTTCCTCCTTTTGCTCAGTCTGTTGCTCCCAAGGTGGCCCACCATACATCACAAGGGTAATGGAGTTACTGCCAAAGCTGCTTCTATATGCCAGGAGTTCCAGGCCGGAGTATAGGCAGGATTTATGTTGGGGGCAGAACAGAGCTATCTGCAATGCTATTGGTGAGTTACATATTTTTATTTATTTACTTGATTGGGGGGGCAACTGCCCCCTAACCCCCACCACTATGCCCATGGTTCCAGCAGCAGCAGCAGCAGCAAATATATGAACAATTTCCCATGGAGGACATGCCATACTGGTGTAATGCATCCTGTAGGGATGAAATGCAAAACGGAACAGGGCAGTTAGCTTAGTTGGCTACAGCATGGTGCTTATAATGCCAAGGGCACAGGTTCGATCCCCATATGGGTCACATACACCTTCCTGCATTGCAGAGGGCAGACTAGATGCCCCCTGTGGGCCCCTTCCAACTCTACGATTCCAATTCTATGATAGGGTGCACCAGGAGGTGACAAGTTCCCTTCTTAAAAAACAGGAATTAGACTGCAGCAATTCTAACAGCAGCACAAACCATAGATTCTTCAATCTTCTGCCCTGGCACCCAAAAGTTGCAATCAGCCTTTGGGAATTGACTGCTTTTAATGAAAGGGCTGGTGCCATGCTGTTTTTATTGTAATTGTTGGTAAATAGATTGTGTGTGTATATAATTTTAATTGTATCAATGTTTAAATGTATTTCAATAATCAGTTTTCCTAAGTTTTTAGCAGTTCTTGTTTTTATCTGCAAGCCGTCAGAGAAAAAGGCTGGGTATAAACATTATAATACCGGTAGCAGGAGTAACTACAGTAGCAGCTATAGTAAAACACACAGCTGAATGAAAATATCAGTGTCCTCTGGTGGCCACAAAATGCAATTACAGGCAAAGCATAGAACATTAGTACCGTACGATATGCAAGATGGTAATAATAGATTATTTTGTGTGTGTACTATGCTATTTAGTCCCAATAATAGAATGCACCTTTAAGCAAAACTACATAAGGAAACCAACCATTATTTTGCACTCTGTCCTCCTCTGAATACAAGGTTGCCAACTAGCAGGAAGGAAACAGTCCCAGACAGGCCTTCTTCTGCATCCTTAACTAAGATTTGATATACCGTACGGAAAACAGCAGGTGAAGCTTTTAATGGCGTGGAGCTGAATGCAGTCACCTCCTGAAGGCTACACAGAACAAAATGCTTTTAAAAGACCACCCAAGGAGCTGGTTCAGAAGCTAACAGTCCAATTAAGCTCAAACAGGCTATCCTGGATAGAGGAATACCTGAAAGGATGGCCATCTGTCATGGATGCCTTAGCTGAGGTTCCTACATTGCAGGGGGTTGGACTAGATTGACCCTTGGGGTCCCTTCCAACTCCAGAGTTCTATGATCAAAGGTGTTGTGTGTCACTATGCCTTTAAAACGTTCTAAACAGTGTAAGGAAGTACCGATTTTACCCCCCAAACAGAAAAAACCCTAATGAATATTTCTCTCAAATGCACCAAAACAAAGCAAAACAGGGCTTTCAAAGAGTGGCACGCAGGCCCTCATGAGTACTACAAGCACATTGTTCCCAAAGGCCACAGGAAAAGGAAGGAGAAAAGAGAAGGAAAGGCTAAGGGTAGCAGAAGGGAATTTTGAGGGGAAAGGAAGGAAAAGGTAGAAGGATTAACTACAGCACGAGACCAAAGCTACAACCTAAATCTGAGTAACTGAGAAGTTACAGCAACTACCAGCCAGATGGGCAGGGTATAAATAATAAATTATTATTTATTATTATTATTATTATTACCACCACCAAATTCTTACTCTCTGGTGAGTGGTGGTGGGGAGATAAATTAGGATTACAGCCCAACTGATGGAAATATCATGTAATTAAAACCTTCCATCCTCCTCGTCCTCCACCCTTAGCCGTCTCCCTTGTGGCAATATAAGATAAAGCTTTTAATATATATAGGGGGGGGCAGACAGACATAAATGCACGCTCTTTATGTGTCTTGAACAGCAGCACCAAAATTCTTCAAACTTTTGTAAAAGAACAATGGTCCCAAGAAGAAAAACAAAACAAAGCAACAACCTAGGCTGTAAAAGAAAAGAATGTGCTAGAGTTAAACAAAACCCAAAACCCTGCAATGCAATGCAATAGGAATCCAACAAACACCATATGAGGTAAAAAGAAAGCTGAACATAATACTAAATCTACATTTTAAAAATAGAACAGAAAACCATTATTTGAACTCTCACCTTGCAATCAGGGTGTCCTGTCCCATCACTGCAGCAACAAATACATGGAACCAGGTTTTCAAGAGGCTGCCTTGTAGTGGAAGACCGAGTTAAAGGTTGCTGGTTTTGGGGTGTGTGTGTGTGTTTTGCTGACCCCCTTCCCTTATACTTGTGGAAAGTCCTGCATAATTGCTTATCCTGAGATCTACTGCTTCAGCTTGGAACAGTATCTGCTTGAACAGCCTCAACCTATCCAGGACCTCTTACTTACTATCAATCCCTAGTGGATGCAGAGCTCCCTAGGCCACACCCACACCACAAAAGCTCACCTGACACACATCCAGTATGTAAAAAAATTATTTCCTACACCTGTTGGGGGAGATGGCTTGCTGCCAATATACTGCAGCAGCAACAGCAGCTGTTGCGTACTACATGCCCTGAGCAATTCCCTTGCCCACCACTCCCAGTGTAGCAATGGAGGTAAAATAAAAAGACCCATAGCAAGTTCTGCAACTGTAATATGATTTAAATTCCTCCTGGCTTTGTTATTTGTATGCTAGGCGTACATGCCAGCAAATCAGGCGTTGGTCCAGCTGTTAACCTGCCCTTCCTCAACGCTCCAGGTAGCCTGTCTGTGAACACGCAAGCCTGCCTGTCCTTAAAAATGAATAAATAATGTAAAGCAGCACATCTTCCTTCCTTTAAAAAAAAATAAAAGTAAAAGAAACACATAGCAAAAATGCACTGGGGATAAGGGCGAGGGAGGAGAAGAGTTAATCAACACTACCTATAGCTGCCCTCTAGCTGCAAATTGCAGTATGTACTGCTTTTCTGGTTCCCCCACTCCACCCTGAGCCAGCCAGACACTTCAGTTTGAAAGGTATGCAGTGGTGCCTCGACTTACGAATTTAATCCATTCCGAAGGCACCTTTGTAGGTCGAAAAATTCGTAAGTCGAAAAGCGCCATTGGAAATGCGATTTCCCATAGGAATGCATTGGAAACGGAAAAATTCGTAAGTCGAAGCAACCCCATCTAAAAATTCGTAAGTCGAAAAATCCCTATCTAAAACCGTCGCGGTTTCCATTTGGATGTCAAAAAATCGTAAGCGCGCGGCCATTCGCCCCATTCATAAGTAAAAAAATTCAGTTGTCGAGTCGTTCATAAGTCGAGGTACCACTGTGCTTGAATTTGAAGAGGTGAGGCTCGTCAACTCTGCCTCCAGATCTACTAAGGGCTCCCTCCTTGAATGTGGCCTTTAGTAAGGCATCGGCTTGGAACTTACCTTGCTCGAAGGTGCTCCTCCAGTCACAGCCATAAACAAGACACACTGACAGCCAGTATCTTTACTGAATGAATTTATTGTTGGTTTTTTTGAACTAAAGTTGCTCACAGTTATTTAACAAGGGATACATCAGAAGGTTCTTCTTTGTCCATTTTGACTGTTAAATAATGTCAGTTTGTGTGTCCACATGTGCGTGTGTGTCTGTGTCTTCAAAGTACAAAATAGGAAGGATAACAAGAGGTATTGCTTTCGTTTATTCTTATGTCTTGTGTAGATAATCCCCTTCCTGCTTGTACTGTATGGGTTTTGCTGTATTACTATTATTATTAGTAGTAGTAGCATTTATTATTCTGTATTGAAATCCCAGCCTTTTGTAGAGGTACAATGTAACAGAAGCATCAAAATCTATACACAAGGGGAGATAAAAGAGGGGAAAGGGGGCTGAGGGTGTTGGAAGGGAAGCCTGGGGGGGGGGAGGGAAGCAGAAGGTGGAGGCAGAAAATACAACAAAAGCAAAAGAGACTAATTTACATCAATATCATGCAATTAAAACTGCCCCCGAACCTCTTGTATCCTCACCTCCCTCCGTCTCCAACCATCACCCTTCCTGTGTCCGACATGCACACAGCAATACAAGATAAAATTTCCAGATTAGAAAACAAAGCAAAACAAAGGAACATCTTCCCACTTTTGTGTGTCTCTTTTAAAAAAAAGGATTTTCCCCTTCAAACCTATGTACAAGAAAGATGGATCCAAGAAAGGGGGGAGGGTGGGGAGAATCCATAAACAACAAAGACAAATGAAATTAAAAAACAAAAAAAAAAACAAAGGGGAAGGGAAATAAGAGTGAGGGAGAAATCTAACATTATCTTTAAAAAACCTTGCAATACAACATACACTCATAAAAACTCAACAAACAACAATTGAAGGTAATAAGAGAATTGAACACTAATACTAAAATCTACATTTAAAAGATATTGGTAAAGGAGATTTACTCCTGCTGTTTTTCTTCTTCTTTTTTTGTCTTTGACACATATGATCATGGTTTTGGAAACCTTTGCATGTGGGCCAGATTGAGATACACTTGGCGATAGTTGGAGAGAGATAAAAGACAGAAGCCAAACAAAAAATGGAATATTGGTGAGAGGATGAAGTTAAGTGGTCTTGTCATCATTCTTTTCCCCTCTCCCCAAAAATAAATAGGAATCAGTGTTACCTCTACACAGTAATGAAAGCAGAAGATTTATCTAACAGCTTAAATTTTTAAATATATATTTATATATATGCATTATAAATAATAACCAAGACCTAATAATAACTTAAACACACACAAGGAAGTTCCAGCCCACCCACCCACTTTTGAAAAAAAATATATAAAAATATCTTGCAATACTTTTAGAAGTTTACAGTAGCTTTGTGGTGTTTTTTTTTTTAAACTCGCCCATAGTGCTATCTCCTCCATATCTTGCTCGGAATAACTACCAGTGGTTGTACACCCACACGCGCACCCACACAGGAAGGGGAAGTTTATTTGTTTTTAACTCTCGTTTCATGTTCTTCCTTTGCATTAAAAAAAAAGAACAACAAACGCACACGACCCAAATGAATAAATAATTAAATAAATTAAATAACAAATAAATAAACGAAACCAGCAAATAAATAATACTGATATATCAATGCAGCACTGACGACACAATAGTTGCATCCAAATCACGAGGCAGGAGAGAATTCAGCCGGCGGAAGGAAGTCCCAGTGCAGAAGGAAGGAAGGAAGGAACTGAGAGAGAGAGAGCGGGTTGAGGAGAGGAGCAGCAGCAGCAACGACAGTGGCTGTGTAGGTGGCAGTAGTGCAGGGCGGCAGCAGAGACTGTCCTCCAGCAGGTGGATTCTTGTCCCTCCTCCTCACTGCCGGAAGCTGCGTTCCCCCCTAAGTTTCAGTGTTCTTATTTGATTTGACTTCCGTCTTGTAGTTTTTCCCTAAGTTTGTGTTCTGCCCCTCCAGCAGGCTGGGAGGGGGGAAAATTTGGAGATTATAAAAACAAAAACACAGTTGGAGGGGGCGGGTTGAGGGAGTTGGGTGGTGTGGGAAAAGGATCTGGGGTGGTGAAATTTGAGGACAACTTTCCTGTGGTAAAGCTCCTTAACAAAACAATATATGAATATGTCACAATACCGCCCTCCCGCAGTCTGGATTTGCCAATGGGGAAGTGTGCTGTCAAGGGCAACGACGTCACTCCAGTGACTCCCGACTGTGCAATTTTTATAACTGAGCAGTTCTCCAGCGCAGAGCACCGAAAAGTAAAAGTGTGTGTTGTAGGGCGAGTGAAAAGGAGGAGACCCATTTCCTGCAGTGGGAGAGGGGAGGCTGGGAGTCCCCAAACAGAACCAGTCCGTGGACAGTCTTACATCAGTGGCCTTCCGTGAACAAGTGTTCGCAGAGCACAGAAGGTGAAGCTGTTGGCTGACATGTTAACTTTTCGGGATAATTCCTGGTAGCAGAGTGGAAACAAGCGGTGGTGTCAGAAACACAGAGAAAACAGAACAAGAACAAAACAGGGCAGGGCAGGGCAGTAAATCAGAAGGTGACTGGGGTGCAGGTAGGAAATAAAAGAAAAGAGCTTGGAGAAGATAAACAAACAAACAAAAAAAACAACCCAAGATTTGCCAAACTGGGTTTGTCATCTGTGCTACCTTTTCTCATTGCTTTTGTGTTTTGTTTCAGAGAGATATATTATATCATATAAATATATATGTGTGTGTTTGTGTTTTATATATATTATATATGTATATATGTACACAGTCATTCCTTCATACAAAAGTTGTCTATAGACAGTTTTGTACTGCTGTAGCAATATATATACACATCCATCTGTTTTAGAGGCTAGCTTGCTAAAGAATACTCATTCATTTTCGTTTGAGTCTCTTCGTGTGTGTGTGTTTAGTTATTTAAACTGCTTCTTTCTCCTTTTCCTTTTTTTTAAATTTAAAAATTGCATTTATTTAAGGTTGGTCTTGTAGGCCGAGTGACGAGGCCATCTTTGCCTTCTCTTTGCCAGCGGGGTACTTAGTGTCTCCTCTAGACCCATAGTCATTAGCATCGGAATCGCTCCGCTTGCTGTTTGCGCTATGCTTGGTTGGCGTGCCGGGGGGATGGCTCACCTGCCCGTTCTTCTCGTCTGAAAAAAGTTGTTTAATTACGTCAAAGAAGTTACTCAATGGGCTGCCTGGGTATACAAAACAGAGGAGACAAAAAGAAAACAAAGAAAGCAAGAGAAAGAGAAAAGAGAGAGAGAGAAAAGAGAGAGAGAGAGAGAGAAGAGAACAAACAAACAAATGAACAATGGGGTTTTAAACGAGAAGAACGTGATGAGCGGTCCAGAGCCACGTGCATGGGTGTATGTGGAGGATGAAGACAATGAGCAGAAGAGGAAGAGCATCAGGATGGGAGCACTGAACTGCCTGTGCATATGGAAAGCCTGGGGTCAAGAATGCCACACCTGGTGGTTGGAATCTTGCACTGTATAGCAAAAAGCAGAACTTTTGCCTAGAAGGGCAACTGGCATGCCTGGAGAATGCCATGATGCTGGATAATACTGGGCCTACATGAAATTCCTCTGAAAAAATGTCCTGAGTGAAGGAATTCGAGAGTAATGCAAAACCACCAAAACTCTGATCCTAAGCATGCTCACTGGGAAGTCAGTTCTATTGCTTCCAATGGCGTTTTCTTCTAAGCACCTTTGATCAAATATGTAATCTAAATTATGCCTTGAAGCTTCAGTGATATCTCTTTTGCCTGATCCGTAGCCACACATGTACTCTTATGATCACACACAGAACTCTTGCATACACAAGCTGCTCCCTTAACTTCAAGGAGAAGAGGAGATTTGCTTGCATAAAGGAATTAATCTGCAAATCTACTTTCTCCATTGAATTGAATGGGGAAACCTTTGTGGGCAGTAGAACTGTGTGTGAGCACAGGAGTTCCAGCACTTGTAAAAATACAACTCAGGATCTGTATCTATGATTCTACTCTTCTCCATCATTCAGCTTCTGTGTGATTTATTCCAAACTTTAGGAATGCTCACTAAACTTTTTATGTCTATTTCTATCATCTGTTGCACACCAATTATGCTATTTACATTAAGTACTTTAGCTTGTACGAATTTTAGCAGCAAAGGAGCATCCCCCCCCCAAACGCATGTGAACACTGCCATCAACCTATGTCAAATGTGCACAGGTGTTTCCTAGCATCCCAGTCTACAAAGTGTTCATATATCCCTGAACTGGTATGTCTGCTGCTGTTTCCCTAAGGCAGCATTCCATACTGTAGCAGTAATGCCTAAATCCAGCAATCCTATGCAACAGACAATTCATGTTTAACATTTCCACAGCAGCTCCATAATGCCCCTGTGAGTCAAGGGCCCTGGATTGTCAATCCCCTCCCTGTGCACTCTTCCCACATTATTACTGAACTTAGGGACCAATGTAAACTTTGGCAACCAACTGCTGGGCTTTGTGGAGTGGTGAGGCCACTGGCACTTCTGCAGCCCTGCCACACATGGCAGCCAGGGTAGAAGGTGAGGATGAGGACCAGCACAATTGCTGTGCCAGCCTGGAACTTATGCGTTGACTGGACTGAGCCCAATACTGTGCAACAGCAGTGGGACTGGTTCTCCAGGCTGTGAACCATGGGCCAACTCAGCCTCAACCTGCTTCTCAAATGCTTGATTGGGTGCATTTCTTTCTGGCTGCTGCCAGGGGGAATTCTGCTTGCAACATTCCAGCACATTTGGATGGTGGAAATGGAAGATACACAGCAGAGCTGTAATGCTTCAGTCACCCTAGTGCTGGCAGCAGACCACAGTGGAGGGACAATCCAGCACACTCCCCAGGCAACAGCGGTTTGCATTGTTCTGCCTGATGTTGCTTATTGTGGTGTGAAATATGGCCTTAGGAGCCTATGAAACTTATTTAAAATAATAACTAAGCTGCATCTTAGCCACCATATATCTCATGTGGCATCCAAAAGAGAGTTACTGCCTCTCTTGAAAATAAGATGAATTCTAGGAAACTACCTAAGATGTATAAGGCCACAATCCGACACTGTGTTAAGTGCATTTAAGCCCACTGATTCCAATGGGTTTGTGGGTGCTTAACGCTGTGCTGAATTGTGACAAGAGTGTATAACAACAGTTGCTAGTTACTAAAAACCACTGATGAGTCCGTGTGAAATGTAGATGCTGGAAGACTGACAATTTGGGGAACTTCTATTTTGTTGTAGTGAACAAACAAAGGACTAGATATTGCCTAAGAGACCACTGGATGAAACTGGACAAGTTTTCTGGGACTGATAATTTAAATAAATAAGTATGTCAGTACCCTGTAGAAAACAGAGAAACAAAAATGTTTTACCAAGACTTGGGATTAATCTGAACAAGGGACCATTTCAACTCAGTCCAATTTTTCTCCCAGGGTATCTCCTGGAAAAGTTAACACCCTTTACACCACATCCTGGAGAAGTATCCTGGTGGGTTTGGTTGCAAAAAATCCACAGTGAAATCCTTGTTAAAATCTTGCTTCTAGCAATCTTTGTGTGATGTGTGAACAGACATACCAAGGATCACTGTATGTGTGTTAGTCATGCAGAACAGCACAATCTGATACACGCCAACTCATGAGTAAACCCCACTGAGTTCAATGGTACTCATTCTTAAGAAAGTTGTTAAAGTGACAGTCTGGAAGACTTATGTAAGAGTAGATATACAAACTGTTCTGTGAAGTGGCAGCCATGGCACTTAAGATCAAGTCCATTCTGGCTCAAATAGAAAATAGAGCCATCCTTCTTTTTGTATGTGTGTGTGTGTAACCATTGTTTATTTGCATCTATTATTTTAAATATCAGATACAAAAATGGCCACTAATTGCACAATGGTAAGAACTGAAGTGACCAGGCTAGAAGGCAATTCTCTCTCCACTTGCCCTATCCAGCTGGCAACTTGAGCAGAACAACACCAGCCACACTACCAGAAGGACCAAGTTGCAAGGAAAGTGTAACTTGGATACTCTTCACCTCTCATAAGACAGTCTTTCACACTTTTCACTTTCACAGAAAACAGTCCCTTTCCTTAGGGCCAGTTGCCAGCAAAGCATCAACCTTAGTTTTCAATAGCAAAGACCTCCTCCAGAGGTGCCATGATTAAGAACAACTGAGACACAACTCCACCACTGTTTCTCCCATGATGCTGAAGCGAAAGGAATAATGGAGAGATAAGATTTCCAGAATTTTGAAGGGAATCAAAAGTTTTATCTCCCTCAGATTTAAAGACATATGAACCAAACCCTGAAATCTTGCAGACATACAAAATGATATGTGTACGACACTTTGTTATATGCTCCGGTCCTCATGCTCACATGTAAACAGGCTTCTGTGTGTGATTGTATTGTTATTTTGTAAATTCTCCCTCCTCTAACTTTTTTAAAATAGCAAATTATTATGCAACAGCTTCTTGTGTACACTTTGTCATAATTTCCAGCTAGAATCTCTCTCTCTCTCTCTCTCTCTCTCTCTCTCTCTCTCTCTCTCTCTCTCTCTCTCTCTCTCTCTCTCTCTCTCTCTCTCTCTCTCTCTCTCTCTCTCTCTCTCTCTCTCTCTCTCTCTCTCTCTCTCTCTCTCTCTCACACACACACACACACACAAATAGATGTGTGTGTTAATTACTAATTTATAGCAGAAACAAGTTTAAAGAGACACATCCCTCTGCACTGATTCTCTGCAAAGTATCTGTAAGGATTGAATATGGCAGAGTCTTGCTCTATAATGACACAGCAAAAGAAGGCAGACAGAGGTTGTTGTATGCTTAAAAAACAAGCAAAAAAAAACCCTCACAACTTTCTGGAGGTAACTGCATATGTACTACTCAGTCTAACTTCGCTTTTTTCTGAAAAGGTCCTGTTCCATGAAGCTGCTAGAGACAGCCACTGGAAGAATGGCATAACTTCAGAAATAAATATGAAAACGGTAACAACAATGGTAAAGTTGTGGTTGCACTTCTGCTATGCATGAAATGGCTGTGCTGGAGTAGTTTGTGAGATAAAATGACATTTCTTTGATCTTTTAAAAAAATATTATTCCAAACAAGTACAACATCTGACATACTGCACTGGGTGGACTTAATATTAGATCTTTTATCAGGAATATTTACCAGAGGTTGTTTTTTTTGGGGGGGGGGGAATATTGCTTTTACAGTTGCCTTACATACATCTCTTACATTCTCCTAATTTGCCCTACAAATCTGTGACCCTCCAGATGATGTTGGCACTACAATTCCCATGACCCATGAGAATTTGTTTTTATTTTGCAAACTGCCTGGAGAATTTAACTGATGGGTGGCCATATACATTTAAATAAAAATACATGATAGTAATAATGAGGAGCCATGCTGCCTGGGGATGATGGAAGTTGGGAACAATAACAATAACAATAACTAGAGAGAGAAAGGTCCCCAAGCCCTCATCTACAGACGTCACTAATCTCTGCTCAGCCTACATTACCAAGGTAGCAGTTTACATCACATGACAACACGCTAACCCAGCTGCCTGACAGAAGCCCTTTTCCTGCTAGCAATTCCCCTAGCACCTGTACATGTCTAGGGAGAAAACCATGAGTCTTCATAATTCCTCTCTCTCCCAAATAGGTGGAGAGGTATTGATTATGCTTGGCTACATTTTTGTGATGTCAGTGCCATCTCCAAATAGATTTCAGCTTCTAGAATTGCAATCTAATCTGTAAAGTTAGATTCAAAGGAAATTATCTCGGTTTCTGAACTCTCAGAATGTAGTTGTATTATAAATCACCATCACCTCTCCCCTCCCCCATCATATCTTTATGGTGGTGATACACATCTATACAGAAACTTTGGCTCGCAAGGTAGAAAATAGACCTACATTGGCCAGAATACTAATTCCCATTACAAATGTCTCTCTTCTTCCATAGTCTTCTGCCTTACCAGTAATCAGACATTAGCACAAGAAGCTCAACAGTCTTGTGAAATAGCATGAGAGAAATTTAAAGCTCATGTACGAACATGATCCTAGAAGAGAAAGAAGAGGAATGCAAGTTTCACCCTTAGATGCCCCTCTGTGGTCAATCGGGACCCTCACGTGGCTTTGGACCCCATGCCTTCACACGCTAAATGGAACCAGTAAACAAAAATTGTGAAATAAAGTGCAAAAAAAAGCTACATGTGCTGCCGAGAACGGTAAAAGAACGTGCATGTGTTTTTGAACTATGAACTGATCAATTTATTCAGGAAGATCTGAGGGAAAAGGAAGTGCAGAAAAAGCAGGCAAAGAAAGGCAGAAGGAGAATGGATACTGAGCTGTTTTCACAGAGGAATATAGAAGACAACCAGGAACCAAGAACATCAGTATTATTTATGTAAAAATGCAAAGCACTTGGCAAAATTCTTAAAGGAGATTTATAATTTTAATATTATGTATATTAATTTTAATACAGAGTCTATACTTGCCTAATTCCCCTCTGCATTTTCAAACACTCTCAATCATCTGGGTTGCCCTTCTTTAAAATACAAAGAAGGCTGACCTTTGTCGCTACTATATTAATCAGAATTTTTAGATGGAATATCAATGGGGTCTGCGAGAAATCTTTGTGAAAGTATTCCCGGGAGCTGAAAGTAGGAGAACATGGGATTGATTTATTCAGCACTTTCATTTGTTTTTACCATGGCACCCATGTTGGGAAGGAAATAAATGTCCTGTTTAGTGGCAGGGCAGGGGCGGGGGGGGGGGAGGGGGTAGAGGGAATCAAACTGCCTGGCCCTTGGACAATTTTGTCTGCTGATTTGCAAACAACCAGGGGCCAGCTAATCACAAAATTGAAGGTTCCCATTCATCTTTCCTTTAATGCATCAGTAGATGGGCTTCAATGAATAACAAATTGTGTTAAAAAAAGGTTATTGCATGTATCCTTGAAGTTCTTTGGCGAAAGATAACTCATGTTAAGTGTCAACAGTGCTTTTTTTCTGGGGGGGGGGACGCAGGGGTACACATACCCCTAAACATTTTGTGAATCTAAGTTTGGCCCCATTGAGTGGGCAGTATTTCAATATGAGTAGGAAAACGAGAGTACCCCTAAATATTTTTTTAAGAAAAAAAAGCACTGAGTGTCAACCACTGTGAAACTGTCATGGTGGTCACCACAACTAGGTTTTGTAGTCTGTTCAGTGCAGTGGAAAAACTCACTTTATAGGTATTTAGACTCATGTGACAAATTAGTAGTGCGTCAGTAGACTATGAGTGCAAGTCAGGGGTCAGCAACCTTTTTCAGCCGTGAGCCGATCCACCGTCCCTCAGACCATGTGGTGGGCTGGACTATATTTTGGGGGAGGGGGGAATGAATGAATTCCTATGCCCCACAAATAACCCAGAGATGCATTTTAAATAAAAGCACACATTCTACTCATGTAAAAACACCAGGCAGCCTCCACAAATAACCCAGAGATGCATTTAAAATAAAAGAACACATTCAACTCATGTAAAAACACACTGCTTCCTGGACCATCCGTGAGCCGGATTGAGAAGGCGATTGGGCCGCATCCGGCCCCATGGGCCTTAGGTTGCCTACCCCAGTGTAAGTCAGTAAAGTTTTACTCGGAGGAGACTCAATGAAGCGAACATGACTAAGTTAGGTCCATTCATTTCAGTGGGTCCACTCTGGGTAAAACTCAGCTGACTACCACTCTGTGCATGTGTTTTTCCTCTTCTACATTATAAGATCTTTGAAGCAACGCTTGTTTTCTGTTATGCACGCAGAGTTGTTGTCTGCAAGAGTTTACTGTAGCTATGCTGGGGCTGTAACACATTAACAGAATGTGTTTGAATCCCTTTGCTTGAGAAGTTGTAGCCTAGAAACCCAGCTTGGATTACTGGAAAGTCATTGAAATATCAGAATATGTTCAGAGAGGAATGCACCCTGTTGAATAAGCTGGTCTGTAAACGCTAACCAACCTTCTGAAAAGAAATGCATAAGGATAAGTAGTTCCAAAGAGCTGACAACTTAAACAGCAGAAGATAAAAAGAATCATAGCTACAAGGATCGGTTTATGAGAAAACGGAAGTGATGGATGTTGCCTGAGTATCGGATAAGGAGGCAAAGACTTGGATATAAAGGAAGTGCCAAAGACCCAAGGAAGCAGATTATTACCAGCCAATTCATGAATGTAGCAGAATGTAGCTACTAAAGGCCACAAGGAAAGCACTGCAACTGAGTGTAGACCAAAACAGAAGTTTCAAAGTATGAAAGAAGACAGTATCCGGATGGACAGTGTAATGGACACTAGTTCTAAATACATTCACCATTTGTTAGGAAGCTATTGTGACACAGCAAGTTCAATGTTGCAGGCAACTTTGCTGAAGAAGCCAACATATTCTCTTTTGCTTCAGTCAAGTAAGAGAAATGATGCACTTGCCTTCCTTTTGATGCCATATACATGGATATATCAAGAGAAAAGATGGTGATGCTATTCAAATTTTGTTTGGAAGTTGATGATGTTGGAAACTTAAATGGGAAGGGTCATGGCTCAGTGGCAGAACAACTGCTTTGTATTCAGAAGGCCCCACATTCGATCTTCAAGGAGATTCCTATTTGAAACCCTGGAGGACTGCTGCCAATCAGCATAGACAATACTGAGCTGATAGACATAGCAAAATTCCAAGTATGTTGGTACTTGGTCAATAAATTATTATTATTATTATTATTATTATTATTATTATTATTAATTAGACCAATGGCCTGACTCAGCATAGGGCAGTTTCTTTTCGGAGGCTCCACCTTACCCTCAAAAATGCAAGTGGAAACCCCTCCATAACTTTAGCTAAACCCTTAAGGTAATATCTCCCCTAACAGACCAACACATTTTTTATTTTATTTTTAAAAAAACACTTGTCCTTGAGGTATTTGGACATAAATAAGATCACAGCAAGCAAATAGTCTATGCTTTTCTCATGAGAAAAGTTTTGCTCAGTCTCTGGTTTTGTTCACTGTAAATGCCTGCTCTTAGGAGACATGTCATATATCACTGAAAAGATGATTGGGGAGGGAGGTGTTGTCAATTTCAAAACAAAACAACCATCCCACAACAGTCCAGAGTTTACTTCTGGTATTATTCCTATATCCATAACTTTTCCAGAAACCTTGGTGTATCTCTGTTACCACTCTTTCAGCTCTTCCCTTAAGGCCCCTTATCACTATATCAGTATTCATTAGTAAGGAACTATAAGCACAAAGAAATGATGCCAAAGTCTGATAAATAGTTGGGAGAGCTCAACTCTGACCAGAGCCAATGGGTCTTCTTTGTGATGAGAAGTCTTGTGGTGGCCACTGCCTCCATTTCTGGTTTCCCCACCTCACAGAGTTAGAAAAGGTATTGAAAAGGGCACATAAAATAATAGAAAGATAGGGACGTCTTCCTAGAGAAGAACGCCTAAAGCATTTTGAGTATTCAAACTTAAAATGTCTAGGGCAGGAGAGGGAACTTTTTTGACTCCATGGGCCAGTTCCTTATCAGGATCAGTCATGTGGGTCAAATGTGACAGGCGGATGGGATCACCCACCTGTCAATTTTGTGATAATCACATGATTGACAGAGTGGACAGCCACACTCACCTGTTGAAATCCCTTGCTGGAGAGCTGTTAAAATGCAGGGTACGGGAGGTGCTTTGGAAAGCAGTTTGGCAGTTTAGCCCTGCTCAGCATGTACTTCTTGGGGAAAGGAATAAAGAAGCCCTTTTGCAAGAAAAAGCCTTCTTTAAGGGGTTCTCCCCCCCCTCCTTAGGAGGCATGACTTCTTTGTGCGGCGATCCAGAAAAATACTGGGTCTGTGTGCTTCAGCTGCAACTGCCTCTTCCCAGGGGAAAGGCGCATGGAGCGAAAGCAAGCAGACTAGGCATTTTTCTGCTGTGTTCTTTGGCTGTGTGTGCCTGTCCTGAAGAGTGAGCAGGCGCACTTGACCAAACTAAGCATGATTTGACCACTGCGTGTCAGCTGTTAAGTGGGGGTTAAATCCTACAGTGCAGAATTGTGCCAAATGACACTAGGCAATGGTAAATGTTATTACACCCAGTGGCTGAACTAGAAACAGAAATCTAAAAGTGAATGGTACCGTTTTCTAATTTCAGACACCCTTTCCTCAATATGCTATAGGCTCAACAGTACAGGAATTGCAGAAAGGCCATATGACATGTGTCAGGGAGCCATTACAAAACACACCCTCTTGGGCATCTGGGAGTATCAGACCACCTTCACATTTTGTTTCCCACAACCAACATGGGTGGTGAACACCAGCACACCCAGGCCCCTCTGCAAAGCATGAAATGACTCTTATGGTAGGAAATTTGTAAGTCATTTCTGAGGGAACATATTTTAAGGAATTCTACAAAGGTTTCATTTGTGTAAGTTGGATCCAGATGCTAAGTACTGTATCTGAAAATCTGACCCAAGGCATTCACTGTGACATTAAAACCAGTAACACTAAGGAAAATGTCAGGATTTAAAAACAAAACAAAACTCCTCATTGGTAGCTATTCTACACTGTAGTGCAATTGTAACAATACCCCTTCCTGTCCATCGGAATGAGCTGCTTAAAACATAGTAAATTTAGGCCAGCACTGCATTTCCAATAGTGATCAATTCCTAATGCACTATAGGAAGCATTAATAAATCACTCTGTCCTCTGTTGTTCACTCCAGCAATTTAAGGTCAAGGAATATAGTGAGCATGTCTTGTCCTGAACTTCTTAGGCAATAGCCATTGACAGTCATGTCAGCTGTTAATTAATTTAGCTTTTTAAAAGACCACTACTCTTGTCTTGTTTACATAGTCACTTGAAGCAACACCTAATAGGCAGACATGGTTACATTTGCTTACAGAATCAAGAAGTAATTCAAAGTCTACATAAAACCGAAAGAAAGACTATCCAGAATCCATATACCTCCTTATCATCACCAGGATACAAGCCAATGAGAAGAATACTGTGGCTCGCTGTAGTAACTGATTTGGACTGAGCCACAGGAAGCACAAGGTGATCGGGACAACTCAGAAGTAATAAGCATGGAGCAGCAGCTTATTCTGATCTGTAAGATTCCCTCTGTAAGCTAAATTGGAACAAAGGTATTTATATAGGATAACAACTACAATTTAACATCCTTCAGAACAGTTTGGAAATCATCAGTTAAGGAAGGAAGTCCTGGCTATGCTGACTATATTTCCATTAGATGAAATAGAATCTAACTGTGGAAGGACATGTGGATCCAGAATTGGCCTCCACAGTCACTTACAGACACACCGGTAAGACCGTGCTCATGGAAGACAATCTTACTCAGTTACGAGTGATCGCCAAAGAAGAGAGAAATAGAAGGACATTCAGAGCAGGAAACTGGCAATAAAGATAGATGGATTAGAAAAATATAACAGGACACCTCTTAGCCATGAAGTGCTCCTGGCTTCACAACTGAAATAACAGATGTGCACACCAGCCAACAAGCTCAGCCATCACTTGTTCCAACTCCTATGCTTCTGGCCGCTTTTTCATTTAAAAAGTGCTGCATAAAGAATTAAAGTGTTTATCTATTCATTTCTCCAAAAGTAGGGGAACTTCATTAAAAGTGCAAAACTACTCCAACCAGGGGAAGAACTTATGGTGACACTGTGGGGTGGGAGGGGGCATCCAATCAGCACAGTGCACAGCATGCAGAACTCAACTCTAGAGAGGAACATGAATGTTTCAAGAGAATACAGGGGCCTCACTTGCAGTCCCAAACCCAACCACTCAATGCCTGATATATGTGCCTTCTTCCACACTTCTTGTTCATTCCTCTTTTCTTACTTCTCTTTAAGAGAGTATCTTCAGGTGTACTTTCTCCCAGATGCTTTGGGATTTCCACAGAATACAGCCATGCTGTATTCATTAATGCTGTTCATTAACTTATAATAATTTTTTAAAAGTGGATCTCATTAGTGTCACAACAACGATTATGTCACTATACCTGTGTTCCATGGCAAAGTGACAAAGGCAACAGCCCACGTCTAATAGCTAGCCAATGGCAGCACGATGCCCATTTTACTCTTGGTGCTTCAAGAATAACGAAACAGACTTAGGTTTCTATGTAGCTAGAGCTAACAGGGAGCTCTTCAGCAGAACTATTTCACATCAATAGTTGCTGAAGCCCATGGGTGCAAAACCTGTGAGCTTGTAGGTCTGATTTCACTGAGCCATACTCATCCCAACGCACCCACCTGTTACTCACCTGATGTCACATGAGAGCCACAGCTGCTAAGGAACTATTGGGAACCTTAGGGTGTGCTTCCATTGTTCCTTTGCAAGTGCAGCCTGTATTTAGCCCAGTTTAAATTTTGCAGCGGTGTCGTATGCCATCAGATGATTGACAGCTGGGTAGCTCTGCCCAGCTGACAAATGTGGTTGGCCACAACTAGATCCAGCCTGCCACCACTGCTGAAATCAATTGGTGATTGCTCTGGGTTGGTGCACCATGTGAACACCTTGCTTGTGCCAGCTGCTGAATTCTTCCACAAACAGGTGCACTAGCTTTTTTTACTTTGAGCAGAACCTGAGGTTCTGTACACTAGCACAGCAGTCTCCTGGCCTTGCTCCTGTGCCTCTAACAGGAGCCTGCCAGTGTCATGCAGAAATTTAGCAGCTGAAATATTTGCTGGCATGGAGGTAAGTGGTGTGGAAAGCTTTGCCTTCTTTATTTCTGCCATGAAAGAAACAGGAGCAGGGCTGGGGAGCGGCAGGGCGATGAGTGGCAACCCCAGTAGCAGAGTTGGGTAAAGGTAAAGGGACCCCTGACCATTAGGTCCAGTCGTGACCGACTCTGGGGTTGTGGCACTCATCTCGCATTATTGGCCGAGGGAGCCGGCGTACAGCTTCCAGGTCATGTGGCCAGCATGACAAAGCCGCTTCTGGTGAACCAGAGCAGCACACGGAAATGCCGTTTACCCTCCCGCTGTAGCAGTACCTATTTATCTACTTGCACTTTGACATGCTTTCGAACTGCTAGGTTGGCAGGAGCTGGGACCGAGCAACGGGAGCTCACCCCATTGCGGGGATTCAAACCACCGACCTTCTGATCGGTAAGCCCTAGGCTTTGTGGTTTAACCCACAGCGCCACCTGCGTCCTGTAGCAGAGTCCTGTAGCAGAGCTGTCAGTCAATGTTTATTACGGCAAACAGCCAGCATAACTGCAAAACTGTGGATTCTGTTGTGATGAGTGAATCAGAGAGCCACATGCCCTTGCCTTCATTCTGACTGATCAGCTTGAATTATTATGGGGTTTTAGTGCTGCATTTCTGCAAGATGGTGCAGTGTTCCATTTGATTACTTACACAAATTCTGAATGTTACCCTTTGCTAAACAGATGACTGCTTCGCCCCAATTCTGTGCCTCTGAAAGAATCCCCATGGCTCCTTTATGGGCAGGGAGCAATTGTCTCAAGTTATCCTAGGCAAGTCACGTCAGAAAGGCGGGCGGAATCTGAGCCTCGTTGGGTGAGTCTCTTTGTGAGGGAGGGGTCACACCCTGGTCCCCTCTTTTTCGGGAGAAGGAGTGGGCTGGGGGGGGAGACCCTTCTCCCCACCCTCCATCAGCCCACCCACCTGTTCTCATGATGGCAGCCTGTTGGGACTCTTGGACAGGCTAGCTGGGGCTGGGACAAAATGCAGCACACTCATTTGCCACATACTATTGGGGCCCCCTGCTTGCCTCTTGTTTCTGTATAAGGCTGACATGTGAGGTGAATCCCCACTTTGGAAAACAGGTACTGGAGCATTCATTGGGTATCTGCCACAGCAATAATTAAGGACAGAAACTGAAAGCCTGCCTGTCCAGTGGCCAACTGGCCACATCAATTTTCTCTGTTGGCTCTCCCTGACAAAAGAGCACCTTCTGCCCTTGTCTGGGCACCGTAACATAAGAAGGATATCAACAAGCTGGAAGGTGTGCAGAGGAAAGCAACCAAGATTATGTACAACAGAAAAATGGTATGCAGCTCAATCCAGATCGGGGCCAGCTACTTTCTTTCTAAAACAAAGGAGGTCAATTTAAGCATGCTTGTGTTAAAACACATGATTAATGTCATCTGTAGTTTGGTCGTCAGTCTCTGTTCTGAGTTGCCATATTCTATTTTTGGAAAGAACTATAGAAAGAAAGGAGATAACTGATTGAGTAGAGAGAACAGGGCTTAAGTATGAGTCTCTCAAGCCAAGGAAGATGAGCTGTACAGTGGAAATTTGTTCACTTTATACTTGTAGGCCTCACAGTTGGTTTCCATCAAAAGCAAAACGGTGAGTTGGGCTGCAGTTAAGCTTATTTACAGTAACTAAGGATGCACCCACAGGATGAGATATTTCATTTGTAGTGGGAGCAAGAGAGGAATTTCCCTAGGAACAGTGGGGTGAGACTGATGGAATGAAGGCAGAACCTTGTTGTCCTCTTTTCAGCATGAGCTTTGGGGAGGGGGGGAGCCAGGCAGTAGCACAGCAGAAAGGCAAGTGATATACGGCTGCAGAACAGAAAAAGGTTGATTTGAAAGTGAAGTCAGAGTAAAGCCTTAAAAGCATGTATAACATCACCAGACATCTTTTTTGGGGGTGGGGTGGGGGGTGGAGGAGGCAGTGTGAGAACAGGAATTTGCAAGACGTCAAACCATGGATGCAGTGGTTGTGTAACATGGCAGGTCTGCGCACACGTGGAGGAAAAAACTGGGTGATGTGTGTGTTCAAAAGGCAAGCAAGAGGTAAAGTGGGTGGTCATAAAGAGTGTCCAGAAAAGGGAGAAGGGAAAGGGTAGTCAGGTTGTTCAGTGGAGGCTGGGGGGCTGGTGGGGGGGAGAGAAGGTGGAAGGGAAGTTCTTACCACATTTGGAAAGTCTCCCAGTCATCAACTCCATACAGTTAGTGGTGTCTAGATCGTAAGAGTGGAAAGAGGAAGGAGGGAAAACA
The DNA here is from genome assembly GCF_965207765.1 of Zootoca vivipara. Classification (NCBI taxonomy): domain Eukaryota; kingdom Metazoa; phylum Chordata; class Lepidosauria; order Squamata; family Lacertidae; genus Zootoca; species Zootoca vivipara. The sequence continues at coordinate 60,819,674 of NC_142582.1, read as the reverse complement.
ATATAAAAAATCGTTTCCAGTTCTCTTCATAGAAGGCAGTAATGTAGCATTTTTTCCCCTGGAGCAGAAAGTATATATGGGATTGGCATTTCTACACTCAGTTGAGATTCTTCCTAAACTTATGCTAGAATATATATATATATATTAATCAATCATGTAACACAGAGCAAACACTTTCTCCTTCCTATCACTGCTGTATATTTAATATATGTGTTACAATGAATGTCCAAGATTTGGTGACTTTTACATCCTGGCTACCTCAGACAAATTTTGTGAAAAATGTCCAAAAATCTATAGGCCCACAAGTGAATTCTGAGAGCTAATCAAATGTCAGCATTTACTTGGGTATGTCTGAAAGATGAAAGAAATACAAAAAATGACAACTAGGACTGGCTTCATTCCCACATGAATGCTGACATTCACCAAATTTCATTCCCATGAATGCTGACATTTAACCAAATTTCAGCCCTCAGAGACATTCCAGCACTTCCTCCTTTGCAAAGTGGGAAACACATTGCTAGCAAAGATGGCTAAATATAGATGTTCTCTAAAAGGGGTTAAGTTGTATAAATGTTAGGGTAGAGAGCAAAGCAAAAGGATAGGTATGCACCAAACAATCCAGCAGGAAGGGATCTTGGAAAAGAGAGGCAGGTCTGGGGTGACTGTAGATAAGGGAGCATGATCAGAAATAGCAATGTGAGGAAGGATCCAGCAGGGAGTTGAGAATCTGACTGAGAAAAGGCAGCCACCGCGTCCTGTAGAGGCCTTGCACAAAGTGAGAATGTTACAGGAAACAACGAAAACTAGTTATTTAAAAAGTGAAAGGAGAACCTGGAAAGAGTGCATCCATGGGACAAAGATGAAAGACAAGGCTATCAATGGCCACCAAGTCATGACGGCTCTATATACTGTCTTCATTTGATGGGGAACAACAGAGGAGGGCCACTGAACTCGTGTCCTGCTTTTGGGCTTCCCAGGGGCATCTGGCTGGCCACTGTGGGAAACAGAGTGCTGGAACAGATAGGCCTTGGAAAGGGCTCCTCTTATTTACAAGCCGCTGAAATCATTCCCATGCGTGCATGCATGGATGTTTTAGACATATATATTTATAGGCTACTGTGATTAACAAGTAACCTATGTGCTGACTTCTGCCTCCATCAGTTGTTCTAGTAAAAGTGGAGCTGTTTCCAAGGTGGGAGTTAATAGAGCTTTGAGGGTGGAATGCTCAGAAGGGTTTTATTTACAATGCTGGTGATACTTATCCTCCAGGTTGAGGTCATGCGGTGTTAAGCGTCCCAGTGTGTACATCCTTGTGTTTTCCCTCTTTGCTAACATTGCTGGATCTGTTAGCATATCTATAGTAATTATTGAAAAGTCTGACAGGTTCTGAGGACTGAAATGTTTAGCAACTGGCTTCACCACTTTTTTGGTTTCTAAAACATGTTGTAGTTTTTATTATGTTCTGGATATGACATCCCTTTTTTGCAGTCAATTATATGGATTATATTGCAAGATTTGCTGGTGATGTTCTGTTTTGACAAAAAAAGGTGGAGCAATCCGTAATGGCTATCTTGAAAAAAAAGCTTCATTTCATTTTACCACAGCAGCTGATGAAGGCAGAAGCTGACACACTTTGCTACATAAATATAGCTCTTTTTGTTAATAAAAATAACATGTATATTATTTTAGTGATTAACCAAATCCTAAAAGGAATCCAGAACTGACGTGTATGAAGTACTATTTGACACCCCCCCCCCTCTCTGTGTGTGTACACATACACAAAACTGGGCATCCATGCAATTTGTTGGTGAAGATTTCCATTAACTGGAGCTCTCCAATAACCCAGCCGTATACGAGTCCTGGTCTGCATGGACTCAGTCCACCTTTCTGTTGTGCAAGTCTTCTACTTATAGAGTCTCTTCTTGTTGTTGTTTAAACACAGAGAAGTATTACCAAAAAAAGCAACCCCCCACCAGTAGCTCGTAGTGATAAAGTATGTTCTGCAGTTTCAACACTCATATCATCTCCTCCTCATTTTCTCAATGAATGGCAGCTTTATTTCACAAACACAGATGCTGGAAACTGCAGTCCTATTCAGAGATTACTGCATTTCATAAATAACCAATGATTTCTACTAAAGCTTCTGCGTAAAAAGTTCAGCAAGATTCACATCAAGACCTACCAAAGAATAAAGCACTACAATTATGCAGGCCTCCCCTTCATCCCACAGGACATTTAAAACAGCTTATCAAAATAATAAGCGTTTAAGTTTGCATAAATACATAAAGATGAGATGAAGGAACTGTGTGGGACCTACTTTAAATACATCGGTTTCTGATGCTTATCTGATGCTGAAAATAAAGTTAGCAGGTTGCAACCCAGAAATCCCATCCTTTCCTTAATATTATCAATGCAGGAAGTGTAGTAAGCACAAAATGTCCCACTGCATTGTTAACGGTTACATATAGCCTATTGCTGGAAGCTGGAACTTGCAACAATGGCTGAAAAGTTTAGGAACCACCATGGACATAAAACAGGGCAGGGGAAAAGCAGATAATTTACTGCTCAGATGGAACAATGGATTACTTTAATATTGCCATTTATGGAAAGGGATACACAGACAGTTAACTCCTTCCCAGAGGAGGTGTCTGTTAGAGGAAAGCAATCAGTCCTGATAACAGAACTGGTATCAAATGGAAATAATCACTATTCATTCTCAGAAACATCATTTCTTACTAACGGCTATAGATTTCTTCTGTGGAACAGTGCCTCAAAAGAATGCACAGGATTGAGACAGGGGCAAAAGTGTGATACTTTTTTTTCCCTATTTACCCAGGCAGGATTCTCCTTTAATTCAACAAGGACTTCTTGACAGAGTGAATATCCATGGAGATGGTACTGTATTCTCTTTTCACTCTGAAGATCGTGGAGCTTACAGAATTCAGGTGCATGAATTAAAGTGTGTACCCAAGGCTGCCTGATCAGTGATCATTTCAAGGAAGAAATCTCCAGTAGCTCAGGGAGCACAGTGTTGAAGTGCTTTGGTGCTGAGTGGCATTTTGCTTTCACCTGTGCACTGAGCTTGTTCCAGTTTGCATTAGATCAAAAGTAGTAAGCAGAGCGAGTCCCAAGAAGCAGAAATGAGAATGAGAATGAGAGATACTAACTGGGATGTGCAGGTGTGACACAGGAACGCACCACTGAAATGAGATACACGCACAGACAAGGAAACGACGCAATGTCTATCAATATTGGTGTGAGCTTGCAAAGAATGAGAGACAACAGAAAACAGTCCTGTTCTGAAACCCAGGCAAACCAGTTTAATGGGCCAGCCCACAGCTCAGCAGACCAAGCAGGGTCCAGAGAGGTAGCAAGCATCACCTCCACGAAGTCACAAGTCCTTGCTGGCAGTGATGGAGCTGGAGACACATTCAGAGATGGGGTCACCTAGCTGTAAGGTACACCTGTTGCAATATACTGTATCATCCCTCTCCCTCTCACAGTATATATATATGTTTGTGCACAGAGAGTCCCCCAGTCACTCACCTGTAATGGCACCTGACCTGGAAGGTGGGGAACACTGCTTTGTTAGAGCAGGTGAGCTCTCTGGACTTCTCCAGAGGCTAGAATCAGTTACAAATGCTTTGCACTTTAATCTGTGAATTGCAGATTAAATGAACATTGATTTTGACTGAGGCTGCTTTTGAAGTAAGCAACTGTTCCTCACAGAATGCAGCTTGATTTGGAGTTACCTAGACTGCAAAGACATTATGCTAAGCTGAATGGCCCATCACGATTCTATGATCTCCTGGGTGCCAGGGGCAAGAAGGTGGCTTTTGTGTTGGAAGGAGAGCAGCATTCCTTCCCATGCCCATTCAAGGCTCATCTGGCAATTATCCTGGGAACAATTTCTCATTAATTCTATTCCATTTTAAAACAGCGTCATTTGGTGCCAACTCCCCAATAATTCCTATCCCATTTCAAAATTTCCTATCCCATTTCAAACAAGCATCATTTGGGTGACATTTTTGCTTCCCTGTTTTCTCAACCACAGCCTGGACATCCATATAATTTTTAAATTACAGCCACATACGAAATAAATGTTTCTTGTCAAGAATTCCATCCAGTCACAGGATTATTTTAGTCTGAATTCACAGAAAGTGGAGGCTGTTTAATAAGTCACTATGAGTAAATTCTACACATGGGACGTTTGTTGTTGTTGTTGTTGGCCTCAAAAAGATGCTAACCTTATTGAACTCTTCTAAAAGCATGAAGACCTGGGGCTAGTGAGGACAAAGGCAACTTTCTTCCCATGTGGCTACAACCACTGCATGGTGAATTTATAGAAGAAGCAGTCATCCTGCAGTGCTGAGTCTTGGAATCTACCCTGATGCTCCCTTTGCTTATTAATTTGAAGCTCCTTGCTTCCTATGCTAGGACAGCCAGACATCTGCAGATGCAAAGTAAGTGACAGCAATCTGTCTGACCAGATTTAAAGTCCAGACTCAAATTATATTGATCAGTTTTAGACATCTAGTAATTCTTTCCCAATACTTGCTCTCAGTTGTGGAAGGCTGCCTATCTCCTCCCATTAATATATTACATTTCTCGCATGCTTGTCATCACAAGGGTGGCTTTAAAGGGTGAGATGAGCTACCACTGGCATAGAGAGAAATTGGACTTTGGGTCTATGTACCTCTTGTTTTATTTTATTTTCCCCATACACTTTCCAACAGACAAAAGTTTCCTGTAGTGTTGCAGAGTTGTTGTTTGCTTGGAAAAAGCTAAATCTGCTTATCCTAGTGACCTTCATGAGGTAAAGCAGTAAAGATCAGGGCTTGTGGAAGGTTAGAGACGTAGTAGGGGAATTGCTAAATGAAGAGGTTGCCAGTAGATAAATGTTCATCCCATTCATGAAAGGGGCTAAAGGGTAATAAAAAATTATTTCCTCGTGGAGTGTGGCATAAAACTGTAACAGGCAAGATATTTCTGCCATTGCTCAGCCATTTCCACTTCATTAGAGTGTGCAGATAAAATGGCACATGGCTTCTTCAGAGTAAGTGACTTTCCAAAAATCAGTCTTGCTCTAAACTTCCAGTAATTTCCATTTGCTAGCAAAAGTCACTTCCTCCCCAGGAGCTAACTCAGGCCATTGTTTCTTTTTAAAAATGGTTTGTAGAGGACTCTTTCATCAGATACATTTTGAGGCATGTCCATGGTTTTTTTTTGTGTGTGTGTGTGGATTTTTGGAATTAAACAAACTGCTGATGACACTTCCTGTGAAAAGGGGGACAAATGGCTCTTGGGGCAGGGCAGGGCAGTTCACGTGGAGGTGGGGGGATGCATTTAGGAAATGGGAATTGGTGCAAGGCAGGTGGGAGTGGAGCAAATGGCAGGGGAGAGATGTGCAGAGGAGTCTTACTGTTTGTGCTGAATGAAACTAGTTTTCTAGGTGCAACTTGAGGACTATGCTGATAGGTGCTTCCAATTCATGTCCTTGCCTGAAGCAAAGCACTGAGCTGTGGAAGCTACTTACCTGATAACTGCTGCACTGAAGGCTGGTCATGTGTGCTTAACAACTGTGCCTGAATGGTTTCTACTACCCTCTTAAAGCGACGGCTTGGACCTGTGAAAAGACACATCGGACTGTGAGTTGTGGAAGAACTGAACACTGCTGTGGAAGGGAGAGTGTAGGGAGAGAGCACCTTTCCATTAACTTTTCTGCTCAGTATTAGACTTCATCTTAATGCTTCTCATCCTTATGTTTACAAATATTTCCAATTTCCTCCTGTTAATTATTTCTTCTCCTTTATATCCCCCCCTTGTGCCACCATTTTGCTCCTCCTCTGCCAGCCCCTCTGGCTTCTTTCTCTCACTCCTGTCTCTGGGCTTCCAGCCATGCTGCTTCCTATGCTCGGAATAGACCCCAGCAAATAATTTCATTTTTCTCTCCCAAGTCCTTATCTCAAGACTCACTTATGCAACAAAGTTTTTTCAGAACCAGCTACCAGAGGCTCACATTACCTGCTCCTCCATTACTAATTCATTCTCTCTTTCTTGATCCCCATGACTTTCTATCAATCCTTGAGTTTTCTTCTTTCTTGCCTAGTTAATGAAAATGGCAAATCCTCTAGAAAGGAATGGTGTCACTTTTATGTTCTGTACAGCATGCACCTAAGGACCTTGTTCCAGCTCTATGAAAGTTTAATATCAGTAGCAGTAGGTTATGCCTATCACATTCTTAATAAAGCTTTATGAAGACACACTTCCTTCTGAAACTTACTAGACCTTCCAGCTCCCTTGCAACATCTGTAGATCTCATTATATTATACTTAACTACCTAGTTCGTATACCCCTGGTACCTCTACCATTTCTCCCCAACATGGTCAGCAAAAAATACTGTTCCTTGTTTGCTTGTTTGTATTTTTTTAAAAAAAACACTGCTTAGTTTCCAGGATTTTGCATAACCCAAATTCCCTAAGCAAGGTAGAACTATCTGTAATCTAAATAACCATCCATTTCCAAAGATTTTGCCTTTTTTAAAAGCACTTCAAAACAGCTGGTGTCCCATGAAGCTAAACACAGTCAGTATGACTAAAGAGGGTGGAGCGGTAAACTCAGCCCACCTCAATTTGAGTACTGCTAATCATATAATGTGGCTTACCAAGTGTTTGACAGGCCTACCATTTTTTTTAAATCTCAGGCAGGCAACAAAAGCAGATTTACTGAGTCCCTGTTGGACCGCCATACCTGGATGATGGACAATGTTCATCCAGGCAAGTTACAAGCTACACGGACCTGCTCTAAAAAACACTAGGCTAAATGCCCCAAATAACATCTTAAGGGGGCACCAATTTTGAAAGCTCTCTTCCAGAATTCTGAAGACTAGTTTGACTGCTAAAATGCTTCATTTTGAAGCTGCCTCAAGCACAAACAAATCCAGAGAGGCAGCTGTGTTAATCTGTTGCAGCGAAAACAACATAAAGTTTTGTGGCACTTTTAAAGACTAATGAATGGTATATTTGATCGTCAACCCTATGCAGGAAAAGAAATACAAACTATGTAAATCATCATGTTTGATAATGTATATCTGACACTCACATATAAGGAAAACATAAGCTGTGTTAGGAAGGTACAACTGTTAACACTACAATTATGCACATGCATCCTAAAAAAGTGTGATATGCAATTTTCCATGCATGATGACCAGCAATTTGGATGGCTTTAAGAGAGGATTAGACAGGTCCATAAAAGATAAAGCTATCAATGGCTATTAGCCACAATGGTTGTGTTCTGACTCTACTGCCTGAGATGGTCTGCATCTGAATCCCAGTTGCTGGGAATCACAATTGGGGAGGCTGCGGTTGCACCCAAGAACGTTGGGAGTGGAGAGACCTTTGGCCTGATCCAGCAGGGATTGTCTTACAACAATCTAGGAACCATTTGAACACTTCCACATACATGCAAATTGTTGCTGCCTGTTGAAGAAATTAACTACAATTAAGGCCGCCCTCGCTATTTTGTCTGTGCTCCCCCTCCTCCTCCTCAATGCAGACAGCAAGCTTGTGACAATTACCTGATAAAAGTGTGAAAGTGACTGAGTAGATCCCGTTCTCTTTCTGGGCCTCCCCACCTTCTGTGTATGTTATGTCCACTTGGAACTTCACTGGCTTCTGAAAGACAGCGGGGCCCGCTGTGGATTTGTACTCTGCGCGGAAGCTTGTCTGTGAGATGACGCTGTGACTGAGGCTGGGGATCTAGTGGAAACAACAACATGAAGAACAAATGGTACTACCACTCTAAAACCAGTGACAACACACCAATTTAAAAAGCATCAAAATCTGAATGGGAAAGACTGCTGTTTTGTGGGACTGCCCTTTCTTTAAGAAAGAAGGAGCATTTCAGTCTGATCTGCAGCAATAAAAATGAACTTCAATAAGATCTCAGCAGCTAACCATTTATTAAAAATTGTTAAACGCCTAAACTCCTGGCTATGAGAACTGCTCACACACAGCATCTCCGCCTTACCAGGATTCAATTTCAGTTTACTGGGCCTGATCTAGTCCACCACTTTGTCTAGGCACCAGTCTGGAACACCCACGGCTTCTCTTGATTCAGATGTTACAGAGAAACAGAGCTAGGTGACATTTGCACACTGTTGACACCACACTCCAAATCTCCTAATGATGGCCTCCAGAATCTTTCAAATGGATGTTAAGCAGCACTGGGGGCAAAATAGTCCCCCAAGGCATTCAAGAACAAAGTTTACAGAGTGCAGGGACATAGCCATTCTGTGCTCTTCTCTGGACCAGCCCTGCAGATTTGAGTGGGACCACGGTAAAACACTGCCGTGTGGGTTTGTGAGAGTATTGCACAAGTGTTAAAATGTATAGGAAGCATTCTTGGACTGATAATGTGGAAAGGACAAGAAGGGCATTTTGAAGTTATTAATATAGTGTTGAAAGCACTTTGCATACATTATCTTCATGCACCTTAGAACAAACCTGTAACTCTTATTACCTCCATATTACAGGTTTGGGGGAGGTAGCAGTTTGACTTGGGTCCCCAATGAACTGAGATTTGAACCAGCACCATGTTGCTTATGCTGTTAACTACTCTGCCACACTAGCTTCCAATAATTATTTGAGGCTGTAATCTTATACACATTTATCTGGGAGTAGGTCCTATTGTTATCCAACTTAAACCATACTCAGATACACCAAAACCAATAGACTTGAGTTACTTATGCCCATTTATTTCAACAGGTCTACTTTGAGTATGACTAACATTAGATTTCACCCAATGCCAACTTCTGAGTAGATTTATATAGAGTTGCACTCTGAGGGACTTAAAAATGGCAAAGATCATTTGGGATTTTTGCTCTTACAGATACAACTGTATCACATTCCACTTTAAAAGAAGCCCCAAAGAATTCCAGAACATGTCTTGAGACTGCATTCTCCCAAGGGCAGAGTTTGCTTTGGTCCCCATAAAAGGGTAAGAAATAAGCTACTAGATGGGAATGTAAAGGAATCACCCTGTTATGTATAGCCACAGTGATTTTATGTGCAATTTTGCTTGGAGTATGGCTGGATTTATATACCATGCTCTGGGGAACCTGAAAAATATGCCCAAGAAGTTATTCTTTTTAAAATCTTATTTCACAGGGAAGTTTTGCTAAGAAAGCCAGCTCCGAGTCTGGCATATATGAGTGAGAAATGAATACATAAAAAAGAAAATGAGTAACGGTGAGGGAAAGATGGTGTAATTGAAGAACAAAGAGGCAAAGGTCACTTATACACTAGCCATTTAATATGGAGCAGACATAATCTCTTCACTCAGTTTTTACAGAGAATTTAGATGACAGCATTTCCGACTCAATGTACTCCAGAATTCTTCATATTGTCCTCCCACCCTTTTCAGATCTGATCTGTGATTTTTAAAAATAGCTTGTATTTTTTAAATAAAAATAAATAAATAAAGATTACATTTAGTCAGTACATGCTATATAGCCATAGTAACAATAAAAAACACTACATCAATGAAAACAGCTTTCCTACCACTGTATATTCTCCTGCATTCTAGTACTATAAAGCACCCCTACTCGTTTTGTTAAAATGCAATTCAAAATGGCATTGAGACTTCCTAGGGCTACTGTCTCTTTAATTTCCCTCCATTCTTTGTTTTAAAGTGGCTTCCACTTCTGGCTCTTACATTAGTCAGTTCCTGTTCCTTGTGTGGTCACAATTACATGGTTAGGGTAATAAAAAAAAATAAAATTTCAAAAAAAGCAATTACTCCAGCTGAAAAGAAACCCAAAATAAAACCGCCTCCCACAGATAACAGGAACTGATTAGTCAATAACCAAGAAAAAATGTGGCCACAGGAGAGAACAGAAATAATTTTTTAGTTTTAAAGGGCACTAGTGTGGAATGTGTCTGGAACTACAGGCTGAGAAACCACAGCTCACGAAGTTTCACTTCTGTGTTTAGGTTTATGTACGTACTTACCGAGAGGAATGCATGGACTATGTCAGCCTTGATAGAACTCAGCGGTTTGTCCTTAATAACCACAAAGATCTGTTCTTCTTTCTCTAGGTTGATAAAGTTACCAAACCAGGATTTTTTGGCAAGCCTGACCAATCCAGGGGGAGAGAAAGAAAAGGCGAAAAAACAGAAAGCAAAGAGAAGATTTAGAGAAGAAAAGCACAGGCAATTATAATACACAGCCAACTAGGCCTTAGCTATGCTGTGTGTAAGTCATTGTGTCAAGAGAGTCATATTTGCTCAGGACAGAAAGCACCCCAGTGATGCACCTGGCTTTACTACAACAGTATGTACAGTTGGAAACAGAAGACTAAGTACTGCTCAAGTAAACCTAGAAGGGCAGAGGCACTAATGGATAATACAACTGTGAAACAGCTTTACAAGATACAGCAGGGAGCTGAATAAGGAGGACACTGGTAGGTCTCTTTGTGTGTGCCACTGATATGCATACAAGCAGTCCATGCACACCTTGCTTTCTATAAGCACTCTGCACATGAATGGAATGTGTTCTCCAGCACCCTGAAAATCCAGCGTGCACGGTGCTCATTTATAGCCTCCTGGACACTCATTACAATGTCTAGTCCTGGGGTTATTTAATCTATAGCAATATCACACATTTAAGAGAGAAATGTTTTACACTACAGTACTAGCTTTCAAAAGCAAGCTGGCTTTAAAAAAAAATAAAAAAGCACCTACATCTGTCAGCCTGCCTGCCTGCCTAATAGAGGAAAAGAAAACAATCACAATTTGGCAAATCTCTCCCAGTTCCTCTGTTAAAACTGGGTTGGGAAAGCACAACTCTCTGAAATATTAATAAGCAGCTATATCTGACCACAAGCCAAAGATTAGCATGGGGAACAGTAAAGAGAAAGGGCCACTCATTTAAGTAGGCTATTAAGAAGCCTGGGCTTTTGTCTTCCTCAAACACACCAGAATGACTCTGTAGGCCTCAGAATAATTATGCTGTCTGTTCCTTGCACATTAAAAGCCTTTGCTGATTAGATATTTATATGTATAGTTATCCACCCAACCTGCCCTAGTCCCTTCAGACTTCAGGTTGCTTCAATACACCTCTGAATAGAAACCTATGAAGGATGGAGCAAGTGCTTTTTCTAGCACAGGTACATGGACCACACAGCAGGTGCATGCTGCTGCTGGATATGTCAATGACCCACTAAACACATGCTACCTTTCCATACGGCACAATATATACGTTTTAATAATGGGGGTTTATTTCCTTCTCTCATTTAAACAGGGAGAGACAATTCTAGTGAAATCCTCATGGGTGGGTTACAGAGTTTTTGATGAACTTACTTTACTTCTGTGGTGGATGAGGGGTGTTTTTGATGGTCCTTTCATTCTGCAAGGCTACCTCACCAATGGCCTGTGCCCTGCAGCCTCCCTGCGCCCTGCAGCTTTCCGCAATTCAATTACACCTCAGGGAAAGGCATCCCACAGAGTTTTTTTCCAGGTCAGGAAGCAGGGCAGCTGAAAAGGCTGCAGTGTGCTGGCAAAATGTTTACAGAAAAGAAAAGGAAAAATGCAATCCTACCTTGCAATAAAGCAAGCTTAAAACTCAAGGGAATTCTCAAGTCTCCTGAGAATGAGGTGGAAAAAAGGAAAAGATATTTTGCAAGGAAAGAAAACCTTGGAGAAATTAAAGGGGTTTTTTTTTTGGCACAGCACTAGTCTGCATGATCTAAGCAGTGCTGCTTCCAACAGAGATAATAACTGCTATCCGAAACATTATTAACTCTACACAGAAGGAGAAAAAAAGGGTGGGAAGATGCAGCCTCAGTTATTCAAGATTAACGGCACAATTTTCTAAGCATGTTTGCACAGGAATAAACTCAGGCCACTGTGTTCAATGAACCTTACTCCCTAACAAGTTTACTAAGTAAAAGTTTTTATAATGAACTGCTACACCGCTTTCTTTCTAAAGTGCTGCCAACCAAGCAAAACACTGTATTAGAGAGAAGCGAAACTTGCTTCTCCAATAAGGCCTTAAGCATTATGAACATTATGAAATTGACATTAAAAATCTCAAAGACCGTTTTGTAAAATTAAAAACTGGGATATTTCAATTGCCTCTGAGCCGTGATAAAGGATGTACTGTATCCATTCTGACACTTCATATAATCACAAGGGTAGGGTCTGTTCTGAAACGAATGTTTTGATTAACATCCAATGGTAGGAGATTTAAAAGAAAAATACATTTTAAAAGGAGAAGAAGGGATAAAAAGGTGCATACTGTTGGTAAAACTGTATCTCATGAATGATCACCATGAATAAAGGTTATAGGGGCCTGCTTAAGCTTCCAGTGATACCCTGGAGCCTGTAACTGCTTGCAATACAGAGTTCTTCTGATGAGATACAAGACAGAATAGATTCTTGCGAGTCCTCCTGATGTAACTGTGCTGGGTCTGCAGGGCAAAGAGGCATAGATAGTGGCACTGATGTTTTATAATGAAGGAGGGAAATTCAGCAGACCTGGCAGAATATCCATATTGCATAGACTTATCAGGTACTAGTTTAACAAATAGGGGTTGGGGGCAAGGAAGGAAGAGATTTATATACACCAGTGGCTCAATTAGTTTGGTGTATTCCTAGACACTCATGTGATCAAAGTAATCCCAGAACTATATGGTACATATTCCTATTGACTGTACCTGTGGGTCTGTGTCTAAGACCACCCCACTCAGAACCTGCAGTCTTACAGCTTACTCACTGTCTGGACATGTTGTAGATACATCAGCTGAAGGCTAAAGTAATGTTTTTTTAAACATGCACAGGGATCTGATATGGACGGGAATCTGAATTCTGATTGGGTTTAGCACCCTGCTCACTCAGGCTTGAATCCCGAGGGTTCCCTAGATTCATTACTGCAACTCATTTTCCATTTTGTGGGGGCTGTTGGGATCTTTCTAGACCAGTCTGCACACAGAACAAGAATCAGACAAGACCCATTTCTCAACAGAGGACCCTGCAATGGTCCGCAGCACAGGAAAATGGGAACCCTGAGAACTGGGGATCTGCAAAAATTATTTATGTATGCTACAACCACGGACTTTATTAGCCCAAAAATGGAAATTACAGGAGTTACCGACAATTGAGGAGTGGCAGACGAAAAAGATTGACTATGCAGAGTTAGCAAAGTTGTCCTGCGGGATCCGAAACCAGGGAGAGACAAAGTTCCAAAAGGAATGGAGTAAATTCGTGGACTATATGGAGAAGAACTGCAGAAGTTTAAAGATACTTGCAGGACTGAAATAAATCCTACGAACTGGTTTTATTAGATGGACTAAAAGGAACTGCGAGATAAGAGTGGGAAAGAAAACCGAATGATGGGAGGGAGGGAAGTCAAAGCTCGGCAGAACTAAAATAGGTGAATAGAAGATAAAATGTTTTTTTAAAAAAATTGTTTGTTGTTTGTTTGTTGTTGTCATTGTTGTTGTTGTTTTTTATTTGGAAATTTAATAAAAATTATCTTGAAAAAAAAGGGAGAACTGGGGATCTGGTGGATCCTTACCTTAACTCTGCCATTCTGGGTCCTGTTATGATCTGGATCAGGGATAGTATTACAAATGTTGTTGGACTACAACCCCCATCAACCCCAGCAAAATGGGCAGGGATGATAGGTCATGTAGCGTGATATCTGAAGGTTCTATATTGGCCACCTTGTAATTGCAATTCAACATGGTGCTAGGGAGATTGTTCTGGTGTAACAATCTTCTCTTTCCTCCCACCGCCACGGTGTTCTGGTGGTTCTCCACCCCCCAATCGGGGCGGGGGGAGGATGGGGGGGTCAAACTCCGCTGCTCTAGTGGAAGTCCTTATGCGGGCATCTGCTAGCAGGACCAGTTAGTTGAATCTGGCCCAACGTTTTACTTTAAAGGTGGGTTGGAATTTCCAAATTGAAAGCTGGCTGTCATATTCAGCACTAGCAGTGCTCCCAGTTCCTGCACTATTGCTTTAGGGACATAATTCAGGGTGCTAATTTTGATATATAAAGCCTCATACCAGTTAATCCCAGTAGCCCTTAAAGACCACCTCCTCCCTTATGCAACTCCCAAGATTGACTGAGGGCATCTGTTTAGCAACACCATCGATGGGTGAGATTCAAACAGTAAGGGAGCACAAGGAGATATTCTCAGTGGCTGCACCACAACTGCAGAACTCTCTTTCCTTGGAAATGTTCAGAAGTCCAAGACAGGATGTTGTTGGGAAGCACTGTTCTATGGACTTCCCCCCTTTTTCTTTTGGAAGGTAGGGTATCATTACTGATCTAGCAGATTTTTGGGGGGGGGGGTTGATAATCAAAATAACTCTAAAGGAAGGAGAGTGAAACATAAAAAAGAAATAAAGGGGAGAATACACACCGGGGGCAACCTTAGGATTTAGAGGAAAAGCTTGCACAACATATCTGAAGGGTAGGAAGTGCGTAGGGGGAAAACAACCTTGAAAAACATTGCAGAATCAACTTGACATGTATCTTAAGAAAGGATTTCCACCCCAAGAGATTGGTAGAAAGCAACAAGGTGTACTGGAGAAAGTACTCAATTTTACATCATGTTGTAGACAAACAATAATAGTCATTCTCTATATCTAAAATAAACCCATGGATTTAAACAGAATTGTCTCTCTATTGACCAATGCTGCAATTCTATTTCCACTTAACTAGGAGTAAGCCACACTGAACTCAACAAGACTTATTCCCAAGGAGACATGTGCTGTATAGGATTGCATTGTAAAACATGCTTATATACCATCTCAATTTGTATTAGAGGCTCTAGCTTCTACAGGGGATTTCTATAGCCCCTATGGGCTAAATTCTAAGTCAAATCCTAGTGGACACATACATACAGCCCAGTTCAAACAAGTCCCATTATTCAGGACTTTGCTGAATTGAGGCCCTGCTGCAAATCAGCATAGCTCCATCATCTGGCACACATGGTGCAATGCTTTTTTCTTTTTTAAAATGTCAGATTTATAGAAGGTGATCGCAAACAGAAACACCAAGAGAATAAAAGTTAGGCAACCACCATTTCCATTATGTTTCTATTGGCTTGTGGCTCAAAGGCAGCTATCTCCATGAACTGCTTCCTGTGCCTGCAGTCCTGTACACTAGAGAAGGCTAACCTTTTTTCTGCCCAAGGGCTGCATTCACCCTTGATCAATGCTGCAAGGGCTGTATATTGTATACTAGCAGTGAGTATGGCCACCCCACATTCTCACTCACCAACATAGGTAGGCAAAATGCCCTCCTCAGCTGGGCCATGCAGATCAACTGAGAAGGTTGATTGTTATCCCTCCCTGTTCATATGACCGGAGGGGGAAGATTTGCTTACCCAACAGGGTGCTGAGTCTACTTTAACTTTCCCCCCTTTTTGAAATCAGTGGGGCCCTGGAGGGGCAGAAAAAATTGCTGGGAGCCCTCTATAGCTGTTAGCCACCCCTAATGTATGCACTTAGGATGTTTCACTCCAACTGATCTCAGTAGGAACTAAGCAGCCTAACTAAAAATGATTTTCTCTTGAGTTTCTCTTTCCAGCCAGATATGCAGTAAGTGGAGAATATATCTCTGCACCAATGGCATATCTGTACCTACATTATTAGTATGAGAAGTCACTGCAAGATACCAATGAGAAAGATCACAGAGTTTTGCCTAAAATGTGTTTGAAACCTGTTCAACGTACCATTTTTTATGGTAGTTTCCAGACCCAATCCCCAGGTCTGTGCTGCCACAGTAGAATATGGTCCCTGTCACCCACAAATAAAAAAGCATCTATCTATATCTATCTGTCTATCTATCATCTATCTATCTATCTATCTATCTATCTATCTATCTATCATCTATCTATCTATCTATCTATCTATCATCTATCTATCTATCATCTAGTGAAGTTGACCAAGGTGCTTTAAATACCTTTTGTTTACATATTTTTCTTATATCTTAAGTTCTTTTGCATTAACAGATAAGTCCTCAGGATAAACACTGAACTAGCAAGTGATGCTAGGATCCCACTCTAGTCATCCTTTTATATCTAATTGTTCTAGAATGTGTATGGTTAGAGACATGTGAACTAGTAAAGGTAAAAGGACCCCTGACCATTAGGTCCAGTCGTGACTGACTCTGGGGTTGCGGCGCTCATCTTGCGTTATTGGCCGAGGGAGCTGGCATACAGCTTCCAGGTCATGTGGCCAGCATGACTAAGCCGCTTCTGGTGAACCAGAGCAGCACACGGAAACGGCGTTTACCCTCCTGCTGTAGCAGTACCTATTTATCTACTTGCACTTTGACATGCTTTTGAACTGCTAGGTTGGCAGGAGCTGGGACCGAGCAACGGGAGCTGACCACGTTGCGGGGATTCGAACCACCGACCTTCTGTTCAGCAAGCCCTAGGCTCTGTGGTTTAACCCACAGTGACACCCGCGTCCCCAATGTGAACTAGTACAGTGTGGGAAATGCTTCTCCAATTTCTTTGAAATGTTATTCCCCTGTGAAAGAGGATTCCATTTTTCTGTCTCATTCTCAGGGCACTAGAAAAATAATTTCTTGCAAATTTTGGTGGGTATTGAGATTTTGAGCTAACTTTATTATTGCAAGGTAGCAGAAGTTGGTATGTGTAAACCTTTCTGCAGCACTCTGCAGTCTCCCCATCTGCCTGGGCTTCTTAATCTGAAAAAGGCTCATGGGAGGAGTTATCTCATAATGTCTCCTGATCTTTAACTAAAGCATGGACACCCGGGAAGGCTGCTGGAGTGCAGACACCACTGGTGAGATGATTTGTGGAATGAAAGAAAGGACACCTAAAAATATCCCTTGGCCACTGCAAAAGTAAGGTGAGTGCAGTGAAAACACGGCACCCAAACAATTATAATTTCACAGATATGTTCCATCTCCTCTGATAATTTTCACATGTAATTTATTTTCTCAATAATTGATGGGAAGGATAAAGCTGATTAGCCATAGCTGGTCCTTCAATCCACATGGTGACAGTTGTGCAGAGTGTGAGAGGACTGCTGTGCACAACTGGGCTGTCATCGTGTCCTCAACAGCTCATTCCCTGTTGTCCATGCGGTGGGAATAATGCCTGTAGGGGGATGCTCATAGGCTCCCCGCCCCCAATATTTGGTTTTAGCTCATGGAGGGGGCATATGTGCAATGAGCAAACTTTAAACATGCTCACCAACATGCAGGCAGACAGCAGGAGGGAGGTCCTGACTGAGTTGTGATCGTAGGGCCAGGGCTGGGAGGTATGGCTCTGCTCTCCTGCTCCACACCATTATAATTGCCCAAACAAGGCAACTGGAAGCAGACTTTAAATAACACACACATGAAAATGTTTTGGATGGAGGTGCCTGTTTAATGTTTGTAAAGGTTAAAATGTTATGCACAATTTGGATTATTATCAATTTTTTCTTCTTAAATACATGTACTGCTATACAGAATGTTAAAAAGCAGATGGAGTCATGCTGCTTTACACCAGAAGGGGATTTGGGCTTATCCATTTAATTTCTATGAGCTTATCTAGGCTTTTCCACAAATAAAATGATACACATTACCTAGACATGTCAAGGTATAATATCCAGTCCTCAGAACTGTTAAACGAATTAGATTCATTAAAAGATGCAGCAACAGAGAAAGGAAGCACATTTATGTAACATTTCAACCATGGGGCTGGTAAGGGCTCTTCTGCTACAGAGACATCTTGCTCTCAGAGCAAAAACAATACAGAACTTTAGAGTGGCCACAGAGCATAAAGGCACTGACGATTGAAATAAAAATGCAGTTCATTATTTTTTATTATGTTTACTGCAGGGTGCCATCCAATTGTACTCATTAATTCAGCAATTATATTGGAAAGGGGGGAAAGGCCTCAGGCTTTGAGTTGCATCCAAACTGCCTACTAAGGATGCCTTCACTTGTACCCGGCAGTTCTTAAAGAGAGAGCGAGGCACAGAGAAAGGCAGCACATTCACAGAGGATGTCACACAAAAAGAAGGGGAGAGAGAAGGAAGAGAGAAGATGGTGGAAAAGAAATAAAAGGATCCCATTGAGTCCCTTCCACCACTCTTTACTGCCCTGACTGCTGTTACATCAGGGTTGCACTACTCAGTTTTCACACTTCAAAATGGCAAGGACTATATCACCATCTCCAGTTAAGAGATCTTGGTTCAAAATTTAATCTAGAGCTCATGATTATTTCACTCTGTGCCTTAACCAATATAAGATCATTTCAGCAGCCAAGAAAGCAGCAATCTGGAACACAGCAGAAAATGCTGTGCAAATTATGGAGGATTATTTTGCATTTAATAGCGCCTAGAAGGGAATCTCTGGAGAAATGTTCACAGGCCAAGTACCCCCAAAAGGCATTTAGTCATATGTAATTCTTCAATAACATTTTTGTTAAAGGTAAAGGTAAAGGGACCCCTGACCATTAGGTCCAGTCGTGACCCACTCTGGGGTTGCGGTGCTCATCTCGCTTTTTTGGCCGAGAGAACAGGCATACAGCTTCTGGGTCATGTGGCCAGCATGACAGCCGCTTCTGGCGAACCAGAGCAGCACACGGAAATGCTGTTTACCTTCCCGCCAGAGCGGTGCCTATTTATATACTTGCACTTGGACATGTTTTCAAACTGCTAGGTTGGCAGGAGCTGGGACCGAGCAACAGGAGCTGACCCCGTTGCGGGGATTCGAACCGCCGACCTTCTGTTTGGCAAGCCCTAGGCTCTGTGGTTTAACCCACAATGTCACCCGCGTCCCATTTGTTAAAATTTCTTTGGGTCTAATGCAATTGAGAAAACACATTATTTCTGAATGGCTACTGTATTTCCTGTGCAGCCCTTTCTGAACTGTTATATAAATTTCCATCCCTACACCAGCTTTCACCTCCTACTGTATGAGTCACTCCCTACTAGGCTCCAAAGTAAAGTCAAGAAAGTCAGAAAGGGCAGCAGTTCACTGTGACTGAACAATATATGAAGTTGAGACACTGCTTAAGTTTAAAAGGCTGTTTGCTCTATTGGTCCCAAAGAGAGACACAGGGTCCAGTGTAAGGAAGATTGCTTGAAAAAGCTATTCACTAAACCCTATGGAACAGAGTATGTTAAATACATAAAGAATTGGATGTTGGTTTTCCTTTTTAAGAATTTTCCTATGAAGTGAGGGTGGAGAGGAATGCACTGAAGGACTGAATATATTTATGCACTGGGTTTGTTCTTTTATCCTAATCAGACAACAAAGCAATCCATTTGTTTTCTTCAGCTCCTGCAGTTTCCTAAATCAGTAGTAGCTAACCGTTATCAGGCTGTGGGCTGCACTGACCAATGGTCAACACCCAGGGGGGCAACGTGTCCGATTGATTTTTTATAGAGTCAAATTCTGGGGAATCTTTGGGTGAGGTCACAAAGGTCTTTTGCCATGAGAGAATCAGAGTGGAAAGAGCAGTCAGCAGCTTTAAAAGAATTAATGAAACTTTTCTTTTTCTGAGTGGGGGTGGGAATTGGAAGCCACAACAATATCCAGCTTCATAGCATAGCAGCAGGAGATTCACAAGAACAGTAATTAAAAACAAAATAAAAAAACACTGTTGATTTTATTTTTTTAAATGACAAATTTTGGGTGTGCAAAAACCCCTCTTGAGGAGTTGTATGAGTCATATGTGCTAGCCCTTGTCCTAAATTTATCCTTTAACCTAGCACTACCCTTGAGGGTGTATATTAACAATGACCCTGACACCTTGTTTGTGACCTGCTGCAACCAGAGTGGTATGCATTCATTTGTTAGGAGTGCTGGATAAAGAACATTCTGTCCCACTCTGATCTATTGTCAAGTACACAGGAAACAAATTGGTGCTGATACTAATAGTACTGTAGTGAGTTACTTACTCTGGGGAAGATTCTGGAGTTAAATTTGACATCTCTTCTGGCGTCGGTACTATATATACATACACAGACAGAGAGAAAGCATAAGAGGGAGGAGGAGGAGAAAAAGGAAATGCTTATTAAATAACACCTCCCTTTCCCAATTCAAAGTCAATAACATAAATGTGGAATCAAAGTTCATCCAGAATATATCTCAAGCACTTCATTGTTTTAATATCAAATAACTGTTATTGCTTTAATATCAAATAATTGACCCACACTGCTCCTAGATCCACATGTACCTAACTTGAACACTTATATACTGAGATTTCATAGTTTGGCCTGGGTTCTTAAACTGTATTTATTCAACTTAAAATTGATGACTGTTGTGAAAGTAATTTGCAACATAATTGTATCATAATTGTATCTTCCTGATTTTTACTAGTAGCATTAAAATAGTTATACAAGTTCTATAACCCACAGAAAACTAAAAACTGGTATGCTGCACACTTAGCCCCACAACACCCTGATTATGTGCAAAGTCCATAGATGGAATATTATTGCCCTTTCCCCTTGAAACAGAGAATAAGAAAGCTGTCATATACTACAGCAGACATTTCAGCAAAGATACAAATGAGCTGGAATGCTGAGCTGTGGAAATTTCCTATTTGCATATTTTAACCAACCTTGAATTAGGAAAGAAAAGAGATTTCCAGTAGCAGACAGGAATGTATGTGCATAAAGCAGTAATTGTGCCTTATGTAACCTTTATTAACATGAGTCCTCATGGAGTTCCTCTCCATCTAAAAAAAAACAATGCTGGGGCATTGGCACATCAGTGAAGACAGCACCTTGCACAGAACTCAGATCATTTGTGTCTTCATTACTTGCTCTGACATGAAAGGAAGCTGAAGAAGGGAACTTTGTAAAGCACATTGTGTGGTTCATGGAGCTGGGTTAATGTAATTTTGCCATATCGTTGATACTACAAATACAAAATACTGAAAAGACTATGGGCCTCAATGATTCAGCAAAATGGGTTGTTACAGAGGGAGTGGCTCTATGCTTTTCAGAGATGAGAATTTTCATTTAATGCTGTGTCATGAGGAACATGCAAGAGCTTCAGTTAATCATGCTTTGTACACACAATTCTATATAATGCTGGCCTATTAGGCGGTTCCCTGTAATGAATACTGGGAGGGAGGGCTGTCTCCTTAGAAACAGATATCAATGAGGACAATTGATAAATGCTGCACAGGGCAAAGTTGTAACAGCAATTGTGCAAAAACCCACTAATCATGTAATAGGGTATAAATAAAGTCAGCCTGGAGCTATATTCTGCATACATCAGTTCCTCCATGAAGGGTGTCAGTTCTTTAATAAACCATCTTATCTCTGTGGACCATACAGCATCTTTGTTCACTTGTCTGTATCTGTAGGTCTGTCTCCTGAACCCTAGCCATCACATCAATAAATTAAAAGTGCTCAACTTTCCAAGAAAACGTGTAGTGGCTGCCTTAATCTTGAATACATATGGAAATGCAATATGATAGGTGTTTCTTGAAGATCTGGGCCTATGAAGGGGGTGGGAATCATGTCATGAAATAACTATAGATGCAACCAATTGTTTTCTATGGGTTTTCCTTGTAATCTTAGTATAAAAACTGGTACTTTTGCCATGTTCAGGTAGTCTTCTGGGAGAGAGAGATGTATGATTAAAGACATATTTCCTAATGATGATGCATGTGAGAAGAGGTCTTCTGTAAAAATAATAATTATATAATAAAATTCCATAGGTGTACTCCCTTAAGTCAATGGTGCTTCGCAGCTTGTGGACCTTGGTAAGTAATTACTGACAACACTATATGATGGGAGTTGTAGCCCTGACAAACCTCTGCATTACACTTAGTTCTTGCTTCTCAGTGGGCTCCATCTGCCATCAAGCATTACAAACAGTATTATGAGTTGCAGAAGCCTAACTAGTTTTTCCTGCTGAGAAAATTTAAAATTGGTTTTTCAAGCTCAGGGTCAGGGAAAAATACATTTAGATGTATTCAAGTCTCCAGGGCCAGATGAACTACATCCAAGAGTATTAAAAGAACTGGCAGAGGTGATTTCAGAACCACTAGCAATAATATTTGAAAATTCCTAGAGAACAGGCAAAGTCCCAGCAGACTGGAGGAGGGCAAATGTTGTCCCTATTTTCAAAAAGGGGGAAAGAGAGGACCCAAACAATTACCGCCCAGTCAGCCTGACATCAATTCCAGGAAAGATTCTAGAGCAGATCATTAAGCGAACAGTCTGTGAGCACCTAGAAAGAAACTCTGTGATCACTAAAAGTCAGCATGGGTTTCTGAAAAATAAGTCATGTCAGACTAATCTGATCTCATTTTTTGACAGAATTACAAGCCTGGTAGATGAAGGGATATAGTATATCTTGATTTCAGCAAGGCCTTTGACAAGGTGCCCCATGATATTCTTGTAAAGAAGCTGGTAAAATGTGGGCTAGACAATGCTACCATTCAGTGGATTTGTAACTGGCTGACTGACCGAACCCAAAGGGTGCTCATCAATGGCTCCTCCTCATCCTAGAGAGTAGTGGCTAGTGGGGTGCCACAGGGTTCTGTCTTGGGCCCAGTCTTGTTCAACATCTTTATCAATAACTTGGATGATGGGCTTGAGGACATCCTGAGCAAGTTTGCAGATGACACCAAATTGGGAGGGGGTGGCTAATACCCCAGAGGACAGAATCACACTTCAGAATGACCTTAACAGATTAGACAACTGGGCCAAAGCAAACAAGATGAATTTTAACAAGGAGAAATGTAAAGTACTACACTTGGGCAAAATAAAAATAAAAATGAAAGGCACAAATACAGGATGGGAGACACCTGGCTTGAGAGCAGTACATGTGAAAAGGATCTAGGAGTCCTGGTAGACCACAAACTTGACATGAGTCAACAGTGTGATGCAGCAGCTAAAAAAGCCAATGCAATTCCATGCTGCATCAATAGGAGTATAGCGTCTAGATCAAGGGAAGTAATAGTACCACTGTATTCTGCTCTGGTCAGACCTCACCTGGAGTACTGTGTCCAGTTCTGGGCACCACAGTTCAAGAAGGATACTGACAAGCTGGAACGTGTCCAGAGGAGGGCAACCAAAATGGTCAAAGGCCTGGAAACGATGCCTTATGAGGAACGGCTTAGGGAGCTGGGTATGTTTAGCCTGGAGAAGAAAAGGTTAAGGGGTGATAGCCATGTTCAAATATATAAAAGGATGTCATATAGAGGAGGGTTAAGGTTGTTTTCTGCTGCTCCAGAGAAGCGGACACAGAGCAATGGATTCAAACTACAAGAAAGAAGATTCCACCTAAACATTATGAAGAACTTCCTGACAGTAAGAGCTGTTTGACAGTGGAATTTGCTGCTAAGAAGTATGGTGGAGTCTCCTTCTTTGGAGGTCTTTAAGCAGAGTCTTGACAGCCATATGTCAAGAATGCTTTGATGGTGTTTCCTGCTTGGCAGGGGGTTGGACTGGAGCAAGACTGGAGACCTTGTGGTCTCTTCCAACTCTATGATTCTATGAAAAAAGGGGGAATGGAGTTCATATGGTAATTGACACACACTGGAAGAATTGCAAGGTGTTCATTGTTTGGTTAACAACAGTGAAACAGCAACTTTCAAATTTCCTTTGATACTCTCTATCTTTGCTATCTACTAACCAACCACTCTTTACACTGATATGTACTTTGACCTGCCAACCTAACACTGCTGCATTTTGATATCAGATGTACCTTGCAATTTCCTGCGATGGAAGCGTGGAGATCCCAGGAAGCTGTTCTTGATCGAGTTGAGCCGTGTTCTCCAGGGCATTCCTCCAATGCTGGGGCTGGATGGTGGCGTAGGGTTGGGTGTGCCTGCTGGGCTCTCCTTTGGCGTATGGACAGGTGTCCCCTTAGGGGTAGGGAGGGGACTGCCCCTTGGAGAGGGGTGAGGGGTGACCTGTATGATGGGGATAGATTTGGTGCTTGGGTCAGTACTAGAAGGGAGCAATCTAACAGGAGACATAGGGTTGGTTTGCACGGTAGGAACAGCCAGCTGTGGGCTAAACCCAGGAGCAGGTGGACGACCCTGAGTGTTCTGTGCAGGAGCATTTGGGGAAGGAGGGACTGTAGCATTGCCAGAGGGCAGGGGATTGGATTTGGTAGACTGGAGTGGTTTTTCAGCCAATCTGTTCTTGGATGGCAAAGTCTGTGTCTTTGGATTGGGTTGAAGTGCTGGCTTTGGCTGGAGAACATGTCCGGGCCTGGAAGCATTCCTACAAGCATCGGAGTCCAGGGAGACTTGGGGGCGGGGGGTGAAAGGGAGGTCAGGAGTCTGAGGGGGGATGAAAAATTTTCTGATAGGCTACAAGATACACAGAGAGAAAGTACCCATGCATTTCAAGAAAAGCAAAACGCACACACACATACGCACAAAGTGGGTGAATAGAGAAATAAAGCCCATTTGAGTTGCGGTTGTGAGCCACATCACAAGGAGATCAGAGTTATGGAGGTGAGGGTGAAGGAGGTGGGGGTTAGGGAATTGCAAAGAAACAAAAAACAAACACAAACAAAAAACAAAAAGACATGCAGTTAGCTGGGAACACAGCATAGTCAACAACAGCAGCAGTGGCGGTAGTGAAAACAACAGTTTTGTCACAAGCTTCATCATATTAACCCACCATGTGTCAGCAAATAAAAAAACCACAGAGCAAAAACTAGCATGAAGGAAAAGAAAATAAGAAACTAAAAGGGTGGGTGAGGGAGGGGAAGCAGCAAGAGAGAGCGAGAGAGAAAAGGCCGTACCCCTAAGCTGTTCTGACTGTCTCACAGATAGAGATAGAGAAGAACAGAGCCGAAGGGAGGTGAGGAAGGGGAAGGAAGCATCATTCAAGCCACAAGAGAACCTGACATGTAAGCATGTAAGGTTGGGTGTGCCCTCTCTCCCAGCTCAAAACATCTACTACAATCAAAAACAGCAAGGAAATGCAAATCACAATAACATGTGTGCAGCAGGTAATGATAGAAGCACACAGATTACTACACACATCAACTCTCCTCAGTCAAAGCACAGGTTTCAATAACATGGAGAGAGGGTGTGAGTGAGGCTGAGGAGGGGGAAAGCTTCTATCATTTCATCACCATTCCTCTCCTGGCCTTCCACCCAGAGGGACCCAGTTTTCTCTGCCAGGCTTTCCTGTATGAAATCTTAAGAGCTCATAGAACCATGGGCCAGTTTGGGCTTCAAATCTTAAGAGATCGTGGAACTATGACCACTTTAGGGTTTAAGTAAAATACCCCAAGGGTCACCAAAGAAGGTTTGCTTTCTAAGTGCCCCTATTGCATCTAAGTCCTCCCGTCATCAGATAGTCATATACTTTTAAAAAACAAAAGAGAAAAATATTCCTCAGTTTTTATGACACAGTACCAGAATTCCATTCTGTGACTGATCATTGTGTTTTATGCAGTAAACCCCACCCCCAACACACAATTCATAATCAGCCATAAATGAAGTCAGAAAAGGGGATTATGTTGTTTTGTATAACAACAACAAAACTTAACTAGCAAGTGTTAGATACAAGAACAGTCCAAGAAAAACTTTAAAATAGAAATTCAACACACTCAGGAAACAAAATGCAAAAAAGAATACTGTTAGAATAAAAATATTTTTTAAAAAAATGCAGAACATATTCCTTTCATAGAGCATGGATTAGAAAAAAGTAACAATAAAATTGTATTTACTGTTCATTTGTGAATGAGTGCAAGCCCATTAA
The DNA here is from genome assembly GCF_965207765.1 of Zootoca vivipara. NCBI lineage: Eukaryota > Metazoa > Chordata > Lepidosauria > Squamata > Lacertidae > Zootoca > Zootoca vivipara. Next base: position 60,793,947 of record NC_142582.1, on the reverse strand, counting down.
AAGAGTCACAAATGTGTAACAATATATTGCCCTGTAGTTTGGCCAATTAACTCATATAAGAAGTGAAAATTCCATAAAACTGTGATAATTGCATATAACTGTATGTAAAAACAGAAGCTGAATTGACTAAGAACAGAAGAAGTGTACATGAACTGGTTCCCTGCCTGCATCATGTGTGTGTGTGTGTGTGTGTGTGTGAGAGAGAGAGAGAGAGAGAGAGAATGTGTGCACAACTCTTTGTGTAACAGAGGGTGGGAGAACGTGTGTATGCCTGTAGGTGTAGTGAGGATAGATGCTGTTTGTGTGTGTTTTGTATGGTGGTGAGTGTGTATGTGTGGAATGTATGTCTGTGGTGTGTGCATGTAGAAATATGCATTGGCTACACCCATTATTGGCATGCATCCCTTGGAGAAGAACCTGACTTTCAGCACTACCCTTGAGCCAACATTATTTTAGCCACCCGTGAGTTAAAACATATATTTAGACAAGCTACTGCCTGTTTTTTTTTTTAAAGAATCAATTGAGTTTTGGCATGCCCAAGGACTAACAAAAAGGGGCCTGTTCAAGCAGACTCTCTAAAGACTGCACAATTTCTTACTTCTTCAGAATGATTCTCTTTCTGCCCCTCAAATCCAAATGACTTTCAGCTTCCTTACTGGAACATCCTAATCCAACTCTGTTTGATTCTTGTTCAGTCTAGAGTTCATTGTTTTTCCAGCTTTCTTCAGCTGTGCTATTCAATCCCAAAGTAGCTCTAGCTGTTATGGTTCAGTGCCTCACCATGGGCTTGCAATAAGCAGCAGATGTTTTCCTCATCGTATGATAAACTCTCTTAACAGGGTTATATACGTTGGCATCGTGTTAGGCAACAAGGATACCTTAGGTGGCAATGATGCCAGAAGCACAGGCAGCCCTGCAGAAGGACCCTATCCCAACATTCACAAACAGCAAGCTGTGCTTTATAGCTGCCCCACATCCCGAGCTAACAAAACCACCCTTCAAAATGGGGAAAGAGATATTAGATGTCACCGAGCTCACATGAGAGAGTAGTTATAAACCATGACCCCAAAATAACCCCACTTACCCTTGGACTGCTGAGCGGGCTGGTCGACAGGCCAGAGGAAGCTCCACTGATTGAGCGAGACCTGAGTAAACACAACAGGAAGACAAGGCCCTGAGAAACCCCTGTCAAAAGACACACCACCCTGCTGTACCAGCCACCACCATATTAAACCTCTGCATTAAGTTGTGGCTCACATTTCTAACAAAAAACTGCATATATAGCCAACATTTGTTTTCAAAGGGCAGATGTACATGAAGCTGCCCATCCCTTTGTTCATCAGTTGCACGTTTTATAAGTCTAGTTACAGGTAGGTAGCCGTGTTGGTCTGAGTCGAAGCAAAATAAAAAAATTCCTTCAGTAGCACCTTAAAGACCAACTAAGTTTATATTTTGGTATGAGCTTTCGTGTGCATGGTATCTGAAGAAGTGTGCATGCACACGAAAGCTCATACCAAAATATAAACTTAGTTGGTCTTTAAGGTGCTACTGAAGGAACGTTTTATAAGAATATTTTTCTGTGTGCATCTGGAAATGCCTCCCTTATAAGATCCCCATCCTATCCTCCATGATCTCACTATGATCTCTGTCGTAAATATCAGGTAAAAAGAGAAATGTCTGGCAAGGAAGGAAATAGGCTGCACTGCTGCAGCTGTTTTTACTATGGCAGACCAACCAGTATATAAATCGCCTATCCTCCTGTTGGTTGAGAACATCATCATTTTGAAATCAGATAGATCTTTCTTAACCTTCCATTTAGGAAATATTTCCCCCCCACTGACTAGCAAGGTATTTCATATGAAATCATTGGCCCATATGTTTACAGGCACAAGACTACTTCCAAAGGCCTCAGGCCCTCGCTATCACCATTCATCAAAATGATTATGCATAGGTAAGTGGCTCAGAAACAGCATGGAATTCACATGGCCGAATACAGAAGCAAAGGAGCTCCTTGTTAATCCCAGTTACCAATGCTAACACACATTACCAAGGATATTTTCACATCTCCGGTTATGTCTAATGTCTGTGAGAAACCTACATTGGCTATAAACAATGCACATTCAAAATTTCCTACTCTTTCATTTCCACATCAGCACCATTGATCCATAGCACAAATCAAAAGCATGTTCAACAGCCCCATATGTAAAAAATGTTAAAGAAATTGCCAGCTTATGTTGGTATTTCTTGAAATCTTTGGCTTGACCTTCCTCATGTCTGCTTGAACCATGGTCTTTAAAAAGGATGATACAACAATGGAAGCAAGCCCAGTCAACAAAAAAATATGCAATATATCACTTAGTCCTGATCTGTATGTCACTATATTGCAACCTTACGGTGGGTGGGTGGGTGGGGGAGACTGGTTTCAATAAAACAAATTAACAAATGTATAGATTTCTCAAAGAGAGCATTTTGATTCTGCTCATACAACTAGATCTATGACATGCAAGTTTAAGGTAAGAGATATATAATGGATGTATATAATGTACATCTGTATAGCTCATCAACAGGGAATGTTGGCTCAGAAAGAGCTTTTAAGCTCCCCACCCTGTGTGTGCTTAATGTGTAATGATTTAAGCTGCTGGCTGACAAGCACATAAGGCTGAAATTGTTCAAGTTAAATGTGTGCAAGTTGCAAGTTGCCCATAGATACATATATAACTAGCATCAGATAGCAGGTCTACCATTTCTCATAAATCTGGTGACTGAGAAATAAGGCATGGGTACTGGGTCTACCAAGCTGAGTAGTCCTAGCCTCTACCCTGCTATTGCGTCTCAATGGGCAGATTTGCTAGCCATCAAAAGGTACACCTGGTGTCCAGATGACATCTTCTCACCCTTGACTGAAACCCTGTTCTTTCCCTGGCCTTTAATTAACTGCCGAAACTCTCCATTCTTGCCTTTTGTTGCTTCAATTTCACAGCTCCCTTGCATCTCCCTAAAAAATAGCATGCCAGGAAACTGCACTGCACAGTTGTTATTTGTCACCCCAACGCTCCCTTCCCCCCTGTTGTTATATTGTTATAACAACACTGAACTAAGCCATGTCCTCTCAGCCAGTACCCGCCCCCCCTGCAATACAGGTTTAATATGGGTGGACTTTATCTGTACTGGCAGGGTTATTAAAAATGTGTAAAGCCCTGGGTATGTGTGGGTTACATTTTAGGGTATGAAATAAGTCCTTAGTGAGAAAGATGCTTCCTTTTTTGGGGGTAGACACACTACCGCCCAGATAAAAGTGAATCAGGAAGTTGCTCCTACAACCAGTGGGCGTGTCATTCTAGGCTTTTGTGTAATTGGCTAGCTCTGCTGTCCTAAATGAACCATGACTTCATTTGTTAACAAACAACCCTATAAAGCAGGCACCGGCTTGCTTTGCAAATGGGCAGAAATCGGGTCCTCCCTCAAAGAGGACACGTGTTGCGGTGAGACCTAGAAAACGACCACCTATGTTGTGGGTGGGTAAGATTGGTCAGCCACAACACCCGATTGGTAGGTCCCTCGATGTTGGGGTTCAATCTGGCCAATGGGCACAGTCCAAACGGATCGAAGGACCTATATATTTGCATGCACGTGACCCAGAGCTTCCTCTTTTGGTGCATGCATTCGGAACACCCGCCCACCTCTCCCTATTTTTAGGGCTTGTTGCGCTTGATCTTGCTATGCCGTCATGTGTCGTCTGTCGTTGGGACAGGGGCACGGCAGGAATTTCCCCCACTTGGCTGATTGGCTGGTGCCATTTGGGTTTCACCTGCCATGTAGCAAATTGTTACAACTTGTAAGGTTGCGGATAGGCTCTGGTTGAGGTGATAGGGATGGGGGAATGCTCTCGCCATCCCTATGTGAAGGGTATTCCGTTAAAGGAATCCAGGAACTCAATGGATAGCCTGTTCCTGGCTTTCCGCTTATCCAGGTGTTCACCCTAGGCTGACCTATGCTGGTGCCCTGGGTCAGTGCTACCTGCAACGGTGCAGGGAGCTAGTCGAACCAGAGCCTATGCAACCACTCACTTTCTGTAATCAATAAAGTTGTGGCCTAAATTCTGCCAAAAAACCAAACCAAAATTGGAGTCAAGTGTGAATTTCTTTAGGGGGGAGGTCTCTGGGTCTGAACACGCAATTGGTGCCGACACATTTTGCTTCCTGTCTCAGGCTCTACGATGGCTAGAGAAGGATTTTGTTTTTTAAAAACAAACAAACCCGAAAGCTGATAATCTGGGAGTTATGGTCCAGCCCTCTACACCTATGATGGGAGGCAGCAAATGTCAGCCCACTAGCTGTGTTTTCCTCATTGCCATGGCAGCAGGGATGCCTTCCTGAATTATCACGAGAACAAGGATCACACACAATTTAGGGAGCACTTTTAAAAGACTGGGGAGTTGCTGGCCAAGGATGATCCTCCCTTGGGTTCCAGAGGGAGTGTTGTAGATGTCCCCTCTCTTTAAAACCCCTCCTTCTCAAGGCTGCTTATTTGTTGGAAGGCCCTGAGGCCTGCATTCCTCACTCCACCAGTGTGGGAGATAGTGGGGATCAGCACAAGAAAGAATGAAACAAAGGCACGTGGAGCAGAGAGGGATAGAGATACATAGTGAGGGGAGAGTTATATGCTATGCTATTTATCATCCAGGAAATTGGCTGCAGGCCTTTGGTGAATAAAGTACAGTTTTATTAATCTAGTTTTTAAACCCTGCAGCTATAAAGAAAATGTTACACTTAAATACGTCAAAGCTTGTTTATAAAGAATAACCTCCAAACTGAACCGAGAAGCATCCTTGTAGCTCAATGCCTTAAAGGAAATGAAAATAAGAAGTGGGGTTTTGTAGGTCTTACACTCCTGTCAGTATCACTTTTGCAGGTTAAGAAAACAGAGCACCCTAGCAGCATTATTTAAAATTTCTGAAGGATGGTTCTTTGGTGCTGTTCTTCACCCATCAGCCATCAGAAAGAAACCAGGGGTCAGCTTCTTCTCATGAAACTGGCCCAGAGCACTGCTGAGTTGAAAGAGCACTGAGAATTCAGACTGAAGCAAAGACAGAGATCATGTGCTGGTTAGCAATATGGATTCTCCTTTTGGGGAAGCTCCATAGACATTATCACCAGCATGCGTAACCTGAGTAGTCACACTGGGAGGACAAAAAAAGGAATTGTGACACCTTACTTTGCTGAAAGGGTCTTTTATCTATGGATTTGAACCACAATTATTTAACAGGAAACATCCATTTGCATATAACCTTCACAGAATCTCTGGAGGAATTAAGGTGAGTCTTGTCTCTCATTATTCTGGTCGGGTAAATTTCTTACAATTGGTCATACTTTGAGGTATCTTCCTTCTAGCGTTGAACATATTTTAGACACTCCTCTCCACCCCTAATGAGTGACACAGTGTGTAGTGAACATTTTATTACCATGAGTTTGTAAGAGCAGTATTGCTGAGAAATGCTAGAAGGTCATCATGAGGCAATCCTGGCTCCATCTGGAAGCCAGAGAAGGTGCAGCTGCAAGGAGTTTGTCCTCCCCCCCCCATGCCCCCTCCCATGAATGAACAGCCTGCTCCAACTGCCAGGAACTCAGGGCTGCAGAATCGAAAAGAGCCACTCTGCCCTCTTCCACCAGTCAAGGCAACCCTTGCCTCCCAGGAAGACTGTACAGGCAGGGAAGAGACCAGCCTGATCCCATACATTGGCCAACGAGAGAGCAGCTGCTCCAAAGTTTGCTTCCCTCTTTCCTTCCCATCTCTTTTTTCTTTTATGTCTATATGATTGAAACCTGTGGACAGGGACTACATTATCTTTTCAGGCTCTAAACAACAACAACAAGAAGAAGAAAAACTCTGAATATGTGTCTGATAGAAATTATACCAGAATATCTGAAACATGTCTGATCCTTATCCTGCTTCACAGTAAAACTATTTTAGACACTGGAAACATTTTTCACACCTGTAAAGGGAAAGGCCATAGAAAGACCATGAAGCATCCTCTTCATCAGCCTGCCACATTCCCGTGTCTCCCCCCACAAAAAAATAATAATTAAAAAAAAGCAAATGACCTTCAGAGGTTTTTTTTTTTTGCTTAAGGAAGTGGATGGTTGGGATCTTTCTGATTCTATAATCTGCCGTTCCCCAGGAAAGCAACACAACATGTCAGAAGCATGAGTACCCACTCAACAGGAATAAAAAAAGGACAGATATGAGAGAGAGAGGTGTGTCTGGTGCCTTTTGCCCCCAGACAGGGCTCTTGTGCATTTGACGCAGCTTAATAAATAGAAATTCAACAGGAAAAGCATTTCCTATTTTGTATCTCCGTGCCAGAAAAAATAGCACCTGACAAATTTGTGCTACTTTTTGTTGTTCTTGCATTTGTTAGAGGCAGAAAGGCCATGCCACAGCAGATTGCAGAAATTACCGTATACTCAGGAATATGAGTAGGTTATGCTTGTGGATGTAGCATGAAGATGGGGTTTGAGAATTCTACAGTGTCAGGAGTTTCCATTCAGACTGGGGGCCCTTTCATGTACATTTTAACAGCGCCTCTGGGCTCTTTTAAAATTCTGAAAGTTGTCTGCTCAGTTTCATCATAGGGGATCAGTAGTCATGTTCCAAGTTGTGGAAAAATATAAAATGCTAGGAGTTTTCAGCAGGAGGTGAGAGGGGTGTCAGCATCCATGCCTTCTAGTGCTTGTTTAAGTAAAGGCCGGTGAGAGGGTGACTCAGATAAAAGAATGGGACGGTATATATTTCACTACAGGACCATCTTTATGGATGTTTCACATTCTAAAATTTTGCATGTGCACACGCATACATACACACATACAATATTCATGCCAGTGGGGTTTTGTGTCATTTGGTATAGCACTCCTTTTCTTCAGAAGGTGCTTAGATATTGGAAGCAGAGTCAGGATGATTAGACAACAGTGGAAGCAATGCATCCACAGAGACATATCGGTTTTGCTGTCACTGTAACTAAATAGGTGACAGAAAATTCGCCACCATGGAATCTTGAAGCCAACTGAGCCGACCAAACACCTGCTCTGAAACTGCAGCAGCTCCTTCTATCAAGCCCCACATTTCACCTGTAACAGCCGTTATTTAAGCACATCCCATACCATGAAGACGATAAGGAGCTGCATATGAACTGGGGCCAGTTTGTTGATTAAATAATTTTATATCCCTCCCTTCCTCCAATATGGTGCACAGGGCAGCTTACAACAACCATGTAGGCCATTCTGAGGCTGCAGGACCTTTTACCCAACCACGAAGGATGGCTGCACTTAGAAAAAAACACACCTGTGTGTAAGTTCAATACATCCTAATGGAGACAAGAAGGAACTGTTGCTATTGTGGTTAGCGCCTAATGCGGACTTTTCTGCCCAGCTGCTTGTTGTAGTTATGTAAGTGTGAGCACTGGAGATAGCAGCAAGAGATGGAGGCAGTTGGCTCCACTCCCTGCTGGCTCACTTTGAGTCTCCGTTGATACAGCACAGAAAACAGGATGGCCCAGCACCAACACTGCTTATGACCATGGCTATAAAGGTCTTGCTTTGCAGCTCGACTGCCAGCGGACAGTTCAGATGCTACTGGATTACAAATACCATCAGTCTCTCTCTCTCTCTCTCTCTCTCTCTCTCTCTCTCTCTCTCTCTCTCTCTCTCTCTCACACACACACACACACACACACACACACGTTGCCCTACAAGACATACATTACATTGTAGCATATGCCCTCAGTGTAAGGATGAGGTAGTTTTCTCAGTGGGCCAAGCAAGACATTTTTTTTTAAAAAAAAATGTAAAAGCAGCTGGGGGGGGGTTTGAGGTTAATTCCTTCCTCCTGCACTATTTTCCTGATCTAAGTTGCTCCCTCCAAAGATACTATATGTTTTCTGAGGAGGAAATATAGGTTCCTATAAGGTACAGTGGTGTATTTGTAAGTGTCCCCCCACTGGACAAATAGCAGCTGGGAGGATTTTAACTGGGAAGATGATAGGAGGAAAAAAGGTCAACTGCTCTTCCCCACCACAGTGACATTGATTTGGTTCAGCTCCCTTCCCCAAGCTGGTTTTAATATTTACCTTTTCAAAAACAAATGTAAAAGAATTTTTTTTTATAGGAGATCTGATCACAGTTGCCAAGGTGTCATATTGAGATTTGCCCTCACTATGTGCTAGGCCTCTAAGATGCATGTGAAGTCAGGGCAAGCGTTTTCTCCCCCTCACTAACAAACACACACACAAACATTGTTGTATAAAAATGTTTCCTCCTGTAAGTCCCCCCCCCCCCCCCCCGTAACACAGTTTCATGATAAATAATATTTATACGGTGATCATTAAAAGAAACTTCTCTACCCAGAAGAAAACAACAGGTCCCACAACAGGTATAATCCAAAACTGGAGCTTACCCCAATGCGTCAGCACTTGTCATCCTTGGCAGTGGGGAATAAATAGAGGAGAAGGAGAGAGAAAGAAAGGGACGTGGAAGCAGGTGGAGAAAAGAGTAGGAAAAGCAGAGTGAAATACTGTTCAGAGAACTACATGGTCATAATTATTGCCACAGGCATCTGCTGCTGATGGAAGCACCAGTGGGGAATACGTATGGAAAGGGGGAGGTTTTCATTTCCTAGACAAATATTTCCATATAGCTCATAATCATAGAAGAAGTTTGCATCTGGGATTACGGGGGCAGACACATCAAGTGTAAAGGTGAATAATAAAACATTGCTTTGCCCACCCTGATTAAGCTAGTCTGTAGAGTTAGCAGTCCAGATCATAGCTGCCAAGTTATCCCTTTTTTAAAGGGATTTTCCCTTATGCTGAATAGGCTTCCTCGTGAGAAAAGGGAAAACTTGGCAGCTATGGTCCAGATCTGATTTACAGTTGTTTTTATTTATGGCAAATAACCAGATTTTACACAGTGGGCCGTACTGAAAAGGATGTGGATCTTCCTCCATTTTGCTCATGTAACATTCTCCTGCCCAGTAATGATCAGCTAGGAATCTCCTTTTCCACTGTGTATATCTATACTTTATATGTACTGTTAAATGCACTGATAATTAAGACCAATATTTCTGAGTGCCCGGGTGAACAAAGCTACAGGTGAAGGATGCAACTTACTGGGAGTTTCTCCTGTTAAGAGTTCTGCTGAAATGTATAAAAACATATATGTATTGCCTTTGACTGCTATTCATCTGAGAAAGACTCATGTAGAAATCCTGAGTAGGTTGTGTCCAAAGTTGCAACTCTACTTTAATTCTGGCTGAAAAGACCTTCAACTTTTTCCAAAATAGATAAAAATCTATTTTTATTAAATTAAAATTAAAATCAGGGGTTCTCTGCCTAAAAACGGTGGAAAATAAATGCACAATATAAAATAAATGCAGCCTTAAGCACAAACTATTAAAGAGATGTTAACTGTTTCTCTGTCCTACTACAAATTATATCACTGCTAATTTACATTTCTACCCTGGTTTTCATTTTAATGTTGCTCAAGTCATATCACACTTGTGATGGGCAAGCAGAAATCTGTAGATGTATCGAGGAGTAAACTTGCATGATTATTATTCATTTTTTCCTCATATCCCAATTTTGTCTCCCTCTTCCCAACTTCTGTAGAGATCATTTTAAAAAGATTTCATTTAAGTCTTAATCTCCTTTTAAACCAGGTACTGTGCATTGTTGGTTGGTTGCTTACCCCACCAACCAAGTTATCTAACTTTCTCTAGGAGGCTGTCATAGAAACAAAAGAGCCTGTTGGTTAAGCAAATCTCAAACAACATCCCAATTTGCTATGGGAAACTTTAAAGGACTCGAGTGCAAAACACTAGATACACCAAAGAATGGCCTTTCCTTATGTTTCTGAAGTATATTTCCCAAGTTTGCTCAGCATTGAGACTGTGCAACATGGAAGCTGTAAAGAAATACGATGTCTTAGACAACAATTAAAAAATGTCCCTTCCAACTCCACAATTCTACCTAATTGTATGATAACATGTTGATTGCCATAGGGTATTGAAACTACTTTCTCTTTCTGCTTTAGGAGACTCATCTCCACAGCAAGCCTCTTCTGTTCTGGCAGTGGAAATTTACTGCCCTATCCTAACATGCACTATTGAGCCATAAGCAGCTTAGAAGACACATAGAAGGTGAAATTGCTCTCCCTCAAGCTGATCTGTCTTCTGCTTCCGAAATAGAGTCTGATAAAGCATCCAGTGAACTGTCTTGTCTTATTTTATGGGATCAGCCTCAGTTTTTTCGAGGCCTAGGGATGTGGACAAGATGCTTGCCTACTTGCTTACTATTTACTCTCTTGACCCTTGCTCATCATGACTGATTAAAGCTAGCCATGCAGGATTAACCAGGTGGATCCAGGGATTGGTAAATGCATCACTTTGAGAAACTGCATTTCGCTGTGTAAACACTTCTGAAAAACCCGTACCGGGATCCAGAGGTTTATCCCAACTACCACCTGTTTACTAATACTCCTTTTGGGGGCAGTGTGCTTGAGAAGGTGGTGGTTGCTCACCTACAGGTGCACTCTTGGAGGAAACTGATTATCTGCACCTATTTCAATCTGAATTCAGACCAGAATTGGCCGTGATCACTCTGATGGATGACTTCTAGCAGAGAAACACAGGGAGTGCAACCCAGTTTATCTTGTTGGATCTCTCAGTAGCTTTTGATACTGTTGACCACAGTATTCTCCTGGATCATCTCCATGGGCTGGTAGGAGGAAGCACTTTATTATGGTGGATCAGCTCTTAACTGCAGAGATAGTTCCAGTGAGTAGCATTGGAGCACTGTGCCTTGGTTTAATGTTTAATTATATTTTTGTATGTGCTGGAAGTCACCAAAGCAATCTGATGGATAATTAATAATAATAATATAACCCCACTCTCCAATTCCTATGGGCTGTTCTGGTGGTTCTCCCTCCCCCCAACAATTTGGGGGGAGTGCAGGGGAAATCACTTCTGCACAAGCAGAAGTCCTTGTGCAGAGCTTCTGCTGACAGAGTTCCTTAGGTGAATCCCACCCGATGTCCCCAGTACTATTTAACAACCATATGCAGCCACTTGGAGCAGCCATTAGGAGATTTGAGCAAATATTCATCAATATGCAGATGACACAGAGCTCTGTTTCTCTGCAACATCTGGGTCAGGCAAGGCTGTGAATTTCCTGAGCCAGTGTCTGGCCACAGTAATGGAATAAACTGAGAATGATTCCTGGGAAGACAGAAACCCTATAGATAGGTCTTTCTCATGGTCAAGAAATTAGACGTCTGCTTCTTCGGGATGTGTTTGCATTTCCTCCACCAGAGTAGGTTCATAGTATCCTAGATTCATCTTTGTCAGTAGAGACCCAAGTGACTACTGTGGCACATAGTGTTCACTACCAACTTTGGTTGGTGTGACAGATATGCCCATTCCTGGGCAGCGATAGTGGTCCACGGTGTAACATGCTGTTTGAGGTGCTGCTCTTAAACTTGCTTTGGAAGCTGCAGCTTGTGCAGAATATTGCGGCTGGAGTACTGATTGTCTAGGTATGTACACCAGTGCTTGAAGATCTAAACCAGGTGGCTATCTACTATCGAGCTGAATTCAATGTTTTATTATTGACATGTAAAGCCCTAAACAACTTGGGACCAGTATACCTAGATGACCACCTCCCCTGCTATTGGCCAAATCATCCTTTACAATAACCAGGCCCTGTTCACTGTAGGATGGCCAGTGGATCGTCAGCTGGAAACCATTTGGAAACAGGCCTCTTCAGTTATATAGCACTAACCCTCTGCCCCCCACAAGAGAGATAGGAGAGCTCAATCTCAGTTGTCTACTCAGGTGTATTTGGATGCTTGAGAGCGTTATCCTCTTCAGTAGCTGACTTGCTGTTTAAATGATTGTCTTATTAACAATGCATTCATTGCAATTTGTTGTATTTAGCTGTGTTTTGAATTCCTAATTTTTGTAAACCACTTAGGGATTTTGCCAAAAATGTAAAATAAATAAAACGCTCAACGCTCCGCCATTTCATAAATGATATTGCCATTTGGATATATGTCCTTTCAATCAGATTTGAGGTGTTACTAGAAGGTCCATCAGATACATATTTCTAACTTATTTACACCCATACACATTATTCTTTGTGTATCCCTTATAGTCCTTGGATACCTTCCATCTTTGTGAAGTTCTGGTGAATATTACTGATGTAGAGAAGGAATATTTTAAACTTAAAAATCCACATTTTCATATATAAAAGGCCACATTTTGTTGCCAGATTTAGCAGTGTATATATTTTTACAGTTGATGTTCCCAAGTACATTATCTGGTTATCTGGATGTGCATGTAAATCAACATGTAAGTGCCTGCACATAACACATACACAAATGCTGAGAAAGTAAACAGAAATTGTGTGTGTGTTTGTGTGTGTGTGTGTTTATATCAATGTGGACACATAAATGTTATTAATCTTTAGTTTTCCCAGAAAGGGAAAGGCACTTAGGATTTTAACAATGAGCATGGACATCACATTGACAATGGGGAAAGAAAGTAGGGAAATGAGGTTATTTAAACAAAAATAATAATCCCAGAACACAATAAACCCAGCAGCGCAGACATGTGCATTTCCTACAGTACTGAAGCATGTGAACTACAGAGCTGCAGCAACCCGGATGTAGAAGAAGCACTGAGGGACAGGGCAACAGATGAGAGACAGAAAGAAAGAAAGAAAGAAAGAAAGAAAGAGAAAGACTAGAATAGGAGAGAGAGAGAGAGAGAAATGGAGGGAGAGAGGGAGGGAAAGGAACAGTGGCCTCAGCTACCAAGACAACTGTGTGCATCTAGAGGGGCAGGATCCTTAAAGATGCAGTATTCCTTTTAAAATAAACCAAGAGTGAGAGAAATGTTAAGACATTGACCAGGCACCATTTCAAATGTGTGATTTGTTATCCCAACAAGGAAATATTTTGATGGGGTTTTCTTTGTTGCACTTCTTTTCTCCTCCTGCACTTGGAACTATATTTTCTCATCTTCCCATAACCCTTTCCTCAGTGTACATAAAAAAAAGACATAACCCATAAAATTTTAGAAATCCCCCTTTCCCCTTTGTGGCTCACACATGCCCCTCCCCTCCATTTTCTGCATTCTTTTGTAGATCAGAAAACTGCCACTTTGGGTCAGAGTTAAGAGTGTGCTGTTTGTAATCGTAACTAATTTCTGCAATGCCTTTCAAATCATAATTATTTCTATAGATGGGAGTACAATGCCCATACATTCTTCTTATACAAAAGGCTATGGAACATGGTAGATCTTTTCTGTGGATTTGTATTTGCTAAACTAATCTTACAAATGGTTTAACTTCAAAGTGTGATGCTGCATATCCTACTTCAATGAACTTTTCTAAGCAATAGTTGAGACTTGTGGTGAGTTGTGATCTGTTTATGAATTGAGCCATTCCCAAAAATTGTTCAACTCATGCATACCCACTGTAAAAGTCCATTTGTATTGACTTCAAGATGTGAAATGGAGCCTACGTTTGTCAGTTCTTCCAGGAAGGACCAGAACTGGAAATGTTACTCCTGTCACTAATAAAATATTGATGCATTTATAGAGGCCTCCTCCTCCTAAGCATTCCATGTGCTTCACAAACACTGCCTCAACAATGCTCAACATATAAAATAGGCCAGCATTACACTTCCCCTGTTACAGAACCAGTCCAAAACTAAGAGAGGCTGCTGCAGCAGAGTGAGACTTGTCTGTTTTTCAAAACAAAAGAAAAAACATCAGTGCAGGCACCCATTCTGGGGAAATGGTAAGTTGGCTGAGACTTGTGTAACTACAGGAGAAAAAAGGTTAAGGTGGGTTGAATGATAGTGGGAAGATCTAGTAAAACACTTTTTTTTCCTCTTAAGGGAAATGCATCAAAAGCCACTGTAGTGATAAGGAAGGGGGAAATGGCCAAGGCTGGGCTATCGTCCTGATCTGTCTGGCAATAACTTTGACAGGGCTAACAAGATGTGGTTAGGTTTTCAGAACCCTATCCCACAACCGTCACTCCAGGCTGAGATTTGTATCAAGGCTCTGGCTCCCGCAACAGAGCATGGGGACTCCCTGACGAGCACTGCACAAGACAGCAGCTCATTATTTCCCCCCAGCTTGTGAACTTTTTATGAGTTCCTGGCAGCTTGGCTTCAATGCTCTCTTCCTGCAGGCCCTCATAAAAATGAGTGCCTTGTATGCTGCGCCAGAATCAGACCATCCATCTGCTGACAGGCAGAGTTCCCTCTATCTGCAGCTTTTAAATGAGAAACCTGCAGGTCCTTTAAAAAAGTTTATTTAGTGGACTTTCTTGGCCTACAAAAGCAGTTTCTAGACTTTTGAGCCAAGGTTCGCAAAAGCTCAGTTCAAGAGCCCAGTTTCAATATTATGAATACCAGCTCAAGTGCAGTGGCTAAGCAACTGAGGGCTCATCCACAATTCCACTTGCCCCATGCTTAGAAAGCACAGGTCCAAGTAGTCCCCCCCCCCTCTGCTTCTTTCCCAGGAAAACCTGCTCTTTAGCTTTAAATCAGAACGAACAACAATCCATGGAAAATCCAACAGCTGTTTGCTCTTATTCAGTGCTAAAGAGTGGTTTTCCCCAGGGGAAAAGCAGTGGGACAACAGTGGATAAACAAAAGTGTGGATAACACTAGGAAGCCACCAGTTCAAATCTTGCCACTGCAATGTACTCACTAGTCAGATCAGAACCAGTGGGGGTGGGGTGGATAGAGTGTTGGACTAGAACCTGGAAGCCCTGGGTTCAAATTTTCACTAAACTGGGAAGCCAGTCTCTCAATCTAATTTACCTCATAGGGGATTATGTGGATTAAACAGGAAAGAACCACATATGAGGAAAGGTGGGATATAATTGTATATATAAATAACAACTCTCTTCTGCTCTTAGCTCCCCAACTACAAAAATGGATATAGTGAGTTACCTAACAGGGCAACTGTAATGATTACAGTGGTACCTCGACTTACGAACGACTCGAGAACCAAATTTTTTGACTTACGAATGGGGGTAATGGCCATGTGCTTACGAATGTCTCGACATCTGAAAAAAACCCGCGGCGGTTTTAGATAGGGATTTTCCGACTTACGAATTTTTAGATAGGGTTGCTTCGACTTATGAATTTTTTCGTTTTCAATGCATTCCTATGGGAAATCGCGTTTCCAATGGTGTTTTTCTACTTACGAATTTTTCGACTTACAAAGGTGCCTTCGCAGAGGGAAGAAAAGTACGGTATATGGAGGAAGAGATGGCTTCATCCCGGGGTCTTTGAGAGATGGAGGAACCCTGGCTTGCCACCACCTTCCTCACTTTAACTCTCCTGTAAACTAGTTACTGACTCATGGTCACAGAACACACTAGTGCAACCCCAACCCAGTGCCCTCCAGATGTTATTGGACTACAACGCCCATCATCCCTTGTCAGCATGGTCAGTAGTCAGGGATAGTCCGGCATCTGGAAGGTGCCAGGCTGGGGAAGGCTGGAATAGTGTGCCGATGTGGAAGAAAACTAGCTATTGGTCCACCCCAAACTGGGTCTCTTTCTCTCAAGTGCAAGCAAATTTTCCCCAGTGAGAAGGTAAGTACTGCATCTTTAAGGAATAGCAGTGAGGTAAAGGAGAGGAACAGATTGTTGGTGTTTATACCTTTCTTCTTTGTTGAATTTGGGATTGGCGTCACAGATATCCAGGCTTTTACTGAACATTGTTTTACTATGGCAGGAACAAAGTGAGAAAACAGAGTTACTAATGTGGACATTCATATGAGATTTGCCTGATGCAGTCCCTGAGACCCACCCACCCAAAGTTACCCCACCCATTTTGAAGAAATGCTCTGGAACAGGGATCAGAACTGTGTTCATTTACCAATTGGGTGCCTTGCCCCGGAAAGGCACCAAATTTATGGGTGTGCTCAAATTAGATTTGACTTATACTACACCAGGCATCCCCAAACTTCAGCCCTCCAGATGTTTTGGGCTACAGTTCCCATCATCCCTGACCACTGGTCCTGTTAGCTAGGGATCATGGGAGTTGTAGGCCAAAACATCTGGAGGGCTGCAGTTTGGGGATGCCTGTACTACACCATTGAAGTAAGTGGGGAGACTTGATACTGATTTTGATGATGAAGGCTCAAGCCACAACTCTCAAGTTGGTCATGGTGGCATGAGGCAAGATTCATTTTATACAAACCATGTCTCTAAAACTTCTTGCACATGCCTTCCCCAAACCCAAGTTAGCCAATGAGGAAATGCTGACCCAAAGTAGAATCATATTCATCACAGAGATTTGTGAGACATGTCAGAATTCAGCCGAGGCCACCAATATTAAACATGGTCTGAAGAATGCAGATTCAGTTAAGTGGTTCAAAATGGCCTCTGCTATACATACCTTGTTCCCACAAGTCCCCCCCCCACCCCCAATGGCCTCATCTGCAAACAAAGGTCTAAAGGACAGGTCTGGCCTATGGACAGTTGATCTGGAGGATACCAGACCCAAATGAAAGTTGTCATTCAAGATAATCAGTGTAAAGTACCCACAAGAAAAAGCACACCAGTTTGTTGATGGAACCAACTCTCTCAGCTCCCCTTCCCGTTCTTAATCTGCTCCCTGTACTTCATTCTGTTTGCTTTAAGAGAAGCCCAAAAGCCTATGGCACCCATCTTTGGAGGGAGAAAAAAAAGAACCTGTTGCAGGAAAATGCACCATGAACGTGGCAGCTGCTATGGCATTGATGTATCTTGGGGGAGATGAAAGGCTGAGTTTATAAATATGATGAAGAACGATGTACTAAAGTCCCCAGAATAGAAAGACTAAAAGGAAATGATGTTTACAGTAACCAAAACAGCAAATGGAGGAAGCAGGATTTTCAGTAGAGAAATGTTAAAAACCAAGTTGGTTTTAGGATATTCAGCCCTGCATTTTATCTCTTCCCTCAGTAATAGTGAACAGGGAGGGAAGAGGCAGGGAATATATAAAGAGCCAGATACACTGGGAAAAAATGTAAAGCACTGAAGAAGCTAAGTAACACTTTCCCCTCACATTAGGGTTGGCAACTAGCGGGGTTACAATAGGCCAGTCAAACCAGCACAACAGATACCTGTGCACTTTTGAGTCTCAGGCAGCCAGGAAGACAATGCATGGCAACAAAACATTTCAAGCACAGACAGACAGAAAGCAATTGAAGGTAGAGTTATGCTGGTAGATAGCTCCTTCATCCCACCCCTTGGCAGGCTTCACATATTATTAAATATTCTCCACAAATATGTCAAAGAAAAGGTAGAGGTTCTTTCCAAAGCCCATTAATATTTCTCCTTTCAGCTGCATTAACTATGAACCCCAACTCTTATTTCCCCCCAAAACCCATGCCAAGATTTTGTGTGGTTTTGTGCCACAAACCTTGGGTTTTGTACCACCACCTGCAGTGTATTGACACATCAAAGGATCCTAGGTAAGGATGCTGAGAATTATCTGCTATAAATCCTGTTAGAACCACAATTTCCAAACTGTTTTAGGAAAGGGAATTAGTGCTGGACCACTTATGCCTTGAGAATGTTGTTCTTCAGGGCAGATGGAACTCTAACAAAAATTGCCTTTCAAATGCTACTTGGAGCATAATACTATGCTGGAAGCCTTACAAAGTTTGCCTCTTGGTTGGATGTACTTGGGTTTTATTACTGATGGTACTGACAGTCTTCCTGTCAGATGGTCACCATCTCCAAACACCTTTGTTGTTAATGAACAGTCCATGTTCTGAATAAGTACACTGGCAGTAGTCTATGCTGTATGCCTTTGCAATCTGAAGATGAGGTGGCTCATCTGATTTACCAAAGTGCAGTCAAATAATAATAATTCATTCTATGTCTGTTCCATTTCCCTGTTCACAATCACACATTGGTACCTTCCTTTAGCAGCTATGGCCTAACAATCAACTATATGAGCAAAAGCGCAGATGTTCTATTTGGCATGCATTCTGACTCACAAAAATATGGACGCGCCCTTTGCTGTGTGGCACAACCTTTTGTATAAAAGCATCACTTCAGAAAAAACTCTTTGGACTTCTGTCAGTTTATCAGTTTCTACTAAAGCAGTGTTCATGCTCCCCATCCCCTGCCAACATTCAAATAAATAAAAGCACACACTCTCATTTGGTGAGAGACAAAGCTGTGTAATATTTGCACTTTCCTGAGAATCTGCTATGCAACTGCCACCCCAAGGTGAGAGATAGCAGGAATTGTGCAAGCTACTTTGATGTATCAGGATTAAGGCAGGGTCTTAGAATCAGGAAATGACATTCTTCCTAATTTGGGTTTTCTTTCTCAGTTGGCTAGTCCTCGCAAATTCTACCCAGACAACTGCTTGATGTAAATTGGAATGCAAAACAGCATGGTGAGTTTCTGATATTATCACAAGCTGCATCCATCATTCTGTTCCCGAAGAGCTTCATTGTTAGGTAAGCAAAATTCTCAGCACCCAAAATGGACTTTTAGAGTTGAGACAAGGGAGCCTATGTAATCAATGGTGATAGCTCAGTATAGTAGCAGTTTAGCCTCACCATGCTTACACTTGCTTCTTAGCCTGTCATCTCTGATCGAATTAGCCTCGACCACTACATCATTTACCAAATTACCATTTCACTACTTACTTTTCAGGCATCCTGTTTTGCTCAGACCAAAAACTGTAGAGTGCACAGCTATCTACCCCCAGCAATCAAACTTGGTTAGTCTTGGCAAATTACTCTTTGCACACACTAGAGGTTTAACTGCAGTGGACTACAGGCCCTCTTGTGTTTTCTACTTGGCGACTGGACATCAGCTAAAGTTGGGGAGGATAAATGCTATGCTAAAAACTGAGGCACCGGTCTGTGTTGAAAAAATTAAATTAAGCTAGATGCACAGAGTTCTTTAGTACATTTCTATATAATTTTAACACACAGGGGGATTTCCTTTCATCTCTTCAGCTTTTAGACTTTCAGTCCCACTCAAAATATAACCAGAAGACCACAAAGAAGTCCACTGAGCTTATTTATGCTTTCCTGGAGCACAGTTATTTATTTATTTATTTATTTATTTACCGGTATTTATTTATTTATTTATTTTATTTGTGGCCATCTGCTGCTCACTGCAACACCATGGCTGCCATGTTTCTTCAGTCAGAGATAGGAAATAATTGATTTTCACATAAGAAACATGCACACATTTTTGGATGAGACCAGAGGCTATGGTGACACTTTTTATTTAGCTGAGATGTTTATCTTTAGCCTATGCAAGCTTCTTTTGGTAATTATTCCCTCCCCCCAGCACTGCTCTGAAATGCTGGATGAGAAGCAAAGGAGTAAAAAAAGTATACATATAATTTTTTTAAAAAAGCAACAGTAACTAGAGTAATAAAGTAATTAAGTTATCTTCCTTACAGATTTCTGCACGGGCTACTGTGAGAAAACCTAAACTGATGCTGCTTCACCTGGATAAACATTATGGTGCCAGCTGAGATGGCTTCCGAAACTCTGAGCAAATGGCACAGGCTTCCTGACTTTTGGCTTTGGGGACCACCTACCTCTGTCCATGCTGTGCCATTTCAATCGCTCTGCGAGCTGGAACCGGGGATCCTCCATCTGTCACACTCAGGACCTCCATTGACTTCCTTTCTGGCCTCCGCTTCCCATGTCTGTTCAGCATTGGAGAGTCCACACGCTTTCTGGGGGGGTCTTTATGCAGAGATAATGCAGTCAGCATGGCTGAACACACCTCAGATGTCCCCGGCTCAAAATACTTTGCTTCCCAGGAAATACCCACACCATATTTTCTAAACTGAAAAAATAGGGGACCCCAGTGGAAAATTGAAACATTAAGACTCCTCTGTACAATATCACACATGAGAAACCCCTCTTCACTCCATGAATATCTCTCAACTATGAGTTTCCATTCAGAATGGAAACCATGAGTATCTCTCAACAGCTTTTCAAAAATGATCTTCAACTAATATAAGCAAACAAGTAAAAACAGAACTGTGATTATCTGGAGAGTGAAATGAAAAATGAACTTCTCCCACTTAAACTTCTCCCAGTTAAATAAATTGCTGTTTAAGGTGGGTAAGCTGAAATGATAAGAGTGCTCACTTCACTCCTCCACACTGCTCTTGCCTTGCTGCTGGGAAACAAACCAGAGTCTGTTTAAGTCTGAACCCAGGCTTGTGGTTTATTTCTCTCCAAACAAACCATGCTCAGAAACCATGGTTTGTTCTTGGCTTACTGCTTGTAGCTTGTTTGGAGGAAGCAATGAGTCCTGGTTCAGGCACCATAGTAAGCCAGACCCTGGCTTGCTTCCCAGTAGCACAGCAGAAGTGGGAGATGAACAAAGCAAGCTTGCTACTCACTTCATTAAGCCATAGTTAACTTTCATCTCTGGTTTAGCTTTACGTGCTAACCAGGCCAATGTAGCAATCACTGAAATGGAGATTACAATATTCCAGACAAATAGCAGCACCAGACAAATGGAGAGTACAATATTCCAGATGTAGAGACATTTTAGGTAAGAAGGTTTTATATTTGCCTGTAAGCAGGTACTTAAAAGTTAAATGAAGGCATCTTAGAAGGGCAAGCAAGATAGAGCCTAAGCTTGCAGGATTAAACTAACATTTACTGCCAATGGGTCTTGTAATAAAAAAATAGCAAAGATGGAGTCTGGCATTTACTGGAGAATACTGTATAGGAATCTGCCACTTTTAGCCTATGCAACACTCAGGAATGGTCAACAACAGTGTTCTGCCCCAGTTCTCCAACAACTAACTTGCCTTTTCAATATGTTATGTGTGTTAAAAACTCTTGTTTTGCACTGAAGAAACTACTGCCCTCTGACAAAACAGGGGTTTTTAACTACAGTATACCATATTTTATACCCTCACGTCTTGATTTATGTGACCTTTCATCTCATCATCCCTCTTCCCCAAGAAACCAAAGCAATGTTATAGCCAGGCAGAATGGAAACAAATAAGCATTATTGCATGTGTGCTGATGAGTTTGTTCTTGACAGTAGGGTTGCTAGAGTAAAGTTTTAAAAAGAAGAAATGCTGCTATCTATTCTCATAAATCTGCAGTGGCCTGTATAGAGAGATATCTGTGTGCTTTGTGCAACTGTGGAATAATGTCAAAGAGGATATCAGACTACATTGCAGGAGAAATTTTGGTTCAATAGAGAGGAAGAAAACATACTTCTGAGAGAAGGGAACCACACACATGCACAGGATCAAAAAGAGGAAAGTTAAAAAAAGAAAAGAACAACAGACTACCAGAGTTGAATCATTCATTTAGCATCAGCTAGAATTCCAAAGCCTGAACTATTGCTCTAAGCTTTCTCAAATTTGCCCATGTGCACCTAGACAGATGAACACTTATTCTGCATGGCATGCATCTTTGAAGTAAGTAACATCTCCAAGCAACTATTATTACACCATCACTACTTCCCTGATCCTTTCCTCTCATCTCTTTGTTTGAGGCCACAGTTAATGGCTAATGATGAGATATTCATCAGAAGCATGATTGCTCTCAATTAAACCTTGCTTTGCATTCCCAGAGATATTGCTAGGAGCAAAGAGCTAAACTTATCCACCATGCTTCCCTTGGGAAAGGAAGCACAACTAACACTTGAATAATAATGCACATGAATTCTAAAATATGATGACACATCACACAGATATATGCAGCTCAGAGATAATGGTAACACATTCAGGGAAGACATTTTTCTTCCTGCACAGAAAAATCCAGACAATAGTTTGCATTAGTGCATGAAACGAATGTTAGGATACATCTGTGGCATGCAAAGAGAAGGAGGAAAGCCTACCTCAGAGGCACAACTGAGGCATAAAATTGCACTTGCCTGCGCAGGAAGTCAAAATTCAACCACTTAAATAATAAGTAGCAGAATGATCTTTTGTGCCAAAGCATTTAGTCAAATCAATTAATTGTCTATGGAGCTTTAAGAAACTCCCCTATATGTATAATTCATTGTCTAGGGAGTATACCTTAAGAAGTCAGAAACAGCACATCAGAAAAGACTCTCCCATATTTTTCTATAAGCATTACGTGAGATATAGTAAGAAAGCAAGTATGCTGCATCCACATTATTTAAACCCACTGGATTCACTGGAAATGCTTCCTTTCTGCTTTATGTGCATACATAGCTAAGAACATGTTTCGAGTGAAGTGATCAAGGACTGCTGACTGTGGCTTCAGTATGAAGCTCCAAGTTCAGTCTGAGGCACACATGGAGCTCCATGCACACATGGAGCTCCCACCCACACCAGCTTTTATTTCGGTGGTAGGGGAAACTCTAGCCATGCAAGGAGATGCATAAACTGGTGCAGGTAGGTCTGTATCTATATGAGACTTTCTGAAAGTGCAAGGAGCTTCTCAAATAGACTGAATATTATGTAACATGCTATAACACTTGATAAGGTGTGGCCAGTCCCTCCAGTGAGAGCAACACCAAAACAGGGACCCACTCTAGAGACACACATTTGTTTCCAGGTATACCTATTTCATTTCTAGGAGGAAGGTCCTCATCCTCATGACTAGGATATCTCTCTTTCCGATCAAGGAGAAGAAAATAAATCATTTTCTCTTGGTTTTCTCTGGAAAAACAACAATACATCATCATCATCATCCAATAAAATTTTCCAGCTTTCTGCAGAATATTAACTTCATTTATGATATCTTAAATATCTTAAATGATGGAAGAAAGAGCTAGTGGAGACATTATTGAATGGGCTTACCTACATGAATATCTACGCCTTGAAACAGAACTGTTACCTTCTGAATTGTTTTTAGTTGACAGAGTTAATATGATGCTCTCAGGTCATAAGAATATTAAAAGAGCCCAGCTGGATCAGACCAAAGGCCCATCTAGCCCAGCAACCTGTTCTGACAGTGACCTGTTCTGACAGTGACCGACAGATGCCCATGGGAACTCCATGAGCAGAACCAGTGCAGAACAGCACTCCACTGACTTGGGAATCCCCGAAGCTGGCATTTAGCAGCATACTGCCCTCGACAATGGAGGTGGAACTTAGCAATTGAATCGTTGGGGAGACAGAATATGAGGGATATGAATACATTTATAAATAAATAAATGTTTTGCTCTGTGTAAAACACTCTCTTCACATGGGAAAGATGCAAATAATGAAGACACATTTCCATGTGCAGGGACACATTTTGGTTGGGTTTTTACATGGAGGAGTATTCAAGCATATAACCCTCCCCTCTGTATCTGAAGTGGTACAACTTTGGTCCCCAAGCGTGTTCTGCCTCTGCCACCACAGCCAGAAGCTGTGAGAGGCAGCAGCGTCCCTGGCCTGTGAGGGAGCCTGTGAGGAACCCTTGACTTGTGATGGAATGAACATTCAGTTGCTCTGGCGGCCATTCCTGAGCCAGAGGAAGCTACAACTAACCCAGAATGTGGCAGCTAGACTGGTGACTGGGAGCGGCCGCCGAGACCACATAACACCGATCCTGAAAGACCTACATTGGCTCCCAGTACGTTTCCGAGCACAATTCAAAGTGTTGGTGCTGACCTTTAAAGCCCTAAATGGCCTCGGTCCAGTATACATGAAGGAGCGTCTCCTCCCCCATCGTTCTGCCCGGACACTGAGGTCCAGTGCCGAGGGCCTTCTGGCGGTTCCCCCGCTACGAGAAGCCAAGTTACAGGGAACCAGGCAGAGGGTCTTCTCGGTAGTGGCACCCACCCTGTGGAATGCCCTCCCACCAGAGGTCAAAGAGAGCAACAATTACCAGACCTTTAGAAGGCATCTCAAGGCAGCCCTGTTTAGGGAAGCTTTTAATGTTTGATGGATTTCTATATTTAAATATTTTGTTGGAAGCTGCCCAGAGTGGCTGGGGGAACCCAGCCAGATGGGCGGGGTATAAATAATAAATTATTATTATTATATATTATATTATATATGCTTTTCTGCGATTATGCAGGTGGCAACTCTTGTCTATTTTACTATATTTTAAAAAAATATAAGGAGCTGCCTCTATAACTCTGGTTAGTAGCCAAGGTTAAAAATAGTCTGAATAAATAAATAAGAGGCTGAGCTATGAATCAAGAGGGCTCTCATTTGAATCTTGCTTCTGCTGTGAACTCACAAGGTGGCTTGAGACAGATCACTGTTTGTCAGGTTCAGCCCCTCACTTCCTACCACCTGCAAGATATACTGAGCTACCCTACAAGATAGCTGTACTACAACTAAATAATGCATATGGAGCACTTTGTACACATAATAATAATAATAATAATAATAATAATAATAATAATAATAATACTTTATTATTTATACCCCACCCATCTGGCTGGGTTTCCCCAGCCACTCTGGGCAGCTGCCAACAGAATATTAAAAACATGATAAAAGATCAAACATTAAAAACTTCCCTAAACAGGGCTGCCTTCAGATGTCTTCTAAAAGTCAGATAGTTTTTTTATTTCCTTCACATCTGCTGGGAGGGCGTTCCACAGGGCGGGTGCCACTACGGAGAAGGCCCTCTGCCTGGTTCCCTGTAACCTCACTTCTCGCGGGGAGGGAACCGCCAGAAGGCCCTCAGAGCTGGAACTCAGAGTCCAGCTGAATAATGTGGGTGGAGACGCTCCTTCAGGTATACTGAGCCGAGGCCGTTTAGGGCGCATTACAGTAGTCCAAGCTGTATACTGATGTTGAGTATTATTACTACTAGTAGTTGTAGCAGTATCTGACAGAATTGCATCAGCTCCTAGTAACCCCCAAGAGATTCCTGCTAGGAAGGATAGATAATACTGAACTGGGTGGGTGACAAGTCTGATTTAACACAAGGAAGTTCTTTCACATCTGAATCTGCTGAAAAAGTATTATTTGCTCATCTTAATATACATGGTCCTTGCACCAGAGTAACATTATGTCACAGAATGCTTACTCTTCTGTTAGCAGGTCCTGTAAGAGTTTATTTCTGTCACGAAAGCAACCTAACGAGTGCATGCTCTCTAAAACATCAGGATCAATGTCCTCCAAGGAAGGGAGAGAGCGAATCTGCACCTTTCGAGGAACTGGTTGTTCTGGTTCTGGCTCATTTTTACCCCCTCTGCAGAAAAGGAAACAGAAAAAACGTAAAACATGGTAGCATTTTAATAACAAGGCTATCAAAAGCCTTCTGTCTTCCTAAGAAAAGACTTCCTCAATCTTCATAATTTAAAAGGACATTAATACCATGAATACCTTGCAGATCCACTGAATAGTAACTTCATATATGGAAATACGGTAAGCCCCATTCATTTCAGTAAATGCATTTTCAAGTAAATATGCAACCGTGGGCTAAAGTATGAAGGACAGTTGCAAGACATGGATTTTTAGCAGCACAGATTGAGCAAGCATCTAGGTAAAATATTTACTATGGGCAATGAAGATCCTCAGGAATGTGCATTCAAGAATCACAGTTACCAACCTGTTTTAGGGGATTTCTATTTTTAGCGTACTGCCACTTTAATTTAATGCAAAACAAAATCTTATTCATAAGCACTCTATGAAGCAGAATTCACTATCTATATTACGAATGGAACCCAAGTGCAATGCCTTGTTCAGCTGTTAGCTGTCATTCCTGTACTTGATGTGTCACAACATTTCAGTCTAGCTGACCCGTTTTATCTCCTGAATGTTACCACTGCTATCAGTCATGGCAACAGCAGGTACACACACCTTCACACTAACAGATACTGATGTCATAAAAATAAGGCTCATTTTTCAGGTATAGGCAGACTGGGTGTGACTGGGAAAGACTTTTGTTTGCAGATAAAAAGTGTTTCCATGTGCTCTGGCACCCGTCACAGTGTCCTGATGGGCCAGAAGCAATTTAGTCATACTGGCCACATGACTCGGAAAACCGTCGGTGGATAAATGCTGGCTCCCTTGGCCTGAAGTGAGATGAACGCCACATCCCATAGTCAAGTTTGACTGGACTTAACCATCCAGGTTAGGGGTGCTTCCGATATGTTTTGAGCAACCATGAATGCTGGAAAGAAACCCATATATTCCCCCTGTGATTTTAAAAAGGGATATCCAAAATAGTGTAGCATGCACAGGAATCTCTAACAGTACTAATCTAATCAGTGAGCACAGACAATGGTGGGCCTCTATTTTTTTCTGCTGAGCTCATGGTTGCCCACAATGCAGACATGGTGCAGAAGCTATGTACAATTCTCTAGCTTCCCTGAAAAGCAGTGACTTTAATATGTCTTTCCAAACATCAACAAAAAGTTACTTACATATACCATATGTGCTTCTGAATGTGTTCTAGCTACAAGAAAAGAGTAAACAAAAGAAATGAGTAAACTCAAAATAACAGGTACATATGTTATGCTATTGAGCATTGCAATTTGGTCAACATCAGAGCACAGAGGTGTTATCTCTACAGAAGAGTCCCTGTCTCTATTCCTATGGCAGGATGCTGTGACTACACTAATAATTCTTTTTATACACACCAAACCCAGATAAACAAGTGCCAGTTGTCCCTCATCCTCAAACTGCAACATATTACAGGTGAAAATAGCTGCAGGACAAAGCTTATTACCAGAAATTGGTCTGGATTGCATGCAAAGGGGAAAAAATGTTTTTAAGTGACAAGCCTAGAACCTCAGCATCAAACATTTCTCAGTCAAATTGTACAGGAACGAATTTTTCAAAAATTGGCATCATTTGGAGACATCACGTTACATGTCACACAAAGAAGACTTTGTGCTTGCCTGACTCCACCCCCCACATCAAGTTCCTGTTCTCTCCAAGGGTGCACAACACAGTTCTGGCCTATTGCTCTGCATCATGGTGTAATCTTTCTTGCCCTTCTACCTCTGTCCACTGAAGGCTGAGGAAGGGAAAGATATGCCAGAGCTTGCATGAGATTCAGGGCTTTATTAAAGACACAGAAGCGAAGACCGAATGAGAACCCAGTGAGTCCAAGGACTGAAATACTGTAGCTATAGTCTTCAATTCTAAACAAACTGTGCTAAACAGAACTGCAGCAGGAGTTGTAGACCATGTACAGAAGTCACATGCTGGACCTTATCCTTGCAGCATCAAAATCAACCAGACAGATATGCAAAATGACTTTTAATCATGAAGGCCATAGACACATACAGTAATTCTTGCTCTGCCTCATCCAATGCTATTCAAACTAACAGCTGGCTAACAGAAGAGATAGACTGTTTGCTGGATGATGATTCCAAGTGAATGTGCCTCAAATCAAACTGCTGAGCTCACAAGTGCGCACTGTGATTAGGGGCTGAAACTATGTGTGACCTAGAGAAGGGCAGAGAACTGGAACGACTTATAAACCCCATTGGCTGAAGCAAGGGATCAGAAGCCCATTAAAACTGGCCAGCAAGAACTGAGGCAGCTGTCTTGCTCTCATTACTTTCCACTTCATTTCCAGACTAATGAGAACTGGAGAGCCAAAACATGTGCATAGCTACGTGAAGGAACACAACAGGCTGAGGGAAGACTGCTTTGAGACCAAGAGAAGCAGGGGAATCAGAGGCTTCTGTACATTATATAACAGTCATATTGGAACGCTCCAAACAGACTTCTTTTTTGTTTTAATGAGGCAGCTTATTTGGTGTGACTGTGACAGGGGTTTACCAAAATCAAAAGCACAAGGAA
Source organism: Zootoca vivipara (assembly GCF_965207765.1). Classification (NCBI taxonomy): domain Eukaryota; kingdom Metazoa; phylum Chordata; class Lepidosauria; order Squamata; family Lacertidae; genus Zootoca; species Zootoca vivipara. The sequence continues at coordinate 60,766,192 of NC_142582.1, read as the reverse complement.
CAGAATTCTGAACAGAAAAAGTTGAAAGTGGGTAAGAAAATCTTAAGTTTCCTCTATTTTCGATAGTAAAGGGAAATGTTAGGCTTGTTGTTCCAAACTAGCTCACCTTGTCAAAGCTAGAGTTTTAGTGTTAGGGAGAGTAAGGCAACTGTAATGGTAGGGTGGTCCCCAGCTACAGCACCGATCCCGCAAGGTTGGTTAGTAGCCTTGGGGAACCCCACCCTAATTCTTTCTCTCAGCTTCCAACACCCACTTATGGATCCCCTAGGACCAGGGGTGTGGGCTTCCCACAGTCTTACAGTGGTCACCTCTAGAGTTATGGAACAGCCAGCTGCATTCCAAGTCTCTGGCTTGACAACTTCAGCCTACCTCCCCTCTCCTCTCCCAAGCACTTTACCAATCAGTAGCATAGGCCTATGCAGCCCTAAGCCACATAAGTCAAGTAGCCCTTTTGTGTTTTCAGAAACCAGTACAGCCCACCGGTCCAATTAAACAGTTTGTGCAAATGGATCATAGGTAAAACGTAATCTCTAGGGTTGTAAAGAGCTGCTGTTTCCCCTTCCCCCTTAATGCACATTTCCTACTTCTGCCTTAGTTTCTAGACAGATATTCAACAGGTAAAGCCTTTTCTTGTATGGAAATCCAATAATGGAAAGAGCTTCACCATGACTGTGCTCCCTCTAATTTTGTGTTATGCCATGCCCACCCCCCAATGACAGGCATTTTGTGATGGGCACCCCCAGCACTCTCTCAAAAATAAGAATGCGTCTCCTGGTCTAAAAATTTTTGGTGGCCCTTGGTACAGATGAATAGGCTAAGGCCTATGAATGTTGGCTTCATTCTGAAGCCTTTCTACAGTTTCAGCTATCATGCATTGGAGCTAGTGAGGATGAAGGAAGGGCAGCTAAGGAGGGCAGGGCCAGATATACAAACAATCACACTCCTTTAATACACATAAGTCACATAACATACCTAACACAGAGAGACACCTGACACTGGCACACTCTTCTTTCTCTCATGCTGGCACACACAAAGGTTATGGGGAGAGAGGAACCAGCATTTCTGGGCTCCATTTGCTGAGGTGGGAACTGCCTTCTCTCCCCATTGCAAGGCCAATGCCTTCTTGGATCAATTCTGAAGATACATTACAATTGCTAAGGCGACAGTTTCCAACTCAGATGCTTTTTCAGTATTTCCCAGGTCAGGTCATGGCTGCAGCCAAGACTGAGACAATTTGACCCTTCATGTAAGGATATCAAATGGAAGTCTGTTGCGTTTCTTTTGCTCTTGCCACTGCAAGCTAAACATTGTAGGGCTAAAGAGGACTTGGTCAGAAACTAGCCTTTAAAATGCAGCCGTAGTGCTCGTTTCGGAAACCATTTTCAGGTTTTCTACTTGGGGATATGGAATATGTTCTATAAAATCAGTCTCTATTCTTACTCCAATTTAATTGCATTGAAATATTATGATGATATCATACATTCCTTGCTTGCTGCTGCCAACATGTCCACTGCCTTTTATTTTTTTAAAAGATGGCGTAATTAATTAATGCTTTGTTACTTTTCATTTACTTTAAAGTGACAAGGAAGGGTTACAGGAAGGCAATTGGTTTTGACAAGGAGTAGACTGAAGGTTTTTGCTATGCAGAGCTAGAGAAGGTGATCCACAGTGGGAGTTAATCTCACTCCTTCTACCTTCATTTAAAACATGGTATTTAAATGAGTTTAAGTGACAAAGGCATTTAACAGGCTTCCCCAAGAGGTTTTCCTTTCTGTTCTAACTAGTGCTTGCTACGTTTAATGCCATTTTGGAAAGAAGCTTTAAAAATCCCATTTCCATATATCAGAGGAAGTGTAGCCCAGATATGGTCAAATTACAGCTTCCAAAATCCAGTACTATCGGCCATGCTGATTGAGGGTTATGTGAGTCCAACATCTGCAGGGCGGCATGTTGCCTACCCCTGCTATATCATATGGCCCCATTATGTATTATAAAAACAAGCTCTATAGACAAACCCGCAGTAGAAGTTCCATTTTTAATATTAGAGGAGGGATAAAGTTCTGCAGCTTTTTAGGAAGACCCCAAAATCTTTCATCTTCACATTAGAGATGAAAATAAAAGCATATGCAACTTCTCAAGTCGCACAGAGCTTGTGATCAGTCACTGTGGAAGGCTAGTTGTACATTACCAAGGGACAAATGCAAACACTCTGAATTACTATAGGGCTTATCCTCTCTTACTTTCCCCCCTGTTCTTTCTAGGCACAGGTCTGCACTTTTACACAGCACATCAAAGTGGGGTTTTTTGCCCTAAGCTGGAAAACTCATTCTTTAAAGCTAAATTGGAACAAGCATCAGTTTGGGTTTTCAGGAGATTTCCATTTGCTCCAATCGAGCTGTAAGGATAGCTATCATGGGGATAGCTCCAGAGGAAAAGATAAGAGACAGAGCTTTAAATAGCAGACCATGCCTGGAAAGAACGGAGGAAAGGTAAGCGATAAGTGTGCATAAGCCCTCAGTTAGATAGCGGACTTTGTAATGACCCAAGAATCAATAATGACAATGAAGCACTGAAAATTTACAGTAGTTTATATAAATAAAGGATGCAAGACTTTTTGCAAAACACACACACTGCTCTTTGAAACACAAGAATATACACAAAATATATGTGTATTGGAGTAAGGTGGGAAATCAGAGGGAACTCTGAAACTCAGCAACACCTAGATTGTGATGGATCTAGGATATTATGAGTTGCTCACTAAGCTGCATGCAACCTAGAATGATAATAAGTGGAACTGAAAGATAGGCAATTACTATGCAATGAGGTGAGGGTTTTGTTTCCACCTCTAGCAGATGTGTGTCTGGGAGGGTGTGGGGCTCACGTCATTAAATCATCATTTCATTTAATGTAGACTGACCTAATAGAGTGCTGTCTTCTGTGGGAAAGTCAAACAATGATCCAAGTTGTGATTTATAAATATTTTAACAGAATGAAGTTCTGAGAGGAGTTTTGGATTTACATTTTTTCATACATACTCCCATGCAGAAGGAATCTGTGAGCTCAATATTATCTACAAAATCATTGCTGGCACCTATATACTGTCTATGTTGTCTGGTACCAAAAATGCAAGAAATGTCACCAATTATATTAGACATCCTGCTTTTCAAAATTATTATTGGCATGGTATACACACCAAATGTTCCCATGCAACCCTGACATAGTTCCTCTGCAAAAAGTACCAAGGTAAAACTTCTCAGAAAACACAGGAGAGTAAATCTAGATACATGCAAGCAACAAAGTCTGGGTCCAAATACCAATGGTGCCAAAATTCATAAATGGAGGCTTTGTAATGGCAAACATATAACGGCAAACTCTGCAATCTGTTTGCAAGCTGAGCCCAAACTGCAACAACATGAGACCCAGGTCATTATCGGTTTACTTGCACCATCACTAGAGCTCCTGCTATCACATCCATCACTTTACCTTTGTAAAGTGCAACAAAAGGATGTTCTATTTGATGGCCACCCTGTGAGATCTATCCCACCCCAACCCTCATTTCAACAGCAGCATCCCAAGCATCAGTGGCCACAGTATGAAATTTTATGTTTGTACAGAGCTCTGACATTAAATAAAAACACACAACTTTTAGAAGTGGAGGTGATGAGTGGAAAGCAGAAGTCACGAGATCTACAGTGAATGCCTTCTTACCGTCAGCCGTTTCGAGGCATCCACTTCAATCATCCCCCGCAAGAGATTTTGACAATCTGGCGGGATGAAATGTGGCATATGAAACACACCACGTTTCACTTTCTCCAGCAGCTGCCGCAAGTTATCGTCATCGAATGGTAGGGCACCCTGAAACAGCATGGCAGAGGAAAAAGTAGTAGAGGAAGGAAGAAAGGTAAATGGGTGTTGGACACAAGCAATGACAGAACAGAGGAGAGAAATGAGGAGACATTCGGGCCCAAACTACGTATGAGGTTAGTCACAATGCAGGCTATTAACTGCAGAGTATTTTTCTGATAAACAGTCCATGTGAGGAGAGGGGTCCCTGCTCTAGACTGGGATCCTAGTGTGAGAAGTGTAGGAGAGGGCAAACTTCTGCCAAGCTAGATCATGTCATCAGAAAGGGACAGCTTTGTTTGGACTTAATTTAGTCATAACAGAGTACTTGAACATGTCGGAATGGCCTTAGCTCCCTAAATAATGTGTAGTGCCAGAAATGGTTGAATCCTGCCACTAGCTACTCAACAGAACCAAATTCTGTCACGTGGTTTGGCCCTAAAATAATGGACCCATAACAAAGATTGGGTAGAGAACAATTCTGAAAGCAGCATATCCCTTTATCCTTTTCATAGAAAATAAAACTTGGTGGAACATAGATAATTATCTTGAATTTTAATTAGACAATGAGGAACAGAACATAGCATGAATGGTTTTCAAGAAAATTATCCATAGATACAAAGATTTGCTTAACTTCAGCTTAGCTGTTTAGTTGTAGTTGCAACTCAAGGCTTTGATCTGGTGGCAATCCTCCAGGGCAAACTCTTAGCAGCAGATGTGTTTATCTGCTCCTCAGTTCTAATCTCCTCTGGACATATTTACACCAAACACTAAAAGACGGCTGTTTAGCATGGGAGACTTTTCCACCTTACAAAATGTCAAAAGGCCAGAAGGAAGTGTGACTGACCAGAATATGACCTATGTTCAGTGTTCACGCGTAAGACAAAGGCTTTCTTTCTAAGGTCTTTATTCAAAATAGTCAGTTCAGAGAGCTGGGATACCATCAGCTCCTGGTGCTAACCAAATAGCTAGATCACATAATGTTCAAGCTGACCAGAGACCGCAATGAATATGTGTTTCTCCACTAGCCTAAAATGAAGATATAAAATCCAGTGGGTGATATGGTAATGGCTTTCTCAAAAACATATTCTGCATCAAATAATCTCTCTGGGTTACCTCTTATCCTTGCCTTCAGTATGCTATGAAACATAGCAGAAGCAAATTGGGGGAAAACTGGTTATCAAATTTCCCATGTTATCCACAGGATTGCCGAATCAGGCCCCAAACTGAATCAAGGCTGCCTTGCATGTAAATGTGTAATGCTGAGTACCAAAACAAAGCCTTTGATAGCATAAGGTTTATAGCAATATATTAATCAAAGGATACCCTCTGACTATTAAGCCACTAAATCCTCCTAATGTCCTAACTATATTTATGAATTATAACAATGTTGACATTTGAATGTAGTTGTATTAGGTTTCATATGGAAGGTCTAGTGTTGCAGAATATATCTTAATTTACACCCAGTGATGATATAATTTGCAAGTAAGTAGTCTGAAATTATATGATTTAAGTCAGGTGTATCTTGTTAAGCATGCTTTTTTTAAAAAAGAATAAAGCATGTCTTTCTACCTAACAGCTAAGTGCAGACAAAGCACATATTTTTAATAACTTGTTGGGAACAGCCCAGAGTTGCTGGGACATCCCAGTCAGAGAGGAGGCATATAAATAATAAAATTATTCTTATTTTTATTACACAGATATTCAGCCCAATTTCAATGAAATATTGATTAGATAACGAGAAATTTGACAGACATTGTTTTTCTCAACTTCTTTCAGCTATGTTTCATGATCTAACTAGACCGATGTAATTCTTTCTAATACATGTCCCTTTCTCTGAAAAGGAATCAAACATATTATGGAAACTATTCTCAAATTTTGTTTCACTTTGTTTCTTTCTGAGTCTTTAATAAATGGGTGCTCTACTATTTAATAAATGGAATGTGATGAAAGTGTTATTGATTCCATTTGTATGACCTTGTTGTCTCCATTACATACGAGTAATGTATGTACACTAGTCTGGACACTTCCTTTATAATACCTCTCTCATTTCCTTTGTTAGTACACACACACACACTGCTTTTGACAGCTTTGGATTTTGCCAACAAGCCCTGACCTGATATGGGCTTGCATTGATCCACTCTGGGCAAATCCCAGCTCAGTCCCATTTGGTTTAGAGTCTGGGATTTGTCCAGAACAGATGCACAGCCTTAATACACGCCTATGACAGATATGTAGGTACATGTGCAGAGGGATGCTGAGCAATCCAGCAAAATTTTGAGCATGGCATTTTTGAAATTATGATTCAATAGACCATCATGAATGCAAAAATACAGTACTTGTCCTATATAGTGAAGGTAATGACTCACCACTAACAATGCAAACAAAATGACTCCACAGCTCCAGACGTCTGCTTTTCTCCCATCATATTTCTCCCCCTGTATAATATGGAAATAGGAGATTTAACTTGAAGGTTGTTAGATAAATAATTATCCAGGTGTCCTTGAATTCAGTGGGAGGAAACGTTCTTTTTCTCCAAACTACACCAATATATTACACAGATCTCATATATTACAAAAAAATGTTTAATTACACACAATGAGTATAGGGTATATTTAGTACAGTTTGGCAGGTAAGAAGTAGAGAAGACCACCTTTTGAAAGCACAAAGGACTTACCGTATGTTAAAACAGTAAACAACAATTTTAACATAACCATACTGCTTAAGCCTATGCTTTCCCAATCTGTCACTCTGCCCTGCATAGAACATTAATCTCCCAGTTTAAGGACCTCTCAGTCACTGTAAATATATCACATTCAAAATTGCATCTACATATGGCACTAGCCAGGTTAGCATGGGCATAGTGCCCACCCATTTAGGAATTGCCTTAGGGTTCATTAGAGCTGCTTTGCCCTTTCCCTTTCTGTGGACCTGTATACAGATCTCCAGTAATGTAACACCCAGATGAGAGAGAAGGCCGGAGATGGATAGGAAGTTATGCACACACCTCCCATTCCAGAGGATGGATTCAGTACTGTGGTACGCATTGTGCATACACAGAAGGGAGAAGGGATGAAAGGGTTATTGTAAATCTAATGTCAACCACTCAGAAGGTAGGAGAGGAACCTTTGGCACAGGAGCCAAAGCATGTCTCTCAATTTGGCCCGTGAAATCGTTCACCCAAAACCAAACCCACCTGCTCCACACCTGCTGTTATATTGCACAGGCTGAATGTCATAGGTGACATCTGCTACAGGGCAGACAATGACATGGTTAAAAAGGTACAACAGGGAGTTTAAAGTTAACTTCTAACTTTTCATTTGCCAGTGGCTCTCATGCTGACACTGAGACACTGGGAACTCTCATGCAGCCAGGCGAGTTTGCTGTCAGAGCTGGTCAGGGCTTGTGCTATGACTGCCACTGAACTCTGAACCCCTTTGAATGTTGAGAGGTGGGCAGGGCTGCAGGAGGGGGTATTAAGGATCCAGCCCACTGAATGAGCACATAATTTTCAGTACTTAAAGGAAAGATTAAAAGAGGAAAACTTTAATGTTCAATTCAACTCTCTGCATTTGTTTGTTTTTAAAGTTACCCCATGACATGAAGAAAAATGTCTGGGGAACTCTTATTAAGAAGTATTGTATGTCCTTGTCATTGTCTATGATCCACAGGATGATAAGGAGAATGTATTGGAATGGCATGGGTAAGAAAATCTCTGAAGAATCAGCACAAAACCTGAAATGTTAGAGATGCCTTGAGGATATGAAAAAGCTGTTTCTCTCCCAGTTGGTTCTTTATGGGGCTCGGAATTAGTCATATTTGCCAGATCATGATATCAGCTTTCAATCCCCTGCTACTGATTTTATGAAGCTTAAATTCACAATTGTCCCCCGAGTCTGACAAGTGGGAACCAGACCCTTTTGTTTACCAGGTCACTAGGGGCTGCAATAGTTGTCCATTATTCTCCCCTGTTGTCCAGTGACACACCAAGAGTAGCGCGTTTCACCTTTCTTAGGTGAAAACTGAAAGGGCAGAAGGCAGCTCAAAAAAATAGTTTGAATGGGAAAATAAAACCAAGTAAACACAGGGGACTGTTGCTCTGGCTGTTAGTGATCACATGAATGTCCTTGTACTGAAATTTTCTAAACCCCTTGTATTATTCAGACAACCAGACAATGTGAGAAAATTTAAGACTTTTGTAATGGAAGTGGAGGACTATCCAGAGATACCCAATAATAAAAGAGGGAAATAAGTTGTTGTTGTTGCTGCTGCTGCTGTTGAAAAAAGAAGTTTTAAGCTCACTTACCCGAATTACTTCTGGGCAGGCATAATGTGGTGATCTGGAAGATAAAAAAAACATGATCCAGTGAGTACTGAATTCCTCATTTTTATTTATTGTGTGAATAACAACAACAACAACAATTAACAACAACAACAACATGGCTTCCAACACATATAAACCAATAAAATGTCAAACATTAAAAACCTCCCGATACAGGACTGACTTCAGATGTCCTCTAAAAGTTGCGTAGTTCTTTATCTCCTTGACATCTGATGGGAGGGCATTCCATAGGGAGGGCGCCACTGCTGAGAAGGCCCTCTACCTGGTTCCCTGTAACCTCACTTCTCGCACTGAGGGAATCATTAGAAGGCCACTGGAGCTGGACCTCAGTGTCTGGGCTGAATGATGGGGATGGAGAAGCTCCTTCAGCTATACAGGGCTAAGGGCATTTAGGGCTTTAAAGGTCAGCACCAACACTTTGAATTGTGCTCGGAAATGTACTAGGAGCCAATGTAGATCCTTTAGGACCAGTGTCATATGATCCCAGCAGCTGCTCCCAGTCACCAGTGTGGCAGCCACATTCTGGATTAGTTGTAGTTGTAGTTGAAAGTATGGGCTTTCAGAGCCAGCTCTACCATTCAAGCAGTATCAGGGAAATTCTAAAGTTCACCCAGCTGCTGTAAGATTATTAAAAATAGGCTGAAAGAACAGGAAAGTTGTCACTAACTATCTAAAACTGGCAGATGTCGTCAGTCAGTGACTCACAGCTGAATGAATGGCTGAATTAATGCACATTTATTATAGAAAGCTTTTGGCCATAAAAATATTAATAGTTCAGTGAAGTACTAAAATAAATGGGCAAAATTTATATATCCAGAAAGCACAATAGCCAAAAGACAGGTCAGTATCAACCAAAAGTCATTATACCTCACTATTCTGACAAGAGATTTCATTTCTGCTCATAAAACAAGCTAGGAGCACGTCCAAATTAACAAGTCCCTAAAACTGTCATCAGCAAATCCATCAAATGCCTCCACTTAAAATATGATGGCATGAGAGGACACTGTTGGGTATTGTGGTGCTTAGACTGGGAGCCCTGCAGATCAAGCATTAGCTTCCTGTTTTACTGGGGACTCTGCTTGAAGGAGGGAGCTACAGGTAGTTCACGTTGAGGCACTTGTAGAACAGCTCCGAACATCCTGGCTCCAGGGAACCAGAAACACACCAAAGGGCTATTACAAAGCTGCCATATCTGCTGTTTTCCTTTAGTCTGGGCACTGCATATCTGAGAGAAGAAAGCAGATTTTCCATCAGGACCCAGCTAGTATATTAATGATCTTAGGCTTGCTTTGCTTCTGTCTACCTCCTGTATTCCTGTCTATTATCTGCCTGTCTGCCCAAAGTATTTGCCTCCCTTTGGGCCACGTGTTTGATTGATACAGAAGCAAAGCATGGCACTGTTGTATGCATTAACCAATACACTTTCTTTTATGCTTCTTATCTTAAGAGTGCCTTAAAAGTATTTCTTCTTCACCAAGAGGAAGCTGGAGAATATTTGCTCTAAATAATACATAGCTGTGCTCTTGAATTGTATTGCGTAGCCATCATTAAACCTATTTCTTTTGCTCTTCCAGTTTTTACTGGTCAAAAGAGCTTGCTGATCCATGATTTCTACATATGGCCCATCAAAGCAGTGAGGGGGGGGGAATTGGACAGCAGCAGCAGCAACCCCCACCAACATAACATGTGCTCAGACCACTGTCTGCTGCTGTGCTCCCTGCCTGGCAACTAATTGAGAACCAGTTCCCTGAAATCAATTATTCATTCCAACCTGCCACGTAATAATTTTGCATCCTGGAAATTATATAGCAGTAGCCATTTGCTTTACAGCCTTCATTAGAAGCAGCCTGACAAAGCAAGAGAGACCCAAACAGTTCTAATAATGTATGCAGATTTCAAACAAGATGAGTTCTTCTTTTTTACCATCACATGGCAGATTACCAGGAAGTGATTACTGTGCATATATTCTTATGGGATGGAATAATAACACAGTGCATAGTGCCAGCTTCAGACCATTATGCTTGTATCTCTGTGCCACATCCTTGCACGAATTCACTGGGATGTTATTGGTACAGTATAGCATAAATGCCTCCTATCACTATTATGGAAGAAATGTCCCAAAGGAAGAGCTCCACTTCATAGTAACAACACAGGGAAATGAGGGGAAGAGTTCCCCTCCATCAGGGTCACAGCTCTGATTCAAATTGTCCCTTGCCACAGCTTTTATTTTTAAAAAAGACAAGACAAGACATGGGAGATCCAGTTCACAAGTCTGGCACATCATATTTAGTGTATTCCTCATGTTCAAAAGCAATCAGGTATTATTGTATTCATGTATTCTCCTGCATGATTCTTACTTTGGGCCCCAAGGACAAAACCACCTGTGTCTGGCCTGAGCTCCACCAACCTAGTATGGTACTATGAATGGATTCTTTCCCCCTACACCAGGCATCCCCAAACTGCGGCCCTCCAGATGTTTTGGCCTACAACTCCCATGATCCCTAGCTAAGAGGACCAGTGGTCAGCGATGATGAGAACTGTAGTCTAAAACATCTGGAGGGCCGAAGTTTGGGGATGCCTGCCCTACACCATCTCCCACTGCAATGTTTGTCCCTGCTGGAGCACGCCATCAATTACCGGTACTTTCAACCAGGGGTATGATCCCAGCCATTAGATCTTCTAGGTGAGGTTTAAAAAGGTCATCTAAACTACACAGAATAAAGTAAAGTTTTATGTTTTCAATTGCTGGTGAAGTAAAGAAATGATGTAACTAATGTTTTATACAGATGAAACAGGGGGTCAGGGAGAAATAGGGAAGCAAAATCAGGCTAACCTGACCACTCAACAGCTGCACCTCAACTGCTGTGACAGCAACATGAGCTCTTGGCAGATCCACTTTAAATTTCCTGCCAATTCTCAGCAACTGTATATCTCCAGCTTTATCTTGGATCACAGCTCTAAACAGGTTCCTCAGGCCAACCAGGATGCACAGAAAAATCGTTTCTATGCTGCCAATCACCAAACAGCTTTGACTGCTTTAGAAATGGAAATCCAAATTTAATCAAAAATCTATTTATCTTCCTACAAAGTCATGAATATTTCTTTAGCTCTTATCACTAATTATTCAGTGCATGTGCATCTAAGCAACTTTATCCCTGCCTCTCCCCCCCAGGCATATCCTCATCTTTTCTGCTGCATCTCCAGGCAGTAAAGCTACAATCTGCACAGCGTCTTCAATAACAATATCACTCAGCAAGATCAAGAAGCAGTTTTTGCCAGCGGCCTCTGCTGTGGTACATTGGAAGAGGCATGAGAATTAGGAACGTTTCTTGTTTTCCAGGGTTTTTCTTTTTCTTTGTAGGGAGATGGAGGTTGTCTTCCCTCAGTTGCAAACTCTGTAGACACCAATGGGACTCTGAAATGCCATTCTGCAGGCCTTGGCTTGAGCATGAAGCATAACAATTTGGTGGCACATTCCCATTCTGTAACTCTCAGGGTGGAACTGCATACCAGACACAGGTCAGAAAAGTAGCTGGTAGAGAGCACAGCAGAGGAAAACTGGCAGGCTGGGGACAGATAAAGCAACTTCCTACTGCTTAAAGCAGGGGTCCCCAGACTACGGCCCGGGGGCCGGATGCGGCCCAATTGGCCTGCCAATCCGGCCCGTGACGACCCCCGCCGCCCGCCGCCCGCTCTTACAGCGCGCAGCGCGGCAGCGCTCTTCCGGGTCGGGAAAAAAGCGTCGAAAATCCTTTGTGCGCATGCGTATGGGCCTCTCCCGACCCGGAAGAGGTCATTTCTGGTGCACTTCCGGGTCGGGGGAGGCCCATACGCATGCGCACAATGGATTTTCGGCGCTTTTTCCACCCTGGAAGCGCGCCGCCGCGCCAGTAAGCGCCCCTGCGCATGCGCACGGGCGCGCACTCCCCCGCCCGCCGGCCCGCACAGGTGCGCGCTCCCCCGTCCTCCGGCCCGCCGCGCGATCGGCGCGGTGTGAACCGGCCCAAACGCCGGTAAGTCTGGGGACCCCTGGCTTAAAGCTTCTCTGCTGCAGACTATGCCTTGCAAACCTCCATGTCCACAGAAGCAGAAAAAGCAGCAGGAGGACTTAATGGACACGAGACTGAGTTGGAACATGCGAGTTTTTGGGTTCAGGAAATATGCATTTTAGATCTGGTTCACACATTATTATGGGATCACCTCCACGGGATCATCTCAGAAGTCCAAGGAATGTCAATATAGGAAACCAGCACTACTAAATAGGTGGTCTTGCTGCTCCATAACATAAAATTCTCTGGGTGGCTTACAGTAAATGTGGGTGGGTGGGTAGGTGAAATACAAAACAAAACATATGGTCATTTAAAAATGGGAGAGGCCCTACCAAAATACAACAATGCAGAACTTAGTGATAAATCTGAAGCACATCTTCCAGTTGAAAACATGTATCTTCAATGTACCTAATTGTCAGGGCCTTCACCTATAAAACAAGAGGACCTCTGGATCTGCAAAGGGCTGCTTGGAAATGTCTAAAGGGACAGTTGTAATGTAGGGAACTGAAGGTGCTGCAATTCAGGCAATGATTTCTGTTTTTCCTATTACAGTGGTTTCGTTTATTATTAGTTTCATTTATAAAATTTCTGAAATGCTTCTTTCTTTCTAAATAAAAGTCTCAAGGCATCTTACAGCAGATCAAAATACACAAAAATTAAAACAAGGCAATAATATACAACAAAATAATAAGTGACATAACCCCAGCAGACAAAACATAAGAGAAAATCATCTTTAAAAAATCATTAAAGCCACCATCTCACCTCATCAAATACCTGGGAGTAGAGGAACATTTCTCTAAAAAGATTTTGGAGTTTGCCCTAGAGAGGCCTTGCTGCTTGTATGTGACTTTGGTACGATGCCTACAGAAGTGATCTAGTGCACATTTCTATCTGGATTACTTTGCCCCTTCTTTTCCAAGTACATTCCTCTGCTGCTCTGTGAACCTTTACAATTCACACATGAAAAAGAACAGCAGAAGAATGGCTCCAGCGGCTGTGTGCTATACCTCCACAGCTGGAGGCAGCAATGCTTTTGAATACCAGCAGCTGGAAATCATCCAAGGGGAGGGTGCCCTTTCATGTTCTGTTCACTGGTTTCCCACAGGCAAGTGGTTGGCCACTGGGAGAATAGGATGCTGGATCCAGGTACAGAGCCATCAGAAAAGAAAATTAAAGAGTGTGCGATCTGCATGGTGGATTTTCTATATCCACCAGGCTGTTCTTATGTTCTTAAATAAGGTTTCCATGTTTCCTTTGTGCAGGCAATGTTCCTGAACATAATGAGAAATATAGGGGGGGGGGAGTCAGTACAGAGTTCCAACCATAGAACTCTATGGTTCTATGGATGGAAAGGCAGCCAGACACCAGCTACAGTTTTAGATAATAAATAAATTTTTACTGAAGTGATCTGAACTTAGGCAAACACAACAACAGTTTTTTTTTATAAAAAAAAATAAGGGTCTGCCTCTGAGGTGCAGACTTCCCTACAAAAACACACAAATAGTGCTCTGATCAGAAGCATCTCTTGGAATGATGCATGGAGTCTACCAGCTGTTCACAGTATGTTGGGAGAGGGGAGGAATGGCACCAGGTGGTGCAGATGCACCCTTTTTGGTACAGTGCTACACCACCACCTGTAACAGAATAAAACTGGAACAAATCATTTCATCTCTCCCATATATCCGTAGTCTTCTGAATGAGAGCAAGGATTCCCTACAGAGGCACTGATACAAAACACTGCTGCACAAAAACAGTTAGTAAAGGACCTCTCATCAGCCACACCATTTTTATAATTGTTATTTTGTAGAGAATGCTTCTTTGAGGATTTGGTTTAGGGTGGAAGCAAACCACACAGATGTGTCAACTTCATCATAGTTACTGCTCACTTTGAGCAGAGGGATCTTGTGTGAAGCAGCACAGAGACTTAGTGCTACAGCTTGTTTCCCAATCAGCCTGGCTGCCTGCAGCAATTCCTTTATATCAGGGGACTCATTCCCCCACCCAAGCTATGATAAGGAAACAGGAGAAGTGGTAACTGTGCAAACTGAAAATAAAAAAGGAGTGGGGGAGAGGAGTCAAGTTTCCAGGAGATTAACATGAGCAAAAACGAAGTGAGAAAATGTCAAAACCTTCAATAACCACCTCTACAATTTCCAGGCCTAAGGAATTTTGGCGATTGGAAGGGAAATGGCACCTCTAATGCTAATTAACATGAGGCACAAGCCTCTGGGAAGTTCTCCTGCTCAAGTCTTTACTTTTTAAAGAGAATGTGTGCCTCACAAAGCTGTCCAGCTGCAGCCCCCAGCTCACCTTGCTTCTCTGTTGATGGTTTATCTCAGGCCTTGATGGCCAGAGAATCTTTTAGCAGGACCTTGTTGCATCAATTTTCTGTATTTTCTATATTTTACAACCAAATTATAATTAATTATATAATAAGAAAGGTTAGAGATACTTGGTATATATTTGCACAGTGCATTTATGTCAGAAGACCCTTCGCATGCCATTTCAAGATCCCACAGCCCCAAGCAAAACTCCTTTCCTTCTACAAGGGCAGTTACCTGAATCCATGATATACCCAGGGCTTGAATTAGCTTAGATTAAAATGAGTCCAGTCCCCACTTACATGAATATGTATTTGTGTGTCTGTCTGCAACAGAGAGAGTGATACATGTCATAGACATAGGCTGCAAATACACCAAGCATTTTAAGCACATCATTTCCCCTAAAGAGTTCTGAGAAATGTAGTTTTTGAAGGGTGCTAGAAACTAACTCTGTGAGGGATAAACTATAGTTCCCGAGATTCTTGGGGTGGTGAGAATAATGTGCATTCAATGTATGGTGTGTAGCTCCAGAGCAACTACGTATACAGTGGAACCTTGGTTTATGAACACCTCGGTTTACGAATTTTCGGTTTACGAATGCCGCGGACCCATCTGGAACGAATTAATTCACTTTCCATTACTTTCAATGGGAAAGTTCGCTTCAGTTTATGAACGATTCAGTTTATGAACAGATTTCCGGAACCAATCATACCCATGCTTCGGGTTAAGTACGCTTCAGTTTAAGTACTCCGTGGACCGTCTGGAACAGATTAATCCACTTTCCATTACTTTCAATGGGAAAGTTCACTTCAGTTTATGAATGCTTCAGTTTATGAACAGACTTCCGGAACCAATTGTGTTCATAAACCGAGGTACCACTGTACAAACAGGCAAAGCCCCTTCACTCTAAGAATTGAAAAAAGTGCAACAGCCACAACAAGGAGACCGTATAGGATCCTAAGGCATGCATGTGCTACACATTCAACCCAGTTTCAAGTATATATAACTGTCATGTTTCTCAACCAAAGGACCCAAGCAAATGCAGTTATGAATATATTACAGTAATTCCTGAGTCTGGAGGGGGGTGCGGAATGGGACAGTTAAACCTCAGTCATATGTTATGTAATATTTACAAACTTCTTGAAGATGTCTTACGGCCTGATCCAAAGAGGCTTGTGATCTAACTAAGGAAAGCAGGGGATGAAAGGAAGGAAAGTCCACCATTGCACCAGCTGTACCACTGCAGCTTTGTTGGCATCCTTCTGTCTCGGGAAACAATGGAAGAGCACACCTTTGGGGGTGAAGTCAAACCATTGGAGAGTTGCAGCTAATTCCAGGTCAACATAGTGTCTGTGGCAAAACAGAAAGTTACCTTGTCCCAGCCAGATACCTTCATCATAACAAAGCCATCCTGACTTCCCCCCCTGGTGACAGTCAAGCACCAGGGGGCTATAACTAGCAATCTGCAATATCATAAAAGCATCATGCGGTGGAGAAGTGGCTCTGGGACAGATGGGAGAGCCTTCCCAGCATTTAATTGCCTTGAATTTTCTTTGCCTGGAAGGTAAAGGCAAGCGAGAGAATGAAGAAATCTGAACTAATAAAAGCTGCATCGTGCCAACTCCCCAGCTCCATCCACTCTCTGCTGTTTGCTCATGGGCCTCCCTGGCTCTTGGAGAAATGCAAAGTCTTGCTGAATTACCCCTGTGCTTCAGGGACCAGCTCATCAGCATGAAACTTGCCTGGGTGTGTGATTTCTATAGCAAGCGGAGCTTCAGGGGTTGCCATTCTCCCAACAAACCTCAATTGTGGCGCATTATTCCCCTCAGTTGCATGTATGTGTGTGCACATGTTTAAAACTGTTCTGCCCTCCCTATGAAGATGTGAGCAGTGGAGGGTTCCAGAAATGAGGGATTTATTACGATCAAGGCTTGATGTGCAGTGGCGAACTATGTCAACGAAGAAGCTAGCCTGCTTCTCCTCCCCACCTTCCCTATTCCCTGTTCTCTAAGATATATAGAAAACAATCAAGGCTGCATTTTTTATCATTTCCTCCAGGGATGTTTTTATCTATAGACATCAGCGTTAGAAGCAAACAATCTGTGCTGATCTAATGAGTAAATCCCAGCAAAAGCTATAACTGAATGATGGAATGTAAAAAAGTAAGTAAGTAAGTAAATAAATAAATAAATCCCACAGAAAAAACACAAAGCTGCATAAAGGTAATGTTCAAGGCTACACAGTGTAGCCTTTCTAAAGCCAGGCAGAGGTGGATGACCTAAGAGAACCTTCCCTAAGAGGACACTGGGATGGACAGGCTTGATCTGTATAGAGAAGTCTTTAACAGAGCACTTGAACTTTTACACTCCAGCAATACAGAATATCTGCTTCGCTGCAGCATCAAACACAATTTGATCCCTACAGTTCACCAAATAAAAGTTAACTGGAGATTCCTTTCGCGGCCATCAATAGCGCATACTGTTATCCAACACATATTTCCTCTCTCTCTGCTAGAAAATCAACTTCTGAGCACACAGGAGTATGTAGCTGTTAAGATTTAATGGCTCTTTCAGGATTCACAAAAAAAAAAAAAAAGATGTCTACAAGCACTGGCTCCACACTGAGGACAAAGCATAGGCGAAACTGTTGCTGTGAAAAGCTCTGATGCAGGTTTAACTAAGGGCCCTAGGAAAAGATTGGTCAGAATTCTGACTTCCCCTCTGTCCTTCACCCCCACCCCCACCCATTTGAAATTGTGTGGCATGACACTGTGCATCCCTCACTCCTCCCTTACCAGAAACAACAATGCAAGGCACCAGTATCAGCCATGCTGGGTTACATGCCAGGAGAATTAATGAAGTGGTGTAATAGCTCACATGGAGGCCTAGTGATGGTGATTAAAATGTATCAGCAAAGCAGGGGATCACAGAGCTGCTGTGTTGTGTTTATTACATTCACGTCTCTTCCTTTCCATTGATTTCTTTATTAGTGCATTTTAAGGCAGCAACACGGGGCTTTGTTCTGCTCCAGGCTCTGAGGTTTGAATTCCAGCACTACCCACAGATTAGCACGTTTGCCCTCTGAGATTCTAGGCTGGGCTGACAGTGCCATCTGCTACATTACCTGCCGGGTAGCTCCTAACTTGTATGAACCTACAGGGCAATCTAAAATTGGGAAGAGATTTTTTTATTTAAAAAAGGGGGGAGGGGAGAAGGCTCCAATAGAACTACATAGATTCTTTCATTTGAAAAAGAAGGTGTGAATAGAGCAGAGGAAATGAAAAGCAATGAAATGGAGGGTGGCTGACCTTTTGGCCCTTCAAACGTTGCTGGACTACAGCTTCCATCACCCCTGACCATATGACATGCTGCTTGGAGTTGCCGCAGTTGCGTTCCAACAGCATTGGGAGGTCACAAGGTCAACATCCCTGCTATGGTCAATCTGACTTAAAATGTGGTTCAGTAGATACATGGGAGAAGGCCTTCTCGGTAGTGGCTCTCTCCCTGTGGAATGCCCTCCTTTCAGGTGTCAAGGAGATAAAGAACTATATGACTTTTAGAAGACATCTGAAGGCAGCCCTGTATCGGAAAGTTTTTATTTTTTGATATTTTACTTTGTTTTATATATGTAAGCAGCCCAGAGTGGCTGGGGAAACCATCTATAGTTCCGCTGCAAGATGTGTAGGGATTACCAAAAGATGCCCAAATTGCCAAGAAACTAAGCAGCATAACAGACAAACTTAAGAGACTGACAGGTAAATCCCAAGCAAAGATTATAATTAATGAGCTTGTTCCCACCCTCTGCTCACCAACATGCTCATATACTGAGTGGGCTCACTGGCCCAAAGGAGCCATGTTGAAGTTTAAGACAGTGACATAATAGTTATTTCCACTGAGCGGTGTGTGTGCATTCTACATAGCCCTCTACATGAAAGATGAGGTGAGCTGGTTAGTATAGCTGCTGTTACAATTTATGGGCTCATTGAGGGATATTTTGAACCCAAGGAAGCCCCTGCTTTACTCATAGACCCTTCCTAAGTCACCTTGCCCATTTCCATGTCCCTGGATACTCTAATGGTCAGGTTCCCCCACACGACCTCTTTCGTGCCTTAAGATTGTGTGTGACCAGAAGCTATTACAACCAGCACCTTCTCAGTGGTGGTACCCTCACTGTGGAGCTGCTGGGCAGGTCCCACCCATCTTCTCAGGAAATGCATTGTGTCTTTTTTTATTCAGGAGGTCTTTTAGCTGCTGTGTTGGAATTGGTTTTATATATGGGGTCCCGCTGCTTGATCTGTGCAGCTGTTTGGTGTTGTTGTTGTTGTTTTGGTTTTCAGTGTTTATATTAATGTTGCTTCAGCTGTTACATGTAGATTGCCTTTCTTTTTATTGTTATTTTGTAAGCTGCTGTGAGAACCCACAAGGTCAATTGGTGGGGTATTAAATGTTCTGCATAAATTAATACACAAGGAAAGAAGAGTATGTTAACAGAATCCATTTCTGCTGAATGAGTGTTCCAGGCAGTGCTTTTGGGGGGGCGGGTACTCAAGGGTACACAGTACCAGCACCTTTTTTCTAGAAGAAAAGCACTGGTTCCAGGTAAATATTTGAGGAACATACCCTAGAAAAATATGGAAACCCTCTTGCCTCTGTTCTCACCTGGGTTCTGTACCATCCTATGGGCTTGCTGTTACAAGAAGCAAGTTAAATATCAGTAGTACCAATTACAAGTCTCTGCATTTGCTGATGTATGCCACTGATGCCTACCAGACTGCTTACTTTCCAGATCTCTTTGCAACCATGAGAAAGAAAGAAAAAACCTTGGAAAGTGCTGCTTACTGGACAACAGCAGTGGGGTCAGTTGAGTTCTTCATTACTACCAGTAGGTGGTGGCAGCGTACAGAGGTTCCATAAATAGCAAGTCTAAATTCCTCGGGGAAACCTGCAATTGAGTCTCCATAGTAGTCTAAACACAAGGGAAAATCTGGCTATTATAGTCTTTGGGGATTTTAAAAGCATATTTAAACAGCTCTGCTTTCTATTTTTACGTGTTTTGGGTGGGGATTTCTCCTCTGCTGTAGAAACTCATAAATTCATATGCCTGTAGGCTTTTAATACCGATAGTTACATTTGAACTGCAATTCGTTGTATATACTGTATACAGTATGAAACCAGAGGCTTTACTGCAAAGGAAAACAAATCTTTGCTTGTTGTGGTGGTGATTGGTTGGGTGCTTTTTTTTTAAAAAAAAGGTCTCTTATGTAAGCGTGTGTAGGAAGTTTCATTTATTTACTGCAATGCATACCACTCTCTCCCACTGTGAGTGGAACAGCGTGTGGAAGCCATCTCACAAAAATTCCGAAGAAATCTCTCCAGGACTTTTGCATTTAAAAACCTCAGATTCCAAGTCTGGAAGCTTGATGCTTATTGTTAACAAAAAGCAGTATGGGGAAGGGATGTTTTGATAGAAGTGATTGAGGTTATCAGTATCCCACCTCTTAACAGTCCAAGCTGTTTCTTGCCAAGATGAGATGTGGTTTTCATTTCTGTTAGGAAAATTAACCTCTGTGTTGCACTAGGAAGTACATACTGGATACTTGCTTTTGTGTAGACAATGTACCCTGGCACTGCTGAATTACCAGGAGCCCATCTACATCCTGGCCTCCACCCCCCGCCCACAATACTACAGAGTCTTCTTAAGATGGGAAGGGATGAGTATAGCATAAGAAAAGTCTTGCTGGATAAGACCAAAGGTCCACATAGACTAGTGTCCTGTTTCCCACAGCAACCACCCACATGCCTCTGGGCAACCCACCAACAGCACAGGAGGGCAGTAGCCCCCTTCCATGCCACCTCTGAACCTCGAATTCTGATTTGGTCATCAGGACTAGTAGTCACTAGCCTCTGCTTTAGGGCCTCATTGCAACTTACCCACAACTTGTTTCAAGCAAACTGTCGCCAACTTGCAGTGACGCCATCCCAAAGTCTGCTATCCGGATGTTATTCTTTTCATCCAGCAATAGGTTTTCTGGTTTTAAATCCCTGTGGCTGTGAAGAGAGGAGCAGGTTATGGGTTAAGACAGAGAGCAGTCCCCACTCCTTAGGCAAAAGCCACCTGGCAAAATACCTGGCTCATTTGTTCTGTAATTGCTTCCAATTGATCTCATTGGCCTGGGAGAAAACAAGACTCAAGGGTTACTTCCTGCCACACCTCTCTGTATGTGTGTGTGCATGTGTGTGTACACACACACGCACACACACACATATGAATGAAATGGCGGTGGGAAGATGATACTTTTGAAAAGAGTTATGGGATTGGGATAGATATCCTCTTTGAGTACTTCCCCGTCCTGTGATTTTCAGTTGTAAGACTGTACGGGGGAGGGGTTAATGGAACCTGTTGGTTTGCTGAGGATTTTCTCAATGGTCCTGCCCTGGAGGAGTAGCCAAGAACCTTCCATTTCTTAAGGAAACCGATCCAAACTCCTGGGCTCTTCTGGAAGGAGAGACCTTAATTGGGAATCAAGGCTTAGCTTCTCTCTAGAGGATTTTGGGATGTCTGTTGAGAGCCTCCACCTATGCTCCACCTGGTACATGGTGTATGTAAGTACAGCTATTACAAAATTCCAGTAAGTCTCCCTTGACATCATTCCAAAGGAAACCAAACCCGGGCAGCACTGGACACCAAGAGTTCTCTCCATTTGTTGAACCGGAGAGTGCAAATCAAAAGCAGCATTTCAGGATGTTGATGGATTTGGCTTGCTTATAACAGCGACCAGATGATGACAGCATGATCTATGCCCACTCTAGCTGATGAAAAGAAAACGAGGAAGATTGCTACCATTATCAGTGCCCCTTCCAACACCACCCATCTCAAATACACAATCACTCAGACCCTTGGTGCTGACTATCCACTATGAGTGCTTTTCCCAGCTTTTCTTTTCAGGGAATGATAGTTGAGTGGCTGGTTGCTCTGCAGCTCCAGGAACAGTTGGATGTTGCCTTTCTCACTTTGACCTTAAAGCACGGGTGTCAAACACAAGGCCCGGGGGCCAAATCCGGCCCGCCAGACCTCGTCATGTGGCCCGCCGAGTGCCCCAGCCAGCGGGACCCAGCAGTGGGACCTTGCTGCTGAAGCGCCGCGCCAACAAAGCGCCGACAAACAGCTGGGGCCGGGGAAATGCTTTTTGCCCCTGGGTCCCTTCGCGCTCTTTTCTGGCGCTGAATCAAGGCGGCGACCCCCCCCTTCCCTTTCTTTCTTCCTCTCTCTCGTTCTTATTCTTTCTTTCCCTCTCCTTCCTTCCTTCTTTATCTCTGTCTTCTCTCCCTCTTTCTTTTTCTTTCCTTCTTTATTCCTTCTTTCCTACTCTTCTTTCTCTCACCTCTTTCCTTCCTCTCTCCCTCCTGCTCCCTCTTTCCTTCCTTCCTTCCTTCCTTCCTTCCTTCCTTCCTTCCTTCCTTCCTTCCTTTCTTCCTTCCGTCCTTCCCAACTTTCTTCCTCTCCCTCATTCTTATTCTTTCTTTCCCTCTAATTCTTTCCTTCTTTCTCCCTTTCCGTCTTCTCTCCCTCTTTCTCTTTCTTTCCTTCTTTATTCCCTTCCTTATTTCCTACTCTTCTTTCTCTCCCCTCTTTCCTTCCTTCCTCTCTCCCTCCCACTCCCTCTTTTCTTCCTTCCTTCCTTCCTCCCTCCCCTCCCCTCCCTCTCCCTCTCCTCAGAAACATAGGATGCTGCTTTATACTTCTGGCCCTTAAACCCTGGAACCAGGAGAGCAGCTTCAGTGAGTCAACCTCAGCCAGTCCCTTTGGTGAAGGGTGGTGGCTCACTGGCAGAACATCTGTCCTGCATGCAGAAGGACCCCAGCATCTCCAGGTACTAGTAGCTCTGCAAAGGTCCTGCATGAAACCCTAGCGAGCCTCCACCACCCAGTGCAGTTACCAAAAATCATTTTTCAATAAATTGTACAATAATTGTACATTTGAATATCTACTTGCCATTATTCTGGCTATGTTTCTGCTTTCAGAGCTAGTTATTACTTACATTATTACAAAAAAAAACAGTAATAATTGAATGCAGTGACAATAATTTATGATAATAAAGAGTGGACACATAGTCCTACAGATACAACCGGCCCTTTGAGGGTGACCAAACTGCTGATGCGGCCCCCGATGAATTTGAGTTTGACACCCCTGCCTTAAAGGCTTGCCTACACTTCCATTTCTCTTGCTGCCCCCCCCCCCGAGGCAACCTACTCCTTACTTTACTGCTGAATCAGAGCAAACATCAATTGGGTTTTCTGCAGACTGACATTTGCTCAAATTCAGCAGTAAAGAGAGAGTTTACCCAGGGAAAGCGGCAGGGCAAATGGAAAACTGCTTGGACCCATGCACAGGTCAAGTGAAAAACTCTCAGACCCATGGTTTCTAGGCAGGGGACAAAGTGTGGACAAGCTCTGAGCTTGCTGGTCATGAGTTCACTCATAGTAGCTGCATCCCATTGCTCCTGGCAGGACATCTAGCAGCCTTTGATAACTTTAACTACTAGGATTCTTGAGGTTGGGATGCAATAGGTTGTCATAGAGCACTGACCCCACTCTTTCCAGGTAAGAGGATTATTATAAAGAGTATGACTGACTTGAAATTATTTATTTGACTTTTGGTTTGGAATAGTCAAAACACACTTCAGCTTTTCAATGTGGTTTCTACAGCAGGCTCAGAACCAGCACGCCTTTTTTGTTGTACAGTAAGTCCTGGACATCTTGGAGTGAGCTGTGAAAAAGCCCTAGTGATTTTTAAAAAGTCTACAGGGAGCTTCGCAGTGCCTGAGCTAGCCCATCCCAGTTTTATGAAACTGCAAACTTGGACATGAAAATAGAAGTTTAACAAAAATGTAGCTCAGAATAATGAGCAGTTGCTAGTCATCCCTTGAGAGCATCCCTGCGAGGTTCCACAGTGTTTGACTCATCCTCTCAGGGTGAAATTTATATCTGTCTAGATAGCAACACTGCCTTCTAAAAAATAAGCTAGTTTATTGTTTTTTCTACATTATAGAAATTATTGGGGTTAAAAAAAGACAATTTAATGAATTTATGCACATGAACAAAAAAAGAAAACAACAACTTAAAAACAGGGGTGTGTAACTGTCAGATGTCACATTTCCTCAGAGGTAATCCTTTGGTGGGCAGAGCCAGAGCCAGTGACCATTAGAGCCAGAGACAAAAATTAACTAATTTCACACTGGCTTCCATAGGTGCCAATTTTATGGGGCCCTGGTCCCTTGTCCCCATAAATATTTAGGGGGAATGGGCCTGCCCAATATTTTCTGCAAGTTGGCATCTCCCTCCCTTTTTCGGGCAGCCACCTCCTCCGCAGCCGGGTGCCACCCTCTTTTCCTGGCTTGTCTCCCAGCTTTCAGTGCCATTTCCAAGCAGGGCAGCTGAGGAAGGGCAGGCAGGCCAGTAGGAGAGGTGAGCGGGTGGGGATGGGGGCTAGTGGGCAGAAACCTCTTGCATGTGGGCAGGGGGCGAGAGGCAAACAGGTGGGAGGAAGGGGAGGTCTGGGTCCAGTTGCACGTGGCAGAGGAAAGTGTGCTCCACAGAAGTGTGGGGATGCAGGGAGAAGGGTGGGTGGGTGCCCCCCCCATATTTTATTCAAGTTGGTGTCAGTAATGGCTTTGTCAGATTATTACTATCGATCCTATGCAAGTCTACTCAGAGGTAAGTCCCACTGGGTTTAAAGGAATTTTCACATAAGTACACCATTTAAAAATAATAATAATAAAGGAAAAACCAGAACAACATAGCTCCTGATCTGGAAAGCAAGAGAAAGTAATTGCTTTCAGACTGGTGTGCTACACACACACAAAACCTAACAATTTCTTCCCAGAAATCCCCCCCAAAAGCCCCATCAATGGTGTGTTTTTTTAAGTCATCCATTTCTTTTTATCAGGTTTATCAGCTTATCAGACTTGCAGTGACACCATCCCAAAGTCTGCTACATGGCTGCCCCCTCCAGTTGTTCTGAAACCAAATGGACAATGTGGGGGTGGGGGGAACAAGGAGGAAATGAACAGGAAAGAAGAAATAGAGATGGGACAGAAAAATGGGGCAGCTTTCCCCCCTTTCCTTTTTGTTTTGCTGAGGGCTGCATAAAATGATGTAGGGGTTCCATATGGCTTCCCCACCTGTGCTAGGATCATAAGAAGAGCTTCTTGGAGCATGTCAGTGGCCCATCTAGACCAGCATCCTGTTTTCACAGTGGCCGACCAGATGCCTGTAGGAAACCCATAAGCAGGACCTGGGTGCATCAGTACTCTGCCCACCTGTGATTCCCAGAAACTGGTACAGTGGTACTTCTGGTTGCGGACATGATCCGTTCCAGGGTACTGTTCACACCCCGAAAAGTCTGCAACCAGAGTGGTGCTTCTGCGCATGCACGAATAGAGCATTTCTGCGCATGTGCAAAGTGCACAGAACACTTCTGCGCATGTGCAAACTGTGCAGAATGCTTCTGCGCATGCACACGCAGTGAAACCTGGAAGTAAACACTTCCGGGTTTGCCCGCATTCTTAACTCGAAAAAACACAACATGAAGCTTTCGCAAGAAGAGGTATGACTGTATTCAGAGGCTTCAAAGCCTTACTTTTGGGAAAGGGCAGCAGCGTCGCTAGCCTTCTGGCTGCCCAGGGTGGCAAACCAGAAGGCACCCTGCTGGGGGGCGGGAATCCGTCGCACGCATGCGTCACGATGCACATGTCACGCTATGGAGCGGGTTGTCAGGGGGCGGTGCTCCAGCTCCGGCAACCTGCTCCGTAGTACGACGTGTTCTTCTTCCTACTCAGGTGGAGTGGTGAGGGGCATCTCCGCTGATGCCCCTCGCCGCTCCGCCTGCGCCTGAGTAGGAAGAAGACAAAGCGTGCTATGGAGCGGCGAGGGGCGTCAGCAGGCACCGCTGATGCCCCTTGCCTCTGCCCCACCAGGAAGAAGCAAGGGGCGAGGCCAGCAACACTGGGGCCTCCATGATGGCGGTCGCACCGCTGCCCCAGTAGTGAGGGGGCGCCATGCTGCCCCCCGCAGAGCGGAGCCCGGGGCACCCCACCCCCTATTGCAACGCCCCTGGGAAAGGGGGAGCAGATATTGAAGATCATATGGGCATATCATGTGACAAGCATGATGTCAGATTTATGGTTTTTCTGTGTACATACATTTCTGTAGTGAGGAATGTTTGGAGCAATTTTCAGTCAAGTAACAATATACAGTACAGTACTGGTTTTCATATATTGTCACAGTAGATGGCACAGCTCAAATATGTTCTGCTGATATATCACATAATCATTTACCCGTGACAAACTAGTAATGCAGACATGTGCTAAGGTAAGTTCAGCTCAAAGCAGAACTATTATTATTATATATAAAACATCATTGTCCCCCAGTCTCCATTTGCTAAAAACCAACATAAAAGGCAGAGAGATTAGTGGAGCAATGGATGTTAGATGCAATTTCTTTAAGAGTCCAACAGCCTGGATGATCTAATTAATATGGAAAAAGAACCCCCTTGTGCTAAAGTGAAAGAAAACTAAAACAAAACCCCACAACATGTGCTAATTGCTCAGCATTTAATGGAACATTGCAGGGTAAATGAACTTCATTTGGTTCCTTTCCAGCTGATCTCTCTGGTTCCATGTCTTACATGATCGGTGTCACCTCCTCGTTCTGTAGGTGAAAGAGGACACAATACCCTTTCATTGTTCTAGAGACTGAAATGCCCCTGGGGCTTTCTACACATTGGCTGGAAAGGAGGATTAAATAAGGCAGTGGCTTTGGTGAACGAGTGAAGGAAAGTGCTTCATATAGAGCCACATATGCCAACAGGGAAGATGAAAGTGGAATAATTGTGCAGTACATGACATATCAGAAATGTTCCAGCCCCATTTAGAATGACATCTAACAAAGGCTACAGCCCTTCTGAAGATAGTAGATTTGCAGATCCTTCCTGAAGCATGGCTCCTAAAAGGATATTTCTCTAAGGATGTGGGTATGCATGTATGGAGTGCATATATGTGTGGGGGGAGGGGGAAGCAAAAAACTCCCTAATCATGAAACCTTAAAGGTGTATAGTCCAGAAAGTGGAGGCTTTTTCCTGCATTGCACACATCACAGTATATAATCAAATTGCACAAATGGATCTATGAGTACTCCTGCAATATGATACAAAGTTTGATTTTATTTTGAATTAGACTAATGGTCCATCTATCCTACCCCTGTCAAACTCGACCAGAAGCCTTCTTTAATTATCTCTCCAGGAAGTCAGGCAGAAGTCTTAAAAGGAACATAGGAATCACAGAATCCTAGAATTATAGAGTTGGAAGGGACCACAAGGTCATCTAGTCCAACCCTCTGCAATGCCTATTGTTGGGCTTGAACCCATGACCCTGAGATGGATGTTTTAGTGCGGCAGCACCTACACTTCGGAACTCACTGTCTGTTGACACCCTGTACTCCTTTGAGCACCTGCTTCAAACATTTTTGTTTAGAAAGGTCTATTCAGACACATAGATGTTGATGTGCTTTAATCTTTTACAGTTCATTTTAATTATCTTTTAAATGTTTTAAATCACTTGTTATTAACTGGGTTTTTTATGATAATTTGAAGATTTATTGTAAACCATTCAGGGGTGTTAATACAATATAAATAAATAAAGATAACAAAAAAAAAGATGTTTTCTGCTTCCATAGCCTGCTTCCATAGCCTACTGATCTGTGATGTTCTGAGCAGATGATGTGGTCTCAATGAGAGAAACCATCTTGTAGTGGTAGTCAATTGATAAATGTCTGCAGAATGTTGGAAGGGGTGTGTGGAGCCAAGCACCTTGTGTTACATGGAGACTGGCCTTTGTTCCATGTAGTGGAACTGCCTTAAGTCTGTTTCTCAACGATGCTTAACATTTTGTGAACATCTCAGACTCTTTGACTCAAAAGTCTGAATTCTCTTTTAATAAAAGGTATGTGCATACGCAGTGGCCTTTTACAATGTTACAGCTTGCAGAATCAAAAGCAGCTCTTTTCGTTTTGCTACTGTAGTACCCTGACATATGGCTTCTAAATCAGCCCCCTCTTTTTAGTGCGAAGGATGCAAACACAGCTCTTATTCCTTTTTCGTTTGCCCCCCCATGAACACATACACAAAGATTACTAAGAGTCCCGCCTGTATATCTCAGCAGACATGGCCTCAGGCGATGGAAAGGGAAGAGGCTCAAGTAATTGTCATTTATCAATATTCATGCAAAATCCTGGATCACCCTCTCCAAGTGCTCCCCCCTAATAACCTCTCATAACCCAAATAGAAATAAGATGAAAACAGAATCCTGCAACTCATTACCAGAGGGAAATTCCTTTCAATGTTCTCCCTCCCCTATGGAATAATTGGCATTATTTATTACCACTGAAGCCTAATCAGGTTTGCCATGGGGCCTTTCCTGTAATCATACTTTTGTCAGCACTGCAAAACCAGAAGGGAAAAGCCAACACACTCACACAAACAGAAGCAGGACCAATCACTGTGCTGCTTGATGATGTCACAGCCAGCCAATCATGACTCCTTTAGCTGTTCTCCCTGCTCTTCCATGCAGACTCCTCTTAGTGCTGTGTGGAGTTTTTACTTCTTTTCTCACAAGAGGGAATGCCTTCTGAGGAAATCTAAAACTGGGGCTCCTCCTCCCTCACAGAGCTCCCTCAGGCTCTAAAACACCATTCCCTGTCAGCTCAGCTACCTGAAGTGTTCCTACACTATCCTCAGAGCGATGCAAAGGAAACTCAAAGAGCTCTGGCTTCTCCCCGCCAGTGACTCACCTAAAGGGATGCTTATCTCCCAAGGATGGGCAGTGTTTTTAAAACAAGATGCTGATCCAATGGGCCAGGAAAAATATGGTTTTCCAGGTGAACAACCAATGTTGGATATGTATGTGCATTGTTCCTTTAAATGCTTTCATTTCAAAGTAATTTGGGCCAGTGCTTGAATGACAGACCAGCACGCACTGGGTTGTCAGCATGCAAAACTGGACGTGCCTGTTTTTGACCTCTGGATGCTTCAAAGTCTTGGGCAACCATACTGTGGCAACGCAATCAATCACAGGAGTAAAGTCACTTTGGGCCTCATTTGCTGTGCTTTCTGTAGTGAGGAAGGCCTTGCTTGGGAATTACAGGCAATTCTCTCACCCTTGTAACCCACGAATTGCTCTCTTGGCAAGCTGATCCAAAGACAGAGGATATTTCTGTTAGCTCCAGATTTGATCTCTCAAGTCTCCTGGTCAAGCCATTTCCCCAAGGATCCCCCATGTTCAAATAACTGCACATGAACACAGCAGCTGAAGATAAAAGCGCACTAGGTACCCTAATGTTACAAGCTGCAACTAATGCTACAAGCTTGCAATGTTACATGCTTTCCCAGACAGTGGGGAAATGTTTCAGCCTCAATACCCAAGGTGTCACTGGGTTTAAAATTAAGACTTATACAACAGAAAATAATATTTTGAGTTTATGGGACTCCTTTACAGTTGTATATATATATAAAAGGGTTAGCTAAGATAGCTCAGTGTTGGAGTTGTGGCAAGGACAATGCCTCCCTGAAACATATGTTTGTACAGTGTTCTATACGTTTTGTGAGAAAGTGCTGGACTGTGTAACAATGACTGCGCAGGAAAAGTAAAATCTTTCAGGGAAAAATATTCTGTTGAACTATATACCTGCAGTGTGGAAATTATCAATGGGACAACAAAAATGGACTTTGCGTGCCCTAATGGGGGCCAATAGATTGATATTGATGAACTAGAAAAATATAGATATGATACCCTTTAATCAATGGATTGATTGTGTGTGTCTTTCTTGTCGTTCCCCCTTCACTTTTCCTTATTTTTTTCTGCATCACTTTATTTCTTTTAATTGAAGTCACTTCAATACAATATAAATATTATTTTTTTTAAAAAAAAATCAGGAGTGGGCAAATAACTTCTTGTTTCAGGAAGCCTTTAGATTAAATGGTTATCATCATTATGCTGATCCTACTGATTTCTGATGTTGCTGGTATAATTTTTTTAATTGAAAGAATAAGCTCACTTGGGGGAAAAGTCAGAAAACTTTAAAAACAAAACAAAAAACTTTTCATTGACCCAACCATGAGTGGATAAGCTGTTTTGCCAATTTAACATTTGCCAATGGGGTGTGACCAAGAGAACACAGTCTGCAAGTGCACTCTCTCTCTCACACCCCTTCCTATGCTGCACACATATTCATTTTGTCCCACTGTTATCTCTGGTCAGATTTTTGAAGCAGCACAAACCCCTGCAAACTTTGTTGACCAACAGCAGAAATAGGGTGAGCATATATATACTGCAAGCACTGAGCCCCCTTTTAAATCTCCTTTTCAGGTGTGTGTGTGTGTGGGGGGGAATGCCTGTCACCAGCCTCCTGTTGCTTCTTTCACTCAAATAAGCAATGCTACTTACACCTCAGGCAGAAAAAATTAGGAATACAATACCTGTCTGCCATGCTAGACAGATTGAGGAGTGACATACACACAGGAGTATTGAGGGCCTGGTTTATTTACTTTGCAGCAAATTACACACACACACACACACACACACACACACACACACACACACACACCACACACACACCACTGCACTGCACTCTTAAGCTGACCTGCTTCCTGTCAAATCTTTCAGCAAATAAAAATGGTTTTTGCATATATCCTAAAATCCATGGACTTTGTTACCAAGTAAAATAAAAAAAATTCCTTCAGTAGCACCTTAAAGACCAACTAAGTTTTTATTTTGGTATGAGCTTTCGTGTGCATGCACACTTCTTCAGATACAGTGAAATGGAAGTTTCCAGGCACTTATGTAGAGAAGGGGTGGGGAGGGGTGGGGATGGGGAGGGGGGATCACTCAGAAGGGTGGTGGAAATGGGTGATTGACTGACTGATAGCTGTTGATGACCGCAAACGACTGCAAATGGTTTTGCATGAAAAAGCAAGGGTTGAGATGGCTGAAGATCGCTTATCATGTATAATGAGATAAGAATCCGATATCTCTGTTCAAACCAGGTCCCTCCATGGTTTTGAGCTTGGTGATAAGTTGCAATTCAGCAACTTCTCTTTCCAGTCTATTTCTGAAATTCTTTTGTAGTAAGACAGCTACTTTGACATCTTGTATAGAATGTCCTGGGAGATTGAAGTGTTCTCCCACTGGTTTTTCTGTCTTCTGGTTCCTGATGTCAGATTTATGTCCATTTATCCTTTGGTGTAGGGTTTGGCCTGTTTGTCCAATATAGAGAGCTGAAGGGCACTGTTGGCATTTGATGGCATACACAATGTTAGAAGATGAGCAATTAAATAGTCCTGAGATGGTATGTTGGATGTTGTTGGGGCCAGTAATGGTGTTGTCTGGGTGTATGTGGCAGCAAAGTTGGCATCTGGGTTTATTGCAGGCTCTGGTACCAGTGTCCATGTTAAGTCTGGTGATTGTATTATTGTGGGTGAGGAGTTGTTTAAGATTGGGTGGCTGTCTGTAGGGATTGGGTTTAAGATTGGGTGGCTGTCCAAGGGAAGGGAAAGCTTTCAAATCCTCAGAGACAGGATTCCATCCTGGGTCATTAAAAATACAAAGCTGTGAAAAGGGAATGTGAAATAGCCCTAGAGGGAATTTCTCAGATTCCTCTGTATTTGCCCACTTCTGGAATTCATGGGAAAAGAGGAGGTTAGCATGAGTTGCTGGAGAAAGCAAATATTATCTATGGGTTACAAGCAGCCTTGCCCAGCCATTATCCAAAGAAGAAGTCTTCATTTTCAGCATGGCCATGACTGGATAACCAAGCAGAGTAGAAGATTTGTCATCTTGCCAGCCCCTGACAGGACAAGGTCAGATTTCACCATTTAAAACCGCAAATTATAATGCCCCTCTCCCAAACTAATCCTCGCTCCCTGCCAACCAAACTGTCTATTTCCAGTTTTTCATTATGAAGTGTCATGACCAGCACCACCCTGGGAACTGCAAGGCTCTCATACAGTGACCATACCAGGTGACAGAATAACACAAATAGTTAAGGTTGCAACAAAAAGAGTTTTCCCTCACCAACCCAATGACTGCAAGACAGAATCTATTTCCTTGAAAACTGCTCCAATCAGACTTAAGAGTTGACAGGAAAGTGCAGCAGATCCTAGGAGTGGACGGCAATGTTCCAGCTCAGCTTCTGTGGCAGGGTACAGGTGACTAGATTGTTCAACCTGTAATTGGGTTCACATCCATGTTCCGTCCTGTTCTAGTACAAGACCATATGAGAACATGGCTAGAATATTTTTCTGTTCAAAACTGGAAGGAGGGTGGAGAGTGGAGAGGGCTGGCCTGGGCCATAGGGCAAGTTGACTTAGATCTCCAAGGTCAAACCCCATTACTCTCAACTCAACTGTACCACCTCTGCCAAGCAACAACTTGAAAAAACAACAACAACCCCATGGCTTATTAAACTAAGGCACCTTTGATCATGTAAGTAATAACCTGCAGGCCATTTGTTAACCGTGGAACTGTAAGTGTCTGGTGGACTGATGAAGTATCAGTCTAAAGGACTTATGAGTTTGGTCATATAGTTTAATAAGGAAAAATCTCTCGGCCTGATCCAGCGGCTACCAAAGTAAGTGGGACTCTCTCCATTAATTTTAATGAGTTTCAGATTGGACCCTCAAGCTGTTATTGATTTCCGTCAGCTCTCCCTTGTGCTCTGTTGACTGTTATAAACCCATCTGTGCTACTTGCCTATTTTCTCTGGACTTGGCATTCAATCTACCCCATAACCTGTCACCACTCTTTTCTGTGAGCTAGCTAGTCTACACTTGTAGCTTAGTGCAACCCAAAGCTTGTGTGGTGTGGATTCACAATGCATGCAATACCTCTAGACAGTCAGGAAACTACTCCTTGTTGCTTTTTAAGAAGCAAACCCTGTGCTCCGAAATCAATAGGATATTCTTTATCAGAAAAAGTCTGCCTCTCCTATGCTTCCTCTGCACATGACTCGCTTGCCTGAAACACCCCAAAGAATGCCCTTTTACTCTCACTCTCCCCAATCTCATGGAGGAATGTGCAACTGTACAAAAATCATGCTGTAGCTTTATGCAAATGTGTAAGCAGCCCTGTATTATAACACAAACCTGGAGGAAAATAATTTTGGCTGGGCAGACCAAAGCATTGAAAGAAAATGAGCTGAGGACACAGGGATCGATCAGAAAGGAAAATCATGATAGAAGGGCAACTTTTCTGTCATCACTCACTTACGTATCTTAAGTTTGGGTGAAAACCACTCTATTTCAAAGTGGTACAGTTTAAACACAAACACAACTTCCAGATATACATCAAAAGCTGCACTCAGATCCTCTTCTTCCTCAGCCCACCCCACATGTAGATGTTGCAGCTCAGCTACAGATTAGTGTTGCAATCCAGTGCACATTTTGGAGTAAGCTGCACTACAATATTTGCTTCCGAATAACGATGCACAAGGTTGTGCTGTACATCAACTCAACAATAAGCTGTACAAGCTTTACATTCTACATATGCTTTATTTTCTTTCCCTGCCAAAAGAAAGATGCAGCCTGTCTATATAGAAGTCTGCCTTTAAGACAATGGGGCTCCCCTTTTTGTTATGGGTATATCAGGACTGTAGTCATTCAAGGAGTGTCTTCATAATCACTGCACATTTATTACAAGGCATCAGCAGTGGTTATGCAATGCACACTCTTCATCTTGCTGTAGTCTTTACCCTATCAGATTTAAGGATCTTAATGCCATCTGTACTGAAAAAGAGCCTTACATCCATTATGTAAATCACCGTTCACAGCCAATCAAATCTTAGGAAACAACATTACTGAGAAATAAATGTATGGTTATGGGTCAGTAGCTGAACAGAAACTTTGCATTCCAATTGGTGGCAAAAACTCAATTTCAGTGTAATTTAAAAATTACTCAAACTTGTTAAAGCCCTAAGTGGAAACTGGTTCAATTTAAAACATGGCCTGCAAGTTAACAGGTTAAACCACACTCAACAATTAAATCATCCAAGTGGGTATCAATAACAGACTGATAAAAGAAAATTACTCCCTACTGGAAAAGAAATTAAAGGGGATAGTGAATCAAATGCCCAGAAGGGGTCTAGGCAAGGCTGCCAAACACCAGAAGGTTTTCTATAACCCAAGGATGCCATAAAATGAGTTTGTTGAATTGGTAATTGTCCCAGGTTTCTTCAGGGAGAGGGCACAATATGACACATATTATTCTTATTTATTGGCAAATGCCCCCAAGATCCTTATAAATTAAGCTGCCGATTCCACTGGGCTTTGATTTTCCCCAGTTAAAGTGTTCACTGTAAATGAATGTGACAGTAGGTGTCTCCCTGTCTTCAAGCTCACCATGGGGAAAAAGGGTTTAATCAGATATGAGCCACTCATCATACTGCATATTACTGAACGCGACCAAAGAAAGGCCATGGACAGCCTTCAGTGAAAGCACGTGTGTTATCAGCATATCTAGATAGTAATAGGGGCTGGCAGCTGCATGCACACAGTACAGGAGATTCCAAGCCTTACCATTGACTAGCTAATGGCTTGTAAAAAGCCAAAGAGCTTTCAATGACCTAGAGGCTGACCTGCTAGATAATCTTACACCATAAACATCATACGGTATATTATGCCATAAATATAATATAACATTTTCAGTCCCTGTAACAGCAAACTCAGGTGGTTGAGCCCTGAAAAAACTGGAACCAAAACAGGCCCACTGAGAACAAGAGGAGGGTATTATCATGACGGACAAATTTGGAGGTATGCAGAAGTAAAGCAAAAGTTTTAAATACCCCTCCCAAAGACGTATCTGCCCTGCAAAACAGCACAATGAGAATGTTGAGTGGCCTTAAGCAGCCACAGAGCTTTGAGTGTCTGCTTATACCGGGTAGCGCCCTGGAGGAGGACATAGCGGGTTGGCTGCTTGATCAGAAGCAATACTATTGCTGGGTAAGGATACGCTGCCACCTTTTCTTGAAGGTACCACTTGTATGTCATGTACCTTATGCAGCTTTACTCACCAGATTGAATGACTATGACAGAAGTCTAAAGCGGAGATGATTTGTCTGAAAAACTTCCTGGCTTCTTTTGGCGTTAATCTTCCTTTCTTTACAAGATAGTCAAAGAGCTCTCCACCAGAGACATGTTCTAGCACCAAATATCTAAAACCAGAAAGGAAAAATACATTTGTTTATATGCGATCAAGCAGATGTTTGAAACATACACACCCATGCATAAATGCTTGCATAATAACCAATAAGCAACTTTCTCTAGAGGGAGCAAAGTGAGACAATGTGAAAGTTAGTGCCTTTGTAGTACGTTTTTAGCTGCAATTGAATGTCTGGAGTTCTTAGATATCTCTTGGAATATAGGCTTAAAAACAACAAGAACAGATGACTTCATTGCTCTCAGTATCCTTTTTAATTGGTCTCCAATGCTTAAAGATACATTCTGCCTAAAAGGACCATGGATCTACCTATGGGGCAGTATCTGCTACCGTAGATAGAGCAATGACTTTTAGGTACACAGTGGAACTTCGCTGCCCTCTCTTCTCTCCCCATGCCTCTCTGCACATTTAAACTCTATATGCAGTGACATGAAGTTCCGAATTGCAACCACATTAGCAGTAAAATTGTTTGCATGCTAAAAAATGATCATGTGGCAGCAAATTTCCAACTTTCAGACTTAGAAGTAGGTGACTAATAAAACATTTGCAGTTGTTTTGTTTTGTTTTGAGGTGCTCTGAAAAGCATGGATTCTTCTGTAAATTTAATCCCATCAGAACTGACTTACACAAGAGGCAATTAAGGAAAAGAATAAAGAATTACCAGGACGTTTTTAATATTTGGTAACTGCAAGATTATTATATACAATGTACCATATATGCAGATTGTTTTGCTTTTTAATTTTTGAGATTTTCATTTTCATTTATAAGCCACTAGAGTTTGATTTTATCATTGAAAGGCAGGATAAAAACACCCAAATATAAAAAGTATAAATAAATGATTAGATGCAAAAAAAAATCATATGGAAGACAAAGTTCACGAGTGAAGAACAACAAAAGTATCGGGATAGTTCTGACTCAAAAAAATTAACAAGTAATGTAGGAGTTAAAGCATGGTAGAAAATCACTTCTTTTCATGAAATATGGAATGAAGAAGAATCAGGTAAAAGCAAATAATGGAAACTCTTGTGCACTGTCATCCTTTGCATATTAACCTGGAAATATATCCATTCAAACTTACTTGATTAAAATGTATAGGGTATCATGGTGTTCATTGTGATAACATTTTTTTTCCTTATTGGAAATACCTTCATTTGTGTGTTATTGTATAAGGATGGTGATGCATCACAATCAATTTTTAAAAACAACATTAAAAGGGATAATGGGGCAATTGCTGTTTGATAGAGTTAGATATCTGGTCTGCCAAGTCTGGCACTTTCTGTTCTGCTAGCAGCTCCCCAATGTCTGCTATCTTTTGACTACAGATTCTGGAGATCACACCAGGGACCTTATGCATGGTCTAACCTCTAAATTATTCGCTTAATTTTAGAACCATCTTTCAGGAAAACATCAAACTATGATAGATATCAAGAGTGTGTCTCTATCTGCTTAAAGGAACTATGTGATCAGTTTCCATCACAATCAGATACTATGAAACCAAAGGTTTGCTATGTGAAGCTAAACCAAGCCAATAGTCCCCACTAGTCAAATGGGGCTTAGATACAAGTGGTACCAAACCGTTCTCAGATTCCCATGCTGTCATCATGGGAAATAATTCCTGTCCTGGGTGCACACTATGCAGAAGTGACCCCAGGATCTTTAGTTATAACCCCCCTTTTTAATAGCATCTATGGTATAAGATGGGCCTAGAATACCATGCTTGGACAATGTGGTGTTTGATTCATTTT
Organism: Zootoca vivipara; assembly: GCF_965207765.1. Lineage (NCBI taxonomy): Eukaryota > Metazoa > Chordata > Lepidosauria > Squamata > Lacertidae > Zootoca > Zootoca vivipara. The sequence goes on along the minus strand of NC_142582.1, from coordinate 60,729,632 downwards.
TCTGCTATGAAACTCTGTAGGGAACAGGTTATTGTCCAAGTCTCGATCTAGTGACATCTGGCAAATCTAGTGGTATGTCCAAAATTAGCTTTCTAATTAGGGACTTGGATAACTCATTCCTTCTGCTGTGGACAGCTGATGTTTTGGACAGGGTAAAGCCGTAGGACAAAACTGTATGTAGCTTAAGGTATAATACTAATTTAGATACAACACCATTCATTTATAAAGATGTGTAGACATGCAGACAGATGCCCTCCATTACACAGACTTCAAGCTCAGAAAATTACAAGTCTAGCATTTTTCTTACCCACAGTAGGAACAGCGCAGCAAATTTATTTATTTATCAACTTTCACTTATTAAAAATGCCTCAATATGCAGCATCAACATCTTGAATGAAAAGTAAAACAAACTGAGGGGCAGAGATAATTCAGAGGGTTATTTATTTTTGTTCACCACCCAGAAGCGTCAGAGACAGTAATGGAAACAAATGGAGTAAGACATTTTTAAAAGATTGGTGCTCTTGTCTCGTCAGGGGAAGCAAGAGGAGCACAGAGACAATGTATTCTGTGCTAACAGCTCTGCTAACATGAGGAGAGTGGCAGACTTGTTTGTTAAGCAATGCTCAAGGTGCAAGAGCTGATACACAAAGGAGGTTTTCTGTGTAATGCAACATCTCAAATACTCTGGCTCTAAATTACTAGTGCACCAGAGACACTAACAGAAGCTATTCCTTCGCATTCAATCAATTCCCTTCAAGATTGCCTCCACCAGATGGCTTTGATTAAACAGCCTTACTTTAGTACCCAACTCCTGCTCCATGCTCTTGAATTGAATTAAACTCAATCCCACCATGGAATGGGAATATAAACATATTTACCAAATACTTCTAACTACAGCTATTAACTACAAGTTTATTACTGTGAACCTAGACGCTTTCGCAGAGATTGTATGTGCACACATTTTTTGATTATCCATTTTACAGGTCAGTTCTCAAAGGTGGAGAGGTTCCTGCTGGGATTTAGAATCAATTGCCAAGATGGCTAATTTTGATTTCCTCCTGCTTTAAGGATTATTCAGTACTCTTACTAATCTCATAGACATTTCTTTGCTGGTTCATCTATCTGTGAGCGTTTTTACATGGAAGTAAGCCCCACTATGTTCAATAGGTTAGGATTGCAGCTGCAAATACCTTCCCAGTTAGTATTACAAACATAGACAGATGTCTTTGACTGAAACTACAGGGGCAGAAATTAAATAATACAGTTGGTCCACATGACTCAGCTTTCCCATCTTTTTGGGGAAGGAACTGTGTGTTTCCAGAATTGGAATGGAAGAAGACTATCAATTATGTCCACATTTGTTATATTTTAGAAACTTTTCTGCAGTTTCTTGCACATTAAAACATATCCTGCTTACTCAATGTATTTAGGAGCTTGCATCTGAGTCACTGAACAGAAAATAATATGTTTGTCATTTTGGGGTCACCTTGTTCATTCATGTGCAACACATGGAAGGTGACAAATGGGGTGCTGGGCAGGATCTGATATGGTCTCTATCATTCGTAGAGATGCCAACCTTTGTCCAAAATGGCCCCCCCTCTCATCCCCCCCCCAAAAAAACCACTGCAGGCTGTGTGAAGTTCTACACTGCTCTCATGACCCCAGGAATGTTCCTAGCAAGTGGCAATGGAAGTCAGCACACAGGTGCTAGCCCTTTCCCACCAGGGTAGTGGCTGCAAGAAAGGAAATGCCGGCCACAGGAAACTCAGACTCCGTGGTGGAACCAGAACACTAATGCGGTGGGCTGAAGCACCCACTTTAGACACTGGTAAAAGGGGAGGCATTCCAGTGGCCGCAGGAGGATGGGGGCAGGGAGCAACACATTGCCATTTTTCCTCAGGTGGCTAAACAGGACACACTGCCCCTGCTCAGTAGTGCTCATCAACAGCTAGCTGCTTCCTTCCCTAAGTCCAAAGTGCTGACAAAAGAGTTAAAAAGAAGTTGAAGTAAGAAAGGAGGTTATGAGATGAAGAGAAGGAGGGTGAGTGGAGAAAATTGAGGGGTATATGGGAGGGAGCACAAGCAGAAGATAGGGAGAATAGGAAGCAGCAAATGGAAAGAGTTCTATTTGTTCCACTTTGATTTTGCAATACCTTGTGACTTTCCTGTAGTTATTTCTATTATGTTATTTGGGGTGGGCTTAAATGAGCAAAATGCACTATAATGAGGGCTCAAAGCAGCACTTTCTTTCTAGAAAAAATTGCTGGTACTCAACAGCAACCAGGGGGAGGGCCCAGCGAATGGGGCAGGGGGTGGCCTGACACCAAGACTGGGCAGTGAGGGTGGGTTAGCTGTTCGACACTCCCTTGCCTACCCACCCACCTGCCGCCCAGGTGAAGAGGCTTCCCCGCCCTGCTTTGGGAAGGAGGCAGCAGGACTCCAGGATCTTTCAGAGCATTGCACCTCCTTCCCTAAGCTGGACAAATGCTTCCCAGGCTTAGAGAAGGAGCCATGATACTCTGACAGGATCCAAAAGCTCTCCGACCTCCTTCCCCCCAAAAGGTAGCAGTACTGCGTATCATTGCGTTCCACCAGGGGGAAAAAGTGCACTGGCTTAAAGCACCAAGAGACCAAGGTATGTCTCTGGGTCATAGCTGCCAAGTTATCCCCTTTTTTAAGGGATTTTCCCTTATGCTGAATAGGCTTCCTCGCGAGAAAAGGGAAAACTTGGCAGCTATGCTCTGGGTCCTCACTGAAAGGCAGAGATAAAACCACATGAAGGAAAACTTTGGAGCTTAAAGGGAATGTGATTCAACTGTTCATGGGGAAATAAACAAAGTGCTCAATATGAAGAATGGTTTTATCCTTCAGAGAAAATTGGAACGATTATATGAACCAACCAAGTGATCCTTCAGCAAAAGGGGGGGGGGAGTTTTATTTATTTGGTTCTTATTTGCTTTGTTGTTTTCCCATCTGTATCACAGATTCACCTCCTTGCTAATAATAGCTAACAAGCTCCTAACCTCAAATGGCTCCTTTAGGTATCATCACATCAGAGAGACTAGCAGCCAGGCTAGATATTCTTTTTCTGAACATACTGAAACTCTGAGCTGATCTTAAAAGACACAGAAAGCTGTAACAGCAGCACTGCGATGGCTAAATTCTCCACTGCAGAATTATCTGGAAACATCAGGAAGAAAGCAAACTCTAGAATTCTAGGTTCCCAAATTCTACAGTTTCCATAAAATATTTAGCTATCAGCACACAACAGAGTATTCTGTATATACCCACAGACATACCAGCAAACCTGTATTACTCTCCCTTTCTTGTTTTCTGGGAGATTCAGGTAGTCGCCCCCTCTGCCAAAACAAGTTGAACCCAATTATTATTGATGTGGTTGCATGGAGAGGAGCCTGATCTGCCTTAGCTTGGAGCTGGCACTGCAACATATGAGGATTTTACAGCCCTCAGCTTTCTGCCCTAGCCAGTGGAAATGGCACGGCTTTAGTTACTGCAGGGGGTCTGCCAGTGATAGGATTGCTGCATCAGTTTTCATCTATAAAATGTGAAATAAGTACTACTACTACTAATTTATTATTTATACCATGCCCATCTGGCTGGGTTTCCCCAGCCACTCTGGGCAGATTCCAACAAAATATTAAAATACAATGGTCTGTTAAACATTAAAAGCTTCCCTACACAGGGCTGCCTTCAGATGTCTTCTAAAAGTCTGGTAGTTGTTTTTGTCTTTGACATCTGGTGGGAGGGCGTTCCACAGGGCAGGTGCCACTACCGAGAAGGCCCTCTACCTGGTTCCCTGTAACTTGGCTTCTCACAACAAGGGAACTGCCAGAAGGCCCTTGGCGCTGGACCTCAGTGGGACCTACTCATTGGGCTGGTTTGCATGCAATGCAAAACAATAGTTTAGCATTGAACAAACGAGCCTCAGTGAGCCTGAGCAAAGCCTCAAGTGCCTCACTCTTCCTCCTCTTCCTCCTCCTCCTGTGCAATTTGGATTCATATTTTGGAATTCCTTTGCCCTTTCCCCAATTCCCAGCTTGTCATTATGAATGAATTAAGAATCAGTATTTAAAATAAATTATATTTTGTTTGAAGTTGGATTGTTTTGCCATTGACTAGAGTTTATTTTAAAACGTTTTCCTGGTTCATATGTAACAAGCCACAAATCATGGAAAGTGAACCCTGAATCACAATTTATTTCTCCTCCCAGCTGCACAAAAGGAGAAGAGGGGAGTGAGAGCTGTAGCTGGGCTCTCTGAGGCTCATGCACGTAACGATAATTAATCATAGTTTACTGCTACAAGTGAACAAGGCCTCTAGGTCTGTTCCTATGCACCTGAGTTTACGAGCTTATAAATAGTAATTTGCCTGTTTGCCATAGTGAGTAAGAATTTACTAAAGACAACCAGGCTGAGAAGCTCTAGTTAACTTATTTTTAATCATCAATATGCCTATATATATATATATATATATATATATATATATATATATATATGTAGCTGGGCTGGCTTGTAAACTTTTGTGAGGTGGGGTTGAACTTCTTTTGGGGGGGAGTTTGGAAAAAGGAATAGAAAGATTATTATCTATTATTTTTTAAAATCAAAATGTTAATCTAAATAAAAACACAAACCAAAAAGAAAAAGAAGAGAGAAATACATGATAGAAAGATAAAGAAGGGATAAAGGGGAGAAGAAAAAGAGAAGGAAGGAAGGAAGGAAGGAAGTTCTGATTCTTCGCCTGTACATAAATGTTATTCAACTCAGCCACTCCAATATAACACCCAATAAAACCACTTTCTATAAACCAACATCAGGCCTTGCCCCTGCGACAGTAGGTGCCTGGGGCATGCCGACGTCACTGTGGGGTGTGCCAACATGATGCACACACACTATAAGGTGTGCTGATCTGATGTCAGGACATCCCTGTGACATGCGTGTACCACCCAGTGGAATATTGAGGGTCCCGGACCCTTCATAAAAAATTGTGGGTGCCCAGGCACCCTGGGCCCTGCATAGACGGTGCCTATGAACAACATTGTCTTCAATCCTCAAACCCAAATGTCATTAGTTCATTTTCTTTTTCACACAAAAAGTCTATGGGAGGTTTCCATTTTTTAGTAAATGTTAGCAATGACTTTTCTCTGATTAAACATGTCAGTTTTGCCATCTCAGCTAAGTCCATTGATTTTAACTACCGTATTCCTCCATTGTTGGTAATGATTAATCTTTCCATCTTTGTGCATATAAAAGTGTCACCATTATAATCATATATTGAAACAAAGTTCCATAAGCTTTTTTCTAATTGTAGATCCATAAGCCCTAGCAGGAAGAGTTCTGCCTTTAGTTGAAAATTAACCTTCAAAATTATCCATATCAGTGTGTGTGTATTTGTATCGGGGGGGGGGGGCTTTTTTACATGTCTACCAAGCACGGTAAAATGTCCCTTCATGTTCTTTAAATTTCTAACACATATTTTTATACAGTACATTCTAAATAACTTCTCAGGAGTAAAATATCAACGAAACATCATTTTATAAAAGTTTACTATTAAAGCATAACACAATGTGTATTTTAACCCTTTGGTCCACATATGTTCCCACTGTTCCACCTGTATTTTATACCCAAAGTTTTTTGCCCATTTAATCATACATTCTTTAACTTGCTCTTCTTGCATTCCAAATTCCAGCAGTAATTTGTACATTTTCGCAATAACATGTTCATCATTGTGGGGTGGGGATGAACAAATAAACATTTGGGCACATTCACCTTGCTAAGTACTAAACCAGAGGGCAGGGGTGTATCAAATATCCTCTGTGAAATTGCTGGGTAAGGTCAGCTAGAAATACGGACTGACGCAGCTGTGTACTAAATAAGTGCTTGGACATATAATAGACTAGATGGGAGCCATAAACGGAAGTTTGTTCAGACAAGATGGTGGTATTGTCTGACCAGGCGAGTGGTGTTCACCTTGTTTTGGAGGTAGTTGTACCCCTAAAGGAGAGGTGGGACATATTTTTCAGCTTGAGGGCACCTTTCTCTCATCATCAACCTTCCACAGAGCAGTGGTGGATAGGGCCAAAACCAAAGTGTGTCTGGCAAAGAGAAGATGGAGCATGGCTCTCAGCCTAGCCTACCTCACAGGGTTGTTGTGAGAGGGAGAGAACCATGCCCTATTAGCTCCAATGGAAAGCTGCCAACTTGTCACACACATATGCCAACTTGTCACACAAAGGGGAGCTTTTGAGTAGTGGTGGGGGTTGCTGATCCAAAATTGTCACTAGAGGCATGGGTGTCCTCTGTGCCTCAGAGTGGCTTTAATCGTTTTAGGGTGATATACCAGCTGTGACCCTACCTAGACAGAGAAGCTTGCCATGGTCTGGCAAGCTCATGTTTGGATTATTGCAACATGTTGCACATGTGGTTGCCTTCAGTTGGCCCCAAATTAGGCAATGAGATTGTTAACTGGGACTGGACAGTCTGAACTTTGTACACCAGTGATTCACCATCTGCACTGCTTGTCAGTCTTTCTTTGGGTCCAAGTTTTTACTTTTAGTGGAACAGATTGGAACCAGGTCCCAAGAATTTGCCTCCTTGCATAAGTACTTACACAAACCTTAAGATCATACTCAGAGGCCATTCTCTGGGTACCTCTGCCAAGTGAAATTCAGCAAGTGGCTACTAGGGAGAGGGCTTTTTTATGTTGGCCACCCCAGGTGTGGAATGCCAAGAGATGCTCACCCTTTTTGTGGTTAACCTTTTAAAACCTACACACATTTTTAGAATGTGTGTCTTTAATGATTTTAGTCTCTGAGGCTTGAGTTATATAATTATTTTATTGTTGGTTATTTATATTAAAATTTGATTGATACTTTAAGCTTCCCAGAGGACTTTGTTACTGCCTGCCTTGTTAAATAAGTATATAGAACAGGATTGATCATGGCTGTCCATATATACCTGAGATACAGCAAATGGTAGGAGGAAGACCTTTGGGTCAACTCCATTTGCCCTTCCTTGGCTCCTTTAATCCGTTTGCCTTTTACAGTTGCAGAGGCGTAACTTCAGACATGCATGCAGTAAGTGCTATGCCGGAAATAAAAAGTAGCCCCATGTTCTCCCAAAATAAATTCCTGGCACCATATGCAATTAGGAAACAAGAATGACCAGAGACAAAACTCAGCAGTCAACAGCACCATGACTCCCATGTCTTGAGTGAAATTAGTGATCCAAGTCAGAAGCCAAGCACTCACGTAAGAGCAGTTTTTCCTTCCTCAGTATATTTAGGCATGAAGTATTCTTTTCTTTTGATGCAACCAGTAATTAGGAAACTCATTATATTTCGCAGCTATAGTTTTGCACAGCTAGTGATCTGGTTAGTTCAGAATGAAGGGGAACTGCGGAAGAGAGTTACAGTGAAACAAACACCCTTCTACACTTAAATCAGCATTTTTCTTTGGGGGGAGCGGGAAAGAGAGAAATCCCAGTACGTTTCTACTCAACATACTGAAAGTGTCCAACCCAGACTGTTACAAAATTCTTTCAGGACTTTCCCCCTAGTGCTGCTTTCTATTGATTAAATAATCTCTATTAGATATTAAGCTCCTTGTTATTGGTGAGGCATATAAATTATTCAAGAGCTATATAAATTCTTATGGCGGGCATGAATTTTTAAACCCTCATTTGGTACTGAGCCAAGACCTCTTCATTTAAAAATTGGGTTCCCCCCTCCCCATTTCCCTCTGGCAGGAAATGAATAGATGTGTGCCTATGATTTTATTTTGTTCTAAGGGGGATCATCTTAACACCCACTGATTATTTGAAGGGATATGTTAAAAACAAAGGTTGCTAGGCATATTTAGGATGAAGCTAAAGAGGTGTGTTTTTATGCTGCCGAACCACTTGAGTCTTTGATTTATTGGGGATGAAAGGCTTTTTTGAATGCTACTTTGCCTGTTATTTATAGTGTGTTGTTGTGCATGCCTAAACACCACCAAATATCTGCATAGGGGTATACAGCCACCCAGAGGGATCTCCAGGCTATGTTGGGCAAGCTTAACACTTCATCAGCCAGTGCCCTTTCCAAAGAAGCAAATTTCCTTTGCTCCAGTGGCCAATTATCAGGGCTCCCCTAGCAATCCTACAATGTTCCTGACTTTTAGTTTTAAGAATCTCTCTGTGTGTCCAAACTCTGCCTTCTGATGAATTTGTGCTCCTCTTATATTCCATTACCGTACTATGCTTTTGTTGCCCAATATGTTGGTATCCTGATTATTCTCTAAATGGGCTATGGTTTATTCACCATGAGGAGGATTGCAGTAGTACCCCTCCCCCCCACAACCCCCCCCCCTACTCAGTGGCATATAAAACTCCATGTGGCATCTTCTTCTCAGATGACTCTGATTGCTATAAACAGATAAATTGTGGAGAAAAAAATAAGGTACAGTGGTACCTTGGGTTACAGACACTTCAGGTTACAGACGCCTCAGGTTACAGACTCTGCTAACCCAGAAATAGTACCTCAGGTTAAGAACTTTGCTTCAGGGTGAGAACAGAAATCACATGGTGGCGGTGTGGCGGCAACAGGAATTTCAGGTTAAGACGGACCTCCAGAATGAATTAAGTTCTTAACCCGAGGTACCACTGTAACACATATACTTCTCATGTAAGATTTGTATTTTTGTACATCCTTGACTAGTACAAAGGTATACAAGTGAAATTATTATTCCAATATTTATTTATAACCTTTTTTTGATAAATGCATTCCAAATGTCATTATATTGTCCAGACACAATCTATGTCTATTGCAATTTTTCTTCTAGATTTCCCCCCCTTTTATGCACTTTTTGTTTCTTTTTTATATTTGATTTCATTTGATTGAAATATTTTCAATAAAATATAAGGTTGTGGTATTTTTTTAAAGTAAGATTTGAATTTTTTTGTATTTTTATATTCTAGATTCCTGATGAAAAATTAGAAATAATTCTTACATTACAAAGATGTTTCCATAGATATTAATGAGGCATTGACATTTATTTATATGGCATCCTACAATCAGGGGCTGGCACTATGCTGTGGCTTTGCCATTGAGCATGGCACATTGTTCACTCACTTACTTTCCTGCAATGATTCTTCCTGCCCGGAGAACACTGGAAACAATGTGATGTAGAATTGATCTACACATGCAGCAGAATATGGACCATACCTGTCTGAGTGCAGGTGAGAGATCTCATGCTTTGAATGCTCCATTTATAAAGCTACATTCACATGGAAAACTAGCATATCATAGGGAAGACTAGACCAAACTCTGGCATACTAGTTTTCCATGTGTAGGCATTGCTGTCTTTTCTTTTTTTAAAAAGGGAGAGCATTTAACTTGAGATTGACCCAACTGCAGTCTGAACCAGATTCCAGGAATCATTCTACTGCATGTGTAGGTCACCTCCTAGTCAACTTGACCTTTCTACATATTAGAAAGAAAACCAGGATTGTAGCACAATGAGTTGTCTCATTAGCTAAGCTAGGCTGCTAAATTTTTAATTCCCCCCGCCCAAATGCATTTTCAGCCTTAAATAAACTGTAGAAAAAGGATTTGATTCATGACTGCATTAGGAATCTACTCAACCAAAGCCTCTTGTCACAAATTAAATCATAAACCCAAAGTAAAACATGATTTGTGAAATTAACATTTATCGAGGAAATATTCCCCAGCGCTGCATTATGCTTAGTCTTTGGCATCCAAAATATCAGCCATAATTCATAATATTCCTAAGAAACCATGCCACCAGCATTGCCATCAAGGCAAGGAGTTTGATGGAAAAGTGATGCAGTAACCAGGGACTCACATTAGATGGGGATGAGCTGTGCTGTATTTCTTAGTAACATCAGCATTCCTCCTTCCACCCTTGAACCATGTGTGCTGTCAAATTACTTGAACCCTTTCATCCCTCCACTGGCACTCCCCTGCATTGTTTAATATTATCCAAATCTCATTGATTGATTGATTATCTTTCCATATTTCCAGTCTTATAAACTTTGTTTTAATAATGAGCAATGACATTTACCACTAAATCAGTATAATTTTCCTTAAATTATCATAATTAATCATAACAGCTAGCTTTTTATACGTTGACAACAACTATTCTTCATCTGAGGATCCTGGGATAAGGTTCTCTGAGATACATCTTTTTTAAAACCCCAATTTACAGATGGAGCAACTGTAGTTTAGATTGTCATGGATGAACTGCTCGGATCCATACAACTATTCAATGGTGTTGCCGGCTTTTAAGGCATTGAATTTCACAATGCAATTACGATGATAAAATGTGCATTAAAATGCATATGATAGTGAGAATAATTTGGAGAAATTGCTTTGCAAAAAATGTGTGTATTAGGGTAAATTCCATACAAAAAATGTGTATATTAAGAGAAATTCAGACTGAAATGCTGATGAATTTTCATGAGGACTTTAAAAAATATTAACAATAATGAACACAAATTGATACAGACATGTGGAGAATTGAACTTAAGACTGGAAAAAACGAGAAACTGAAAAAGGCAGAAATGAACAGATCTACCAATGCCTACTTAAAGTGCAATTCTATGCAGGATTAGGAGTAACTACACGAGATTAGGTTGTTGTAGAAACAACTTCAAAGAGTTCTAGGGCAATTTAACAATGTACAGATCTGCCGTGAGATGAGCTTTTGTGGATAAGCATGGATATACGAAATCTTGATTCAAATTTACGCTCAATTACAAAGCTTGTTAGGAAGCCTTGAGAATATCATCACCACTCAGCATAAACTACCTTACAAGGTTGTTGCATACAAACATAAGGTAAGGTAATAAATAACACTATGGCGGGAAGGTAAACTAAAGAGCGTTTCCATGTGCTCTGGAACTCGTCACGGGATCCCATTGCGCCAGAAGTGGTTTAGTCATGCTGGCCACATGACCCGGAAAGTTGTCTGTGGACAAACGCCAGCCCCCTTGGCCTGAAGCAAGATGAGCGCTGCAACCCCATAATTGCCTTTGACTGGACTTAGCTGCCCAGGGGTCCTTTACCTTTTTTACCTTTATGCATACATACATACATACATACATACATACATACATACATACATACATACATACATACATACCTATGGTGGGACTTATGTCTGAGTAGACATGCCTAAGATTGCGCTATAAAACACTATTCTGACCTCTGAGTAGGAAAGGGAGGATACAGATGAAACAAATAACATTTCTGGTCATAAAGGTCTCTGCTTTCACCTCATGCAAACAATAGTATTTTCCACCTTTTCAATGCTGTACTTCAAAATGATCAGTCCAGTTTTAAAGTAGCTATGTGGTAATCATATAAAGATAAATGTAACTTCATTGACCTTTTAAGATATGGGGTTGGGAGGAACACAATTATATGACATTGATTCCTGATTGTGACATAAGATGGTGTTTTGGTGTTTTTTGTTTTACTGTGCAACCACCCACCACTCCCCTAGGCCTAAATTACTCATTCTTAGAACAATTAGTTTCCTACAGGAGAAACCATAATGATTTCAAAATAGTAAATTTTGGGGCACAGGTAGGAATTATGTACAATTGTCAAGTTGCTTTAAGACATTTTATGTAGTCGGTGACAAAATAATAATAATGCCCATCGCTTTACTGACTACTGCACACACCTCTCTTTCTCTCTCTCTCTCTCTCTCTCTCTCTCTCTCTCTCTCTCTCTCTCTCTCTCTGTGTGTGTGTGTGTGTGTGTGTGTGTGTGTGGTGTGTGCAGTCTGTGTACACACACGCCCTCAAGGGGGAGGGAGGGAGGGAGAGAGAGAGAGAGATGTGTGCAGTAGTCAGTAAAGCGATGGGCATTATGACGAAAGATTGCTGGTAGCCACAGTTCACTGCTGAAGAGAATTTCTCACGCCAAAATAAATTACAGCCACTTCTACTAAACCAACCCTTGAACTGTAGGCACAATCTTATTGGATAAAAATTCATTGTTCCAGTTGTATGGTCCACATGGGATTATTACATCCATACAACACTCTTTTCTTGGTTTACCAATTATTATACCCTGACAGAGTTGTGACATTAAAAGGGCTACCTCCAGCAAAGCTTTAATAATAATAATAATAATAATAATAATAACCTTTGCTTGCAATACAGTTAGAAACTTGAAAAGACACCATTTAGTTCCCTCATATGTTTTCTCTTTCTCATTTAAAAATAATTGCCCCACCCCGCAATACACAAGTGAGTTAAGATTAATATGGCATGTCTGTCTGGCAAGAAATTCAATATTTTGGGGTTCTTTTTAATAAACTCTGGGAAACTCTGTCCATGGTTCAGACTCACTGGCTCACTGTGAAAATACTCTAGACAAGCTATATTAATTATTCGTGCAAAGACAGCAGAACAGAGTTGCTGGTTTATTTGGTAGAAGCAAACCCCACCACTCATAAAAACCTTCAGTATCTCAACTGACTATGGGATTTTAATTGCACTTCAGCAAGAGAGACATAATCAAATTCAAATTCAAAAGATTTTAATGACAAAGTGCTTTATTAAACTGATTGGTTGCAAGATCTGCTAGACTTGATGTTGGGCAACCCAAGTTCAAAGTCTAGTGCAGGCAGACTCAATGAGTGGCCTTGAAAAGTCACACACTGGTTTGGTTCTGGTAATCATCTAAATTGTCCTTTAGATAACCGATGGGCAACCTGTGGTTCCAGGGCTGCACATACCTTTAGCTCCTGACCTCATTTTATGCCCCTCCCAACACCTATTGAAGCCCTATACATCCATCCTCTTAAAGTTCCTTCCTTCCTTCCTGTTCACTTCCTCTCATTTTTTCCTGACAATTTTTTTCACAATTGCTCCCTCTCCACTCTTTATGCAACACAGGAGTCTGATATGGACCACTGAGTTATGGCTCTGTATGTAGTTTTAGAACAATTGGAAGGGGCAGTATTTTATTTGATAAAAAAAACATTGCTTTTTTAAAAAACAAAACAAAACAATTTTCTTGTTATATGGCTTCAGGGAAAAAAACATTTTTAAGCCACCAGTCTGAGAACAAATTGGAAGGATACATACCATAGAGGAACATCTATTGATATAGCCATAGTATGTGTATAGCACACTAAAGTCTGAAAAGAATAATTTTCACTTGCTTTCCAAAAGAGCAGCTATGTATATTGGTCTGTTGTACTAAAAGAAAAAAACCTCTGTATGTTCATTGCATAGTAACCCCATCAAACCTAAGGAAGCTTATTTCCCCTAATCTAAATCTAATATGAGGCAGCCAAAATAAAAAATGAAGAAGGGCAAACTTTTGATTCCATATTCAGGTAGGTAGCCGTGTTGGTCTGACACAGTCGAAATATAATTCTCAGAACCTAGAGCTTTCTGCATACAAAGCAGGTGGTCTGCCACTGAGGTGTGGCTCGCTCCTACTCTGTGCTACCACCCAGGGCCAAATGTAGGTTTGATGAGGCCCTAAGCTACTGAAGGTAATGGGGCCCTTTATATGTCCAGCTGTCCTTTGTCAACAACAAAAATTGTCGCTGCTTTTTGTGTTGAATATATGCTACATGGTAATTTATGGACCTAATAGGTATCTAAAGCCATTTGCATATAACAAAATATGTATTTTGTCAAAGTAATTGTTGAGCTAAAAAACAATTAAGAAGAAGTATATTTTGGAGGCCCCTCAAGAGAGTGGGGCCCTAAGCTATAGCTTGTTTAGTATACGTAAATCAGGCACTGCTACCATCATCCCTGCTACCACCAAGCTACTTTACTTCCTCTACTGATATGTATTGCCAGCGATGTCCCCGCAAATCAGTAAGCAACTTTGGCAGTGATAATCACTATCTCCTATACACAATTGCTTTTAGAGGAATACCTGCTGGATTTATACGGTATCACATTTTATGCTAAAAACATGCTGAAGAAAGGGACCAGAACCACATCATAGTACGAATACCAGTTCTACACCTCTACTTAAAGGTAAAGGTAAAGGGAACCCTGACCATTAGGTCCAGTCGTGACCGACTCTGGAGTTGCGGCGCTCATCTCGCGTTATTTGCTGAGGGAGCTGGTATACAGCTTCCAGGTCATGTACCCCTCTACTTAGGCACTGTTAAAAACCTTGTTGGGAAAGCATAAAAATGAAATTTTTGTGGTTTGTGCACCTGCTGTGTACAGCCATTTAGTGGGCTACATCCCATGTTAACGGATACTTAATGCATTTCCCACACACCCATCCCATCCCCTTGGCATGTGAATAATACTTACAAATATTTTTTATTTTCATAAACATCGTGCAGCTTTAAAACATGCGGGTGTTCTATCAACTTCAGGATGGCTATTTCCCGCTCCACCTGAAAGAGAAAAGCAAAACACAAGGAATTGTTAGAATCAGTGTCTTAAGACTACCTTAAGAATCTGTACTACTGTGTGTCTTCAGTTATTACCCACCGCCACCCCTTAAGTACCACTGACTTCCCACGGTGTAGTAACCACACAAAAAACAAAGTAAAAATTCAGGAAATGGCAGGGCATAGAAATAATAATGTGTGCTTAGTAATAATGAATGAACACATTATTAACAACAATATTGTTATTAACTTCCACAGCACTAGGACACACCTTGCTGGGGCATTTGCTTGTGTGCAGGCATCCCTGGAGGGTCTACCATGGCTGACACCTTGCCTGCTCCTCCAGTACCCACTACTACTTACCTTCTCCACCGGCTGTGGCCCTCCATCCACCAGTCTCTCTGTCATGTTTGTGAGTGAGCAAGCTTCCCTGTTGGTGGTCCTCTAAGACCATGAGCCAAGAGTGTGTGTGCTCATGTCCCTGGCCCATTGCAGTGCTTGTAAGTCCACTCACAAGCTCAAGGGAGAATCTGGGAGATGCTACAAGCTCTCATGGGCTTACTCAGCAGCAGTCCTGAAATGAGTTGGGGAGCTGAGCAGCTGCTCGGTTTCTCCAGCCCATTACGGTGCTGCTGCCTCCCCCCTGCCCCCCCCCCAATCTGAAGCCAAGCCTGCTTCTCAGATATGCAAAGTTTACACAAATTATTTCTAGAGGGGTTGACATGTAATCTATTGCAGCAAAAACAACAAAGAGTCTTATGACACCTTAAAAACTACAAATTTATTGTGGCAAAAGCTTTCATGGGTTAGTGTTCCCACATCACATACATGAAATGCTATCCTTAGTGGGCACTTACATGCACATAGCAATATTAAACAATAAAAAATACAAGCCTACAGCAACCTTCTCATGTTTATGAAGATAACTACTTTCCCCCCTTAAATAAGCTAAAAGTGGTATTCAGAAATCCTAAAGTAAAACTATTTCTCCCACACTTTCCCCTCTCTCTTCTCACCATGTGCCTGTCACGCCCTCCCCAAATCTGCTCTAGAGCATTGGGAGAACCTCAGTGCACAGGAGGAGGAGAAATTGGACAATCTCCTTACTGCTACATTGAATACAATCCCATATTTCTGAAGTCTTATGAATGAGGAGTTTACTCTTAAACAGCCTCCATTCATTTAATAATACTGACATTTCTTTCATATGGTACCCAGAGCTTCAAAGTCTGATGTGCAGATTCTGAGTAAAACCCAACTATACCTTCTTACATTCAGAATAGAGGAAAAATGGAGGCAGATTTGCTAATCTCCTCTGATGAACCAGAAGCCTTAATTAATTGCGCACATGAAATTAGCAAATACCCATTTTATTTTGTTTCACTAAGTGTCACTATATGGGTGAATTTACAGTCCATGAACAACAGATTGGCAGGTACACTTATGTAATAACAAACTATTGGTGCCCTAATTACATTGCCCAATGAATTGAGAGGGAAATCTAGAGGGACTGAGCACTTGGCTCTCAAGAAGCAGAATGATACAACTCCAGAAGGAATCTACTCTGAACTCAGTTTAGAAGCTGCTACTGGTGGTACTATTATAGCTGCTTCATCCTGGCATATTGTGTCATAACTTCCTGTGGATGGGCAATTGGCATGGGTCTGGAGAGAGTCAAAGAGGCTCTGGCACACTTTCCTAATGGCCAAAATTAGAAAGGCAGGAAAGCTGGTACGATGCTTGCCTGGCTCTAGACCACAGTATAGATTTCCCCATTTCACTTGCCATGGTTAGGATGTTACTTTGACTGCAGGGCAGAACAGAGATCACCACTTGTACTGTGCCACAGCTAAAGCACATTTTTTTTAAAAAAAATCTAGGCTACCTTATGCATTGTGGAGAAGACCTGGAGTATTTCTGATACTGGATCCTGACATGTGTTATGTTCATACCAATAATCCCCCCTTTTTGTTCCAGAAAGGCCTGCAGCACATTGCCTTTGAAAAACCCCTGCTGTTGACGGCTGTGGCAACATGTCCGACCAAAGTGAGAGATGGGGTGCTAGGGCTGTCTCAGGGCACTTCTTAGTTACTGTCCAAAAGCTTAAGATGAACAGGCACATAAAAACAGAGGCTTATGGCTTATGTTGCTCAGACAATGGCCTCAGTTACAGTTTTTCTCTGATTCACTTTCGACACTAAGTGGGGGAGGATAGGTAAAGGTAAAGGTAAAGGGGCCCCTGACCATCAGGTCCAGTCGTGTCCGACTCTGGGGTTGCGGCGCTCATCTCGCTCTATAGGCCGAGGGAGCCGGCGTTTGTCCGCAGACAGCTTCCGGGTCATGTGGCCAGCATGACAAAGCTGCTTCTGGCGAACCAGAGCAGCGCACGGAAACGCCGTTTACCTTCCCGCCGGAGCGGTCCCTATTTATCTACTTGCACTTTGATGTGCTTTCGAACTGCTAGGTGGGCAGGAGCTGGGACCGAGCAACGGGAGCTCACCCCGTTGCAGGGATTCGAACCGCCGACCTTCTGATCAGCAAGCCCTAGACTCTGTGGTTTAACCCACAGCGCCACCTGGGTCCCGCAAATATTGCGTAAAAGAGCAAATATTCACCTTCTGCAACAAACAATCCACTGCTAGGATCTACATGCTGTATTTTTAATTACTGTAAGCTACACTAACTTTTTGGGACACGGGTGGTGTGTGGGTTAAACCACAGAGCCTAAGGCTTGCTGATCAGAAGGTCGGCGGTTCGAATCCCTGCGACGGGGTGAGCTCCTGTTGCTAAGTCCCAGCTCCTGCCAACCCTTTGAAAAGTCAAATTGCAAGTATACAAATAGGCACTGCTCTGGCGGGAAGGTAAGCTGCGTTTCCATGTGCTGCTCTGGTTCGCCAGAAGCGGCTTTGTCATGCTGGCCACATGACCTGGAAGCTGTATGCTGCGCCAGCTCCCTCAGCCAATAGAGCGAGATGACTGCCACAACCCCAGAGTCGGTCACATCTGGATTTAATGGTCAGGGGTCCCTTTACCTTTACCTTATACTAACTTTTTTATTTCTCAGTCATTAGCAAGTCACCCTCTTTTTAGAGGGGTACCTGTCTAGTCTCCCCTCCCCCCTGAAAACAGACTAAGCATCTTGTGGCACCTTAAAGTTTAAAAAAACTGTATAAAGTGGACTCCACAAAAACCTAGGCTATAATAGATTGTCAGCCTTTAAGTTGTCACAAGACTCTCACTTGAGTTTTCAAGCTACACTTATCCCATGCTTCCACAATTTAATAACAAGGGCTAGAAACTTTCATATTAAAAACAAAGCAGTTGATCATTACAAATAAAATCTACAAAGGAACATGCATCTATAGTGTACAATTCTGATGGTTTAATGCAGGATGGTGTAAGTAATATTATAATGCTCAGAGCAAGCTCAATAAATGCTCAGTTATTCTGCAGAAATATCTATGTTTTTTCCTGGCACTTTATAGAATTCTGGATTAGGGTTGAATAATATTTATGTAGTAGAAGTAAATAAGAACCAAGAAAAAAAGTGTCTGATCAACAGTTTGCTCATGGGAAGAAGGTAGTAGGAAAACTTTATCATGAGCACTGATTGCAGTTGAATGTAGCATGACAGAACTTAAAAGAGTTCATTGAGTAATAGCAGCTCCAACAGAGAATCGAAGGAAACTGCAACATGAGTCATTAAAAGGTGCCTGCCCATGCAGAGGTAATTTGTATTAGCTTTTGCTGGTTAAGTGGCACACACAAAATGTACAGGAAGGTGATGAACACTAAATCTATGGCGAAGTGGCTTCTCCAGAGGCCCAGATGATGGTTCCCTATGGCACCAAGAGACACCTGAGTCCCGATTTGGTAAGTCATCAGGACATTTGATTACAAAGTCTGCAGATGATGATGATGATGATGATTATAATAAAGTATTTATAACCTGCCCAGCCCATCTGGCTGGGTTTCCCCAGCCTCTCTGGGTGGCTCCCAACAGATTAAAAACAGAATAAAACATCAAATATTAAAACATTCCCTAAACAGGGCTTCCTTCAGATGTCTTCTGAAAGTCAGCTGTTTATTTCCTTGGCATCTGATGGGTGTTCCACAGGATGGGCATCACCACCGATAAGGCCCTCTGCCTGGTTCCCTGTAACCTCATATCTCGCAGTGAGAGAAGTGCCAGAAGGCCCTCAGAGCTGGACCTCAGTATCCAGGCAGAACGATGAGGGTGGAGACGCTCCTTCAGGTATACAGGGCCGAGGCCATTTAGGGCTTTAAAGGTCAGCACCAATACTTTGAATTGTGCTTGGAAACGTACTGGCAGACCATTGCGCCATTGTGAATTCACTGCTAACTACCAACTCTGTGACACTCATTTCACTAAAGTGGTTATAAGAATCTGCCCTTGCGCTCATACTATACAAGAGAAAACAAAGCACCCCTGAGCTTTTCTTATGCTTTTACATCATATGTGAATGTCAGTATGGTTTCCAGCTTTAAAACTGCACTAGCTAAATGAAAAATTCCCACTCTTCCATTTATTGTTTAGGCTGTTGCCTTAATCAGAACTAGTGATGAGTCCTGGTCTTCTTTTCCAAACCTGGCACCATACTCCTAAAATAAATGTGGCCTCTAGGCTCTAGGAAGGAAAGTATAAATGTTTCTTTCACCCCATCCAGAAAATATGTTTGGGGTGGGAGTTGGTAAAAGGGAAATGCTAAGCACTGTCCCCTTCCTTCCAAGCCCCTCCTGAAACTGGCTCCTGGTTTTAGGATAAGTGACAGAAACATTACTCCTCCCCATAATCCCGAAGCTCCCTTCCAAAGGGGAAATAGAGGCATTGGTCTGCCTCTCACTGCTGACTTTGCCACTCAGTACTGGGGCAGTGAGTATATTTGCCCAAACCACAACATTATCTGCCCAGAGGTGCAGCACTTTCTGGCATCAGGAAAGGAAGACAGTTTGCTGAATGGGAGAAAGTAAACCAAGGGCACCACTCAAGTGGGAGCTAATCTCCCCATACCCACTTCCTTACCAAGTTTGGAGTCTGGAATGGGAAGCATGCCCCCCCCCCCCCGGTGCTGTATCACTTTGCAGCCCACTTACTTTGTCCAATGAAACTCAAGTGAGACTCAAAGAGCCCTTAAGAATAAAGCCAGCCTCAGTTTGCAAAGCACTGAGCTTCTTTCCTGTCTACACCTAAATGGGATGGAGTGCTGAAAACCATCTTTTATGGTAGAGATGCCAAATAAGCTTGCTAGGCTGGATAGGAGCTTCAGAAGTTCATATTTCTCACCTCAGAGAAATAATAGCATTATGAGGTTCCAATTCTTCTACAGCTCAGATTAAAATCTAAGACACAAAAGTATTCCTGTTTAGTCATATAATCCTTCGCTTCCCTTTCCTTTAACAAGACTCAGCAGCTAGAGCAGTAGCAATGTCGTTCCAGCTGTGCCAGGAACACGGAAAGAATAAAAAAATCAAGTCTCTCCCTCCTGTCTCTCTCCAGAGGCATTGGTAGTGTTCCAGGACACAGGCGTTAGTGGCTCTTGGGAAATTTAGTCTTCTCAGAAGCTACTGCAATGGCAATAGCAGTGGCAGATCTGATCTTCCTCCATTGATCATCATATGGCTGGAGCAGGCAAGTTTTGTTTACAGGGCAAAAGGTAGCATTGGGGATGGTGATGATGATGATGATGATGACAGTATTATTATTTTGAGGGGGAAGGGGAAGCAGAGATAGGAAACCAAATATAACATAAGCTACAAGCAGGAAGTTGCCTGTCAGTGTTTGATAGATACATTAGGGACTGATTTTAATAAAAGTCTATTTTCATGAGTGAAAATAATTTCTGTCTTACATAACATAGACGCTAAAAACACTTCCAAACCAGCATGTCTAGTGGTTATATCAGAACACTCAGACAGTACTTCCATTCCTGAATTGGCCCCCGCTTTCTTTGTGACCTTCAACAAGTCAACGATTTCTCTATGACTTACATCCCCCATTGGTGACATGAGATATTTGGTAAAATTGTAATAGCTATCAATTCTGGATTGTACCACCTGGAAACAGGGGAAATCAGACTCCACTAAAATTGCAAGAACAACATGAGGATAATAAATTTCACCTGCCTTTGTCTTTGCTCTCTCAAATGAAATGTCTGTCTGTATTTATTATTGCTTTCCCATGTAACTGAATTAAATACTGAAAGCCAGGGATAATGACACGATCCTTATCCAGATTGCTGTGGAAATTGATACAATGCCATTGTCAACTCTTCCTCCATTCTATAGAAACATTGCAGAGACATTGTGTAGTAGTTCTATCAAAAGCTTAAAGTGTAGCCATGTTTCCAAAATTATCTCTGCAGCGCAGCAGCGAATGTCTGCCTAAGAACAGGATTTCACATTTCCAGGGAAACACCAGTGGATGATATAGGGCAGACAGAGACTGTAGTAATTGTATCACTGGATTGGTTAGGAGAACACAGTGGAAATCCATGTAATCACACAATCAGTATGAAGCCTCTGAAATAAAAACCAAACAGATCTTAAGTACGGGATACAACTGTGCATTCTTTCCCTCACCTTTGCCAACGATTGGTACCACTTTTATGCCTCCTTGCACCAGGAAACCCACATATTGCTTTCTGGCTCCAAGCCAGGAAGGATGAGAGTAGAGCCCTGCAGGGCTGGCTGCTTTAATGCAGATACAATTATCAGAGAGCAAGACAAGCCTCAAACTGCTAGGCTGGAGAGAGGCTCCAGGAGCCTGCAGTAAACCAGAATCATGGAGTGACATTTGCATAATGTTAAAAAGACACATCCATCTGCCACACAAATCCCAGTCCCCAAGAGAGGATTCCAGATTCGTTTTTTGTCCCCCTTTTCTGCAAGGGGCTTTGTCCAGGTCATGGCAAAAGCATTTGGCTGGAGAGAGGGGTCAGAAATGACTTCAAAGTGGACACAAAGGCATATCACTTGCTTTATGACCTTGCAGGTGCCAATTAGAGGTTTTTAGGGTCTAAGCAGGGAGTTGATTAGCTAGTAAGATGCTTCACTGACTCTGCTAATGAAAGAGACTAACACGAAGGCAACATTTCCCTTAGCAGGAACAATGCAAAATATTCACTTATGTCCTCACCTCCAGCCCTTTTCCTCCAGGAGAACTGGCTTCTCTTTGCTTTAAGCTCAATTCACGTGCATGGATGTCGGTGAGAAAGCAGCACTTTATTTCCAATATCCTAACTCGCAACATAATCTGCAGAGCCCATCCTATGTTTCTAAGAGGCAAATGTCATTCCTGTCTCTTATGCATGCTCTTATGCATTTCTTTTACATTCATTTTCCTCACTTTTTGGGTGACTGAGTTAGTTGAGAAAAGATGGAACTGCAAATGTTTGCTCCATAAATGGATAGAAACAGAAGCTAGTGTTACCTTATTCTGTCCATCTGTTTCACACTCACTCCCAGCAGGCCCTCCTTATATAGTAGAAAGCTGAAAGGCTGTCCTCTCCACAGAGGCAGTAGGAAGGGCTGGGGGAACTGGGTAACATTTCCAATCACTCAGGCCAGGGAGTGCAAAAGTAAATTTGAAATTGCCAGCATCAGCCCAAGCACTGAGATACAAATTTTAGTTCCCACACCCTCCTCCTCTAGTTCATGGCCAACTTGCACAGCACCTGATTTAATCACAAGGCCCTTGAGCTGGTACTCAGAAAGGAACAGAGTGCCCCAATACAATTAATAGGTTTTTGCTTGGAATTCCAAGCACTATCTCTGAGTATTGTAAATGTCAGGGAAAGGCCATTTATCCCTCCTCCCTCAACCCACCATTAGATGACTCTTTGTCACCTCATGGGAATTTACAAATGATTCAAGCCATGTTTGAGTTGATGATCAACATGCATTTGAGGAATCACTCAATCGACTGAAAAAGCATAGGAGGGGAAATGTAATCTGAAGTAGGAGACTTCCTCCATACATGTTAGATGCTTGCTTGTGATATATTGGAATAAGGAAAGTTCAACATAACAAAGCTCCATTGCTAGTGAAGCAGCACAACCCCTCTGCATGAAAATGTAATTTTATAACAACAAATTATAATAAATTCTGCTTTTGTTTAGCCTTTCTAGCCTTACTTACACAGCTGTCCCAGCTCAGAATCACTACTTAATACATCATTACATTCAACTATTTTCATTTTAGCCACCAATCAGAGAGCCAACATGTTCAAGTATGGCATCTATCTGCAGTGCATGTCTCTTTAAATAATGCCTGGTCTGCAGGCAGGCAGCTGTGATGAAAACTGACAAAATGGATTTATTAATTCAGCATGTAGTATAATCAGCTGTCCAATAGTACATGGCAAATCAACCATCTGACATACAGCTCTGTGACAACACTCAGCAGAATTAGCCTCTCCAGAGCTGGAGCCCAGATCTGTCTCCAGTACAATACCTTCCACAGCAGTAATGTTGGGGGAACTTTCCACACTGACCTTCCTTTAACTTACCTCATCAATTGTAACCAAAACCACTCAGGGACAGGAACTCTCATTAGACCTAAGCATTTTTTGAAAAAAACTGATTTATATGACACTTTTCATCAAATGTTTCAAAGTGGCTTACAGAAAAAAATATGAAAAATACAAATGGAGGACATTCTGTGGAGTTGGGCTCACAACACTGAATGCATGAGTCGTGCTTCTGGTCGATGTGGGACCACTAATAGTGCTCCCCCCAGATTATCTCAGTATCCTAGATTTTGTTATTCAGGACTTTTGCCAATACAAGAACCTTGAACTTGGCCCACTAGCAGACAGGAAACCAGTAGGTCATTTAATGCTGTCGTATTCTGTTTCCATCACTATATTCATGAATGCTGGAGACACTTAGGAGAGTTATATTTTCAATATAAAAAATAAATTCCAAAAATCTGAGTTAAATCCAATTAAAGTTTTAAACATCACACACACCTTGTTTACTTCTATGCAGCCCTATAACAAAGAGGGAGCTTGGAAGAGTAGCAGTCTGTCTTCCTAACCTTTCAGCACTACAGAAAGGAACGTATTATGTTTGAAATGCCTCAGTCTGATACTGACAGAAGCACCCACATTCAGGCTCCCCCAACCCCACAGTACTGTAATTCTCCTTCCATTAAAAATAAGTATATGCTGTTGAAACAAAACGACAATACTCAAGAGGATCTGTGACATTGTACAAGGAAAACAGAACCACCGCACACTATTATCCAGGGCCTCTGAGAAAAGCCAAAGGACAGCACACGCACAATCAAAAAGTCAAGTCTGCACTTTTCTCGCCCTGTCTGCTATGAAAGCAGGGAATGTGAGGGAAGGGAAGGCCTTGGCTGAAGTTGTGCCAAATGCACTCCAGTGATTGATGAAGCTATGCTGACCTAGCTTTACCCCTCTTCCCCAGTGGGGTTTCAACAGACTTGGTTGCAACATATCCTGTTTCTTTTCTTGGCCTATAGCTGCAGCAGCAGAAACGATGTTTGGGTTCAAGCTCAATGAGCTTTTTAAACAGATGTGGAAACCAGGTGGAGTAATATGGGAGAGATGGAGAAGAAACCCTCCTAAATCAAATGTGTTTGAGGATTACGTTGTGCATGAACTCAAAACCCTGTAGACTCCTTCGCAATTCATCTTACCATCTCTTGCAAGCACTGTACTGAAAGGGAACCTAGGGTACCAGTACACAGGAATGACACCTTTTCTAGCCCATTGCCATTCAAATGGTGTGTGCGCGCTGCATCATGTAGCTGATTATGTGGGGAAGGGCTTACCTGCCCCCCCCCCATATTTTATTCAAGTTGGCACCCCTGCATGGCTCACAGAGTGTCCAATAATAATAATAATAATAATAATAATAATAATAATAATTTATTATTTATACCCCGCCCATCTGGCCGGGTTCCCCCAGCCACTCTGGGCGGCTTCCAAAAAACAGAAATTCTAAAATACAAAAATCCATCAAACATTAAAAGCTTCCCTAAACAGGGCTGCCTTGAGATGCCTTCTAAAGGTCTGGTAATTGTTCTCTTTGACCTCTAGTGGGAGGGCATTCCACAGGGTGGGTGCCACTACCGAGAAGGCCCTCTGCCTGGTTCCCTGTAACTTGGCTTCTCGTAATGAGGGAACCGCCAGAAGGCCCTCGGAGCTGGACCTCAGTGTCCGGGCAGAACGATGGGGGTGGAGACGCTCCTTCAGGTATACCGGACCGAGGCCATTTAGGGCTTTAAAGGTCAACACCAACACTTTGAATTGTGCTCGGAAACGTACTGGGAGCCAAGGTATACATGGTGAGAGGCTCAGAAGCAGGCAAGTGGCTGCACAGTTCTTCACTGGAAATCAGTATGTGAAAGAATGCTGGGCAGGAAGAGAGGAGAAGTCAAGGAGCAGGAAAAGAGGGGAAAGGCCCAGGAGCTTCGTTGTTTAGTGGTGTGTGTCACCTAGTTCAGTTTCCCCCAGCAATGGTGCCCTCCATATGTTGTTGGACTCCAGCTCCCATCAGCTGCAGCAAGCATGGTTAGTGGTCAGGGATGATGAGAGCTGAGGTCCAAAACATATGGAAGGCATCAGGTTAGGGAAGGGTGACCTAGAGTACCAAAAATGCTAATACTGTGTCCCTGCCCCATCCCAATAAGCATTATTGACATAGGTTAAAAGCACCCAGACAAGCCTACCGAAGTTCATCACTGCAGATATTTAAAAAGAGGTTAAAGGCTTTACTATTCCAGCAAGCTTTTATGGGATAAACAATTTTTAGGAGATTTGAGTTTTTGGCATATTCTAAATGGATGCACTTTGGTGGTTTTTTTAAATAAAAAACTTATAAAAGAGAGAAAATCATGATATGCATCCTATGAACAGAGAGGAGACAATCCATGGTTTCAGGCTAAGTGCTAAAGTAGAAATGCAGAGGCTGGGTGATGTGGGTTCCTTGAAAAGACCTGTGTAGGATGATTCCAGTCATGCTCACTACCTGGTCCCACAATCATTGTTGCATTCATTGTGGGCTAGTATGTACAGTTGAAGGACTAGTCAATTCTACAGGCCTGATTATGTTTTGGCCACACTTCCATCGCCTTTCAAAAGCAAAACTACCTTATTATCCTTTGCCGTAGTTATACATCATATAGGTATAAGTATTGCCCTGTACAGAGAAGAAGGCCTTGCTGATATTTCTGATGTCAGCCTGCAAATACATGGCTATTTCCAGAGCATGCCATAGGCCAATTTTCACATGTTGTGATGTTTTAAAGCAGTCGTTTTGTTCTGCTGCCTAGCACTGCTGGAGTTCTTTGTTGCCCCCTTTCCCCCACTGTGTCCAGAATCACTTTCTGCCCTGTAAGAAAGTCAGTGCAGCAAGATCCTTTGCCATCTCATGAACACATAGCTTCCCCTCCCAAGCATCCTGAGCTGTGCACAGGGTTGCTGAGCAAATATTGAATAATGTGTGCGAATATGCACTCACATGCACTCACACAAACCTTTATATGAGAGAGCTTCTTCCCCCTGCCCCCACCCCAGAGACCTTTGCATGATTACACATCCCCATGCAGCTGTAGAGAGGATGGCAGAAATAGCTATATTTTCAGCTCAAACCTTTCACTGGCTGTTATTGTATGCAACTCAGGCTGCACAGTATGAGACCACAAAGAAAAGCAAGCACGCATACACGGGCAGAAAGAAAAGCAAAAATTATATCACAAAATCGGCCTCTGTTTTGACAGCAAAAAAAGCTGTCTGTGCTCAGCCCAGAACCACCTCAGGCTCACTGTGTGACAATGGCAATGACAACAAACTTCCTGGACCCCCTCAGTGAAAACATTGTCATCCCCTGCCTTGTAGAGACAGCCAGAACAGCAGCAGCAGCAAGTCTTCCCATCAGTGCTATTGCCATCCAGGATCCTACCTGGCAGGGAGCTGAGTGATCAAAGCAGCCAGGAAAGATCATTTTGTTTTCAGGTTATATAGCCTCTCCTGCTTCCCCCACATACTGCCACCCACACATCCCTCTCATTAGTGGGGACACTGGTGACATTTTGCCAGCCAATCAATATCAAACAGATGCCAGTTCTAGGAGGAAAGTATAGGGGAAGCCACAGAAAGCAGAGTCCTCTAGTCACTGGTGTTTGTGGCTTTCTGAATTATCCTTGGCATGCCACATGTGTGCACACAAACACATATAGGTGCACACACCATCCTTGCCCTGCCCAAACTCATCTCTTTCTGTAAGAGAATGACTTCTTTAGTAGTATCATTTTTGTGGTTGCATTTTACCAAGTGGATGAAAGCAAGCTTGAGGCACCTCCTTCACCTGCTTGCAGAATTACTCAAGTTTGCTAGAGGTTAGCTACCCAAACAGTCCACACCCTCCACAGTTTCTTTTGCCTACAATGAGTTCTTAAGACGTATATGTTCCCCTGTTTCAAACAATTTACAAATCTTGTTCCTTGCTGTTCAGAACCATGCAGTAGGGTGACAGGCGGCAATGAACCTGTACACTCAGAGTGCAGAGGTCAAGTAGGGTACACCTGCTCTCCATCCAAAGTCATTCTGCCCAATCTTTTTTTTTTAGCTTCTTCTTCAATGTTATTTCAATTTGTCAAATGCCAAAGCAGCAACTTCTGCCAACTGCAAAATAGCAACATTCAAAACATTTGCTTTGCTTCCCCAATCACACCAACTTCCATTCTGCACTTTTACTGCTTTGTTATTTGTCTAACAGCATAGTTAAGACTTCTCTCATAAGGGTATTTAGGGTTGCATCCTTAATTCTGTACCAAGAAGGAAACACTGGGAGTGATTCTAGAGCATGGCCAGCAAACATGGGGCCCTCCAGATGTTGCTGAACTACAAATCCCATCAGCCCAAGGCAGCATGATAGCCAAGGATAATGGATGTTGAAGTTGAACAACCTCTGGAGGGCACCACATTGGCCCTACTGCTATTCAAGAAACTTGTCTCCTTACAGAGAGGAATGGCAACAGCAAAGTCTCTCATACTGGGTAGTTTAGAAGTAATCCTTAGGATGCTGCTAACAGTGGATATATTGGCTGCTCCACTCTGCTCCAGAGACCATGTTGGGTGTAGATATCCTAGTATCCCTCTCTCACACCTTCTGTGGAACTGAGCCTGCTCTGTTCCTCCAATTTGCCTGGCCTCCAGTCTACGACCTATGAAAGCAACCACAACAACGTATAGCTTTTGTCACCAATTTTAGCTTCCATCCTGGTGGCCCCTCCCCCTCCCCAGGCCATGCTGGTTTCCTGCCCCATGGGAGAATATGGCCTGATTCAACATCACAAGCAGAAATTGCAGTAGCTTACAATGTGGGTCAAATGGGTCTAAATGTTAGACTCTACTTATGGGAAGACAAGTACAAAAAGGAAGAAAGAACTTGTTTGTCATGAGCAACGAGTTGCCATAGATAGTCTTCAAAGTACATATATGCCACAATCCTTTACATTTGTTATAGATTGCCTGAGGGCTCCGAATGGAGGGAGGCTGTTTCTCTTTCAACATTATGATTCCAATGCAGAACACGTCTGCCGCCATTTTCAAACCACATCCAAAGTGATTTTTGTTTTTTGTTCATTCTAAATTACAAAAAAAAAATTCTTTAAAGCCCTTGTATTATATTCAAACCAACAACAACCCACTTGTCGGGCTTCTTTGCCTAAATAGGTATGTACATTAGTGAGAAATGTAGCAGTTTTTAGAAACTTTTTGCAGCATGAGGATGGAGTAACAGGGAAAACATCATCTGCTAAATTTCTGCCTGTTGCACAACCATTAAAGAAACTGGTAGTCTTGCTGGAATGAGGTGGGGTGAGAAGGAAGGCAACCCTAGCCTGCATTTACCATTTCAACAGGAAATCTCAAAGCCACATTTGGTTTTTTGGTTTTTTTGCAACAAGAAAATAAGATGTGCTCCCCAAAGGTTTACAATTTCACACAGGATGGGAAATCAATTTCCCAACCAATCCTACTGTGAAACGTGAGTTAAGCCAAGGATTTGTTTCTACTGGAATGCACAGAATCATAAATATCTTCATTTTTAATGGAATTCGGGTTCTTATTACAACAAGTTTTGCTGCAGTGAAGCCGCGAGAGTGGAATGTGGCTGTCAATGGGTTAAAAGGGAATCTTATTCTTCCACTTTCCTTGCTCTGGCACCCTGCATTTTCTTTTAGCACAGTCGGTCCTTTTGGGTTCCAAGACCCACTAAACACCAAGGGGTCAAGCTGAGCATTTTAGCTCCTTTGTTCAACAGAGCAATGCGGGGGCACAATATATCTTCACACAGGGGCCACCAGTGCAGCTGTGATGATTAAGACATCAGCATCATTAAGAGCTGCTGCCTCTGTGCAGTCAGCTCTGTCTAAGCCGCCCACCACCATGCCGTACTAGAGCTGCCCACCTCTCCCTGGAGGGTCCCCATAGCTAGTTGCGCTCTGTGCTTGCACATCTTCACTCACACACAGAACATATGCTCATTAATCATTTGGGATCCAGCTGCTGCTGCTGCCGCCGCCACCGCTTAGAGACTAAGGGTATCATCTCTTTGAGGCTATATAGAGATTCTTCCCTCTCCTCCCCAACATTGCCTTTTAAAACAGAGAACTCCCTTATTTGGTGTCACTGAATGAAGTGGAGGAGGAAATAATCACAAGGATATAAGAGGAAGGGAAAATAATAACAAGGTGAGTTTCCAAAGAGATGCACGTGAGGATCCCTATATATTCCTTAATGGTAGATACTACCTATGTAACAAATATGCTGTCTACTAGACAGCAACATAAAAGGACTTGTTCTCGTTCTGAAGGTGTCCCAGACTAGTAAATTGCTAGAACATCACTGCAGATATGCAGCTGAAGAATCATAGTGCTTGGGTTAAGAATCCACCCACCCACAATATTCCTCTGTAAGTCTGAGCCACTGTGGCAGGCTAGCTGATAATAAGGGAGCAGAAAGGTAGCCCTGTGGAGGACAAAGGTTAAAGAACAAGAGCTCGGCTGAGGCTCTGATACACAAGTTCTGGAATACAAATCAGTCACTGGAATGCAGCTGAAGGCCACTGTGCTACATTCAATTTTGATTCCCAGGCCTCATAGGTTTATGATATAATGCCCACGTGGCTGTGTTCTCTGCTTTTCCCATGACATGTTCTTTTTCATCAATGCACCTGTAAACATGCATCACAAGGAATGAGGACTGCCATCCCCAAGCATTAAAAAGCCATGAGAAGAATGCCCTGAAACGAGTATTCTGGCCCAAGCTTACCGACATTCCTTAAAAAGAGAAAGAAAGAAAAAATGCCCACAAATAATACATTTGGCTTTCTTCCCCTGTAGCAAGAAACTATTAATGGAAACCTCAAACACATTTCCTAGATGGTCTCTATAGGGCTAGTGGAAACATAATTAGTAGGGTTTTTTTTTTAAAGTGGGAAAGGAAAGCTTTCACTCTTTATGATTCCAGGAGATGATGGGCTGCGGGGCAACCATTAAGTATTACAGGACTGTGATAAAATGGCTCCAGTTGGTAATATTGGGCCAGTTTTATGGTCCAGTAGAGATGTAGCTACTCCACCCATTGATCAGAGTCCATAAGGTTAATATATTTCCAGTAGTTCCTCCTCCTCTATGGTATGTTCTCCCCAGCGAAGCTCACCTGGAGCCAGCAATGCTATATTTTGACACCAGGTCAAATCTTTATCCTCAGGCATTTTATTGCTGAAGTTTTCTTACCTGGCACTGTACAGCTTTGTTGTTTTATTTTAATGGTGGATCATACTATGATCATACTAACATGTGTGAACATGTTAATCTTTGGATAATTAATATGGCAACTTTTACCTGAAGGTTTATTGAATGCATTTAGTATTTTAGTTATATTAGCATAAGTCGCCTTGAGATCCTTGTTATATAAGGCAATGGATAAATAAGGGTGTCGTAGTCATCATTCAGCTTCTGCAGGCCATGCCCCAATTTATTTCCCACCAACCTGGGCCTTAAGGTCCATTGAGACAGAAATGTGTCACTTGTTGCCTGAGAATGTTGAGAGCTAAGAGATACATTTAAAAACCTTAGGAATGTCTTAAAACAGAAATAGACATGCCCCTAACTATTCTCAAATTACATTGAACACATATCTACTGGCATGCATCTTAAGAGCCATGACAGTAAATAGTAAAACTGGAAATTGACTTTAATGCTCACAGACAAGCAGGAAACTAAAAGCATCACCAGGAATCAATATGCATTGTATTCCTAAATGAGGGACATGGCTGCTGGTGGAGCACAATCTGTAATACTCTGTATCCTGGGCTCTGGAGGTGATCATGAGAAACAGAGAAGCTGAGATTGTGGTGGAAAAGTTAAGGCAGTAATAGTGGATACTTCTTTTTCAAATATTTTATTTTATGAAGAAGAAGAAGAGTTTGGATTTGATATCCCGCTTTATCACTACCCGAAGGAGTCTCAAAGCGGCTAACATAACCCAGAGATGCATTTTAAAGAAAAGGACACATTCTACTCATGTAAAAACACGCTGATCCCCGGACCCTCTGTCTGTGGGCCAGATTGAAAAGGCGATTGGGCCGCATCCGGCTCACGGGCCTGAGGTTGCCTATCCCTGGCCTAGTTCATAAAAGACTCTGAATTATGCTGGCTTCCTTTTGCTTGACGCATGCATCGTTTCTTCTTCAAGTGGAGAACAGGGAGCACCTCAGTAAGTGGATTAAATGGGTTGCCTTGCTTCAGCCGCAACTTCCTTAAGTGCTACTGTGTCCTCCACTGAACTGATGCTTTGTAACGTTTTGGAGGTGAAGCACGTTCCTTAGGGAACTGCAACAGCTTTCCCCTCCCATTGCAACAGCCCTCTCGCTCCACCAGGAGAAAGACGTAAAAATCATATGCTAAAACCATTGTTAATGACATTGCTGGCCTTTCTCCAGCTCGTGTACCTATACCCCAAAAGACCTTTAGAAGAGAGAAGCCATTACCTGCCATCTATGCTGCGTGCACGTCACTGTGCATGATTGCTGATCAGTGCACACCCTGCTGCATTTCCCCCCAAAGGGCAGTAATGTAAATGCTGCAGAGGATTTAGAGCTGCACTCATAATTCATAATAAGCACAAGCTGAAGCCTCACTTTCTATGCTGCTATTTTGCAGTTACTGTAAAAGCTCATTCTACAAATAAAGGGAAAGGGTGTATTCCCAAAGCTGCTATAGCTAATGTAGATGAACACACTGAAGCCTCTATAGAAGGAAACAGAAGTCAAGGATTAGCCAGGGAAGCTTTTCCAGGCAGTATCACATGTGGAACACAAGTTGAAAATCTCCTTCTTCATTTGTTAAATCAGGGTGAGATCAGGAAGTGCTTGGTTTTGCAAATGAGAAATTATGAACTTCACGCCCATCTGAAACTCATGTCCTCTTTCGTGGAAGTTTGCCCTGGGCACATTATTTATTTATGAAAAATATTTATATACCACTATTTCATAAAAGGTTTAAAAGTCCTATCCCTGAATCAGAAACTAGATTTCAGTGAACACAAAGGTGCCTTGCAACTGGATTTTGATTTTATAGTAAAACCCACATAACAGCGCAATCCTAGGCACGTTGAGTCAGATGTTAAGTCTCTATGGGTCTTACTCTAAGATGCATGGGATTGCAAACAAAGCTATTGATGAAGATATGCCCTAAGAAAAACTAAAACAAGTTATGTCTAGGAAACTTTTGTCAAAGGAAATGACAAGTCCAATCCATGAAGAAAGCTTCATGTTTTGACCTCTAGCAGAGTCAAGAAACATGGGCTGAGAGGCAAGTGAAGTCCTCCATGTGAAACTGGCTAAGAAAGCTTCCCTAACAACAGCTTTTGGAGGTGGTGAATGGTGATCTTAAATGGGGCCCTTGCATTGTCCCCTCCATATTTGTTACACTCCCTCCCTATGGACAACATTTCTCTAGCCTTTATTTGCTTTTCTCCTACAACTCGCTCATTAGCTACCCTATGATACCATAGTGAAGCAAGAACAGTGGTGTGGTGTCAGTAGCAATAGGAGGTAAAATATGAGGATCTGGTGGGTAAATCTGAGAATCAAAAGGCCGTAGATCAGGCACCCCCAAACTGCGGCCCTCCAGATGTTTTGGCCTACAACTCCCATGATCCCTAGCTATCAGGAACAGTGGTCGGGGATGATGGGAATTGTAGTCCAAAACATTTGGAGGGCCGAAGTTTGGGGATGCCTGCCATAGATGATAATGTCAGAAAATAACAATAGGCAAAGCATGGGGAGACTTATTCTACATGAAATAGCTACTTGGTTGGAAACATCTGATCTTTTTCTGTTTCATTGCACTGGGGTCCCTTATTGGCAAGTGTGACAAGCAGAAGGCTAGTATAGAGTGATATAGTTATTAAGGTAAAATAATAATAATGTGGAAATACATTGAAATGTATATGGAAACTGAGTGGAGAAAGTTACAGGTAGGTAGCCGTGTTGGTCTGAGTCGAAGCAAAAAAAAATTCCTACTGAAGGAATTTTTTTATTGAGTGGAGAAAGAACATAGAATCCTTTGACAAAGACCAGCTCTGAGTCAAACAGAGAAATAACAACATTTCATTTGAACCAAATAAATATGCCATGAAGTATATGAGCAAATCACATCATCATCATCATCATCATCATCATCATCATTATCATCATCATCATCTTTTCACCTTATTTCCCAAACTGGGATTTAAGACAGCTCACAAAATTAAAAGAAATATAGATAAAACACACATACTGTAGCTAAAATTGTGTAAAAGTTTACTGTCAAAACTAACTATGGAATTAAAACAATATCTAACATATATATTAAGATGCAGATGATAATGATAATAAAAAACCCAGTACAGCACAGTATTAAGAACCCCTTTCTTAAAAGCAGTAAGTCCCCAAAGGCCTGCAAGAAAAGACAAATTCACCTGCCAGTGGAAGGACAACAAGGAGGGAGCCAGTGGTAGTGATTGCCAAGCTGGGGGAATCCTTATGCATTATGGTTTGGTTGGTGCCCTATACTAGTGCTTGTCTGAGAACCACAATGGGTTACATGACCGGTGGGCCCAATATGGAATGGAAGTTTTTGTGAACATTTTACATGTGGAAGTTTGGTCCAATAAACAGCATCTTTGCCCATTTTATGCCTGTCACTCGCAGCACAGCATCAGCTTTCATTCTGTCAAGTAATAAGGAAGTAAGAGGAGGAATAAGACAGGACTCCCTGCACAACCCTAGAGAGTGGTGGTGCTTTTGTTTCTTGCAGTTTTGCAAAACTCCAGACTATTCTCCCTCGCCCAAGAAAGCATCATAATGTAAAACATTGCTTTGGGGCTGGAGATAGAAAAACTAGGACACCACAGTTTGGAAAATGCTCAGTGCTGCATAAAATATTCACTATCAAATGAAACAGGTTTACCCAAAGGAAGGGATGCCAGAGAGGGAAAGGAGAAGGAAGGGGAATAAATTTAACTGTCCTGGACTATGGATGGATACTCCACAGTCTCATTAATTACTGCAGTTTCATGTATCTTAGGAAATATGTACTTCAGTGCATATACTTATTGTATAACCTTAAATCAAAACAGCATAAAAATTTAAAACAGTTACAAAAAAACAAGGAATAAAAGCGTTTAAACAAGGAAAAAGGAGCATTTAAAAATGAATAATGATAAGAAATATCGATATATGCCCTTCAGGTTTACATACTGCTTTTTCCATGATATTGCAACCTGTGTGTACCCAAAAATGGACATAATATTTTACCATGAATAAAACATATTACTATTTCAATTTCTATTTAGGGATCACCTAATAAATTCAGTGCTGCCGCTTCTTGTCTGCTGAATGTGAACAGTACACATTCTAGGATACATTGAGTAAACAGATTTCTGTGGATTCCAGTGCAAACTGACCAGATCCGCACATCCCAGACTAACACCTGGATTAGAATATAATTATCATTCAGATTTCATACTTATCTGAATTTTGTGGTACAAAAATGTATCAAAACATGTTTTAAGATGTATATTAGAATAAAATACATTTAGAAATGCAATTAGATTGAGATTTAAAAAAAACTTGTATTTAAACATGAGTTTTGGATAAAATATGTTAAAGGTGCATACGGTATTTCATGCAGACTTTTAAATAAAAAAATGCAGATTAATGCAGAAATGGGACAGAATTGACTTAGGATGACTGAACACGTTTGAAATCAATACAGACCAGAAATAGACTGATTCATACCTAATAGGAGCTACATCATGTTACGGATTCATCCTTGTTAAACAAATGCAACTGTTTTGTGTAAGCATGACCAAGGATGCTCATTCTCCATATACTCTCTGTCATCTGTTCCTCAACAAAAAGAAGCCTGTGTTAGATGTTTCTGTCCAAGGAAATGAGCTTGCTGTTCCTCCATTCCCCAGCATAATTGCAAAATGTATAATGTTGTTACTGTCTAGAACATAGCAGCAATGTAGTAGGGTTGCAGAAGGGGCAAAGCATTGTCAAGTAGATTTATCCATCATGCATGTGTTCCATAAGCTTGGGGAAATATGTTGAACAATGCCAGTCTCTTCAAAGGCAGCCTTATTTCCTTGTCAGAAGGCAGCAAAGCAAAGCAAAGGTCAAATGATAGAGTAATTCCAACTCTTCCCCATGTCTCCTCAATGCCACTCTCTGCTCATTTCACTTCTACAGCATCTCAGAATTTGATGGTGAGCTTGAAAGGAACAAGATCAGATGAATAGGCCAAGTGAAATGTGTGAATATGAGATATGGAGGGGAAACCCCGTGGCTTTCCCCCCTTTAGCTTTTTTCATTTCTTATCAAGGTACAAACAGCCCCCAAAGCAGGTACAGGGATCGCAAAGTGAGAGAAAGATTTCTAAGTAGAATGTTTCATTATAAGTACAAGTGGGATGTAATGGGACCTCTCTAGCTGAAGTATAGATGCCTAAGGGGCAGCTCACACATTTTAAAGCTGTCAGCTCTGCGCACACAGTGAGCATCTACGCACACACACCCAATGCAACAAGATATATTTGCGCACAGGCATACAACACAAAGTCCCAAATTACAGTATATTATTTCTTCATCCATTTTTAAGATGGAAGGATCATGGGCCTCAGACATACACACAGGTAGGTGTGCCTATGCAGGCAAGCTGTCCCACAATGTATACACTCATTGTGGGCACTAACCTAGAGTGCCTATAGGCTTGCTGGATTCAGTCTTGAATCCAAGGTGTTTCCAGATGAACCCTTTTAGAGCATTCCCCCCATGGTTTCTTCCTGTCATTCTTTCCATCTTTCTTTCACAAGGCTTCCATCCACAAGTCATCCATCCATTGGCTCAGGTGTGGATGCTTCTTTGCATTTTTGGTCTTCTGGTTTTGATGTGGGTTGTAATGCTCTTAGAAGGCATGCTCCTCTCTTTTAGTTCACCTGATTGCACCTGAACCAATTTGTTTTGGTCCACCATTACTGCCAGGTATGCTTTTACTTTTTGTATATGTATTAGTCCTGAAAAGCTCTTTGTTCAGGCCCTCCAAATAATGAACATGTACAAGGTTTGTTTTATTTATTTGTTTATTTTTAATGGGAGGTCCTGTGCATCATGTTCTATGAGCATGTGGTCAAAGGGGAAGCCCAGTAGTGTCCCATCCAGAGTTCAAGGCACCCAGATCATTTGCACAACCTTGGAGAGATCCCATAGTCCTGTTATGCTAGTTGTTGTCTCCACAGTGCCTAGCTCCAAAAGAAGTCTTGTGTACATTGGCAAGGCTATAATGCAGTAAGTCCCACCTCCCCAGAACAGCTGGTTCACCTTTGCCTTTTTCTGCAGTCTTTGACTCCTGTGGGCTGGGGAGTTAAGGGTACTGTGGGAGACTCCTCCTTTGAAACAGAGGAGGGGGGCAAGACTGTGTCCTTTACTTTAGGAGAGTTTTGAAGATGGTCCTAGCAGTTCTTCCCCCAAGGACAAAGCTGGAGCCTCATCATTCTATGAGTCTGCCAGACAGTGCATGGTGTCTGGATCATGGGTCACAACATTTTCTCTCTCTAATAAACCACATTAATAAACAGTTCCAACCTTCAGCATGAAGAAGTATTTTACATTAATGATGTTATGGAACACATAGGCTGCTTTTTTCATTTGTGTAATGCAGACTATGTGTGTAAAAGGTAAAGGTAAAGGGACCCCTGACCATTAGGTCCAGTCGTGACCGACTCTGGGGTTGCGCGCTCATCTCGCATTATTGGCCGAGGGAGCCGGCGTACAGCTTCCAGGTCATGTGGCCAGCATGACAAAGCCGCTTCTGGCAAACCAGAGCAGCACACGGAAACGCCGTTTACCTTCCCACTGTAGCGGTTCCTATTTATCTACTTGCATTTTGGCGTGCTTTCGAACTGCTAGGTTGGCAGGAGCTGGGACCAAGCAACGGGAGCTCACCCCGTCACAGGGATTCGAACCGCCGACCTTCTGATCGGCAAGCCCTAGGCTCAGTGGTTTAACCACAGCGCCACCTGGGTCCCTGCAGACTATGTGTGTATGTTGCAGTAAATAACTTATATTCTTTGACAGCAAATGGGAACTTTTTTTTAGTGCGAAGAATTCTAAAGTGTCATAATTTCAATATTCAAAAAGGCAGACTTTCTTTGTATATTACACTCCCTACCTGACTGCTATTGCTGTTGATCATGATCTACATGTGAAATTTGCTTGTATGTTGTGTAATGACTTAAAGTTAATGTTGCAGGGGACAATGGTGCTCTACCTCTACCAACCATCAACTTTGGACTTGATTATTCTTTCATACTTGCCAATGAGGGACTATTTTGATGCATTGAGACCCATGTCATTTCATTTCCATGATGAAGCCTGGATGAAAGAAGCATAAGCTACAAGTAATGAGCCAGTGAGAAGTGCCCTTGAATGACTGTCTGTACTATTGTAAACAAAAATTTTGGAGCTATGTTGCATGGGTTCCAATCCATGTGATCGCTACTAGACTCAACATCACCCTCTGCACCTGTAGACCCAGCCAATAGGTGAACTTGTGCTGTTGACACTGAAAAATGGACCTGAACAAACACAAGTGAGATGCTGCCTGGGTGGGTGGATGTTACTCACCTTGTAGTAATTATTGACTTGTGCTGATTTGATTTCAGTTAGATTTGCCACCCTCCAAACAGTCCCTGTGTATTTTTAACAGATGTGTGACAGGTCAAAATTCCAGTATGGTTTCAAATTGGATGGGGAACCACGTGTTGAGATTCCTACATTACAGGGTGTTGGAACTGACCCTTGGGATCCCTTCCAACTCCACAATTCTATGATTCACATGTTATGATTCTGTAAGAGCTTTTCTTGCATATCACTTTGATTTTCTTAAAATATGTTTTGTTTTCTTATTTTGCAACCATCGCAGCCACATACACCTCAGTGCACCACAACTGCATTTTTAAGACACAGCCAGCTGTATGCCTGTTAAATATGAAGATCAAATGATCTTGTGAGCTGATGCAACTGGCAGCTATTGAAGCACACAAATATGACAACAAAGCAATTACTAAAGAAAAGTGTTTTGGTTTTGAATGAAAATCTGTGTATTTCTCTGTCTCGAACATAAATACAGGTAAAGATCTACAAGGCAGGTAAAAAAAGACTATATGTCCTAATCAACCTCCTTATGAGCCCCTGGGATAAATAACCCTCCTATATCTAATTGGCAGGAGCTGTCTTATTGGATTAATAATGCTGGCTGCAGTCCTGCCAGGCTTCCAGAAGGGTGACTTCTCCGGGGTCACCAGTGCTGAGAAGCCTTCCCTCTGCAGCAAGTGTTAACGATGGCACACCTCCAAAAAGTGTTAACACCTCCAATGCCTGGTCTGTCCTTCTGCTTGAGATGACGTTAGCTTGTGATTTACCAGGGTTTTCCCCAAACCTTCCCCAGCACTAGACACCTTTATTTGTGTTAGGCCTTTGCCGAGCTGCAACGAAGCATGGCTGCTGGAAGACAAAAGATGGCTGTCTAAACAACACGGGCACACCACATTTGACATATGTATGCAGTTTGTTGGCCAGCAACAGCACATGTGCTGGTCCATAATTAGGTAATCTGGCAGTTTGCCAGCATATAAAGAACATTAACCAAGGGACAAAAACACCTGCCTCTAAGCTCAAAAAAATCTCAAAAAATTCAATAGGCTCTGAAGCAGGTGGCGAACCCACAAGGTAACACAGCTTGATGGACCCTTAAAAAAGACAGATACAGTACAGTACTTGTTCAATATATGCATACTTTACTACTCTGTGTTCTTGTCTTGCTGACCTTGGCTTATGATTAATGTTTTTTCCATGGTGTACATAGCAGCATCCTTTATACAAACCCTCTGGCACGACACTGGAAAGAAGGCCATTTGTGATGCAAGGGGAATGGGGCTAACGCAAACTATGACCACCCCGCTCATTGCTTTGTTGCTTTCTTAAAGTTTTTTGAATTCTTGAATGCCAAAATATGTGGCCAGGTGGTGGTTTTAAAACAACCTTTCAGATTAGTTCTATCAAATCAACCTATGGGCATTACATAATCCTCTAAACAGAGGCAGATAAATGTGCAGGAGTGGGGGGGGGGAGGTCGCTAGAAACTGCAGCCTCTACTCACCAGCCAGAATCTCCTCAGTTTCCCACAGTTCTTTCTATCCCATCAATTGCACTGTGCTGAGTGTTCGTGCTAAATTTCACATTTGGCATGTTAAATATACAGTGGTACCTCGAGTTACAAATGCCTCAGGTTACAAGCGCTTCAGGTTACAAACTCTGCTAACCTGGAAGAGTTACTCCGAGTTGAGAACTTTGCCCATAGTGGGCTGGGGAGTCTCAGCCAGATGGGCAGGGTACAAATAAATTATTATTATTATTATTTGACCCAGGATGAGAACGGAAATCATGTGCTGGTGGCACAGCAGCAGTAACAGCAGCAGCAGCAGCAGCAGCAGCAGCAAGAGCCCCATTAGCGAAAGCACATCTCTTGTTAAGAACAGTTTCAGGTTAAGAACGGACCGCCGGAATGAATTAAGTTCGTAACTAGAGGTACCACTGTATTTTATAATTCTTTTGGCAATATCCATCTAAGTAACACTTGGAGCA
The DNA here is from genome assembly GCF_965207765.1 of Zootoca vivipara. Taxonomy (NCBI): domain Eukaryota; kingdom Metazoa; phylum Chordata; class Lepidosauria; order Squamata; family Lacertidae; genus Zootoca; species Zootoca vivipara. The sequence goes on along the minus strand of NC_142582.1, from coordinate 60,689,979 downwards.
GACCTATTGAAACCAATGTACTTAATTCAGGTAGGTAGCCGTGTTGGTCTGACGCAGTCGGAAAAAAAAAGGTCCAGTAGCACCTTAGAGAGCAACTAAATTTGTTCTGGGTATAAGCTTTCGTGCCTGTATCTGAAAAAGTGTGCATGCACACGAAAATTTATACCCAGAACAAACTTAGTTCAGGCATCCCCAAACTGCGGCCCTCCAGATGTTTTGGCCTACCACTCCTATGATCCCTAGCTAACAGGACCAGGGATCGGGGAAGATGGGAATTGTAGCCCAAAACATCTGGAGGGCCGAAGTTTGGGGATCCCTGACTTAGTTGTTCTCTAAAGTGCTACTGGACAATTTTTTTTATTTCAATGTATTTAAGTCAGTCAAGTCCATGTATTTTCATGGGTCTGCCTGAGTAAGAGTAATATTGGATATCACCCTATAACATTCCATGAATCTTCATTTTGTATGACCACATAAATATATTTCATAACATTGCAAATGATGGCTTACTTATTCTCATTGTATTTTCAGTGTCATGGGTTGTCTTCATATTGGGTACATCATTCATGTTAAGGGAAGTGTCATTCCTAATTTAAATCCAAGGACACAGGATAGGCCTGTGATATATGAGTCTGTCCCATTATCGAGGACTGGAAACAGCCTACTTTAGTTACAGCAAGGTGAAAGCCAAGTGTGTTTGCTTGCATTCATACTTCAGTGTCCATTTAAGGACTAGAAACATCTGAAAGACTCAGCTACATTGACACATCCGATTGCAGAATACCACTGCAGAGGAGATGATGGTGCAATGAAGGGGGGGGGGGATACATTTTCCACTGTTAAAAGTGGCAATAGCATTGTTGTTTTTAATGCAAACAAAATCTGTATCTTACATAAGTCACACAAAGAAATGCTTGTTTGACCAGTTTGAACCTACAGATTGTATGAACTGGTGCCCACAAGCAGCCGGTCCTAAAATCCAATGGAAAACTCACAGAAAGAGGGGCTAACTTTTCCCTTCTGGCAATGATACTTAAAATAAGTTTTACAGTTGAGTCATTGGTATTTTGGTACTGATGTTTCCTCCAGGTCTATTCATGAGTCTAACACAGAAATGTCACTCCCCATACTTTTGTGCAACTTGGTATGGACTTTTGTTGAGTTTCATAATTGCAGAGCCAGGACTAATATGCATTGGTCGTATCATCCCAGCTTGCCAGGGTGCAAGTCATTTCTTGTGTTACTACGTATAGCTCAAGCAAATCCACAGAATTCTTGTGTCAGTTTCCCAGTTAAGATCACACAGTCCAAGACACAAGTGTGCTGGCAGAGCAGCATCTGCATGCTTCATTATAAGCAACAATGGAGGACAAAATCTGGGAGGGCAAGCTATATCTGGAGTTTGGAACGGAGATTCCCTGCCCCCCATGATTTATTCTGTCGTCCCATGATTTGTAGTCATGTCAATCCAAAGAAAAGCAGATTGATGTTTGTTCTGATTCAGCAGTAAACATGTTATTTTCTTGGACCCATGACCAGAAATCAAGAGAAGTGTGGCTGACATGGGCGTACCCAGGATCAAAACTAGGGGGGGGGGCAAGGGGAGGGGCCAAGGCACGGAAGGGGAGGGGCCACAAAGTGGGCGGGAACAGCGAACTCGCGCTCCGCCGGGCTGTGCCCCTCCCTAGAAGCAGGGCTGGTGGGCGGAGGCGGAGCCCAGCCCAGCGCGAGTTCAGCGTTCCTGCCCGCCGCGCCGCGCTCTCTGGTTCCCCGCCGCGCTTGGCCTTGCCAGAGGGCGCGACGGGGAGCTGGAGGGAGGGCGCAGGGCGGCGGGCGGGAACGGCGAACTCGCGCTCCGCCGGGCTGTGCCCCTCCCTAGCAGCAGGGCTGGTGGGCGGAGGCGGAGCCCAGCCCAGCGCGAGTTCGGCGTTCCCGCCCACCACGCCGCGCTCCCTGGTTCCCCGCCGCGCTTGGCCTTGCCTGAGGGCGCGCCGGGGAGCTGGAGGGAGGGTGCGGCGCGGTGCGGCGGGAATGGCGAACTCGCGCTCCGCCGGGCTGTGCTCCGCCTCTGCCCACCAGCCCTGCTTCTAGAGTAGGGCAGCTGCCCTAACTTGCCGCATGGTGGGTACGCCCTTGGTGGCTGAGCCCTGAGTCTCTGGCAGATTAATATGGAAAGGAACCACCAGCTGGGAGATGCCAACATAGGATAGCACTGGTGAAGCTATGCAGAGACTGGCCTCATCTTTTTCATACATTAATTCAAACAGACATTTTTTTGACATCCTGTGTATTATTCCGCAACTTGGGCTTTTTCTCTCCACATGCCTTTGGCAGAAGGTCTGATTGAGTGTATCTCAGCGTGACTCTCAGAATCACTGCACAGACCTTAAAGAACATGACAAGAACAAAGCTTCTCACAGCTGGGACACACCAGAATGTCGTAGTGGATGTGACGCCAACAAAACCCCGTTTCCCCAGGAGGTATAGCTGCTGTATTATAACACAAAGTCTCCCAGATCTCTCAAGGGAATGGTGGTAGCAGCAATATTTCTGTGTTCCTAGGCACTGAGCCCAAGGGAGACCTAATCCAAATCTATCTCATGACACATAAGCCTTGAATGTCATGTACCCACCTCTCTCTCTATCTCTTTTTTTGCCATGTGTGCATTTCCCTAGGAGAACTCAGCTGACATATGGCATCAGTTTTCAGCAAGGTTTCTGCTTTTTACCCAATTTTCCAGCTGGATTGATTGAGGTGCAAAGGGGTCAAGTGGCTTTTGCCCCAGGCTCCCAGACATACATTCAGTCAGCTGGGCAGCATTAGATCCCAGACACTTCAAATCATTCAGTCCTTTGGACCTAATGGCTATGCTCCAGAAGCTCTCACCTGTACACACAGGGCATGCACAGTGCCTCCAGGACCAGAACCACCATTTCTTTGACCCTAAAAAAAAATTACATGCCTAGAACAAGATAGCTATCAAGGTGTTGTGGCAGGGAAAGGGAAGAGCTGGGAGGAGGGGAGAATAATGAGGGCTCAGCTAAGGTGGGGAACGTCATGTAGGAAACGGTATGTGCTAAATATTAGGCAGTGCCTGTAATCACTTCAAGGAGAATGTGATTGCTTTAACAAGAATGATTTCCGAGCATGAGCCATTGGCTTGGACAGGCAGTGCTGTGCACCTTGCTGACAGATACCTTGCTCAGTCCAAATGAGAAAGAGAAAGAGAAACAATATTTTCTGATACAAAAAAAAATGCATCGGAATGTTCCTCCGTCCACACAGAGAAGAGGCAGCAGTATACAGCAGAGCTATGCACTTTATTCCTAATAGTGATGTAGCAAGGGGGGCATCAAACACACATACATGCATCACAGCAACTCGGCGTCAAGCAAGCAGTCTAGCAATGCATGTGTGGGGAAGGTTCTGCTTATTAATTGGGGGGGGGGATTGCCATAAGGAAAACAAAAAGACTTCTCTGGGTAAGGTTTGTAGTCTGAACAGCCGTCAAAGCCTAAGCGTCAGCCAACATCGCTCTGTTTTCTTTCTGCCTGAGGACTGTTGAAGGCCCATTTTCCCTATTTGGAACTGCCTCATCACAATGGCAGGGAGAAGCAACACAGAAGCAGAAAATACAGTTGCAAACTGAGATGTCTTCCTTAGAAAACCTGGGTGTCCTGTCACCCCACTGCCCCACCCCCCTCTTTATGGTTGAAGGAGTATATGTGTCAAGGAAAAGGGAAAGTTTCCAAGGGATTTTTGCTATAAGAGGTTCATTTGTTCCCTTGTTATACTCAGCATGGACTCTAATGACTAGTTGCAAGATCTCTAGAAATTATGTGCTCCTACAAACCCATGCTCAAAAGATTTGCAGAGGCCAGCCATTCAGGAATCTAAATCATTCACTAAAAAAATTAGCACTGTTACCTCTATAGTTTAACACCCTCTTCCTTTGAATGTCATACATGCCATCCTTTTATAGCCACAGATTCCTGTTTTAGTCAGTCTGGCAAAAGAAAAGTTGGTCAGCTATGGTCAGAGGCTCTTAAATTTCTCTGGCATGTTTTGTGCCGATCCCAAAGTTCATGAAACCTGGAAAGAGAAGCTGCTGTGAATGGACTCATCCACACTTCCTCTTGTCCTGCTGCTTTCCTCTGGGGGAAATCACTCTTTAGTGCTCACAGAAAATGGCAATTTGGGTTATTTCTGGATTGACTTTCGCTCTGATTTAGCATAGAAGAGTGGGTTTTACCTGGGAAAGGAACAGGGCAAGCAGAAAACTGCTTTCTAGGCATGGGACAAGTGGAAAGGTAGACGAGCCCCATGCTTGTTTATTAATTAAATTCTTATTCCATTTTATCTTGAAAACTCAGCATGAATTTTTCTAATCTTTTCCAGGTGATTAGGGCCAAACTAGACACAATGGTGGCAGCTGTGTGTGTTTAAACATTAAACGTGGTCCAATCATGTAGAAAGAGGAACTAGGATATTATTTTAACAGCAAAAGATCTACCTACGTGGCTCTTCTTCTTCCACCTTAACATTTACTTCAGGTTAAGTTCCTAAGCAACCTATGTTAACATCATATTGTTTCCTATTAGCCAACCAGAAGCAAAGGAAGTGCCTCCTCATGATGCAGGGGCCCTTTCCTGACTTGTTTCACACACAAGTTTAACTTTCTTTTACTCTTGTTTGGTGTAGACAGAGGAGAACAAGAAACTCTTCACTCTGCAGTTTGAAAAGTTTTGAGGAGGACAGAACTGGGAAACCAATTATCTCTTCTCACTCTCTTTTTCCTCTAGGACTATATCATAAAAAACCTAGTCAGCTAAGCAGATTATGAGCCCTACAGTGAAACAGAGTAGCTGAGAGATGCAGAAGTCTAAGTCTTGAGAATATTATGCTGAACCCAAGCGCCGGCAGGAGAGATTGTGCAAATGAATTTGGAGGATAGCTTGCTGCTGCTTCCAATAGCAAGGGCCAGACTTATGACCTAAAATGGGGGGGGGGAGAGAGATACTGCTTTTACTCTTCCTAAGATAGTAGTGACAACTGTTTAAATATAATTGAAGAACCATAATTGCAGTTCCTAAGACACAGGCCTAAGACCCAGGAAGATTACCGAAGAGTCTTTTGTATGGGTTCCTCACTATTATATTCTCATTATATGTTATATTGTAATATTTTGTATGTACACATTATCATTTCTGGATAATGGGTATAAGGTAAAGGTAAAGGTACCCCTGACCATTAGGTCCAGTCACGGACGACTCTGCGGTTGCGGCACTCATCTCGCTCCATAGGCCAAGGGAGCTGGCGTTTGTCTGCAGACAGCTTCCGGGTCATGTGGCCAACATCACTAAGCCGCTTCTGGTGAACCAGAGCAGCACACAGAAGCGCCGTTTAGCTTCCTGCCAGAGCTTTACCTATTTATCTACTTACACTTTGACATACTTTCGAACTGCTAGGTGGGCAGGAGCTGGGACCAAACAACGGGAGCTCACCCCATCGTGGGGATTCGAACCACCGACCTTCTGTTCTGCAAGCCCTAGGCTCTGTGGTTTAACCCACAGCGCCACCCGTGTACATGGGTATAATGTAGGACAATTTGGAGGGCCCTGTATTTTTGCATGTGTTTTAAAAAAATGGGAGAAAGGACAACTGTTGGAACTGAATGTGTCTCTTCTCATCAGCTCCATCACAGGCGTTATATATAATAAGTGACAGACATATCTTATTACACATAGGAAAACCAACAGCAGTGAATGCACTTAGGTGAGGAAAGAATCACATTAACCAGTGACACATATTTGCAAATCTGGTGCTGGGTGCTTCAAAATGCCACCAAAAGAAGACACCTCGGATCCCAACACAGCAGTGTTACAGATGTGCTACCATTACTGTATTTGTCTAAAAATACAGTCAGTCCGAATAATCAGAGTGCATATTTACATCATCCAGCAGTCAGCAGCAGGGTGACTGGCTTGTTCAGAGAATCACATTCTGCCCATGCCAGAATGTGCTTAAGTCTACATTTATTTTTCAGGAGTGCCAGAGCTGTAGGTTCAATTGTGCTCAGAAACATACTGGGGCTGGTTCATTTCTCTATCTGGTAAAGTCCATGGCACAGATCCCATACATTTGCATGTGTTTCCATAGAATTCCTGTACCTTAGTTTGAGTTCCTCTGTTCAGAACTTAACTTTCTCATCACCACATACCCACCTCTCAGCTTCCATTAATCTCTCCAAGATGAGTGAATTTCACCAGCAGGGCCAGCCCTACTAATAGGCAGAGTCAGGCAGCCAAGTAGCAGAGCAGTGGGAATAATAATAATAATAATAATAATAATAATAATAATAATAATTTATTTGTACCCCGCCCATCTGGCTGAGTATCCCCAGCCACTCTGGGCGGCTCCCAATTGAGTGTTAAAAACAAGACAGCATAAAATATAAAAAACTTCCCTAAACAGGGCTGCCTTCAGATGTCTTTTAATGTGCTGGAGGGCAGAGCTGTGAGTGCTACAAGACCTGCCCTCCATTCCCTAGGCAAGCCTGCTGCCCTCAGGTCTAGTAGAGGAGGCTGGCCCATCCCCAAAGGGTCAAACACCAGTCTAGTTGGCTTCAGTTCACAAAAGGGGAAGAACATAATTTTCTTCTTCACTTCAGGCAGGAAAATGTTTCAAGCCACTCCTGCTTGCCAAGTGTTAAGATCAGGGCTAAGATGCCTTCCTAAGTGAAATGAGGGGAGACAGGGTGGGTACTCCCATCTTTGAAATCCTCTTCCCAGGGAGGTTCTCTTAAAATTATATTTGCCAGGTGAAAACCCTTTTATTGCCTGAAGCTTTTAGGTATTTGATGTGGTATTGTGGTTTTATTATGGCATTTTAATCTATTGCTCTTCTGTGACTTATTTTGTGATGTCTTATTGTCTTAACAGTGGTTTTTATTATTCTACTGTAGGATGCTCTGAGAGCATTTTTTGAAGAGTGAAAAAATAAGTACATCAAATAAAAAAATTAAATATAATTGAATTTTCTTCTTTCTCAGTAGTATGCTTTAAGTAGTCCAGTAGGTGCTATACTTGAGAGAGGAAAGTCATGCATGTTGTTGTAGATAACATGCATGCAGGGCAGGGCAGCACTCCTATCCCCTGGCTGGGAACAGCAGGATGGAGTGAAGCATTTGGGTGGGTGTCTCTGGGGATCCATGGGGCTCAGATTCCCATTTTCAGCGCCCTGCATTGAGGCTTTTAAATCCCTCCTTGTTGGCAGCATGTAATCTCCACTTTATCCTAACTCCCTCAAGCAGCACAGGTCAGGCAGCTAGGATTGCACTGATACAAGAGGATTTCACATTTGTTGGCGAGAGCTTCAGGGTTAATTCACATGCCACTCTGGTGCACTACAATGTGTGTTACTGTTGTTATTGTGGCCATTCGATGCCTATTGAGGCAATGAGCTGTACCCCTTGCTTTAGGATAATCATTCATTTCCACTGATATCCTTTAATTTGCACCCATTATTCTGTTTCCAAAGACCATGTAATCTGCCCTGTACCTCTCAGTATGTATTTCCCCCTCTTTTTTTCTTCTGAAACCCCCACTGCAAGGGCTTTCTTTTCTCTTTGCTGAGCGCATCTCTATGTAACTGAGATTGTGCCCCAGAATGCCATGCAATGTCACAACCTCTTCATTCTTCTTATGACCCTGAGTACTCTCAAGGTCCATCTAATGAAGCTAAAGCATAGGGGAACAAGTATGCCAGAAGAAGCACAAACATAGATACTCATGTGCTGCTCCCTGCATTGGAGAAATCATTTGAACGGCCTGCTTACTCTACCTGCATGGACAAGCTCCATTTGAATCACTGTGCTGTTCTTTCCATTGGGCACTTTCTTATTGTCTCTCTAATCTTCCTTCCACTTTCTTTTGCTTCTTCTTTCATTTCTACCTCTCAATCTGCTGCTCATTCACTACCTGTCAGACTCCTCGCCCTCTCAATTCTATGTTCTTTTAAAATGACAACAAACATCAGTGGCAATTCTTCCACTGCTGTGTCTGGCTTGTGTCTATTTTTAATGGTCTGTTGCATTTTAAGAAGCAGAGCCAACTAGGATGTGATGTTGAACAAAAGCAAAAAGCTGCAGAGGACCCTAAACCAAAAGCCAGGACATAAATGACCAGAGTGGAGCATTAATATTAGATAATTTTGCTCCTGCCCATTACTCTCCAACCTTTGTCATTTTTTCCCACATTAGGGTAGCAAGATCTTGTATAATTATTATTTAGGTCAACATTTCTTTTCTTCTATGTTTGCATGAGAATAATAAGGCCAGTTTTTAGCACCTCCTTGTTCTGAAGCAGTATATATTATACCCTCTGAGAGTTAGATGCTGGAAAAAAACAAGAGGAGGAGGGTCTTGCCTTCATGTATTGCTTGTTAGCTTTCCAGGAACACCTGGTTGCCCACCAATGAATGTTGGCTGAAATATGTTTTTCCTAGCCTGGTGCCCTCTTGATGTTGTTGAACTCCGACTCTCATCAGCCCCAGACAGTATGGCAAATGATCAAGGACGACGGAAGCTGTAGTCTCTTTGGAGGGCACCAGACTGGGGAATGCTAGTCTAGATAAACCATTGGTCTGTTCAAGCAAGGCACTTTTTGCAACAATTCCTCTTAAAACCAAAAGGATGAGCTGAATGACTTTGTCCGTTATCATTTCTGCTTCAGTGAATACGCAGCAGATTAGGATGTGACATAAAGCCCAAGACTAAATTCTTGCCACATCATTATCAAATAAGACAAATTATTATAATAAAGGAAAACATGCTGTTAGAAGATTGTATACGACATCACTTCCAGCCAATCAAGCAAAAGATCTTATTGCACAGAAAGCTCTAAAAGCCAGTTAGAAGATCACTGAGATGGGAAAGCAAATAGGCAAGGAAAACCTCGTGGACAGGCAAGGAGAGGTACATTTATTATGCTGCGTGGCTGCAAGCTGGGTGACGACAGGAAAAGCCCCGGGTAGCACATTGAGAATTCACACAGTAACTTAGAGCAAGTAGCCATCTGCCATGATTTATGGCCTAACACAGCAGTGGGTGCAAATTACAGCTGTGCTGATACAGGCAAAAATACGTCCTGGAAATGCAGATGCAGGCACCTAGAGCATCTCAGACTGGGAAATATACATTCTGCTGCCATGAAAGTAATTGTCCAACTCCCATTAGGAACTGTTTTAGCTTCTTTGACACACAAACTACCTTTTGTTAATATTATTATTTCCCTCCTTCAGAAAATCCAGTTAAATCATTTAAAAAATCAAAATGTTACGGTTTATCCCTTATATGTCAGAAAAATATCTGCTTTAGGCAGCCATCCCAAGGTGTTAGCATGCTACCCCTTTATTAACGTAGTAGCAAAATTACTCACTGTCTTGTGAGAATTTTGGCTTGTGAAGTAGAGCATACTGCATAGCTGCCAAGTTATCCCTTTTTTAAAGGGATTTTCCCTTATGCTGAATAGGCTTCCTCGCGAGAAAAGGGAAAACTTGGCAGCTATGGCATACTGTTCCATGAGTGTGTAACTGTAGCAGGAGGAAGCATAGGGTTTAAGTCACCAGACATTGCTGGCAGAGCTGTGAGTTGCCAGCTTTCCTTCTGAAAGGTGAATACGGCACTTTTATCAATGCTTTTTCCTCCTACAATCTAGGTTTTTTTTTTTTATCTTGCAAGAATGATTTGCTTCCCTTGTTGCCGGGATTACTTTTTAAATGGAAATCAAAAAGGCCCTACTTTCTTGAGATGCTATAATTTGAGGCACCTATATCTAACTTAACTTACAGTGGTGATAATTAAAGGGAATTATTCCCAAGCAGTGCCCCACTCAAAAGAAAAACCAAAAGGCCCCACAAAGGACTAGAGCACAGAAACAGAAGAATGAAGAGCTAAAGTTTTTCTTCAATCATACCATTTCAAAGTGTGGGTGGGAGAGCTGTGTGCTTAAATGCTCTCTGATAAAGAAAATGTCTACCCCATAGAAAACTAGGACTGGTGATGCTGGTGCAGGTGCCAATTCACAAGTGATGAGTAAGTATCAAGCAAGTGGCTTTTAGTGTAGCTGGTTGCCACCAACCAGTTTGTCTGTAATACATGGCCAGATTATAATAGTGCAGTGGGGGGGGGGGACTCTGAGCTTTCTTTAAAAAGAAAAAGTCTCTAGCTTTAATGGAAGGAAAGTTATAAAGCAAATTGTGCAGGCAACCATCTAAAATGGTTTTTGAGAAAAGAGCCAGCTTTGCCACTCCCACATTTCCAGTGTTCCAGCCAATGAGTGAAGTGAGAGCTGTGATTAATGAGTGACTTGTTGCTACTGGAACTCCTGGGTCCTAAAGAACTGCTGTTTCTCCCCTTCCCATTCATGCACTTTTTTTTCCTGCTTCTGTTTCCTTTTCTAGTTTTTGGAAAATCTGTAGTTAGTCTTTCCTTTCTTCCCTAGCAATGCATATTTCCTGTTGTGGGTTCCTCTGAGATAAAGTACTCCCTGTGTCACGTTCTTGTAATACCACTATACAATGTGGGCTGATATGAAATATTCTCCTTCCCTGCAGAAGTATTTATTTAAAAAAGAAATGAAGGCTGGTTACTCTGCTTTCCCAGGTCTCTCACACCCAGTGGCTACAGGCCTAAGAGAACTCCCCAAAGGAATCAGTCATAGTACATAGTCCTCTGGGAATAAGCTCAGTTGAACACAAGTAGGAATTGTGCATCTAAAATATGCAATAACCAGGACAGATTAAGATTGGTTGAAGCCTTGTTACTGCCCTTTTTGTGAAGAGAGGGCAGAAAAACACAATCATTTATAGTACAAAGATGCACTAAAGGGATAAAAAAATGGATATTTATGATATGATTAGGGACCCAGGTGGCGCTGTGGTTAAACCACTGAGCCTAGGGCTTGCTGATCAGAAGGTCGGCGGTTCGAATCCCTGTGACGGGGTGAGCTCCCATTGCTTGGTCCCAGCTCCTGCCAACCTAGCAGTTCGAAAGCACGTCAAAATGCAAGTAGATAAATAGGAACCGCTACAGCGGGAAGGTAAACGGCGTTTCCATGTGCTGCTCTGGTTTGCCAGAAGCAGCTTTGTCATGCTGGCCACATGACCTGGAAGCTATACGCCGGCTCCCTCGGCCAATAATGCGAGATGAGCGCGCAACCCCAGAGTCGGTCACGACTGGACCTAATGGTCAGGGGTCCCTTTACCTTATGATATGATTACCAAGTCCAAAATAGGCATGTGAAGTAGGCTGGGCTGAGAATTGCTGACTGGTCCAAGGCAGGAAGTTAGTACAACCAATGAAGAATTAAGTGAGTTAAACATGCGAAACTGCACATACTCAGAGTATTTGTTTCTTTTATCAAGGATGGCAAAATGTTTTGTTTGAGTTTTGCTGAGAGTTATGAAACTGCACATGCTCATGTAGTCTGCAAAAGCTTATGCTGTAAAAAGGGGGGGAGTGAGCCTTCAAAATACCACAAGACTTTGTTACACCTTTTGGGAGGAAAAGGGCCCACTATTTTGGGAACTAAACCAGGGTCCCCAACTATCTTAATTCACCTTTGATACTGCAATACAGTATTCACATCCTTGTTGCTTTCTTAACCTGGTCTGATGAATGTCCAGCACATAAGGCACCTTCCTCCTCCATTAGTTTCCCTTGTGGCAGGGATTCCTCTGAAAGACAGCAGGAGCTGACTTTGCTGACACCTGTTAAGGATTCCCACTATGCCAGTTTAATTTCTAATGGACTGTTTTGACGGCACAGGCTGCAGCAATTCTGCCAAGTCAACTGGTGCATAAGCACTGATGAAGTTGGCCCTTGGTCTTGTGCTCTGGTTCCTAAGGAAAACACACAGAATTGACAAGGGGATAGACTAAACTATCTAATTGCATTTTCCATCTCAAGTTGCTATGCCTCTGCAACTTTTGCTACTGTTTTATGAACCATGGCTGATAGCCATATGCCTAAAGACATCAGAAGTGCATGCAAGAGGAATTCACTTTTCCTGTGTCTGCAGCAATGAAGGCACATTGGCACCGTCAAGTGACAATAAATGCACAGGAACATTTGTTTTTAAAATCTTAGCGCCCTTCACTTGATGCAGTGTGGAAATGCTTGTGTTTAAGATTCTTAAATCTCACAAGAGCAGAAACCAACAAAAACAGCTTCAAGAAGTAGCAAGCAAGCATGCAATGCAAAAAAGAGCAAAAGGAAAACAAAGAAAAGACTTAGAATAATGGCCAAGTTCTAAAGACAAGGCTGAAGCCTGTCTGAAACCTCTAGACTCTCCTACTTGGAAACCCTGCTATTAATATCATCTGCTTTGGGTTGAGAAAGATGCATGGTCAACATTCTTAGACACACTCTCTTCTTTACTATTCCTTCAAAAGTTCCAGGGTAGAATCCTGGCAAACAGTCAAACAGAAACAGGATTACAGCTCTGCCTTAGTAAGCCTTGTTCCAATTAAGCCAACGGTAAGATCATTCTCAGATACCTCATTTTGATGAATGTATACCAGTTCATTAGAAATACTTTTGCTCACAATCTTACTCACTGTGCCCAAGAAGGGTAAAGACAGGGCTTGCAGAAGATATTGCATTGAGTGCAGCAGACTGAGCCCTCCCTTCTCCACTACAGTCCAGCACTCTCTTTCCCCAACCTGCACAGTCCTTGCTGCAGTCCCAGGATTTCTAGGGTCATCTCACTCCTCAGTGCTGTGCTCTGAAGAAAGAGTCCTTCCCCAGAAGAGACACCGTGAGTGTAGGCACTTGGTCTTACACTGCTTTGCTGCAATAGTGGCAAATATTGCCCAAGGCTTAACAGTCAGAGAGTGTGGATGTATGGACTTGTGCCCTGGAGAGAACTATAGGAGCCCCAATAGCCACTACAGATTCAACAATATTTGCTTCAGCTGCCATGTTCCATGGCTAACTGGTGGGCTGGCAGGAGGACAGCAGCATCAGGTAATGGATGGTGGACTCAATCCACCACCTCTTCCAACCTACCACCTGAGCCAGATTTCTCATGGTGGCTCAAAATAACCTTAATACAGAGCCGTTCTACAGAACAGAAGTCTAGAGTTGCTTTCACTTCAGGCTCTTTAATGCTCCTTAGGCAGTGTGCTCTTGCATGATTAGCAGAATATGTGGTTCCACATATAATCCCCTTTGCGAATGCATAATGGCTGTACAGTGGAACCTCGGTTTATGAACACCTCGGTTTATGAATTTTCAGTTTATGAACGCCCCGGAACCATCTGGAACAGATTAATTCATTTTCCATTACTTTCAATGGGAAAGTTTGCTTCAGTTTATGAACGCTTCAGTTTATGAACAGACTTCCGGAACCAATTACACCCATGCTTCAGTTTATGAACGCTTCAGTTTAAGTACTCCGCGGACCCGTCTGGAACGGATTAATCCACTTTCCATTACTTTCAATGGGAAAGTTTGCTTCAGTTTATGAACGCTTACTCCGCAGACCGTCTGGAACGGATTAATTCACTTTCCATTACTTTCAATGGGAAAGTTCGCTTCAGTTTATGAACGCTTCAGTTTATGAACAGACTTCCGGAACCAATTGTGTTCATAAACTGAGGTACCACTGTATCCATGGAGAAGGCAAAACTGGCCAGTTATTACTGACCTAAGGTTGCCGCCTTAGAGTAAGAACCTAAATATATGCACTTAGAAGCAAGTTGAATTTGAATAAAGCAAAGAAAGCAAGAAGTTAGACCAGTTATGGGGTGGGGAAGCAATATTTGACAGGATTAGGCTAGATGGACAATTTCTATGAGTCCATGCCATGTGGCTCTCTGCAACACAGCACATTTTTGCTACATTGTTGCTCTGTTATCATTTATGATGTTTAACTGTAACTGATACAGTATTCCCAACCTAAACCAGCAGAAACAATCAGGCAGTTAGGCTGATTGCAACCAGCGTCTTCTCTTTTTGTATCCAACTTTCATTTCTCTCTTTTCTGTGGTTGCTGCACAGTAGCACAAAGGGACTGAAATGCAACACTGATTTCAGCCTGCAGACCATAACAGCAGGACAAGGGCTAGTACTTATATGTGACCTGCCTCTGATTAACATCAAGTGGGTGCCTTCAGTAGCAAAAATCTGTCATCTTCAAAGTTGTCCCCTCTTTTCCCTTATCCTCCTCATTAATTTTAATTTCCCCCCAGATTTCCTGTTGAAAATGAATTCTTAATGACTGCTGTTGCTGTTTTAAAATGTTTCAAATTCCCTCTATAATGTTTCCTCCCAATCAAGCTGAAAATACATTCTTGATAAACAAATAAATAAATAAAAAATCTTATGCCCCAAAATTTATGACATGTAATCTGTGTACCATTTTTCAAAGTCTATTATCTATTTGTAAATGTTGAAATTATTTATTTTTCCCCTCACCTATTTAATATGATTTTGTTTGGCAACCAAAGTGTTGATTGCTTAATTATGGTGGAATTTTTTTAAAATTTAGGCTTTGTTTAAATTATAATGTACATATAATAGCTACAGTATATAGAAAATATGTTCCCCTCCCTCCTGGGCAGTGAGATGCCCAGAGGCAATTCTACAGGGTTTAGTTTCCTTGTGTTAAGTCAGTGTTGTAATGTGTATAGTGTAGAGGTTAGAGTATTAAAGTTTGGCCAAGCAAGTGAGTGTTCAGCCATGCACTGCATGGGAGCCACACACTAACCTACACCACAGGATTGTTGTCAGTAACCTAAATTTCTGTATGCCATCCTCAGCTCAAACGCTGAAGTGTAAGATTGTTGTTGTTGTTTAGTTGTGTCCGACTCTTCATGACCCCATGGACCAGAGCACACCAGGCACTCCTGTCTTCCACTGCCTCCCGCAGTTTGGTCAGACTCATGTTGGTGGCTTCGAGAACACTGTCCAACCATCTCGTCCTCTGTCATCCCCTCCTCCTTGTGCCCTCCATCCTTCCCAACATCAGAGGCTTTTCCAGGGAGTCTTCTCTGCTCATAAGGTGGCCAAAGTATTGGAGCCTCAGCTTCACGATCTGTCCTTCCAGTGAGCACTCAAGGCTGATTTCCTTCAAAATGGATAGGTTTGATCTTCTTGCAGTCCATGGGACTCTCAAGAGTCTCCTCCAGCACCATAATTCAAAAGCATCAATTCTTTGGCGATCAGCCTTCTTTATGGTCCAGCTCTCACTTCCATACATCACTACTGGGAAAACCATAGCTTTAACTATACGGACCTTTGTTGGCAAGGTGACGTGTAAGATACAAATGGAAATAATATCTGTTTATTTGTAATCTGTGTCTTTATAATATATTTTTGTTTACAAATATGCATCATTAGATGCCAGCTGACTCTGATAAGCAGGTAGCACAACCACTAATCCTTCATCAGATTACAACTGGGTAGACATTTCCAGATCCAGTTCAACTAAATCCATAGTGCTCTCTCTCTCTCTCTGTGGGGTAAACTAACTACATGTTACAGCCAAACATATATAACAACCCCTGATTCACCACCCCACCCCTTCCATGCTGAAAATTTCAGCCTCTTGAGATTGGTATTCATGTTCACTTGCAACATTTTGTATGCCTTTCTGTTTCTGCCCAAATTCAAATTGCAAATGGTTGTCTACTTGTCTTTCTGCCCTTCCTCCCAAACCCAAATGGTGATCACATTCTGAAGCCTTAAAGCTGTGATGGAACAATCAGTGCTTCTGCTAACGTGCTGATCATCTATCTGGTTAGCCAGGCAAACCCATAATCAAGACCTTCTGTCTCACTGATTGAAGACCAGCAGTGTGGCTTCAGTAGAGTCTTTTCAGGACTTCCCTCTCTCCTCCATGTCACTTTAGTGCCTGGTGAACGACACTGTGGCCACAGCATTCCCTTCTGAATCTATCTCATATCTCATCTTAACATATTCAGCAACTTCCTCTTTCCCAGTCTTGCCCCATGGTTTGCCAATATTCATCCTTCTTCCCTGAGTAGCTAGTACCGTAGGTGGGGGCATAGGGGAAAGGGGGATCACTGAATGCTTTGGGATGAGGCCCGAGAGACTTCTGGGAAGAGAATGCTACCATGCATCTCAGCTGAAAAGAGGAATGCGGGGGGGGGGGAAGAGATTTTGTGCAAGGTTGCTTCCATGCTAGTCCTTTCATCTGGAATTTGCACACTTTCTGCTAGTGTGGATGGCCAAAGTGCTATTGAGGCCCTGGGAAATTAGTGACACAGCTGGTAATAGCCACCACTTCATGCTTGCACTGGAAATAGATTCACCTTACTTTTAAACAGTGTTTTAAGTAACAGTACCTCTGATTTTGAAGGCAGAAGTTGGTGGAAAAGACTGGCCTCAGCTACTGTGAGTAAAAGTAAAAGGAGAATGTACCTTCCCTCTACAGCATTTGATCTAATTATAGCAATTATTTCTAAATACATGTAAACAAGCTCAAAGTTTATATTTTATCCTTTCTTCCCCCTTGTGATTCATTTTCTTATTTTTTGTGATGCATGAGTGTGCCCTACTCTCTGTACAAGTAGTAGCTCTAGCAAATAAAAACCAAGCTCCAAAAGGCTGACCTGGGCAGGCTATTTCAACCTTGGATCTCTCAGGACATTTCCCACCTTGTCAAAACAAGCTGCAGCTCCCATGTATCACCAATACTGCATAACCCAGTGCTAATACTTGAAATTTCCAGGGTTATGTGTTTTCAGTGCAACTATGTCATCTTAAAAGGGGTGCTCCAGAAAACGGTATGTTCTACCATTAGTTCCAGCTTATGCAAATAACTTGCTTGTGTTTAAAATTACTCAATTTTAACTCTCTACAAACCCAGAAGCTCCAAAATGAAATGAAACAAAACCAACTATTTGTCCTTGGGGCAGAGTATATCATGACACATGTAATCTGCAAAATAGCAAAATTAATTATTTTTCTGCCATCTCCCATTATATGCTGTGGTGATGGTTGGATTCACACATACTACCAGACAGACTCACTCAACTGTTAGTTCAGTTCCCAGATTCTATGAATGTGAATAGCTGTGATGGAACAGTTAGTGGCCTATCCTATGCTGCTAAGTAGAATTCTGCCCTATTGCCATCAGCCCAACGCTCAATTGCCTTGGTAGATTATTTGCGATATTATTTGCTGGTTTTACAGTGGCTAAAACCATTTAGGAGCAGTACATAAAATAATTGCTTTTATTCTGCCCTTGCCCTACTCATGCCATCCTCTCCAACCATTTTCCTGCTATGAAACAGCGTTGTGGGTTGCTGCATCAGGAGGAGCTTTCTGTTCAACAGTGGAACAGACTTCCTCGGAAGGCGGTGAACTCTCACTGGAGGTTCTTAAGCTGAGGTTGGATGGCCATTGGTCACTGATGAGATTCCTGGGCTGTAGGGGGTGGACTAGATGACCCTCAGAATCCCTTCTAACTCTACAATATTTTGCTTCTAAACACTGGAAACTGTGCTGAAAGAGTTCCAAGAAGTCACTTTTCACAGGCTTATCCAGATTGCAATACGCTCATTAGAAACTCTCTACCTAAGTGGCTCCTGAAATAGCAGCCTCAAAACAGTGAAACACGCGTGCTACCATAATAAAAGTGTCTTCCTTATTAATATTTTCCCTGGTTTCTTTAAGGCTTGGCATCTTTCTCAATAATGTATGAAAGTGGGTTGAAGAGACGGCACAGAAATTCTGCTTTAGGACTTAGCTGACCCAAATACAGTACACAGTTCCCCTAAATGTTTCAGGAGAAAGCATTGCCTCCCCCCTCCCTCTCTAGCCTCCTTTACTGCTGCATTGCAGGACTGGAAATTCAGGTTATTATGCAGTATCATCCTCATATGGCTCCTAAACATAAATTAAAATGGCTCCCAGGACCTTTCCTACTCTTGCAGTTTGGGTGCATATTTGTACTTTCATCAGACATAGGTCTGCAGAAAGAAGACCTGTGTGTGGGGGGGGGGCAAGGCAATAACTGTGCCTGTTGATCCATCTGAACTCACCACTGTTTGTAACTGAACTGATTTTTTTTATTATAAAAACTTATTTAATTAATTACTCTGCCTTTCCCTGCAGTGTCAGTGCTCTGTTAAAAAAAGAAATAAATTGCACCAGCAGTATGGTTTATGAAACTTCTGCTATAGAATCTTCAGGACTGAGATGTTACTGCATCTTATCCTTATCCCTTGATAATGCTGCTTCATGATTAATGTTGACAATTAATGAAATAATAATTATATATCTTTATATACTCACATATTCCAAGATGATGCCTGTGGAACTTAAAGTTGATTCACATGACCAAACTGCCGTGTTTGAGAATGGCGGTGGATCTATGCAGAGAATTCAATGTCTTGTGTGATTGTTTAAATATGTGCCTTGCTCACTACTCAACCACGTTTATCTTATCACAGTAGCCCTAGATCCAGCATTTTGGAAATAAGGACTGTTGTGTCACATGAAATTACCAGACCATGATAAAGAGGTCTAAGGACAACAATCACAAAGCTAAAGGATGCCTTTTCATCTCAGCTTCACTTGCTGCAAGCAAGTTGACCTCTTGCACACATCAGAGGGCAAACTAAAATTCTTCTGGTTTGTTGAATCAGAGGGTGATTTTATTCCTGACTCTGTCCTCTTTCAGTTACTTACAGAAGAACAAAGATGGCCTAAACACAGATGTTAGCATGGAATGCCTCGGCAGTGGTGTATCACAAATGAACAATATCACTCTTTTGATTTGAAAGGCATTTTCTATTCACAATGTGCCCTTTATTGTGGAGGGTGATTCAACCAATGTGATCTGCTGTTGCTACTACTACACTAATGCTCAAAGGATGCTCAGCAGAGAAGCTGGCACACCTCCTGGCACTTTTGCTGCTTCCCCCTATCTCTTCACCAGTCCCAGATAAGTTTGATGAGCTCTCACGACACCAGGAGAAGGCAAGGCAGTAACAATGAAGGTGAGTGAACCAGCTCCTCAGTGGAGCATCCTTTCCTGCCAATGGTTGGAGTAGAACCACAAGTCTCATTGGACACCCCACCCCCCCAAGGAATGGGAGCATCTGCCACACGTAAATTTGATGTGTCTTTGGGGTGGCAGGAGAAGGAAGAGACGGTCACTGTGGAAATTCAAGGCATGGGATAAATGGGACCCTGCTCAACCCACAGTGACCTTACACGTGAAGGTACAGTTTTGAGTGCTCTTATTTGATTTCAACCAAAATTTGACACATTCAGAATGAATAAGTGAAAAGCTGAAAAAATAACAACCTGTTCTACACTATGAGAAGATTCACTATGAGAAGTTCCAATACACACAAGGTAAGTAGTCTCCTCTTTAGCTGTTTCTCACTGAGTACTTAAAGGAGCATCCCTTAGATATTGCATAGAGTGCCTTCCACTTAATGAACTGGAGCTCAGGAGTCTACTTTAGAAGAAAGGAATGCTGTGCTGCAAAATGAAAAAGCAACAGGGAGGAACTCAGTATTTATAATGCTAATGATGCAGGAAGTCTGGATGAACTACATTTGGTACAGGCTTCTTAGGAAAAGAAATGAATTCAGGAGTTGCTGCACCACAGATAACTGAGTGAGCAACGTGCTCCAAAAAAGGTTGAGAGCAGACCGTGCCTTTTTAAGCCTCTGGCTCCAGACTACCTCTTTCAGGTTCTGACCCCTGTTGTGAAGAGCATCAGATTCTTAAGGGCGAATCCTCTGGCCTGAAAACGGGCCCTCTTCTCTTCTATATCCTCCTGCATGGGACATTCCCTGTGCCACTAGTGGTGGTACAGGAGGGTCTTCTGGGGGATTCTGTCCATCAGCCTCAGGTGCTGTGGTTTCTGCATCACCAGCACATAGCTGCCAAGTTATCCCTTTTTTAAAGGGATTTTCCCTTATGCTGAATAGGCTTCCTCGCGAGAAAAGGGAAAACTTGGCAGCTATGCACCAGCAGCATGCTCAGAGCCCTGGAGCCTGGACCTGAACTGGCTTCTAAGCTGGAGACTCTGTAGCCATCGACTCAAGAATCTCGATTGCTGCTGGACTCTGAGGTCATGACAACACCATTTCTATATTTGTGTTAGTTTAACCTTGTAGAAGATCATGCCAAAAGCAGAAACCTCTCCCTCAGTGTGGCACATGAAACTGCATGAATTTCAGAGCCAGAAAGAAGGAAGAGAGGAAGGGTTTGTAATGCTTCAGATCCTATTTTTCATGTGGAGGTTCCTCGTGTGATTTAGAACTCAGATTGTCCAAGTTTCCACATTACATGGGAAACCTCCTCAAGTACAGCAGGCTGTAGAAGTTATGAGAAGGGTGGCAATGGTGGGTGGGGTGGGGTGGGAGGAGCTTGTGGCCTTGGAGGCAGGTCTAAATGGAAGGTGACACAGCCCCTGTCACCATGATTACCCTCTTCATGCAAGTAATGCATAAATAGGGCTTTATGGGTGCACTAAACCAGTGTTTCTCAACCAGTGTGCCTCCAGATGTTTCGGGACTACAACTCCCATCATCCCTAGCTAGCAAGACCAGTGGTCAGGAATGATGGGAGTTGTAGTCCCAAAACATCTGAAGGCACACTGGTTGAGAAACACTGCGCTAAACTATCACAACAATAGAAGCAGGCAAGCATATAGTCTGCTGTGTTATTTCAGGGTCAACTGCATCTGGAAGCAGTTGTCCACAGCTGGTTCCTAGACTCCTCCCAGCCGAGCACCTGCCAGCATGCTAACATGCTGCTCCATCAGGTCGTGGTCCAGGTTGCTGGCAAGTCTGCCTGGTCTTCTGCCCAACAGCTGTGAAATATTCTGGGAACTTTGTCCCTCTTACATATGTCACAGTGGAGGAGAGCTAATTGCTGAATAGGGGTGGCAGTTCTGGTCCTAGAATTATTTATCTGGAAATCCCTGAACTTTCAAACAATACAGAAATAATAGTTTGTCAGAGTGTTGCCTCAAAATAGCTTTCACACACTCAAGGAGGTGTGGATCAAAACTAGGAAATGGCAAAAGAAAAAGAGTATGGAAGCTTTTACAGTACTGGAAATCTGGAGTGATGCAGAGACAAGAGGTGAGTTGAACAGACAAGGAGAGCCATTTCATAGGTTAAATTGTGTTGCAAAGAAAAATTTACCCTATGTCTGTAATTATATGTAGATGACTCCACAAAGTTATTCAGGTGTCAAGATCTGGTTAATTGGGGGCAAAAGTAAAATGGAGTGCAAACTTGAGAATATAAAATATTTGATGGCAGAAAAACTGACTGCTGATAACCAGCTTTCCCTGGTTTGTAATGAGCATTTGCATATGAATATTTATTCTAGATAATGTATGTTGGAGCTAATTTTGTGGAATTGGTGCATACTATAGATGTTTTTGAAAAGAGGAGTCTAATTTTATACAAATATTACTTGAATTTTACATCAAGAGGATTCTAATGAAAACAAGCACATGGATGAATTTATCCCATGACACGTACCAGGCAGTCTCTTCAATACAGATGACTGGTGAAATTTTTTAAAACTGGCACAACACAATGAAGAATTTGCTGCAAGTGCATTCACTTCTTGCTCTTTCTAAAACCCAGTTTTGTGCCAAAAAATTATCACACATTTTTTTTACCATTATCCACCAGTTAATGAGAAAATAAATTGTATCAGAAAATTATCAAAGAGGAGGGGGGAAATTCAGTGAAATTCTCATGGATAGGTTGCAAAGTTTTTGCTGCGCTTGCCTTCTTTTGAGGTTGGTGAGGGTGCATGTGAGCATCATTTCTATTATTCCATTATTCTCATCAGTGATCTGCACTATGCAGCCAGCCAGGTGTCTGCCCTTAATAAAAGCCCAGAGATAAATCCTTCATGAGATAAATCCTTCCATGGGCTTTTTCAAGAGAAGGAAGTGCAGGCAGCCAGACTGCAAATTTGGTCACCTCGCAATGATACAGTAAAAGCTTAATATCCACCAACATTCTAAAGAAATTCTCAAATGCCCCGATATTTAAGCAGAAAAATGGAAGCCTGTTTCACAAGGGAAAACTTTTGAGAAATTGGAGGGCAGATTTCAACAGAGCATTCTTGAACCCATCATATCATGGCTTAATAAGACAATATATGACCAAGAATTTTGCCTGTACATGCAGCCACTTCTCCCTTCAAAGCAGAAGCCATCAAACCAGGAAGCTTCCCTGGTTGCTTCTCATTTCATCAGAACTGGTACACTAAGGTTTGGAAGACACCAGAATATTAAACCACAGTCCTAACTTGTTCAGCAGCTGACAAACATAGTGCCGGCTGACATTAAGAAGCCACAGCTAATCCCATGCCACTTGCCTGCTTCCCTTTCTTCTCCTGTGGCACAGCCACAAGGAGATAAGAAGCTTTTACTTCTGGTTGTTTATTGTTCTTTCTGCCCCCTTTATTAACTGCAGCTTGTCATTTCTTCCAAGCCTAACAAAGTGAAATAATCTTGGCATATTTCCAGCATTCTATAGTTAACTTCAAACAAGCTGGCTTGTTTCAACAAAGCATTCCTAAAATGAACTTCAGTTAATGTGAAACTACAGTTAATAAGAACAATAATAAAAGGGAACAAATGCTTCCAATCACATGGCCATGCTGGATGACAGGAGCTCAAGACCCACTGCTGCTCATTCTAACATTCCCCAACCATTCCCATCAGCCATCACCAGCTTGGAGAATGTTTAAGGATTATGGGAGTTGTAGTCTAAAATATCTGGAAGGTTGGGGTAGTCTGCAATAAACTGTGATATATCATGATATCTGAAACGGCTGGTAGTTTCTCAGCTCATATCAAACTGTAAACTATGGTTAACTTAAGGCTTACTGGTTTGATTGCTTATAGCGCAAATGTAGAAGTGAAGAGGCTGCATCTGCTAACGAAAGGGTTACTCAGGTCTTGGCATAGTAAGTCTATATACTCACTTTTCAACATCTCAATTTTGATTACAGTGATTGTTGTCTGTCTCCGCATTGTATTATCATCACATCACCAGTCTCCATCTGCTCAAGAGGAATGAATTAATTTTCAGGTAAGTAAACACACTAAGTAAGGCCCTCAGTGCAACTCACTGATGTTGAGTGGTAAGCTAGCAATGTTTTTACACTGCTGCGTAATTTTTAGCAGCCATGATTGGACAAAGAACTCCTATTATACATGTTCTCCAAGGGCATTTTTAATTCAGTCATTTTTAATCTCAGTTTATCAGTTCACAGAAAATGTGGTGTTACAAAGCTTTCCCCACCCACTTATTACAGAGATATCCACTTGATCATGAGAAAACAGAGGGCAACTTTTGAGAATAATGATACTCCCCATTGCTATCTGTAGCCTACAGTGCTTTGGCTGATATGTCAAGAAGCCACAGAACTCTCTACATTCTTCCTGCATCACAATGGCACAGCCTGAGAGGGAGGTGCCCAGAAGCAAAGTAGTGTTTACCATAATGAATCAAACTGGCTTTGAGCAGTTGAAATCAGCCACTTGATGTTACTGTAATAAAGTTTCATTTTCTAAGGTTAACAGTCTCCAGATGCACAAATATTCCCTCTGGATATTACTTTAAAACACCACCCAAAGATCAAATTCTGCTTAAGAAGCGGGATATTGTGTTTTAGAAAATGCATACAGCGGGTGGAGCAAAATCACCAGCGGGTGGATAAAATTTTTCTTAAAGCTTCCGTACCAGTCCATCCAAGGGTTTTATATTTTACACTAGGGACAGAATGCGAGCTGAAACGGTGCAGTCATGATGAAAGCTTGTCTAAAGAAACATGCTGTCATCAACAGAACAAATTATGTCTGCTTACAATGAAGAATGGTTTTGGTCCATTTTCTTTTTTGCAGGCACCTTTTTAATCCATGGAAGCATACAATAAGAAATAAATTGAAGCAAGATGGGAGGAAGGGGAGCAGCAATGTTCATCAGCCACCAGCGGGTTGTTTTAACAATTCAAATAGTCAAAGACATGCAGCTCTTAAGAGTGTGCTGTGGATATGTATCATAATCAATACTGACTTCATTTGCATCTGTCCAGAGGCTGAATGGCCACCTATCAGGAATGCTGCAGCGGCAGATTTCCTGCATCAGCATGGAATTGAACTAGATCATTCTTTTTCATTTCCCTTCCAATTTTGTGATTATGTGTGCTTTTGTTTGATCCTGCATCAAGTCAGTTGTTCCATATGTAGCCCTATGCAATCACAACCCCACGTTAACAAAATTTGAACTTTTTCTGAAGGTTAGATACTCTGAATGCATATGCCCCTAAATAAGGAGATAAGAGTACAATCTACCCTCCATAAAGACAGCTCACTGAAAATAAAACTAGCTACTTAAACCCATTGAACAGGAATTAAAAGGACTTTCTCTGCTTCAATGTCCCAGCATTGTCTTCTTACTCCACTCTCCAATTATATCGTCACATGCTGAAAAAGTTATTTAGCATAGGCGATTTATTTTGTACTACCGCAAGAAAAAACTGGGTTTAAAATCTGGTGTATAAAATATGTAGCATTTTGCAGAGGATTACAGACAGTATGCAGTTAGATTGCAACTGCATAAAACAGGAGATTCAGAGTTCTTAAACTTTTCAGATTACCACAAGATAAAAAGTAAAACTCTGGCAGAAATGCTAATATGAGTAGTCTAAAATTAAACACAACGTTTACATGTCTTTGTGCATCCTTATTCGATTTCTGAAAGTTATAAGACATTAATGGCAGAAATCTCTCATGATGCATGTATAACCAAATGACTAACAGGTAGTGCAGCATGGTCTATGCTGTCCTGCACACACATACACTTAATTCTTGGTTTCTTATTTTAAGTAATCTCTCTATTAAACATTTTTGCACAAAGCATTTTTCTTTCTTTCAAAAACAGCAAATTACAACATTTGGGCTAAGTGAATGGGACTCCCTCCCACTTCCAGAAAGGCTCAGGTTCCATCAGGGGTGCCAACCTGAGTAAAATATTTTTTGGGGGTAGGTAAGTGAGAGCTGGACCATAAAAAAGGCTGATCGCCAAATAATTGATGCTTTTGAATTTTGGTGCTGGAGGAGACTCTTGAGAGTCCCATGGACTGCAAGAAGATCAAACCTATCAATTCTGAAGGAAATCAGCCCTGAGTGCTCACTGGAAGGACAGATCCTGAAGCTGAGGCTCCAATACTTTGGCCACCTCATGAGAAGAGAATACTCCCTGGAAAAGACCCTGATGTTGGGAAAGATGGAGGGCACAAGGAGAAGGGGACGTCAGAGGACGAGATGGTTGGACAGTGTTCTCGAAGCCACCAACATGAGTCTGACCAAACTGTGGGAGGCAGTGGAAGACAGGAGTGCCTGGTGTGCTCTGGTCCATACGGTCACGAAGAGTCGGACACGACTGAACGACTAAACAACAACAACAAAGCCCTGTCCTCCATAATTGATCACAAGGCACAGTACATGCACACCATTTGAATGGCAATACCCATCAACTTCGGGGGCCCCACTCCCCTCAAATATTTTATGGGGGGGCGAAGGGACCTCTGCCACTAGGAGTTGGCTCCTACAGGTTCAATACCCCCTGTGGCCAAACGTGGCCACCCGTTGGAAAGCATCCCAGCAGATTTAAACCTTATGTTTCCACGATGCTCCTCGCATTCCTGAGGGGTTGGAGCCTCATTTTGTAATGAAGTCTGGAGTGAAAATGGGAGAGAAGTTGGTATTACAACACTGTCTATTATGGTGGCATTTCCAGTACTTGACTTTCCACTTATCTTTTGAAACACTTTAATTTCCAAAGAATTGTAGTGTCTGGGAGCCAGAGATGGCACTGCAGAAACCTGCATGATTTGCCACCCCCATTGTTCTTGAACAGGTGAGAAAAGCAGTCTCTCTGTACATATTTTTATTAGATTTTACATATATTTCCAAAACATCACTTCACATTTATTCATAACTTAAGACAATATTTTGGACTTCCATCAACCATGACTAGAGATTTCCAGTCCTCTTAACTTAATCTTGTATTCCCTAAACTTCACTATTAAGAGAAAAGCAGTCTCAGTTATGCTCAGCACCCCCTGGGATGGGGAAAAAACAAACTACCACTACCGTGAAGTAGAGTACAGTAGGGAATCTCAGGAAGGGTGTCCCTGCAGGAATGCTGCTTTTGGGCTGAAAAGTGTTCCCTGGCCCTCAAGTAGGGAGACTATATGGTAGCACTCTTTTTTAAGTGGAGCTTTGTTTGTCTTCAACTCTGTTTTCCACTCTTTTGGGGTCAGAGGCTCTGCACATGCTACAACTGCATAACAAACTGTTCCCATCCCATTACTGCAGATCCATGCTAGGAAAGGCTTCAAGTTGTTGATTTCTATCCGTCATTAATCTGTTAAAGTGCAGAAGCTCTCATGGGTTAAAAAAGTTGGAAATTCAAGTATGTTTTCATGAAAGGCCATGTCAAAAGGGACAGATTGTGGGATGAAGTACTGGACATCAGGTTTAAACATCAAGGATTTAATTTAAAAGAGAAAGAAATGGACAATTACTTCCCTCCATTTTGCTTTTTCCGTGCGGTCATGGCTGGGCGGTGCAGGACACTGGGAGGTTAATGAAGGACAGAAGAGATTTAGGAAGGAAATTCTGGAACAGCTGAGAGAGTAGGAGGGCTGGGAGAAAATTCATCAAAGAAAAAAGGATAAGAACATTACAAAAGGGGATTTATTTCAGAGTCGTTTGGAAGGAAATTTCAGAGGGAATAAAAAGGGCATTTAAAAATAGCTTTCACTCCCAATATTAGAGAGTTTGGTAAATTCATCCTATCTCCCATGGCACCGGCTTGCCTAGCATTAACCTACCATTACCCTCATGCAATATTAATTTGTTATTATTCCCTGGTAAGCAAAATACTAGCCCAGTCATTTGTCTGATATTCATGGTATAGTTTAGTAATGCTTCAATCCAACCCACTTGAAACTTTTACTATGAAAACAGTACACTGTAACTTCCATTAGCCATAGCTATCAAAGAACTTAGTAAATCAGCTTCACCTAAGACTGTCACTACTTTGAGGTGGCATTCAATCACACACCAGCAATTTCAGGTTGAGAAATTATAGCTGATTGTGAGGTCTTGTTTTGTATGTATTTATTTAATTGCATTTATAAATTGCTTCCAATAAAATACCTTGAAGCAATTTCACAATCTAAATGTCAGCAATAAAAACAAATGCACAATTTTGTATATAAAAAGCAACAAACCCGCTTCCCCAGGAGATCAGACTTCTTGCAGTAAAGGAAGTGACAGGAAAATGCACTGGAAAGTATGGATAACATGTAACCTCCCTGCAAACAAATCAGAATTAATGCTCAATAAACAGGTTTGTGTGGAAGTGACCTGAATATTACTTGGTGGTGATGTAGAGCTAAGCACTGTACAGGGCATGAAGGTGAAATGGATGTTCTGTGTCCAGGGCATAGAAGAATCTGCATGTACAGAACTATATAGTTACAGAATGCAGTTGGAGGATGTTCCCACATGCCAACAACTCTGAGCCTAGGAAGGGTAAAGTATCAGTAAAAATCATCCTAACCTTTGTTCTCTGATCTGTTAATGTGTAGGGAGTTTATGTATGAAAGAGCATTCTGTCATGAGGTCTTCCACCTGGCCTCTGAAGTTATATGGTCCCACATTCCATATCGTAGGCCAGCACTACTTCTTTTTAAGAGAGAATAAAGTCAAGGGACAGAGACGGGGCTTATTAAAGTGTGGATGCAGAAAGGAGACCTTCATAGAAACAGAAAGCATCAGGTGGTGTCCCCTGAACACTAAATCGACAGGTCTAGAATATGTTTTGCAGAAGAAATTAAAGGGAAGCCTGCAAGACTAATACAACAGGGTGGTACAATTCAGACAGAGGGAGCAATATGGAAGACATGGAGATTTTGGCAGGTAAGCTTTTGTTGAGTGGAGGAAGCAAGAACTAAAACCACATGGGTTGAAACAATATACTCTTTTGAGCACAATGATGGAGAGTGCAAGGGGAAATTATACCAAAAGGAAGATGGAGTCAATAGAAAAGAAAGGGGGCAGAGAGAGGAAAAAGAAGCATAATGTGATCATAGTGATGGGAAGGAAAGGAAGAGCAAAAGCTTCCCTCTTGCCTTGCACAGGTTGTAAAATGGGGAGAGAGACTAGGAAAGAGATACCAGTATTAAGCTAGTCATTGTCGAAACAATTCCCCCCTCACAACTTTCATATATGGCAGAGGATCACTCCAGCGCTGTGTCCTATTAATAACTCAGACTCAGGTTGTATTTCAGTGGGAACTTCCCAGGCAAGACTGGAAAGGTCCCCATTCTGAAACTCTACAGAGTTGTTGCCAGTCAGTGTAGGCAATACTAAGCTTGATGGACCAATGGTGTGAGTCAGTATACAATAGTTTCCTGTATTCCTAGCAACTCGCACTGGAGTGGCCAGAGAGAGAGCAAAGGGGAGTACCACTCACAGACAACTGAAAATCCACAATATGCCAGTAACATGTACGGAATTTACACAAGTCTTTAACATTCCCCCCTCCCCAGAAATCTCAGTCAATGAAACCTATTGTACACAACCCAGCTAAAACTGTTACAATGCCTGCACTGTCAACCCATAATGTTCCAGAACACATAACAACAACAAGTGAAGTTCACCCACATTGATTTCATTTCAAATCAGAACAACATGGTTATCGTGGAAGCGGATGAAGAAAGATGTGTACAAACTCCTTAATTGGTTACTGAGGTTGATGTTTTTATATAGCCTTCTACAGAAATCTGCTCTCAGATAATGTGTTGCATTGCAAAGATGAATCCTAGACAGTTTCACAAATCTGTTTACAAGATTGCGGTACTGAACAGATGCATACTTTCAACAGATGTTAGCATTCAGAATCCAGGCATGGCAGCTTCTTCGAAACAGAGCAATGTTGCTTTTGATAACTAAATCTCACCTAACCCAAAATGCATGCACCTTCAGTTTTTGAGCCTGAACTCTCAGAGGAATGTTGCAGGCTAGGCTTCCACAAACGTGCAGCACCCAGCTTGTACATGGGCTGGCAAGAAGTGAAGATGGGAGCATCTTATTCATATATTGGATGCACTGAAACAATAAGTCTGGTATGGTAGGGAAACACCTGAAGAGCTGAAGAACACCTGAAGTCTCAGTGGTACATGAAGGAATACAAAATCCATTATCTTCCAGAATGTGACTATACAGAGGACAATGCCTGATTGTCACTGTGTAGATCTGAACACGTAAAAGTGAGATGTCTGGGGTTTAGGTCAAACCAGTCATGAAATCTGCTCAACTGAATCAATTCACCCATCATTTTAAATTTAGAGTGAGATGTCCTAGGCTTGTTGACAGGTTTGCTCTCTCGACAGGTACAGCATGTGTTCATGATTCTTGCTTAATTTCCCCTCTAAAGAATAATTTGACATGCAAGAAGTTGTGGGTGGGATGGGAAAAAAGGAGGGAGTCTGTCTTCTCTGCAGAAAAATACACACACAATTATCCAACTTCTTCAAATGCTCAAACAGATGACAAGTGAGCAAGCTCTCAGTGCCACTTGCAAGTTCCAGATTTTAAACAACACACTCTATTTTACAGTCAGTAATAGATCCTCAAGCTTCATAGAGCAGGAAAGGGAGTCAGGAAAAATAAACCCTACAAACACACATGCACACACACATATTTTTTATCTCTTTGAACTCAGAGGATAGCTCTCACTCATAAAGTTCTTCTGAGATAAATGGGTTGTTATTGGAATACAAACTAGGGTTGCAGAGTAGGGGGCATGAATGTTTATGTGCACTTGAGTTCTTTGATGAGTGCCAATCATTTCTGCAGTTTGTTCACCACCTACGTGCTCTCAAACATGCAACACAGACATGCATACACTCCTAATCTGCTCTGCTCCAGAAAAACAGAAAAGCCTAAAATCCTTAACCCTCAAAATAGTGGCTCAATGTATAAGTGAATTCATATCTCCGTGAGAACAACAGAAAATACATGTGATAAGATGAAGATTTGACAGCTTGGGTGTGGTTTGTTTATTTGTTGCAATTCCTCCCCTCCCAGTGCTATTCAAATCTCCTGGGTGAACATCAATATGACAGCACTGACAACCAATTAATCATGAAAATCATCATGCCACACAAGCAGTCCTGGTGCTGGTTTTTAATTGAAGACTGACATCCACCCACACCCACAAACTCCCACATAGACACATGGTTTTTGTTGAGTAAAATAGTATTCTAAGGCTGTGGTTCTAAATGTACAAATGTATGTATGTTTCACTGTCTAAAGACATGGTGATGGAACTACCTTAGCTTATTTTTACAATAGGAATCAGACAAACAGGGATAGTCCTATCAGTGCCGATCAAGCCATGATGGAGAAATGAAATCCTCATGTTCAGTGGCAGGGTACCTCTGGAGACAAAACTATTAGTACTATTCATCACATTTCTTGGTTGCCTTTCTAAAATAAAAAAGACCCAATGCAACTTACAGAACTATAAAATATAAGAGTTTAAAACTAAACAATAAAATAGCAATCAATCTCTGTGATACTAAAAGCATACACACTATAAAAAGTTAAAAGAAAAACTGGCAGAATATAAAATTAACCAAAAAGAAAAAGAAAAATAATAAGTAAAAAAAAACCCAGCCCATTACATGCCATCAATTGGCCAGAAGCAGAAGACAATTTTAACCTGACACCAAAAATATAGTGCAACTTTTTGATACCTTTGCACCCTGCTACTAGGCTTTCCAGAAGAATCTGGTATGTCAGTGTTAGCGACCAGCTGGACCTTTAGTCTGATCCAGCAGAAGTCCTCTTTTGCTTTTCTGAAAAGATCATTTTTAGAAAGTTTCCGGGAACCACTTCAGCACCCTTGTGGAGAGAACAAGAAGTTCTAAATGGATGTAAAACTTGCCCATTTGACCAGAGGTAAGACATATGAGCCCCCCCTCCCGCTCAGTTCAATGGAAGCATGAACTGAGGACATATTTTACTTGGGATAACCTGAAAAGTTGTCTTCTTAAGTACAATATTTGAGAAACCATGATGTGAGAGATTGCCCACAACATTTTGTTAACAGTGTACATTGTACAGCTCTTCTTTTCTTACACTTCAGGACACATAGAACCTCAGAGTGTTTTACTTTCAACCTTGACCTGAACTGCTTTCAGCAGCAGTAGCAATGGCCCATGGTACTGGATGCAAATTGTAAGTGAAAAGATATGCTTTAACAGGCACAGCAGGCTTGCATGGCTTTCTCTTCTACAGAAGTGTAGTGCCAGAGAAACAATTCTGAACAAATTTACACACTTATTCTAGCAGAGAACTGATAATTTATGCTTGGCAAGGGTATAACTCTCCCAGTGCGTTACAAGCGGCTCAGAGTCATACCTTGAGTCAACTGCTCGACACCAGTAATAAAGGCTGCTTGGAAATAATGTTACAGAATCATCTTGAAAGCAAGAGCTGTGAAAAATGTGCCTGAATTTAGCAGCCTAGGAAGCCCAAGTGGACACTCAGAGAATAATCCATATGCCTACGCTTAGCAATCCACCCACAACCCAGTCCCTTAGATAGGGCAATGCAGACTCAAATGACACATTGATTGCAGTTTCATTCTCCACCATGCCTGCCCATGTATCATCTCCACAGCAGCAGTTCTGTTAATTGAGACCAGCTGCTTCAATTCTGAATTATTCTCTCTAGAAATATTGATAGTATTACGTTATGATTAGAAAGCACTTTACCAAATGCCTCTCAATTCTGCACTGCTCAAATGAAGAGCAGCTGCAGAAAAAAGGGGCCAGTTCCCTGAATATACAAAATAAAATAAAGCTTTAGCCACAAAAAATAAAAATAAACTGAACTAAACTGGGTGGGAGAGTGAGAAAAAAGGGGTACTACAGTCAGAGGCAACCAAATGCAACAAAAATCAACTTACACTGAGGGTTTGCCTCAGTCATGTTACCTGTAAATGGGGTTCCTAACAAGAGTATTAATATGTAAATTAATGGTTTACATATTTCACTAGTGCATCAATGAACATAAAATATTGGACTCCATGAGTAAGTTGACATTTGGGAAAGACAAATACTCTTTACTAATCTGCTGCCCAGACTGGACATCAGGGGCTGTAAGGAGGCAACATACTTATAAAGACAATGATAAAGGAAAAGATATTTCTTAAAACCCATTCAATAACCAAATTGTTCCTAAATTCATCTAGAAGTAGAATAGTTCATCCTTTCTTTCTAACAGAAGTTTGTTAGGGATGAAGAACTTACTGTAAATTTTAAAAGGACAAACAGAAAAGAAGCACACATTCTGGTAAAGACAAACTAGTGGTATCATCAAAAGTATTCCATTAACAATAATTCTATTAAATTTCTATTCCAGCCATCCCTGCTAAACACTCTTAATATGGTTAGAAACAGGGAAGTGAGACAGCCTTTCTCAATCTCATTAAGCCTGGACAGGTCTCTCACTGACGCAAAATCTAGTTTCAGAGCATTCCTATGCCAATAGTGAGCCCAGAAGACTCAGCCACCTATAATGAGGGAAATTCCAACTTCAAAGAACAAAGGTTCTCCACAGAAATAATGACAGCCCAGGACCAGATGCTCACATCTGTCAGAATAATGCAACTAGAACAGCCCCATTCTTGTGGTGTAACTTAGATCAGCCCAACCTAGACATTAACTGTATTACATTAAATTACTTTGGCACTACTGGACATTAATTTTTGTTCTTAATTAAAGCGCATGCACACACACCCCTCTTTAATTCCAGTCTCCCCACCCCCAGTCCTGAATTAATAGTATTATGCAAAACACAACCCTAGCACTGACAGGGATGTTTGTTAAACATAATTAAAGATATTAATTTTGCATGGAAGAGAAACCACTGAGCCAAAAACTTTTCTCCCTCCTTTTTCCAGATCTCCCATTAGAAAATTACCTTCATTAGCACTGACTCGCTGAGCTTCTCTCTGTTGACAATTTTTATAGCAACTTTTTGACATGTTACACAGTGAATCCCCAACTTCACAAGCCCTGCAAAAAATAAACAGAGAGAGATATATGGTTAGCAGCATACTCAGTTATCATGCTATGCTAGCATTTTACTCAACCATCTTGGATATTTACATATACTTTTCATGCTGTTGGTCCCTATTTTTTACAGATGTGAATAGCAAAAACATTTAAAACAGGTTCTGCAGAACAGACATATCCAAGCATCATTCTTGGAATTTCTCATGGCTTAATCAGTAGTGGGCTTAAAAAAAGGTTAGTCTCTTTCCATTCCCTCCTGACCTGCTGCTAGATCAACTAGAAGACTAGATTGTTTAAATTATTTGAATTTCAATATTTTTCTTGACTTATTCCAAAAACTTGCAGCAAGTGACAATGTTAAAGTACCATACCAAAACCCCAAAGTGTCTTACAGTTGATCCTATGCATCTCTATTTGGCAATAAGTCCCACTAAGTTCAATGCAGCATTCTTTAAAAGTGTGCCCAATGCCTACAGCAACCAACTGTGGGGATGACAGATAAGTTTCGTTCCCGTATCTGAATTCTAGCTCCTCATGTCACCAGTGGCAGCTCTTCTAAGCACTACAATCTTACTTCACACCAGCTGCTGTGGTGCCTCAAATGATGGTTGGACACTAAAAGGCTGCCTGAATGATTTAAATATCTGGAAAGGGTCCCTTTTTACATTCAAGTTCTCCTTTATCTCAGTTTTGAAAGGTTCACATCACTCTCAGCAAAGTCACCTAACTATCATTCATAGCTCATGAAGCAAAGCACTGACTTGACTTCCAATGTTTACCCCTTGAAGCCTCCAAGTGTTTTGTGGATTATTTCAACAGAACTATCTAGCACAGCAACATTCTTCAGAAACCAGGATATGAAGAAAGTGTTTAAGGTTACAAAGCACCAATCTATATTACTACCTTCCTTCCTGAACTACTCGATTGGATTGCTGTTCCCTTAAGTCACAGAATCAGAATTTAAACTTAGTTGCTCACAAATCAAAATGGATAGTCCTTTCTTGGGCTCCTCTTAAAAATATATGTGTAAAGTTACAACTCTCTTGTCTTCCTGCACGTATAGCCCCAAAAGGCACACTAGGTTCTTGGAGCATCACAACACTATGAAACAGTCATCTTGTATAAGCAAGTGTCTAAGGGCATCGAAGAAAAGCAGCCTAGACTTAGGGTGTGTCACTGTACTATTATATTTTGTTTTTAAAAAATTATAAAAAGAATATCCTCATTAACCATCAATTTGTCAGACATGCAAAACAGACAGACACAAACATGGTGGAGGAAGAGGTTATTAATTACTTACTACCAAAGGGCTGCCTAGCATTCCAAGCTAGCAACACAGAGCTGGCTATTTCTGATCTACCCCCAACTGGGCAATTTCCCACCCTAGAGCCCTTACAAGTTGAAGACTGGTGAAGCGGTGGGTCAGCTTTCCTTAGACACTAGTGCCTGAAAAGCCTTTTAAGTGGCACTCTGCAGAACAGTCAAATATTTCATACTGCCTGAAAAGGCAGTGTTGAAGGCAGCATGCATTGAATACCAGTTACTGGGAATCACAACTGGGAAGAGCATTGTTGTGCTCATTTCCTGCTTGCAGGCTTCCTATAGCTATCTGGTTGGCCACTGTATGAAGGAAATGCTGGACTGATTCAGCAGGGAATAGTTTATTCTTCTCTCTCTTCTGCCCTCCAACAAAATCCACTTTGGATTTAGCAATTTGCTCATGCCCCTAAAAAAGCTTTAATTCTTGTGTTCCATACTTCTTGAGGGATGAGTGAATGTATCAGATCCTTAACTCTTCTTTTAAGTTTAAGCTTAAATGCTGGATCACATCTTCAATATCAGTATCAGCCACCATGTAATTCCCAACTATCGAATAGAATCAGGACATATGTACACAACAACTGACTAGAAAAAAATGGAACTGTTGAATTTCTGCCTGGTCATTCACCTCACACTGTAGTGTAAAACACTATTCCGCAATGAACATTCTTACACTGACCCACTCAAGCAATCCTCCGTCACATAGCAATTAATTAGCACTGTATGAAGCGAGTGATTCAGACAGCTATGTTCACTGAAAGTCCACCCGGATATTTACTACACTTGTTGCTGTTTTACATTTCTGCCTGAAGATTTACTACATTGTTCATACTGACAGCAACAGACATCTGGATTCTATGATCCATTGAACTTTTTGTGGTTTTGTCTGACAATCCCTTACTGTCCAGTCCTAATAAAGCAGAGCCCATAGGCAGGTCAGAGGGACAGGCAGGAAACAGACAATCATGGTTCAAAAGTCTAATTAGGATTCCGGAGAACAAGAGGGACTGGTGGGAGGTTTTTCAGGACCATGGACAGAGCCGAGAGAGCACATTATTTGTAAAAAGAAAGCTTAGACTCAACTAAGCCCTTTTATGCTCCCTGAGCCTGACTAAATTTCTGAGTCTTTACACCCCTGCTGAAGAGTGTAAAGCCTTAAAGGAAGCCCTCTGGCTCAATTCTAGGACACCATCATCTCTTCATGGGTACATGGCAAGCACAAAGCTGTCTCTGATGCTTCAGTTTGGTGGAGTATGAAGCATTTAGAGGTGTATATGCTAGCCAAGTGGGCTTAGGGATTGTAGGGCACCTCTAGTTTGGGGGTTTCTGGTTCAGTGGTGGGGCTGAGGCTTCCTGCCTCCTGAGACAGCACCATGGGCTCCCCTCACACTCTGTCTGGATCCAGACCATTGCTGGACTTTGGCGTCATGACACTTGACACTGCTGCCAGCTCTCTCAGTCCCACCACTACTATGATTTCAGTGACTAAAAAGCCATCTGCATTGCATAAGATGCCCATCCTCTTCAGTTAGATAGGGAGTCATTGTAATAATGCATACTACAGAATGAAAGGTCTAGAGTGCAGTACAGTGGGACCTCGGGTTACAGACACCTCAGGTTACAGACGCTTCAGGTTACAGACTCTGCTAACCCAGAAGTAGTAGTACATCAGGTTGAGAACGTTACCTCAGGAGGAGAATGGAAATTGTGTGGTGGCAGCGGGAGGCCCCATTAGCTAAAGTGGTACCTCAGGTTAAGAATGGTTTCAGGTTAAGAAGGGACCTCGAGAACAAATTAAGTTGCTTTCAAATCTTGACAACAATTCTTACTGGCAAAGATGGTTGAAAACATAACTTCTCCTTGCTTCTGCAGCTAAAGTGTGTAAGCTGATACAGTTCAGCCATTTTCAATACATTTTTTCTTAACTTTGCCCAGTTTGTATACCATACCAGGGAGATTCTCAACACCAAACTGAATACTTATAGGTTGTATTAGGAGGGCAGTTGTTCGTTTGCTTTTGCTTTTGTTTTATTATGTATTTGGTCTTCTCAATTTGTATTTTTATGTTGCGAACCATCTTGTGCTCTTCGGATGAAGGGCAGTAAACAAGTTTAAATAATAATAATAATAATAATAATAATAATAATAATAATAATAATAATAATAATGTCATTCTTATGAGTAGAATTTTTTATGGTTTATATATGTGTCTCCTCCCTTTCCTTCCTCTGCATGCCTTCCAAAATCACCCCTCCCTCCATTTGTCTCCAACTGCCCCTGTGCATTTTACTCTTACATTTCTAATTATGGTATTTGTGGGAAGAAGAAGAAGAAGAAGAAGAAGAAGAAGAAGAAGAAGAAGAAGAAGAAGAAGAAGAAGAAGAAGAAGAAGAAGAAGAAGAAGAGTTTGGATTTGATATCCCGCTTTATCACTACCCGAAGGAGTCTCAAAGCGGCTAACAATCGCCTTTCCCCTCCTCCCCCACAACAGACACCCTGTGAGGTGGGTGGGGCTGAGAGACTTCAGAGAAGTGTGGCTAGCCCAAGGTCACCCAGCAGCTGCATGTGGAGGAGCAGAGACGCGAACCCGGCTTCCCAGATTACGAGTCTACCGCTCTTAACCACTACACCACACTGGCAATGTACCACCCCTTGAACGTAGCCAGTAACCAGGATAAATGCCCCATTGGTCCACTGAATGGGTGGACTTTTCACACAAAGCTAAAAGCCTTGTAGATATTATACACTCAGAAGTGGAAAGCTCAGGCCCTGGTGCCAAAATGCAGCCTTCCAACCTTCTCCATTTGGCCCTCAGGACTCTATCAAAGCCATGCCCTCTCTCCAGCACTCATACCTTCCTTCCAGGTCACAATTGGGGTGACTCCCCTGGTGGGGTGAAGCCACAGCAATAGCCTCCCAGAAGCAATACTGCTGCCACTTAGCAGGATATTGAGAGGGGGCAGAGAGCCAAGAGAGGGCTTGTGGTGTACGGCTGGAGCCAATCAAGCATCTCACTGGTACTTAAGCACAGACCTGCTTTGCTGCTGCCTCACTGTGAGTGTGTGTGGGGGGTGGCCCTTAGGCTGATAAAAATTCCTCACCCCTGCACTGGCTTGCTTGCACACAAGCTCGGCTTAACATGCAGTCCTGGCCTACAAAGAGAAGGGGACTCTCAGTCTTTGCCTCTGTCAGTCTTGCAAATCTGTTCAACAATTCCAGCTCCTCATCAAAGCCAATACAAAGAATGAGAAGCTTATATTTTGTAAGAAAATTAGTAAGAGAACACAAGGTCTTTGATCTAGTTCTCTCTGATAAAGCACCTTTCATGTTATCTCTGAGTTCCCCACCTACCCCACCCCCCCACAGTACAAATCCTATAAATCACACTGTAAAAGCACATGAACAGTGGGGGGAAATTACAGTGAAAAACAATTATAGTTTGTTTTGTAACCAATTTCTTCTTTTTAGCTGGAACAGGCACACCTTCCCCCGAAGTGCCTACCCACGCAATGCATGTTTTCTGTTGAGGAATCATTCTAAAAGCAATTCATTTGACTAGATTTCCATTCCACATGGTCTGGAAACTGAAAACACTAGTTCTGAAGTTTCCACTGCTGTTACCATACAGAAATGCTACTGGTAGGTGCTCTAACTTATGATAAGCACACTACGGTAGTGACTCAACAGCTGATGCCTCTTTTGTAAGATAAGGCATCCAAACACCCCTGGGAAAGGACTAAGAGCAACTAATACTGTTGATATTGTAAAAATCTAGTAGGAGAAGGCTTGGGAAACCCATGAAAGCTGTTCCTAGTTTACAAATTAATAATCATTATTAAACGCCGATTGGGAAATAAAGTAAATATTAAGTAAGTGCGGATTGTTATACAGCCATACCAAAATCACCTTCCTGATGCTCTCTCTTTCTTTCTTGTGTTTACAAGTTGTTTTTCATTTCATCCCCCACATACCCAGGAGCTCTGCTGCATAGATATCCAGTGGCTGGGAGACAGAATGCCACAGATCCTGCTATGCCAACATTAGACTATTCCACAACTTTTCTTTGATCTCAACCACTAAGCTTCACTAGGAGCCCTCTAATTTCAGGCCAGGGAAGAAAAGCGGGGCACAGGGAGGGGAGCTAACACCGTCTTTTCATTTATAATTAAAAGCCATGAACTGAAAACTGATGAAAGCTCACTGCTCTTTTCTGCCAAAAGAAAGCAAGAAACCCCAAGATGATACAAAGAAAAGACTGACATGAGTACAAGAATAGCAGGAAGAAGCTTCTCTGTGCTGCATATTCTAATGCTTCACTGATGAATTCTACAGAGGCTAAGTAAACTTCCCAATACAAAGACATTTAAAGAGAAATAGGCCACTCTTTGGAGAGTGTGTATCCAAGAGACTAGCAGTCTGCTCTTCTGCACATTTACTCATGGGTTTGCTCTGAAGTAAGTGTGCATAGAATCATATCTTGTATTAGATTTACTCCCTAAATCAGGAACGGCAAACCTGTGTTGTTGGACTTCAATTCCCATCAGCCCCAGTCAGCATTGTAAGGGATGATGGAAGCTGCTGTCCAGAAAGATTTGAGAGCCGGAGGTGAGCCTCACCTGCCCTAAAAAATGTGATGAAACACATTCCAGCCTTCCCCTTGTTAGGAGGTCATTGAATCTAATCCGACACCTTGGAGCTAAATTTTCAAAGCTGAATTGCAATCAAACAATGGGTTGGATCCAGACTACATCAGTTGAACTTAAGTCCCATTGAATAAATAAAGCAAGTTAGCCATGACTTTAGGCTCACTGAGTGGAATTCAAAGTAGTGTTAAGGAGATCATTGTATCAGCAAAAAGCATTTCTGCTTGCCTAATAGAATGATCTCCCCTCACCTCCCCCACCCCATGTGCTGTTCTGGGAGTTCTCTTGACCCTCCAAAATGGATTTGGCAGAGGTGGGGGGAGTGAGAAAATGGGGAAAGACCCATAGCATTAGCATGAGTCCTTGCAGTGACTTTTGATAATGGAACCAGGCACACTAATTTAAATCAGAACTAAATCAAACTAACGCAGCCTGGAATCAACCGAACAACCCCCTTTTATTCCTAGCTAATCACTTATCAATCATACCAATAAGCATATAGATTTCACTCTTATTCCCCCTTCCACTGACCAGGTGTCCCATCTGCACCAAGGCCAACTGGAGTTTCACAAAAACAAATTTTACATTGGCTACCCAGGTAACTTCTTACTTGATTGGCCCAGAACAGCTGCTTGATAGCCATGTGGTAGTTACATGACTGTCTCTAGAAACAAGCTGTTTTACAGAGGCTTATCTACAATTACCAAGCAGCAAAGGCAAGGATGTTAAGTAGTAGGACAAGTTACAGATGGCTGAAATAAGCCTTCTTTTGCTACAGGGAACACTTTTTGAAAATTTGGTCACTCCAGATTTGTGCTAACAAGGAGCAGAATTTCAGTACTTAATGATTTAAAGACTCTCATGCTGTAAAATAAGGATAATAATATTTACTTACCTGCCTCACGGGGATTCTAGGAGGATTAATTGATTAATCCTTATAAGAACTTTGCAGAAAGAATATTAAAATTTATGCAAAAGCTAAACAATATAGCTTGCAACATTGTCAGTGGAATATAATTTGGAAGAAATATTCTGGATCCACAGTACACTTTTGTTCACCCTCTCTGCCTCTTTGGGATACATTTCCTCCTGTTTTCTTACCTAAAGTTACCATAGGCATGAGAAGAAGCTAGTTTATGGAAAGCAATAATTATTCTTAACTACTTCTGTCCTCTCGTTGAGTCAATGTTTATTTATTTAGAGCAACTGTTATCTCAAATTATTGCCCATAAGATTACAGCCTGGTATCAAGTGATACCCAAAATATACGCTGTCAGTTTCTAATTGCACATAAGGAGGGGCTGAATTCCTTTAAATCTAAATAGAAGAGGATAGAACTACTCTACTCTTTAATGAGGTAATTTTAACTATCGGCTCTTCAATGCTGACATGGTATCAGAGGGCTGTTCTGGAGAAATTTTGCAATAAATTGCTTTTAAGCTGAAGCCACTATAATTACAGTTGCATCCAAGCCAGTGTTTGGGAGCTCTGCTGGAATTCTGCTTGGATGCCAAAATTCATACTCTTGCTTAGACAGAGGCAATAGATTAATAGAGCTAGAAGGATCAAGAGCCCTTCAGTTAATTCACCACGGCCTTACTTCAAGGCAGGGACACTCTTATGTCAAGCCTCTCTTCCCCACATCACCGAAAACAGAATCACAGGGTAACTAAATCTTCGATTCACACTACTTGGCTAAGAGCAAGATGAGAGCTTCAGAGACACAATCTGAATTAAGCCAAAACAGCCTCACATAAAAGGCCAAACTGATAATATCAAAGTTCTCATATGCTAGTATCTGAGAATCTATAACAGTCCTTCACACTTGCCTTCCATAAAGAATTCCAACCAGGATAGGAAGAAGATTGGTGACTGTTGAGGAACAGGACAGCTACTGTGGCCAAAATAGAACATTTTCAGCTTCTGCAACAATAAACCTCACCTGGTGGAGGGGGGAAATTATTTAATCTTCAGGCATCTTTATAGGCCTGGGAACTCTTGTGTGGCATCTGTGGGTATGACAGTGTCCTCAGACACAGGGAGGGGAGTTGCATGCTTTTAATTTGTTTTGAGGTATAAAGCTGCTTTGCCTCTTCTGGGGGTGGGGGCTTCTGAGTATCTCCAGTTTTTCCACTTAGATTTCCAAAAGTGCCCTCGTGAATTTGGAGACCTCTGTCATTTCATCTCCACACCTGCTGTAACCCCACTCTCCTATTTGTTATTCCTGACAATGTGCACCTTTTTTTTTGCAATATGGCAAACATACATTATGATTGACAATGAAAGCAGAGAAGTGTGCTTGACAGAAGTATGCTGTCATTTAGGTACTGGGAGGGAATTCACTATAGATCACCAGATATTTTTTCAGGAGCAAATACTGGTAAGGAGATGAAGTAAGGTTTGGTTCAGGCATTATGAATTTCTGCAGAAGAGGGAGATTGGCATCCCAAAGCCAAACCACTTGATAAGCACTAACCTTGGCCAGCGATTGACATTTCCAGGTTCCCAACATGGGAAACTCCTCTGAAGCTTTGAGTTTAGCCCACTATTGCTAGGTTTCGTGCTTCACACCATGAAGTTGATAGGAGGATTGTTCTCTGATCTCAGCAGGATCAAAACATACAGAGCTGAGATCAACTCTATTGATCAGCCCCTTAGTATCTTTCTTATAGTATTTCATGTCTCAGTATTTCTTGGAAATATTTTGTGCCAGTTGAATAGAGCAGAGGCACAGGGTTCTTTACTTTTTGTTTTAGCGTGGTGTCACTCAACTGATCTCTCTCTCTCATACAGCTGCCATATATCTGAGTTTCACCAGACACATCTGGGAATCACTTAGAAAAATGATGTCTGGGCAGATTTTAACTGAATCAGCAAAATGTTTAGGGAAACCCGGGTGTATGGCAAGAAAAGCCAAAATCAAATAAAAGCCCCTAAAGCACCAAAATGTCATGCCATGTCTCTCTCTCACACACACACACACACGAACTTCCTTATAAAAAAGGAATTTAATTGAATATTGCTTTCAGGTAGAAAACAGAAATACATCTGTTGGGATTTGAGAAATAGCCTGAAACTTCCAGCCAGTTGGGCTTTGATTTTTAGGCAGGTTTCCCTTCCCATTCCTGTGCAAAAGACATGGGAAACTACCAAAACGGAGGAAGTTGGGGCAGCAGCTTTGAAACATCTGTGGAAAGGGGCAGTAAAAACAGGCTGCAGTTTCAGTCTTTCGTCAAACAAAATGACTAAACATTACAGATTACACTTTGTGGCTGCCAGAGTGGAAATTGACTTTTCCACAGATCTGGAGGAGTCTAGGGGAAATGCAACTGTTAATTCAGATTGAGCCAGCTGTAGCATCTGTGAAAGCAAAAAATAAGCTGCCCTACATCCTATCCTAGACACAGAAGCAAGCTCTGTGACCAACTTCTGTCCTCCCACCCCCAATCACTAAAAAAAATGGGAGAATCAAAGTCCATCTGTAGGGGAGTTTTTCAGG
The DNA here is from genome assembly GCF_965207765.1 of Zootoca vivipara. Taxonomy (NCBI): domain Eukaryota; kingdom Metazoa; phylum Chordata; class Lepidosauria; order Squamata; family Lacertidae; genus Zootoca; species Zootoca vivipara. Next base: position 60,647,323 of record NC_142582.1, on the reverse strand, counting down.
CCTCATTAATCCATCCTCTCAGGTACCAGAGAGGTGATAGGAGACACAGCAGAGCCTTCACTGTCTATCCTTAGTAAGGTATCTTTCAGAAACATGCAAGTGTAATTAGGTAGCATCTGGGTAACGAGCCATGCTGGCCTGCCTTGGTCCAGTGATCTACTGAGGAGGATTGATTCAGTGCAAGGAAGAAACATCATGGGAGGGAGAGGCAGCAGGGAGGAGATTGCGCCTCATACTTTCTTTTAATTGATGTTTCAATCCTGCTTACTTCACTTGCAACTTACTAATTTACTCCCTGCCTCCACTTCCCAGATAGTGTGGTTGCTGACCTTGAGCCAGACATCTTGGAGAGTGAAGTCAAATGGGCCTTAGAAAGCACTGCTAATAACAAGGCCAGTGGAAGTGATGATATTCCAGCTGAACTATTTAAAATTTTAAAAGATGATGCTGTTAAGGTGATACACCCAATATGCCAGCAAGTTTGGAAAACTCAGCAATGGCCAGAGGATTGGAGAAGATCAGTCTACATCCCAATTCCAAAGAAGGGCAGTGCCAAAGAATGCTCCAACTACCGCACAATTGCGCTCATTTCACACGCTAGCAAGGTTATGCTTAAAATTCTACAAGGCAGGCTTAGGCAGTATGTGGACCGAGAACTCCCAGAAGTGCAAGCTGGATTTCGAAAGGGCAGAGGAACCAGAGACCAAATAGCAAACATGCGCTGGATTATGGAGAAAGCTAGAGAGTTCCAGAAAAACGTCTACTTCTGCTTCATTGACTATGCAAAAGCCTTTGACTGTGTCGACCACAGCAAACTATGGCAAGTTCTTAAAGAAATGGGAGTGCCTGATCACCTCATCTGTCTCCTGAGAAATCTCTATGTGGGACAAGAAGCTACAGTTAGAACTGGATATGGAACAACTGAGTGGTTCAAAATTGGGAAAGGAGTACGACAAGGTTGTATATTGTCTCCCTGCTTATTTAACTTATATGCAGAATTCATCATGCGAAAGGCTGGACTAGATGAATCCCAAGCTGGAATTAAGATTGCCGGAAGAAATATCAACAACCTCAGATATGCAGATGACACAACCTTGATGGCAGAAAGCGAGGAGGAATTAAAGAACCTTTTAATGAGGGTGAAAGAGGAGAGCGCAAAATATGGTCTGAAGCTCAACATCAAAAAAACCAAGATCATGGCCACTGGTCCCATCACCTCCTGGCAAATAGAAGGGGAAGAAATGGAGGCAGTGAGAGATTTTACTTTCTTGGGCTCCTTGATCACTGCAGATGGTGACAGCAGTCACGAAATTAAAAGACGCCTGCTTCTTGGGAGAAAAGCAATGACAAACCTAGACAGCATCTTAAAAAGCAGAGACATCACTTTGCCGACAAAGGTCCGTATAGTTAAAGCTATGGTTTTCCCAGTAGTGATGTATGGAAGTGAGAGCTGGACCATAAAGAAGGCTGATCGCCGAAGAATTGATGCTTTTGAATTATGGTGCTGGAGGAGACTCTTGAGAGTCCCATGGACTGCAAGAAGATCAAACCTATCCATTCTTAAGGAAATCAGCCCTGAGTGCTCCCTGGAAGGACAGATCGTGAAGCTGAGGCTCCAATACTTTGGCCACCTCATGAGAAGAGAAGAATCCTTGGAAAAGACCCTGATGTTGGGAAAGATTGAGGGCACTAGGAGAAGGGGACGACAGAGGACAAGATGGTTGGACAGTGTTCTTGAAGCTACGAACATGAGTTTGACCAAACTGCGGGAGGCAGTGCAAGACAGGAGTGCCTGGCGTGCTATGGTCCATGGGGTCACGAAGAGTCGGACACGACTAAACGACTAAACAACAACAACAACTCCACTTCCCACTTCCATCTTTGTGCCTTCTGCAACTGCAACCCCTATTTTCTCCTCCATTTTAGGAATTTGGTCATATCACATTTCTATTTTTTGCCATACCTTTCACCTACCAATGCTGATGCAATCAATGGCACCAAAATTAACATTTGTTTCTGTTTGATAAGGATGACCATGGTCCATACTTGTATATATGGAAATGGAAATGCCACCATAGCCACAAGCCAGACCATTTATTAGAGATTTTTGCAATGGATTGGGGGCCAGGGGGGTGAGTTACAGAAGACAAGGCAAAAATGATTAGCAAGATGAGAAGGAAGGCTGATCATAGATCATAGCAACTATAACTACAGTTGGGCACAGAAGGGATCAGCACTTTAAGACAGGGGTTGCCGAACATTTCAGGCTAGTGGGCACATCACGAATTTTGATACAGTGCTCTGCATGCTATGACATAACACAAAATGGCTGCCATGAGAGCACAGTATATAAGACATTAGCTGCCACATCAAAATGGACAGAAAAAGAGACAGGGCCACAGAATTATGTGGGCATGATTCCCCCCCCCCCAATACCTATATCAGGTGCTGCTATTCACAGAGACAAGTTCTTTGTCCCTCTCCTCTGTTCAGAATGGGTGGGAGGAAGGTGAAATGTAGTCATGTTCAAGGGGGCATATTCATTAAAGAGAGCTTGGGCCAGTGCAAGCAGGAACTTAACAAGAAGAGCCCATAGCCCCTCATGCATTGTAGATTATTTAACAAGACTTTTCATGGGCATTGGTGCTCATGGGCCAGCATTGCCAGATCCTATTTAAGATATACCTCACATCGGTTTACATCAGCAAACAGGTCCACTGTCATTCCTTGTAAAGCAGAGCCTGTGGAATGGTCGGGAGGGTGAAAATCCAGTGAGCAGGCACGGGTGAAAGGTAGCAAACAGACAAGTTTAGGGTACTTGAAAAAGCGAGGGAGATCTTACAGCACCATGAACAGAGTTCTGATATTATTCCCATTGCATAGTCTCTTCAGACAGATCTGTTTATATTTCAGCCCAGGTTACTCTCTAGCTTGTGTACAAGAATTTCTGAGCACAATAAATTATTCAATATATATGTACATAATGAATTTTTTTTTAAAAAATGACAGCAGCTGGATGGTATAATGACTTAGAAGCACCATATATTAAATTGGGTTCCAAAAAGCATACCTCTAGCACTAGTGTCAGATATTTTTGATAGGCAGCTAATATTTGGATTACTTTTAAACTGTTGTCCAGTCTGGTTTGGGCACCAGAATAGTTTTGGCTGACCTGATTGATGACCTCCCCCAATAGAAAGGCAAGGGAAATGCAATGCTGCCCATTCTCCTGGACTTCTCAGTAGTTTTTGCTACCACACAGAACACAGTCTTTTTCTAGCTCAGTCTCCTGAGTTATGGGCTGGGTTAGTTTTTAAGAGGGTCTGTTTTTACTTGGATGTTTATTTCTAAAAAATTAAAGCAAGGTTTTAATCAAGTTTTCAAAAACAATTTTGTTTTTTAATTAGTATTCAAGGTCAGGCTTTGGGTGGGAGCAGGTCCCTAAAAAAGCAACCTACCACTTTAAAATACTCCACTGATGAAAATGAAAAGTGAGATTTCATGAGCAATCTATTGAATCTGAATACTGGTACATTAATCATTGCCTAATCCTCATTAATTTTAATATATATATATATATGGTTTTGAAAACAGGCTAAATAAAAATGAATGTACACTAACTCTGTGGAGATGACAGGCCTATAATTTAAGGTGTAAAGAATATATTTCAGAACTTTTTTTTTGTTCTAGTGTGAAGCTAGTCACTGGTGAGGCTAATAAATGGTGAACTGCTGAGTCTTAATTCTCACTTGTGTCCAGATTGAATGCACTAGGTGACTATTGCCTCGTAATCAGACCCCAGCCTATATTGTTTAGAAAGATGATATAACAAGAAGTAGACATGCACTGGTTGAATGCAATGTTTGAAGCAATAACCAACTTACTTTGGTGGGGTGGTGGCTATATATTTAAAATTGGATATGTATTTTATATACTTTGTGGAAGTTGGGAACAGGTAGACTTGTTATTATGCTGGAAAAAACCAACCCACCTCATTGTTAAGTAAACTAGATTTTGAAAATGATAATTAGTCTCTAGTGAAAGATCTTCTATCTCTTGTGGTAGATTAATAAGTTTCCTATCAGCTTCAACTGCATTATATTTTTATGTATACAATTATTTAAATTTTAGACTTCCCAAACCTGAGAACCGAGCTGATTACAGCATATCATTATTACGGAAATGGGAGGGAAGGGCCATGCGTGCTGCCTTGAGTTCCTTGGAGGAAAGACAGGATATGAATGTAACAAAGTAAGTAAATAAATATATAAATATTATTAAACATTCATTTTAAAGTGATATGTCTAGTAAATAGATAGCGAGGAAACTGGTACAATAGGCTACTCTCACACCAATCTTCTAACTTTCCCATGCCTTCAAAAAAGCACTTATAAAATATATATATTGTTGTCAAATAGACCACAATTTAGTCGTGATCCCCTCAAATAAAGGAACGTATTTGATAAGAGCACCAATTATGCTGTTCCAAAGATTACTGTTCATCATGCAGGAGTAGAAATGAACAGAGACATTGTCTGGGCCACATAAAGATAAAGGGACCCCTGACCATTATGTCTGGTCATGACCGACTCTAGGGTTGCGGCACTTATCTCGTGTTATTGGCCGAGGGAGCCGGCGTACAGCTTCCAGGCCACGTGGCCAGCATGACAAAGCCGCTTCTGGCGAACTAGAGCAGCACACGGAAACGCCATATACCTTCCCGCTGTAGCAGTACTGTACCTATTTATCTACTTGTACTTTGACATGCTTTCGAACTGCTAGGTTGGCAGGAACTGGGACCGAGCAACGGGAGCTCACCCCGTCGCGGGGATTCGAACCACCAACCTTCTGATCGGCAAGCCCTAGGCTCTGTGGTTTAACCCACAGCACCACCCGCGTCCTCATAATGACTCCCAATTTTTAAATGTCCATGGTATGTAACTTTGTACTGTACACTTTTTGCTCAAAATCTCATGAACGTGGCGGTGGGAATCATAGAAGCTTTCTTGTACCATTGGTTCATCTCGCTCCATACTGCCTACACTAACTGGCAGGAGGGGGTCGATCCTGGGACTTTCTGTGTGCAAAACCATCTGAGCCTCTAGTCTTCCTCTTGAATGGTTAGCACTCCTTAACCATTTCATATGGAACAGTTCATGCAGTTATATGAGAGTTTTCGCCGTTATCATTTAACCCCTGTTCAGGCATTATGTCTTCACTGTATGAGGTGAAGTGTGGCCCCAGTTTCACATCCCCATTGCCCAGCTCTGGAAGGGGCAAGCTCTAAAGCAGGCTGCCTGCTCTACTCATGTGGGAACCTGAGTGATCATGTTCCGAATTGTGTGGGGATGCTAACTACATATGTGAAACAGGCTTCCCACATGGGAACATGCAGCACCAATGCATGGAAAGTAGTGGGCCAGGCAATGGTGATGCAACGGAAGGGGAAGTGTGAGTGAGCAAGCAAAGATCTGCAGTTCCCCTCACCATGATTACCATTACATGCACAGTTTCATTTTCCACACTTCACTTTAAATGACCCCAGTGTTGCTTTACTAAAACCATCTTTAAAAGAATGGGCAAAGGGGTATATTTCTGAAGCCCCACACAGAACAATTGTTCCCATGTTTGTAGGAAAATCTGTGAAAAATGAAATGTACCAGTATAAGGGGGGGGGGGAGGTTTGCCAAAGTTTGTACCCCTTAGGTATCAGCCGTGATCTCTAAAGCACAGAAAGGTAAAAAAAAATCCATCAAATGTAGATCTTGCCTTTCTAATAATCAGAGTGCAGCTAACCTCTCTCAGATCTATCTCCACATAACTGGAAATTACTTCATGGTTTTGGATGCAACACACTGAAATGCAGAAACCAGTGGCTGAATCCTTTCGGAGAACAGGCCTTCCACTTAATACTTAGCACCAATTCACTCAGTGCTGATACAGCCTGCCGTGCCCTCCTGACCCCTCTTAATCTTCACTGTTAGTGCTCTAACAGGATTTTCACCAGCTGCAGAGATGCTGGGTGTCAGTAATCACCCAGGGGGGACATCTGGGCTCGCTACACCTTCATCTGTACTAAATACAAAAATGTCCAGTAAAGAATCTTGGGTTAACTCAGCATTACCAGTTTCTGAGTAAGCTCCTGGGTGTTAAAGATGCAACACTTGACTGGTGTCTCTCCAAATCCAACTCACAGAATTTAGTACAGTGACGGTCTTTAACTTCAATGGGCTGATGGATTAACATTGAACAGAGCAAGAGAGGCGCCTGAGCCCTTAAGCAGAGAGAAGGAGGATTAAATTGGGTTCCGAAGGTTTGCTGAAATTTTGTGGACAACCTCTGAAGTTCAGACCTCAGGCTAATGCAAACTGAGTTACATTAAGAAAAGATCAGGTGCTTTAAAGACAGCACCAGCACCCTCATTTTAGGCACTTGGGCTGGTGTTATCTGCTTATGTACAAGAATTCTCAGATATATAGACAAATACAAAGGCTTTGTTTACATTGCTCTTTCATGCAAATCTATGAAAACTCAAAATTAGTGGGAGTATTCTGAGATGGGCGGAGTGTGAGTGGCTGTCACAGCTGTCATGGTGCTATTATTGCCCTGACCTGGGGTGGTTTGCTGTGTAAGAGGGTAATTCTGGTCACATTCCCCCTTCCCCAGTATGGATGGCAGGGGAGGACTTCTTTCCTTCTCAGTTCATCTAAGTGCATTTTGAGCTATTTCCCTCTAGCAATGCTGTTGCAAAAGTGAAGTAGAAAATACTGAGGGATTTTTTGCAATAGAGAGAATGTGGGATCCTGAACCACTTTAAATTATGACAGGCATAAAGGACAGTAGGCATCCCCCTTGTTGTTGTTGCTGCTGCTGCCTGAGGAAACAAATATCCATGTGTCTTTCTTTCTTTTTAAAAGGTACATATTCTAATTTGTCTTACCACAGATCTGCTATGGAGTAGTTTTCAACTTCTGGTTAGGGTGGCCACTTATGCATCACCAAATAAAAGAAAATTCATCAACATAGAAAGAAGTCAAAAGAAGGCATAGATTTACATATGCTAGTTAATATATCTAGATCAGGCTTCCTCAACCTCGGCCCTCCAGATGTTTTTGGCCTACAACTCCCATGATCCCTAGCTAGCAGGACCAGTGGTCAGGGATGATGGGAATTGTAGTCTCAAAACATCTGGAGGCCCGAGGTTGAGGAAGCCTGATCTAGATGCACATTTCTGAGAATTGCAATAATTTAAACAGAACTGTGTGGTTGCTCAATCAGATGCTTATGTGCTGTTTATGGGTCATATCATGCCCCCTGATCTTCCTTCTTCTGGTTTTTCATCTTTAAAGTCGACTTGGAATATGTAACCCTTCAAAGGAGTCATTCAAATAGAGGGCTGTCCTCTGTAAAGGTGAGCATACAACCACCCTAGCTTCAATTCAGTTGTCCCTATTTATATTTCTCTCCCTCATTCTTCAGATCTACTAATTGCTTCTCTCCCTGCAGACGCCTAATCTCTCTGGATTGTCTTTTGGCTCTTACCTCAGTTTGTCCCTCCAACTATTGCAGGGTTCCTCAAACTTGGCCCTCCAGATGTTTTGAGAGGTTGAGGAAGCCTGAACTATTGCTTTGTCTTGCCCCTTGGTCATTCACCTTGGCCTGACTATCTTGCTGGAAGACCCAACCCTGCAAAGACTCAGATTCTCCTCCTCTCAATAGGAGGGTGTGTGGAGAAACTGCTCCAGAGACATAAGGTACCCTATGCATTGAACACCCAGACACCTGTGAAATTACAGCCTACACAACCTAACTATGGAAACTGCTTCAACTTCTCACTCCCTTCTGCATCACAGTACTAAAAAAGCGGGTGGGGTGAGAAGGGGTGTGGAGAGATATGCCAAAAGAAATTATATCATTATACTTAAGCTCCAAGCCAATACAGCTTCGTGGTTGAAGGAAACAACTGAAAATCTGAACTCCAGCTTATTAAAAGAAAAGAGAAGGGGGAAGGAAAGAGAGAGGGAAGACTAAAGGTCAGAATAATTAGACTATTATCTCTTTAATTAACCAGCAGGAAAAAGGTGCATTAGAAAGATTTTTTTAAATGTAAAAATTTTAATGTATGCAATGTGGGAGTAATGATTCGGGTCACAGCACAGATTAGAGGCATTTATAACTGTCAGCTGTGGGGAGAAAAAGAACTACCAGTTCATGTTGTACAAAATGCACTGATTCTGGCTCACCATGTTTCATTTGCAGAAAAGAGAACGAGGGGTCAATTGGGCACAACTTTATGATGAGGAAAGGCCCTGCTGCTCCCTCATTATTGTATTACAACATCTACAGAGGAAGCAGTTGGCTGCAGAAGTCAGGTAAAAAAAGAATACGAGTCTTTCCTTTTGAAAAGAGAAAAAATGCTGAGGCCATGGACTGCACAAACATGCACACAAGGCCCTGCTTTTGATGTTCAGCTACAGCACCATGCAATCATTAAGGAATATGGAAAGTCTGTTTATCCATCTAATCAAACTCCTGCATCAGTGAAGGTCCTCCCACTGAGCTCTCAAAAGACAGTAATGTGCTTTGAAAAGTAAGCAAAGTGCACAGCCCAGTTATGTGTACAAAATACTAATATTATTAGGTTACCTAGTAAAGGGAGATGGAAACCCATTGAACAAAGCTCATGCAGTTTGTACTGAGACTGAAAGCATGTTTAATTATTTTTAAAAGACAGGAAAAGTATATGAAAAGAGTAGCAGCCTCATACACAGAGTTGGTCAGGAATTATCAAAAAATCAAAAATTCCATGGCGCTTTGAAAAACTCACCCCATCATTTTCATTTTTTTAAAAAAGGCATCCTATTGTATCCAGACATGTTCTTTGATCCCAGGAACCATCATACAAAAGCTGGTATCTTAAGAGGTGTCCAAACACATAGTGAACCAACAACTTTCCAAAATAAACAGTAGATCTCAGACTTTCACCTCCTGCACTTTATTTCTTAAGAAAAAATAACTGAAGAAAAAGAAGCCAGTACTAAGTCTCACTGAAAGCCCTTTGCTCACTAACCGCTGATAGGGTTGGTGATTCTGTAGTTACACAGTGGTGATGGAAACTGCACTCTGTTCTCAGGGGCACTTTTATCTATGTACATGGTACATTCTAGCACTTATTCCTGCAATTGAAAACAGATTTTGAGGCTCAACTCTGGGTTGCTCTGCACAAATTTTATTGTCCCTCTTGCTAGTTATTGAACTGCAAAAGGTCTATGATTGCTTAATAGTGAACATCTCACCATTCAGATTTAGCAGAATGCTCTGAAATAATCAGAGCTACAAAAATGTTGCCTATTTGATTCCGCTGACCGAGTGCCCTCATGCTGGAAAGGGATTTCTGTTTCATTTTATATGCTCATCTGAATGCAATAAATAAGAGCTATTTTAGAACTTCAAAACCTATCATTTCATTATGACTTGTCAGGAAATGTTTTAATGGGGGAGGATGGAAAAATAATCTTGCTTGAGGTAGATAAATGGATTGGGCCATATGGTATTCAAAATCCCAGGTGTGCATGTGCATGTGAAATTGAATTTCTGAAAAAAATGTAGTGGGTTGTTGTTGTTGTTGTTGGCATGGGGAGAGAAGTCACACCACAAATCAAAATATAAAATAAAATAAATGAAGAAACAGAGTAAGGCCTGCCTAGGGCCACCCACTGAGTTCATGGCTGCATTGGCCTGGGGAAGTTCCAGCCTATAGCTCACAACTGCTATGCTATACAAGCTCTTCATGATGTCCATTAGAGGAGTGGATAAAATATTTACCAAACATGCTGCAACAGGACCCTGGGGTCTGCTTTAAAACCTTTGCAAGTCTTCCCACATTCCTCTTCTGAAAACATGAGTTTAAAAGGGTAGAGGATGAGGAATCTGGGTCTGATAGGGATCTGGGACATGGAGCCAAAAAAATTCCCCACTCCTGTGCTAGGCTGATAGTGATCTAATCCATTTTAATTGTGCACAAATAAATGTCCAGCATGTGCCCGAACCCTTCCTATAGAATAGTGACCATCTGTAGGCACCCCAAGAGTGTGAGGTGGCCACACTCACCACTGGAAAGCAACCCCCCCAAAGGCTAACCAAGGAGAAAATATTCAGCTCTGACCCCCCCCCCCAATACAAACCCCAGCTCTAAATTATAGTCCACCAAACTTCATTTGACGTCCTGTGAACAATTCTTACAGTTAATGCATTCTCCTTAATTTTTAACCTAATGTATATAGACAGCCAAGCCCAAGGCCAAATGCAGGCATCCCATGTATCACAGTATTACAGAATTCTATGATATGAATACACTTCTCAGCAACTATGGATTTATCACATAGCACAGAACAAACTGTAGCTTCAGTTAGAACTGGATACAGAATAACTGATTGGTTCAAAATTGGGAAAGGAGTACGACAAGGCTGTATATTGTCTCCCTGCTTATTTAACTTATATGCAGAATTCATCATGCGAAAGGCTGGACTGGATGAATCCCAAGCCGGAATTAAGATTGCTGGAAGAAATATCAACAACCTCAGATATGCTGATGACACAACCTTGATGGCAGAAAGTGAGGAGGAATTAAAGAACCTTTTAATGAGGGTGAAAGAGGAGAGTGCAAAATATGGTCTGAAGCTCAACATCAAAAAAACCAAGATCATGGCCACTGGTCCCATCACCTCCTGGCAAATAGAAGGCAAAGAAATGGAGGCAGTGAGAGATTTTACTTTTTGGGTTCCATGATCACTGCAGATGGTGACAGCAGTCACGAAATTAAAAGACGCCTGCTTCTTGGGAGAAAAGCAATGACAAACCTAGACAGCTTCTTAAAAAGCAGAGGCATTACCTTGCCAACAAAGGTCCGTATAGTTAAAGCTATGGTTTTCCCAGTGGTGATGTATGGAAGTGAGAGCTGGACCATAAAGAAGGCTGATCGCCGAAGAATTGATGCTTTTGAATTATGGTGCTGGAGGAGACTCTTGAGAGTCCCATGGACTGCTAGAAGATCAAACCTATCCATTCTGAAGGAAATCAGCCCTAAGTGCTCACTGGAAGGACAGATCGTGAAGCTGAGGCTCCAATACTTTGGCCACCTCATGAGAAGAGAAGACTCCCTGGAAAAGACCCTGATGTTGGGAAAGATGGAGGGCACAAGGAGAAGGGGACAACAGAGGACGAGATGGTTGGACAATGTTCTCAAAGCTACCAGCATGAGTTTGACCAAACTGCGGGAGGCAGTGCAAGATCGGAGTGCCTGGCGTGCTATGGTCCATGGGGTCACGAGGAGTCAGACATGACTAAACGACTAAACAACAACAACAGAACAAACAACCTTCCCTAGCCTGTTGCCCATAAGATGTTTTGGAATTCAACCCTCTGAAAGCCAGCTTCCTCCCTCATGAAAACAGCTCCACAACCTCTGCTTGCAATGCTGGGAACAAGGATCAGTGCCATAAGATATGTAATTCCAGCACTGTGATCCTCTACAAGAACAAAGGTGACCACCATTACTGTAACAACTACCATTGAATCTTCCCTGCCATGAAGACCAACATCCTGGGTGAGGACATCACCAGCGCTCCATGCATCAGCACTGGTGACCCCACTCAAGGTGGTAGACATATCATCATAACCAGTAACCTTTCCATCAACACTGAGCTGGACAAGCATCTTGGCAAGGCAGCTACAACAATAGCTCTCCTCTCCAAAAGGGTATGGAAGAATGTGAAGCTAATGTCCAATACCAAGATGGTCTACCAGGCTTGCATGTTGAGCATGCTGCTTTATGGAAATGAGTTGTGGGTAACTTAAAACTGCCAGGAGAAATGCCTCAAAGCCTTCCACATGTGCTGCATCAGGAAGATTTTGGGCATCACATGGCAGGACAGAGTCTCAAACTGACTCATTATTCAGCTTGGAATAAACTGAGTTATCTCCCAAGTTTTGGGGGAAATAATTTCATTTTCTGAGCCAAATTTCAAGCTTTGGGAGGAATACTGACATTCACTATTGATTTAAGCAATTTATATACTGCTTAACCACCAATGTTTTTAAGTGGAGTAGATAAAAACTACTGGTTAGTCAGAGAGAGCAGCTACAGGGGCCCAAGGCCTCCCAGCAAACTGCATGGCTGAGAAGAGGATTGTCACCTAGCTTTCTCTAATCTTCTATTACATTACCACACTAAGTGTCCACTAAAGAGATAGAGAGCAAGCACTGGACCTAATCTGGCATACACATGTAACACATGGAAGTGTAAAGCCTTCATTAATGCAACAATAAAAGCAAATGAGCCTAGGAACATCTTTTTATATTACAAACCCAACCTTTATCTAAGGAATCCCTGGGTAATGGGCCATTATTTCTATCATATCCTAGGACAACTTCTGCAGTCAATCTTTGCCGAAGTAAACATACAATTCAAGTTTAAGCTGTTATGGGTTCTTCCAGACCTACATCAGTATTAACTGATAGCAAATTCCCCCCCAGTGCCTTATTTCTGTCTCGGGTGTGTGTGCGCGCAGACACACACACACAAACAAACAAACAGACTGTATCAACTTGAAAGCAGCTAGAAAATTTATGTTCCATAAAAAAACCTCAGATATGACAATAACCTTCAGGCAGGGGAAAGAATGCTGGTTTGTGGAAGCAACCTTTGCAGGGGAGAGGGGAGAAAATTAAAAACCACAAACAAGAATCTCCCAACCCACATTCTTCTCTGTTTTGAGGCCAAGTGTGAAGTAGGGATTTCCAAAACACACACTCTAGCCACTATACTATAGCAGCTCCCATCCAGTCCTGTCTACTCTTTCTGGCAATCACTTCCCTAGCTCCCAGCCAGGGACCTTTCCTATTTCTGCTACCAGGTATCACTTAAGCAGTGAAACGAGACACTGATCCTGGGACCAGCTTATATATGCGAAACATGTCCACTGTTGCTAGGTATGGCCTCTACCTCACCACTGATTATTCTCCTTAGGAGGTGAAAGAAGCTAGTAGGCTCTGGCCTACTTTAACAGATCTGAGCAAAACTGTTGGAAGGCAAACCACCCTGCAGTTCCCTCCTTTATTTGAACCTTCCAGTGACCATATCAGCAACTGCACATACTTTGCATTTCCAGATCAAAGGCAGCCCAGTATGTGGTTGCCTCCTGCCAGTTACCATCATGGCAATTAAAAGGGGAAAGACTGTGGGCTGAGACTTTTCATCAGGTCTGAGACATATATATTATTTGTCTCATTATGTAGATACAATGTGGCTTTCAATTAAACTATCTAACAGTGTGATTGAACACAGGCTACTTTAATTATGTATTTCATGGACATGCTTCAGAGGTGACATTTCTTCCTCAGAATAATTAACCAAGTATGTCGAAAACTTGAAGAATCCCAGAACTCTTCTTTCAGATAGCAAGCATGCATGCAAGTTGGTGTTAGAGGCTGGTGTCTGTATATGAACTGGATAGAAAACCACGTTTCATTCTTGTGGTTCTTTCCCTTCTCCAATACATTGTGGAGAAATACATCTTGGGCTGACAAGTGAGCAGTTCAGAATGCGCCTTCTTTCGTGAGAATCAGGGCCCCCTGCAGTCTGGATTCTGCAACTTGCCACTGATGCAATAATAATCCATAAGTGGAAAATTTATACTGGACCATCCACACATCATTCCAGTTTATTACTTGTTTTTGATGCTTCCCCAATGTTACTGCATTATTGCCATCTGGAGGGGCACTCTTGCACTATAGCACAAAAAATTAGGATGAAAAAATGCCCCAGAACATTTGTGGTATAAACAGTTACAGGGTTTCAGCGGGAAGATATAGGATGTGCACCAATTGAAAATGAAGCACTATTCTTTTCTGTCCTACCAAAGGTGAGGGTAGTGGTTCCTTCTGCTGCTAATATTAATTACAACATTGAGAATGCACTGGATGTGTTAAAGTACATAAAAGGACTCAGTTCCACATCTGCAAAGCTTGCAAACACATGGTATGAATATCTGTAATATGCAGATGCTCAGGGAAAGTCCTCTCAGTTCCAGAACAGCTATTTCTTAGAATAAATTCAGAGATACCTTGGGCTGCAGGGTTTAGCACAAAGGTTTTATGCCTTACACTGAAGTGCCAGCCGACCATAGCACCAGAGGTGAAATAGGTTCTTTTAAACAGGGCACACACAGAGAGAGAAATCTAGAACACATGCCAACTGACATCTGATCAGAACAGATGGGTGGGAAGGAAATGACCTGGCAAGGCTGGAATCACTTCCCCAATCTGTAGACAAACTAGCAGAGCTGGAACAATAGGAGAGCAATGAATTTATATCACAGCAGGAAATTATTAAAAACCCAATCCTGAGCAGGGGAAAAACAGATTTCTGTTGTTGTTGTGTCATTTTCTCTGTTTTCATGTTGTTGTCTTTTGGATCTTTTACTTAGAACCATAGAATCATAGAATTGTAGAGTTGGAAGGGATCCCATAGGTCATCTAGTCCAACCCCCTGCAATGCAGGAATTTCAGCTAAAGCATCTGTGACAGATGGCCATCCAACATCTGCTTAAAAATCTCCAAGGAAAGAGAGTCCACCACCTTCTAAGGGAGTCCATTACACTGTCAAACAACTCTTATGGAAGTTTTATCAAAATCTCTTTCTTGTAACTTGAACCCAGAGCAGGAGAAAACAAGCTTGCTCCATCTTCCATGTGCCAAGCCCTTTAGATATCTGAAGATCACTATCATATTTCCTCTTAGTCTGATTTGTTTTTATACCGCGATTTCTTTTTATTTGTCAGCCACGAAAGCGAAAAAGAAAAAGAAAAGTTTTTTAAAAGCTGGCTATAAATCATCACTACAATAATCTTCCTGCCCTTGCTAATAGCTTGTCTGCAGTCATGGAGAATGTAGATCCTCAGGATAGAAGGGTGTCATGTTGAGGACCAAGGAAATGATCTCTTAGAAGTGATCCATTTCTCAGGTGATGAACATAAATTAATTCAAAAATCTCTAGGGGTCCTTGTAGTGGAAAATTTAAAAATTGGGACTATTGATTCATGAGCTTGTGATGGATGTTTGGAAACTTGTCTGCCAGATTCAAAAGATGCACACATTATGTGCTACGCAGATCAGCTGGTACAGAGTGACTTTTGGGGAGAAATGGCATCTAAATAGCTAGGAAATATATAGATGTTCGGAAATAGCACATTTTAAAAATGCAACATGTAGACATTGTTACAGACAGTATTACAACGTCTCAGATATGGGTGGGATGGTGATGATTGAAGGAAAGTTTTAGATTTGCTAGGCACTAGGAACTGCCTTAGAATACGCTGAGCCTGTACAAAACAGATGAGCTTAACTTTTAAAAGCAAATGAACTAGATTGCTGGTACTCAACAACAAGGCTGTGCGGCACCTTTTAAATTAAAGGGGAAACTGACAGTGAAATCAAGTGCTCTGGGTCTTTTGTGTCCCTACTTGTGGATTTCCCTGGAAACATCCAGTTGGTCAGTGTGGGCATCAGGATGCCAGACACAACAAGCCTTTTACCTGAGCCAATTCAACAGGCACTGAAGAGTCCACAGATATACTTAAATGTATAATGTGAACAGTTGTTGCAATGCTTCTTCAAATTTTGAAAAGGCAACTCCACTCTTGTCAAATGGAGATGCCAGCATCTCTTTGTTAGAGTTCCTAATGAGAAGGAGACATGGAGCAGCCAAAGGCTGAACACGAGTCTGAATTCACAGCAGACTGCCAGAGGAAGACCCTTGGGGTCTTGACTGACAAGTGCTGAAAAGATGCAGCACATCATATGCATGGTTACTACATGAAGACAGATGGCTTTACATCATCATCAACCCATGGGATTTATGGCTGGGAATTCTGAATAGGCCCAGGGGAGTTAGGTGTCAAACATCCTTAGTTCCCTCTGAAAATCCTAGCCTTAAAGCAGCAGATGGCATGTTTAAAGTAGTGATGTCCGTTAGACATTGCAAAGCGATGGCGCTATGCAAATAATCACAATTAATTAGTTGTCCAGTTGTTGCTATTAACAGCACTGTACCAGTGTATCCCATCTTTCTCTGCCTTATCAGTTTTTATACATGTCAGCACTGCTGGAAAGTGCAGAGATTCTAGAGAGGCTGGAACAGGTGCCAAATGGCATTAGGCACATTAACCGGGGGTGTGGATGTGGGGAAACTGGCAAGTATAAATGCTACCGGAGGGATAATTAATTTCACAGCAGCCTCAGTGCTGTGTGACATCTCAAGAAGCTGTTAACTTTTATACTAACTACTCAATAACTCAATTATCTGTGTCAGTGTCAAGGCCGGGCTGTGCCCCCTTGCACTCTCCCTAGTACATTTTCATGTCTTCTTCTATCACGTGAGCATGGCTGGCTCCAGGGAATGAGTTCCCCTCAAGAAAACAAGGTCTGACAGGAAAGCAAGGCTCAAGTTTGACAACATAGTGGCATTTTCTGCAATTAAGAATTTCAGACAGGTTGTTTGGATAGTATTGCTCTCACCCCGTTCCTTCCCCCACCCCAATGGGAAGCCTCTTAATTTTTAAGGAACCATTTTGTAATCTGTTACTGTTTCATTCTGAGAGGGAGCAAGGAACCAAGGAATGCCCTAGAAACAAACAAACAAACAAACACACGGATGATGTTAAGACTATGATGTTTGTTGTTGTTGTTTAGTCATTTAGTCATGTCCGACTCTTCGTGACCCCATGGACCAGAGCACACCAGGCACTCCTGTCTTCCACTGCCTCCCACAGTTTGGTCAGACTCATGTTCATAGCTTCAAGAACACTGTCCAACCATCTCATCCTCTGTCGTCCCCTTCTCCTTGTGCCATTAAAACCAATTATTCTATTATTTATATAATATTATTCTAATAATATTGTGAAACAAACACATTCAGTTCCATCAGTAGTAAACTCTGGATGGAAGACATATGTGGCATAGCTCCTGTCCAAGGCTTTACTACTACTACTACTACTAATAATAATAATAATAATACTCAGCCCTATTAAAATAAGTTGTTTTGTCAGTGACTTCATTGACTAAGTGGTACATAAACTGTGCTTTTGAGATTCACCAGAATTTTATGCCAAGAAAGGAAACACTACATACCAAGAAATTGAAAATTATTTGACTTGTGTAATTAAGCAAACTAGCCAGTATTTTGCATGATTGCACTTGCCACAGGGCAAGATGCTATGTAGGGCATTAAAGCTCCACTCTTTGAAATTCTCTCCAGGCTCTGAGATTTTACCAAACATTGTCCACACATTTTTGGGCCTACACTTGCATGTATAATAGCTAGAAGTATGTGAGATTCCTTTTTTTAAAAAAACCCAATCTGGAGTTCTCAAAGTGTTGAATCTTTGTGTTTGCCCTAAGGGCATGGGTGGAATTCAGGCTAAGTAAATCAAACTTAGCTCCCATTACAATAAGTGAAACATTCACACTGATTGCACTGGAACCCAAGTTCAGTTAATTTAGCCTGTTGGAAAACAAAAAAAGAGAAGCCACAAAGTAGTCCCTGGGGACCCAGGCTCCATTCTGATCATAGTTTTCTCAGTACTTGCCTTGTGTAGACTGCACCAAATGCACTGAAAGATGCTGTGTGCCACTAAATCCTACTCAGAATAGACCCACTGCAATTAATGGTCATGGCCCACATAGTTCCATTAATTCTAATGGTTCTACTCTGAGTAAGAATTAGTGGAATACAACCCAGGGTGCCATGAATAACTTGTATTATTTGATACTGTATTAATAAATGAGAGACTCTCATCTGTGCATGGAAGCATTATTGATAATATGGGATAAGTGTTAAAGAAAATAGGAGTCCATACACAAATTTGAAATGGATACAGCAGAAAGACAGGTTAGGACACTGTGGCAGGTTAGGACATTTTGAACGGTGCTCTACAAGGCATTGGACCAGCCACACTCAGCCCCATCTTTCTTACAGGATTGCTCTGAGGATAAAATGTTGCAATATACAGTGGTCCCTCAACTTACGAAGTACTCGACTTACGAAATTTTGAGTTACAAATGGGAAAAAAAATGGCCGCACACTTACAGGGGTTTTTTGACATCTGAAAGGAAAATCGTTGTGGTTTAGATGGGGTTTTCTCGACTTACGGATTTTAGATGCGGTTTACTCAACTTACAATTTTTTCCGTTTTCAATGCATTCCTGTGGGAAACCGCTTTTTTCAACTTACAAACTTTTCAGCCTATGAATGTGCATTCGGAACGGATTAAATTCGTAAGCCGAGGGACCACTGTAGTTGCTTTTGCAGCTGCTTTTGTCCTGAAGTTTCTCAAGCTCAGGTGGACTTACATCAGTGCAAACATGCCCAGGACTGAGCTGTAAGTCATTAAAACAAAAACAAAAACAGAAGCAAATTTAGTGGAAGTAGCAGTGTTGCCATAGTGCTAAATGAGCCAATAGCTCAGCCCCTAAATGGATAAAATTATACTAAGAAGCTGATCCCAAGGAGACACCCAGGGGCTAAAGCTGGATATACACCATTGCTATATAACAATGGTATCTACAAATGGATATCGGCTCCCTTCCACTCAGTGAACTTGCTAACCTGAAAACCATTAAAAATGTGTCAGCCTCTGATGCAAAACAGGTATCACTGCTTAAGAACTGGAATCCTCTACTGGAGGTATTTGAGCCCTCAAGGTATTTGCAGAGGATAATGTGCACGTGAAGGGAGCAGAAATAAAATATTGTGCAAATAAAGCAAAACTCTTAAGATTAGGCAAATAGCGGATCTGTTGCATGCATAGTGGTGTTACCAGGAGAGGATTTACTCTGTGACAGGCAGAGATAGTTGCTAAGCCAAATTCTCACCATTGAAAAACAACAGCAGATGCAGGATACTGGCCACAGATCATTAAGCGACTATTACCAAAGGCACATCCAGTGTACGGTAACCTGGCCAGAGTGTCAGAACAGCAGAGCCATAAATCTGATATTAAGCATTAATTAAAATATATTATTATTTCAATAATGGCTGAATGAATATTTTTTTATCATTTATGTAGTGTGTAAATTCTCACAATCTCTGTTTTGTTCATTTCAAAAACTCCAATGTAAGGAAAACCAGCATCCTTCCATTGTACAGATGTACTCTAGCTATTTTCCCCATTACTTGTCTAAGAGCTCTTTGAATATTTCCATAGGCGGGAAGCTCTTCATTTGCTTTCTCTCTTCTTCCATCAGGACTCTGTACTTGGCCCTCTTCTATTCTCTTTCTATGTACTGTCCCTGGGTGATCTCAACATCTCCCATGGACTTCAGTACCATTTATACCAGAGCTTCCACACTTTTCATGTTGGCGACACACTTTTTAGACATGCACCATTCCACGTCACAGTAATTCAGTTTTACTAGCAAACCAGAAGTTAAACTAACCCCTTTCCAGCCCTGGGAGGAGTGTGGGGAGCATTCAGGTGACACACCTAAACACTGCAGCCAACACACTAATGTGCTTGGAAAGCCCTGATTTATATAGCAATGATCTTCAGGTCTCCATCTCTCTAACAATAGAGTGTCTCTCTCGTGTCTTCAACTTACTTTTTGATAGCTCTGCTTGGATGCTTCATTATTGTTATAAACGCAACACTGAACTTCTCAACTTACCTCCCAAGCCTTCCTCTCTTTAAATATTTTCCCTATTTATCAACAATGTCACCATCCATCCTATTGAAAGGCTCTCCTTTGCCCTCCCATAGTCATTCACTCATCGAATCATACCAAATCTCTTTACACCAGAAAAAAAAGATATTATTTGGTTGAATTTTTTTCCAGTGGTGTTTTAACAATTTCTGCCAAATAGTTCAACATTGCCCGGGCCTCTTCCAGAACATATTTTATTGAGCTCACAACCACAGTCTGGAGATTATGACTCCTGAACCAAAGCAACTTAGGTTTAGGTTTAAAATTTCACTACTTTCTTTGTCTTTACTACTTCCTTGAGTTCCTAAAGCAAATCAGATTTAGAGACTGAACAGCAAAATGTCTCCAAAATAAATCTTCAGAAGTATGTTGTAACAGAGAGTCTTTCTTACTCTCACAATTGAGTAATTCACCATTAGCTCAGCTAGTCTGATGTCATATCCTTAGATCCACATACAATTATGCCATTTTCTCCTTTCTTTTAGGATCAATTTTCAAAATCAAGTTGGCTCAGTCCCAAGGCTATTGGGTCCTATGCATTCCTCCCTCATAATGCTCAGGTTTGTTCAGTGCAATCTGAGAATTACCAGCAGTGACATTTTTAGTGGGCAATGATTTTGCTTGCAGTGCACTAAATGTAGCCTTGTTACCAAGATAGTTGTGTGGTTATTTTTATATATATGTACAAAGTTAACATTGGCAATTATTTTTTATCAGTGAGTATGTGCATGTGTGTGTGTGTGTGGGGGGGGGTGTTCCATGTCCTCTGGAACTAGGCCCCACAAGGTGGCTAATTCACTCATGGCAGAATAGTCCAAGCTAAAGGTCATGCTTCAATTTGCAGGGCGGCGGCGGCAGAGAGAGTGTCTATTAGGCAGTCTATTAGAACAACAAACCAATTTAGATTCCTTTAAATATGCAGAAGCCAGTTCTGTGGCTGCACTCCACTGTATGTGCTTATTCCGATTTACACCTTGCTCAGTGCTCAGTCAAAAGACCGTCTTAGTCACAACAATAAGAGAAACAGGAAAGGTATGAAATGAGATACTCTCCAGAACTTTAGTAAATGGGTCATTGCTAACAATCTAAAAACTAGCCTTCACTTACTTACAAAGGTTCTACACTGCAAGATCACAGATGACACAGCTGAGATTTGCATAATTTCACCTGCTATGAAAGTACTTTACCAAACTGGAAGGGGCTTTGGCCATTTAATAAAAGGAAGGCATTTGAATGTGCCACCATGACCTTCATTCAGACGCACTGGCCAACAGCATTACCTGGAGTCCTTCAGTTAACAAGGCATTGACTTATCCAGCCATCCAGCCATGCTGTGGGTGACTCATGCTTCAGCTTCACTTGCCAAAAATGTTCAGGTCAGAAAAAGCACCAGAGATATGAACTCACTTGTCACACCACATAAACTGTCAGAAACAGCAAAACTAGGGAATGAAGGGGAGGAAAACAAACATGTTAGGAGCAGATGCCTCCCAATTTCCTTCCACACAGTATCCTACATAACAACCAGAATCTGAGGGTGGGATCTGATATGACAGATATGCTTCAGATTCACAGCAGTAGGAGACACTACGTTTGGGAGAAATACTCTATCAGATTCACACCATTGATGGCCCCATTCAATAGGATGGGAAGATCTTTCCATTTCAATTCTCTCAATTTCTCATTTTTGCAATCATTTTAAATTTGGTTCTCCTATTCCTGCAGCAATTTGTGGGTTTGTGAAAATTCATCTGCATTAGTGTGACCTTCTTCTAATAAATATATATCTATATGCAGATTTGATTAATGTACTTTTTTGTCTTTGCAAGAATTTTCCTGAATATAATGTGTTTTTCTAAACATTGGTTGGGAAACTGCATTGCACGATTCAAATAAATTTCAAAGGATGGCTGTGCTTCGATTCTCATGTTGCTTCAGAAAATTCAAATTTGATAGATTCAACATTAAATGTGAACTGCATCAAATTCCCCCCTACCCTTATCATTCAGCAGCTGAATGTCAGTATACAGAGAGGCAGCCACCATATGGCAGCTATAATAAGCACGTCCATAAGTAGTGCAATAAGAAGTCTCCTTTCCATGGATATGCATCAACTGTGTTGAAAACTTTGCTCTTTAAAGACTCCCTGTGTGAAATCTCCAGGACCAATTGATTCAAACACCATCTTTCACAAATGCAACTGGAGTGAGGTAGCCTACAACAGACTTTAGAATAGTAAAAGGTGGGAACAGTAGGAGCTTTTTAGAGTTGAACTTAGCTACATGATAGCATGGGAATATTTTATGTTCTACCTACACTCTAGCTGCTGCCTCTGCTGCTTCATTGGCATGAGTTATTTGGCATACTTGTTTTTAAATGTTGTTGACATTATTTGTATGTTGTTAATTGCTTTTTGTACACTGTAGGTAGGTTTGCTGAAACAAAAGTGGTTTTAGCTGGCATCTGGGACAGTGCAGTGACAGCAATGGCCTAATGTTAAGAGGCAGGGAGTTCCAGAGCACAGGTGCTGCCATAGTTAAAGCTCAATTCCTCACAGATGCAGAGCAAATATCGTATCGTATACAATGGAATGAAGCTTGCAAGGATGTCATATAGGAAAAAGATGGCCAAGCCCAACTGGTCCATGGAGGCAGCCATCTTTTTCTTCATACAGTTCCCCAGGCAGGAACTACATGTTATGACATTCAGTCACTTTGGGGGAGCGTTAAAATTCTTATTTTCTCCCTGGCTTATGGACACGGCAATGTTACTAACTGCTTTACACATCTGTAAAATGTTAAAGAAATAAAGAAAGAAGGCAGACCCTGTGAAGATCTTCTATCCCTGCATGTCATTACTATGCTACTGTCTTTCAATACAAGCCCTCCACTTCCTCCCCATTTGTTATAGGTGTATTCACAACCTTATAAGAAGGGAGAGAATCAAACAGTAATATAATCAAGTAAATCCTGCCTATAAATTAAAGCAGCTTCCCTCACCCTGATAAAACAGGGACCCAACATTGATTGCTTCAAGTCAAATCCTTATAGGTCAAGGTAGAATAAGGATTTCCCCTCTTGAAAAGTCACCAGGGCTTCATTTCCACAGCATCCCCTTGGAATGGGCTAATCCATCTATCCACAAATCTTCAGATTTACATATTACCTTAAAGTATCCCAAACAACAGTTCAGCTGATAAACAAGAAATGAGACCGAAAGAGACAGTGCAGTTTTCATTCCTCAGGCAGTAAAACAACAATGATATAAAAGGTTCTGGGGAGAGTGGAGGGGGGAAATGGTTGAGGGGAGACACTCAGTTTTTTAACCCATTGTCCATTCCAGTGCAAACTGAGGGCTTTTTTTAAAAAAATATCACTGCCTACTGAATAATCTAAAGCTTGCAAACCAAGTCAGCAAAAATTGTTCAAAGCACTAACTTTAAACAAAAGGGTATTTTTGCCCAAAGACCTGGAGATGTCATTCTCATTCCTTCTTTCTTCCAGATAAGCTGACAAAGGAAACTGACTGGGGATTTCAATATGAATGGATGGTTCTGGGCATTTGCGTGGTGCAAAGGAAGGGAAATGAGAATGCCCGTATCCCTTTCTATTGGAAGCACTATTTTTTATTACATAAAAGGAACCTGGCTATTAACTATGCCTTCTGACCATAACTGCAAACAGGAATTGTTTTATAATAATGCACCTATAGTCATGTTATCACAAAGTTAGCTGGCTGCTTTCTGCAATTCACTTTCAGACCGCAAACTTCATCATATTCCAACCCATCTTCCTCCAGTACAACACAAGCAGGTTGCTGCTGGTCAGTAAATGAGGGCTGTATCTAACCATGAAAGAGCATGTGCTTTGCATGTCGAAGATTCTAGCTTCAGTCCCTGACAAACCCAACGAAAGCAGTTTTAGGCTTCCCTGAAATAGGGTTGCCAGACTCAGTAGAGGACAGGACTTCTGTGCTTTTAATTGCCCTGCTCTCTTTTGAGTCTGGAAACCTTAAAGAGAAACCAGCAGACCCTTTGTTTAATTTCCAAGCAAAGGGTCTGCTGGTTTCTCTTTAAGGTTTCCAGACTCAAAAGAGAGCAGGGCAATTAAAGGCACAGAAGTCCTGTCCTCTATTGAGTCTGGCAACCCTACCCTGAAACTCAGATTAGCAATCATTTCTGCACCACAAAATAGCACTGGGAGAAAGCTCTATAGAAGAGAAAAGAGAAATGTGGGAGGAGGAGCATTTCGCCCCCCCCCCCAAAAAAATCCATGTTCCACTGGCAATCTTTCCTCCCAGCAGCCACCTTTGCCCTGCATGCACCTATCAAGCTGAGTCTTTTAAACCTGTGGTTTGGGTCTGGCACCTTGGCTTGGAAAAGGCACCTGAGGGAAGGAATTATAGGTAGTAGGGCTCCCTGGCTAAACCAACAAAAAGCTTTCTCTGGCTGCCACTATATCCCTGCAACTCCCTTCAGCCTCTTTTACTCTCCCTTAAGAATCTAGGCCCCAAACATGGGCTTAAAACCCTGGCTGGGGGAAACCACCTGCAGGCAATTGCAAGACAGAAAGAGCTATCCTCCCGTCTGCCACTTTCCCCACAGATAGCTCCCCCTCTCAACCACTCTGTAACTAAGAGGGTAGCAGCCATGCTCCACTAAAACAAGTGAAAGTGAAATTCCTTATTCTGGTATCTGGGATGAGAAGGCTCTCTTCTTAAGACTGTGAAGATATGCTGCCTCCCCCATCAGTATACACCGGGCTGGGAACAATAGACAGTGATGAAGCTCAGTGTAAGGAAGCTTTTTATATCTGGGTTTTGTTCGTCAAAGCAGTGGTTTGCATATGGAAGCCAACCATGACTTCCTGGGGTTTATCATTGAGAGGTGCAATCAAAAGCATAACTGCTTTCCCTAAAAAGAAGAATAAAGAGGAATGTCACTTTTTGCCCACTTTCCTTTGCCTTCCATAGCAGAAAGCCAGACTTGCAGGCTCCACAGTCATCCCTGTCACATGCATAGACAAAATGGAGCACCTCAAACCAGTGGTGTAGCATGGGGGAGGCCACAGTTGCCCTGGGCACAAAATTGTTAGGGGCGCAAAATTTAAAACACCTAATGGTTCATAGAATCATAGAATCTATGTATGATTCATAGAATCATAGAATCTGTATTCCTCAATACAGCTGTGCACTTGCGCCACTCAGCTCTGTTGAAAATGGCTTCTCCACGCAAACAAACTTATCTCCGCGCCTGTGAACTCTTGGGTGACACAGACACCGTTAGGCAGTTGAATGTGAATATGTACTTTGTCTATTTACCTCCCTCTCTCCCTCCCACTCCCTTTGTGTGGCCTGGGCACTGGCAACCCATGCTACGCCACAGCCTCAAACTGCAGAAAGTGGATGTGTTGAATTTCACATTCAAACCTCTGGTGTTGGAGATGCTTCTTCAAATCCCTCTTTCTTCCTCTCTTTCCTCTTTGTGCAGGGATAATCTGAATTCTACAAATGCCCATGTATTCTAAAATGTGTTTTCAATAGCTTTCATGCTTGCAACTTGCATGACTTTCCATTTGGGATTATTATGGTTTTCATCTGTTTTTCATGAGCCTACAGAATATTAGAAAGGGTGCCAAAATGCATCTTTGATGGGTTAGCGGTCTGACAATAAAGCAAACATGTCAGATGGAAGGTTTTTTTGGCCCTAAATCAAGCTGCAGTCCCAGCCTTCCCACTTGAATAGCCTCATCTGTTTGGGGTTACAAGGTCATCTAACTCTACCTTTAAAACAACAACCCAGCAGCACCCTTCAACTACTACTGCAAAATATTTAGGCCACATAGCTCCGTTTTAGTCCCTTTGAGTGTACAGTAGTTGTTACTTCACAGACAGGAAATTATAGGGGCATATGATAGAGAATCAGACGTGGGAGCAACAACAACAAAAGATTGCAGGCACTGGCTTTGGCTTCCTACACTGTATGCAGATGATGATCTGACCCAGAAATCAAATGCTATCATATAGTCAGTGGGTCAGAAGGCTTGCTGAGAGAATTATTCACATTGAATAATTTACTCAGTGACCTTAGCATCTTGCCCTGTTTGCTGAATGTCTGGGCGAATCATGTTTGCTCCAGTTTATTTGCTACTGAGATCTACTCACAATCCTCAGATGCCTCAGATAATGTTACCAACATTGTGCCTTACTTCCAATGATAGCCCCATCGAAGTCAATTATATATTTTCTGAAGCTTTAGCTATGACCCGTTGAGGTCAGGTTAAAACCTTCCTGTGGTGCACCTTCTCTCAGCTTTTGCCACACTGGGATTTGGATGGTAAAGTTTTATCTAGGAGAGACCAGGAGAGAAATCTAGAAAGTTTCTGTTTCACAGAAGAATATCATACTAGATGGCCTAAGGCTGCCAAACACCTTTGTGCTTTTGTAATACAACTGTTACTGGTGTTGCACTGAAGGGTCCTTGGTGAGCTCTACAGCAGGAAGTGGCTGTACATACATGGCAGAGTGGCTGTACATACACAGCATATAAAAAGTTCTAGTTAAGTGGATATGCATTTTTATTTTATTTTTTAAAATACACGCACACACCAAGCAGTTGCTTGCCTTGCAGCAGCCACTCATGAACTCACTAAAGGGAGACATCCGTTGCCTGAGGAGCTGGCTGACATCTAGTCAAGGGCTGAATCAACTACATTATTCCCCTAGTACTTCACATTGTATACTAATTCTAATAGCAAGCAACCAGTCTGCAAAATCTCTTGGTTTAGCTAAACTAGAATAGTTAAATAGGATGGTGTGATTATGAAAGCAGCTCCTCTCTCCTACAACTCTGTAGGACAAAGGTAGCCAATGTGGTGGCCCCCATAGGTTGCTGGCCTCCAGCTCTCATCAGCCGCAGCCAACATGGCCAGTAGCCAGGAATTATGTAAGCTGTACTCCAACAACATCAGGAATGCAGTATATTAGCTACCCATGCTGTAGAACAAGAGAAATGGGAGACAGAATTCCTTGGGATCAATATGACCTCTTTAGTTATTACCTGCCTGTATGAACATCCTGTAGAAAAATATACTGTATATACAAAACCCACCTGACAAGTCAGAAGGGGGGGAAACACCAATATTATAATGCTAGTATTCTGTTCTAAAACTAGCTGTGGTTATCCAACATCTCCCTTCTCTGCTTGTACAGAGCTGCAAGACCTGGGAAGTATCCTTGTTTTCCCCAAGCATACTCTGCACCACCAACAGCATTGATGGCAGGTCTAGCCATGGTACATATATAGAACCTTCATGAGTAGTATATTTCTGCATACCAGGGGCAGGGAACAAGTAACAAGAGAAGCCCCATAACCTTTATCCTCTGCTGTTGAAGTGCCCAGAGACATTAGGATGGGTAGTCTTGGTAAAACACTGGATGGTTAGTCTTCTGATGTCATTGCCTCCTCCTGAAACCTGGCAGGAGGAGTGCCCATTGCCCTCAATGCTGTTGTCATCCCTCTCCAGCTTCCCCTCTGAGGCGATGCCAGGGCCTGAGCTGCTGGACAGCTGACACCATCCATTCAGGGAAGTGAAGATGACGAAGCAAGCTGCGACACCAATGGAGCACTGAAGTGTGAGTGAGCAAACATTGGACATTAGAGGAAGAGTCTTGCCCATTATTGGCTTGAATAAACCTTTGCCTGAACATATCTGAGTACAGAAACAGCACAAGACAAAGAACTGCCTGCAGCAGCTGCACGGAGGACCTCCATCTCCCCTAACCTGCTGACCTGTGGTCTCTCAGCAAGCCTCCCCCCCACCAGCTGGACCTGTGGCCTCTACTCAGTCTCCAGACCAGGACCTGCCTACAGCTGTACAAGTAGGGTGGAGGCCAGGACTCTGGACAGGCAGGCAGGCAGCATTGAAAACACCTGCTGCCTCAGCTAGGTGTGCACCAGTTGCTGAGGCAGCTCTATAAAGCCAGCTTGCCTGCCCTGGGGGCAGGGCCACCCTCAGTGGAGCCGACAACCCCCTTGTGGTTTTATATTGTGGTTTTAATGGTGATGGGTTTTTAACTTGGGTGGGTGCTGTTTATTTGAGAGTGGGTGGGATTGTCTTAAATTCCCTCGTATTTTATCCTGTGAACTGCCCTGAGATCTTGAGATGAAGGGCAGTACTGTATATAATTCTAATAGATAATAAAAGATAGCAAAAGAATACTGGGTTATGATGGACCCTTGGTCTATTCATGCAGGGGCCACCAAACACCCTTAGCAGGAAAATGCCCATTAAAACTGTCCTAGCCATGCTGGTTCCACAGTCACTCCTTCATGCCACAAAGCCTATCTGGAAGTCAGGGTGGCCTAATGCCCTAATGCCCCCTGAGTATGCATCATAATATATATAGAGTACATGTTGCGGAAACACAGTATTCACCCCCCTCCCAATAATCAATTTATACAAACAGAAGGGTCTATCTGTTGGCTCATCAGAACTCAGAGATGAGCTAGCTAGTACTACACAGCCCCACTTGCCTTTCCTCTCTTCCACCAGGTTGCCCATCTTTTGACAATGCTGTCTGAAGCAAAAAGCTGATGCTGAACACCCACTTCTCAGGGGCTAGGTTGGTGCTGCAGGGCAAAGGGTAGTGAAAACTAGCTTTGACAAGTTAGCCAGGCAAACACGACATGCAAGTCACTGAGTAACTATCCCTATGCAATTCTGCGGTGTCACTTTCCACAGAGGCTGATGCAGTGTGACACATTTCATACCCACACCAAGCCAGTCCTATCTGAGTCACTTTTAAAAACCAAACAGAGACAGACTTACACCTGACAAAAAAGTGCTAGAAGTTTTTTTTAAAAAGCAGCAAAATATTTATTAGAGAAACGTAAAGCAGCATATCCACTGAAATTACAGCCCAAAGTCATAAATAACACAGAATCACTATCCTGACCTGTTCTTGAGGAAATTGTCCTCCCTTGTATAAGAGTTGATTGAAATGTTCAGCAAGTCTGTAGGCTTGAAACACCCCATTAAACTGTTTTTTTAAAAAATAAAATCTCGTACAAGCAAATATGGAAAGGTGAATGGTAGAGATGTCTTCCCTCTGATAAGCTCTTTAATGTGTGTGCATCCAAGGCAGTACAGTCCTATATGCTTCAATTACTGTTTAATTGGCTCTCCAATCAATGTTGGACTATATTAACAGTTTAAACTAGTTTAGCAAACAAGAACTTCTGGGGCAAGGGGCAGGGTACTGGTAGGCATAGGAAAGGGTCAACAACAGAGCCCTCGGGTCTGCGGCTGTCGATGTAGAATGCCAGGTCTGCTCTGAGTATGACCTCCCTCATCCATGATTTGACTGTGGATGAGGAGACCTGGGTGAGTGAATAGGGTGGGGATGATCTCACCCAACTGTGCATACCGTATCTGGGTACTTGGTGCAACATCAGGGCAGACTTGAGGGTTGGGAAGGGGGAGGTGCTGTAGTCTATAGAAATTCTCTCTCTCCAGGCTCTCTGTGAGGTTGGGGATCTAGACTGTGTGTTTCTGGCATTGGGCAATTGGGACATTTTAGGGTTCTTCTGGTTTATCATCCAACTTGCTGCCCAGGAGTCTCCCTGCCTGAGCTGACATAGCTGGTCTCAGAGGCAGTGTTGAGAACTCCCAGATTGCTCGTTCTGGGGGGACTTCAACATTCATGCCAAGGCAACTGGCTCTGGGGTGGCTCAAGACTTCATGGCTGCCATGACAACCATGGGGCTGTCCCAACATGTCACCACCCCAGCGCATGTGGCAGGCCACACTCTCTCTCAACTGGGCAGGAAGGAGGGGGGATATTGACATCAGTTCCTTGCCATGGTCAGATCACTTCCTGTTGAGGTTTAGGCTTTCAGCACCTTTTCCCCTCCGCAGAGGCGGAGGACCCATATGGTCTGTCCTTGGAGGCTACTGGATCCAATGGGTTTCCAGATGACTCTGGAGGATTTTCTGGCTGGTATAACTGGTGCTTCTGTTGAAGCCCTAGCTAACTTCTGAAACATCTGAATGGCTTGAACCATTGACATGATCACCCCTAAGCTTCCTTGCTTGGCTCCTTGGTATACTCCAGAGTTTAGGACAATGAGACAAGCTGGAATACAGTCTGAACACAAGTGAAGGAAGCCTCCAGTTGAATGCAATAAAACACTGATGAGGAATCCTTATCAAATCAACTTAGTGACAGTGGCTTTGTTGCCTCTATTGCATCCTTATTGTGCTGTCTGGCAGATCTTTTCTGGGAAGTATTGGACCTTTTACAATCTGGGCAAAAGGATGTGGTAGAACCAATGGTAGCTAGTTGTGACTTGTTTGCAAAGCATTTTGAGGATAAAATTGCTTGTGTTCCACTGGGACCTTGATTCCACTATTAAAAGCAAATGTATCTCAAGAAGTGTAGAGTGTACAATTTCTACTCCTGTTGTGCTGGATTAGTAAGGCTCAAAGATGTGGGCAAGCTGCTTGGATATGTCAGGATGACCACTTGCATTCTGGACCCTTGTCCCTGTTGGCTGATCAAAACTAGCAGGGAGGGGAAGCTGGCTAGGCCAGAGAGGTGATCAATGCCACCTTGTGAGAGGGGGTGGTCCCTGCCTGCTTGAAGGAGACAGTGGTAAAAACGCTCATAAGAAGCCTTCCCATGATTTGGAAAATTACCAGCTGGTTGTCAATCTCCCCTTCTTGGGCAATGTTCTTGAGTTTCCTTGACCCTGTAAGTGGCTGCCAGAGACATGGATGGGGAACTCTTGAATGAGATGCTATGCCATGTTTAGTGGGATCTTATGAGGGGGAAAGGAAACAAAAGACAGAGAATGGCTATTTTCTTGTTCACAGCCATGCATGTCTAGTCCCAGACTCCTCTCACATGACATCTACAGGTATACCTACCTGAAATTGGTCACCTAAAATGTCCTCTACCCTATATCTTTTCCATTGTTCCTCTAAGACAGGCACCCCCAAACTTCAGCCCTCCAGATGTTTTGGACTACAATTCCCATCATCCCTGACCATTGATCCTGTTAGCTAGGGATCATGGGAGTTGTAGGCAAAAACATCTGGAGGGCCGCAATTTGGGGATGCCTGCTCTAAGATAAGGTTTCCTGCCCTCTCCCGACCCCATTTTGTGCAGCCAAGTCTATTGTTTTCTTTAAAAAGGCTTTAAAATGTATTTAGAAGGTTAATGGATAATGTAAGGACATCTGCATTTTTCTTCCTTTCAGTTTCTGCATTTATGCATAGAAAGGGAATCAGCTCCTTTGATGCAGGCTTAGGCTGCACTGAAGTGTAATTTAATGTACGCTGTTCCCATACATTTTTTGGTGTAAAAGTTCAGCAAGTCAGCTCTGCTGGATGCCTTCAGTCCTCCTCCTTCCCTTCGCAGGTGATGCTGAATGCTGCTGTCACCATCTCACTCTTCAATAGAGGGCACATAATCTGCCACAGCAGGTGGCTCTGTTGTCTCCTTTGGTCTGTCTAGTTTGTGATAGACTCTTAATTGCATTTCCCTGGAAATAGGAAAGAACTTGAACTCTAACCTCCTGTTTTAGATGGCATCATGTAGCTTACAGCAATAAATTAATGTCTCCATTTGAGAAGTACTCCAGCAGTCACCCAAGGAAAAGAAGGGAATTTCCAAGGGATACATTATTTGCTGTGCTTATTATTATGCTTCATTTCTTTCTATTCTCAATAATGGGAAAAGAGTCAAGCATCCGCCTTGCATGACTTGAAATTATTATAAGAAAGGGTAAGGAGGCCTTTGCCATTGTAAGCTCACTATTATAGACCAATTGTGAATCAGAAAGATATGTTCAAAAATACAGTCCTTGGCAAAGGTAGATTTTTGCAAGGCTTTATGCCTGACAAAAATATCAAGCTGCAGCCATATTGGAAATACAGCAAAAGAGAGTGATATGTTGATATTTTGGTAATTTACTTGCTTGCCACAAAAATCAGGGATTTCAGGAAACACATTTTAAATGATATTTCTATTTTTCTAAAATTTAAAAATGTTCACTAAAATAACTGAGTGCTTAAAAGAAAAAGAAGCGGGGAAAGCTGCAGTTACCAACCATGATTTGTCACCAGCCAAGAATAACAAGCAGTTGTTCATTATAATGTCAAGGTGGAAGATGCAATGCAGGAACCAGGGTGGCATAATGATGCAAAAACCATGTAGTAATTGCTGCACATCCTTTATTCAAACTTTAAAATATTTTATACAGGATCATCCTAAGATCTCAAGTTGAAATGCTTTGAAATAAAAAATCTGCTATCCCAAGGGAAATGAAATTTGGAAGAGGGAATGAGACTGTAATTCTATATGCACTTAGCTCATAGAAACGCCCAAGTATGCAATGGGATTTACTTCTTCATTCTAGTAATATCCTCCCTTTTCATTCTAGTAATATCCTCCCTTTTCTGCTTCAAGAATATTTTGTTAAATCTACTTACAGCTATTAGAAAGCTCCTGCTAAGTTTCCCTTTACAGCCTCCCTATGTCATTGCAACTAATAATACAACAGAAAACAGAATGTTCAGCAACATGTGAACTTTCACTTCAAACTCCTATTGGATACTTGACTATTAAATGTGCCTTCTTCATCATATCAGTTATTTGTATGGAAATCAATTACAAGTACACAAAGTGGGGAAACAGCAGAGTTGTCTGGTGATGGAAGAGAAATAGAATTGTTGAGGGTATGTTGACACGAGGACATTTTCTCATGACTTGTCACTATGATCAGTTTCTGGATTTTATTTTTATTTTATTTTAGGCTGTTTAGAAATCGTGTCCTCCAAATCATGGAGAGCCACGTGTTGCGGTGAGATCACCAACTGCCTTCTTGTTGCTGGGGTGGGCC
The DNA here is from genome assembly GCF_965207765.1 of Zootoca vivipara. NCBI lineage: Eukaryota > Metazoa > Chordata > Lepidosauria > Squamata > Lacertidae > Zootoca > Zootoca vivipara. The sequence continues at coordinate 60,614,661 of NC_142582.1, read as the reverse complement.
TGTTTGGATGATCTCTGCACCTCATTGGTTGCCTCTTTGTTACTAGGGAAAATTTTCTATTGGTTGGGGTTTGATTGGCAACTAAGGGGCTATTTAAGGGGCTGCATAAGGCGAAGTACTTTCTCTTTCACATAGTGCAGCAGATCTCCCACCCACCCTCCCTATAATTCAAGGTTGTGTTTTTGACCTTGCTATGCCTGTCTAGGGGTCGTCTGTTTTTGGAGCAGGGGCCCAGTAGGAATTTTGCCACTTGGCTGATTGGCTGTTTTTTGCCTACCATTTCGTTTTTGCCTACCGTGTAGCAAATCGTCACAACTTTGTAAGGTTGGCGATTAGGCATTGGTTCATTCTTTGGTGGAGGGGATTATGGATTGGCTATGCCTGCCCCTCATTTTTGTTGCTGCTGCTAGGGAATTCCATTAAAGGAATCCAGGGGCTCGATTTGCTCTGTCCAATTCCCTCTCAGGGGTAGGTAGGGCCATGCCAGAGTTCCTGGGAGCATCTGGGGTGAACTACGCCTCTGTGCTCCCCTAGTATGTTTCCCCTTACTGATCTCTGGAGGTTCCACTTGTCAGTCCTGTTCCTGCCGGTGCAGGTTCCGGTAGTCCGAACCGATGCCTAAGAAACGACTCACATGCTGTAATCAATAAAGTTGTGGTCAAAATAATGCCAAAAATCTTAAACAAATATTCTGTGTCCTGTGTGGTTTATTTTGGAGGGGGGTTAGGGGTCTTCACACGCAACTTTCTCCTTCTTCAGCAACTTGCCACCCCCATTGTGATTTGGCAGTTGTGTTATAACACCAGTAAGTTTATCCTCAGAGATCTATAGATAGCTCTTTAAAAGGCAACCAAGAATGAAATTGTGGCAACCAGCCCAGAAATGTTTACAAGACCTTGGCAATAAAGGGAGATACGCCACCAGGAGGGTGCATATTGTACTGGGTGTGGTGCTGTGAGTCAGACAGGGGGATTTGTGCACACAACTGCTCCCCCTCCCCAAAAAACCCACAAAACTTTCACCAGACAGCAGGTAAGAAAGGGGCTGAAAACAAGGAAGCTGGGCTTTGCAGGTTACCAGAAGCAAAAACTGGCTACCAATATGTAGATTCTGTCTGTGCCCTCCCAAAGCACATACAGCATAAAATCCCTGCCCTTTAAGAAGAATATCAAAAATATCAAGCCTGAAAATATGTCCACAATGACATTTCCTGTTCTTTACTGAGGTGTCTCCCTTTCGTGTTTAGAGCATGCTGATTAGTCATCATCATAACAATGAGTTGGAAATATTCCCTACTTTAATAATAGTAAAGACTATTCATTCTCAAGGGATGTTGTTGTTTAGTCGTTTAGTCGTGTCCGACTCTTCGTGACCCCATGGACCATAGCACGCCAGGCACTCCTGTCTTCCACTGCCTCCCGCAGTTTGGTCAAACTCATGTTCGTAGCTTCGAGAACACTGTTGTCCTCTGTCGTCCCCTTCTCCTAGTGCCCTCAATCTTTCCCAACATCAGGGTCTTTTCCAAGGATTCTTCTCTTCTCATGAGGTGGCCAAAGTATTGGAGCCTCAGCTTCACGATCTGTCCTTCCAGGGAGCACTCAGGGCTGATTTCCTTAAGAATGGATAGGTTTGATCTTCTAGCAGTCCATGGGACTCTCAAGAGTCTCCTCCAGCACCATAATTCAAAAGCATCAATTCTTCGGCGATCAGCCTTCTTTATGGTCCAGCTCTCACTTCCATACATCACTACTGGGAAAACTATAGCTTTAATTATACGGACCTTTGTCGGCAAGGTGATGTCTCTGCTTTTTAAGATGCTGTCTAGGTTTGTCATTGCTTTTCTCCCAAGAAGCAGGCGTCTTTTAATTTCGTGACTGCTGTCACCATCTGCAGTGATCAAGGAGCCCAAGAAAGTAAAATCTCTCACTGCCTCCATTTCTTCCCCTTCTATTTGCCAGGAGGTGATGGGACCGGTGGCCATGATCTTGGTTTTTTTGATGTTGAGCTTCAGACCATATTTTGCGCTCTCCTCTTTCACCCTCATTAAAAGGTTCTTTAATTCCTCCTCGCTTTCTGCCATCAAGGTTGTGTCATCTGCATATCTGAGGTTGTTGATATTTCTTCCGGCAATCTTAATTCCGGCTTGGGATTCATCTAGTCCAGCCTTTCGCATGATGAATTCTGCATATAAGTTAAATAAGCAGGGAGACAATATACAACCTTGTCGTACTCCTTTCCCAATTTTGAACCAATCAGTTGTTCCATATCCAGTTCTAACTGTAGCTTCTTGTCCCACATAGAGATTTCTCAGGAGACAGATGAGGTGATCAGGCACTCCCATTTCTTTAAGAACTTGCCATAGTTTGCTGTGGTCGACACAGTCAAAGGCTTTTGCATAGTCAATGAAGCAGAAGTAGACGTTTTTCTGGAACTCTCTAGCTTTCTCCATAATCCAGCGCATGTTTGCTATTTGGTCTCTGGTTCCTCTGCCCTTTCGAAATCCAGCTTGCACTTCTGGGAGTTCTCGGTCCGCATACTGCCTAAGCCTGCCTTGTAGAATTTTGAGCATAACCTTGCTAGCGTGTGAAATGAGCGCAATTGTGCGGTAGTTGGAGCATTCTTTGGCACTGCCCTTCTTTGGAATTGGGATGTAGACTGATCTTCTCCAATCCTCTGGCCATTGCTGAGTTTTCCAAACTTGCTGGCATATTGGGTGTAGCACCTTAACAGCATCATCTTTTAAAATTTTAAATAGTTCAGCTGGAATATCATCACTTCCACTGGCCTTGTTATTAGCAGTGCTTTCTAAGGCCCATTTGACTTCACTCTCCAAGATGTCTGGCTCAAGGTCAGCAACCACACTACCTGGGGTGTACGAGACCTCCATATCTTTCTGGTATAATTCCTCTGTGTATTCTTGCCACCTCTTCTTGATGTCTTCTGCTTCTGTTAGGTCCTTACCACTTTTGTCCTTGATTATGGTAATCTTTGTACGAAATGTTCCTTTCATATCTCCAATTTTCTTGAACAGATCTCTGGTTTTCCCCATTCTATTGTTTTCCTCTATTTCTTTGCATTGCTCATTTAAGAAGACCCTCTTGTCTCTCCTTGCTGCTTTTTGGAAATCTGCATTCAGTTTCCTGTATCTTTCCCTATCTCCCTTGCATTTTGCTTGCCTCCTCTCCTCCGCTATTTGTAAGGCCTCGTTGGACAGCCATTTTGCTTTCTTGCATTTCCTTTTCCTTGGGATGGTTTTCGTTGCTGCCTCCTGTATAATGTTACGAGCCTCCATCCATAGTTCTTCAGGCACTCTGTCCACCAAATCTAAATCCTTAAACCTGTTCCTCACTTCCACTGTGTATTCATAAGGGATTTGATTCAGATTGTATCTTACTGGCCCAGTGGTTTTTCCTAATTTCTTCAGTTTAAGCTGGAATTTTGCTATAAGAAGCTGATGATCTGAGTTACAGTCAGCTCCAGGTCTTGTTTTTGCTGACTGTATAGAGCTTCTCCATCTTTGGCTGCAGAGAATATAATCAATCAGATTTCGATGCTGCCCATTTGGTGATATCCATGTGTAGAGTCGTCTCTTGTGTTGTTGGAAGAGAGTGTTTGTGATGACCAGCTTGTTCTCTTGACAGAACTCTATTAGCCTTTGCCCTGCTTCATTTTGAACTCCAAGGCCAAACTTGCCAGTTATTCCTTTTATCTCTTGATTCCCTACTTTAGCATTCCAATCCCCTGTAATGAGAAGAACATCCTTCTTTGGTGTCATTTCTAGAAGGTGTTGTAGGTCTTCATAGAATTGGTCAATTTCACTTTCTTCAGCACCGGTAGTTGGTGCATAAACTTGGATTACTGTGATGTTAAAAGGTCTGCCTTGGATTCGTATCGAGATCATTCTGTCATTTTTGAGATTGCATCCCATTACAGCTTTTGCCACTCTTTTGTTGACTATGAGGGCCACTCCATTTCTTCTACAGGATTCTTGCCCACAGTAGTAGATATGATAGTCACCCGAACTGAATTCGCCCATTCCCTTCCATTTTAGTTCACTGATGCCCAGGATGTCGATATTTATTCTTGTCATCTCATTTTTGACCACATCCAGCTTACCTCCATCCATGGTTCTTACATTCCAGGTTCCTATGCAATATTTTTCTTTACAGCATCGGACTTTCCTTTCGCTTCCAGGCATATCCGCAACTGAGCGGCCTTTCGGCTTTGGCCCAGCCGCTTCATCAGCTCTGAATCTACTTGTACTTGTCCTCCGCTCTTCCTCAGTAGCATGTTGGACGCCTTCTGACCTGAGGGGCTCATCTTCCAGCGTCATAACTTTTATATGCCTGTTGTCTTTGTCCATGGAATTTTCTTGGCAGGGATACTGGAGTGGCTTGCCAGTTCCTTCTCCAGGTGGATCACGTTTAGTCAAAACTCTCCACTATGACCTGTCCATCTTGGGTGGCCCTGCATGGCATAGCTCATAGCTTCTCCGAGTTATTCAAGCCCCTTCGCCACGACAAGGCATTGATCCATGAAGGGATCTCAAGGGATCTCACTCCACAAAATAACAATACACCATAGCTGCCAAGTTATCCCTTATTTTAAGGGATTTTCCCTTATGCTGAATAGGCTTCCTCGCGAGAAAAGGGAAAACTTGGCAGCTATGCAATACACACAGTTTATTCTGGTCTAATCCCTGTCTGAATATTGACAATTCTCTTTCTCCATGACAAGAAGAAGCAAGCTGTTTTGCTCAAATTGTAATCATTTATTTTAATTGCTAGTACTGTATATTTTTTCCAAAGTATCAAGGGATGTTATTTCTTTCCTTTGCAAGAGTTCTCCTTTGGGCTATAGGGTGTGCATGACTGTGTGCCGATTTCATTGGTAACATACCCTCCAACATTTCTCCAATGAAAATAGGGATGTCCCATTCCATAGTGATAATTTTACTATTTATACCCCCCACATCTTACTGGGTTGCCCCAGCCACTCTGGGCAGCTTCCAACATATATAAAAATGTAAGACAACATTAAACATTATAAAACCTTCTCTATGCTTTCAGACGGTTGGGGGATGGATAACCACATACCCCCCAACATTTCTGCAATGAAAATAGGAACATCCTAAGGAAAAGTGGGACATTCTGGGATCAAATCAGATACCGGGATGGCTTCTCTAAATCAGGGACGTCCCTGGAAAATAGGGACACTTGGAGGATCTGTGGTAACCAACTTGCTGTCAAGCACTCAAGCTCTTTTGCTTAGTCCTGCAGATTGCTGTGGGGACGCCCTTTTGCAAACATAGCTCATGATGGGACAGAGTTTGCTTATGACACTTTTTTTGTAATACAATATTTTATTACCCATTTTCAATCCATAAAACCCATGAAGCTATAAGACATGTCCAAGATAAAACTTCATATTTTGAAAATTACCTTCTGCTGCTACCATAACATTGCATTATTAAAATGGAAAGAGTATTAAAACCCGAAATTACTTTTCACCGGTCACTGTCTGCTATTTGATTATTTATCTCATTGTACTTGGTTTCATAATGAAAATATAGTGTCATGTTTATTTGACCTTAAAATTTGTTTTCTGGCTTTTATTAACTAGTTGGGTGTTCATGAGAATATGCCAAGACACAACTGTCCTCTACTTCCTAAACCTGCTTTCTCTGAGACTCCATTCGTGTATGTGTTCAAGTGGAGGCTTCAATACATGCGCATAGGTGCCAAGTTCCGGACTGGAAAATCCGGGATCAGCAGCGCCGTGGCACCAGAAGTCGCTTCTATGCACTTTCGGACATGTGTAGAAGTGACTTCCAATGCCACTGTGCCCATTTCCAAAATGTCTGCAGCGCCAGAAGTCGCTTCTATGCATGTCCGGAAGTGCATAGAAGCTACTTCTGGCGCTGCGGACATTTTGGAAATGGGCACAGTGGCACCGGAAGTCGCTTCTATGCATGTCCAGAAGTGCGTAGAAGCGACTAATGGCAGGAGCTCCGTAATCCGGGGGAATATGGGGTATTTTGCCATTCGGGGCACCTGCAGGAAACGGTAAGAAAATATGGGGGTTACCCGGGAAAAACAGGGTACTTGGCAGCTATGTACATGCTAGAATTACATGTCAAGGAACTGCTTGTACAGCTCAATATCATGGACTGTTCACACCGAGCATTCCTTGAGACTGAAGCCAATTGCAGTGCTGGGAAGGTGCTGTTAGCGGTGGGAGGTGGATAATTAGGTTGATTGGTTTAATTTGGTTACTTGGAAGCTGTGTGAGGGAAAGGAAAAAGGTTGAAACAACTGGTGAGTACCCTGAGGTATCTTTCAGGTGAACAGTGATTCCACAAAAGGCTCTGTGGCACATAAGGCAGTGTATGGATTACTTTGGAGGTTAATCAATGCCACTCACTTTGAGTTGTGGGGTATGAAGAGGGTGTGAATTAAAAAAGCCTCCCTCCTCCCCAGTAAGGGTTGTGGCAGGGGGGAAGAGATGGAGTTAACACCACCTTTTCAGTCCTGCAGAGTAGGTTCGTCCTACATGGCAGGCTTATGGGTCTGACAGAGAACTGAGTATTTCCTACACATAATCCCCCCCCCCAAATGCAGTTCCGTAGTTCTTAATACTGTAGTTTAGTAAAGCAGCCCTACTTATATCCATAGCTGCCAAGTTTTCCCTTTTCTCACGAGGAAGCCTATTCAGCATAAGGGAATTTCCCTTAAAAAAAGGGATAACTTGGCAGCTATGCTTATATCCCATACCTTGTGTCTTGCCTCTTTATTTCCAGCATTTGAAGGCAATGGCACTGACACTCATGATGCTATAAATCACTCCACTTTGCTAACAGGGCCGGCCCTACGGCCAGGCTAGGTGGCACAGGGCACCACGCCGCCAGCCCACCAGGTGGGCACCGCGAGCTGTGCCCGCCCACTGGCCGGCTGGTCCACCACGCAGCTGCGTCCACGGCAACCGTTCTGTGCCTGCCCGCCCACCGTGCTGGGAAACAGGGCGGGGGGGGGCGCGCCGGAGGGATCCGGCGCACCACGGTGCCAGGGGCGCTTAAGACGGCCCTGTTTGCTAAAGGCTAAGACCAGGCATCCCCAAACTGCGGCCCTCCAGATGTTTTGGCCTACAACTCCCATGATCCCTAGCTAACAGGACCAGTGGTCAGGGATGATGGGGATTGTAGTCCAAAACATCTGGAGGGCCGAAGTTTGGGGATGCCTGGCTAAGACACTTCTCTGGTAAATATATACATGTAAATATATACATAAACTTTTAAATAAAACCATTCTGTTGGTGCCACGAGGCTGCAGCAGAGCAGGCCAGCAGCAGCAGCCAATTATGGTGGTCACTATTTTGTTTCCCCTAGAACATCCTGATTTAATTACATTCTGGAAGGTAAATGGTGAGGGCTTCCACAGTTCCCCCTCCCCAATGCCTCACAATACACCTGGGAATTGTTGGGAAAACAAAATGGCCACTAGGAGCAGTCAGAAATGTCTGCTCCCATACACCAACTCTCTTGCCATCCCTGGAGATGCTACTGAATACCACAAATGGAACAAATAGACATGAAGGGTGTGCATTTGTGCCCAATCATTCATTACACGTTCATTTAAAAATTAAAATAAATGTAACTGAATTTTGTTCAGCTATTTTGTTCAACTTCTCATTTACCCCAGAACAAATGCACACTCCGAGGACATGGATACAACACCCAACAGTGATGGCAAGCTTATCACATTATAAGCTAATCCTTGATAAATACAGAAAGCACCATTTATATAAAATGGCATAAAGCATGGGACCTTACATTCTACATCATAAACACAGTTTGCTATATCACGTTTTGCACCCTAAGGACCGCTTGAAGTCTGAGTTATCAGTGACTTCTTCAATATTACCAGGGAGTTAACATTTCAGAAATTAAACCTAGATTTCAGAGTTTCAAGTCAATGACTCATATTTTTTCCAATATCTATAAATACATCAGTTATGTCCCCTTCCCCCGCTTTCTGAAAGAAAGAAAAAATGAAAATATTACTAATTTAAAATGTTCTTCCCCTTTTAAACTTGCACTTCACATTGGTTTACCTCAAGGCATTGTAGTAGGTGTGGGTGAATTTCAGAAAGAACCACAGCATTCAGAAAGTGTTCAGAGTGACTACGTCAACTTTTGAGAATAAATGCCAAAGAAGCAAACTATACTGTAGTGGTACAATGAGTAAGCAAAAGATAGATAGAGGAGAAAGTGGAGGAGAGATGACACAAATGAGCAGTCACTTCTTTGTTATTCAAAGATAAAAGATAATTTCTTCCACACGACTGAATTCTGTCTTCATGTCATAAATTTCAGAAGGGAAGTGTCAATACAAGGAATAATAACACAGGCACTGGGTGACATTTGCAAAGATGGAATTAAATTCTCATGTTGGAAAGTTGAAGGACTGGCATATGTGGAGATACAAAAACTGGATTCTCACACCTAAGAGGCTGGGCAAAGGACAGGGCCTATGTCTATCAGAATTGCCTGCCTGTTGGCAGAGGTATGTTACCACACTAAGAAGCCTGTGTATTTCTTCTTAATTGTTAAAATGTTTTAAGACATGTGGCCTTCTCCATCAGCCCACCATTTAAGGGTGATTAGCTGGACCAGGAACTTCCAGAGCATAGCACTGGGGGCCTTTCAGGGGAGTGGCCCTTGTAAAGTGTTCAACAATGACCACCCCTGCATAGCACAGCTCCCAGTCTGGTTGGTAAAGGTAAAGGGACCCCTGACCGTTAGGTCCAGTCACGGACGACTCTGGGGTTGCGGCGCTCATCTCGCTTTACTGGCCGAGGGCACCGGCGTACAGCTTCCAGGTCATGTGACCAGCATGACTAAGCCGCTTCTGACCACCCATGTCCCTAGTGCCACCCACGTCCCTAGTCTAGTTGGTACTATACATCAAAGTCCTAAATAGCTTGGGGTTAGGTAACCTGAAGGACCAGCCCAGTTCTGAAGAACTTCATCAGCGGCCCGTCATCTAATGGAGTGAGGCAAGCGGCCATTAGGGACAGGACATTCTTTGTGGTGGTGCCCTGGTTATGGAATGCCCTCCTCAAAGAGGGTCACCAGTGCCTATTTTATGGTCTTCCATATTTCTGGTTTTGGACAGAGCATATATTAATTTCATGATGCTTTGATGCAGATCTGTGGTTATTTTTATATTGACAGCACAGATATTGTTTTAAAGCTTATTCTTGTTTGTGTTTTGTCCTTAAGTGGTTTTATGTTTGTAAAATGTCCAAAGAACTTGGAAAAAAATGTCATAAATGTATTCATTTATGAACATCATTTCATAAAGGCCAGTGTGTGCTACAGGAAACCTGGGATACAGTACTTCTTAGGACAGCTGTCTATTTTAAGCCAATTATCTTTCTGGGTACAGAATAGAATAGGAAAAACCTCTATGTGCTAAGTTACAAACAACAACAACAATTTTGTTGCCCCCCCCCCTTTAAGAAGGAATGAAAATTAAAAATGACAAGATGATCTCCTTAGTATGTAGTAATCCTCGAGAACTCAAACATCCATTTTTCTGAACATGATTAACCATAAACAGAATACTGAATTTCAGAGTGAGGCTTTAGTGAGATTCACTTTTAAAAACTTACTGGCTTTTTAAGAGAGAGAGTAAAGATATTTACCTAGATGCTTTCTCAACACAGTTGAGATTTCCCAGTTTGCTATTTATGATCAAGCTTAAATTATATATTATATTATCACTGCCTTTGGGCAAGAGGTTGAACAGGGCTAGAAAACCCTTTGAAGTCCCCTCCTTTCAATTTATTTTCCATTTATAATGCAATACTCATCACTCAACTATTATATGTTTCAGGAAATGTTCACCTCCAGAAAGATGCCATGCATTAAATAAGGCTTTGGCTTCAGGTCATTTGTTTATTCGGTTGATTGTGCTGAAATCCTGACCTGCGGTGTCCATTGTACTTAGAAACATTAGATCACCTTTTTCAGCAAATAGCTGAACAAAGTGCTATACTTTGTATTCTAAAGCTTCAATTGAAATTAAAAGTGACCTCAAATTTAGCTATATCTGAGTTCCGAAGACTGTTTTCAGTACCAAGGCTCAACCATGGAACATGAATCAGGATCTTCACAGACATCCCTTGGCAGAGAAACCTTTTTATGAAAGGTGGACAATTCTCAGTCTCTGCAATCACTTTTTGGTTCTAAAGAGACATTGCATATCCTCATTATTTTGATAGGGTTTCTGTGCCACAAGGAGTTGTATGCCATGTGGAAATTCAACAGGTTCGGTTTTGCTTAACAGAGAAGCAGCAAATGTTCACTTGCCGATTTTCTGCCAATCACACAGTTACTGAAGACACATGTGCTTACTATAAAATAGAATCTACTTAAGCCACAAAAGGTTTAAGTGTAAGGTTACTTCCACAGCTAGGAAAGAGGAACTAGCTCATTTTTAAACTGCAAGCTAGGCCTATCCTACCCCCAAAATCCATTTTAAAAGCTGTTGTGTGATGAAACTCTTATTCTATGCCAAACTTGCCATTCTATGCCAAGTAGAAACTTTCTGTGCCTTTACAAATTTGCTATAAGGCAGACTCTTTTCATACAGCATAGAAGGACCACTGCCAGCCACTATGCAAGAGATTAAAGTGGGTGGAAGACAATCTAGGTCAGAAGGATTAAGCTCAAGGCATGGACAAAAGGCACATACTGCAGCTACCTTGTTGAACCTCAGCCAGTCTAGGTCTGAACAGTGCCTGGCTGTGAAACCATATATATGCTTTCTTTAGTTCCGTGAAACAAATGTAACAATGGAAATTTAAAAAAATGTTGACATTATAATTTAAACACTAACAATGCATTATTAAATGCAAACATTCAAGAGAATTAAAAGTGTGGACAGCAGGAACCCAGCTGTGTGGGAAGCCTGAAGGAATTCAGCTGGTTGTGTTGAGAGTGCAAGGGAGTAGACCCTCCATAGTCCACCCACAGGTCTATCTATTCATTCCAACCCAACTATTTCCATTCTGTTTTTAAAAATTGCACGCAAAATTTCCATTGCCCAGTGCTATGCAGCATTTTGGTGCAGATTTTTTTGACCTTTTCATGAGAGCAATGGAGGTAGAAAGCAAGCTGTTTGGCATTATTAGCACAAACTGAAACACTGACTAGAATGCTTAGGATGTCTGAGAAAGTCAACAGACAACAAAGAGAAATAAAGATCTTATAGCCCAAGACCTTCAGTAAATCATGTATGGGAAGGGAAGTGACAGGCTGACTCCTAGAAGCTTCTTATGCCTTAACCTGTTAAAGTAAGTTTACTCCTGGGAGAGCTCAAAGACTTTGACCTGTTGTGTAGAAAAAGATCTGGATGTCCCTAAACACTTCACTGCTGTCAATATTCGACTCCACAGTGAGATCTATCCAAAGCTCTGATTGGAACATGTACTTTACATGGTCTAGCATTTCCTGCGGAGATTTCGGTGATAGATTTCAGCCAGTTTTCTTTTTAATTGCAGAACAGCTGTTGACTAATTGCTTTTCATTGGTTAACACAGGGAAACCATTGACTGACATAGTACGCTGTCATTTACTACTTAGCAGGATGCAACAGAAATTCAGACTGTGGAACTAAGGGACAGCATTCAGAGGGGATAAATACACGAGCTGCTGGAGGAGCATAACAAGGACACCATGTCCTCTTGTTTGCAGAAGCCAAAGGCACCTGCCTTGATTATGTGGTAATAGGTAACTTTAGACAATTTGCACTGCAAAGGGATCAGGAGGACTAGATGTTACAAACCTAATAGCTGCACTTCCCCCCCCCCCCAATCTTGGTAGGCATAGATAGATCAAAAAGAAAGAAAGTCCAAATAGAAAAGATGAATAATTTGTTAGATTTAAAACAAAAACTTATTCACACATGCACATACTTTAAAAAGAAAATTCATCCAACCCTTCTGCCAAATATGTTGCTATGTTTTCCCTCTGGAACAAATATCAGCACTGGATAGGGTGGGCCAGTTGACATTGGAGAAATGATACAGATATTTGATCTCCCCTCTTCCCGGATGACTGTTCAGAACTATATTTTTAAAAAGGCCGGAATCTCAGGAGATCAAATCACAACTCTCCCAGTGTCATGTCTACTTTGACCCTCCAATAATCATGAAATATGATGTTATGGAAGATCTATGGTTGTGATCAATAATGATGGTGCACACTACCCACATAGCTCTTTTTCTATATTTATTAGGAGAAGAAAGCAACTCTCATTTGGTTTTATTACAGCTTGAAACACAACTCCTAAATTTCAGTACCATGGACAAGGGGCATCCAAGCCAATGGCCCCAACTAATAAATAACTACTGTGAATGTGAAGCCAGTACTCAGCATTGCCATTTGGCAGGTACTTCTTGCCAAGTTATTAGAACACAACAAGCCATACAGTGCCTGACAAAGAGCCAGAGATCCTCAATCTCTCTCATTAAAACCTTTGTCAGCTTCTACCCTCTTTTGCTAAATGAAAGTAGCTTCCACATGAAGTTTAAGCTCAGATTTGCCTCTGCCCAAAACATGAAAAATATGCCCAAATAGCCAGAAAGAGCTAGTATTGATATCTCCATCGCATCTGGATCAGAAAAGCAGCTAACAGTCACACAGAGAAGGTATTTGGTTCTCTTTCGCTGTATTGCTTATGATTACACCCAGTGTTAGTATAAGCTTACCAGATTTTTTCCCCCAATGAATTCGGGGACACTTTTCAACTTCAATGGATTTTGTATGGGGACTGGTTTGTGGAAACAGGGACATCTGGTAACCTTATATTAGTCACACTCAGAGTTAGACCTATTGAAATCATGGTCAATCCATTGATTCCATAAATAGAAAAACACTGTAAAAACTCCCTGCGCACAATCATCTGCTGGGGGGAACCCATAAAAACCCAACAGGAAAGACTTGGAGGGGCACATGGGGCAAACAGGGAGAGATGGAAGTATTCCCATTGTGTAGGTGGATGTCCTTATGCTAGGGGGACAAATCTGTTGAATACAACCAACACTGTGTAGGCCAGAATCAAAACAAAACACATCTCTCCTGTGTTGGTCTCTACAACCACAGAAGGTGCTGTAACTTTAACAGGTGGCTTCACCTAAAGGCACACTCCTCCATTGTCTTCTGACACAGATGGATGCCAACAATTCAAATACTTAGTCAACACAGGAAAGGCAGATGTAGGTAAGCAAGCAAGCCAGGTAAATGGATGAGGAGGCAGGTGTATACTTGCTCCCCATGACAAATAGTGAACTTGATAAAGGAGGAAGTATCGTTCAATCAGTCGCATTGTTCAATGATGTACTAGAAATTTAGAAGTGGAGCACCCAGGACAGAGTGAGATGTGGACTGCACAAGCTCTTTGTGGTATTTCCGTGAACAAATAATGCAAATTATCTTCTGGTCTTGACATTATCAGAGTCTGATGGATGATTACTGTCCCTTTTCCTTTTCAGCTGTCATGTTAAAACTTTCTATAGTGTTGGGAAAACTCAAATATTTTGAAACAAATGGTCAAATGTCAATTAATTATATCTTTTTCCCCTTTATGAAAATTCTGGTGTACAGTAAATATTTTTGTCGCATGCAGCTTGCTCAAATATAAATAAAAATAGAAAAATGAGATTGGCTGAGCAAATGACAGCATTTACTTGACCAGAAGCCATTGGAAATAATAATGTATACGTTTATGTTTGTTTGCTTGTAGATATATAAACTAAAGTTCAAATTCCCCAAGTTCCACTATCCCTGCTTTAACTCTTTATGTTCCCAAGGTAGTAATTGTAATAATACCAATATTTGTCTGTGAACAGGCAAAGTCTAAAATAATAATTAATTTGTGAAAGGTGTGATACATCTTTTATTATATTTACAAGATAGCATATGCTGTTCTAATCCATAGAAGAGGATAATTAGAGTCTCATTCCTTGTTGATGTGAGAGGGAACGTTGCAGTATCTCGCATACTTAACCCCAAGAGAGCACAATACACATGGCTATGTGTACACAATGAATATAAATGGAACATGTATTATTATAAAATTGCATTACTAAATGAGTTAAGGGCACCCTACTTACTTCTTTCTCACCCCTTCTCCATTTCCCATGGATTTCCTCTAAAATCTTTAGGGTCTTCTGTACTGTCTCACTCCTCTATTTGCCTCTTAGCCTGGTAGAGTTAAGCACCTGGGCTGTCCAAACAGACTTACCACAGATGCAATAATAAGCAAATTATAAGGATTTTCAAAACAGGGATCAAGCAAAGGAAGACATCCTGCTCTGGCCAGTTCTGACTGTCATAATCCGCTGCCAATTGATGGACAATGGATTCTACTCAAGGTAGATTAACGGGGGGAAAGCATATATTTTGTTAGTAGCTTTAGTTCTGTCGATGATCATTTCTCACAGGAGAGTTCCCAGCTTAATTGGACTTCTGCGGTAATCTTTAAAATGCTCAACCCACCAGCCCCTCTTTAGAGCATTCAACAAAAGCATAAGGCACTTTCCACCAGCTTGACAATGAAGGTGTTTTGCTTTGATAGGCTTACAACCCAGCAAGAAGCCATCTGCAGACTGGGAGGACACAAGGAAGAGGCTGATTAGCAATTCTGGGCAGGTTTTATCTGTCCTCCCTCCCCCTTCTTCCCTCCCCCTCCTCATTCCCCAAGGATATGAACTCCATATTCAAGCAGCCTGGGGTCTTCAGACAGAGAAATGCACATGATTTGTATTTGGTATTAAGCCAAAATAGAACTCCCAACATCATAGCAGCTGGGACTGGCCCCAGAGACAGGCCAGACCTGATAAGGGATACAGAAGGTCCCATAATTCATTTCACCTGCAGAAGCATCAACAGGGGAGGTTAAATGTGTCACTCCATCATGGAGAGACATTGGGAGGGGGAAGCCATAATTCATCCTGTCAGCAACCCACCTCCCTTTGTCATACTGCAGCTGGGGGGAGGGGAATGGGGAAGATTTCACATAAGCATACGAACAACTCAGTGGGGCATTCATTGGCCTTGAGTTTCCCTTCTAATGCATCTATTAATTGTGAGCACCTGCCTTTTCCCCTTTGTTTGGTCCTCTTCACTCTGCTTTGTTCTTTTTCAAGTAGAAAGAGCCAGATTCTGGAAGCATTACTCAGCCAAGGCTTGTCTGCCTTGAAGCATGTCTGTGCAAGAGCTTCTCATGCTTTCAGGAAAAAGTTGTTATTATTAACTTGCTCCTTAGCTAAATCTCTAGAATGCATATAGGGGATTTTACAGATGACACAAAGAAGTTCAGGAGAAGTCTACCCCAAGAAGAAAAATGATGCAGCGGAAAAATGATGCCTGTGATAGGATCACAGCCCATCAGATAAACAACAAGATGACTAATATGGACTACAGTAATAGCATCTCCTTTCCATGGAAAGCCTCATCCAGATATTTGTTCCATCCTGTGATTCGTCCTATGTGGGGCATGGAGGCACCAATACAAGCACTGAACTCCTCCAATTGGTGTAAGAAGCAAATAGTCAGATGAAAGGAACACATACATAAAGTAGTTTTGATCCCTTTACCAAAGCAAGTTTGGAGTCCTGCACATGTTTGACATAAATCAAAGATTCCTGGATTATAATGAAGTATTGCATAAAATGCCTGAGATTTGGTCATTTGCATAACCTCCAACCAGTTTATGTTGCAGATCACTGAGAGTTGATTGGTCTATCCAATCTCTACCCCAGTGGGCCAAGACTGGTCCTCATGAAATTTGATGTCTCCTTGGTGCATAAATTGCTAGTGTAATGCACAGGTTGCCAAGACTAATCCAGGTCCCTTCTGGTATACTGACATAATTCCCAGTCAGTCCCTAAAACTCAGCATTGGATACACTTGAATCTAGGTTCAGAAACTGTGGAAGCAGGAATGAATGGAGCAGAAAAACAGAATTAAGAAGTACAAACAGGCTGATATGCAAAGGTGAGCTCCTCTCACTGTTCTCTGCACAAAAACCCCTGTCCATCTTTTTCTGAAATATAATGGGTAAAAAAAATATATTCTAGAAGCAGATGTTACTAATCCCCAGGTTTTTCCGTTGCATAATTCATAAAGCTTCAGAAAGAAGAATACAAAGTTTGAGGGTCCATAGGCTAAATGGAATGCTTACTATCTTTAACACACACCTAACTGCAAAAACAACCAAAAGACAGGTGCAGAATTCAGACGTTGACTCCTCTATAAATAACAAGTATTAACAGATGCTCTATTTCAGCTTTTGCTCCCACCTGTGTAAATATTCACATGCTCATAAACTGCCACAAGCTAATTTTATTTTATTCTAGAGTTCAGGTCCTAAGGAAAAATATCTACTGGTAATTCATTCATCACATTAAACTTTTTAACAAGAGGAATAATTTGTTTGGGCGCTTTTGGTATACTGCCAAATATAAAACAGCACCTCATTGAGAACTATTAAATAAACAAAAATGTTGTAAGAATAAATATTTGATGGCTGAAGGCTACATTGTTGACACATTTGCACTGCAATTTTGCCTCTGGTCTGAGGAGGTAGGAGTCTTGGGTCTATGACAATCTGTTCTGCTTTGCGCGGCAGGTGTGATTCCAAACCTTATGGACAACTGAAGGATGAGCCAAACAGATTACTAAAGCGAAACTGTTATTTTTGCTTTGGATGCTGCATGTTGTTTATGTAGTCATGGTATATTTATAGTATTGAAATGTGGGGGTTTTGTATGCTATTATATTTGCTATGTTATAATGAAATTGTTACTATGTTATTGTTTTGCTATGTTATGGAATTATTTTTGTAGCTTTTGAAATGCATTCCTTTTTTCTTTGTGGTAACCCACATTGAGCATGATTTGTGTGTGGGAAATGGCATGTAAATAAAAGGAATGAATACAGCTCTATATGCAAAATTCTGCAATATTCGCAAGAAAGCAACATATCATCAAAACAAAAACCTCCAATGCCTTCCTTCCTGTTCTGGAGACCTAACCAAGGTTTGGAAATCTCATTCTTTTCTCTGCAGAGAAAAAACAGAAGGCTAGGAGCTGCCAAAGAAACTGAGGCCTGTGGATCTAAAAGAGAACCTCGCCTGCTGGATTCTCCTTTACTCATCAGTGTTTGGCTGCCTCCCAGAGACACAATAACTGCACTTTCCCCACTTGAATCTCACTCAATGCGTTGTGTTTTTTTTTTTTAAAAAAGCATGCATTTAATTTGACACAATCTTTTATGTTTCACACTGAGTGGCACTTTTACTTGTTAGTGGTCATTAATTGTTCGAGTATTTATGCAGGAATGTATGATTTGATGGTGGTCATAAAGTGCTTGGGTGGGTGGACAGGCAGAGGTGGGATTGTTTGCCAGGAAAAATATTATGGGTTAACTCACTCCCTTATCTAAATTCCTCCACGTCTGCTTCTGCCATTATATATAAAAAAAAACCTATGGGAGAAGTGATCACAGAACTCCCACCATCATTTGAAGCAATAATTAACAGATGTATGTTAGGTGGTTCCGATCATTTTTTAAAATTGCTGTATTTTAGGTATTTTATATCTTCATGTTTGAAAACCACTTTGACTATACAGCGAAAAGTGGCATGTAAATGTTTTAATAAATCAATTGATCAGGATTTTGTTGTTGTTGTTTAGTCGTTTAGTCGTGTCTGACTCTTCGTGACCCCATGGACCATAGCACGCCAGGCACTCCTGTCTTGCACTGCCTCCCGCAGTTTGGTCAAACTCATGTTCGTAGCTTCGAGAACACTGTCCAACCATCTCGTCCTCTGTCGTCCCCTTCTCCTAGTGCCCTCCATCTTTCCCAACATCAGGGTCTTTTCCAGGGAGTCTTTTCTTCTCATAAGGTGGCCAAAGTATTGGAGCCTCAGCTTCATGATCTGTCCTTCCAGTGAGCACTCAGGGCTGATGATCAGGATATACGGGCACATTAGAAAACTTATACTTCCTCAGGCACTCTAGATCTTCTAATCCTTCTGGCTTTTTTATATAGTTTTTATGTTAAACTGCTTTTCCGCTTTGCTTTTATCATGCTTTATATTGATTTTTTATATATTTTACTATTTTAATGTATATGCAAGCTGCTTTGGGAGCTCTAAGAAGCTCTCTCACTCGCCCACACACATACACAGTTCAGATATTCAGATGCTATGCTTTTTCCAGTCAGAACATCAATCCCACAAATTTTTTTTTAAAAACATGTCTGGGTACTTGTAATAACTGTCCTGATCCAGTGAAAGTGATAAAAAAGAGCAGACACTGATATCTACATATGAATTGTTTGCCCTGTTATTGCAAAATGCTGTTGAATGGGGTGAAAACCACATCCAGCATTCAGCGTGTCTGTACAATGCTTCTGTACCATGCCCACAATGCCTAACAGATTTTGATTATTTCTCATCATGTCTTAGGTGGGGGGAGGGTCTTGAGCTCCACAAGTGAAGCTGTAGGCGAGCAGATTCTTGCTGACATCTCAGTTCCCTTAATTAGGACTAGTACTTGAGATTGGTTTCTTGTTAGTCTAGAATTGAACTAGAGAACTCTAAATTATTCAGTTGTTGGCAAGCAACTTGCACACATCCATATCCACAGTTATTTTCTAGACAGATGCAATCCCTGTCTAGAAGAAGTTTCACTCAAATTGACCCTCGAAAAAAATAAATAAATAATTTATTTATTTATTTATTTATTTATTTATTTATACCCCGCCCATCTGGCTGGGTTTTCCCAGCCACTCTGGGTGGTTTCCAACAGAAAAATGAAATAAAATAATCTATTAAACATTAAAAGCCTCCCTAAACAGGGCTGCCTTCATATATCTTCTAAAAATCTGGTAGCTGTTTTTCTTTGACATCTGATGGGAGGGCGCTCCACAAGGCGGGCGCCACCACCGAGAAGGCCCTCTGCCTGGTCCCCTGCAACTTGGCTTCTCGCAACGAGGGAACCGCCAGAAGGCCCTCGCTACTGGACCTCGGTGTCCGGGCAGAACGATGGGGGTGGAGATGCTCCTTCAGGTATACTGAACCGAGGCCATTTAGGGCTTTAAAGGTCAGCACCAACACTTTGAATTGTGCTCGGAAACGTACTGGGAGCCAATGTAGATTTTTATTTTTCAAGACTGGTGTTATGTGGTCTCGGCGGCCGCTCCCAGTCACCAGTCTAGCTGTCGCATTCTGGATTAGTTGTAGTTTCCAGGTCACCTTCAAAGGTAGCCCCACAGAGCACATTGCAGTAGTCCAAGCGGGAGATAACCAGAGCATGCACTACTCTGGGGAGACAGCCTGCAGGCAGGTAGGGTCTTAGCCTGCGTACCAGATGGAGCTGGTAGACAGCTGCCCTGGACACAGAATTGACCTGCGCCTCCATGGACAGCTGTGAGTCCAGAATGACTCCCTGGCTGTGCACCTGCTCCTTCAGGGGCACAGTTACCCCATTCAGGACCAGGGAGTCCTCCACACCTGCCTGCTTCCTTTCCCCAAAAAACAGTACTTCTGTCTTGTCAGGATTCAACCCCAATCTGTTAGCTGCCATCCATCCTCCAACTGCCTCCAGGCACTCACACAGGACCTTCACCGCCTTCACTGGTTCTGATTTGAAAGAGAGGTAGAGCTGGGTATCATCCACATACTAATGAACACCCAGCCCAAACCCCCTGATGATCTCTCCCAGATTTTATGTGGACCACTTAGAGATTTTATTATATTCATCAGTGTATGAACATAATAAATAAATAATGGGTGGGTGGGTGAATATCCACCCGCACAACACAGACAATTCTACCCAAAATACAGAGATATTCTGAGGGTTAAAACACATTGTCAAAAATGCTTCAATAGATATTATAGTGATGAGGCCTACAGAGATTCAACAACTGGATCAGCACAGCATTTATCTGACTTTGTGTAAAGCCCATCTACAGTGTGTGAGTCAGTACAGCCCTCAAGACCTTCTTTGCTCTGGCACTGAAAAGCAATAAAAGCTTCAAAACTGTATTAATTTTTTCCACCTGAAAGAGTTTTGTGGTTTTTTTAAGGAAAAGAAAAGGAGGCAGCCTGCACCCGCACAGACCCAAGAGCAGATTTTAAGCACCCAGTAGGACTGCCTGTCTGTCAGGAAGTCAAACCTTCCCTTTTTGCCATCCATCACAACTGTTGAACCATAGTATCTTTTGGAGTCAAGTGCAACCCCACTGAAGCAGACTGACACTATTTCTGGTGCTCTGAAGCTTGTCATTTATTTGATTCCCCAGGCCCACCCCCACCCCCCTTTTTATTACTGTCACAGCAAAAGCTCACACAGACACATGGTTCCAGTGAAGAAAAGCTGCATCACCTGCATTGGCTCAAACTGCTCATTATGCCACTATATTTACTATTTATGGCACACCATGTGCCACTCAAAGCAATCCACATCAGAGGCCATCCATGTGTGTAAGCTACTATAGGAAAACACAAGGGAGAAAGGGTCATTGCCCCAAACCCTGTCCCAGATGCAAAGAACAATAGAGGGAAGAATGGAGGAGGGAGGAGGAAAGGCAAAATATGATTTTTGTCGCAAGAAGCATACAAAGTTACACACAACAGCTGTTTCGAATCAGCCAGGTGGCTTCCACCTTAAATATTTTATTTACTGATTTATTACATTTATAGTGGTATTTATTTGTTTGTGGAATTTGTATACCGCCCTTCATCCATAGATCTCAGGACTTCACAACATAAAATTACAATATAAAATATAATATAAAAACCACAAAATGCTTAATAAAATTAAGAACAGCAAAGCAATAATCTCTGCTCCCTGGACTTGGACAAGGGAGACAGATTCAGATCTCCACTTAGCCATGAAGCTTATGAGTGGTTGAGGCCAACATACCTCTCAAGGTTGTGATGGCATGAAACAAAGGTGGCATGGTTCCCCTCCCCATTTTTATCCTCACAACAACCCTGTGATGTGAGGTAGGTTAGGAGGAGAGACTGTGATTATGAGCTTTATGGCTGAGTGGGGATTTGAACCCCAACCTGCCCAGCTCCTAGTCCAGCACTCTAACCACTACACCACACTGGCTTTTCATATAACTATGGGAGGTTATAAAAGATACTCTAGCTGTTGTGCAATGGCAGCGGCTACCTTGCAGTCAATACAAAATATGGAGAAGGCTGCAGCCAACATTTGTTCATTGACTATTTATTTATTTATTTTAGCATACTTTCCCCTTCCATTCAACTTCTTCTTATTCTTCTCCTTCTCCTTCTCCTTCTTCTTCTTCTTCTTCTTCATCTTCATCTTCATCTTCATCTTCATCATCATAATACCCCACCCATCTGGCTGGGTTTCCCCCGCCACTCTGGGTGGCTTCCAACAAATACCAAAATACATTAAAATATCACAGATTGAAAACTTCACAGATTGAAAACAGGGCTGCCTTTAGGTGTTTTCTAAATGTCAGGTAGTTGTTTATCTCCTTGACCTCCAATGGAAGGGCGTTCCACAGGGCGGGCGCCACTACCGAGAAGGCCCTCTGCCTGGTTCCCTGTAGCTTTGCTTCTTGCAGTGAGGGAACCGCCAGAAGGCCTTCGGCGCTGGACCTCAGTGTCCGGGCTGAACAATGGGGGTGGAGACGCTCCTTCAGGTATATAGGACCGAGGCCGTTTACGGCTTTCATCTTCAGGGCAGGTTGCAAATCAATTAAAATACAAGCAACCTAGGAAACAGACAGAGCTGATAAAACATGCCTAAAGTCAACGGATGATGAATCTTAGAAACATCTCGCAGAGCTAGCAGAACAATGAGATCCAGATCCAGGTTAGTGGAAATGGATAGGGATCTTGAAAGAGGGACTCTTAGCAGCAGGAGCATAACTGTTTACTACTGTGACAGCTTCCCGGAGGCAGTAAGTGTGGGCCGACCCCCCACCCTGCTACACATCAACACCACCAGCACAGATGGCCAGAGGGTGGCACTGCAGTTACAAATGAACATAAATATATAAAGATAGCTGAATAGTGGGTATGGCCACATGCGCTTCACAGGTTGCTGAAGTGAGGAAAGGGCTGGAGTAAGAAGAACAGAAGGCTGCAGTTATATGCATGAGATGATGGTCCAAGAGAGCTTTATTTCTTCGAATGTAAAGGTCATAAAAAGAGTAACATGTGGGAGTCTGAGCAGCTAAAAATAAAAGCTGAGTTAATAAAAACTGCATCCAGGACAAAAATAAAAATATGAAAGCTCTTCGACGTAATGTGGGCTTTTTCTCTCACCCCCTCAGGTTCAATCCAATCATTTATTAAATGTTCCCATGGAAAAAGTTTGGTGTCCCCAAGATAGCTACCTTCTCGCAGTTTCTGCATACCCTTCTGCAGTGTCAAAGAAAGGAACATTGCCAAATAAATCTACCTGTTTCTGACATCCCAGCATGAGACTTACAGGAATGTTTACTTCGATATTTTCTATGCTTAGTCCCCATATGACTGCACCACAGAGTGTGTGACAATCTTGCTCCATATGCTGACATGAGAAAATGTACCAGTGGGATTTTGTCACTCCTTGCTTTGCTTTGCCTTCTAAGGTACTGTAATTGAGTAACAGATATTGCCTGGCTACCAATTCAAAGTAAAGGAATAGAATGTTGTCCAGCCTCAGGAAAAAGAAAATTGTGAATGCTACCCAGTATTTTTAGAATGCTTCCCAGTTTGAAACAAAACAAAACATTTTAGTCTGGGTACTTAGCAGTAACTGGGTATTTAAAATGCAGACACACAAAAATAAATTATTGCAGAAGTAAAGAGGAACCAATGTTTTATTTACCTGGGGTTTTAAATACAGTAGTTATTTTTATTATTATCAACATAATCACTTCACCACACTCCTATATGGCAGGGCAATTAGTGGTGTGTGAGATCACAAGCTACTCAATGAGTTCAGAATGGAGCAGAAATACAAACTGGAGCTCAGTTACGTCCTAGCCTAACATATTGTCAGTTAAATTGGCTCAGTTCTATAGCCTGTTTGAATACTTGTGCTCATAATTTTGTTGTTATTATTATTATGATTTCATTCTATTGATACATCAAGGTAGTCATTGTGGGGCCCCTCAAGATAGGGTTGGACTACAAATCTCAACTGCCTCAGCCAACAGTGGTGGCATAAAGGTTATAGTATTGGACAAGGACAGGGAAGACCAGGGTTCAAATCCTCACTCACTGGATGATCTTGGACCACTCATTGTCTGTTCCCAGACAGCTTTCCTGGTCATGTGGCCAGCATGACTAAACTGCTTCATATACATATGAGGTAGTTGAACAAAATTTTGAATAGAAGTTTCAGGGAGATGGAGTTAGTCAGCCTTATAGGCTCTTTACTCAAGGGTTTAGTAGAGTTGGCCCTGATGAAAGGAGGCAAGAGAGCTATTAATTTAAGTTTGTTGACTGGATCACTGCCCGAAGCTGCTACCCAGCACTTTTTGTTTTGTTTTCACTCCTCTATTTCTGGTCAATGGAACCCATCTAGGAATGAATGTCATGCCTTACAATCCTTTAGGTTTCCAACCATGACTATGGTTCTTCTACACTGAGTGTTGCTCAGTCTTCCTTAGCACTGTTGATGGGCTGACATTTAAACAAAAACCAAAAGAAAAGAAGATAAAAGATATCAAGGCATATGAAAGAAGGGAAAATCCAACTACACACAACTACACAGACCACTGATCCAGACAGACTTGCAATTTGAAACAGCTATCTATTTGAAATCTCACTCCTCTAAAACAGATGCAGAGTGCTGGTTGTCTCTTAGCAGCCATTGTCAAAACTTAACATGAATGCTGAATTTAACTTTTCTTGTTATCAGAAAAAAATCTATTCAGGCAGATTAGATATAAATACGTACAGTGAAACAATTTCAAGTTTCTGCCACATCAGTAACTTTGGCTCAGCATCTATAATTGTTACTGTGCTGATACTATACACTGTTTAATATGAGGTGTGTGGTTTGGGGTTGTTGTTGTTTTTCGCTATGCCTGTATACACACACACACACACACACATTAAATTACTTTGGGAACTTTTAAAGCATAAAACCACGTGAAGTCTAATAAATCAGCCAATCAAGCAAATCAACACAACAGCCCAACCTGTTGATGAAGAGGGGTTAACAAGGAGCACATTACACCACTGCTTAAGAGTGTCTGCACGATTTCCTTCAGCATGCTAAGTACAACTTTGGGTACTGTTTTCAAGCTTTAACACCGAAAAAAGTTTAAGTTCCTATATTTAAGCCTTGGGCTCCTACCTGGTTCTGTGTTGCATTGAGGACAAGGTAGGGAAGAAATCCATCTAACTAATGTAAACTGTACCTAGCCAAGTGGGACTTTAAAAGTTCTCTCTTATCTTGTAAAGCAAGCCCACTTGAAAACCAGGTCTGCTTTCTTTTTCTAACTCATAGCTCTTAAAATTTCAGTATTTTGCTGCATTGCAATGCACCCTACAAAGCTGAGAGCTGACATCGGATCCAATGCTAGCAGGTACAGTGTCAGATAGGATGATAACATTTCATCCAGACTGAGAGAACTGCTTCGGCATGTCGGGGCGGGGGAACCACCATAGCAAATAATCTCAGACTGGTTGGAGATTGACTAGATGACTGAATGCATTATCCAGCACTAGCTTCTAAAAGTCTGTTGCAGTGAGACAGCTTCACCTGGTGAGAAATAATTAAAAGTCCTTTTATTTTGCCTCTGTACTGACAGCTTTAAAGGCATAAGGGGTAAGGATGAGATGAAACACACCAACACTTTTGAGTTGTAGGCTACATCTCCATCTCATTCATTCACAGATGCATTCACACACCAAAAAAAAACTACTCTTGGGTTTTCATCTTATATTTTAGCAGATTTGCTTGATTTTCTGCATCTTTTCATGATTATTCTCTTCTACACTAAGCAAAGTCTGCTCTTTCTTTCTTTCTGTTTAGGCTTACAAGCACTTTATAATTGCAGTCCAACTGCAGAAGCCTAGAAATGTTCTTGTTAGGTTTCCACCTCACCCTGAACGCAGCTAAATAAACAACAACAATTTAAAGAAGTCACACTTACTTATTGCATCTTATTGCATATGATCCAGCAAAATCTCTGCTTTGCATGCATGCACACCTAATCTGGGTTTTATTTTGTTTAGTTTCCAGTTCACCTCCACCTGTTCATTTGGGAGGGGAGGGACAGCACAAAACTAAAGCAAAACCCACATGGGAATCTCACATGCGCAAGGTTGTGGGTGGCATTTTTAAGTATTGAGGTCCTAAATGTGAACTGCACTTGACATCACAGCACAGAATACAGAAACTCAGCCCTTGACAGCTATCCCTACCATTAAGTCAGTAAAAAGAATCAAAAATTTGGTTCTCACAGTCTGTTCTGCATATGACTAAAACGTTCCTCTTCTCCCAGGCCTTTGGCTAATTAAACAATCTATGGACTTTTAAACTGGGGTTTGTGTGCATTATTTTTGTTTTTACTATAATATGTATTTTGTGTTTTTATATTGTAAACCATCCTGTGATCCTTGGATGAAGGGTGGTATGGAAATAAGAAGAAGAATAGGAATAAGAATAAATTTTAGGTGTGTTGTCACACATTGAGCTAGTTGTCTCACTGCAGACACCACAAACAGAAGTGTGAGACTCTCATCTGCAGTTAATTCCATGCATAGTGTCAGCATTCATACTGCCAGCTCAACATGTGGCAGAGTGAGTAGCTAAGAAGAGTCTGCATGTATTAGCTGTGTGTGTGAGAGAGAGAGAGAGAGAGAGAGAGAACAAACAAATATGGCAGAGATCTATGATGGGATTAACCAATTTTAATTTTTGCAATCAAACATGTTTAGGCAGCTCCAAATTTGTTTGGAGCAGTGAAACTGGCAGAGGAAGAGGGGGATTACAGGCTTCCCTCAGAGCTAAAGCCAGTGGCTATTCGTAAACTGATATATATTTCTTTTTATTATACGTACTTTTTGTATGCTTTTTTGCACCCTGTTATGATATTGCAGCTGCAGTGAAGAGCAGGTTAAAAAAATGTTTCAAATAAATACATAAATAAATAAATCTCCCATGTCATGTGTGGAGTCACCCTCAGTCCTTAGCTTTGCCAAATGCATACGTCATATTTTATACACTACTATACTAAGCAGTCTTAGGGAAAAGAGGACACACAAGTTAGATTTCCTTAAATGCAGGCCTTTGATCCCAAATCTTAGGCTTAACATCCGTTTCTGAGAAGTTGTGCCCCTGCCCCCCCCCTCTAAGGGGAAGGCTGGAAGAGAGGTTTTGAGATGCGTTTACGCTGTCAATTCTTACTAGGGAGGGGAGGAAAAATTCTGGCTGGTTTAATATGCATTATTTGGAAGTCTATTTTCCTAAAAACACCCTCAGGATATATTTTATAGCAGCCAAATACAACTGGAGACTTTCAAAATCTGTTACAAATATACCAGATTGTTAGTAGCCTTATTGGTCTTACAGAATAAGAACCACAGAGGTGGTTCTTTAAGATGTATGTGCCTGGTATAAAAGATGTATAAAATATAATGCCTTTCCATTTTGTTCTCTGTGCTGGAGTTATGGGTTTGTTTTCCATTATATTTGATTTGTATTCTATTTTACTGTGTTATTGTGGTCCCTTCCAACTCTACAATTCTATGACTTACTCGTGTAAAAACCTAAGAGATCTATTGATGAAGGGTGATATTCAAACTCTTAAGCAAGGGGGCACTTTTTGTTGGACCATCTAAGGTCCAATTCCTAATATTAAAAGAGCAGAGTGATTGCAGTTCTCCCAGGGATCTCTCCCACTATGTGCAAATGTAGAAATCATGCGGTAAGAACCAAAACATTGTGACCTGCTCTTCAACTGGTCGCTGGAGACAGAGTGCCTCTTCCCATGCAAACCTCTCCACTCACCTACCCAAATTGTCTGCCTGCTTTATAGTGAAGCAGCATGGAATAAGGCCATGGAAGATTGGAAATCACACTATTGCCATAACATAAAAAATGTCCCTCATCTTTATAGCAAGCTTTTAAATTCCTCTTCAAGTGCTGTTATGTAAACATAATGGGGGAAATGTGTTTTAAACTATTTGACTGGTGAAAAATGTTTATATCACTGATGGCCATACTGCTGTCAAAGTTTCTACAAGTCAAATCCAAAGTTTGTTTCTTCCCTCCACCAAATGTCTGAGATTTGTTTTTTCTCTAGAATTTAGTTAAGAAGCACACATCAGCACATCATTGAAGAGAAAGGTGCAACTCTATGGCACATTCACAGGTCTTTCTGATCTTGGGCAGCTATGCAACAAACTGCCTTTGGTACTTGCAGCACCCATCCTACAGATTGGCAGCCTATAATGTAGTCTGCTGTCAGAATTTCACAGTAAATGATCCAACAGACAGCTTCAGTCTCACTTTCCTTATGCACCATATTCCCAACTACTTTTCTGCTTGCTGTCTTGCAAGTCAAATTAGAGAATCTTAGGAAATCCCTCCACCACTACCATTGCTGGTAAGAGGTATTTGCATTCTAAAGCAATACAGCCTGGTGTACTGCAAATTGTCCTGCAGGGTGGGTCTCAGCAACTTGGAAAAAGAAAATGAAGAACAATTGTCAGCATGATTAAGAATAATGTGTTTATGAATTATTTTCTGGAGAGTTTCACAACTGCTAGAGTTATAAGGAAAATCTTTAAAATCCTCTGTAACAGACTCTCCTTTTTGCAGAATTTGCAGGTCACATCCTCTCTCTTTACCAGTGGCATTCATCCACAGATTACACAAGCCATATCAGTGAAATGACTCTTGGTTCTGGAAAGTCTGCAGAATCAAGCAAACTTTCATAATTCTGGCAGAACATTTAATGTGATAGTTGTTACAGTTCTGCTTCTAACCTAATGAGCAGACAGAAAGGTGTGAGCACCTAATTGGGAAGAACAAGCAAAAGGTAAATCTCCATTACTTTTGTATGGTTAGATATTCCCCAAGTGACACCACTCACCTTAGGGGTACAAAAGAAAAGTTAAACATGAGTGTAGTCTCAGATGAAATGAAAAGAAAACAATTTGGATTACTTCAACAGGTTTGCACACTGAAAGACATGCTCATAAAGACATCAAAACCCATGGCACCCTTTGTTCCAGCCTCTCAAGCCCTAGTTGCCCTCTCTAAAAACATACTGCTTGGTGTAATGAAATATCGATACCTATTAATATCAAACTGAAGTGGTGTCGGGGGTTCAGAATCTCAAGAACAAGGGTCTTCCTGGACCATTTCTTTGAAGTTTTCAGAGACATCAACATAATGCACCCACTATCAACATCATTAGTGAGGCCTGAAGATGTTTTTAATACTCCAACATGCACAGAAAATGCATCACAGAATCCCCAATAGGCTTTGTCCCATTTTTATTCCTTTATAAGATTAAATACAAAATGCCTCAGTGTGATGATTCATAGGATTAGGTTATACATAATTTGTAAGTAGCTCTCTGGGCTAAATGCTTGTAGAGCAAACTTGTAGTGAGCACTAGTGGGTGAGTAGCCACCCAGGGTCTGAATCTCTAAGGGAGAGAACAACCTGAACAACTTTTACCCATCAAAGTGAACACAGGCCATCAATCATGTACTTTGCCCTGCAAGGCTCTTGATAACCACACTGTTTTCGCAATCTGAATACTAGCTGCTGGGGAGCACAAGTGGGGACTGTGCTATTGTGCTCATTTCCTGCTTGTGGGTTTCCCATAGGTATCTGGTTGGCCACTATGAGAACAGGATGCTGAACTGGTTCGGCCTTTGGTCTAATCCAACCTGTCTCTTCTTAATTATACTAATAATACTTTGCATATGAAGCACTTTGTGCACTCATAAGAGCTATACAAACACACTATCCTGTTTTAATCCTTACAAGAACCCTTTAAGGTAGGACAGCATTCTTACCCCCCCCCCCAATATTGCATAGGCTGAGGGTTAGTGGCTTGATTAAGTCCACCTAGAGAGTTCGTGGCAGAGTCCAGATTCAAACATGGAACTTCCTCTTTTCCAGCTCAGCCTCTTAGCAAACAATATGAATAATATGTCCACACAAAAGGTGATCAGTGAGAACCTGGGCATCACAGCATGCATATGACCATGACATCTCAAACTCAGCCACAGTGAATGACTAGTAGTGTAAGTAATGCAATGCAAAGCAAAGAGAGGTCTACTTAATACATTGCTTTAATGTAATAAAGGGTCCTGGGGACGGGTTGATCAGAAAAAAAATGGGGGTGAAAAAGGCTTCACAAGCTATGTATGAGAAAGAGACCCTGTGGTAATTAAATATTTCTTCTACTGGTTCTGCCCAGCGCTGCCAGCTAATGAAATGAAACCAAGTAAGGAGCCCCAATTCCAAAACATCTTGAGCACTAAATCCTTGGAGGGCTCCAAGGTGGATTATGCATCACTCACATTACATTAGCACCAGAACTGAATGAAAGAAGGATGAGAAGAGAATAAATCAGCTATAATCAATACCGTAGGTTTTAAATTTCCTATGCCTTACTTTCTTTCTCCTTGGATGAGAATCAAACACTTAAAAGTGGTGTGAGAATACTTTACAGATGAAGGGTCAAAGAGGAGGTCTGCTTAACCTTGCACTAGTATTTCCTTCCAAGTTCCTTTTATGAATCCTCCAAACAATCATTAGAAAATAAGCAGGCCCCTCACAAACATGCCCTTTAAAATCTAGAAGTACACCTGAGCACAATCTTTCCCCAGCAGCCTGGAGCCTGGGACCATCTCAGGTCACCTTCAAGAACTGGCATGTTCAATTCGCACACCTGTGCAACGTGAGGTTGGGGGTGGGGGAAGCAAAGTGCTCTTTCTAAGCTTAGCTTCTCACATTGCCTCTCACCAGGCTCTAGAATTTTTCCTGCTAAGCTCCTGTCCTCATCATTAGCAATCTAATTGGCTTCCTCTCTGAATCAGGCACACTTCCCTGAAATCTGATGCCACTATTCTCATTTACTAATGCTGCATTAAAGCAAATGTTCTGGGCTGGGTACATCTTAAGCACATACTGCATTCTAAAACACACACATATGAAGAAGTATAGCAATTTAGCCAATTAAATAATGTGTACATTCTAATTTATGATTAGATGTATTGAGATGTAAGAGGTCTCATACTCCTGCCCCCTTTTTTTCTTGTCCTCCATTTCCCCTTTCATGTCAATCTATTCCTTGATTTAAATGGCATGTGATAAATCCAGTGTAATATCACAAGCAACATTACAAGCACATATGAACAAACATCACAATGCCCAGCCAAACATTTTCAGCAACACACAACTACATTTTTCAAGTCATCTTTACATCGTGTCTGAAGAAGGTAAAATATTCCTTGAAACTTTGTAATACTTAACACTGAATCTGAAGTTATCAAGGTGGTAGAAAATTATATTCCCACTAATGGGAGCTCTTAAAAATGTATTGCCTTTATGTGGTGCAGTGAAGTAATTAAAATGCATTACAATTTTAACAGGCACAAAAAGTATAATATGCGAAAGAGCATTGATGGATCTCAGGTCACTTCCAGACACTCTGTTTTTATTGAGCATTCATTCTGTTTCTAGGGATATCAGATAAAGTTGCATCAAGTAAGCATCATCCCACATATTCCAGTGCACTTTTTATATACTGTAGTTCAGTCCTACTCTTCATGTGTGGCAACTTTTTATCTGAATCACAGGAGTTAATTCAAAGAGCAGAACTGATAGTGCAAATGCAGGCTATTGCATAAAATATCCTGCCTTGAAGTGGACTATAATGATTGTCTTTAGGTGCATTCCATCCTCTGTATATATTTTTTAAGCATGCCACTGAGAGACATGAGCTGAGTGCAATGTAGATATGCCACTTCAGGTCAATATGGAGATGTATGTATTTAGCCTGACAAAAGCTCTACTATCAATTGTCTGTGTAGACCCAGCTATTGGTGTGTTTGGGTTTCTTAAAAAGAAATGCCACAGAATAAGCAAAAAGGAAGAGGCGTTTAGAGCTGAGAGTAAGTGATTTCTGCAGAACTCTTTTTTGTCACATATTAGATAGAAGAGTAACAGTGATTGTTGGGTTTCAGAAGCATTGTATGGTCACAGGTATGGTCTTATTATATAAATAGCTCACTCTATAATATTTCTGCATTCCTCTCCTAAGGGGGTATGTTCTTTTGATAACTGGATGCACTCAGCTTTAAAGTACATTGTCCAGAAGCACTCAAGTAGCTGGAAGCCTGCCATCCTTCACACATCTTTCAGAACCTCTCTTGGTTGGCAGAAGGGAATAGCAGAGCTATGACAAGGCATACACTTTAAGCAGAGGCTTAATACTGACCACAACTGAAACTTGAATCTACATACATCACACATCAACTCAAATTTTGGCCTAAAGCCCTCAGTATTCCAAAAGCACTGTATCAGTGAAAACAGCCTCTAGGACAAAGCACATTCTTTAAAGGAAATTCTAGTTAAAACCCAGACAAGTACTAGACAATAAGCTTGTCATATGTCAGGAAAATTCCTGACATGTCCTGGTTTTCGGGTGTAAAAACGGCATCAGTAGGGAAACAGCAGAAACAGCTCCAATGTTTAACAATTTTGGGTTCTTCCTTAAAAAAAGCTCAACAGTAATTTTACTTTTTGAAATATGGCAACCCTACTAGACAAGCACCTGGGAAATAGAAGCAACAACAACAATTACTGTATGTAGAAAGTGAAAGGAAGGTCACTGTGGGAAGTTTATGCAGCCAAACTTAACTGTGCACAATTGTCAGTAAGGGGTTAAGGATCACAGAGTTCTGAATTGCTAGAGAAGGTTCTCATTGGTCATGACTCCTCATCCCCAACAGAGAGTGAAAATAAAGTTTTCTTTTCCTGTTCCTCTCTCTTTATCTTTGACCCATGTAACTGAGCAGATGTCTGAGGCTCCGGACTCAGACCGCGTGTTTGAGACTACAACTTCTGTATTTTGTAACCAAGAATACCTTAGCTGTGTTGCTTCTGCTGTGGCATTGAAGGATTACTGAAACCTCTGAGATTAAGGAGATCTCTGATTACTGTAAGTAAAGCATTTAAATTTACTTAAGGTTGGAGCCTATTCACTCTGAGGAGCAGTTGAGGCAGGGGAGCACAATTGTGAGGGCATAATACTGATTTGCAAGCATTGCACATATTTCTGTTTTAAACTCTGCTGGGGTTTCGTTTGATTAGAGAGTGTGTCAAGCACTGTGCTTTTTTAATTCTGGTAGTTGGCCATTTTTTCTTCTGTAGTTTCCCACACATGTGGGACTTAAGGCTTAACTGGTGTTCACCAGTTATTTCCCAACAGTCACCATTAGGTTCCTCAGGTTACACCAACTGAGACTCTATAGCACACAATATAGCTCAGGCATCCCCAAACTGCGGCCCTCCAAATGTTTTGGCCTACAACTCCCATGAGCCCTAGCTAACAGGACCAGTGGTCGGGGAAGATGGGAATTGTAGTCCAAAACATCTGGAGGGCTAAAGTTTGGGGGTGCCTGATATAGCTCTTCTAGGGACTTGTACAGTTTCCTTCCTTACTTGCAACCACTTGGAGGAATTCCAAGCACCTTGTTTGCAACCCATTTTTACCTCTCGGGGAAATATCTAAGACCCTCTCAGGACAGTCAACTGAACTGTCCAGGGCTGGCTCCACATTTGAGGGCCTTGGGCCAAGTGCCCTTGGTATTATCCTCACCCATATATGTGGCCCCTGCCCCCAAATAATTAGGTGATGATGTGGTGTGGCAGGCAGCAGTGGCGGTGAAGAAGCTGAGAAACAAGTTCCATAGCAACGGCAAGTGAGAGAGCTGCCATTTTAATCCAATGACCCTGAAGTAGAATTGCCTTCCTATACCAGGGATATTGGTTAGATGGGTTGTTGTTTTTTAAATAAAATAAAATAACCAGGCTTCCTGCATTAGGCTGCCCAGCACAGAGAGGTGTCTCAGGCACATGCACTGACTGAGCATGCAAGCTGCTATTTTAGTTTCATCATCTCTTCAAGATACAGTGGTACCTCTGGTTACGAACTTAATTCGTTCTGGAGGTCCGTTCTTAACCTGAAACCGTTCTTAACCTGAGGTACCACGTTAGCTAATGGTGCCTCCCGCTGCCACCACGCCGCTGTCGCATGATTTCTGTTCCCATCCTGGGGTAAAGTTCTTAACCTGAGGTACTACTTCTGGGTTGGCAGAGTATGTAACCCGAGGTGTTTGTAACCCGAGGTACCACTGTAGTATTGCCCTGCTATGCCGTGGACATTAAAAGGTAAAAGTAAAGGGACCCCTGACCATTAGGTCCAGTCGTGACTGACTCTGGGGTTGCAGCGCTCATCTTGCATTATTGGCCGAGGGAGCCGGCCTACAGCTTCCAGGTCATGTGGCCAGCATGACAAAGCTGCTTCTGGCGAACCAGAGCAGCACATGGAAACGCCATATACCTTCCCGCTGTAGCAGTACTGTACCTATTTATCTACTTGCACTTTGACGTGCTTTCAATCTGCTGGGTTGGCAGGAGCTGGGACCGAGCAACAGGAGCTCACCCCGTCACGGGGATTCGAACCACCGACCTTCTGATCAGCAAGCCCTAGGCTCTGTGGTTTAACCCACAGCGCCACCCGCGTCCCAGCATAAATAGGTGGAATTCTAATCTAGCTTCAGCAGCCCTTGCTGAACTGCTAGGTTGGCAGGAGCTGGCACCGAGCAATGGGAGCTCACCCCATTGCGGGGATTCGAACTGCCAACCTTCTGATCGGCAAGCCCTAGGCTCTGTGGTTTAACCCACAGCGCCACCCTGCATTAAAATGACAACTTATTCAATTGCTACAGTTGCCTGTTATGCCTCTCACCACCAGGTGGCAAGGTATTGTTTTGAAATGCTCCCGTCTGGCCTCCTTTTCATTGGTGCTGGGCCCTATTGTGGCTCCTGGGCTCAGGCATTTGCCAGAGGGTGCTGAATGCAGATATCAAGCCTGGATCTGACATGCGTCTGTTTGGAAGTACACATTTCTTTTCTCTACATCAGGCTTATTTGCACTCCCCCACCCCCAATTGCTGTCTTCCTACTTAATTTTAACAATAAGCAAAATCCTCCATCCCCACTTCTGCTAAAATACAAATAAGTGTTCCATGATTATATGCATCATAATATACATATACAATCTGGGTTTCCTATAAATAGATACATACAACAATGCATATAACTGTGTAAAAATATGCACATATTAATGTATTTATCAAAGCATACTATAAATATAGTACAGCACAGAGTTTGACTCTTTTATATGTATAATATACATATTTTTGCTATCAATTTTACATAAAAATCTGACAATGAGCAAGTGGTTCAGACTTAAGCGAGTGCTTGCTACAAGAGGTGGTCTGATGAGAGCAAAGCTCAGTCAGATTGGAACTGCCAAATTCTATGTATAAAGCAGATTCCTTCTCCCTCCCTAATTACCGGTATGATAATCAAGAATTTCAATGCTATCACTTCCAAACTGAATTCAGATGAAGTAATTTTAGCATGTTATGCGTGTTAGTTGTGCATTAAAAAACTGGAGCTCCATCAATGATCAGCTGCACACACTGAGTCAACAGATATCCAGGATGTAGAGGAAGTAGGCATAAGGCTATACATATCTCAGTCCCCTCTGTACCTTTGCTGGGTTAATAGTTGTCTACTAAGCTCCTTATGCCCAGCTCACTTAACTTCTGCTCTAGATCTAGCCATCTCCAGCTCCCACGGTACAGCATTAATTTTCATAATTATTGGTCGTTTTACTCATGGAAACGACTTAAAGTGGCATAAAGATGCAACAGAAATACTAAAACAGAAACAACTGTACCCTTTAAAAAGTATCTCTACCAGAGGCGTCTATCAGGGGCGCCCCAGCGTTGGCGGGGCACAACGAGCCACTAAGCCCCATGGCTCCTCCTCCACTGCCACCTCTCCCTTGGCCGTGGGAATCCCCTCAGCCACTGCCCACTGAGCCGCTGTCGCCTGAGGGAACGGCGGGAGCGGTGATGGCGGGAGTGGCTCACGAGGGGTCTCTTCCACGTCACCGGTACCTGCCGCCCCACCACTCCCGGGGCACAGGCGGGGCGGGGCAACCATCTCCTGCTCCTCGGGCCGCTGAGCAGCAGCGAGAGCATCGGCAGCGGGCTGTAGTCAGGCAGCCCCAACGGCGCCCTCCGTCCTCCTCCTGCTTCTGCTGCTCGCCCAGTCTCTCCTAGGCCAAATGGAGCTCATTTGCAGCTTCAGGCCTCTCGCGGTTGTCCGGCTGCTTAGCCGGCCTTCCTTGCCCGGGGAACTGTGGTGCGCCCAGCTCCATGCACCTTTACCTGACTGACCCGGCAGCTCCCAAGTTCTAAATTTTGGGAAAGGGAGGGGCGCCAGAGGGACCTTTGCACCACGGTGCTGGATGTGCTTAAGACGGCCCTGATCTCTACAAATAAAAGACAGGTATAACTTACCTGAAAGAGGCCATAAATACCTTAAAGCCCTTCAAGTTAAGGGCCAAAAGCCCAGGTAAAAAGGAGTTTTTACATGGTGCCTAAAACTAGACAAAGATAATGTCAGTTGAGCCTCCCTAGGAAAGCATTCCACAAGCAGGAAGCCACCACTGAAATCACCCATTTTCATGTTCCCGCCCTCCATGGAGGGAGCACACAGAGAAGGGCCTCAGATGACAATCACAGAGTCCAGGTCAGTTCATGTGGGGTGACATAGTCCTTGATGCTAGTCATAGTCACTGACTTGGTTGAGATCTACCTGTGTATAACATATCTCAAATTAGCTAAGTCTAATTTGGTGAATGAAACCCTGGAAGATGGTTGCCTGGTATTCTTCAAACACGCCTCACTTTCAGGCCATCATCAAGGCATTTCTTGTGGGTTTACTGCTGAGCATCATAAGAATCACTAATCACTTTCAAAGGTTCTCCCCATGTTGTTTATAGCACTTTGTATAATGCTGCAATTCTCTAAGAATCAGCCTAGACATTTCTCAGTATCAATCACTAGAATGACCATTCCATTAATTAGAAGTTTAAGCCTTGTTATCGGCAAGGAGCATAGAAATTCAGGGATTTTTCAGCACCTCTAACATCTTGCTGAATTTCTTTCACCACATCTCCATCACTCAGATGTGTCTGCATATGGATACATGTACAAGCCAGTATAAGCTGTTGCTATGTCAACACTAACTACCCAGGAGAAGCAGGGAGGTACCAGTGGCAGCCTAAATTAGCAACATGCCCTCCTAAGCTACAGTGGAGTCATTTACTTCTGAGATGGCTGAAATAAAATAACAAACCTTTAATTAGCCGGGTGGAAATCTACAACCCTCTTTGCAATAATTTGCAGCATCTGTGCTGTAAACCAAACATGGATAAGCACACCAAAAGAGTGAAGGAAATTCAAGGGAAAACTTTGCATTTGGGAACATGGAGGAAGTATAGAAAAGCATGCACATTAGTAATGGGTCTTGCTGATTCAAAGGCAGCCTGTCTGGAATGGGATGTTCCACCCCCACCCAGCATAAAAATCTGAAGTGGTTCCACTCCATGTTTTACACAGCAATCATGTTTGCTGTAGGCAGACTGTTGTTACAGTGGAGTTTCCAGAAGCAAATTGTGTCCTCCCTCAAAGAGGGCACATGTTGCAGTGTGACCTGGCAACCGAACCCTGTGTTGTGGGTGGGTACAATTGAATAGCCCAGGGGTCCCCAAACTAAGGCCCGGGGGCCGGATGCAGCCCGCGCAAGCCAATTGTGCAGCCCCCGACAACCCCCGCCTCCCACACTTATCGGCACACCGCAGTGCGGTTGCCCATCTCCGGGTCGGCACGGCACCAGAAATATATTGTGCACATGCGCAGACCGGAGGGCGGGGGGATGCGCTCCCATACATACGTGCACAAGCTATTTCTGGTGCCGCACTTCCCCGGAAGTGCACCGGAAATGATGTCTGCACATGCGCAGAAGCCATTTCCAGCTCCGTGCCATGCCAGTAAAAGCAAGTGCGCGTGCGTATGGGAGTGCGATCAGCGCTGGAGGAACCAGCCCAAAGCCGGGTAAGTTTGGGGACCCCTGATCTAGCCTCTCAAGCTGTGCAAACATTGCTAATGGGCAGGGGAAAATGGTGCCAAAACAAACAAATGAACAGAACAGCAATCAACTTGGGGAAAACTTTACAGAGAGTGTAGGCTGGGAAAACTAACATACACTACAAGAACAACTGTACACAGTTCCTTGCACTCACACCTCACTGAAGGGTTATGCATTCCAGTTTTATTAAGGGGGACTTAATTGTTGGACCCTTCAGTCCAGGAGTGTTGCTAGGTATTTAAAAGACTCAGGCAAAAGGCTATTCACAGATTTGCATATGGTAGTGTATAGGGTGGTATTCAAGTAAATACCGGTAGTTGTGATAGTTCAAGGATTTCCTGCACTATTCCCATATCTGCTCTAGATGGTTGGAGGAGAGCATTCCACCAGACAAGGAGAAATCCTTGCACTGGTGTAACTTTCTCTTTAGCACTACTGTGAATACAACCCCCAAAGACACATATTTGGGTACCTAAATTTAACAAATTAAGATGGTGGGTGGTTTGGGTCTCACTGGCACTGGCACTGCACTTTACAACATGCCCTACAGCCCTGCAAAAAAAGATTTTATATCTCCGTATGTTTGAAAAGAGGGTGGGAAAGGTGGGGAAAGACTTGGGGCTCAGTTCCTGCTTAAGTCTCACAATAGGAAATAAAGAGCACTCTGTCTGATGTTGATGTATTCTTTCTCAACTCCTTTAATGTTTTCATATTTTTAAGAAAATCCGAGATTTACAAACTGTCACTTGTTATATAAATAGTAAATACAATTACTTTCATCTTTGGCACAAACTCTTGAATAACATTGCTTGCCAAGAACAAATACTGCTTGTGGTCATAGATTTTCAAAATGGGAATCAGAAGGGGCACAGCATGTTTTGAGAGACTTAGAAAAAATATGAGAATATCAATTGTCACTTACACTTTGTAAAGTTTATATCCCTCATGGCTGCAGAAACAAGAATGAAAAGGTAGTTGTACTCAATGGTTGCTCTCAGGGGATGCTTTTAAGGCTTCAGTGCAACCTTCTTCAGCCTTTGGGGATTTAATGCAAAATAATATATGCGCTCCAAAATACTTTTGCAGAGAGAGAACTGCTTCCATCAGCTGAAGCAGAAAAGGGTAAAGGAGGCCCACCCCAGAAGACAGAATAAAAATAAGAGAGCCACATTGCAGTAGTGAGCAATCAGAAGGAGCTGTGAGTCATAAAGAGAGTGAGGGAATCAATATCCGCCTTGAAGGCAGTAAGCATAGAGATGTAGGAAGCCACTTGGTTCTATTCAGAAAAGTTTGGGTGGAGTCAGCAATGAATTCCTTCGATGCCATCCATTACAAGGTTCTGGAATGGATTCAACAGTACATAGTGGGCACGCACAGTGACTTCCCATCATCCCAGACCACTGGTCCTGTTAGCTAGGGATCATGGGAGTTGTAGTCCCAAAACATCTGGAGGGCTGGGTTTGGGGGTGCGTGTCTTAGGGGGTACCCTGAGGACATACTAGACCTTGCCTTTCATGCTACCTACAGAATGGACTTTGCAACCCTCCCACATATGCAGACTTTCTGTGCTAATTCTAAAAATAATTACAAATGCCATTTGGGTTGTACCAAATTGGGTTCCAGCTGGTGTTGAATCCACCTCCATAAAGGTAAAGATGATATGCATTGGTACTAACAGAGCTGCTTGGAAGTTGAAGAAGATTTTGGAAGATACACTGCAAGAGCCCTATTTCATATGCATAAGTGTACTGATTGGGATCAGGGAGTTTTGGGTCCTTTCCCAAATGCTAGAAGATATCTCCATAGCTGGAGTTCATAAATGACCCACAGCTAAATGACTTTCAAGAACTTTTATCAGGATCCCCTCTGTGCCACCTTCACCAATATACATGTACAGGAAATATGGTTTCTTATCTGTCCAGCCCTTTAAATTTCTTGTTAACTCAGTTGCTACTTCTCTTTTCCAGCAAACAAGTCAGAAACAGACAGGGCTGTTTCTGCTGAATCAACTGAACAAATGAAACCACTACTGATGAACTATAGCCAAACAGTATTGATTTCTTCTGAAAGCACTCATTTTAGGAGGCCTGGCATAATGTAAAATATATACATTATTTTGATGGGCTTTCTAGAGTGGGAGAACATACGAAATAACAGCAAGAGTTCAGATAAACAAAGAAGGTAGAAAGGTGGCATGATATAATTTACACTTCATCAGTGAGATGCTAATTGCTAGTGACTGGAATATAATGAAAGTGCCTCATTTTTTTACTATTTTATTTTCTTGTTTTATGAAGTTTGCATTTTTAACTTCTACATGTAATTCTCAGCTACATATTATTGAAGACAGCATAGAAGGCATTTATGATTTCCTGACATCAGGAACCAGAAGACAGAAAAACCAGTAGGAGAACACTTCAATCTCCCAGGACATTCTATACAAGATCTCAAAGTAGCTGTCTTACTACAAAAGAATTTCAGAAATAGACTGGAAAGAGAAGTTGCTGAATTGCAACTTATCACCAAGCTCAAAACCATGGAGGGACCTGGTTTGAACAGAGATATCGGGTTCTTATCACATTATACATGATAAGCGATCTTCAGCCATCTCAACCCTTGCTTTTTCATGCAAAACCATTTGCAGTCGTTTGCGGTCATCAACAGCTATCAGTCAGTCAATCACCCATTTCCACCACCCTTCTGAGTGATCCCCCCTCCCCATCCCCATCCCCACCCCTCCCCACCCCTTCTCTACATAAGTGCCTGGAAACTTCCATTTCACTGTATCTGAAGAAGTGTGCATGCACACGAAAGCTCATACCAAAATAAAAACTTAGTTGGTCTTTAAGGTGCTACTGAAGGAATTTTTTTATTTTACTTTGATCCAGACCAACACGGCTACCTACCTGTAACCATGATTTATATTGTGTATGTTTTCTAGTCGTGTTTTTTATTATACAGGACTTACCCAGTTTTTATTACACATTTGTGTATTGGTGTATGGGTGTGTGTGTGTGTAAAAATGTACAACACATACTGCATGTGCATAGGGAGAACAAATATTCTGTATGTAATACATAAAGCCTGGCGTGCTATGGTCCATGGGGTCACGAAGAGTCGGACACGACTAAACGACTAAACAACGACAAATGCATAAAGCATCTCAAGTGCCTATGTATTTAGGAAGAAAATCTGTGAGCTGATATTTGAGCAATAGGAAAATAACACTGAGGTCACAATCCAATGTAGTAGGTTGAATCAAACGTTAGTCATACTAACGTTAGTTGGTGTTTACCTTTAAAACCCTACACAGCTTTGGCTCTGACTAATTTGAGTACATTAATCTCAATGGGTCTACTCTGTATAAAGCTCAGTTGGTTATAACATGTTGATTTTAATATGCTTAAGCATGTTTCAATATATACTGATACTCAATATATAGATAAGGGTAGGGAAATATCAAGTTAGAAAGGGTAATAAACCTGGAGCAGACATTCTTCTTCTTCTTTGGCAATCACTTGTAGCCGAGTAAGATTGTCTTCCATAAACACGGTTTTAAAAATGAGTCCGTAAGTGACTGTGGATGCCAATTCTAGATCCACACGTCCTTCCGGGTGGGAGTTGATCACGGTGTGGATTTGCCAAGCATGCCTTCCTCTTAGCACATTTCTCCCTTGCGTCCTGAGTTCGAGTGTCTTCAAAGCCCATGACACCTTTGGTGTGTTCTCCAACTGGAGCGCTCGCAGGCCAGTGCCCAGTTGTCAGTGTTTATGCTACATTTTTAAAGATTTGCCTTGAGACAGTCTTTAAACCTATTTTGTTGACCACCAGCATAATGCTTTCCATTTTTAAGTTTGGAATAGAGTAGTTGCTTTGGCAGAGTGAAGGAATAGAGGCATTAATGTTCTGCATTACCTAACATTTAATATCTGGCCAACAAGGGCCGGCTACGGTCACTTCCCAGGGGCACGTATGTCTTCTTTCCTCCACAGTGCAATACACATAGTAATGAGGTTTCTTTATGGCTTAAAATATTTCTTTTGCAGCAGGATAAAGAATTATATTTACTGAGTCCTTGTGACCTCTGCTTATTGATCCAGCAGGTTGAACAAACATTCTAACATGAAAGACCCACAAATCAATGGTTTGTTTTCACAACTCTTGCAACAAACTGTGCGCTAAGCTGAGATACAAAGGTAAGAGATGGAAGTAGCTGGCATCTGTTCTGGTCAAGGGGTAAATTAATTCAATTATCAGGATCAAATTATTTACCTTCTCATCCAATCCCACTGAAAATCTATAGCAGGCATCCCCAAACTCGGCCCTCCAGCTATTTTGGGACTACAACTCCCATCATCCCTAGCTAACAGGACCAGTGGCCAGGGATGATGGGGATTGTAGTTCCAAAACAGGTGGAGGAGTGAGTTTGGGGGTGCCTGATCTATAGTATATGATAGAATAAAGTAATCCTTAACTACTGGTACAGATTGCTAGTAACTGAGAAGCTGAGACCTCTTTAAAATGTAACTTCAGCAGATGTCATGTGGAGTGTATCTAAACTATTGGCATCTAAACCACAACTATTAGACTGTGCCCTCTGAGATGCTCCAGATGTAGAACTATGACATTGCGTGAAGGTAAATCTCTTCACAGAGAGGCACAGGTAAGTGATACCAATAGTTTAAACAAGGGTTTCCCAACCTTTGGTCTTCAGCTGTTTTTGGACTACAATTCCCATCATCCCTAGCTAACGGGACCAGTGGTTTAAGGATTTTCCAAGTTTTTGTTTTTTGTTCTTGTTTTAGCAGGAGATAGCCACTCCAAGCAGCTGAAAAGCCTGGCTGCCTCTTTGACTGTCACTTGCTAATTTCAGATAGAGGCATGAAAGTCCCTTGGAGAGACAGCAAGTGATACATGCCATTCCTCCCAGGGACACTGTATGAAAAAAAAGCTGGCTCCCCATTCTGTAAAAGGTTCCTGGGAGGGAGGGAACATCATCACATGCTACTGCTCTAAGGGACATTTGCAAACCTATTTGGATACATATGTAGCAACAGCAGAACTTTCTTGCTACATGAAGTGGCTATTAGACACACACATTGTTGGGATTCTGGTGAACATAGAGTTAAAACACTCTGGAGGTGTTCTGATTCTCTGGGTGTCTGCCCACAAGTGATACGTGCAATTTCCTTTGTTCAGAGTTCAGTTTTAGTTTTGAGTCTGAAAGTCCGAGTATGAGTTTCTGCCGGAGAAGAGTGTGTAGGAGGGAGAGCTAGAGATAAGAGCTGCAAACATGCAGCTAGCTTCTGTTGGTTTTGCTGTTTCTTTTATGCTTCTGTAATAAAGTTGAGTTAGATTAGAAGCAACGGAGTTGAGTCTGTTTTATTGAAGACACAGACTGCCATCGTTCCAGCTGCACTGTAACTCTGCTGGGTCCGAACAAGAAGAAGCTTTGCAGAGCGAGCTGGGGAGCGTACTGGGCAGCCATTGCAGGTTGGCTGCGTGGATCTAAGGATTTACGACCCACTAATGAACTTTACAACACTACATTTATCACAACACACACACACACACACACACACACACAGACACACACACACACAGACAAAATCAAACATGTCCTGCCCTTGTTTGCTTGCTTTTTTTAACCTGATATTGTAAGTTTTCAAATAACTCTCACCATGAACCCTTGCCCCACCAACACAAACATCTTCCTCCTGAGCTTCAAGAGATTTCTTTACACCACCAGACCCACCTGAATGCAATTGTAAAAATTTGTCTGCATTCAATACTAACACCCCCCATTTGTTTCCTTCACACACAACTGGATTGACATTCCTGGTGATGTGTGTCAGGAGAAATGTTAAAACATTCCCATTTTTCCTGGCATTCGATAGCTGAAATGTACAGTTTCTGGCAACTCTGAAATCACTGGCTGAGAGAATGTTTTTAACTGTTTTTATAATGCTTTTTAAAAATAGTAAGAATATGACTAAATGTGTTTGTTGCCCTGGGCTCTTTTGGGAGGAAGGGTGAGATATAAATTGATTAAACGAATTAATAAATTGCATTATCCTTAGCTAAGGAGTGGTGAGTGATCAATTCTCCCTATTCAGAATGTTCCAGAATAGTCCTGATAAGTCTTGATAAAAAGCAGTTGTCTAGCATTTAGTTCCCATAGAAACACATCACCAGAATATTAGGGACCATCAACACTCTTGTAAAGTCCAAGACTCTTTGCCTCAGGGCAGCCCACACTTGCAGAATTCTGACAGGAAACCCACACATTATATATGACCCCTTATTCTCCATTCTATACTTACAAACACAGGTACCATTTTTAAAATGTGTGGTCTATGTACAGAACAACTGAATCAATATAAACATTAATTCTTAAGTTAATTCCTCTTCCAAGCCTTTCCATGTAAGAATAATTGTTGTTTTTGTTTTTTTGCAATAAATTACATCCAATACTGCTTACAAAAACAAAAATCAATAAAGCACTTTATAAATAAGAAAGGTGAAAACATCTACAATTAGAACAAAGTAACAGTGCCGGTGGATAGCAGACATTTTAAATCAGGATGTTTGTTGTTGTTGTTTTTAAAAAATAGTGTATTATACATTCAATGCTTGTTTGAACAACTATGGTACATCTTTGCAATCCTTCTAAACACAGGAAGAGAAGGAATCTGACTGGTTTTCCCAAGGTGGCCATCCCAAAGTTTTGGCACCATCACCTAAAATAGTTCTGTTTCTTGGACCCATCCAGTAGTGATGGAACAGGAAAGT
Source organism: Zootoca vivipara (assembly GCF_965207765.1). Classification (NCBI taxonomy): domain Eukaryota; kingdom Metazoa; phylum Chordata; class Lepidosauria; order Squamata; family Lacertidae; genus Zootoca; species Zootoca vivipara. The sequence goes on along the minus strand of NC_142582.1, from coordinate 60,570,546 downwards.
AAGTTCTGCTTAAAGCTTAGGCAGGTTTATATAGGACAAAGTGGTTATTGATATACCCAATCCTAGACCATTAAGAACCTTAAAGGTCCACTCCAGTACCTTAAACTGAGACCGAAAACAAATGGGTAGCATGTGTAGATGGTTGAACATCAAATACTCCAATTGTTCAGCTCCAGTCAAAGCTTTGGCAGCTGAATTCTGGACCAATTGTCATTTCTGAGATATAGAAAGCACCATAGCCAGTAAGAAAGCATCATAGCAATCCAGATTTAACTGAGCATGAATGACTAGAAAACCAGCCTGATGTGAAGGTGCTGTCACCTGAAAAATCTTAAGGGAGAGCCCTGGATCCAGGAGCAGTGTTTCAGAACAGGGTAGAAACCCACTTACAGATCAGCTGAACCCATCGCCAACTACATCCATCTTTCATTTTCAGCTAGCTTGCCCTGATCTGCTTCTGAAGTGACAAGAGATTATTATCTCCCTGCCTCTCTAGGATCAGAAGATGGAAAATGGAGATAGAGCTGATCTGCATATTGATGAAATTCCAGACAACCTCTCTGAATGTCCTCACAGCAGTTTCATGCAGATGTTAGAAACCAAAGGAGAAAGGCTGGAAAGTTGTGACATCCCACAGGCCAGAGGCCATTGGGTAGAACTACAATCTCCCATCAACCAGCTTCTGGACAATAAAGAGGATTACACTTCCCCTGTTAGTGGACATTAGGGTAGCCAAGGTTGCTTCTGTTTCAAAAACTGGGGCAGAAACAAGACTAAAATTCATCTAAGTTATCAAGGTCATTTAGGAATGAATGAAGTGAACACATTGTCCAAATAAGGTAGGTCTGGCATGGGGAAGTAATTATTTATATCACCTGGATCCAGATTAGTTTCCTTCAGAAGGCATCTCACAGCAATCTTGTATGCTTAAAGGAGCTATACCCTTTCCCAGGGAAGCAGTGACAAGACCACCCCTGAGACCAACAAAGACAAGCTGTCTATATTATTTTCTAGTTCCTACAAATATTATCTGACAGAAGTTTATATGCCAAGCTTTTCAGATCATTTAAATTCCTTCCTTTCTGACACACTGGTGCTGTTTTATGGGATAACCTGCAGTTGAAAATTGAAAACAGACTATTGATGTGGAAAGAATGGATGGAAATAGGAATTGTTTTGCTCTCACACTTAATTAGCCAAAATCATTTTGCACTTTTCTCATGCAAGCAGTAGCCATTTGTTATTCATGGCATGGTGTAGCTTTCTTCTCCCTGAGGTTTCTGGGAGCTTCTGCCAGTGCGCTCAATTCCCAAAAAAACTTCCCTCAGAGACAAACAAGTTTGTCGATACCCTTGAACTGAAAACTAAATTCCCAGTATAAAATATTCACAACAGGCTTTGAAAAAGGAACTAGGCACCCCATTGAACATAAATAAAAGTATCTAACTGGGTTGTATTGTCTGATCATTCAGTAGAATATCATGACTATCATCACAGAAGAACATAAGAACATAAGAAATTGTGATTGCAGGTTAGACTAGTGATTCATTTGTGATACCTGGAAATTACAAACAAAGCATTGCACATTGTTAGCTCCAACAATCTCGTTCATTTTGCATGTGTCTTGCCTGTATCATATACGTTTCCCCTTATGATCTGCATGCATTTTGCATTTATCTGTCCTTATAAAAAACTACTTATTCTGTTGACCCTAAGTTTTATTGGATGACAGCAAGTTTTTGGACTTTGAGAGGCCTTTCCCAATTTATAATCTCAGCATAAATCACAGTACTGTACATCAACTATGACTGGCCTTATTAGCCAAACCAAAAAGTTTGCCCCCCCCAACCTAATCTGGCCCTGTACAGTAGTGACGTCCAAGCATTCCCCGCAGAAAAGACTTGCAGTTGCTTGGCAGTTAGGGTACCCTGATTCAAGCTGCCCCAGCTAGCCAAAGGAAGGTTGGGAGGGAGCTTCTCACTTTGGTCACTTCTTGGTCAACATACCCTTGGAACCACAGGAATGAAGTGACCCAGCAGCCCTTAGCCTTCCTCCCAGACTTTGAGCTGGGGAGAGCACAACTGAGCTCTCCAAGGCTGGGAAGAACCAGGGAATGGCAATATGCTTACCATGGTTAACAAAAACATGGAACACTGATGGTGCTGTACTTACTGTCTGACCAGATATTTTTAGGCTTCTGTGATGGGCACCCACTACAGAAAAGGTAGTGTAGGCAGCTGTTTTGGAATACAGAAGGAAGAGATACAGAAACCTGAGCAATGAGACAAACTGTCAGTTGATGTGGAGTGAAACATTTGTTAAAGTAGACTGTGGGTGGCATTTTTAAGTTCGGGGGTGCATAAAAGACTTAAATGAATATGGAGGGAACAGGAAAAGGGTGGAAGAATGAATAAATGCAATGGGGAGACTGACAGTGAGAAATGTCAGGGCAAAAGAATTATACCTAAAGGAGACAGATCTGCCTCCCTCCTAACCTTGCTTGCTCAATAGTAAATTCACTAGGGCTATTGAATAGGAACTACAGTGGTACCTCGGGTTACAGATGCTTCAGGTTACAAATGCTTCAGGTTACAGACTCTGCTAACCCAGAAATAGTACCTCGGGTTAAGAACTTTACTTCAGGATGAGAACAGAAATTGTGCAGCGGCAGTGTGGTGGCAGTGGGAGGCCCCATTAGCTAAAGTGCTGCCTCAGATTAAGAACAGTTTCAGGTTAAGAACGGACCTCCGGAACGAATTAAGTTCTTAAGCTGAGGTACCACTGTACAGGTAAATGGCCATGGCCCAATCATGTCTGAGGCAGTGGAGTGTGGGTGTGAAAGCAACTGCTGAAATTGTATTGTATTTAAAATAACACCAACAGAAACAAAGGGCAGAAGGAATCACTGTAGTTCATACATTGTCAAAAGTTCTTAAATTAAACATTGTACTTGTGGTCTAAAGTTGACATATGCATCAATTTAATACTGGATACATCCCTTTAAAAATGCAACTGAATAATATCCCTGGGCTCTTAGTATTTTCTTGGAAATATTCAGCAGCAGCATTTCCTAGGGCTTTTATAAGTAGCTTATGCAGCAGCTCTGGAGAAACCAACTTTTCCTCCTGGAGTCAAACATTGGCTTGTTTAGCAGCTTGGCTCAACTAGCTGCCAAAGAGATTGTTACATAAAATAGGCTAACAGGGTTGGGCTAATTTTCAGGTTGCTCAATTTCCAGGTTAATGTGCATAAAACTGCAGCCATCATTTCTTTGCTGTTCTCTCCTAGTATGACTTCTCATTTCTCTGTCTCTCTTTGCCAAAATAATCCATTAAAGCATAGGCTAATGCACATCCAGGGTAATAACTGTATTATAGTTACATGAAATTTGCATTTCTGAGTGATCCTGATATTTACTTCAGAATGCTGAAAGCTATATTCTTTTTTATAAAGGGTTAGCACAAATGTTTGTTAGACCAATTCAGCACATGAACTTAAAACAATTGTATGATGATTTTTGTTCTTGATAAATATTATCCCTCAACATTGCCACATTTCCGATATCACTTCATTTCAACTCCATTCCCCCCATGCCCTCTCTACATATATTCAAAATAATCAATAAAAATAAGAAACAAAACACTGGAAGGATAAAGCATTCCTCATTTAAGTAAAATGTTTGGAATACTTTGCAAGTGTCAGGGAGCCGACAAGGAGAACAGGTCATTCACAGATCAGAGAAATACAGCGAATCACTGGCTAACTTACAGTTAGTTTCTTTATTAAGGAAGCAAATCAAATAACACATGGACACTTCTAAGTGTTGCTTCTGTCTAGAGATGAAGCAGTTGCCCACACTGGCTTGTAACTCCTTCTTCACTCCCTATCCCTCTGTGTCAGGTCCCTCCCTGTCTTCAGCAAGCCCCAAGGGACCCTCTCTGTTGCTTCCTGGCTCGGTGACATGCATCTAGGTGAGAGTTTTGGGGTGTGGAGGTGGGGGCTTGCAAGCTGTTAGCAGAGAAGCTGTCAGGGTGGCTCTGTGGTGGATCTAACAAGTCTGATTCCTTTCTCTGGCCTGTGCTGGGGCACCTGCCTGTTTCCTCCTCTTCATCATCCTCCAAGCTCCCAGCCTCCAGTACTTCCCAGCTCTTCCCGTCCTCTGGGGTGTGACTGGTTTCCCACCACCAGGAAACAGGATCTAAATCCTCTCCCTCTGTGCTGCCCCTGGGGTGCTCTTGGTCAGGTGGCTTCCACCACCACTCCCCATCCAGCCAGTCCCTGACATCAAGCAAGAGAAGAATATACTTTTTTGTAAAACTGATATCTAAAGTAAAATTCTGTCTGGTGTATAATCAAACAAGTTTCTCTGCAAGGGAAACCTACCATGGCTTTTTTGTAAAAGAAAACTTATCAATGCCTTTGCCCTCACAAGGGGTAATGATAAATTTCTGCACATTCAAGACCATCCAATCACACCTGCACTGAGCTGGACTGGACTCCTACTGAGACTGAAAAGGTTGAAGATACCTGGTCTGCTCTAAACTATCAGTAGTTTTCCAGGGTTTTAGACAGGGGACAGTCCCAGCCCTGCTTGGCGATGCTGGGAATTGAACTGGGACCTTCTGCATGCAAGTCAGATGCTCTACCACTGAGCTACCATCCTTACACTGGGAAGCAACACAAGCAATCTCTAAAACCAGGAAAACATTCCACTATCCCCAAATCAGAAATACAGAATTGTACCACAATTAAAAGCATAAACCATGTCACAGGTCCACTGAATGCATGCACACAGGCAAGAGCAAGCAATTGCTTTGCTTGAAGAGTGTCTTCCTTTTGCTTTGTGCTTAGCCCATATAGTCACTCAGCCGGATCTTCTTTTCCCTCTGTTCTGACTGACACCATCTGCCCACCCACACTATGCCTTTCAGGGAGCAATTTTCCTAAATAAGAAACTGTCCAATTAAATCCACCCATACAAAGAGGCACATTTTATGAACCCAGCCATGAAATCCATTTTGCTTTTCAGACCGCTATGTCAGAAACACCACATCATGTTTAATAAACTTCTCCGAGTAAGCGTGCTGATAACTAAACAATGTGGCATTTCTAACAGTAAGAAGACAGAAAACCAGAAGTAATTACATTTAAAAATCAAGGGATGGGGGAAACATAGAAACAGAGAGTGGTGGAGAGAGCTCATTTTAAGGGAAGCCTTTTTAAAGTTCTGACCAAGCACTCCTGGGGGGGGGGGAGACCTCCAAAGACCTCAAGTGTCCTTGTGTCAAGTTTCCAGTTCCCTTTCTACTAACTTCATTCTGACATTATTACAGCAGCTGAACAGAGCAGGAAGGTGTCAAAGTAGAAGGGTTTTCTTTAAGACAATTCAGCTGTTCTTAGATATTGTCAGATAGAAAGTTATCACTACCTTTAAAGGGGTAGGTATTTTTTTAGGTATATCTAGGAGCACTACCGTGAGCCATTAGTTTAGATTCATGTTTGTTTTTTAATGAAGGGAACAAAAAGATACTGCTATCATAGGCATTGTGAGGTTGTGGGGGAGAAAGAGGCAGATAGAGAGAAGTGGGAGAAAGAAGAGGGGTAATGACTTACTTCTTTTGCGTAGTGTAGGTGCACTGTTTTTGTGTCAGCGTCACGTGGATAGGTTCTTCATCTATTCATTTATTAGTTTTCGTTGGTGGTGAGAGAGATTGGAGAGCTCAAGGCATGCTTGGTTGCATTTGGTTGATTGCAGTCAGTTTTGCTGATATGTTGAGGGGGAGGGAGTTGTTGGGTCAAATTAGACATATCAATTTGTATGCTGTTGAGGAATTATGTGTCTTTTGGGTCTGTGTATGTCATAAAGGGGAGCCATACAATGGTGAAGAGGTCCTCATGTTAATTGCAATTTGTTGGTTAACTTTTCTAGTAGGGCTGTTTCCCATATGGTTTATTAACTGAGCAGTTCTCCTAGTGAATGGGAAAAATATCTAGTATTGTGGCACATATTATTAACTTCAGCGATGTATTTCATCTAACATAGTCATTTCAGGGACTTCGGGATATTGGAAGGTGTCTGATTGAAGTAGGACCATATTTCAATCAATAGGGCTTATGTTTTCCCCATTTTTAATAGTTGTGCATCAAGCTCTGCCCACACACATTTGCAATTAGAGCAACATGTTTGATAGTGCAACAGATTTTGTGCCGGCAGGCAGACTATGGGGAGTCAATGATGGAAGGCATTATTTTTTTTTACTTTCTGTGCTCTGCTTCAATATTGCTACATATAAGTTTTTGAATGTTTGCGTTCATTCAGATTACAGTCCTAAATAAGTGTTGTAAAAGACTTTAGAAGACTGTCAACTATGAAGGCTTTGGCAATTTCCTTGCATGCTCTATATAAGTTGCTAGTTTAACTGACTTGTGGCTGAAGCTCTCCAAGCCTAAGTGCCTGAACTCAGCAAACTTCCAAAGCACCTGAGCTGTTGCTGAGAATTCTAGGATGATTAGGAAAAAGGGTGACACCATTATACAAAGTCAGAGCAATGTTCTGTCCAGCTCAGTATTGTCTGCACTGACAAACAGCAGCTCTCTGGGGTTTCAGAATAATTACAGCTTGTGTTTAGGGAGGAAGGAGCTTAGCCACAAGCCCTATTTTGGATGGCATGTTAAACCAAACATGGACTTAGCTTAGCACACACAAAAAGCAACAACAACAACAACAGAGGAACAAAGGATCTATAAATGCCTCTCCAGGTTCCCTTACATTTGTTAAGCCATAATACGGCTTGCTATGTCATGCAAACAAGGCTTGTGCCTCCACTGCTTTCATCCATAAACATAATTAACAGACCCACCCAATCTTCCAGACTGTTCTGCTAGACACCCCTCTTTTTTACCCTTCTCCAGAGCTGAAGTAAGAGTCATTTGTAGAAAACATGGAGAAATCCAGGGTCTTAACATATTTGTGACTGAATAGCAGCATGTGTTTCCCTGTCCTACGAAAGGTAGCAGCAGGCTGCTAGTTCCTGTCTTTGATGTTCATCATGAACCTGGAAGTTCCATCTTTAGACAATGGGGCAAGCAACTTTATCTCCATAGCCTCAACTGCCAACAACATTTCATTAGTTCAGGAAGCTCATAGGTCCTTGGCAGGCTGTTTTTGAGTTTGTTGTTTTAAGCATTATTCTAATTTACATACTTATAGCACTTCTGTGTACCTACGTATATATGGAAAGCTCTTGTTTTTTACTGGCTTTGTTTTGCTTCCAAACTGAGAGGAACACAACTACTTGAGTTTTGATAGAGGGAATAAGGGAAGTAATTTACTTTTATTAAAGGTAGTTTTAACAGGCATAACACAGGGCATTTTCTGGAACTAAGCTGGCTGAAGAACAATTAAAGGACAGAAAGGAGGCACTTTGGAGCTGATCTAGTGTAGTATCTGTTCTTGTTAGCAAGCTTTGGCTGAAGCTATTAAACAGGCAGCTGTGGTGAACATTCAAGGCTTTATTGTAAGCCTAGTAACTTTAAACATTTCTTCATGTAAGTACCTGTTTCCTCTGTCCTTATTATTTCTTTGTATTGCTGGCTGAGATTAAATAATTCATAGAGCACTCTTCACACAGGAAGAGAAACGCAGAAGGTTCCTTCCATGAGCAAGAGGTCAAAACTAGATTGGAAGAAGCATTATTTTCTGAATTACCAATAAAAATAAAAAGTGATCACAGTGAAAGGGAAATGTAAGTATTTATTATTTGTAAAAGGGCAAAAATAAATAAATAAATAAATAAATAAATAAATAAATACATCCATAGCTGCAGGCAACTTAACAAATATTTCTACTTCAGTACATGCTGGTGGCAATTTATTTTCCCAGCATGACCCCTTAGTTTTAATAACCTGATGTCTCAGAAGCATTTATTTTCCCAAGTCCATGTGCCACTTCAAACTATGGCAAACTGTTTGACCACAGGAAACCTGTAAAACAAGTTCGGACACTCAAAAGCTACAGACAAGAAGAAAAGTATATTCACCACTACTAAACACTCTTACAGAAAGTGACAAAAAAATGTATCAGAATTTATTATCATGAATTAAACCACAAACAACCACCTGCTTAGTTTTAACAAAAGAACAATGGGTGACTCACCCTATTAACCCATTCACTCCACCAAGTGTGGTGGTAACTCAACATGCTAGTAGCTTTGATAACATAAACAAACAAACAAACATTAAGTAGTAGTCCAAGTTTAGCTTTGCCAGCTGAAACGGCACACAAGAATATGAAGAACTTAATTCTGTACCATGCTGCAACTAGGTCTAGACTACCTTCAGTCCATTTCAGGCCTGGCACAATTTAGGGTGGGCATTTGAAACAACAGTGAACTTACTGTGGGTGTCTGCTATAAACCACCAAGCCAAACCAAAGACTTGGATGATACTTTCCTAGAGCAAATGACCAAACATTTAAAGGAGGGATATAGTAGTCATGGGAGACTTCAGTTACCCCAATATCTGTTGGAACTCAAACTCTGCCAAGAAGGTAAGTTCCAACTAATTCCTGAATTGCCTTGCTCACCATTTCATTTCCCGGAATGTGGAAGAAACAACGAGGCAATCATTTATCTTGGACCTGGTCCTCACTAACAGGGGGGAACTGATTGACAAAGTGGAAGTTCTGGGAACATTGGGTGTCCTCTTGAGTTTCATTATACACAGGCAAAGGAAAGCTGAGTGTGGTCAGGCACGCACTCTGGACTTTAAGAAGGCTTATTTCAAAAAGCTTAAGGAACTACTGGGTGTGAGATCCCCTGGTGAGAAATACTCAAAGAGAAAGGAGTCACTCCAAGATGGGTAGGAGTTTCTTAAAGGTGAAATACTGAAGGCACAAAGGCAGACAATTCCAACAAGAAAGAAAAGTGGGAGGCATCTAAAGAAACCAGTGTGGCTGCATAAGGACTTTACAGATAAGCTGAGATTTAAAAAGGGCATGTATAAGAAATGGAAGAAAGGGGAAATCATGAAGGAGACATATACATGAATACCCAACATCTGTGGGGAGGTCAGGTGGGCCAAAGCTCAGAATGAGCTCAGACTTGCAAGAGAGGTTAAAAATAATTTTTAAAGGTTTCTTCAGCTATGTTCAAAGCAAGAAGAAGATCAAGCAAGTGGTAGGCCCTCTGTTTGGAGAAATGTTATTTGGTGACAGATGTTAATTAATTAATGCCAACAAACAGTAAGAAATGGGGGGGGGGCTAGATGCACTGAGTACAAGAACAGTGCAACTGCTGCATTTGTTTGGACAAACAAAACATGCAGATTTGTAAACTAAAGCAAAGCTGTTTAAGCAAAAGAGGGAAGAATATTTTGTTCACTGAAAGTAGAATATGAACAGAGTTTCTTTAAACATTGTACTAGCAGAATAAATAAGAATACCGTATGTATAGAATGTATGATACGTTCCCCCTTGCCAGGCGTTTGATGGTCAATGAAAATTAGATGACTAAAACTCTCTTCTTTCACATCATAGTACAAAAACAAGGACTACAAAATCAGGAGCTGAAGAGATGACAGGCAAACCAGCTGCCCACCATCTCCTCCCCCACCCACCACACATGCACACACACAGAGCCATATTTCACCTGATTAATCCTCTCCCAGGGCAGATTAACGCTTATCTGCTCAATATCCATCTGCTTTGTGATTTCTCTAGATTGTAACCAATCCCAGGGCCCTATCTGCACCACTTCCCCCATTTGCGGATGGGAAAAGATAGGAAGCATCATGTTCTATTAGCAAAGGCAATGACAACATGCCATCACAGCTGCTTCCTCCCCACACACCCTGAATTTAGGTTACACACCATAGAAATGTGTGAAGCGGAGAAACCTCTGTGTGTATGGGAGAGAGTGAGTGAGAGAGATAGGGAACTGACAAGGCAACACAAACTAACATTCTCACACCATTTTTAACTTTGGCTGGAATATGCTCAAGGAGTGTGTGTGTGTGCGTGTGTGTGTAATCTATACCAGTTTTCCACCAAATAGCTTGCATTTTATATGTGATGCCTAATAATTATTTGACTATACTGAGGATCTGTTCCAGTCCTTTTGAGCCCCTTGGCTGCAAATGAAGCAACCACAGTAGAAGCAAACGCAAACTGGCAGGGTGTAAAATTGGTTTGGGGCTCATGTCTTTAAATGCATCCTGACCAAAAACAAAACGAAACACTCCCCATGTGAAATCTTGTGGAGAACTTTAGCCTAAGGTCAATGGGATTATTTGCTATATAATTTCACAGAGATAAAGTACTACCCAGATGGTGAAAATTGCATGACACAGTAATGGTCCTCAGCCCATGGCCTATTACTCCAATATTGTCAATGAAAAGAACACCATTCAAAACATTTAAGGAAAAAGAGGCACATACATGCAATGGATGTTCTCATTTTGGGAGAAGTAGAGGAAAGATGGTGAGCATAATTTATTGAGACAGTCTTCTAACCAAAGCCCCTTAAAAACAATGGGAAGTTTGCAAGATTTACCATTTGCCATTTCACCTAGCTACAGCAGAGGAAAAGGAGAAATGAGATCAGGCCCACTCCATCAGTTGGCTGAGAGACCAGCAGCCATTCTCTCCCCCCACCCCCACCCCGCTTGGGCAACTATTTCCATTCTAGCTGGTCATTACATGAACGGCCGTGTAACGTTAAGAGTTGCTTGTTTTCCCCTTCTGTTTTTCTGTGTTGTGCCTTAGATTGAAAGCCTTTAGATATACAGTGCTTGGGAGATTCCAGGTCCAGTACTTTATATTCAGTGGGCCAGTGCAGAAGTTGCAATGGATTGTGGGAAGTGAATGTTCGTTTTAGTGCATTGAAGTTTTAGCTTTTTCACAAATTTTGAAACAATGGTGCAACAAGTGTTAAATTGCTACACTTACACATGGCTATGTAAACTGTTGTAAATATTTCATTGCTAATTATTAAAAAAAAATTATAGTATAGGTCCATACCAGCAATGCTCCATCTCCAAAACAGTTTTACCAGACTGCTTAGTCTGGTAAAAAAATAACAGAGGAAGAACACCTAGCAGTTGAAAAGGCAGAATATAAATTGAAGTAATTAAATTGAGAATCTCAGCATTTCTTTATCCGTTATTCAACCTGAAGAGATTCTGGTTGTGTAGATGGTGGAATAATACCCGCTTCTCTTGTTGAACTTAAAAGGTAAAGGGACCCCTGATCGTTAGGTCCAGTTGCGGACGACTCCGGGATTGCAGTGCTCATCTTACTTTACTGGCTGAGGGAGCCAGCGTACAGCTTCCGGGTCATGTGGCCAGCATGACTAAGCCGCTTCTGGCGAACCAGAGCAGCGCACGAAAACGCTGTTTACCTTCCCACTGGAGCGGTACCTATTTATCTACTTGCACTTTGTGCTTTCGAACTGCTACCATGGGTTGGCAGGAGCAGGGACCGAACAATGGGAGCTCACCCCGTCGCGGGGATTCGAACCGCCAACCTTCTGATCAGCAAGCCCTAGGCTCAGTGGTATTTAACCCACAGCGCCACCCACTGTGAACTTATCTAGCACCAAATCATCTAGTACCTTCCATAGCGAAAATGCCAAGAAATTACCAAGTGAACATTACATCAGCCTACAATGGCATCCTATAGCCCTCTGGGCAAACTTTGAAGCACTTGCTTAAAATTTTTAAAGCTTTAAATTGTTCGAACTCATCTCCTCCCCTCAGTCATCATCATCATGATTCCATCTAATGGTGAGTGCCAACAGGACTGGAGCCAAACAGGACCACTGGGGAAAAAGAGTCAGGTATCATACTTAGAGGGACCCCAAGGGTTGCAGAAGTACAAAAATAAAAAAGGAGAAAACCTAAGGGGCAGAACCTTCCAATGAGGACTAAGCATGCTCAGGCTCTGTACACATTACTGTCTACTCCAGTATGCATAATGTTAGCCACAATCTTTATGTATCCTGTAGGTTTATTGTGTAGAGCAAGCGCAACTAACTTGAAAGACAACTGGAGGAGGAGGCATGGATAGAACAACTTCCCTGCGTTTTAAGCCACTCATGTGGACATAGCCTCAGTGACCATTGAAATGTTGCTAGAGGTGTTGGAAAACTGGAAGGTGGAAGAGGAATGGTGTATCTGGGGGGGGGGAGAGAGCATTGCTGGCTGGCAGCCTCTAATAGAGAATTTAGCTGGTTAACTACCTATCTTTTTGGAAGTGAAAGTTGGCCACACAAAAATAAGATACCTCTAGTTATGAACGTAATTCATTTGGGGGGTCCGTTCTTAACCTGAAGCTGTTCTTAACTAGAGGCGTGCTTTTGCTAATGGGGCCTCTTGCTGTCGCTGCACACAATTTCCATTCTCATCCTAGGGCAAAGTTCTCAACTCGAGGTAACTCTTCCAGGTTAGTGGAGTTTGTAACCTGAAGCATTTGTAACTCGAGGTACCACTGTAATTGCTTCTACATACTAAGGGAACACCCTAAGTATGTAGAAGTACTAATGGCAGTAAAGCCTATACAGAGAGAATGGGGTAAAGGGGGTTTGACGAAATATTGAGGCAAGTGGATTCATTATTTATAATTAAACATGCCACTTTTGCAATGTGCATGTGTAAGATTGTTGGACTATGACCTAGGAGACCAAGGTTTGAATCCCCACTTGGTCATGAAACTCACTGGGTAACCTTTGGCTGGTCACCATATCTCAACCCAAGCTGCCTCACAGGGTTCTTGTGAGGATAAAATGTGGAGGAGGAGAACCATGTACACTGCCATGCGTTTCTTGGAGGGGAAAGGGGATATAGAAATGTAACAAGTAAATCAATAAAATAAAGGGGGGATCAATGGAGGCCAAAGAAAGACAGGGAAATGAGCTGTACAAGTTCCTGACAACTTAGAGTAAGTATCATGGAGGGGAATGATTAAAGCTAAGGGGAATGCCTTTTCCATCTCCAGAATCTCTAGCTACGTACTGTAAACAGCTATAAAATATTCCGGCTTCTTCATCTGTCTACTGCTGGCTGTGTTACTGTCCTACATTATTATGAGGTCCTTTTAAATGAATATATAGGGGGCTGAACCTGACAGCTTTATTATTATTATTATTATTATTATTATTATTATTATTATTATTATTATTATTATTATTATCCCGTCCATCTGGTTGGGTTGCCCTAGTCACCACTCCGGGCAGCAAAAAACAGTTAGATGCAGTTAGACAGTAAAGCAGCCTTGGTTGTCTAGTAGATGACCAAGAGCTGAACAGGGAAGAGCATAACTTTTTAAAAAAACAACATCTACCCAAGATACATCATTCCTTACTGTGACAAAACTATCATGATGACAAGAGCTTTATAACAAATTATGTCCCTGTTTCTGTGGTTTTGAATTATTGGGAAAGCATCAGACCTTTGGGCAGCTTTTAATACCATTAGCCAGTAGTCGACAAATGAAGTAGCTATAGTCACCATGACGACCAAGAATTTAATTCTGGCAAGTCCCTTTGTTTCTGTTTTAACTTCTTGCATTTTCACTATGAAGCAGCTAAAGATGGTTACAATAATAGGCTGCTGCTGCCTTGTCCTGTCTTTAATCCTGCCCTGCCCATCCTTGCATTCCTGATTGATTGATTGATTGACTGACTGACTGACTGACTGGGAGAAGGCAGTGGGCAATTTTAAACCCAGGTTTTTTAAAAACCAGATTTTCCAGCTGCAAAAATTCCCTGCCAGACACCCCACACTAAAAAGAAAAGAAACCAAATGAACACAAAGCATGCTCTGCTCCTTGCTTACCCCTTGTGTTTTCGTCCATAGGAGCCAGTAGTTCTTATTTACTATCCAGTAACTAACAGGACTAGGGACCCAGGTGGCTCTGTGGGTTAAACCACTGAGCCTAGGGCTTGCTGATCAGAAGGTCAGCGGTTCGAATCCCTGTGGCGGGGTGAGCTCCCGTTGCTCGGTCCCAGCTCCTGCCAACCTAGCAGTTCGAAAGCACATCTAAATGCAAGTAGATAAATAGGAACCACTACAGCGGGAAGGTAAACGGCGTTTCTGTGTGCTGCTCTGGTTCACCAGAAGTGGCTTTGTCATGCTGGCCACATGACCTGGAAACTATACGCCGGCTCCCTCGGCCAATAATGCGAGATGAGCGCGCAACCCCAGAGTCGGTCACGACTGGACCTAATGGTCAGGGGTCCCTTTACCTTTTAACTAACAGGACAATCAAATGCCCCTTGCACCAAAGTAAATCCTAACTCGGTGCCATTTGAACTGATGTACGGGACATTAGTTACCTTTCTATTCCTGTTAACTCATCAAACTTCTATGCCAAAACTGGTGCATTTCGAACCCTGGGCTTTTCCAGTTTTCAACTAGATTGCCTGTTAAGCACAACTCAGCTGGTGGCTTAAGCTGGTCAATAGGGCCTGCAGTGCAGACTTTCAGTACCAACCACAGTTAACTCACAGAGGAAACATGACAACTCCCCTTATACCATATGATTTTATTGTGTATGTGTTTCTGGTCTCACAGGTGAGGGGCATATATATATGAAAGAAAGCAAGATAACCATTCTCTTTTCCTACCCCCACCCCAGGTTCCTGATTGAAAACATCCCAGTGTCAGACGCTGGCCCAGGTCCTTAAACTGATGGTGTTCTGCAACCTTCATTTTGAACACCCCGGGCTGAATAAGGAACACTCACACACAAAGATGACTGGGTTGTGATGGTCAACACTGCTGCCGGAAAGAAAGAAAAAGATGGGGTGGGTTTCTTTGAGAGGAAGAGAACACATTTTCTCCTAGCTTTAACACTGCTTTTGACAGAAAGAAAAAGCTTGCTGGGCTCTGCTCATGCACAAATTAGCCCCTTTGTTAAGGTGGGAGCAAGGGACAGACTGTGCCTAAAGCACAGTTAGGGAAGTTACAGGTAGGTAGCCGTGTTGGTCTGGTGTAGTCGAAACAAAATAAGGAAAAAAAATTCTTCTTCCAGTAGCACCTTAGAGACCAACTATTTTATTTTTTAAAAAAGCTTGTAAATTAACATTTGTTGTTGTTCAGTCGTTTAGTCGTGTCTGACTCTTCGTGACCGCATGGACCAGAGCACGCCAGGCACTCCTGTCTTCCACTGCCTCCCACAGTTTGGTCAGACTCAGGTTGGTGGCTTCGAGAACACTGTCCAACTATCTCATCCTCTGCCGTCCCCTTCTCCTTGTGCCCTCTTTAACAGTCCAATGTATTTTAGATTTTCTGATACTACATGAATCTGTTACACCAGGTTCCCCTCTATGGCTTATTTCATAAAATGTATTTGGCATTCAAATCAGGCTGTAGGCATAAGTCCATATTTCCTGCTCTCTGAGAACTGTTTGTACTCTTCCATCTGTTTATCTGACTGAATGGATATCTAGGAACAGTAGTATTTTTCTACCCTCATTATATATTTTGTAGATATCATCTAACAACAATCCCAGTGTTTATATATATCACATACATTTTCTCAGTAATTCTTGCTGTAACAAACACATAAGTTCGGCTTACTATGGGTAACCCCACCTTCCACATCAGGTTGAAGAAAAGTAGTTTGCTTTGCTACACATTGAGTTCATGGTTGACTGAGATTTGAGTGGTGGGTCTCCAGCTGCTGGGTTCACGCTTTTACAACTGCACCATACAATCTCTCATAAGAGATATACTGTATATGATAAAGAGTATATAAAATGACACCTACTATTTAGGTGATAGAAGAATGAGAGTCTGTGGAGAAATCTTGTTTCTGAGGCAAAGTTTTTATTTCAAAAGGTATAAAGTTTTTTATGTGGAATAGAGATAAGGGGTGTTATGTCAACTGTTTTGTGTTCCTCCTAGGAGCTATAGTGGATCACCAGCTTGCTTGAGTGACAGTTGAAAGTGCCATTGTTTGCATTATTTCAAACAGGAGGTGGTTATGTGAGTGAGGTTTCTATCTTGATGTCCAGGAGTCAAAGCAGATTCTATTTGGCACAGGCGGATTTAGGGGAGTGCAACCAGTTCGTCTGCTCTGGGCGCCAAGCTGAGAGGGTGTCACAGGGGGCACCTCAACAATGATGTAGAACAGAAGGTGAGAGGTGAGGGTGCCAAATTTTGGTGCCACATGGGATGCCAGTGACATATGAAAGCCCCAAATCCACCACTGGGTTTTGGACATTCTTGTCCATCCTTTTGGATCATAGTTATAGTTCAATTAGGGGATAGAATTCCACCCAAAGTCAAACTATTTGCCCCCAATTTGGTAACCTTTACTGAAAGGGGAGTCAATCCACCCTCTTGATCATTTTTTTTATTGCACACATATACCATCTGTTGATTTTAATAAACATCATAAATAAAAGATATACTTTGTTTTATATCTGGATCTCTGTGCTGTTTTGTCCTATGCATGACCACAGCTACTGGCGATGAAACTAGGGAAGAAGATAAATAGTACTGAGATACATGGTAGCCCCTGTACAGAGGCAGATTTAGGGTACTGTGACTTGTTCTGCCACTCAGGGCGCTAATCCAAGAGGGCGCTTTATCACCTCCTATCAAAAGCCTAGTAAGCGGGAAGGAGGTGTGAGGGCTCTGACAGAGTCCTAAAATCGTACCACCTCCTTCCCAAAGCCTAGAAGGAAGGCTCTAGAACCCTGCCAGGGCCTCACACCTCCTTCCCAAAGCCCAGTGTCTCCCTTATCCAGCTTTGAGAAGGCATTGCAAGGGTTGGGGGAGGGGTGTCAAATTTTGGCGTCACACAGGTTGCCATATTACCAAGGTCCACCCCGTAACCATTTTTTTAAAAAAGCAACAAGTCATAGTAGGAAAAATTGAAATGGAATATGCTCCTCAATAATGATGGAGTGGGGGGGGGAGGTTTCTCTACAGAAGCAGTTGATATTAGGAAATTCTGGACAGACTTTTCAGAAGCTTCTGCCGATATTTTCTCCTGTGACTTAAAAAAAAATATACAGAATGTGAATTTCCCCTTAAAGAAGAGAATGGCTGTGATTGCATGGTGAGTGACCATCTGCTTGCTCACTGAATTTGTTCATGTACTAGAGGCAGCATCAGGGTTTCATATGCATTATGGGAATGATAATGTCAGGATTGTAAATAGCCGCACCCTTGGTGACTTGTGGGAAGTATTAATCGCCTCCGGATAATCAAGCAGGTGCCTTTCACAAGCCTCATATTTGCGTACTTTTGTGTGCTTCTTTGCATGGTTGAAATATCCTAAAGGACCTATTATCAATGCTTTTTATAGCTTGCAGTGACTGTCAGAACTACTTTTGTGACTGTGGTGGAAATTCAAACACCAAAACACTGATCCAATTTCCATTGACAATGGAACAAAGGAGTCTTGCCCTGGGTTCAGCTGCTTAAATTAATGCTCTAGTGAGCCAGAACACATAGCTGGCGTACATATTACAGTTTTCTTCTTGGTTGGGGATATACTTCTGTGTAGGTAAAGCTGGCATGGAATTCCTACATGAATAAAGAAAACTTTTTTCTTATGCTTTTGCTGCAGCTACACTGTTCAACGGTGGCAGCAGGAAACATCCTGAATTGCAGACATGTCCACAAAGGATCTCAGACAGCAGTGCTGTGAACGATCTGTACCTAAAGAGTTATGGGTTCATTACTTGCTGGCAGCAGTCAGATTTGACAGAATTGGCTGGGTCAAAGAGAAAAGCTCTACTGAAGGAGTGAAACACATTTTTTGCATTTGGAAAGTCCAATGTTCAATCCTTGATACCTCTGGTTAAAAGATCTATATAGTAATGAATTAAAAAAATCTGAGACTGCCATAGTGGCACTGCCTAGTCCCTATGACTTTTAGCATCAATCTGAAGTCTATCTCCAAGAAGAAAAATCCAGGCTTACTATAAGGTACCATGTTGATGTTTTTCAAGCCAGAAGTGCACTGATGAGGTAACCAATTATATATAATCCAATCAGTATGCAAACACATATATGTGCTGTCACACTATACAGTAGACACAATCTCTTGCAAACATTACACTTTCTGTACTGGCACACTCATCCCTGTTTGTAGCTGCTGGGCTTCCACAGGTAAGGGGTACATAAAAAAGGCATGTCCATTCCCCACAAGCATCTTTTTCTTTTGCACAAATGGCCACAGTCACTGGCATGCTCAGTTCATCAACTATTCCATCACACACTAATAGTTGTCCCTAACAATGCCAGGGGTACATTTCCCTAGGCTTTAATGCAGTTTCCCTGGATTAAGGTTTAGTCAACCAGAGGTTCCACTCAAGCACAAATGGGTAGCCAGTAAATACAATCCAGCAGTATTATTTTCCAGCAGTTTTTACCTCAGCCTTCTCTGGTGCTGCTGTACAAAGGGGGGGGGCGCTCTTGCTCTATTATTCCATGACCATCCCACCCCCACCTCCTTTACAGTGGAAATGGGAAACGTGTTACCCAAAAGATGTTGCCAGACTACAACTCACAGCACCCCTGATAATAGGCCATAATAGCTGGGACTGATTGGAACTGGAGTCCAACAACCCTGGATGAGCATCAGACTGGCTTCTCCTACTTTACAGAAGAGCACACGTATTTTATTGTCAACTATTTTTATTTTTATTTTATTTTTACTTTATATTTAGGTTTTTTTATTATTATTTTTATTGTCCCGCTGTTCGGTCCCAGCTCCTGCCCACCTAGCAGTTAAAAAGCACGTCGAAGTGCAAGTAGATAAATCGGTACCACTCCGACGGGAAGGTAAACGGCATTTCCGTGCGCTGCTCTGGTTCCCCAGAAGCGGCTTAGTCATGCTGGCCACATGACCTGGAAGCTGTCTGCGGACAAACGCCGGCTCCCATGCCCTATAGAGCAAGATGAGAGCGCAACCCCAGAGTCATTCATGACTCGACCTAACGGTCAGGGGTACCTTTACATTTACCTTTTTATAGTGTCAGTAAGAAGTTCAGGTGTAATAACACATGTACTCTGAAATGTTCTGAATATTGACATTAGGCAGAACCCTCACTATATATTAAGGCATTTTCTGAAAACCTTTCTGTTTCAGAAGCAGAAAGTAGTTATAATTCTTCTAAAAGTTTTATTGATTTCATATTTGTTTTAATTATGCATATTTGTTTTTAATCAGTTTGTGCAGTTTAATCTAGTCATATTTTATATTTTATTTTATTTTTACTCTACTGTATTTGAAGATTTATTTATTTATTGTACAAGTGCTTTATAAAATTTCTAAATAATAAATACAGGATATAGTTTCCTTTGTATGAGAATATACTAAAGACTTGAGATGTATTTGTGCTGTTTGTTTTATTTATAAGTATACAAGCAAAGTCTACAGGCTTTTGGAAGCAAGCAAACATCTAAAAACAGGTAGCAAAATAATTCATCCTGCATAAATTTTCTAAGAGCTATGTAGAGCCCAGTCTTTTACTAGCCCAATGAGCTAAGTTACATAACTCTTTCTGCCTCTAAGCCAGGCATGTCAAACCTGCGGCCCTCCAGATGTTTTGGACTACAATTCCCATCTTCCCCAACCACTGGTCCTGCTAGCTAGGGATCATGGGAGTTGTAGGCCAAAACATCTGGAGGGCCGCAGGTTTGACATGCCTGCTAAGCTCTTTCTTTATACCAGGGATGGAGAATCTCCAGCCCGCAGGCCAAAATTGGCTTGCTAAACCTCCCCATCTGACCCTCAAAGCTGTATTCCTGAAACCATGCCCACCTGCTGCATACCTAGTATCATAGTGTGTCAGGGGTGGGGCAGACAGAGATGTGAATTCAGGAAACAGGATTGGAAACCCACTCCCATGTATCAAATTATACCTATTGAGTTCAATCCTGTTTGGTTCAGACAGTCCCTGCAGAAAGCAGGATTGAACTCCCTGCAGATCAGCTGACATTGACACATGCAGACTCCATCTTGCAGGCCAATTCCCTATTTAGGAAACACTCTTCCTAATCACTAGCAGGCACTGAGAGTTTATAAACAGATCACTTATTAGTATTTGTTTGCAGTCAGCTTTACGAAGAATGGTCACCTACCAGCCATGATACCAATATTTCAGATATTTCAAGCAGGAATATCAAGCTGATAAACCTCTGAAGAACAGGATATCCTAGTGTGACACATCCAAAGAGGAGAATCTTGAAACAGCTTAAAATATAACCATTAAAAATGTTACACAAGGGTTAGCTGTCTCAGTAGGAAAGCACCACACTGATGTATTGATCTCTTTGAAGAAAGCAATTTTTCTTCAATAATTAATCTGTTTACCAGAACCTATGCACTTAGGTATTTCAACAATATAGCTTTCATCTGCTCAGGCATACTTCCATCTTCCTCATGCCTCCCCTCTCTGCAAACTTATCAAAAGTCAGTAAAAGCCTATCCTGAGCTTAAATGAAAGTATACACTCTTTAGATGTGTAAAATATACCCTCAAAAATCATGGCAAGTAACTTGTCATGCCAAAGCCAAACACAGGTGATTGGAAAGGGAAAGAAGAAGGAACTTGGGGAAAGACACAGGACCAGCTCTGATAAAGCAACAACAGCAACAAAAGTTAGGAAAGAAAGAAAAGAGGTGGGGAAAGGCATGGCAGTTTGGCCTTAATAGCTATCAGAAAGGGAGGAGCATCAACATGTGAAAAAGAAATGTAATGTGAGCTGATCATTAGGACATGCCTCCTTCAAACTATCCAAAGCCAGCCCAGTTCGCTGGAGAGGTTCAAAAACAGTTATCTTGTTATCGACACACTATGGTTCTGCTTATTGGGACCGGTAGATACAATCTTGCTGATTACCCATAACACCTGCTAAAATAAAGATTTTTATGAGACGTGGTACATTGTTGCTTCACAACCTGCTGTCATTTCGAAGTGAATGGGGGTATTTTGCATGTCTGAGAGATTATTACAGGCTCTCTGCAAAATAAACTAGTCAACTCTGGGTGGGACATGGTTTTCAAGGTACCCTATCTTCCATAATAATTTGATGTACAAAAAAGCAACTGAAAACTAATATTTTGCCTCAACTGCTCCTTGAATTCCCACACTCTTCATCCTCATCCTCCACTGTTTACAGAAAACCAGTATACATGCCATTTATGTGGGTGTGTTTCTACAGAATACAGCTGCACAAATTTATTATAGGATGGATATATGTTATTTAGCACAGTCTGCTGACCCTCAGGGAATATTGCAATGGAACGGCAAGCCGTTTTAGGCCTTGCTTTTGTAGTTTCAAGTTTAGCAGTAAATACCTCAGCAGCCTTGCAAACTCCTGTTTGCTTTTCTACCACAGACATTACCTGGGTCCTGGGTAATCTGAAATGAAACAATACATGGAGGGAAATCCTAGTTTCTTTGTTAAATCACCAATTCAGGGGGTGGGGTGGGGGCTCCAGAAGAGGATGTCCCTACTTAGCAGGCAATAAAAGAGAAACATACACTGATCCTGGTTCTCAAATCACTTTGGGAGATGCACTTAAGGACAAAGCAGATAGAGCCGCTGCTATGGAGATGGTGGGGTAAAATGCAGGCAGGCAGGCACACATGCATCTGCAGACAAATCCCTACAAGGTAAGGGCATATCAACCTTCAATAGTCCCTTGTGAATTAAACACAGAAGACTTGTCTCAAGCAGAATCCTAGAGATCGTGGGTTTCTGCCTGCAGATAACAGCATGGATCTGTTAACTCAGTGAAGACTTCTCAATACCAGTGTCCATGATACGTACTAGACAAACAATTGTTGAGGGGGGGAGAACACCATTGTTTCCCCTCCAGTGCAACAGTGACTTTGAAACATTTCTACAGTAATGAACATCGCTGATGATACCAGTTGTAGCTTAGAGCAGGGAAAGCCCTGAACCCTCCTGCGATCGAGGCTGCGTTGCTGTGTGCCTGTACTAAAGTGCAGCTGATGCTGAACACTGTGGCTCCACCGTGAGATGCCAAGTGCCACTGTGCAAAATTGCTTTGCAATGCACGTGTCCTCCTCAAAGCTGCCTCTGCTGCCTGCACCTTTGGCATCAGAAAGGATTTAATTTCCCTGCAAGGGCCCATGAGAAATGAACAATACAATGTTCACAGTGGGCATAATCCTTGGCTCTTGTTGACGCCACACAGAAATCCATTCTGTCTTCTTCTAATCCTAGCACACAGCCGAGGTTTGCACGATGAAGCTGAAGGGACAGGCACTATTTATAGCCTTTAATTTCACCCTGCATCAGTGGATTTTTCAGGCAAAGAAAAACAGAGCTTTTAGCTCGTTTCCATTTTTAACCTGTTCAATGCTCACAGATTGAGGAAGTCAAAACAGGTTTATTTTGTGTGATTCAAAGAACAGGAAAATAATTTAAATGAAAATGGTTTCCAGAGCATTAGAGGCTCAGACCTACTTTGATTCATCTGCTGGAAAGTAGAAGCGTTTGTTTAGCCAATACTGCCCCTAGAGCTCTGCGGACAAAAAGGAATAGCCAAATGGCACAAAGATGATGACCATTACGGTAGTAATTTGACTAGATAGAAGATGGGACAATGGGCACCTGCCCGCCACAACTTTTGTATTGGTCTATTTCTTCACTCTCACTGAGACTAAGGGGCTCATGAATTCTCCCTCCTGCTTCACACCATTACAAAAACACACACACACACACCCCAAAAAATGAAAAGTAAAAATGTTGCAATGCTGCAATGGATGAATTTCATGCAGCCACACAAAGCAGACAGCAAGCTGCTTGTGTAAGATAACAGACCTCCAGAGAGAACATGTTTGTTAAAACCACTAATCCTAAGCACACAGAACTTCAGCCTCATACATACAGAGCACAAATTAGAGATACAACGAACAAAGAATTTCACCCAATTTTTCCATCTGAAAACGTGCTAATTTTTAATGCTTTGCTGAATTGTACTTTTCATTATTTTATTACCCCCTCCTTTGATTAGCTGTGCCAGGTTTTGGGGGGTGGGGTGGGGGTGGCTAAATGTTTCACATTGCTTGAGATAGCTTTCACCAGAGTCAGATCAACACAAAAGCTTCCCACTCATTTCCATTACGAAACAGGAAATGAGGAGTTGTTACCTGGAAAAAAGATGCACAGGTTTGGCACTAAAGGGGCTGAGGGTACACACACCAATGATGTTCCTTCCCATTTGTGGAATGTGCCAACCATTCACAACCTGCAATTTCCTGAATTAGCCACGGGGACAAACAAAAGGGGAATGCAACCTGTGAATTCTGCAACCTATAGAATCCTTCTTGGGCCCACTCACAAAGCAAATGGTTCTTCTCCCTGCCACCTGACCCCAGACCTCAATTTGAACATGATTATATTTGCAGGTTGTTGTTGTTGTTTATAAAGAATAACCTATTTATCTATGCAAGTAAAATTTGTGTGACAATAGACTTCTTTTTTAAAAAGGTGCAAAAAGAGAAATAAAAGTAGAAGAAAGGATGTTGAGTTTCTATATAAAAGGGTATGAGAAAGAAAACCTCCTGAGTAGCTTTCATAGAGCATCTCTGGCTAGATGTGCCACCTTCTACAGACCTGTACTCATGGCACAGGAAAGAAGCAATCATACAGCTCACTGAACTGTTTCAGTGGCATACACAAAACAAGAACTGCACAATAATTTGGGCCTGACAATTAATCTGGGGTAATTAAACCCAGTTAGTGATGGTTCAAGGAAAAATAAGTAAAAAATGAGAATTCCTGGATGCCAAGACCCAAATTTGGGTCAAATACCACTGAGCCTAGGGCTTGCTGATCAGAAGGTCAGTAGTTCGAATCCCCACGACAGTGTGAGCTCCCGCTGTTTGGTTCCAGCTCCTGCCCACCTAGCAGGTGGGAAGGTAAACGGCGTTTCTGTGCGCTGTTCTGGTTCACCAGAAGCGGCTTAGTCATGCTGGTCACATGACCCAGAAGCTGCTTGCGGACAAATCCGGCTCCCTCGGCCTATAGAGTGAGATGAGCGGCACAATCCCAGAGTCATCTGGGACTGGACCTAACGGTCAGGGGTACCTTTACCGTTACCTTTTACTCTTTGGTGAGAGAACCCCAGCAGAGATTTAAAATCACAAAATGTGCAGCAAATAATGGAAAAATTCAGGTTTTGACCTATAAAGCCTTAAGCAGCTCAGGACCATGCAATACCTCAAGGACCACCTCTTTCCACATGAACCTACCCAGACCCTGAGATCATCTTCTTCTGAGGCCCTCCTTTGTGTGCCTCCTCCTTGAGAGGTCCGGAGGGAGGCAACACAAGAACGGGCCTTCTCTGCAGTGGCTCCCTGTCTGTGGAATGCTCTCCCCAGGGAAGTTCGCCTGGCACCTTCATTATATACCTTTAGGCACCTGGCAAAAACAATCCTTTTTAACCAAGCCTTTGTTAATAATAATAATAATAATAATAATAATAATAATAATAATAATAATAATATGGCCAACTATCGCTCAGTCTCAAATCTTCCATTCTTGAGATATTATTATTCCATTATTATTATTATTATTATTATTATTATTATTATTATTATTATTATTATTATTATTTGCAGATAGAAAAAACCACTTTACAGCAGTAGCATAGAGCATGCATATTACTGGTCCAAAGTGCTTAGTGTTAGAATCCTATGCAATTTTACCTAAGACTAAGCCCCATTGAACTAAATGGTGCCTTGTTTCTAAGAAGTCATGCATAAGATTGCGAGGTTTCTCTTATTCCTAGGCCTCATTGTAAGATGATGTTGCATTTTCCAATTTTTCCTTAGAGCTGAAGTTATTGAAATATTAAGGATATTGAGGTTTGGTGGAACTTCTAAGCAATTGTGATGGCAATGTCTCACAAAGACAGTGATGACAAAGTCTCACAAAAACAAAACTATTTGTTTAACGATGCTTAACACAACTTTGCACTATCCACAACTTTGCACTATCCAGAAAACGTTACAAACACCTTGAGCATTAGTGAAGCATTTACCTATGTACTGTTGATTTCACTGGGACATAGTCATGTCCATGTGATATTGGGTTGAGATGACTCAAATGACTGACTCATGGTTTCTGAACTTTTGGCACCAGCCAAATTCATATTTGATGAGGCTGTTACATAAAATGTTAGACTATGAAGCATTTGGGTGTGTGTGTGTGTCAGGTTGAGGTTACAGAGCTTGCTTTTGTTACAGATCAGAGACCTGCTATGTCACAATGTGCTACTTGTCACGAACCTCAAAATGCAAATAACCAATTGACTGCTGGATCATCACCATTTTCTACAAATACTGTCAAAAATAAATATAAACACTTCATATCAGCCCATCAACTATCTGCACACTGCTAAGAATCAAAGCTAAAAATAAGATAATTGCTTTGGGCAGCAAAAAGAAAGAAAGAGAGAAAGAATTCCCTTCTCCCTGCAAGTTGACCCCATGACAGTTAACAGGAAAGAATCATTTGCTACTGGGAACACACATACATGCGCCATCGGTGGTGCCAATAGAAAAGTCTAGATTTGCTAGGATTGCCATGTTCCCAAAGGTGTAAATCCAGACAAAGCTGTTGGGGGGAAGAAGTTGTTGAGCTTTTGGGGGGAACATCTCCTCCCCCAAAAAACTAAGTCGTTGGGCTTTTCTTTTCTTTAAAAAATCACCCTAGTTGCCATACGTCTGGGTTTTCCCAGACATTTTGCCGATTCAGCAGAATCTGCCCGGACGATATTTTGACAGTCCAATTCCCGGATGTGTCCAGGAACACCCGGATGTAAGATTTGCTAGATTTGCAATTTGACATTCACTAACAAAAGCATGAGTCAGTCTCCTCTGCCACAGACTAGCATTTTTCTCGTGTGCCTGTTGCTCTCTTGTTCTCTCTCTCTCTCTCTCTCTCTCTCTCTCTCTCTCTCTCTCTCTCTCTCTCACACACACACACACACACACACACACACAGCTGAATCAAAAAACCTAAAGATCACCATGGTGTCCCAGGTAGTGACTTTAGTGCTTTTTATTATGTTTGGCTTATATGCCTGTCACTACTTTGTCTGTACTGAATAACAATAACAGTAACAATAACACTTTATTATACCCCACTCATCTGGCTGGGTTTCCCCAGCCACTCTGGGCACCCTAATATTAGATGCAAGATAAAACATCCAACATTAAAAACTTCCTTAAACAGGGCTGCCTTCAGGTGTCTTCTATAAGTCAGAAAGTTGTTTATACCCTTCACATCTGATAGGACGACTCACACCCCGGCCCGCACCCCTTTAATCTGCTACCTTCGGGCAGGAGATATAGAAGTATAGTCAGCTGCACCAACAGGTTAAAGAACAGTTTTTATCTGTTGGGCTGCTGAATGGGGGAAAAAATAGTGGTGCAATTGACTTCCGACAAGCACACAGAGTGCGAACAAGACTGAGTGTATGTGGGGGGGGGCTCATTTAATTTCACTGCACACAGGTGGTGTAGTGACAAGAAAGGTTTATTATTATTAAGTCTGAGCCTAACTTGGGAAAAGCTTTTTTATATAGGGTAATGATGTCGCTGATTCACTCCACTAGGTAGAGTCTTTGTAATCATTACCATATTTTTTTTCAAATTTCCAATGGGTGCTGTTTGTTTTTTTCAGAAGACACAATCCCAAATTTTAAAACACCTGCCAATTGGCTAAAATTCCATACTACTTAGAAATTACAGCACCAATTGTTGAAAAAGCATAAATATTCCTGACATCCTTTCACAGCGGTTACGCACACCATCATAAAGCCCCAATACATTTCAGTTTAGTAGCTTGGATCCTAAGGTAGGTTAATTTATAAAAGTTCAGAGAACAATGTTTTCCTCCTGCTGCCTGCAGCCCTGAAAAATATTTATGTGGGGTAGGGAGAGTCTGTCACCCTTTCTCTTTCTGATTGCTACTCCCTGCCTTCTCTTCCCTACCACTCCAGCACCCTCGAGATCCCTAGAGATATGGGTAGGAAAAGGCATAGTTCTTCAGTGTCCCATCCAATCTTCCACCCCAAAAACGGATGCAACCCTCTCATCCTCATAAAGTATTGTGTCAAAGCAATACTTTTGTAGTCTACAAAAAGTGACAGCAGAGTCATAGGAAAAGACATGATAGGCAGTGAAAGTCCAAGGAGTAACAGTAGCAGAAGAAATAGAACAGCTTCAAAGACTTGAACTTTCACACTTCAAGGACCTAACAGTGACAGGCAGAAATGATAGCAAATGTCCAGCGGAATAGATGCAAACTTTCTCAGCAGCATTTGGTAGAGCAGAGTGGTAAAGTCATAATCCTGCTAGCCAACAGTGGTTTCCTCTAGTGTTTCTCCAGAATTGCAGTTTTCACCTAACTTTAAAGTACTTTTAAAATGAAGCTTGAGCAAGCAATCTCCTTCCCACACCTTTAGCTATTGATTATTACTAACAGCACACTGAATTGTGAAATCTAGGGGGATTTCTCCTCCCTCTGCAGGCTCCCATGCTCCATGAGTGTTCCCAGAGATGCTTTTTGCAGGCAAAGGGGAGAAGGGTGTCTACAGAGGGTGGGAGAGAAAACTTTCATTCCACAGACTGCCTTCCATTGTTGGTTTTGTTCGTTATTTAATACATTTTCAGCCTGCCCTTCATTAACAAGCAAACAATAAAACTATACAAAAACTTCACTATTCCATAATACCAAGAAAATAAAATATATATTTTGTAACTAACATTGAGGGGTTTGGGTGTGTGTGTGTTACAATCAAGTAGAGTATAAATTTTATGAAATAAACAAGCAAATAAATTAAAAAAAATGCAGCAAAAAGAATAGCAAGAATAACAAGGTCCTTGGCCATAAAGCCCCACTTAGGTCTGCGAGAAAAAGTAGATATTCAGTTGGCAGTGAAAACTTTCGAGAGTTATCTTTGGTTCTAATCCAATATATTTTTGCACTGAAGAATTCAGCAGAGCTCAGAGGGCTTACGGAGTCCACATTTCCCCTACTAAGTATATGCAGATTTCCTCCCATATAACTTGGACTGAGAAACTCACATTTCTCCCACAGATCATAAGTTACCCTGAAGGTCTGCCTGATCTGTGGCATATACAGAAGTATTGATCATATTAAATTAGTGGACTGGAATTAAATATAGTGGAATATATTAGAAGTTACCATTATGAACACACGGACATGCATATATGACCCTCAGCTAGTAACCTCATCAAGGGGAGGGGTCAGGAGAATGCCACGACTAAGATTAGGGGTGGAGGGAGTGAAATATATTCTAATGTTTCTTCTTTCATAAGGAAAATTCTTCTGTTTAGTTTTTTACATACCAATTTGGTTTGAATTTACAATCAAGGGATACCATAGATTCATAAGAGTCAGCCAGGCAGATTCAGGGCTGCTCAAGCCTAATGGATACAAATGAATATGACAGACAATTTTTACAGAACACACAAAATTACACCTTAAACAGGTAGTTCTGCCTGTCACTGGAGTTTATCTTCTACCTCAGCTGGCTAACCAATTAAAAGTTAATACTTATGTACGAATGAAAAATCCCTCCGCTCTCCTCCAGATTTCTGCTTAGAGGTAATAATCTCCTGGATTGTGACATCAGTGTCTGCTGCTGTGGGGATTGATTGGCAATGACACAAATTAGAGATTAAGAGAGTGAATGATGCCAAAGGCAGCGTAGAATTACAGGAGACGACTTTGCCCCATATACCTGGACATTCACAAAAGTACAATAACAAGAGAGTGCTTGGGATACAGGAATCAGGACACCAGGGACATTTCTGTTAGGCAGCAGACGGCCAAAATAGTATCAAGGAACCATATCCCACAGCAGACTCTGGTCCCCACAATCCATTCTAGCAGAGATTACTGGATGCCACAACATTAGTTATACAATCAAGGACTCTTTTGGTAGCATGTGTTCTGGTGTGATATATGCCACAACAGCTGGTCAGCAGTTTATACAGGATAAATTGCACAGTCCCAGCATAAGAGAATGAATGGGCACAAATTTGACACTGTAAATGGGAATTCACAAAAACTACAGTAATGGAACATTTTGGTTTTCTTGCACACTGCTTTTGTATTTAAGCAGAAGCAAAACAGACTACAAATGGCAATTGCAGAAAGAGACTGCAGATTGAAAAGATTGTGTTTTGTGCTTTCTTTCACCTCATAGTTGCAAACATAGTAATATGTTGATTGCAGTCAGCTCCAAGCTTTAAGGACTGGGTGGGATTTAAAAAACAAACCAATAAACAACCACCAACTTCTGTAGGCAGACAGGGAACAATAACACTTCCAACTCTACAATTCTATGATTTTACAGCTTGATGCTAGGGAACAACTTTCCTCTGCCATCCACCTGAGCCCACTTGTGGCACAGCTGTGATGTCCAAAAGGCTGTTTTGCCACTTTTGCCTAACAGACAAGGGTCATCTTCTGTCCTCTTCTCTTCTTGGCTGAGTTCTTTTTGGCCTGATAGGTGCTGTGAATACTTATGCAAAGCTGTGCATGCCACTGTCAGAAGGAAAAGAAAGGATTTTTCTAGGGCAACTGGACAGCATTTCAGCAAGGTGGAAAACACTTCAGCAGTAGCACAGGTGGTGCTGAAGCCAATCAAGAGGATTGGGGCAATAATTTCCTGTCAAGGAAGTGCGTTGATACAACACATCTTCATCCTTGGGCATTACAATACAACCTCTTTGCTTTCCCCTTGTGTTTGTGTGTGTTTATGAGCTCTGTGGCATACAAGACCAGCACATACAACGATTTCAGAGAAGGCCTACCTCCTAAAATATTAATTCCTTCATTTCATATACCAAAGGACTTATATATAAATAGGAGAAAAATCATATGGAGGCATCTATGGGTTACACACAGATCATAGCCACAGCACTTTTGATAAGATCTCCATTAAGCAGGAAAGCGTAATTGTCCCCATAAGGAGTTCAATTCCTGTACACTGCAGCGCACAGTGCTTCCACGTACTCTATCCTGGCTCCTGTCTTTCTTCAGTTACTGTAAATCTTTTTAGAATAATGAATAATTGAAGATGGCATATTACATGAATGTTACTCCAACCATAGCTACAAAGCCACAGTTCCAATCTATTTCCCCCCGTTTTCTCCCTCCCTCCCCATATAATTACTCCCCCATTTTCATTCTATAGCAATTTTGCTTCAACTAAAGTCTGTGCTTTTCCTCATCTCAATGTGCACTGCTCAGGAAACAAGTGCGAAATCTGTGCTCCTATGTTTTTAAACATTATTATTATCACATTTCTGTACTGCCCCTCATAATGTAATAACAAACAAAAACAACACGCCTCCGCCCACAGTAGTAGTATAATAATAATAATAATAATAATAATAATAATAATAATAATAATAATAAATTTATTATTTATACCCCGCCCATCTGGCTGGGTTTCCCCAGCCACTCTGGGAGGCTTCCAACAGAAAAATAAAACACAGTAATCTATTAAACATTAAAAGCCTCCCTAAACAGGGCTGCCTTCAGATATCTTCTAAAAATCTGGTAGCTGTTTTTCTCTTTGACATCAGATGAGTGGGCGTTTCACAGAGCGGGAGCCACTACCGAGAAGGCCCTCTGCCTGGTTCCCTGCAACTTGGCTTCTCGGAATGAGGGAACCGCCAGAAGGCCCTCGGTACTGGACCTCAGTGTCCGGGCAGAACGATGGGGGTGGAGACGCTCCTTTCAGGTATATTGGACCGAGGCCAATTATTATTTCTGTAATAACTTCAGCAGGTTATTATTACCACTATGTCTACTTTGCACATTTATGTGCTAGGTGCTGTACAGGAAACATACACAGTACAGGTCATCCCAACAGGATTAACTATCTATAACCCATAACTAGAACAAAAAGGGAGGGGATACAAAGGTAAAGAATTGATAATGAAAAGTGGGGAGAGGAACTGGGAGGGAGCAGAATAGTCAAGGCAACATGCAGCCTGAACATTTATAGGCAACTACGAAGATTTTTATGAGCTTGGTGAAAATTCCAGAAGTGGGTGCATGGGTTCATCATGTTTTCACATGGAGGAAGACATGGAGTTAGAATGACAGAGAAGTGAGGAGGCAGCTGGTTGGGGTGACGAGAAGCAGTGCCTTTGCCATGATCGTTCAGCACAATAAGCCTTTCTTTTTGTATAGCTCACATGATTGGAAAGCAGCAGGGCCAGCCCAAGGCATGTTGCTGCCTGAGACAAAAGGCAAGATGATCCCCCTCTCAGTCCATTCCAGACAGAAGGAGGCTATACTGGTAGGTGCACCTTATGTCACTGGTGGGTTCTCAAATGCTCCTAAGGTGCCAATTGTGGAGAGCATGGGGCAGACCACGTGGCACACACAGCTCTGTCCTCCTGCACCTCACCTCTACTTGCTCACTGTGTACTCCCAGAAAAGTGTGTTTAGGATTGCAATCAAAGAGTCTGTTGTCATGCCATTAAAAAGGGCATTATGGCAAATTAAGTGCCACACCACAGTCAGGTCCATTCTCTCTGGAGGATCACAATTGACAGTGTGCTTGTTTAAAGAGTGAAGAAAAATAGCCCCAAACACACTGCATGGTTCACTACCATCTGGTTGGGTGAAGGTGGGACATCCATGACAGCTCCCAGGGGCAAATGCTGGTGCCCAGCCATTATTCCTTGGATCCAGATTAGCTAAGCATTAATAGGGTTGTAAATCACTGCCAAACCCAGGTGCAGAAAGGGTGAACGTTGAACCTCTTTTTGTATGCTGTAAAATGCATGCGGTACATGAAGGATGCTTGCCTGCTGTCTGCTGTATAAATATATTCACCGTTAACCCTGTTTCGGGTGATTTCAGTCCACAAAAAGAAAAGTAGTCGAAAACAGATGATAAGGCAATATGATAGATTGCAGATCTGTACCAGAAAAATGAGAAATAAAATTAGGCCAAAAGTCCAAGTCTGTAAACTTTTGTGATCCCACCATGTCATGCCCTGATTCAGTGGAAAGACAGATAGCTTTCCTCACACCAGGGTCAGACCTTTGGTTTGAGCAGCTCAATACTGTCTTCATCAGGGTTGGGGAACCTTTTCCAGTCCAAGGGCCATATTTTCTTTGGGACAGCCTTCTGAGGAGCTCTTGGCAGTGGTGGACAGGACCAGTGGCAGAAGTGAGAGGAGCAACAATTACAAATGTTACTTTCATACAGTAGGCTACTTTCCGCACACACCTCTTTATTCCCCATCTGGACAAGTAAGTTCCAAGCGAAGGCACTTGGGATGAAAAGCAGGGCCAGTGAGGGGTGTGGCCTAAGAAGAAGAGGTGTAACCTAGGAAGAGTTCTGAGCACCAGATAGAGAAGCCAGAAGGCCTGCGTTTGACCCCTGGCCTAAGTATCCCAGCCCTGTCCAGCAGCAGTTTCCCATGGTTTCAGACAAGTTCTTTTTGTAGTCTAAGTTGAAATGCTAAAGATTGACTCTAGAACTTTTTGTGTGTGTTCTACTGCTGAGTTATGGCCTTTACCAATAATTTAAAATTAATAACTTTCCCACATTAAGGACAACAAAAAGGGAAAGGGAGTCAAAGAACTGAGTACAATTTGACTCTGAAGTTCCAATGTGAACCACTGTTCTCTCTTGCAGTCTCAAAATTCAAAGTGCAGTTTTAAGTGTGTTGCCTTTGTTTTCTTGCCATCCAGTACACAATCAGGGAGCTTTCACTTTCTCCAGCAATCCCTGGATCTTGAGTACTCCAGTTCAGCACAAATTTGCCACTAAGGCTTCTGATAATTATAGTGCCACTGAACAATAAATAGCACACAGAAAGACTCGGTGGTTGTAGGAATGGCATGTACAATGACAGACACCATCTAAAGAAGGCATTCTTAGTGACAGATACGTCTGAAAGTCTAGTGAGTTTGCAGAGGGAGGGTTAAGAAAATCTTTCATGGGATGAATTTTGAATGAGAGCCAGGTAAGAATTGCTGGCACAGTAAATGGCTGAGCTGGCTTAATTCAAGAACAAGAAACAAAATAGCAACAGCTCTAGCATTCTCTTCAAGCACCCCAATATGAAAAGCACAATGTTCAATTGAGCTTGCGTGAAACATCTGGAGACACTTGCCCTGCAGGGCAAATCTTTGGTGTCTTCTGGATTTATTACTTCTTGCTTTTCTAATTTGTTGCAGTAATTTTGAAATACTGGTTAAAAGGAAATTTATCCAGATGACAATGTATTTCTTTCCATCTATACAATTCTAGTATTTTCCAGAATTTCTTGGGGGTTTTTCCAACTAGACTATCTTTTCTGTATTTGTTATTTAAATCCAATGTTTAAAACATGCAAAGTACTTCAAAAATAATAGGAGCAATCTTTTTCATATTTGATTGTGAAGGACATATCTGTAGAGTGTTTTATTAACCTTACAAAGGTTGGAAACTAACTAACAAAAAATGCAAACCCATTATTGCAATTCCTGGGTCTCTGTTTTCTAAGAAGTGCACAATTTTTTAAAATGTAGACAATCTGTATAGCCACCAGTGATGTTCAGTTCCCAAGGGCAAGCTATGCCTTGCACTTCAAAAGATTGTTCTGGATATGAGATTCTGGGTGCCATCTATCACAAACTGCTGTGGCATGTCCTTCATTAACACTCCTATGCTCAATCATAATGTCTGTGAATGACCAACACTCTAAATACTTCCCAGATTTGAGCAAGGTTTGTAATTTACATTCATGATGTAGCTGTCTACATTCATGCAGCAGTGGCTATAACTAAATGGAACTTTTACAAACAGATACCAGGACCAAATAAGAAGGGGTAGCTATTACCTTCATGTTCTGCTTCTCAGCACCCAGAAGAATTTGGTTGGATGCTGTTTGAAACAGAATGCTCAGCTAGTGGCCTGATCCAGCAAAGTATTTTTTATGTCTTAAGAGCAAGTGTTTCTTCCCAGTCTGGACCAGTGCACAGACTGATGAATTTTGCACCTGAAACTCCAGGTTCAAAATCCTTTTTGGCATAACCTCCTTGTGCCTCCTTGGGAAATGCATCTTTTCAACCCTACTTCCCTATCTGTGAAAAGCAAACAGCGGCCTACCTCACAGGAATTTTTTGATAGTAATGGAGATAAAGGGCAAACTCTAGTCGAAGTTAAGCACTTTCCATTCCACTGACATCAATGTAAGAGGTTGAATTGCATGCTTAGCGTTTCCATTTAAATCCATGAAATTCAAAAATGCTTAACTTACCTGGATTATGTGCAATACTGCATGCTAAAAAAAAGTTACCGTAGCTATTTACATGTCACAAGGCAACAACCATTAGGTTGCTGATGTCATTTTCATGGCCACTTCCATGGCCAATGAAGCCCTTTTCAAGCTGAAAATCAGCTTGCATCATCTAATGTGAGAGATGGTGCAGTGAGAAGCTGAAGAAAATTCTGGCTCACATACAGTTCCATTGCCTGCACATAAATGGGTTCTTTGGATCTCAGCCAAAATAATAATAAAACTGCTCCACCATGAGTACCAATCAGATGCACTCATCAAAGAACATTACTGGATGGGAGGGAGCTGCAATATTATAATCCTGACCTGTAATAGCCACTGTGTTTGTGGGCACACACATCTGAAATAATGCATGGGGGACAACAGTTTTGGGGTGGCAATTTGGAGCTGGGAAATGGAAGGCGAAGAAAGGGTCCCTCAATTCTTTTATGCTATCATCCTCCTTGAAACAGCTTTTCCTGTTCTATATCGGCCATCAAAGCATAGAGTCTGAGCCTCAGTTTTGATTACAGGCATTGTTTTCCTTTGAGTCCTTTCAGTGTTAAAATACCCTGTTTATCCACTGTTTAACACTATTATGTTGAGAAGAAGGAACATTTATATTGTTCTAAGCTAAACTGGATGGAAGGCAATCAGGAGAGAAGAAAGGTTTTGTTGGCCAGGGCCACATTTAATTGAAATCAGTGTAAACATGAGTTTGAAATTGTTAAATTAATCAATTACAGTGACTAACAGCTGAAGTAATTGCAGCAATAAAATATCTGTGGGACCTAGCCCAGGAAGAAAACTTCAAGATTTTCTAGTGCCAGAAACTGGGACAGACTGCCATGAAAAGGTAACAGGGACATAATAAGGAAATGCAAATTCTCTAATTTCTTTAGCAAAGGGGAACCATTATGGCTATGGACCACCTCCACTCCACTGCTTATGAATACCAGTTGCTAGAAATCTAAGAGGGGAGCATATTGTTGCACTCGGGTCCTGTTTTACAGACATCCTATAGGCATCTAATTGTTTGTTGTGGGAACAGGATGCTGGACTAGATAGGCCTTTGGCCAGATACACCATGGCTCTTATGTCCTCAGTCCACAAATGTTTCCCTTCACATTCTTTGCAGAATTACTTTCAATAAAAGATTAAGCAAGGATATTTTGTGAGCATAAGATTTCCTGTCAGAGCTAGATGGCCCATTCAGTGCCTTGCAACTCATGCCATTATTTATACTGGCACGGGTGTTGTACTGTACTGTATGTTCATTGGAATGTACTTATATAGGAAAGAGCACACACACAAACAAAAGGTAGCAACAGCGCCTATGCATAAAAGGTAAAGGGACCCCTGACCATTAGGTCCAGTCGTGACCGACTCTGGGGTTGCTGCACTCATCTTGCGTTATTGGCCGAGGGAGCCGGCGTACAGCTTCCGGGTCATGTGGCCAGCATGACTAAGCCGCTTCTTGTGAACCAGAGCAGCACACAGAAATGCCGTTTACCTTCCCGCCAGAGCGGTGCCTATTTATATACTTGCACTTTGACGTGCTTTCAATCTGCTGGGTTGGCAGGAGCTGGGACCGAGCAACAGGAGCTCACCCCGTCACGGGGATTCGAACCACCAACCTTCTGATCAGCAAGCCCTAGGCTCTGTGGTTTAACCCACAGTGCCACCCGCGTCCCAGCATAAATAGGTGGAATTCTAATCTAGCTTCAGCAGCCCTTGCACCTGATCTAAATTTGGTCCCCTCATTTGGGGAGATCCTTAGAGGATATAAATAGGTGCTCTAGCTGTTAGTTCCTGCTCTTTACATCCGTGAAATATTCGGCTGATACGTGTCTTTTTCTGATTCTGTCTCATTTAGAGTTCTGGGGGAGGAATTCATTCTCCTTCAGCAAATTTAAATGGCCCTCAGTTACCATGGTTACTCTGAAGACATTCAAAAACTGCCTGCATGATGCAACCAGCTGAAATGACTAGGCACAAAAATTGATGTCCCTGTGAAAAAAGGCTGCTTGTCCAGCACTTAAAAGCAAATGGCTTGGATAGCATCAACACTGTGGTTGTAATATTTACCTCCATGGCTCCAGGCTCCAGCTCAAAGACTTGCAGAGCTATCAAAATTAGCATTTCCCATTGCAGTCTAGCTGGTGACATTGAGCACAAGTGCTTTTGTTTCAACAAAGCCCAGTGTGTTAAGTTCACTCCTGTGAGGCTTTAAGACAATGATGAAATGCTATTCAAGAGAGCAGCAAACAATGGGCCATTATCTACCCATTCATCCGGCAAAGCAGACAAGAGGAAAGGTGTGTGTGTAGTAGGAAGGGGAAGCATTATTTGTATAGGAAATCATGTCACAAATTGCATGAGAAGCTGGGTGTAGAAACACTTTGTGCCTGCTGTCCTGCCATGCTCAGCAGGTCTTAGAGGGAAAAGCCATGGAGTTCCTTCTCCTCCCTTCATGTTTGCTACACCAGTTTAGACCCCCCCCCCAAAAGGGGGGGAAAGCAATTTTAGACACAAGAAAAGCAGTTACATTCATACAAATAACCTGCACTTTTTCTCTCCACAGCACAGCTATTCATGCACCCACTAGGTTGAATATTTTTAGCTTGATAAAACCCTGCTATTTTAATAATGATCTAAAGAAAGCAGTGGAGTAATATTTTTTCTAATGCATTTTAATTCACCACCTTTCTTGCGGCCTGATACTGAACGGCTTATTACTCTTCCCCCATATCATCTTGAACAAGGCAAAGCTTGCTGAACAAGATGTACCAGATGGATTCAGATATCTGATTTTCATTATACTGGGGGATTGACAACACTACTTAGAAGTCTAAAATCATTGAATAAATGTTGCTGTGTTTAAAATGGCATGGACAGCCTTCCTTCCTTTGTATACCAACAGCAGAGACTTCAAGATTTTGTGTTTTGCTTAACAGCAAAAAAACACTAATGTACTGAACATTCCCAGAGGGCATTGCAGTTTTAGGTCATAGGCCTGGTTCTCTTGATTGCTAGGAGACAGGACCATCTGCCCACCTCGCAATGCATCCCAAGATAGACTGGTCTTTCACATTTTGGAATGCAATGTACCACAAGCAGAGAGCAGGTGTACAAAGGTGCTTGCAAAGCAAATAGCACCAGATGTGTGCTGCAAGGGGGAGGGAGAAGGGGGGGAGAAAGAACCTCAGGATCACTGGTCAATCTGACCTAAAGGAAAATTCCTTTTGACTTAGCATGTCACAAATGCTACAGTTGACAGATTCCAAAGCATGAAGAAAGTCCCCCACTGAATCATTACAGAGCAAATGTCATTGGTCAGGGCACAACTCCTCACCTCCAAACATCTTCTCTGAGCCTGTTGAGGCAGCCCCTGATGCCTCAAATGAAATGGAAGAAAAGCAGATGGTACAAGAGAAAAAAGTTCTGAGTTCCAAGTCTAACAGCTCATCACAACATTCCCTAATGGCTCATTTGCTCAGGATTTGTTTTTCTCTGTGTTTGCCAATAAAGCAGATGTCATCAAGGCACCCAATGTGTATCCCTTCCATGCCACAGGACAACAATTTTCTGTTGTTCAAATGTGAGGCATGAACGGTTGCCAGGCTAGCTGCTTCCTGCCCACATCCAGTTTGTGATTGTACCCAGCCCAGCCATTCTCATCACCTTTCAAACAGCATACTAAAAAAGGATGTTTCCGCTACCTAGGGTTGCCATATTTCAAAAAGTAAAATTCCTGACACCTGCAAAGTTGTTGAGCTTTGTTGAGCCTTTTGGGAGGAACCTCCCCCAAAATAGTGATTTTAAGATTTTGGAGCTGTTTCCACTGCCTTCTCCATCACATTCCCATACATCCAGGTTTCCCCAGACATTTTCCCGTTCAGCAAAATTCCTCCCACACCATTTTTACACTAAAAAAACCAGGACACGTCAAGAGTTTCGCTGACATATGGCAATCCTAATGCTACCTCTTCTTATGGCCAGTGCTAGAAATTTATAAAAACAACCCTCTAGTTTACCCACATTTTTTTCCTTCCAAAATGTCTTCCAAAGGAGCCAAATACAACCATGGTTCTTCACTTTTGACTCCATGATCCATATTTTTTTTGGGGGGAGCATATATATATATATATATATATATATATATATATATATATATATATTGCTTTTTATTAGCTATATGTGAAGAGGTTGGGACATTTTTTTCTGAGTGAGCCTAAATCCACCCAGAATAAAATATCACACACACGTGTAAACAAAAATTTCACAACCACATAAATATCATCCAGGGATAGGGGCTCGGGGCAGAGAGAGAGAGAGAGAGAGAGAGAGAGAGAGAGAGAGAGAGAGAGAGAGAGACTAGAGAATGGCAGCAAAGTCTACTGTTGTTATTAGGTCTCTTCGTATTCTTTTTAAAGGGAAATGAAGTTGTGGGTATTGTTTATTCAAGTTCACTACAGCAATTTGTGTGTTGATGGCAGGGGGCAAGGCAAGCAAGGGGGGCATCTTGTTGGTGAGTTGTTGCTTCTTGTTTAAGCACTTAAACGCCTATATTCATATCAAATGTTCAAATCCTTTTTGCTTAAGAAAGAACAAGGTGGGAGGATGACTTACTTGTGTCAATAACATTTCTATAGTTATTGTAGGATATTTTTAAAAAAAATCACAAAATTGCTCGTATAATACATTGTTTATTTTTTAATCATTAAATCCAGATTCCATCCAAACATGGACATCTAAATATTGGTTGCTGTCTTCAATTTCTTTTGACATCCCCCACCCCTATCCTGAAATACCTTGCCTAATCTTGCACTGAATGTTGCATTACCCAACTAAGATCAGTTGATTAAAAAACAAAACAAACCACAGTAACGTAACTGGTTTACAGCTAATACATCTTGAGGTTTTGCATGATTCAAGGTTATTGTGCCTTTATCAGATGTGAAGGAGGCAGAAATTCACTAGGTTAAGCATTTCCTCATATGAAAATATCATTATTGGAAAAGCCTCATCTGTCAGATATCTTATTACTTGTGTGTGGTCCCGAATGGATTGTTTTTCTGTGTCTCCATGGTCCTTCATAGGAAAATAGTTTTCTAACCTTGCCTTACACTGAGCTGAGCAAAGAGAAAGCCCAAAGGGCAGGTAAGAAGCCACCTGACCTGGTCACAGGTTTCCTCACTATGACAAGATGTATGGTGTTTCTATTTAAATTATAGAAATTATTTCTAATTTTGGATGTATCCATAGGCATTAGCAGAGGCATATTTTATACCCTTTGTGCCATTTTCTGCAGTAAGGCAGAGGTCCTATATACACATTGAGTGCATTGGGCCCAAAAATTATGCACAGGGGGAAAAGAGGTGGGAACGTCCCGTTGTGTGAGAAGACTCTTTTCTGTGCATGCACCAACTTATTTGAAGAAGAAGAAGAAGAAGAGTTTGGATTTGATATCCCGCTTTATCACTACCCGAAGGAGTCTCAAAGTGGCTAACAATCTCCTTTCCCCTCCTCCCCCACAACAGACACTCTGTGAGGTGAGTGGGGCTGAGAGACTTCAAAGAAGTGTGACTAGCCCAAGGTCACCCAGCAGCTGCATGTGGAGGAGCAGAGACGAGAACCCGGCTTCCCAGATTACGGATCTACTGCTCTTAACCACTACACCACACTGGCTCACCACATTTGCATCTCACCCGTAACATTTCCATAAAATGCTAATAACAAAGGAGGAAAGAAAAGTGTGGACAACAGCAGTGAGTAAGATTGTGGTATTGTCTGTCATTATTCTCTGTTACCTGCTTTGAGCTTCAAGGCAGGAACTTAAACTGAGGCCGCTTCTGGGAACCCCAAGGTTCCTGTGAAGCTGTTAAAGTTCCTGCTTTCAAGCATGGGGGGAGTACTTGGGTGTTTTCTGTTATTGCCTTGAAGATTTGGAATAAATTCCCTGCTGGTGCATGGAGCTGTCATTCTCTGGTTGTTATCAGGAGAAAAATGTAAAACTTGTCTGTTTTCCAAGCATTTTTTAAAAGTGTGTTGTGCTGTGGTCCTGCCGTTTGCTTCACTTTAAAGGCTAGGTCTTGGAGCAGAATGTTATGTATATTTTTTTACTTGTTGGTTTTCTTTCTGCATTTTTATTTATGTTTGATATTTCGATTGTGTGTTACATAAAGAAAACTGGGTGATGTAGGATATAAATTTATACAATTAAAAATTAAAAAATAGCCTTGCCATGAACAAGATGTATGCAGTATTAGAGGCAGGCAGGCAGGCAGGAATTATTACCTCTGAAGAAAAAGTTTGCCTTACAAGGTCCAGTGGAGAGGAACAGATCAACAAAGGAACGGCCTTCAAATATTAAGCCATATGTCTAATAGAGCAGGCAAAAGAGCAGATCGATGTGCTTCCAGATGTGCAGCCTAAGATAAGAGTTGTTCAGTCTTTCACAAGGAACAGAAAAGGCATTGCAAATGGCAAAGGGTGATTCTGTCTTCCTATTCCATTTCCAGGAAAGTAATTGCTAAAGGTAAAAAGTCTGCAGTTTATTTCGGTAAGCCTGTTTGTTACCCATTGCTCTGCTCCCCCATCTGCCCCAAACCACAAATTTATCATCTGTATCATAATTTGGTCTCCAACAGCAAAGTTCCGAAGGAGCTGTTGCTTATAGCATTAATGGAGTTAGATAGGCAGGTGTTTTACGTATTTTTATTCAGCCCTGTGCCTGCAAGCAGCAGAACCCAAGGACTAAAAAAAAAAGTCCAGATCTACGTAGCACATGCAGCTTACAGCTTGGCAATATGCATGTTTATGTGGAAGAAAGTTTTCCTGTGTTCAGTGAAAGTTAAGTCTACACAGCACAGCAGCCTTCCTTAGTTCTTCTTAGCAAAAAAGGATATGCAAGCACTATGCCATGCTTTATCATCATGCATCATCATCAGCGCTGTGAATGCCCTGGCTGTCCTGCTCCTGTTGTTGTTTCAGCAAACAGAAGAAGACTGGTTAGGCTAAAGAACAAACATCAGGAAATCCTTGGTTGCTGGTCCATTTCTACCCCATAGAAAAGCAGATGACCATTGGCCACATCCATTTTCTGTGCCCTCTAAATCACTGAAACATGCTCAGTGCTTCGTCTCACGAGGGACCACACTGAGGAAGTCAACTAGCCAAATGACCCAGTGGAGAGAAAACAGAATTTCTTGAAAGAAAGCCCGTTCACATAATGAGACCCTGCTGGCCATGCAAAAACCATCTCTTAAATGTATATCAATCCATTTCCCTTACCCTAATGGCTGGATGTGGGCCTCTTGATTTGTACTGGAAAAGTAACATTGCAAATGCATCAGGCAGGGAACTGAGAACGAATGCACTGAACATATGCTGCTGTCTAGCTGTTTATGTTTCAGTATGTGGAAGGAAGCAGTTGTTTCAATAAATTTGAAATGCATTTCTGCCACCCTGAGATAAGAAAGTCAATACTGTTATTTAGATTACCAAGGAATGCAGGTACAACAACTTTATTTTCCAAATATGCAAGCTTAAAAATCAAGTCATACCAGTGCAGAAACTATTCTCTTATCAGCATCACATGCCGAACTTTTATACTTTGGTATAAAATTTGGTACGGTTTTTCTAGGCAAATACAATGCGGAAAG
Source organism: Zootoca vivipara (assembly GCF_965207765.1). NCBI lineage: Eukaryota > Metazoa > Chordata > Lepidosauria > Squamata > Lacertidae > Zootoca > Zootoca vivipara. The sequence goes on along the minus strand of NC_142582.1, from coordinate 60,528,553 downwards.
TATATATACACCAGGGGGGAAAGGAAGCACAATATTAATCATAGATGTGTATAGCATTTAAAGTTAGCACAGATACGGTAAGTTTTCAAACTTTATTGGGTTTTCAAGTCACTACTACAATAGTAATAATAAAAAACCACTTTGAAGAAAAACAAGGTGGCTCACAAAATTAAAACAAATATGAATACAACACAGAAAGCTAAAAACGCATAAAACATATAAAAGAATACTTTAAAAAATAAGTAAACTATAATAGAATTAAAATGAAATTAAAATAATACAGTAGTACCTTGGTTTGCGAACGCAATCCGTTCCGCGGAGGCGTTCCCTTGGCAAGGCATTCGCTCGCCGAAGGCATGCTTCTGAGCGTAGCACCGATAGAGTGCTTCTGCAGAGTGCTTCTGCACACACATGCGCTGCGCAGATCGCTTCTGCACATGTGCAAAGCACAGGTCGCTTCTGTGCATGCGCGAGCTGCGCAGATCACATCTGCGCATCCGACGCCATGGAACCCGGATGTAAACACTTCCAGGTCAGCAGCATTCATAAACGGAGGTTTTCGTAAACGGAGGTAGGCGTAAACCGAGGTTCCACTGTATAATAAAATGCAGATGGTAAAAACAGCACAGCACTATTAAAAGGCCTTCCCTTAAAAACAATCTTCATCTGCAACAGAATAGATCTTTATTGAATAGAACAGATCTTTATTGTCATTTTCTCCTTGCGGGAACAATGAAATTTCTCAGAAGGACAACAAGGAGGGAACCAGTTTAGCCTGTCTCGGAAGGGAGTTCCAAGGTCTGGGTGCAGCCACTGAGAATGCCCTATCCCACATTCCCACTAAACATGCCTGTGAGGGTGGCAGGACTGAGAGAAAGCCTCCCCTGAAGTTCTCAGAGCCTGAGCAAGTGCATAAGGGAGCCTGGGCCTAAACCATATAGGGCTTTCTAAGCCATAACCAGCAGTGTAATTTGTGCCCAGAAACAGTTGGGTAGCCTGTGGAGCTGTTGTAACAATGGAGCTCTATGCTCAATGGCATTCATAATTATGTAATGCAAAGGGCAAGAAAAGCATTCCTCTAAGTCCTCTTGAACTAGTGTACTCCAGTATGCCTATAAGAGGGTGGTTAAAGGGTATGGCTAATGTGGATTATTTATCTCTTGAGTATGCACCTTAAACAGTGCGACATATTCCCCCATTGGAAGTGAAAATATAGACAGAAGGAGCGATAGATTATCCTTAACAAAACAAAGAGAAGCAAACAATATTACCTGGTCTCGAGAGAAGGTGCCAAATGTGGATTGATTTAGAGAGGACATATCTGTGGGATTAGAGCTGTAAGTATCAAGGTTTGCCAGCCATTTGTGCGCTAAAAAGGCTGTTTTTGCAGCTCAAGCCAGCCGAATCTCAATAATACTTTTAGCCTCCATGATTCCTTCACAAGAGGTTTATGATTATGGCTTCAGGTTATAAAAGGAAAGGCCACACCAGTGACAGAGAAAATGAAACCCATACATGTTGCTATAGATTTAATGACCAAATCAGCCTTCCAGCACAATGCTTCAGTCAAGTTTATCCCAATGAGTCTAAACACTTATTCTGACACAAGACATACATAGGTCATTCCTGCTTGTACAGCTCCTGCAGCTGTAAAAGTAGCTGATAGTCAATCATATAGGATTTACCTCCAATGAGAGGTTTAGGCTGCAATCTTACTTAAAGGTAAAGGGGCCCCTGACCATCAGGTCCAGTCGTCCGACTCTGGGGTTCCGGCGCTCATCTCACTCTATAGGCCGAGGGAGCCAGCGTACAGCTTCCAGGTCATGTGGCCAGCATGACAAAGCTGCTTCTGGCGAACCAGAGCAGCACATGGAAATGCCGTTTACCTTCCTGCCAGAGCGGTCCCTATTTATCTACTTGCACTTTGATGTGCTTTTGAACTGCTAGGTAGGCAGGAGCTGGGACCGAGCAACGGGAGCTCACCCCGTTGCAGGGATTCGAACCACCAACCTTCTGATCAGCAAGCCCTAGACTCTGTGGTTTAACCCACAGCGCCACCTGGGTCCCTCCTGCAATCTTACTTACCTAGGAGTAAATGTCACTGAACACAATGGTGCTTACTTCTGAGTAGACATGTATGGGATTATATTGTTAAGAACACACCATGCACCACAGGGGTCACTTGAGCAGCATAGCAGACCACCTCTGGATTTTATTTCTATTACATAATTGTGTTGATGAATCTGCTAAGACTAAAATAATGTTTAAAGAAGGGAATGATAAAGTAAAGAAATTGAGCAAGTTGAAGAATATACATATTTAGGACAAAAAAAACAAAACCATACTGGGGAGAGAAATCAAACAGCAGAAATAAAAAGAAGAATAAAACCATCGTGGGCAGCCTTTGGAAAAGTCAGCTCCATATTGAAAAATAAAAAATATTTCCTTATGGAGAGATACGACTCAGGCCAATGAAATAAAACAATGCTACAATTTTAAAAGACCAAGGAGACAGCCACCTATGTGATGGATGGACAATCTAAAACTTGTGTGCTTCCTACAAAACTGTTGTAGGAAACAACACAATGGTGGAGGAAACTTGAAGAGTTCCAAAGAGCATCCAAAGATGGATGTAAGACACTGTAAAATAACAATAACAATAACAATAGCAGCAGCAGCAGCAGCAATAATTTCCAAGATTCAGAGCAATTATTTCCCACGTCTGTTATTACATAAGAATATAAAATGAGCCTTGTGGGTCAGAGCAAAGGTCCAGCATCCAACAGTGGCCTTTTACAGTGGCCCATACAGTGCAAAAAAAGACGTGGACTCTATTGCCACGGTTTATGCTTTCATAATTTGGTGATTTATATGCTACTCTGTGCTCTTCTTTTAAATAATCAAAGCAGTAATACAAAAGTTTAGTGAAACAAAGTAGCGGGGAAAGTATTTTTATTGTTATGTTCAATATACACTACCCTTGTTCACATATGTGACTGTTTAGGATTCAGGCTTTAGAGAGCTCTCTTTATAATAAACAAATTGGCTCCAGTAGCTTCTTCTAGAAGGTAGAAGAGGAGATTGGGGATCAACTATCCTACACCTGATCTTCATCTACAATTAATAACTGGTTGATGAGGTGAAAGTAGTACAGATCTTGGGGTTTGTGATACCAAGGAGAGAGGAAACTTCAGTATAGTCAGGCACACACTCAAAACTTTAGGAAAGCTGATTTCAACAAGTTTAAAGAAATACTGGGTGTGAGCCCATGGGTAGAAATACTCAGGGAGAAGGGGATTTCTTATCAGTGAGATATATGAATGCACAATCACAAACCATTCCAATGCACAAGAAAAAATGGGAGGAGTCTAAAGAAACCAGAGTGGCTGTGTAAGGAGCTTCCTCTACTCGTGTTAGGAAGACTTCCTTCTGAGTAGGCATACATAGGATTGTGCTGTTAGTCCATACAGAGACAACTACCCCATATTTCACTGAGTTGCTATCTAATAGCAATAATGCAAACACTACCATTATTATTAATTTATGCTGAAATAAAAGCCACTGGCTCCAATTGGTATCTAGATGGCAATGTTACCTACTTTAGTACAGAACAGCATATACCCTGAAGATTTGTCAAAAGTTGCATCCTGTTTACTAAACTCTGTTGTTGTTTCATCAGTGCAAACTAATGTGAGAAACAAGAAAGCTCTTCAATTCTGAATTCCATCAGTATAACCTGAGGCTGATACAATAAAACCTTAACATTTCAAATAATGCCACATTCAGCTATATTCTGGAAATCCTTCTGAACACGTTTCTCTCTCTCTCTCTCTCTCTCTCTCTCTCTCTGTGTGTGTGTGTGTATCCATTACAATAGTTCAGAGTTCAACTTAAAAGGTAAAAGAAAAAAACCCAAACCCCTCTAGGTTAACCATATATAATAGATACTTGCCCCTCTACCTATAAATATGCATAGTGTCTGATACCTATGAGGCAAGAAAGAGATGGCATCTCTATCTGTTGGAAATTATCCCATCATTTCAAGATGATGCAAGGAACAGGATCACTTCTGAATTTCTGATTTTCCTCCTTTCTTTCCAAAATGGCTAGAATCATTCCCCATTCCTCACCCCACCCCCCCTACACACACCCCTTCATCTTGGCTGTCGATTACAGAGGGAGGGCTCTTTGGTGCCCTGACAGTCCTGACAGTCTTCACAGTTACAGCTCATTAAAAAGAGTGCCAAGTGTGACACTTGTGCCTTCAAGCCTCCTCCCAGTTCCGACATTTCCCACACACCACATTTCCTAACCTTGCCTGGCAGCTCACCTTACTCTCCTGGGATTAGGTGCTTGTCAGTAATTGAGACTCCATTACACCATCCACTGGCAAAGAGCATAAAAATACCAAGTTAAAAACCCTCCTACCTTTTCCATATATTAACTCACCGGATGAGAGAAAAATCATGAATGCCAAACCCATGGATCAATAACTCACCCCAAAGTGCACCAGTGTCATCAGCTTTTCCATTGTCTGCTTTGGAGAAGATCCATTACAATAAAAAATACCTTGTGTCTCTCTCTCACACACTGCATCATTGTGTTTGGCTCATTTTAAGACACCCTTTACAGTTACCTTTTCTGTAGTGGTAGCTCTACGATTGCTCCCACACTGATAAGGGGCTCCTACTCTGCTCCCTCTCCTTCCTTTGGTTACGTAGCATCATCCCACCAACAACCCCCTGGCTCTGAGACTTCCTTCCTTCCTTGGGGGCCCCCTATATGGTACCCCCCCACTCCTCTGCATACAGCAAGTCCCTAACACCTGCTCTGGAGGGTTGCGAGACCAGTGCCTGGGGGGAAGGAGAGTGGAAATTGTTCCAACAGGGCAGCAGAAATGCTTGCACTGACAGAACGATTTCTTTATTGCTACATTGAATTCCACCCACAGTCTTTTTTTTAAAAAAATAATAATCTTTTTTGGTATATAACATCATTTGGAAATGGAAAAAAGATAAGAGTTTTTAAAAAAACCTGAACCTCCAAATAAACTGCTTAAAGAGGATTTTCTTGTGAGAAGTTTAAACGATTATAATTGTTGTGCTCCTATCTCTGAGAGTTTGCAAGGAAGGATGAAAAATATTACAGGATGAGAGAGAGTACAGCTCCTACAGATCTAAAGAAAACACCTATTTTGCAACCAGAACTTCAAACGAATCTAGCACATCCATTCTTCCTTCACCTAGGTCTGCACTACAGTGTAAGGCAAGGCTAAATGCAGATGTTTGTGAGTTCTCCAGCATGCATGTGCAGGGGAAGGGGGAAGAGGAGGAGAATCTGAGTAGGAAAGGCCGGCTAGGGATGTGGCTGGGGCTGTACCTTGCCTGCGACTGATGGTTCCCCACCCTTGGTCTACAGGAAGTGGAGCATACTGTATATTATATGACAAGCTTAGCTGGTCTCTAAGGTGCTACTGGAAGGAATATATATATATATATATATATATATATATATATATATATATATATATATATATATACACAGTAAGTGAATGCTTTGTACTGGATGTTCATACTACCAAAATTCCTCTCCCACCCTAACTCATGCAAAAACTACCTGTTCGACTTAATTCTGAGGTGGGGAACCTTCTTCAGGCCAAAGGCCATATTCCCTTACTTGTAACCTTTGGCAGGGGTGTGGAGGACCAGAGGCAAAAGTAATGGATGTGACCACATTCCAACCACATAAAAGTCTCTATTCAGGCAAGCCATAGGCACTGCTACAGTTAAACTCTCTGTCTGTGGAGGGGAAGCATCAGAACTGGTGAGGGGTGTGGGCCAGAAAGAGTGACCCAGAGCGTCACATTTGGTCCTTCACACCTGTTTTATTCACTGAATAAAATAAAGTACTATTACCAGACCTGCAGCTATTTCACTGAAAGCAATAGTCATACATCCATTGCTTGTTAAGAGCCACAAGTGTACCTCAATCAGAGTGCTGGAAGCAAGAATTCAGGAGAATTCATACATTTAATATGTATGATATTCCAATGTGAACATATATATAAATATATATATTCTTGAGATTACCTACAGCAAGAATGAATCAGAACAGAAAGTCAGAGTCATTTAAACCTGAAGCTGTGGCCATCTGCTTCCTCCCCGCTTTCAGTCTGTGAGCAGGAGGCAAAATTCAGAACCTGAATCTTGCCAAAGGCTTCCTTCATAAAATCATCCAGGATTTCCTTGTTCAAAGACAGATCTACCTACTGACCTACCTACTGACCAGGCAAGTGGATTCTTAAAGAGATAGGAGTCTAGGCTGGTTTGTGGAAAGAAACTTCAGCAGCACTGATTCTTCAACCATTCAAAGGATAGCCAAAGCTCAGAGAGAAGCACATTTGCTTCCCTTAAGCAGCAACTTATATCTTCTGAGGAAGGCTCAGAAATATAGGTTTAAGATCTTATAAAGTACTACTAGTAATACAGCAAGTTTTTTTAAAAAAACAACAAATAAATAAATAAATTCGTCTTTTTAATATCTAATATATGTGACTTTACAACTCATAAAGGGAATTTGAGGCAGCTCACCAACAAACTTAGCTAAACCAAACAAAAATTGAACTGCAGTGACAATTAATGTAGGTTTATAATTAGACTTTGGTTTTTTTTTAAAAAAAATACACTGCCTGTACAAAGTGTTACTACAAGTTTGATTTCAGCACAAAACCTCATACAACTTAAATTTAAATTGTGGATATTGAAGTGAAGTGATGTTAAATGTTTTACTATACCAGTAGCTATAGTCGCAACATATAGGAAGCCTATGAGCCTGATTTGCTAGGCTTCCTGATGGCCCACAGGTATCTCAATGAGCGTACAGTTGTATGCACATAGATTCTATGCCAGCCTTCCCAACCTGGTGCCTTCTGGACATTTTGGGCTATGATGCTACTCATACATGATTAGTGGCCATGCTGGCTGGGACTGATGGGAGTTGCAGTCCAAAACATCTGGAGGATGCCAGGTTGGAGAAAGGTGTTCAATGCAGTCATTCAGCTGATTGTGTGGCAGTCAGGGATGGTAGCAGTACATGTGATGCTGCCCCCAGCCCCAGCTGCCATTCTATTAATTCATCATAACATCTGCAAATGGCCAAAGTGTTAACGAGTTCTTGACAAGAATGCTTGTCAGCTTTGCCTGATAATTCCCGATGCCCTATTTTCTTTGAGAAAACCCTTTCCAATCTTTGTTTTGAAGCTAAACGATAAGGCTAAGGTAGTGATTTCAGACATCTGCTGGCTACCTCCCATCTGAGACACACATGACTGGGATAATGCCTTAAAGTAGTTTACAAGTGTTTGGTGAGAATTAGCCTCAGAACAGTCAGACACTATTTGACTTCAACTGAGCCTGAATTTTGTCTAGTGACTACTCAGCTGCAGAGCTCTGTTTCACACGTCTTGTTAAAAAAAGTATTTAAGCACAGTTAATTTAATTGTGCTTATACTTTTTCTGCTTGCAAAACATTATCATGTCCCAATACACAAACGAGGAGTTATAAATATTCCAGTATATGTATATGTATGTTTTCTATCTTATTGCATAAAAATTAGGCTCTCATTTTCAATTTGGAATAGCACCAGTTGATCTTATTTGATTTTTTTATTAGCTTTCCTTTATGCCTCAGCTCAATATTTTTAAATTAGCACAATTCAATATTGTGATTCAATTCAATAACAATTTGGTATTTCAATGAAACAAATGGTTTTTACTCCATGTTCTAATTTACTATGCCAGACCTCCTCCCTTTTGCAATTAATATTATGTTTATTGTGATCTAGATCAATAAAGAATAAATGGACAGTTTTCAATTGGAACTCAATGATACGCTGAGTTACAACCTAACCCACAATGAAGTTGAGTTGAAGTACTTGGACCAAAATGACAACTGAAGTAGAGGGATAACTACATCAATTAATAGAATTTTGACTGAACGGAAGGGCCCTTAATAAGGAGAGTAAAAGGGATTCTACATGCCTCAATGATGCAGCTTTATCACAGCAAGCAGCTTAGGCACTCTGTATCTTGTTCAAAATGAAGAGTGAAACCATTTGCTGTCTCTTCTCCCTTTGAGCCAATGCACCTGAGCAGGCTTCATGGTGGGCTACCATCTGGCTATTCCTGGATACATCTATGCCAGCAGAGACCTAAGTGTCCTCTGTGAATAGAAGTGCCTTTCATCAGCTTTCTCTGGTTTGCCAGCTATGACCATTCCTGAACAGGGATAGTCTTAGCACTGTAGTCCCTGTGTTGGTAAACCTTGAGGCTGGATAACTGCAATGCATTCTATGTGAGGCTGCCCTTGAGCCTGGTTCAGAAGCTCCAGCTGCAACAAAATGAGGCAGCCAGACTGCTGGCGATAGGACACGTGACCTGGCTGACAACACGTGACACCATTAAAACATCTGCACTGGCTGCTTCTCTGCTACCGAGCCAGGTTCAGTGTCCTTATATTACAAATCCCTGAAAAAGTTAGGCCCGGGGTACCTTAGGGGCTTCCAGAACCCTTATATCCCAGCTTGATCACTGAAATCATCTGCAGGAACATCATTGCTCATTCCCTGGCTTGACAAGGCTCATCTGAGAGCAACAAGAAACCAAGTCTTTAGAGTCATTGGGCCAGTCCCATGGAATACTCTGCTAATAGAGATTCAGCAGGTAACTTCTGCTTCAACCTTTAAATGTCTGCTGAAAACTTTTCTATCCTGCCAGGCTGATGCAGGCTATTAATAGGTGATTTCCATTTTTTAATAATAATAATAATAATAATAATAATAATAATAATAATAATAATAATAATATGGTTCTTATGGTATAGTTTTATGTATGACTGTTGTAAACCACTCTGATTTTTTTAAAAAATGAATACAGGTATATAAATATTTTTTATATAAATAAAATAAACAGGAGGTTGGTTATAGCACTGTAAGATCAGAAACGAAACAAAACAGATGGAGCTCACTGCAACGAATGGCTTTATGGAAATCTCTGTGTACATTAAAGAGAATTTCCAATTGGAAGCCAAAAATAAATGGAACCCTGCCTGCATTAAATGGCACCGTAGGAAATATGTTGGTCTGCTGTAAAATAACAAATAACTAGCCAGATACAATGACAACAATATTTCAATACAAACATACATAAAAACCTATGTCCCCATCACTCATGCTACATTATATGTAGGGGGGAAATGCACGCCACATAGGGAAAACATGAGAAAAAGGAAGCAGGATTGGATAAATTGGGGGTGGGGAGGTAATTCAGTTCAGCAATTGACTTTGTTCTTCCTTCCTTCCTTCCATCCATCCCTCCCCCTCCCCCCCTCCTTAGTCATCCACCATGAAATAAGCTTGTTAATTGCTCTGTAACCAAAGCAGCCTTTCCCTCCAATTGACTGAGAAGGCAATGCTACTGTCTAGGGATTACAGGCCCTATGGTGACAGTTTTAATTCTGGCCAGAGTGGAGAAGTCAATAAATCGTTCTTGCAGAAGTCGTTACTGACCCTGAGCAAGGCCTGGGAGAAGAGAAGCAATCTCCATCTACTGGAAAATTATATATCTCCACAACCCCAAAGCAAACAAATAAAAACCGAAGAAAAGAATACCATTTCAGAGATAGGAGGAAAGCAATCTCCCTCTCTTTGTGTGACTTGTGTCTACAGAGAAGTAACTAGATGCAGGGTAAAACAACAACAAGGTGGGATACATTAGTATATTACTCTGTATTAGTCACAATTAAAGTAATCTAACACAGAGAGGCAACTGTATAGCAGTAAAATGAATGAAGGTTCCACCATTGAATATCATATTCATTTGTGAGGGTTCTACACACCCACAACCTGATCCCATGAGGTCAACCTGAAAGGGGGCTTAAAGCCTATTTATAAAGCAATGCAGATGATTGAATAAAATGTAACTCTTCATTAGAGGCAATTACTGTAGCCATGTGCCCTAATTTACAGATGATAACCCTCTATTTGAAGGACTGTCCAGCTAGCACCTGGACAAGCTAATCAGACCTGTCCAGACAGAGCTTCCCAGTATGGTAAGATGTACTGTATTTTTTTAAAAAAAAATTAGCAATTATTTCTACATTTGCATATATACATATAAATTAGCCCATTCAGATTTTATGCAAATCTTATTTCTCCTTTGTGATACATTTTTGTCATACATTTTTGGTGATACATTTCCTCTTTTGGGACAATGCATATATGGCCATCTTAGAGGCATGACCATTTTACATATTCCGCATAGTTGGTGTATCCTGCATGATACATTTTCTCCTTTTAACAACTCTTGAGGTTCACTCAATTTAGTTTGTTGAGCTTGTCCAGTTATATTTCCCCATCTTTTCCCCACACTGGAGTTTACAAAGCCTGAAATCCTGGATATTTCAAGAGATCAAGTGGGTTGCTAGCTAGTAGCTTAACTGAAGAATCATTCAATATCATGTTTCCTTCAAAGGATGGATTCTGCTCAGTGTTCTAAAATCCAGAATTGATTTAAAAGCCAGGATACACTATATGAATGAAAACATGTGATTCATTCCCTCAATTTATGAAGAAGTAACTCATACAACTTAAGCAGAAGCACAAGCTTTTAAATCCCAAACATAAATGTTAGTATTACACTGCTATTCCACATATGGTGGAGCACCAGAGTCCATTATGTACAACAGTGCCAGCATCCACACTTAATACCTTGACTACTAGATTACAACTAGCTTAGCAATGCCACCACATTCAAACCTAACAAGGAATGGTGATAGAGCCCTTTAAGCCAGTGTTTCCCAGACTCTGTGTCACAACCCACAAGTGGGTCACGAAGTCTGTGCAAGTAGATCAGACTTTATAAGTAAATCCAAAATAATTATTGGTTGTAACCCTTAACCAAAATGAGGAATACCTCTTATAACTTTTTGTTTTGTTAGCATATTGCTGTTTTAGACAGTTGGAACTGAGCATCAGAAAGGCTCAAGACTTCCATTTTAACACTTGTGAACTACTCTTGGGTGGTTTGCAGCAGATGTGGTAAATGCCCACCCCAAAGTAACCTCACAAGGAGATCCCTTTAATGACCAACACAATATGCCTCCGATGTGCTGACTTTGGAACCTGCACATCAGAGATAAGCTGCAATGAAACTGTGAATAACTTTGTAGGTACTATAGATGTTTCAAAAAATTCTACATTAATAGGAGTGTTAAGCAACTTTTTGCTTGGATACCTCAAGTAATGGTTGCAGTTAAAATGAACAAAACCAACAGCTGATAAAGACCTAAGGTCCGAAATTCATGTGACACTAAATTAGTAGGTGACCATACCAAGTAAATTTGGACTAGGCTGCCATATCGAAAAGTTTCAGAATCACTGCTCTAAGCATCTCTCTGTAAAGCCAGTTTTCTGCTCACAAAAAAGGGGCAGTTTTGTGTGCTCCAGCATACACAGCAATTATTGGAACTCTAAGCTAGCCGTAGCAAACACAGAACCACTGTAATTGTAGACATATACTTTTAAAGTTTATCACCTTTCAAGAATATAGATTTGTCATTTATTATTAAACCCCTGTACAATAGAAAATGGAGGTTCAATGTTACATCTCTACATCAAGCACTAAGAAGATTTATTCTCCAGTATCCAAATTCCAGGCCATCCCACTTATAATTTATGTTGTTATGCTAATTAGCTCATTTTCTGGTCATGATTTGTTATATCAAATCCTATGTCATGTATTACACCGAGATGGTGCAAACACAGCATTCTGGCCTATATCCAGTGTAGGGTCTATAAAGTTCCCTCTTGGTCATCAATTATCTGATCGATCAAGTTAAAACAAGTTGCCAACAGGTGTGGACTTTGGTAATATGGCGCTCTGAGTGAGGACAAAATTTGGCATCCACCCGTACCCCCACCACAATATTCTTATTTTCATAATAATGGAAATTTCAAAGAATTTCAAAACTAAGATAACCAATTAGTCCTAGGGAGCACAGCAACTGGAGGATCAGAACCCCCAGAACAGCATTGGGGGGGGGGTCATTCCATCTGGCAAGTTGTTAATACTTGCACTGATGGGATGTTCACCATAATATGACATTGAATTCCACCTTATGTCTTTATTCTTATGGATAAATGCCAAAGGTATGAGAATTATCACCAGGTTCATAAAGCAGAAAGTAGCAACTGGAAGCACAAACTACTACAGTATTCCATGAAGCCAATTTTTGACAATGCCTAGGCACTGTGCATCAATTATGCAGGTCTCTATTACAGAACGCTTAAAGATATGTGTATGCTTTTGCATTGTCAGCATGATGCACAATTAATTCAATTGCAGTTAATCCGCACACAATGGGAAATAATGATCCTAACTTGGAATTCAAAGATACTTCATTTCCACTTTTGCAGTTAAAGATCCTGAAAACATATGATGCCACAACTCTTCTTCATTAGGGATTTCTAAGCAGAAGCTGAATGTGCACCTAATAGGGAATTTGTGACAGGGCCTGATTTAAAAGTGATGCCAGGTAAGCATGATGAACCCAACAAGTGACATTTCTCTCAGACAGCTTAAGATTTAAACCTGATCTTCAGGTGTGCCTTGTTAGCATACCAGCACAGTGTCTACCTGGGTGACAGATGCCTGAGTTGTGCAGGTGAGTCAACTAGAGTTAAACAAGGCACTGGACACGCAGTGCCATACATCAGGAAAATTCCTGACATGTCCTGGTAAAACCGGATGTACGGCAACGTGATAGAAAAAGCAGTGGGTGTCAGGAATTTTACTTTTTGAAATATAGCAACCCTCTGCAGAAGGATGAACTGGTAAGTTTTTCTTACACACCTTGTCAGATTTAAAGTGGCCTCAATAAGCATTTTAACCAAAGCAAAGAGCTCTTTAATTGGACCTCAATTGAACTTGAATGAGGGGAGAGCTTTGTTAGTGTTTCCACTGGTGTACAGAGATTAAACAAACCTTTGCAAATGAGTAAAGCCAATGCTGATGATTTTTCGGCTTTCTCCATTAAAATATGGCCTCCACAATGTACAGTGTCTTATAGAAACTGATGCGTTTCATACACAACAAATGTTAAGGCCACAAAATAGTTCATTGCATTCCCCCTCCCCTTGATAGAGGGGTTGTGAGAATGAAAAGAAAGGAAGGCATATATGACATAACACAAAAATGAAGAGGAAGAAAAGGCCTTTTATAATAAGGCTAATGCTTACTTTTAAAAAAAAGGGAGGGGGCAAGAAACCATGCTGTTACAAGTAATGCAACCTATTCAATCTTTCTATAAATTTTACAATGCAATTTTCAGTTCTTCCCTGTCTTTTATGGTTCCCAGGGTTTAAAAAAGTGCCATTTCCTCATTTTGCAGGAAAATGTGAGCAATCTTTACTACTAGAGTGCAATTGTGCTGCTATAATGCTGCCCTGTTCACTCTTAAAGGGATATTCCAGTGGTATATAATGGATATTCTAATCACTATCTTTAACTACCTAAAAAAGAGACAAGGTACTGTGGAAAAATGTGCCTCAGATATTTAAATATATTTAGCAAGCAACTAAGCAAGCAACTACTAAGCAAGCCACATCTTAACATGTTGATGATGTAGAGCGGGAAGGAGAATAACATTCCAGTTCTGCTCATGCTTTCAAAGAGGATTTACGTGGTGTTATATTTTTTAACTGGTGATTAATTGACCCAGGTGGCGCTGTGGTTAAACCACTGAGCCTAGGGCTTGCTGATCAGAAGGTCGGCGGTTCGAATCCCTGTGATGGGGTGAGCTCCCGTTGCTTGGTCCCAGCTCCTGCCAACCTAGCAGTTCGAAAGCACGTAAAAATGCAAGTAGATAAATAGGAACCGCTACAGCGGGAAGGTAAACGGCGTTTCCATGTGCTGCTCTGGTTTGCCAGAAGCGGCTTTGCCATGCTGGCCACATGACCTGGAAGCTGTACGCCGGCTCCCTCGGCCAATAATGCGAGATGAGCGCGCAACCCCAGAGTCGGTCACGACTGGACCTAATGGTCAGGGGTCCCTTTACCTTTACCTTTTTAATTAAACAATGTACTTTAAAGCACCAATTCAATCACCAACCCTTGATACTGCACTCTGGTGGTCACATTAACTGCAGTAAGAGTACTCTAGAGTAAATGGTTAGGACTGCAAACTTCAGCTGATGAAGGCTGCAATCCTAGTCTCACACATTTGGGGGTCCATCCCAGTAAACCCAGCTGAATTTGCTTATGGGGAAATGCACAGAGAATCAAACATGCTCACCTAGTGGTCAGCAATAGTGTTCAACTTCTGAAAAACCTTTGGGGCATTTTTCATATGCGGGGGCACCATATAAACATATAATCACTGATACTCATTGAACCAAAGAACACGAACTCAGGTGGTTCTCAAAGGACAGGAAGGACACAATGGTTGCTGCTTCTAGATTACAAAAAGAAACAAATTTTATCTTTGTGGTTATACTAGCCTTTTAGGAAACAAACACTGCAAGTTTAAAACAACAAAAATGCAAATCTAGAAGACAGAGAACAGTGTTCATGGATACAGTGCCCCCAAAAAGGACTTGAGACATGTTGCGGCAAATGGAAAAAGTTCCACTGAGAGATTCCGGGGGGGGGGGGGGCAATGGAGAAGAAAGAGTACTGCTCCCTTCAAACGAACAAGAGCATCAGAGGAAGTTGTAATGGCCGTCAGGCACCTGAAGAGCAACAAAAGCCTGATCTTCACCTTCCCTCCTTGTTCCAGGCACACCTCAAATCTCTCTTTCCATCTCTTTCCTGCCTCGTTACAACCCAGGTAGGAAGGCAATTCAAATATCCATCTACTCTTTTCCTATGCCACTGCTATTGTTGCTGCCACAAGGAGAAGAGGGGCCCCCTCTGAGGGGGAGGAATTCCTAATGTGGCGAAATCCCATTTTTTATCTTAGAATAACAATTGTAGGATTGTGGCTTCAAAATTTCAGTTGTCTCAAGAAGCCTTAAGTGGGAGCAGTAGTGTAATGAAGTAGATTTCACCAACTAAGGAAAAGTATGGACTACTATTTTCAGCCATGTGCTTCTCCCTCCCCCCCATACCCCATGTTTTCAGAGAGAAAGGGAGAAACGAGAAAGGGCATGTTATGGCAAATATGGGAAACCTGTGGCCTTCCACAGGGTTGGTCTTGTCCCCTGATCATTATGCTGGCTGTGGCTGATGGAAGTTGAAGCTGAACAGTTACTGGAGAGTACAGGTTCCCTGACCTTGCCTTAGGCCCAAACTACAGTACATAGGATATGGAAGATTTGTCACTTGATCTCCCAAGACTCATCCATACCCACACATAAGTTACTGCTGAACGCATTTGGATTGGGATGAAGGCATCCCCAAACTGCGGCCCTCCAGATGTTTTGGCCTACAACTCCCATGATCCCTAGCTGACAGGGCCATTGGTCGGGGAAGATGGGAATTGTAGTCCAAAACATTTGGAGGGCAGAAGTTTGGGGGTGCCTGGTTTAACCCTTTATCCATTTTTGGCTAATTGCTCAATGCAAATCCCACTCTGGAGTTGCTCTTGCCCAGAAAGGGAAAACACACAGGCAAAGTATGAACTCCAGTATGTTTTTTGCTCTCCACCATCAACAGCAGTCACAGGAGAGAGAGAGAGAGAGAGAGAGAGAGAGAGAGAGAGAGAGAGAGAGAGAGAGAGAGAGAGAGAGAGAGAGAATTGCATTGGGGATTCTGTCACAAGGGGAAAGGGCTAACCTATCTCCCCCTGCATCATTGATTTGATACAAACCGCCTCTCCTTTTAGGAAAAGGGAGAGAAATATCAGTTAATGATATTGGGAATAATGCTTAGTTTGGCTCTTAAAAGAACACTGGTGCTTACTGCAGGAATATGCTTTTTAAAAGTGGGTTTCAATTACAGCTTAACCAAATTCCCCTTCCCCTTCCACAGAACCATTAGTCTCCCAAAAAATGAAAGTCTTTTCAAATACTTTTCTGAGGGGTAGGGAGAAATGTTTCATATTTTTCAGGAGGGGGGTTACTGTAGCAGAGGGTTGCTTCAAGTGGATGTGGGGTTGCAAAAAACAGTAATAACTTTGCAGCATTCCCAATTGAGAATAGGCCAATCTTGGTTAAAAGGTTTTTTTTTAAAAAAAAAAGTTGACTGGCCAGCTGGCCCCCAAAAAGTCTAGACTGAATTCTTTGACCCAATGCTTGTTTTAATTAGTCTAGTAAAACTTTATTGAGGTGAGGCATATCCTCTCATTACTCTGAGGCTATTCAATTTTCTTTTATCCTTTTCACTCATTCCTTCAGGTCACTCTGCCAGTGTCCTTTTAACAAGTTGAGCTTTCTTTACACTATTCTCCCGCAAGGCCAGAGGTGCTTTTAATTCAATCTTCAGGACATATAAATCAATCTCTGGATTGTGCCACGTCAAGGGAGCAACCCTTTTCAGAGTGCAGCTAGTCATATATGTCTCCGGTGTGTGTTATGTGAAATATCTTCTTTAATTCTGTAGGTGTCAGTATTTAATCCTAGCACTGGCAGCAAACATAACTCACTTTCTTGTGAAAACAGGGGAGAAGAAGAATATTTTCTCTTTTATAGACTCCATGGCAGATATCCTAATACACAGTGGGCCATCAAAGCACTGATCTAGGGAGAATGGATTTGGCCCACATTCTCTACAAAATTAGGTGTGAGGAACCTCAGTTTCATGCCTGCTTCTGAAGCTATTTTATTGTCTCTGTCCATTGCCACGCAGCATCATATTTGCTCCAAAAATCATTCCACGTAGATGTAAATGCATTTTCAGCTTAAGTGTTTCCTTCCATTTTTGTAATGTAAATTGTGGGAGCACCTCTGAGACATACTTCTTTTTAGGAAACAAATATGTTTGTACAAAGCCAGACATGTTTAGGATAGTGATTTAGAGGGGAAAGGTACTATTAGATCGTAGTGCTGGGATTTAACAACTTTGCCATCTATTCTGATCCTAAACATTTGGACCTATAGAGATCAGTACTACATTACACTGCAAAGGCTTCCAATTCACCCTCCCCACCATGAAGAGTGCTACATAAATATAAGGCCATTAACATTAAGGTCATTAACATGCTTCTCTCTGAGTTGCGGAGTTCAATAGGACTTGTATATATTTATTCACAGAGAACAGGTTTATCCATTAAGAAGAGTATAAAGACCATGATTATCTCCACTCAGGAGACCAGTTTTATTTCATTATCAGACACCTCCTAAATGCATTCGCCTATGCAACAGAGTAGGGATCAATCACTACATAGTAAACATGTTCTTTTAAAAACAAGATTTATTCTCTTATCAGTGACTGTTTCTAGTTATTCTCTTCTTCTTCTTCAAATAGCAAATGGTGTTTGCCAGCAATTTTTACTCCAAACAAGGAAACATGGAGCTTTCACAAGTTATACTAATAACATTTTGGTCTTACATTTTGGGAAATAAACAAGAGATTGTAAATTAGGGTTATGTTTCATGTCATACCTTCTGAAATATTGTTTGAGCTGCTACTGCAAAGGATGGATGGTAACCCCTTCTCCTTCTGACATACCTCCCTCCCTCAACACTTCCCAGCCTCCTCACTCTCACCCAGGGCCCAAACAAGCTCATAGAATACCATACCCTCCAACATTTCTCCCGTGAAAATAGGGACATACTAAGGAAAAGCGGGGCATTCTAGGATCAAATCAGAAACTGGGACAGCTTCTCTAAATCAGGGACGTCCCTGGAAAATAGGGACATGGAGGGTCTGGCTCACCCCCAAATCTCTTACAACAAAGAGAACCTGCCAACCTCATCCTAGTCTCTCATTCTAGGCAGGTTTATGGGCAGGCATCAAGGACTGAGGGAACAGCCTCAGGCTGCTCACTGCTACCGTAGCTACGTCCCATTCATCAATCAATCAGCAGCACTCCACATGAAAAGCAGGCTAATGAGTTTCCCATGTGGGGCCAATGATGGCAAAGAGGGATCCCTCCGCAGCACTTAAATGACAACTCTATATACATTATATGAACTATAAAAAAAACATACGAAAGAGATTATTTTATTCACTGGCCTGCAAAGGAGGAGCTGTAAATGGCAACAAAACCATGGAAAGTGTGGTCAGGCTTCAGTAAGAGAAAGATACTGACAAGGGGAACCTTAGTCCTGGCAAAGGGCTGAGATTGTGCCCTTGGATTGGTGCAAGGCACAACTTGCATCCTTATGCCCGAGCCTAGTAGTTGCTATGAATGCATCATAGTTTATGAGACCAGAAAATACTTCACAAATCCCATTAGGCCTTCTTTCACATACTGTTGGGTCTCTTGTTAACTACTGCTTACATCAAAGGTGACTAACCTGCTGCTCTCCAGCTGCTGTTGGACTCCAACTCCCATCACCTGCAGCCAGTATGGTCAATGGTGAAACTGAGGGATGGTAGAGTTTTAGACCAGGCCTCCCCAAACTTCTGCCCTCCAGATGTTTTGGACTATAATTCCCATCTTCCCCGACCACTGATCCTGTTAACTAGGGATCATGGGAGTTGTAGGCCAAAACATCTGGAGGGCCACAGTTTGGGGATGCCTGTTTTAGACCAACAATGTATAGTGGGCCATATGCTAGCCACTGGCTTTAAATGCAAACTGAAAAATATTTAAATGGTTATACTGAGTTCTGCAGTGCTTGCACAAAGGAGAATTAACTTATTTATGATATAAGCACAAGGATCACAATGACAACAATCACTGTGGTTGGGTTAGAAACACTGACATCTGAAAGCTGATCATCAGCCAGTCATCACAGAGAGAAAGTTGTGTAGATTTATCAGCCTGCTTGGAATATATGTGTATATGGTATGTTTGTCTGCTGGGAGGCAGTTGTGGATTATTATTTTTCTTAACCCTGAACCTCCTGGCTTGGCCTTCCCTATTTTCTTGTTCATAGTTTTCCACACCAAGGGAACCCGCCGGAGGTTAACAGAGTGATTATAGAAAACCTCTGTAACAATCATATGGAAAGGCAGGAAGGAACTCAAATTCCATAGGAGTAAGAACATACTAGACATACATTCCCTCAACACAGCTAGATCACCACATTGACAGACCTTGATACTTGTAACTTACAAGGCACTCACTGGCTTTATGGGATATTTTCTTTCATTCGCAGACACACAATCCATTATGCATTACAGATAACGTATATGGGAAATGAGCATTTCAAATGAGATAATGGAAATGATGCATGATACCAGAAGAGCTCAGCATGGATGGTGAAATCCCCTGATCAGACACTCCACAGTATTTACAGCTATTTATGTAAAGTCCAGGCTTCATTTTCTAGGGGGCAAAAAGAGAATTACAGGGGAAATAAGGCTAGCCAGTTGTTTCAGACACCTCTCTGCAGGCCTAAGCAAGAAATGGGAGAGATTATACATTTACTCCACTATGTTGTAGGGATGCATGAGAGAATTGCTTTGGAGTAGATTTTTCATTCTTGGTACCATTTATCGGATAACGTTTATCAGAAGCCTAGAAACATTCCAGCATCCCAGAAGCTGTGTTCCAGCAGTCATGTATGTCTGATTGGTAATTGCAAGACAAGAGACCCCATTTTTGACAAGTAGAAAGTGAACTGTATGACACAGTTAAGAGTCCAAAAATTAAACGGAAAATGAAAGGCATTTTACTGCACAATTTGACACCTACCCACACCATGAGAGCTAAGATGAATGATTAAGTTTGTACCTTAATGCTTTAAGAGCTTCCTGAGGAAAGGGCCTATAAAGAATATGTCTGCTTGATGGTGCCCAACATCTTCCTTGCTGATCCAAAGATAGGAGTGGTAGAGAGAATGGCCAGCTAGGCACTAATCTTTAAATATGCAGTGGTACCTCTACTTATGAATAACTCTACTTACGAATGGAGCTCCGTCCGCCATCTTGGATGCGGTTTAGATAGGATTTTTTCTACTTACGAATTTTTTCTCCCAATGCATTCCTATGGGATTCGACTTACAATTTTTTTCTACTTACAAATGTGTGTTTGGAACGCATTAAATTCGTAAGTAGAGGTACCACTGTGTTTTAAGTGCCCAAAGGAAGGGTCTGTGGGGAACATGCCTCGTTGTCTATCACTGCTAGTACTCTCCTATGACTGAGAAAAGTAGATAAACTATATTTCTAGCATATTATCTGTTATTACCCATTTTCTCATTAGGGAATCTATGATAAACTTCTGAGAAACCCACCCCCAGGTTCATAGTCTGAAAACCACTCTCCTACACTGATTCAATCCAAAGGTAATATCTTAGAATAAATATCTTATACTAAATATCAGTAATGAATATCTATAATGGTTTAAGCCAACAACAACTAGTGTTGACCATTTTCCCTTTACTGATATTGAAAACCCTAGGGATTAACATATTTTTGTTTCAGAAAAGCCCAGATGCTGAAAATGTAATTTAAGCATGCATTACTCCAAGCTTCACACTTCACTCTTAACACAAAGACTGCTCTGCACCTGTAGTGAAATAAAAAGGCTGGGTAGGAGAATTCAGTTGCTTTTGCTTTCAAAACAGCCACAATAATAATGCTAAATATAGAACAACTCTCGCTGGGCTGAAATGAAGCTGCACCATGTGAAATCATTTCCCTCTTTTTTCAACCCACTACTCAAGTTAAAAATAGCTTCACCTCAGATGAAAACTGCATAAACGGTAAAGATAGCGACACCGTTCTTCCTCTCTACAAACACCTTTCCTTTTGTTCTGTCACAGCACACAATTTCCTGTGTCATACACATAAATGTGACTCAGCCTTATCCCTGTGGCACGGCTCATATTCTGCCACTATCACAGGTCATTTTCCCAAAGGATGGTTAAATTGGTTTTTGCATTTCCCGCATCTCTGAAAGGTGAAACCTACATTGCCTAGAAAGTAGAATGTAAATTTGATTTTAAAATGGCCATTGCCTGCTTTTCATCCCACATTAACAGCGTGCACAAGAGATGCACACCAGCTAAAAGACCGTGCCATGTGGAAATATCCACACTTTTTAGATTCTGAGGGCCAACCTAAATCACATTACATAGAAAATGTGTGAATAGTCTCTGTCTCCCAATGTTTTCAAAAGTGAAAAGCAGCTGCAGAGGCTGCCTGTTTGAGTGAGGGAGTGAGACAATAAACAAAAAACACGCACCCCTCCTGCTTTTCAACCCCCCAAAGACTGAATTGCCTGCTGGTTTCTGGGCCCAATTCAAATGGCTGGTTTTGACCTATAGAACTTTACATGTAGGATCCAATCCTTCACACATCTCCTATGTAATTTCTAGTTTGTGCCAGAATATTGTCCAGTGTGTACACAACATTTTGGAAATACTTACTACATTTACAATTACTGCTACAAAATGACTTTCTCTGAATTGCAAGCCCCACAATCAAGTATTGCTTCTTTGCATCTATACCTCACATCTCAGAGCAAGGATATGAAGCCCTTGGAATGCACAGTGACCTTGTTCTGGGAAACAAACCTAAGCAAAACTGAGTGTCCATTTACAGCAAGGGCCTCAGGGTGTTCTGCATTCCCTTTAGTTAAACACACAGACAAGAACATTGGAAGGCACCAGCAAGCATGCAGAGGCAAAAAATTCAAGTCAACAACCACAATGGCTAGGTAAGAAAGTCTTCTTTGACTCACTGGGTCTTACATCTGGGTAAAGACACATAGAATCGGACTGCATTTAAGATTTAGGTGCCTCCCACTCACCAAGAACTCACTAATAAAAGATAAGAACCCAAACCTATCATGATACTTTTGCATTGCCACCAGGAGATAGTAATGTCCTGAGACAAAAGGAAACATCAGCATTCCTACCAGTAGTTGATGAAAGTTATTCTACAATGCACAAGCACTTGCAAGCAGTTTCCTTAAAAAACACATCATGTAGGATCCTGGGGGGTCCGGGGTTTCCTTGATACAACCTAGTGCAATAAATAAACACTTTTCTTATCTCAAAACTGAGTTTCAGGCATGCAAAGCGGTACTGGAACGGGGGGGGGGGCATAGCAATAATCACACAACAGTCCTGTATTAAGGGCTTGTCACAGCAGTGGTATTTCTTTTAAGTGCTACTTATGATCTCTTCCTCTACCTTTCTGCTCAAAAAATCCAACTTCATTATAGGTTGGTGGTGTGAAAGTCTTCCCCCCCCCCAATGGCAGGGTTCTTGTGCCTTTGTGTACCACTTCTCTGTCATTTGATGGGAAAATACTTGCCCATTGAACCTCTGGTTATTGTGCCATTGTAAATGACACTGGAGTTGTGTTATAAGCAAACCAAAAATGAGAACGACGGGGTATGTTTTGTTCTTCCTATTTCTTTGGTCCGAATCTCTGCTTTTGTAAACCATACAGAGAACTTTGGTAATTGGTCAGTACAGAAATGTAGTAAATAAATAAATGGCAAACTAGCCCTTGGAAGCAGACAATATTTCCATTTTAAAAAAGAGAGAGAAAAGGAGAAAGAGAAGGAAAATAACTGACATTTATTCATGTGTGTAAATCCATGTCACCCTTAGATGGGGCAAATGTAGCTAACAAATATTACATTCTTTCCGAAGTTGCTTCCAGACAACCTGCTTACTGAGCATTCATCCTGATTTATTTCCAGAGAGATTAAGCAACAACAGCTATTTATTGAGCAGTCTTTTTTATTTATTTATGGGGAGGTTATGCAATGTTGTGTTAAGCTAATGCTATCCCACACTTTCCAGTGCATGTCCCTGTCACTTATTGCAAAAAAAGCAAACAAACTGAGGGGGGGGAGTTGCTTTGTTGTACAAGAGCTTCAAATGAACTTTCATATTGCAATCTGAATTTATTTGCTGGTATGCAGTTGAATCACACCCTAAAATAGTGACAGCCTGGAAGTGCCCCAAGCAGTCTTCTGTTTTTGTCCTGTAAATGGGCTAAGGAGAATTGACAATGAAGAGCACATAGCAGCTAAAGCTCCATCCATGCAATACAAAGTATTTTACAATACACTAGTTTTAGCACTATGAAATGTGATTACCAGCTTCTCATGAAACACAGTAACGCCATATCACAGTGTGCAATCTCACAGTAAGTCAATGAAATACAAATTTTGATATAAACACAACAATCTTCTTCTGCCCAAGATTTTTAACAATTCAGGGCAGTATAGTTTTTTTCACAATCAGTTGAAAGGAGGTTTTTCACTGTGTCAAATAGCATTTATTTAGCACTACATTCTTCACTATCATCCTGTTACTGCCCCTTCCAACAGGAAAGGCAAAAGTGGGTAGTGTGTGCTAAAAAGCATGCTATTTAAAAGTGATAGGGACATATAATGGTGGAGGTGGAAGCAGCCAATGCAGGTTAAAACTATGCCTGTCAGCAGTTTTGCAGGGGGTGGGGGAGAGATGGACCTAATCCTCTATTCTCTCTGCTGGACAGCTATGATATCGCCATATGTGCATGGAAATATCATGTTACCAAGGACCAGAGCTCATTTATTTGTTTGAATTGGTTTTACCTCATATCCTTTAATAGCATTCACCTGAGTCCTGTCCCTGGAAAGTAGCACAAGGACTTCCATGTGTGCAAGAGGACTTTCCCCCACTCCTCCTCCCCCTGTGTGCTCCCTGCTCCCCTGAAATTGGTTTGGGTGAGTGTGCCAGAAGAACCCTCAGAACAGCCAGGGGGGGGGGAATTCCATCTGGCTTGTTTACAAAGCTATTGTACTACCAACCTTACTATATGCTTGTGAAACATGGACCACTTATAAATGCCATCTCCAACTCTCAAAAGATTCCATCAACGGTGTCTCTGAAAATCTTTACACATTACTTGGGAAGACAGGTGAACTAATATCAGTGTACTGAAAGAAGCAAAGATCACCAGTGTTGAAGCAATGATTCTTCAACATCAACTTTGTTGGACTGGTCATGTTGTGCGGATGCCTGATGATCATCTTCCTAAGCAACTACTCTATTCCAAACTTAAAAATGGAAAGCATAATGCTGGTGGTTAACAAAAGAGGTTTAAAGACTGTCTCAAGGCAAATCTTAAAAAATGTAGTATAAACACTGACAACTGGGAAACACTGGCCTGTAAGCACTCCAATTGGAGAACAGCCTTTACCAAAGGTGTCATGGGCTTTGAAGACACCCAAACTCAGGACACAAGGGAGAAACGTGCTAAGAGGAAGGCACGCTTGGCAAATCCACACCGTGATCAACTCCCACCCGGAAACCAATGTCCCCACTGTGGAAGGACATGTGGATCCAGAATTGGCCTCCACAGTCACTTACAGACTCATTGTTAAAACCATGTTTATGGAAGACAATCTTACTCGGCTATGAGTGATCGCCAAAGAAGAAAGAATCCCATCTGGCAAGCTGACAGAATGACTGAAAGAGCACAACACTGAATTCTTCTCTATATGTTCATGGCAGGTAACAATATGCTATTGAATAGATGGGAAAGCAAACAAGTAATTGTTCTCTCTAAACCATTCTACTAATTAAGCCAGCTCTAATTTTTATTCCTGATTTTGATTTTTAAATAGTAGTTTGGAAGATTACTTCACAATCACACCACAGAGTTCTGCGGTGATCTATTTCCTTCAATATTAATTTATATTAATTAGCACACTACATTATGGAGAAGTGTCACTAGGCACCATGCAGAAATAAACGCTTTGAGTGAATACAGTAGAAAGTTCATGCAGCCTTTGCAGCTCTGCATTATGTACAAAGTTATGAACATACCCTCTTTCAAAGTTGGACACTGCTTTAGACATGTCCATGCCGTTGGAGGGGTTACAGGTTCATAAACCACCCCTCCAAACCACCATTTAACCAATGCCTAACCGCCAAACCTTACAAGTTGTGACGATTTGCTACGCGGCAGGCGAAACCCAAGTGGCACCTGCCAATCAGCCAAATGGGAAAATTCCTTCCAGCCCCCTGCCCCAACAGCAGACGACCCACGATGGCATAGCAAGGTCAAAGCAAGGCCCTAAATACAGGGGTAGGTGGGCGGGTGCATGAAGCAAAAAAGAGGAAGCTCAATGCAATGTGAAGCAGAATATAAAGATCCCTCAGTTAATTCACAAAATTCCTATTGGCCAGATCTGCCCAGCAACCGAGGGGTCTCCAATCAGGTTTCTGTGGCTGTCCAATTGCTCCCACCCACAACAATGAGGTCAGTCCTGATGATCTCACCGCAGCACGTGCCCTCTGGAAGGAGGACCCGATTTCTGACTGGCAGAGGCTCTCCAGTTGGTTACTGTGCCACCCTCACCTGTCCTGCAGCCATTGCACTGTAGCAGCAAAAGTGGATACATATCATACATCTTTTCTTTTTGCTCTGTCAGAGTATTGCCGAAAACAGGAAGTCATGCATTTTCCCCCTTAGTGAAAGATGATAGTTGTACCTGAGAGAGATTTTGCAAGCCTTTCCTCTATGCTTATTACAAGTGCTAAAAGCTGATGTGCAAAAGCTCTCGCCACCTCTGTGAAGAGTCCGAAGCATCCCTATGTCATGCATATATGAAAGTGAGCTATAAAATTGCTCACTCGCTGTCCCTCTGCCTAAGTCTGTCATTATTAAAGGAAGCAGGTGCTTCACACAGGTAAAATTCTGCATTGGCCCTGTGATCAAGGAGAACACAGGCACACACAGCTTCAAGAGGCTCAGTAGGGTGCCATGGGCTTAGATTACTCATTTGTAGGGAAAATGGCAAAAGGCCAGTGGGTTTCCTACTTCAGATGAAACCTTAATATTAACTATAAAGTAGTTTGAGCACCCTGCAAGGCATACATACAGACCTGAGCAAATCATCCCCAAACTAAATTTCCATGCCAGCCAGAGTTCTCAGTTCCTGAGCCTGATCTTATAATTGGGACCGTCAGTAAACTAAAGAAAACGATCAGCAATTTCATGGACTCGTCATGGCAAAACAGGAGAAATTTCACACTTTCTTTCTGGAAATGAAGAGCAACAGAGAGCATCCCCCCCCCTTTAAATCTACACATGTATATCATGTTCATTTTTACTGTTGATGTTTCAGGCCAAAGAGGAATAGTTTGGGGCTGTTATTTCCGGAAGGTAGATTAATGTTGGACTCATTTAAAAACCTTCCTACAGGTGGATGCTTTTACTTTCCCCCTTAGTTGTTTTAAGATAGCTTAAAACACAGTGTGTTTTGCATTTCCTTGAAACAGGTAAGTAGGCAGAGCTATACCAGAGATGGGGAAACTGCAGCCCTCCAGACCTTGTGGGCTCCAATTCCCACCAGCCCCAGACAGCATGGACAGTGGGGTGGGGGTGGGAGGTTTAGTTCAACAACACCAGGAGGGCTTCAGGTTCCCCACCTCTGATCTACATAAACAACTCAAAGTTTAGGACAATATTGGAAGTAAAACAAATGTCATCATATTGTAATGCAATATGCAACAATGGAATCATGATCGTCGTATTTTCCCTCTGTATTAATCTTATATTCCTACCTCCTCCACTCGTGTTCCATTTTCTTGAAGTCGAAGATAACCAAGAGGCAAGATGAAAGTAAAAGCAAGATATGTAGCTCTCTTTTTTCCCCTAAAATATAGAGTTGATTCACACAATCACTTGTGTGAATCAACTCTATATTAGTATGGTATGCTCTGCGATCTGATTATGGCAAAACAGCCATGTGAGTAGTGGAGTCTGGTCCTTTAGGGCAAAAGGGGAACTGACTAACCTCAGTACTGACAGCCAGGCCAGTAATGTTGTGCTGCCTGCCAGATTCTTACTCCTTAGTCTCAGTGTTGCCCTTATAGGAAAGGGGATGAGGACAAGTTAGTTGGCTCTGCTTGTCATTGGGTATGGCTTCACCTGCTGTCAGTCTCCCTGCCTTCCACCCTACCACTCCCAAATGGCACCAGCTACCAATGCATGTAAAGACTTGACATGCCATTGGGTGTAGGCCAGGTTCTCTCATGAACCTGTCTGCTGTCACCAACAAATCCTGCTGCATGCAACCAGAACTCTAGGTGGCAGCTCATCTATTTAAGGTTTGGGTGTCAGAAAGCCAGGTTCCTTATAGAACAATCTGTTGCAACAGTAGAACTTACCAGTTTTGTTCAGCAGCCTCGGGGACGGTGGGACAGGAGGGGAAGAAACAATTTTGCTACATGTTTCCAGACTATGAGTATCTGACTGCATATATTTGGGCTAAAACCTTTATTTAGTTTACCATATACAGGGAGGGTATATATTGTTTATTTTATCTGGAGAAATAATATTCAAACAAGATTAGATTCTCCCATCTGAAGGCTGAATTGCTATAGTCCTGGGAGAACTGTACCACTTCCTTTTCAATATGCTGGAATCAGCTCTCAGATCTCAGTACATTTTTTAAGCCATCTTGAAAGGTGGTGGTGGGGGGGTATAAATATATACAATCAAAAGGATAATTGCTACAAATGTCTGTTTCCAGAGACCTCCTCTCTCACACAAAAACCCACTGCTTTCAGCAAAATATCACTTCATTTAATGGTTTGTAGGAAGTTTGATATTTTCAGTGTGTTTTGTGCCTAATTGCTCTTATAGTAAATTGGTTAAATTTCCCCAGAGCATCTAGGGCAGCCTTCCCCAACCACCCCTATGACTGAGCTTTCTTTCTTTCTTTCTTTCTTTCTTTCTTTCTTTCTTTCTTTCTTTCTTTCTTTCTTTCTTTCTTTCTCTTTTCACCATTCCTTCTTTCTACTATGATTGCTGAGAGCTACAGAAACAGCCCCAATATTGCATTCTGTATCCCCGAGCTATCCTGGGAACTTCAGGCAATCAAACACATAGACTGCCATGAAAATGAAGATAAATTGCTGAATCCTGCCTTGCTTGACCAGACTGCCAATCACCTTTCATCTTCAATAAGGAGTCAGGGGAATGGACAAAAAGATAGGAAGAAAAGCCTTATGCAACCATATATGGAACTCATTTAAAGGTTCTCAGACTGAAGAAAATGCACACTTTCACAGACAAATGCAGCTGCTTGCTAGCATTGTCTAGTCACAGTTAAACCCATGAAAGATGTGTGCTGCTGTCACTCTTTTCTCTTATTGCAGTTTATTAAAGCGATTGCTGAATTCTGGCCGTCAACAGCAAAACCTACTCCAAGTAGCACCTACCGTGGTAGTACTTAGAAGTACTTTACAGGCAGTCATTTCAAGCAGCCACATACTTTAATGTTTTATGAAACTGCACACCGTACTCAACATTGTGATCTAGGGACAGCAGCTACATGTAGAAATGGGCTTCTTAGATAGACACTCTTCCCTCTTGCATGAGGGCTGCAGTTGGCAGTGAAAACTACAAAAGTTCCCCAGCATGTGTTGAAGTGCACTAGCGCCCCTGAAGAACAGTCCAAGCCTCCCACTGTGGTTAATGAGCTCTTGTTAAACCACCAACCTCATAAGAGGTGTTAAGTGTTTTTAATTACTATTTTAGGATAGAGATCATTCTAAATGCATAGGATAGTAAGGTGGGAGCGGGGAACACTGGAACTAGGAAGACATTAAATAACTATTGGTGCACTTCTACCTAGAAGTTTTGAATGAAGTTATAGAATTTTGGTCACAGCGCTTTACTTTCTTCTTTGTGCACCAGCAAAACTTAAAATGGCTTCCTCTAGTGAAACTATTGTAGACCGACACTAAAATAATAATAGAAGAAAATGCTAACTCTTATGCAGTTACTGCAGTGCAGCTAAGACTTCCCAGGGAGTGGGAAATGTAATACTTTAAAAAAAGTATGCTAAATTTGAATTCATAAGCTCCTTGGGCAGGATCTTATTTGCCATTCCATCAGAGTTTATTACCTACCAGTCAATTACTGTGAATGCATTAGGCTAGGAGAAACAGAGGTGCATGATTGTTCATTAACTGCATAACTTAATTACACAGTATAATGCCCTTGATGACATCTCTCTCCATGTTGTTCTTTTAAATCAGTGGTGCCAGTACTCCATTTGCTCTTATAATCAGGTATATGTGTATCTGTTTATTTCTGTCTCCCTTGAGAGTATGAAGCAAATAGGGGAGGGGAGGCCTGCAATTTAAGAAAAAATCAGCAGCCTACCTACTATTTGTAGATGACCTGCCTTGTGGAAAAGCCTAGTTCCATGATGCTTCTGCAAATCCACATTTGCAGTACGGTATGTGGCAGTTCACGCCAGATTAATGGTACATATCAGCAGCCTCCAGTAGGTGCAGTTATTAAATGGCTGCTACACGTGGGGTATTAATATAAGCCCTCGTATTATACTTTTCACATAGTGACCTATCTAAAATGGATACAAGACACCAGTAACTTTAAGACAAATGCAGATATGCTGAGGGTTTGGGAACAGAATTGCATTGGAATTGCCCATGTCTTAGTCTTTTTCAAAAGCAACAATGGTTATTAAGCCTATGCCAGACATAGGAATGACTTACAGTAATAATTCTGTCTTGGACACTTTGTTGCTTTATTGTTAATTTTACTACTAATACTACTGAATTATGATGTTGGAAATGCCTGATATATATTTGAACATCAGCATTGTCCAACTACACACTACAGAATTACAATACCATATATGACTGTACATCTAAGTTCCACTGTATTCAGGTTACAACTCCTGTTGTGGCCTTTATGGTTAAGCAAATTCAAATTGATTAAAGAACTAAGTGCCTATTTTTTGAACTTATTGAATGGAACAAAAAAGCAAGACTGAACTGAACCCAGTGTGTAAATAGTAGGTCATGCTCCCTGGTATCCATAATCTGGTTTGTTAGATTTCTGCTTTAAAATTTAAGTGGCACTGGTTTGTTATCTAATAACTTCTTTCATGCTTTTTGCAGAATAGAATTACAACTTCTCACTTTAACTCGAGTTGCCGTTCTCTCAATAAAGAATTTTCTTAAAGGGAAACATAGTTCTGTTATCTGGAATAGTAGGCCTACTTCTCCTATAGAAAAAAAATACTTATTCAGTAGACCCATGTACACAACATTGTAATGGAGCATATTTTAATTATTTAATTAAATATCCCACTCTTCATTCTGAAGGAGCCCAGTTTTTAAATTTTAGTTTTGACATTAACTTATATACACAATTCGACAACATACCAAAACAAGAATATACAAAAACCAAAACAATATTGATGGAAGAGAACAAAACACAACAAAACAGTTTCAACATAATGAAATCAAAGTTCCAAGTACTATAAATAGATGTACAGTACATTGCCTGGAAGCTTATTAGTCCAATAACTTATAAACTGATTCATTTTTTCCTTAAAAGAGGTTATTAGGCTGTCTTCCTTCTCTGATCCTCACCATATTAGTAAACTTTGCCATATTAACTATATTTCAGATTTTAATTATCCAATCTTTCATGGATGGTGTCTTCATTTTCTTCCATTTGTTACAGATAGTAATTCTTGCAGCTGTCAGTAAATGTTGAATTAACTCCTTATCCTCTGTTAATGCTAATTCTTTTATCTAGCCAAATAAAAGCAAGGGATTCCTAGGTAATGCATGCCCCATTACTTTTTTTAATGTTAGGACAGGTTCCCCAAAAATGCAATATCCCGGCATTTGCTGCTCTACACTTCCAACAAACATTACTTGTTGCATTATGTATCTGAGTGAGACATAAAAAATAGAATAAAAAATTCTAAAAGCTTTCCTTAAGACAGACATTAATTGTTTGTTGCAGGGACATTTCTCCATAACCACCTCCATTGTTCAAATGAAATTCACTGTCCCAAATCCCCAATGGAGCTGTTGTAAAATGAGGCTTATGGGGAATTGACCTGTTGCCTCAATCAGCATTTAGCTGCCTAAAGTATCCATTGACCATCAAGCAGGTGTAGTGCTCACAAGAGTACTTTCCACATACTCTGGCTAACCCACTTGCAAAAGAAATTCAAATGACCTCAGTGTCACATGAAGCGCAATTGCATGAAAACAATTTTCAGTGGTGCCCTGCTGAGAGAACATTTGAATGGGGCTTACATTCTTTGTTATATCAGGAAGTGAAGATATTTTGCTACTGCCTCAATCTCCTCTAATTCACTAAGTGCTTCAGGCAGGACTAGGTATTTCTTGAATGTGTGACATTCAAGACAGCTTTCATTACAAACAGAACTCAAACAAAATGATAGAGACAGATAAATGCATTAGGGAAAGAAAATGGGCGAGTGTGCCTCCATTTCTTACCACTTCTCGCATAACCTTTCAGGCAAAGATCAATAGATAGTATTGCACAAAGATCCCAGCTATAAGCAATCAATCAGATTTTCATGTGCATTCCAAAGATAGTCTAAATTCCACCTGCAGAGCTGCAACAAATAACCAAGTTATTCAAATGATTTTCTATTGCTTTTACACATCTCAAGTGAGTTCTCTGATATATTAAATTGGGTTGAAAATGGAAGAATTTTGCAAGTTATAAAAGAAGTCCTTATGAAGGGGCAAAGAAGGGTATTTGCAAATAACTATATATTCTAAGAATGCTGGGGTTATTTGCAGGCATCTAGTTAGTCTTAACCGTGGGAAAATCTTGGATAAATGGATAAAATGAAATAATATTAAAGCATTGAATCAAAGTCCTAGGTGTGGTTAGATAGCTTTCATATATTCATTTATATCTGAGAAACTGGCTTAATTGTAAGTTTCCCCTACCTATGATATAGGAATTACATGTCCCATTCACAATGAAAAAGAACTATTCAAACTTCTAATATCATTAACTATTATGGACATGGTCCCAAAGGGGTAGGAAGAGCCCTGCTGGATCAAATCAAAAACACATTTAGTCCAGCATTCTGTTCTCACAGTGACCAGCAAGATGCTTCTGGGAAGCTCACAAGCAGAACATGAGAACAGCAGCACTCTCCCTACTTGTGCTCTCCGGTAACCAGCATTCAGGCACATACCGGTAGTTCTAATAGTAGAGGTGATACACAGCCATCATGGCTAGTAGCCATTGATAGCCTTAGAATCCATGAACTTCTTTAACCTGATTTAAAAGCTCTCAAAGTTGGTGGCCATTACTGCATCTTGTTGCAGTGAATTCCATAGCTTAATTATGTGCTACATAAGGTCTGAAAATATGTGCACAGCATACAGATCACACTGATGGACATATACATACAAAATCTATGTTGCAATGAAGAAGAGCTGTAAAATACAGAGCCTTTGTACATCACTCAAGAGAACCAAGAGAATTGTTACTGTTGCCATTTCTAATGAGTAATAACGAGAACATCAAAAGAACCTAAGAAAATGCCTGCCCCATGCAGAACTGTCCACCAAATAAGTTACAGTACTAACCTTTTTCTTTCACAGTGATAGCTGCTGCAGATTTTGAAAAGCCCCACTTGTGGTTTGATTTCCATACAGAGTATTGATCCCTTCTAAAACAATGGGGTTCCCTGTCTGCTTTAGTTAATTACTTTTGAAGCAGGCCATGAATATATGCATGGAAGGAAAAACATTCACATACTGCAGGAAATGTCACAAGATTTCACCTTAAGAGCTGAAATTGACATGAAAACATTGCTATATGGCCATTAATAGCTGCTAGCCTCCTTGGAGCATGAAAAGTCTCAGATGTTTGAAGAAAGGATGTGGTAACATTACAATATGCTTGAGTGGCAACATGTGAGAAGCTGGGACAACAGGGGGGGACAAAGGGACAACCTAATATTAAGGCATACAGAGACTAAAAGGAGTGTTTAAAAGCATTTCTTTTCTTTTTCAAAACACAAGAGCCTTTTTCCATTATAGAAAGAGAAACCTTGTGCTCGGAGATCTCTAATGCTTTCCACTTATTAATGAACTCCATTACACCCCTTAGAGACAGGAAACTACAAGGGGGTCAACTAAGAATTTCTCAAACATTTTATTATCTCCCCCCCCAAAAGTGTTTGGAGGTATGCCTCCCAATGTTTACATTATTTTGGTGACAAATTTTAATTTATTTTCCTATGTTCTTTTTACAGCAGTGAACCCACCGCCTCCCCAAGCCAGTTTTTCTGCTTATGCCCACCACGTTCAAGGTGAAGCACACAGCTAGCCTGTCTCAAAGATCTACATCTATGAATCAGCATGCACACAAACATGCCGCCACTTCCTTCTTTCTGCAGATCAATGTCACCAGCAGGTATCCAGGGACTAGAAGGGCAACCAAGCCAGTGACAGTGTTCAAACTACTCCACTGGCTTTAGTGAGCAGAACTGGAGGTGCTGTACTTCAGTGAATATATGTTTCCCCCAAAGGATATCCAGAGTGTTTCATATGAAGTAAATCATCATGAAAACAATGGTCTAGGGCTGCTTTCATCTCACCCTGTCCATTCCCATGAAGAGCACCAACTGAGGAAGGTCAGCAGGTTGGCTTTGCTTAAACTTAGACTGGAATATATTTAAAGCTCCCAGGCGAAATGCCTGTGTCTGCTGTCCTTTTACAGCATCTTTCTCCATTTCTTCAGGCAGTGAGATGCTAATCTACATCATTACCTTAATTGTTGTTGTTTCCATCCCATGAAAGCGCCATAATTAACCCCCCTCTTTTTTCTTTTCTTTTCTTTTCCACAATTATCAATTACTTATTAAGCCAACTTGCTACTTCTTATTAAGTATCAGTTACTTATTAAACAAAGACTGTCTTGCAATCAAGGAAGAGAATGAGAAGAAAATGGGACCATTTAACTATTCTTCCAAACACTGCAAATTGAACCAGAAAGGGACAAAGCAGCTAACTACATGTTATGAGCAAATGTGTGTAAGTATGCCCTTGTGACATGTCATGTTTGAAATGAAAAACTACTTCAGGAGGCAGGAATTTAGAGCAGAGATATGACATGGGAAGGGACCCTTAACATTTTACTACACCCTGCTTTTCTTTCCAAAAGGATTCCCAAAGCGGCAACATAACATGCCAAACAGCAGCAAAAACAGCAGCATCAAGGAGTAAGAGGAATTGACAATAATATTAACAAGGGGGCAAAAACTCAATTTCACCATCCACTGTGTCCCTGCTTCAAAGCCTTCTCAAGTAGCTTCCCCCACCAAGAATCCAGAAGTATGTTTCTTATGGCAGTCATTCTTTTGGGACTATATGGAAGAGAAACCCATAACAGGCTGGGATTGGGAGCAGAAAAAAATGTGAACAGGGAAAAGATTAAGCAACTCCTCCCAGCACTTCTCCACCCTAAATTCCATCCTCCCAAAGTGGCTTTAATTTTAAAAATAAAAGGGCTCAGTTACAAGCATTTGCATGATGATGTAACACATCATTAGCTACAAAGATTACAAGATTACAGAGAGGAAACAAATTTCTGTACAGCTGTGTCCATCACTGGAATACTGATATAGCTCATGATTCAGAAGATGGAAGAGAAAATAAATTGACACTGGACACAACACACAAACAGAGGCCTAAGCAAAGCTGAGTAGAACAAAGAGAAGTAAATATGGACCAGCTTTTAACATCCTGGGTGGGGGAGAGAATAATTTTTGAGCTTTTGTTAATGGATGCCAGTGAGATTGGTCTAAAGTGAGCTAGAAGGCAGAAATGGTTGTTATGACAGTGAACTCTTGGTAACTCTCAGGACTAAAGTTGCAATAAATGCACTTTCTTAGTGAGTAAGTTTATGAATCAGCTCTGACTCACGAAGTGTTTCACATCTCAAAAATATATAGAAAAAGGAGGGGGGACTTGAGGTGTTTATGGATAATCCCCCTTTCTCTCTTAGTTACAAAACAACATTGATCTAAAAAATGTATTAGCAAGTCAACAGAATAAAATGACTCATCCAAACTCATGTATAAGGGCTAGAGCTAAAGTTTTGTCTGCAAAACTTTTCCTGTTTTTTTATGACTCAGAGCGTCCCTGTTGAATCACAGTGACTTTGCAGCAGTTAAACACAAGTTTAAAGGCTCATAGTCTGCCTATTAGCAAGCTGCAAGTATTCTCTAGCTCTTAATAACCCCAATCCTCCATATGTTATAGGTCAGGGGTCTGCAACCTGCGGCTCCGGAGCCGCATGTGGCTCTTTTACACCTTTGCTGTAGCTCCGGAGCGGATACGAGGGGAGGAGGTGTCCGAGCCATGCGCCGCCTGAGCCATGCGGCGACGCCCGCCACGCCCGCCAGACACTCGCGCGGTGCCCACCGCCGCTGGAGCACACAGCGGCGGGGGCGCGCTGTGCGCCTGCGCCCCGCACGGCGCCCACCGGAGTCCACAACTCCGCTGTCGCATGCGCTGTGCAAAAAGGACGCAAGGTGACGTTAGCAGCCCGGGGAGCGTGGTCGGCCCCCTCCCTGCATCAGCCCCTCCCCGCCGCATTTCTGCAGCCAATAGGCTCACGGGGGGCGGGGGCGGAGTTATTTATTTTTTTAAATGGGTGCGCTTTTTCTCGCCCAGCAGCAGAAAAGGCTTGCGGGCTCGGAGTGCGTGTTTGCTGCTGCTGCTCCTGCCTGCGGCCTGCCTGTGGCCTCCTGCCGGCCTGGTCAGGAGATTGAGGTAGAATCAATGGGTTGATTCAATATGAGGAAATTTTATAAGTTCACTTGATGGGAGCAACACACATGAAACCATACAGGTGTCCTAATAAGGGAGTCAGAGTTTTGCCCATTCCCAGTAATCAAGGCAGCCCAAACTCAAAGTTATTTTTATAATGACGAGGATGACATTGGGCCCTCATTATTAATTATTATTTACATCAGGCACTGATTATGATTTATGGTACACTGGGGTCCTGATTAATTTTCTATGGCATTTTGGGGCATTGATTATTGGGCATAGCAAATTTTGCTATGGGGCCCTCTGATTTCTAATTACGTCCCTGTTTTGCGGCTCCCAGTTTATTTTTTTTCTTCGGAAACGGGTCCAAGTGGCTATTTTTGTCTTAAAGGTTGCAGACCCCTGTTATAGGTGTTCAGACTACAGGCTGTGTATCTTGTTTGTTTACACTCCTCTCCTATTCTCTGCCCTCTCTGTCTGTCCCACCCCCACCTTCCCTAGATCAAAACAATCATGATATAACTCTCAAAGCAGAGACCTGCCCCCCCCCAATACCCTTTGACCATCTGGTGGTCTTTCTGCTGTTGTTGGCAACATATGGATCTCATTATTTTGACAAGTGGGGGCCCAAGGAACAAACAGAGCAGACACTATCACAAGGGATTGTGAGTGTCATAGTGGAAATGGGGGTGGGGGAAAGGTTATATAAAAGTGGTGACATTGCCATAAGTCTACTCAGGCTGCACAATGCATCCAAGTCACAAGTACTGGTATGATATGAGCTATAGACATCCAACAGGAATTCTCTCTGCCAATGTGCACACCACAGCAACTGCTTTTTGGGAATGGAGTGAGAATGCAGAGAGGATGATGAGAGAAAACAGGAGTAATAACGGAGCTGTACATTATCTCAGAGGAGAGAGCTAGGTTTCTGTGCCAAAGGCAAGCATATGAATTACTCCTTGCGGAGGTACTGGAACCCTGGCACTGAATAATGGTTGTTATCTGTTTCAATGGTGATCAGATCAGATCAGGGCTTGGTAGCCCTGCTTCCTTTGCCTATCACGGCATGTTGCTTTAACTGCAGCTTCTGCTAACACTGCAGTTATGACTCACATAACCAATACAGATGATTTTACGTTTCTGAACTTGGAAGTTGGGGGGAAATGGCACTTGAAGAATATAGTGTAACTAGAAGTTTGTTTTAAAACAAAAACAAAAAACACCCTATTGAGCAGCATAAGCAATTATACAGTACTGAAGTCTTTTGAATCTGATCATGATCCTGCCCTCATCACACCTGCATAAAAGCATTTGACATGTCCTTCACTGAGCCATTTGACATGTCCTTCACTGGTACAGTCACAGGGCTTTTAATTCAGAGAAGAATGCAAAGATATGTTATATGCCTGTTTGCAAACATACAGCATATATCTCTCATAAAATTTTGTCGGAAGATATTCTATCTGTGCTACTTTATGATTATCCATAAATCCCCTAGGATTTTTTTTTGTTTAAACTCAATGCACTATAAATCCAAAAAAGAGCCCTCTATCTCTTTTTATATAAACCAGCATCTAACCCCTTCTTATCTGCACAGCACAGCAGCTTTGCCCAGCCCCCTTGCAATCATAAAATATTTTTTCTATCCTTACCAAGTCAAGCCTCTGACAAGCCTTTTCCTTTTTCAAATGTCACCATCTCCTCTCTCTCTCTCTCTCTCTCTCTCTCTCTCTGTGTGTGTGTGTGTGTGTGTGTGTAAGTGTAAGTGTAAACTTTGTCATTTACTGGGAAAACACTTTCTCTGAATGCAGCATCTAGGAATGCTAAATTGCATTTACAGCTTCCCTCAACACACACTCCTAGAGATGGTTAAAATGTTACAGACTTGCTACAAAGATGATGAAACAAACAAGTTGACACCATACACAGGCCAATTGGGTGCAGTTCTGTCACATACAGTATAAGGCCCATGCATAAAGCATGTCACTGGCCAAAAATTGAGAAAAGGGTACCAAACTTGAGGTCAAAGAAGGATGGTACAATGGCAAATACCAGTAATGGGCAGAATGCGACAAGGGGAAGGAGGCAATTGGAAATATAGAAATTTAAAAGTATCATTAACAAAATGATATACTGGACAGGATTCAACTAACTTCTCCTGCTAGCTAAAGTCTGTACTCAGACTTTTGCTAGTATAAGAGGTCTTTCCCCCTTCTCCTCCCCACTCCATGCCTTCCCCACACCCTGAAATAACAATAAAATTACTACTAATAATAATGTATTACGTGTCTGCTACCCTAAGGTCCCAGGGAAAGTCACAACAATTAAAACACAATGTTAAAAACAGCTGAAAACAACTTACAAAAATAAGGTAGATCATAAATAAAATATGTATCTCATGTGTCAAAAGTCAGGATAAAGAGGTGTGCCTTCAGGATTTGCCTAAAGCTGTATAATAAAGATGACAGCCACACCTCTGAGAGCCAGTTTGGTATAGTGGTTAAGAGCGGTAGACTTGTAATCTGGGGAACCGGGTTCACGTCTCTGCTCCTCCACATGCAGCTGCTGGGTAACCTTGGGCTAGTCACACTTCTTTGAAGTCTCTCAGCCCCACTCACCTCACAGGGTGTCTGTTGTGGGGTAGGAGGGGAAAGGAGATTGTTAGCTGCTTTGAGACTCCTTCGGGTAGTGATAAAGCGGGATATCAAATCCAAGACTCTTCTCTCTTCTTCTCTCTCTGGGAGCATGGGTGTAGCCACGGGGTGGAGGGTGTGGCAGCTGCCCCCCAAATCAAGTAAATAAATAAAAATAACTTACTGACCATCTGCATCACAGATAACTTGGTTCTGCCCCCATAAAACCTGCCCCCTGCTAAAATAAACCCTGGCTATGCCCATGGTGAGGAGTTCCACAACTTAAGGCTGCCACAGAGAATGCCTTCTTCCCCTGAGCTTCTGAGGGCAGAGGAACTACCCAGGTGGACTCCCTCTGTTGATCTCAGCACCCAAGAGTGTCAGTAGGGAAAGCAGTGGTCTTTCAGGTATTTGGGGTCTGAGTCATTTAGAGTTTAAAACACTACGGTAGCATGAACGTCTTGAATTGGGCCAGTGCAGCTGGTAAGATCTAAATGGAACCACAACCAGTTACGTAACTGGCTGCTGCATAAATATGGTGCAAAATGGAGCAGTTCCCTTATGAGTGCTGGATGCTGGAAGAAACTCCAAAACATTAAAGTAATTGCAACTACTGCAAATATTATATTATTTATATACCATCTTTATCTTCCAAGGATCTCCAGGTGGTGTACATGGTTCTCCTCATCCCCATTTCATCCTCACAAGAACCCTGTTAGGTAAGATTCAGGTAGATAGCCGTGTTGGTCTGACGCGGTCAAAATAAATAAATAAAAATTAAAAAATTGTCCAATAGCACCTTAGAGACCAACTAAGTTTGTACTGGGTATAAGCTTTCGTGTGCATGCAAACTAAGTTACCTGTGAGGTAAGTTAGGCTAAGAGATGGTGACTGGCCCAAGGTTACCCAGTGAGCTTCACAGCTGAGTGGGGATTCAAACCCTGGTCTCCCAGGTCCTAGACCAACACTCTTAACCATTACACCACACTGGCACTCATAATGATTTGGAGTGCTACTAGACATTGATTTGTATACCTATTGTTAAAAAGTGGCCATTCATACAAGGTCAGTGTTACATGTTTGGAGGCTGACTGCTGAAGCATATGGTAAAACAAGCAGCAGAAAGAGTGTCATATCTGTAAATGGCATTACTTACAGTGAGGAGTGATGACAGCCTGATTTAGTCCAGCTTCTACAAATGAGTTGCAGACATTTATGAGATTGTCAGAGAGATATCAGCGGAGCTTTTACAAGCTGCTTTGTGGCATTCTGAATTAACTTTCTCTCTCTTTGATGGCTCTTTTTTTATAGCGATCTCATGAAAATCAACCACAAAAGTAAGGCACATTTGTGTATCATTAATTCAGAATTTCTTTCTTTTCTTTTTAAAAGGCAGATATTTCCTTTAATTGTTTTGCAGGCATCAGAAGACATTGTGCTCCAAAATGAAGGTCAGAAAAACGGAAAACATTGGGTTGCAGCCAATGCTGCTGTTCTGCTTGCACAGCAGTTTTAAGCTTGCACAACAGAACTTCTCCTCTGCAGCCCACCCCATGCACCCTCAAAATCTGCTGCAGAGTGTTGGGGAGGGGAGGGGAAGTCCTGTTGCACAAGCAGAACTCAACTTGCTCAAGGTTGGATACAACTCATACACTATGAGGATGCATGCTCCTTTAAGTAGAAACACCAAGCTGTTTTCTTCCCACCCCTTTCCTGTGCCCCCATCATAGCATTCTTAGTTGCATCATTGATTAGACACAGCTTTATATTTGGGAGCCATATCTGGATGCCTCAAAGCATGTCACATCATGGCACAGCAATCCCTCTTAAAATGATGGACTTTCTGTACATCTCACCCTTTCATAAAATCAATAGCTTCTGGTGTATTCAAGAGGAAAGTTGCAAGTTAACTTGTGTCACTCTGACTTTCAAGGATCAAGCTGCAAACAATGTTTTTGCTTTGTATTTATTCAATGACCAGTAGAAATCATATAGAGGTAAACTGTGGAGAAGTTAGTATTTTTATGGTTGAAAGGCAACATTTTTTCTTTTCTTTTTCTTTTTCTTTTTAAAAAACTGTTTAGTGCTGGGTTGTTTTTGTTTGTTTTTTTGGGTTGTTTTTTTTACCAGTATTTCAGCATTGAAGATGCTGAACACTTCCTTTCACTGGCTAAAGAAAAAATAATTTTCCTCTCTAGTATATGGCTTCCTGTGGAAGAAAATTGAGCAGGAAGGTTACTTCTATGGGGTCAGGAACAGCATGAAAGAAAATGTAGTACAACAAATCATGGTGGCATAAACCTCCATAAAGCCATGTACACAATGCCAAGGTCCTGCTTTCAGGTCAGCACTTCAAGTACAGAATCAGCTAAGAAAACAGGTTAGGCCCTGTGCCTGCAGTTTCTATGCTCTGTGTACAAATGTGTGCTCAACACTGTGTAAATGGCAATGAAAAGTTGCCCTCTTTAATGGACACACCTACTGGAATGAGAGGGGAATGGCAAACTATAATTCACCCCATGCTGCTTTTGTCCAGGAAGTTACAAAACAGCATTTTATCAGATGGCACAGAAGGGGATCTAAATGCTATAGTGGTATGGGACAATCTTTTAATCCATTTATCAAAAGTACTAGCAGTTCCCATTGCAAAGCTTGTGAAATGAGAGATATTTAATGAAGAAACTAGATAAACATAGGGATACCAAAAGTATCTATTCTTAGTACTGCTGCATAACCCTAACAGATGCTTCAACATGCTAGATCAGGTGTAAGAGATGTTAGTCAAACATTCTCTCACCCTGTTCAACATCAGAGAAGTGTTGTGAGGGTAAAGGATGACTCGGTGCTATACAAAAACCCCTTTGGAGGGGAAGTAAGATGCAAATGTGATCTCTACAAATTGCCATTGAAGTGAGGCAAAATCTGCTAAGGTGCAACTTCACTCATCAGTGTCAAATATTATTAGTAAACCTTACAAAATAAAAACTTTGATAGCTAACTTTAAGGGGGAGGGAGGAAACTGAAGACCATCTTGTCTGAGAAAGGAAACACAGACACTTTCAACTAGCAGGCTGTTAAGTAAAACTTGCTGCTATTTTCATTTGAACCCAGCCAGCTACCAGCATGAATCTTTCTACTCCATCCCACTGTATTATGGGAGCACAATTTCCATGATCAGACAACCATTCCCTAAACAGCTGGACAAGGTTTGCTGATTTCACAGCAATCAGTGATCACTGACCCCATCATCGTCTCTTTCAAACTAGAGCTACCAAAAAATATATAATCAGCTTGTGGGGGATGAAAACAAAATCTTCCATCTGTTCACATTTTCCTCTTTCTAAACTATGTGTTTTGTATGGGCTGATACTTTATTTTTTTCAACAGCTGGGAGAATCACTGCATTCAATTATGTCATAGGCACACTGCTCTGTTTTAACACAGCAGATACTTCAGAGGGAAACATATATGAACACATAAAGCTGCCTTATACTGAGCTACACCACTGCCTCATCTAGCCTAGTATTGCTTACTCTGACTTTGGCAGCAGCTTTCCAGGGCTTTCTCATCACATGGAGTTGTCCAGGCCTTGACCCAGGATCTTTTGCATTCAGATCAGAAGCTCTATTACTGAATGCCCCTTACTTTGGAATATGCTTTCAAGGTTCACATTTCACATTTATTAGCAATAGTGGTAAAGACAAGAAAAATATCTAAAACTAACTGAGAGTTGCCTCCTGGGTTATATTGACCAGTTTGATAACAGGAGAACAGAGACCAGTTTGATAACAGGAGAACAGAGAAATATTTTTGGTGGCTGTTCCTGTATTGTTGAACCAACTTCTCTTACAAATTTTTACAGTGGCTAATTGGGTGAACTCGCAGAGCAGATCTAGGGGTGGTGAAGGAAAGGAAGTTCCATTGCATGAGCAATAGTCATTCCACTTGCTGGACTTAGCTGGAGGCAACTCACAGCAAGCAACGACCCACGAGAAGCACCACACCAGGCGGGGGCAGGATGCATGGAAGGTGAAGATCACCCTCCAGTCTCCCCATCCCTTGCTGCGAGGAGAGTGCTGGTGCAACAGGTGGAGGCAAGACACTTGGTAAATCAGTGCCCCTGGGCACATGACTTTGGAATGTCCTTCCCTCAAATGCTGATGCAGTTTTGATGCTGAGTAAAACACAACTATTCATCCAAACATTTGACTGAGTGATGTTCTGCATCTGGTTGCTGTAGTTATGATGTCACTATATTGTGGCTTTTATTTAAGTTGCATTCAATTGAAACGCTGTTTTACTGTGTTATAATACAGTCTCTCTGTGAGTGTGTGAACCATGAAGAGTGGGTTATAAAGCATTTTAACAAACAAACAAATAAACAAAGTTCATATCTTTCCCTTGTGCCCCTTTCCACTCTTGCTTTCTCTCTTCCGGACCATCACCATGTTATCTTATCCAGTGTTAAAATGTAGATCAGGAAAGGGATCTACCTTATTTGCATACATTATTCTGTAAAGCAACAGCACTTATTTATTCATTACTACATTTATAGCCCACCTTTCCTCTAAAGAGTTCAACACTAAATAAAGAAAAGGAATAAAAATCAAACTTTCCAACACTATAGGTGAGAATCAAGAGTTAATATGCTTTGCCTATGTATCAAGGAAGAGTCCAAAAAATTGTATTCAATTTTGCCTGCACAAACTGGTCAAACTATGTCAAAGACCAAACATGGCTGTTATAATTTCAAAATATTGGCAATTGGAGGATTAATGGAGCCAAACTACTGGGACTTCACTAGAGTAGAATGGTGTAATGGTTAGAGTGTTGGACTATGACCTGGGAGACCAGGGTTTGAATTCCCACTCAGCCATGAAGCTCACTGGGTAACATTGGACCAGTCACCATCTCTTAGCCTAACCCAGGGGTCGGCAAGGTTTACCTCGTCTGGGCCGGTTCATTCCAGCAGAGATCCCTCTGTGGGCTGGATTGCGAGTGCGTGTAAGCATGCACCCCTGTGATTTCTGGCGTCTGTGTGATTTCCAGTGCCGTGGAAGTGAGTCCCCATGCCGCGCTGCGCTGCGGCAGTTTAGTGCAGAGGGTGGGGACTCGCCAAGCGGGCGGCTTGGTTCGGGGGTGGCTTGTGGGCTGGTCTAATGATCCCGGTGGGCAGCTTCTGGACCACTGGCCTTAGGTTGCCTACCCCTGGCCTAACCTACCTCACAGGGTTGTTGTGATGATGAAATTGGGAAGAGGAGAACCAGGTACACCACTTTGAGCTCCTTGGGAGAAAAAAGCGGTATATAAATTCAACAAATAAATAAGGTTAAGAGTATATTTCAGCAACACTTGGTATTACTATTTGTCCTCTTCTAATAATAGAATAATCACTTTCTGCTATAAAAGAAAAATGGAATCAGCAGTTATCACTGAGCTAAGTCTGGTATAACATTCTGTATTTCAGGTCCAAGTATCCAGCCTTGTTGTTTAATTCCTTCTGCAAACCAGCCCATCAGGTTGGCAATGTGTATTTGAGATTGTGGAGTAGGTTTAGTGCAGGCCTCAAAGGGCTAAAGAATAAATTGATTCCTTGCTGCAGCCCAAGAAAATACATAGTACATCTGTGATTAATCTGACAGGCTGCATCTTCCCATAATAGAGTGAAATTTACCCAAGTGCTGCAGGCCAACACAAGTCCAGGGTATCACATAAGGATCACACTAAAATCCTCAAGATGGGTGGCTGGGCAGTATGACAGAAGATGAAGCTTGGTATTGAAACAATACAAAGTAATGTACTACAAAAAGCTGTCACATGAAGTGCTCCAAGGCAAGTTTGGCAGTAAATTAACAGTTAGCTGTACTAGGATAGATCCAGGTATCATTTGAGTTCATAAGCAAAGGAAACAGCAAAACAAATTAAAAGAAGGTTGTGTACACACATATACATATACAAAGACACATACATTGAAAGGAATCACAAGTTTACAATAATGATACATCCTCGGGGGATAAATAGGAATTAGGAGGAATTAGGAATAATTTATTGGCCAAGTACCAAGCATACTTGGAATTTTGTTCGACTACATATGTTCGACTACATGTGTTTGACTACATATGTTCATGAAGACTGATTTTAAGTCTGCATGCTTGTTTTACTTGTATAACAACTCACCTATGGAGCTCTCCATATGCTAGGACTCACTTCTTTTTAGACAGAAGTGACCTATTATTTAAAACTCTAAATTATGTGTATAATATAGAGAGACCGAAAGATCTGGCAGTCTAAAGAGAACTCTGTGACACAGAACAGCACCTCACCAAATATAGAGAAGAACAAGGCACTGAATCAGCAGCTGAAGATACTGTACCACACTATGTGGTTATTCATCTCCTCTTTATATTCCAGGCCTGTCCAGACAGGACACTAAGTGGCCTGTGAGAGATGTCCTATTGATCCACCACCCACAAAGTTACCCTACACTTCTCTGGCTGCAAGAGTACTTTTCACGGAGAGTTCATTAAGATCACTCCAAAATATCACGATGATCAGC
The DNA here is from genome assembly GCF_965207765.1 of Zootoca vivipara. Lineage (NCBI taxonomy): Eukaryota > Metazoa > Chordata > Lepidosauria > Squamata > Lacertidae > Zootoca > Zootoca vivipara. The sequence continues at coordinate 60,483,685 of NC_142582.1, read as the reverse complement.
TATGAGGTCCAGACAAGGTGAGGCCATATTCCTCTTTCAGTGATTTCTTGCTGCAATTGTAAATGGGTTGGTTTGTCAGGAAAATGAAATGTATCACGGTCTAGGAAAATACATTTTATAAAACTGCAGAACCTGGTGCAAAGAGTTACAGTGAGTTAACCAAGTGAGTCAACTTCAAATGAAGGATTATCCTTATTTTCAAGGACTTAATTCCAGTAGGAAATTGAACCAGTGACCTTCATTTCCTCCTTACCTTCTGCTTTCAGTACTAAGATAATCAACTACTTGACTGCTTTTAGGTCATCAAAATTGATAAGAGGCAGAAATCATTTTTAGACTATCCCTACACAGCTCAAAATATAAAATGAATAGTAACCTAGAACTTCATTAGTGGCCTTGTTGAGGCTTTGGGGAATAGGTGAGGCATCAGAGATGGAGGACTGGATAAGACGGGGTGGTGTTGAGGACACTGATGAACTTTCTCGAGCATGGGGACCTGTTTTCATGTTCATGCCACAACGGTTATATTTAACTTCAGGAGGAACTTTATCCCAAATTAGGATGGCTGGCTGGGTGAGCAGATAAAATTTTCCTTGTAGTGTATGGTATGGTATGGCATGGGTTGCTTGCCTTGAGCCACCTGCACTGATTCACTAAACCTGTGGTCGGGCAGTCAGTTAATACATTATAAACCAGACCCATTTTTCACATTTAGCTGCTAAAAGTCAAACTCAGGTAAGCACTATACCTTTGGAGGAAACTACCCTCAGGCCACCCTGAAGCACAATATGGGGATTTCTGCATGTTTTGCTTTTTTAATGCACCTTGCTCACCTAAGTAGCCACACAGACTTTTGAAATGCAAAATTAACTTGCAGCCCTTGTGCAGCAGCCAGAGACCACCTGGTGGTGCAGAAGCAGCAAATAATGACACAACACTGGCTTGGCATCAAAATGGCTATTACTTTCTTAATTACAGGTGTAAGTAGGCTTTGTCATAGGCATTGGGTATGTCTCCTGAATCAGCCAACTCAGTTGCTGGCTGATATTCCATCAGGGTCAATCCTGGTGTTAAGGTCTCCTAATGATACAGATCTAACAGGGCAATCCTGCCAGGTCGCCATTTGAAGTGTCCTATGCCCCATATCTGCTCACTGGAATGACAGATCGTGAAGCTGAGGCTCCAATACTTTGGCCACCTCATGAGAAGAGAAGACTCCCTGGAAAAGACCCTGATGTTGGGAAAGATGGAGGGCACTAGGAGAAGGGGGACGACAGAGGATGAGATAGTTGGACAGTGTTCTCGAAGCTACGAACATGAGTTTGACCAAACTGCGGGAGGCAGTGGAAGACAGGAGTGCCTGGCATGCTATGGTCCATGGGGTCACGAAGAGTCGGACACGACTAAATGACTAAACAACAACAACATGGCCCATATCTACCAGTAGGTCTGTATAACCTGGACAATATGGGTAAGAAATGTTCTAGAATGTCATCCTGATTTATTCCATTCTATAAGACTGCTCCCGCTGCCTATCTTTAGATGTCACCCCATTGCTTTTCTAAAGCCCGCAAATTACAAAGATGATCATTAATAGGAATAAAAGTTGTAACGTTGCAATTTATAACATATAGCTAGAAGCTATAGCACAACCGTGATTGCGGTGGCCAGGAGGATCTTTTTGAAAAACAGGTAAAAACGTATATGCAGCTATCTCAATCATGAACAGTTACCTGGGGCAGGCTGCAGAACCTCACCAACCTCATCACAGCAAAAGCTCTTTGATTTCCTAGTGCTGCAAGAGAACTGAGAAACATGCTGTATACCCAGCTGGAAAAGGAGCCATGGGGATAGAGAAAAATCAAAGAGAAAAGAAGCAAAGAAAATCTGTCTCAGCAACCCATCAATGCTGTTCAACGGAATAAAGGCCTTATAGTGGCTAGAACTGGCAAGGAAAGGCGTGTCAGGCTGCTATGATAGTTTGAAACACGACAACACAGTATCTGCTGTCATGGGTGCCAGAGGCACACTTCCCCCCCCCCTTTAAGAGAGCTAAGTAGAATGAGAGCTAAAAGGGAGCTCTTAGTCATCTTCATAACCTTAAACAGCAGGTTTAAGTGCCATTTGATTATTTAAATTTTTATCGAGAGTGACAATAACCTGCATACATTTAGTTTTCTGTCAGAGTTAAAATTAAGTTAATTTATTTCCAGCTAGATTTTCTCTCACATATAGAAACTTTACTAGCCATTAAAGGATTTGGCCTAGGTTTGCATAGGAAAGTGAAAAGCACCTGGCACACTTCAGAAGTATTAAGGTAGTGCTATCAGACTTTTGCATTTGCAGCCTTACGCCTTTGGAGTGGTCATATTTTATCAGTCAGACCTACTTCAAGAACAACTTAAAATAGTCAAATAGGAACTGTCCCAAGAGGATAGATTTCCCTTGCCTAGGCAAAGTAAGTGAGCATTTGGGCCCAGCTATCGTGTTTACTTTTAGTGTGAAATTTTATGTTTTAGGGGTTGGACTAGTCACTAGAAGACTTTTGGGCTGTGTTACCTGATACAGCTAAAGGTATTACCTCTGGACTTTCTTCCTCCTCCCCCACCCTGCAGGTATAATCTTTTATCTGCATGCCTTTAAAAAAAACAGGATTTCTCTGATTTAGTGCAAGGAAATCTGGGCACAATGAAGTTTCTTTTTTAAAAAAATGCAATGGAATATTAACATCTTGATATGTTACTGTATCATTATTATACATAACATTAATAACAAAAATATTGTCAACCATTGATCTATATCTTGCTGAATATTTTATAATTATTGGTACAAGACTCATATCCAACAGTCTTTTCCATCAAAGGAACTAAAAGGTCTAGGAAACTTGTGTCACTGTGTTAGGTCAGTGATCAAAGACTTCTGGTTTGCAAATAAGCCCCTTCATATTACAAAACTTCAAAAAGACTGAAAGGAGAGCAGGTGTGTGGTGCTTACTGCTTCCTACCAGAGCAAGTGTCAGGAAGGCCACATTATCACAGTTGTTCAGGTACGAGAGGAAAGGAGTGAGGAAGGTTAAAACCATGCACACACACAAAATCTTAGAGGGTCTCTTTTTTAACTTTTAAAAAAAGAAAAGCACTTTAGGTGTTACAAGATTATCAATACAGAGAGAAATCTGTATTTAAAATGCACAACTACCACACTTAATGAAGGAGAGTTGAGTGAACATCAAGTTGCAGTCATGGCTGAGAGACGTTTCCATTATAACTCGTCATTTAAGTCATAATAACTTCCCAGGGAACCAGGGCAAAAGAAAAGGAAAATACCAGTTTGGGAGTATTGGCATCTCAAACTTGTTTCCAGTCTAAATACTTATTTTGCAGTGGAGCATTAGGGAGGCAGCTTTGTTTTAGAGTTTTGAAAATGGAGGGTAAGGAATACTCACCTAGGAGTTCCTTCTCTTCTATTTTCTTTCATCCCCAGTCCTAATGCTTAGAATACATTCCTTTCTTTCTAAAACAGGGTTGGGAAGCCTGCAGCCCTCCCGATGTTACTGGTCTTCAACGCCCATCATCCCTGACCACATCTCTGTTGTGATACTCATTGTTAAGACTGTGTTCATGGAAGACAATCTTAGTCGGCTACAAATGATCGCCAAAGAAGAAGTAAAACATCAGACTGCACAGGACTGAGAATTAATATATCCTGGAGCAGATTATTCCAGCTCCAATAGTACTAGGTAATATTATGGTAACAAGGATACAGATCCAGTTCCTACAATTCTATAAGAACTGTTTTTGCTTCTTCTTTTCACCTCAAATTTGACAACACCATCCTATTACAACAAATATATCCAAAAGTGTATTTTGACAATTATCACTGTCTGATGCAGCAATAATCTATTCTTCTTGCATTTACAAATTAACTGCCAGAAAACCTGTTGCTGCTGCTGGGGGGGGGGGGAAGCCTGATACTGATAACCAGAGTTACCTATAGCACTTAGCAGGTTGGTTGCATCATACTGAGAGAAAAGAATAAAATGCTTTTATTCCCATTCTGCTGCAAAACATAAATGTACTGCCTGGGTTTTCAAAGGCTCTGACCCTTCAATCATATATAGCCTGAATCTTTGTGTTCACTAACCTTTGTGCATCTGCGTCACTTCAATGCATATGCTCTTGATTTACACCAAAGGAGCACTGCAGAGACAGAAGCATGAACTCACGTCTTCCCTAGGGCCTGGGCCAGTGGCCAAGCAACCCATATGGGCAATTCCCCTCAAAAATGATTAAATGGCTTGGGTTCTACGTAACAGAGGAATCACCTACAGCTCCACACCTTATCTTGACTTCTTTAAGGTTAATCAGTGTGCCCTCTTGAGTCTCTCATCTATGAACCATGTCTGGGCATAATGAGGGCATGTAAGGGGGATGTTCTCAGTGTCATACTTCAGATTCATAGCAGCAAACATTTAAAAATCTAGAAGACGGAACATGCCCCCCCCCCACACAAAGAAGGCTCATGAGGTAAAGTACTGGGGAAAGGTTACATTTACTCAATATGCCAACTTGGAGGAAACTGCAAACCAAATTCATAAAGTCTAAGTAGGTGTAGCATTCTGGTAGGGAAGCATCCCTCCAGATCCCCAGGTATGTGATGCAGTTACAGGCTGTGGCTCCGGTGCTAAAGGTGGGGAGGAAATTACTCCCTCCTTGTTAGGTGAGCCTTCAGGTGTGAAACTGACATGCACACCCAGGCTCCACTGTTCAAAATGAGCATGTCAGGCCAAATGGAACCCCCTCATATCCCCAGGCATAAGGCACTGGCAGATCCCTGAAAGGTGCCCTTAACCTAATAATGCCTCAGAATACCTACTGTTTTTCTCACCAGCTTCCTCATCAGTCTGAACTCATTTTGAATGTTTCCCATGTGGGGCTTGGGAGGTGGGGGGAATCTTCACTTGAGGCTCCCCTTTCCAACCCCAACACACAGAACCCCAAATTGACTAGATGGTTGTCTTAAGAAAATTATCATTATACATCTCTAAAGTAACGTGATAGAATTTTGTGAACTTTATAATCTTTCATAGGCAGAACACACCACATCATATCCATATAGTTTAGTCAGTGACATTTTGTATGAGAGATCAGGGACAAATGTCCCTAAGGAAAGAAGAGACAGAAATCAGCAGGGCCCAGGATTGTCAAATGTGGAACATCAATGTTGTTTCTTCTAGTTTATGTAATGGCAAAAAATAGCTTTCATTTTAAAACACAGGGTGCCCTTGAGATTGCTGCAGCTGTATGATCAAAATTACCTGTCTTTTTTAAAAGAACCACATAGACAAGTTGGAGAAAGGAGGCAGCAAGATAACCACTAAGAAAAGAAGGTACTTCAGTTTCAACTGCATATATTGCCCTCAGACTGCAGAGCAGAGGAAAAGCAAACTTTTGTCCCCATGCATCAAGCAGAGGTCTAATGGCTACAGAAAACTGCACACTCTGCATGCTATGGTATAGGGCAGAGGTGAGCATGGTTAACTGCACAATGGGCAAGATCCTGAGCTTCCCTGCAGTTCATGGGAGTGAATTGGTCCATCAAACTCTCAGTCTCCATGATGTCAGGTGGCCCATTCTTTGATTGCAGAGCAGCTTGAATGCAAGTCCTGCTGCAAATGAAAAACCATAAAAAGTTTAATGCCTCTTAATTCCCATAACATCTCATGAGGACACGGGATAAGAAATCCATAACTCAAATAGTTAACTACTGAGATGACTTTTGAGTAAGATGATTTTTAGTTTCCAACCTACCAAGCTATTTGTTTTACTTTATCATATATACAAAGACAGCTAATTTGAGAAAATCATCTATTACATATCTACCTTTCTTTATTGAAGTATCTGTTATTCAAAGAGCAACTCAATAACATGCTAGTTTGAAAGGAAGCTCATTTCTGTTAATTTATAAGCATATAGGAGACACCTTCTGTTGAAATCAATCACAAAGTTCCCACTGATTTTAACAGAGCTTGATTGCACCTATCATTCCTCTTGTAAGCCTGCAGTGAATTCCTATGCATCAGTTGATGACATGCCCTTAATTTTGTCTAACCTTCACTGCAGAGGAAATCTGATCCAACCCTGGAGTGCTCATTGCTAAACTCTGCCATCAGCTTGCATCTGACCTCAGCAAGAACCAAAACCGGAATACACAAGACTAAACTATCCCCTCGCATTAAAACCAGTGCAACATCTTTGAAATCATTAGGGATGCAATAAGAAAAGAATTTGGGCTTATGCAATGAGTAGTGTTGCCAGAAAAGAGGCAACAAAAGAGTTGGCAGGCGTCCCTTATTTTAAGTGGCTATCCGCATTTGGGAACATCAAAGCTACACAAAAAATAATAGATGGAGGTGAAAAAAATTCTTCTTCTCCCTGACTTGCAAAAAAATCACAAGGCATTTGTGTGCTAAGTAGGGAGATTCCAGCAATCACGCTTTCAAAACTGCAGCCAGCTGTAGGCCAAAGCAGCCTATGGTGCAATCACATCATAAATGTCAGGAGAGATTTCAAGGATGAAGCCATTTCAGCCACTTGTGGTAGCAAGCTGTTCCTCTGTCAAGGAGTAACTCAACTGCCCTGCTGGAACATATTAGGTAAAAGGTAAAGATAAAGAACCCCTGGATAGTTGTCCAGACAAAGGCAAATATGGGGTGTGCCGCTCATCTCGTTTTTGAGGCTGAGGGAGCCAGTGTTTTGTCCACAGACAGCTTTCCGGGTCATGTGGCTAGCATGACTAAACCGCTTCTGGCACAATGGAACACCGTGATGGAAACCAGAGCGCACGGAAATGCCATTCACAGCAGTACCTATTTATCTACTTGCACTAGTATGCTTTTGAACTGCTAAATTGGCAGAAGCTGGGACAGAACAACAGGAGCTCACCCCGTCACACAGATTTGAACTGCCGGCCTTCTGATCGGCAAGCCCAAGAGGCTCAGTGGTTTAGACCACAGCACCACCCACTGCTGACATTTGATTGGAACATGCCACTGTCATGCTGGCAGGGATGAAATTGGTTTGTTGCTCTTTTTCCAACCTGGCAAGACGTTCCCTACGACTTCTTGTAACCAGTACACACACTTCCAAAAGCTGTTGATACCTGCACACGCCCCAATAAGGTAACATATGTACTATTAGGAAAGCTATAGAAAATATCAACAAAATATGAGAGGAGAAGTCATATGCTCTATTCTTAGCAGCTCTGAATCACCATTACTCCAAATAAAGTCAGGCAAATTGTTTCAGATGATAGAACACAGTTTCTTGTTTCTCTTTCTTTCTTCTTTCTTTCTTTCTTTTTAAAGTTTCAAATGTAGCTTCCTAAATCAGAACAGAAATCACGTTTTCAGCAGCTGGGATCTGAAAAGCATAAAGCTTCCTAAAAGCCGCACAGCTCATGGCCATGCTCTTTCTATCTAAACAAATGTCTGTGTTTAACTAGGTTACAAAGTGTGTCATTGCCAAGTCTGAATATAATACTGAGCTTTGTCTTTCTGTGACCGTAATAACGCAGAGATGCTTGTGGATCCTGTTGTTCCTTAGTGACCTTCTCTAAGGAAAGGCCTGCTTGTGACAAAGCCAGGGCACCCAGAAGACAGCTCATGGAAAATATGGCATCAAGTAGGACTGTGCAAACCCCGCCTTTCATGATTTGATTCACAGCTCAATTCAGCAATTTGAATCCAGTCCCAAATTGGGTCAAACCAATCTGGACCAATCCAACCCAAGCTGAAAATCTGAATATTGTACTCCCATTCACTTGCACTTGTGTAGCTTGTGCATTGCCTCTGCACAATGTACTCACAAGAGTCACACACACACACACACCAATGTGGTAATAGTAATAGGCACAGAAAATAGGACACAGCTGGAAATAAAATGCAATCCTAACCTTAAAAACTAGGGCCAAAATTGTGAGAGAGAGGGAATAAGGAAAGTGACACGGCCTAAGTAGCTAAGACTAAGTCACAGACAAACTTTTTTATTTTTTATTTTTGTGTAAGAATGAGACTGGGATTGATGTGCAAATGATGGGAAACAAACAACTAAAAGGCTGAGTAGGGTACTGAGAAGGAAACAAAACACAAGCTAAACGAATGCCACCAAACTCCACCAAATTCTTTCTATATGAGACAGAACTTACAAAAGAATGAAGGCAGTGTGAGCTTGCTGCACTTTAATACTTTAACCCCACCCCACCCCTGCTGCCCCCAAAAGCACTGTGATCCGAGTGTGTTTGATGAGATTCTAGCTCAGGGTTGGAAGCTACAGCTCTCAATAATGAGCAAACCCCAGCTTTCCTCCTCCCTATCTGCCTCACCCTGGCATTCTCCTTATAGAGTGTTATACTTAATAACTGCAACACTTTGGAGAGAGTCTGTTTGGCTTTTTCAGAGACTGTTTTGAGCTCTGGGTCAGCACAAATTACTACGATTTGATTCAGGTCCACCCAACCCATTCTGTAGTGATTTGTAGCTGCCTCAACTTGATCTATATTCAGCACAAATCAGCCTGATCTGTTTGTGTTTTAGACAAAGTGGTTGTACAGCCCTAGCAAGGACCACCTCTCTCTCTCTCTCTCTCTCTCTCTCTCTCTCTCTCTCCCTCTCCCTCTCCCTCTAGCAGATTCTTTCTGAGAACAGATTGTTGCATCTACTGCTCTGCTCCAACATTTTGTGACAGATAGATAGATAGATCAGTTAGGGAATCCCTCACTGGTAAGGGAACCCCCACTGGGCTCCCCATCACATGCTGTTCTTGGCCCTTGCATACAATACTTGACAAGTTCAAGTGCAGAATAGCTTGAAAGATACTAGGTTGTTTTTTGTCACCTTCACAGTAGCTATGCGACAGCTGCAAACTATGGTGCATTCCAAAATCACCATGACCCTGTGCCCATTGAAGCAGCATCTAGAAGGGCATACCTTAATGAAATACCAGCCCTGAGTGGGATAGTGTATGTGTAGTCATTAGGATGGCACTGGACTTCAGATGGTGTCAGGCTTTTCAGGTTGCTGTTCTGTTCTTGTTAGAAACAACATTGTTCCATGGTACCCTGTGTTCTCATTCAGACCTGCATTTCAATTCAGCTCCAAGACTTTTATTTATTTTATTTTATTTTAGCTGATGGGAACACAAACGGCTTAAATCAAACACAAGCTTCCAACTTTCCACAGGTTCTAGAAGCAGTGCCAGCAAGGACACTACCTGGCAATGCTCCAAGCCTATTACACTACTTTAAGGCAAAAGTGAGAAGGAAGAGGAGAATTTGCTGCTTGAGTCTCTAATTTGTCAGAGCAATGTAGTCAATTAGGGTTAAAGAGAGCCATCATTGCATCAATGCTAAAATACTTTGCTATTACATCAAGTCAGTCTCCAAGTCTTTGGGAAGATAACAATTATTGAAACAGCCAGTCAGTAAAAATATTCATTTTTAAAGTACCCATAAAAAGATTTTGTGAGTGTGTGTAACACCTTAATTCCAACCAGTATATTCCTGTATAAACAACATCTTACATCAATTACAGAAATGATCCAGCTTTGACTTGGATGATTATTGAATTATTCACACGAAGCAACTTCCACAACTTAGCACTAACCACTGAGGTCATCTCTCTCTCAGTACTTTTGTCTGAATTTGTGGCATGATGACAGAGCCAAGAGTAAAGTACAATGGAACATAAAGGGAGAGATTATTTTTTATTTATAAATCCCAAAGCCTCATGTTAGCATCTGAAGTGTTATGCTAATATGGAACGACATATAGTTAGCCTATTGGTCCATCTAGTCCAGTATCTTCACTGGCAGCAGCTTTCTAGGGTGCCCAGCAGAGGTCTTTCCCATTACCTGCTACCTGACCATTTTACTTGAGATGCCAGGGATTGAAACTGGGACATTCTGCAGGTAAAGCGTTTGCTCTCACTGAGCTACAGCACTTCCCCCAAGTACATGTAATTATCAATTATTTTACATAACACTACAGACCAAGGAAATAAAAAAGTATTCATTTTGTGGCACTATTAGACATACTCCAGTCATGCAAATCTCTTGATTACCTGCCAGTATTGGTGCATAATCAGCCAGAAGCAACAGAATGGTTGGAAGGAATTTACCGTAGCTCAAATGTACTTGGGGAACCATTTTCTACAGTGACCCCCCCAGCTCTCTTCTGCTGAAGGATAGGCTGGTTTCTATCTCATTAGGCTGCCCCTCCCCAAGCTACCATGTTTACCAAATACAAACATGCAGAGTGTAACCTCAAATAATCTAGTCAAGATACTCAGTGAGCAACAGATATGAGATCAGAGCTTTTTCAAAAATTAAGTTTTCTTGAGAAAGCATAACAAAATGGCAATCTAATGGTTAGCTATGAAGGCTGAAAGGAGAGAAAGGGGGATGAGGCTACACAATGAATTGCTTCTGAGACGAGGATGGGTAATTCAGTGGGAATTGAAAAGCTAATGAGAGAGAGAGGGAAAAAAGACAGAGTAAGAGAGTTATACTTTTCATTTCTTATCCTCTGGGCAAACACAAGGGTGGGGTAGGGGAGAATTTTAAGAAATTATTTCCCTTGGCTATGGCAAGATTTTACCAGACTGGCACTCACTGGGAGTGAGAGCTTGATAGAAAAGAAAGAGAGTACACAAAGCCATGATTCCATACTAAGTCAGGATATCTCTACAAGAAGATGACCCCTTGTGGAATCCTGTGGAGCACAGGGGTTCAGAGCAGCAAGAAGAGGCACCCAAGCTAAAAGCTACCCAAACCTAGGCACAATGTCTGCCATCCAAGCTAACAAAGGATACATGGAGGTTTGACAGGTTTGTATAGGACTTAGAAGACTCATTGAGCTCAGGGGTTCTTAGGCTGTTATAACCTGTGATCACAAAGACTCACAAAAAAACTGTGATTACCAGGCACAGAAAGGACAAACCATTGTCTTGCTGCTGCTTGACAAAGGAGATACCGTAGTCTAGGCTTTAGGCTGAGTTTTAAGTAGTTTTTGGAAAGGACACTTGAAATAGCCTCTTCATGTCCCTGTCCCAGATTTCACTGCCTTCAGTGTGTTGGAAAGGGAATGCTTGCAAGGCTGAGCATGCTGTACTCATGTAGTCTCCCCATGAAATAAGTAACCTTGATTTCCAGGTGCTAAATTATGCAGAAAGCTTAGGTGGCATCCAGAAATGCACTTCCCAATACACGGGGAACTAGCTGGTGGTGGTGATGTGATGTTGGAGAGGTAACAGGGTGAACCAGACTGCCAGCTTTCATTTTAAAGAGAGAAAAATAAAGAGAACCTGAGATATGAGGGCAAAATGTGAAGGCTTGTTTTGTGAAAAGCCTGCCTGCTCACACCTTTCGCTTTATTTATTTGGATTATTTACAAATGCAACCAGCCCAGAAAAAACTCCACAGGGCGTGGAGAAAAAACTCACAGGGGGAGTGAGGGGTATGGCCTGGGGAGAAAGGGTGCAGCAGAGAAGAGTCCAGAGAGCCAGGTAGAGAGGCCAGGGGGAAGGGCTGCATTCAATTCCTAGGCCTAAGATTCCCCATCCTTGGGACAGACGGCGTGGTTATTCTCTTGACAATTTCAATGAAGGATTTCAGTGACAACTTTCAAGTAAAAGTTCCCCTAGTTTGCTTGGTCCTTAAGTAGCTCCCGTTCCCAGATAAAATACAGTCTTAAAAATCCAAATACAGATTAATACACACCAAAAAGTAACCTTTTGAGCCAAGATATGGAGGACACAGAAAATCGCAGCAGAATAGTGCTCTCCAGCATTTGGCCAAGCCCACCCAGCTTATCAGAGCAATGGAAAGCCAAAAGAAACTCTCCCACTAACGTATTCCTAGATATACTATGCTGCCTCTTTAATATTATTATACATTACACTAAAACATTTGTAATAATTCTTACTATGGCAACAAAATTGATTGTATCTCTATATAGGTGATAACAGTGAAAATAAATGCAGCTCACATCTGTTCTGTGATTTTGTCATTGACTTAAATGCGATGACCAAGGACAGCACTATAAAACTATGATGATATCAATAGATCTAGGTTCTTCCTTAAGCCTTTAATATTGCTTCTGCGGTAAGAGGAAGCAAGCATATCAGAAGCCAAATGTGATTCTCCCCACCCCCCATTCCCTTCAGGAAAAAAAGCAGACTTGAGAGTAATGAATCTGGCACACTGCACCACTTTCTAGTTCAATGAGGTGACAGTATCCTAAGGTGAAAAGCAGAAAAAGTGCAACATCTGAGAGAGGCAACAAAGAAAGTGAGAAAGCCTTAGTGTGTACTAAGAGTGAGCAGCATACTCAGCAGCAAGGCAACATAATAAATTTATTGTAAGGCAGAGCCTGACAGTGCTGTCTTCCTGCACAGAGGAGCTGGAAATGCAAGCGCATTAGCATTGGCTAATCACAGTCCATACTAGGGAAACAGGCCTCAACTGCTAAGCAGGAGAAACTAAAGGACAGAAATGGCCTAAAAGCAACAGGGAAATAGTGGAGAGTGGCAAAGACAGGCTACAGTGACTACAGCCATTACCGTAACTTGCTCATGGAAGCCTGGGAGCCTAACTCTGACCTTGTTTAGCTGCAGACATGAATACCTCTGCACATCTTGAAGTAGCTTGCATGTTAGGGGCGGAACTAGGATATGTGCACATCTAACAAGGGCAGGCAGAGTTTGTATTCTCTCTGCATTATTGAACTGGGGTGGGAGAATACCCTACATTTTAATTAGCATAATCTGTGTTTTATTTTCACAAGCCCTGCAGCCTCCAAAATAGAGCTGGAGGGTCTGTTCCCCATGGATAACTGCAATGTTTCATGATCTAAACTTTCTAGAGCAGTAGGAGGTTCTACACACAGTATTAGTGAGAAGGAAGTTCAGGAGGGCGTGTTTGTGTGTGTGTGTGTGGTTTGTCTGTCATATACTGTATGTTTTTCTTTACAAATGTGAAGGTTAGGCTAAGGGGAAGCAAGAAGTCACATGATTAGGCAATAATTGTTACAAAATGTCATGAGTTCAGTTTCCTGGGATCTGAAAATGCTAGCCAGAATCTCCTTAGCAGTCTTTCCAAACCAGCTCCAAACTAAAAGCATTTATCTCTATCGCTCCTCCATACTTCAAAACTAACTCTTTACCACTCCCAATATAAAAATCTATGTCTGTTTTAAGGTCCAAGCAAGGTCTTCACAAAAGTGGAAGTTTTGATACCCAATTTCTACTGTAAGAAACTGTTGTGTGCCTGTCTTTATATAATTTATTTCACCATCTCACTTGTGGTCTTCATACTGAATGGCAACATACTGTTGATGGCACAGTTACATGCAACCATTTTACCATGTGATATCAACCTGGGAATAAAAATACTGTATGTGAATTGCTTTGGTGCCAACAGAGCTGTCATGAGAAAAACTCAATGTTCATATGCATCTAGAACAGTTTTTACCAACTCAGTGCCTTTCAGATGTTTTTAACTATAACTCCCAACAGCCTCAACCATTCCAGTGTTCTTGGGACCAGTTTACGTATGAGATCGCCTTACCCTACATGTGCCCTCTTGACAGCTTTGATGGAATTGTCCCTACTACAGGTCCACATTTCTAAGAACTTCATCGCTTAGTGTGGCAGTGTCTACACTTTGGAACTCCCTGCCTCTTGAAATCAAGCAGACACTTTTTAGTGTACTCTTTTTAGTGCCAGGCCAAGGGAAGTATACCAAGATGTTTGGAAAGTTGAGGTAATTTTAGTCTGTTTTAGTATTTTAACTATTTAGGGTCATAATGTATGTATTTCTTTTAAGTTAAAAATCAAGGCCCGGTGGGGAACATTCATATTATTGAAGTCTCACTAGTTACTTGCTATGTTGGGAAACACAGTTCTACCGGCTTTTGAGCTACCTTCATCAAATGTGATTTAACAATAATTGTAATTAATGAGCTGGAGAACTCGGCTTATGTGACCGTTCATTGGCATTTTGAAGTGGACCTGTAAAACGGATGTCTCTTCAATGGGCTTGTAGCAAAATACTGAAAAGCACACACAAATACACATTCATTTTTACTCCCATGAAAGCTTGTACAGTAACTGCAAAACTGTAGAGTTACAAATGGCCAGAGCCTCGGGAGATAGGGAGACCATTGTTGATAAATTGTGCAGGCAGCTAGAAGCGCATTTACTGAATGGATGTCTGAAAATAATTTTCCACTAACCTCTGAAAAGTTAAATCGATAAAAAGTGAAACATTTAACTGAAAATACAGTCATACCTACAAACTTAGCACATTATGTGAAGTAAAACTATGAGGTGGTAGTGGTAGTGGCTTTTTAAGAAACCTTTTTTACTCACCAACCCAATTTCTCTCCAAGTATAAAAACTGCTAAGATATTAAAAACAGTAATATCTTCACATATCAGTAATTAGACTGCTGACCATCTATTGCTTGTCTTACTCTTCTTCACTGTCAATACAATGATTCATTACTATTATGATTACCACCATTTATTCTTAGTTTTGTATGAATAACGTGGCAGGCAGTGCTCTATCACTAACAGCAGCCTAAATCACCATTAATGGTTCATAATGAAAAATGTTTTATTCAAGAATCTCCAGGATAGGATGTCTACCATGGTCCTTTAGAGGTAGTAAGGAATAACAGAGAACCTTGTCAGGAGTTACACAGAATGTTTTTGGTACTTAAAAAAAAAATCCCCTAAGCAAAGAATATGGCTTCTTTGGGGGCTCTAGTTCTTTGAATAAACTCCACTTTGCACATGTTGATTCTCTATTTTTAATACCTAACCCTAAAGCAGAGCTTTCCAAACTTTTCATGTTGGTGAACACACTTTTTAGACATGCATCATTTCATGACACAGTAATTCAGTTTTACTAGCAAACTGGAGGTTAAACTAACCGCTTTTCAGCCCCGGGAGAAGAGCAGGGAGCGTTCATGTGACACACCTACACGATGCAGCTGACATACTAATATGACACAACACAGAGTTTGGAAAGCTCTGCCCTAAAGTATGTAAAGACAAGTAAAGACAAGCTGCAACTCTCTGGCTCATGATACATTGACATTGTCCAACCCTAAAATATTCAAGTTTTTTTCTTCTATACACATATGTTCTCTTTCTTCCCTATTTCTTCACTTGCAATCTTAACCATTCTCCTTTCATGACCTGACAATATATGATTATGTAACAATTAGCAAGTCAATATATGCTGAAGTTGTGTACAAGTTGTGTTCAAGGATAACACCGAATCTGGAACTTGACCATCAACATCAATAATAAAACGACTGTCCAGTTTTCCTCAAATATTCAGCTATTTTTAGAAGCCAAGCCCATTCCTTTTTATCTGTTTGGAAGTATCTGGGAAGGTAAGAACTCCTGCACAAGTTACACAATATAAAAGTGTCTTTAAGGCTAGGTCTAATTATACTGTGTAAATTCAAAAATGGAAAAAAAATGCTTTGCATTGTATATATGTCTTGCATTCTGTGAAGCAGAAAAGTCTCACTTGAGAGCAATTCTAAGATAACACATGTGATTCATGGGTCTTAGGCCAGGCATAGCCATGAATTTCTCACATAGTTGTTTGGCCATTTAAATAAGCTGAAAAGAAAAATAAATAAAACTGTCACATGTCACCATTAAAGTTAAATCATATACCAATTATTCATAATGTTAAAGTCACAAACCAATGATTCATGAGCAAATCAATACAGGGAGAACTGTAATAAAAAGCACTCTAAACATTTGATGAATATTGATATGAATACATGTTTATATTAAAAATTATTTGTTTGGTTTTGTGACCCTTTGCTTACTGCTGAAAATTCACTGGCACAGAGTAAAAGTAAGTTCATTTAAGTCCCCCAACTTAACAAATACTGCATGTAGAAACAAGCATTTATGAATGAAACTCTTTGTTGGATGGACATATAATGTGGATAATTTATAAGACCATTTATGTCGTTAATGAATGTACAGATAATTGTTGTCTATTCTGACTAGCAGCAGCTCTCTAAAATCCCCTGTAGCATTCTTTCCAGTTCTGCTATCTGAGATCCTTTAACAGATGACTGTCTCAAGTACTGAGCCATCTGCATGCAGAATCTGTGATTCACTCTTGCTATGGACTTTACCATAGATTCATCCAGAACCTAGGATGAATCTCACCTGTCTATGTTACATTGGGTCCACAAAGATGTCCAAATTATTTGGGTGCAGCCAGCTTTGATAGAACCAATTAGTTTGTTGAGTATTTGCTGAATTCAAGCCCCCCCATATCCCCAAACAGGTGTTTGACATCAAAGCTGACCATCTGTTTGGTGGGTACATGTGCACAACCTTCTGCTACACTGATGGTCTTTGGATTTGAGCCACACTGTATGAAACAAAATTTACAGTACAGAATCACCTCAGTGCTCAACCAACCAAGTGAAAGAGCAATGTCACATCAAGTACGAAACCAATTATGAGGAAAGCACACAATTCAACGTTCAACAGAAATGCACTTGACTCAGGGAAAGGGGGGGAATATGCTAGATAAATTTCGATTACAAATAACACTGAGGAAATCACCATCTGGTTCCCAATGTTCCATGTAAGAACAAAATTTTAAATTCATTGAGCAAATTATCTGGAATCATGAGTCACTTTGCTGTGGGAGGGGAGAACACCCATCATGATAAGTTTAGGATAGAAATGTGTTGGCTTGTGTGACCAAATAAATGATAAGCAAAAGGGAGAGACTACACATCATCTTGCTAAGTAGACTGCAATTCTATGTGTTTAGGGGGTGTCTGCAGAACTTGCCTCCAATAGTTAAAGACATTGTATATGCACAAACAGAAGCATAGACTTATAGTTTTTCCTTGGGTGGTTTTTTAAAAAAACAAAAAAACAAAAATGCAAACCCTTTATTTAGGGTTATCATCTTGTTTACAATCCACCAGTCCACAAGGAACTGCACTACAACACCATGGAACCATTTGCCTGCAATCAAAAAGTTCATTTTCCCAGAGAAGCCAATTTAAAGCTAAGTTCATGTCACTTCTGTTTCTCAAAGCAAAATGAAATGAACCCTATGAAATACCGGCATTCAAAAATATGGCTGCACTTTCACATTCCTGCTCAGGGATACAAGTAATGTAAATAAATTAAAAGTAAGAAATAAACACTAGCAGTCCGCACTTTGCTCTTGCCTGAACAACAGAGCAGTACAGTCTGCCTCCTATACTTCAGGATCTATTTTGCAAGCTGCTAGATCTAGTGACTGACTTAAAGTTCCCTAGGTTAGAGAAAATCTCTCCTCCTTCCAGACGGGCAGGTTCGAGCCATTGCCCACCACTTACTAGGTATTCCGTTAAAGGAATCCAGTGGTTGTGGATCCTGTCCGATGCCCTACTGGTGGCTAGGGCCATGGCATGACCCCTGGTGACATCAGGGGGAGATTCCAGTTGTATTTGCATCAACAGGCTCCACCTTCTGGTTGCTAACCCTTGAATGACTCCCCGCTGAGCAGGGTGGAGTCATGTATAGTTTGTTTGATCCAATGCCTAAGCCAATACCACTCACATGCTGTAACCAATAAAAGTTGTGGCCTTTTTTCGCCCATTAACCGTAATACATTGTGTCCTCGTGTCTTTCTTTCTTCAAGCGGGTGGCAGGTCCTTGACTCACAACACACTCTCAGGTATGTTCCTGATGATGTCCTGCTGAAGTTGTCACCCTCACTTCTCTTTCCACTGATCTACCATTGCAGCTGGCCTTTATGTATTGTTTCAAACTAATGAGAAGATCACCCATGTTTTCCATCAGCAGTTTCTGCTGTAGTTTAAAACTGCCTTGTTTTCAGAACAAGTAATAGGCCAGCCTACTACTTTCTGGGACCAATTTTATAATACTTCTCCCTTTCGATTTAGTCTCTTGTCCTGTCCTTACATTCACTGAGAAGCAAAGTCATGTCTCTCTGGTCTCTTATATAAGCCCAGTACTGCTGGTAAAAAAGAAAAGAGAAAGCAACATTTTGCCTTTTACAGAATGATCACATCACCATTAGACTTCATGAAAATTCTCTCTCAATAGTGCAACTAATTTTTTAACTCTGCAAAACATTTAGGGTCATCATTTTTTATGAGCCAGCCTTCGCTGCAGCTGATAAGGGTATTACAATACACAAAAACAAGAGCAAGGCCACAATAAAAGCATAACAGTGTTTCTTTAAGTGCAACTTTGAGAATTCAGTACAAAGCAACTGTACATCCTGTTGATAGATGTTTTTAATTTGTCTGTCTTCTCATCTCATCCTAATGCACAGCCATCTCAACAATAGTGACACTAGGGTCAGCTCCTCCTTCAGGTTTCCCGTGTGGTGCTACCATTTGTAACCTAGAATATGTGGAAACTATCACCCTATCATTTGTTATGGATTACCTTGTGTTCCACTCATTTTTGTGAGGTCTTTAGTTTCAGTGATAGCCAATAAAGAGGTGGCTAAATGGAATAGGGATACAAAGAAGAAAGCTGTCTTAACAGTGTAAAAGCCATATCTATTGAATTGCTATTTCTGTAACCCTGGTGATGTCTGAGATTTAGGTATATAAATAGCAATATAATCCCACTCATCTGACAATGTAACAAAAAAGCAAGCTGTGCGCTTCAAAGTAGATTGCTTGCTCCCATAAAATGCTTATTTGCTTGCTTTTTGAACTATGATTAATATTTTACCCTTTTATTTCATTTATGTTCATTGGAATTTTGAATCATTAGCATTTTTTTTACTCTGACCTATACATATCTCAGCATCCCTTAACTTTAGAAGGAGCGCTCTATTCTGCAAATGTTGCATCCTTGAAAAGCATATGCATTCTCCCTTTTTTATAGTTCACTCAGGTTTCAATATAGATAGCCAAGGTCAGTGTGGCTTTCCAAGATTCTGTTCCATATATGAGGACTTCTCAAGAGCTGATTTGATTTGTCCAGGTTTGAAGGTGTCTTTTTATGAACAAGCAAATTAGAGAATGTGATGGGGCCTGTTAGACCCATATATTTTCCTAGTCTCATTCAGCTCCTGAGTTTCTGAATGTCCCAGGAGTGGCCAGCACAGTGGGATAGTGCTGTGGAGCTGCTCTCTCAACACTGGCATGCCTGCTGCTTACCGGGATGATGCAGGGGTAATGCAAGGCAGCGGCAAGTTTGGAGCCATGCAGATGTACCAGCAGAGCCTATCCAGAGGTCCTGCAGGTACCGTACATCCACATCGTCCTGAACTCTGCTCCACCCTGTGCCATCCCTGCCCCATCCAATTAAGTGGCAGTGATGTTGGTGTTAGGAAGGCAGCTTTGCCCAACTTCACTGGCTACTTGTGCTATGTCCAGAGACAAAATAAGATATTGGGGGGTAGTAGGATAATTAAGTGTCTAATTAAGAGCTAGCCAAACTGCAGCTCCTCCATTTACTGTCACGTCCCCTGCATCTAGGTCACAGTGTCATCCTGAGGAGGGCTAATATTCAGATTAATTGCAAGTCATCACATTTGAGGAAAGGGGAGTCCTTGGTGCTTCCTTCTATACCATCCCACTCTGACGACCTGGCTCTCCCATCACCCTCAATTTCTTTTGCTCCACAGCCCTGCACAGAGCCTGCAACTGTAGAATCAGCAATGAGTTCTTTAATGGTTGTAGACTGTCCTCCCTGGAGGATGGAGCCATTGCAAGGGAAGACCTTGCCAGCCATCCTAAGCCTTCGAAGAGATGAGTCTGTCTCTTTGTTGAGACATCTTCCAAAACTCAGGCAGCAGGGCCCACTGTGAGCTGCCCAGGGTCCTGATTTGTCTTGCCTTGCCTAAAGAGACTCTGGTAACAATACCACTCACCAAAAGAACCCCAGGCCTCAACTGAATGGTGTTACAGATATGTGGGGGGGGGTTCCCCCAAACCCTAGGAATGAATAAAAGCTAGGATTTTGATAAATTGGGATATGGATTAAAACACAGAGCTTTGACAGACAGGGAGTTCCTGGGCTGGCTTATGCAAACCATACTGCCAAGCTAGAGCCATTAAGGGGAAAATAGAGGGCCATTGAGGGGTGTTGCCAATGCAAGAGAACTTCCCCCTGCCCTGCCTCCCTGAGGCAGGAGTTTGAAGGGTTGCCAAGGTGATGGGGTGTTTTTAAGCACGGGTTGCTGGGAGTAAGAGGGGATGGGATCCACCTTTTAGGAAGACAGCCTGAAGGTTGCCTGCACTGCTGCCTCTGAAAATGTGTATGCCATAAGATCTGGACTCCACCCATGCAAACTGAAAGTATAAATAGGTGAATAAACCATATTTCTTAAAGCACGACAGTCTCTGGCATGTCTTCTCTTCTCCAAAGGGAAAGAGACCCTGTGTGTGTGCCTGGGACCCCATGGGCTCTTGCCACCACTTGGCATAGAAAGGGGCAGCCACCCAGCTTTTGTAACAATATAATATTTACAGCAGCAGACACCAATCAAACATCTTGATGCTCTGCCCATTCTGCAACTTGGAAGGAGTAAGCCACACCTCCCTGGTTTTTTTGGAAGCTCGGTTCCTGGCAGTCCTTGCTTGGTACACAGTGGGCAACTTTGCTAGCACTAAGAAGGTCTGGCTCTTTGTCAATGCTTTAATAGAAGACTGCCATGGAACTAGGTAAGGCACCTTAAGAACTATGTTGGAAGAAAGGTGAGATAATAAATATAATAAAATAATTACGTTAACAACAACAACATGTCATATAGACATGTTGCCTAAAGGAAACCAGTTCTGCCAAGATTCACAGATGACCTGACACATACTGGCAAATCTTCTTGACCTCCTGTGTTCTCTTTTAAACTTTCACTTTGTTCTCACAAGCAGCAAAAGAAGAGGTAAAACCGTTTATAGACTGTACTTCCTTTAGGCTGCAGTTATGGGTTCACATAATTGAATGCTCATCCATACAAAAAGAAAAAAAGAAAAAAGCCAAGCAAAAATAAAACCCACTCAAACTCCAGAGGGTATATCTCCTCCTCAGCAAGCCAATAACTCATACCAGAATCTGAGGCCATCTTTTTAATATTTACAAAGTGAGGAGCAAATAAGATTTTATGGGAGTCTGTCAATATGGGATCAAAAAGGAAGGGAAAGTCTGAAATTGAAACAGCTCCAACTCCTTGAGCTGGCACACCACACATACCAGGAAAAGGGCTCTCCCAGCCACAGCTGCCACTCACCAAGGAACAAGTGGTCCAGCAGCAAACCGCAAACTGCAAATGCCTTTCTTCAAGAGTAGCGTAACCCTATCCAGGACAAGTCGCACACCTAATTCCAGATAACTCATCAGCATCTCCATATTACTGTACCTTGATTGAGCCTGTTTTTCACTCTTATCCTCCCAATTTTCCCCTTGAAACACCCATTTCGGAACCTCATTATCTCACTGGGTACCACCAACATTATGACACCTTATTCTACAACCTATCTCAACAGTTTCATGTAGATATTAGATAGAGAATAAGATGGATCCCTTAGGTACACTGCAAGACAACTCCGATGGAGCAGAACAGTCATTCCTAGGACCATTTTTAAGGCTCTGAGATGCCAGAGGGCCGAGTGTGTTTTCTTCATTCTCTTCTTAATTGAAGGGTTTATATGCCCCCCCCCTCCATGTCCAAGACCTGGGACAATTTTATCCTTCATTCTCCTCTCTCTAAAAAAAAACCTAGTTATCCCCAGCCCCACTCACTGCAACTTTCCTGAAACAAAGGAATGTAACTTCCTATTCCCAACCTAGCTACCTTCACAGTAGGATACCATAGTTGATGGTACTGAAAACCACTGAGAGGTCCAGAAGAATCAACAGAGTCATGCACAGCCTGTCTATCCTTCAACAAAGGTCATCCCCCGCATGACTAAGGCATTTGTCACCCCATAAAATAATTTCACCCCATGAAATTATAATAATATGGAAAATAAGACCAAAGGCTACTTATGTACTTTGTTTCATGGTAAAACTGTCCCTGTAAAAAATGTATTTGCTTGAAGTAAATTTCTATCAAATTCAATGGGATTTGCTTTTAATGAACTTAGAATCTGTACTGCATTCATTCAAGCCCAATTTGGGAATATGTGAAGGCTGCACACAAGCAGGGTGAGAACGAACATGGCAAGCTCTCTTCTCCATGCTGCGTTATGTCTAACTGGTTTAGAACCCCCATTTGCAGGGTTCTAAATTACATGGGGAGCCCCCAGAAGTAGAGGAGCACCCACACTTCAGACATTGCCACCCAAAACATAGAGAGTATGTGGGTATAGCAATGCAGACACAGAATCTTAACATACCATAGTTGACCAAATTCACTCCACTTACTTAAAGCCTTTATATGGGAGCACAACAAATAAAGCTTCAACAATTTTAAAAATGCCACCAAAACCTGAGAAAGAAGGCAGGCAGGCAGGCAGGCAGGAAAGAGCCAATTTGCAAGGAAAGCTCTCAGTTCATAATCAAAACCTCTGTTCATAAGCACCACAAACTCATTTGTATAATTCATGCTAGTACAGCTAGCACATAAGTGTATTGGATGGGCTATGGCAACAGTTAACGTATTTACTGGAGTCTAATGTGCCAGAACCTTGAAAAATTATTTGCTGGCAAATGTAAATGTGCCATCAAATCTAATGCACAGCTTAATTTTCGCAACCTGATTTGGCAAAAAAAAGTGAGTATTAGATTTGAGTAAATACGGTACATGACTGCAACACCACAAAATATTACATTAGTGTTCCAAACAAGAAAGAAGAGATGAAAATAAATTAAAATGCAGAAGTTTTCCTAGATTAAAAAGACATTTTCTAAAGGGTTGAAGCACATGCAATGTTAATTTCATGCAAAATATCACACATAGCAAATTAAGGAAGACTTTGTTTCATTTGAATAATATACCTGAATTTTTGTGCTTTTGTCTTCACATCTGATCTGTTATCTAAGCACACGTGTTTCCTGGTGTTTTATTGCAAACACAAAAGCACATCCTTTTTGTTCATTACTGTTAATTACAGTGCAAACCTCCCATAATTAACTATACTATAGTGTAACTCAGTGCAATATAAACCATCTCTTGCTCATCCCTTTATGTGCGATTTGTTGTTGTCAGCATTTTCAAAGATGTTTCCACATAATACAATTTTACAAATATGATCATTAGATTATTGCATTACTTTATGCATCCTCCCCCTGCTGAACACATATTCTACAAGTCCAGTTTTGGGAAACAACAGCAGAACCCATTTGACCTCTGCCTTATACAGCAACAAAGGGGCAATTGTCTTACTACAGCAGTCTAATTTAATTATACATGCATGGAATTCTTACACTGCATTATTAAGAATTTCTTCCCCCAGCTTTTGCCACACTCCCCATACTATGGAAAGGCTGTATGCAAATTTTGTGCACCCTTTTGCTCAGTGCCCTATTCCTGCTTTTAAAACCAGGAGGCCATAATCCTCCTTTTGTAACATCAATCATTTTCAGCAAGCCTGATGTGCCAGCTCTGGAGGCTCCTCAGGACAAGCTTTGCTTCCCCTGCTTTGAATGAGAATCAGCACAGTCATCACCCAGCCCTTTGAAATGCATCCTGAGTATGTTTTGCCAGGTCAGTTTTGCATACCCATGACCAGATGTCACCAGCTTCCACTGATAGCAAAGACACAGCATCTGGGCTTCCTTGCAGAAAACCAGCAGGGTCTTGTCTGTAAACATTCCTTGCTTCACAGTCATTAAGAATTGCATCATTTAGAGTGGTGTGGAGGCTGAAGAAAGCTATTCAAAGTTCAGACAGCACATGAAAGTTCTCTTTTCATGACAACCTTTGCAAGGATGCTGTGAGCAGAAGCCAGCACTTGCCTCCCAATTCCTTCGCCTTTGATCTTCAACAATATCATGTATTTCTGAGAATACCAGTGAGCATCCCTGAGAGGGGACAAGGGTTAGGGTTAGGGCCTCATAGCAGAAATATTTCTTCTAGTTGAGCAAAGGAGGAGGGAATATGAAGATCTACCAAGAAGCAAATGGGCTATGGATGCTATGATGAGATCTTCTGATTGAAAGATAATTTGGCCAAGTGTATCAAACAAAGAGAGAGCAAGCTCATTCCATGCAATGCAATGCTGTGGTATAATTCCTCATAGTACTGCTCTACTTTCAGAAGGCCTAAACAGCTTTATTGAATTACCTGTCACATAACAATGTTATACAATATAAAGCCTCCAACAACTGAATTTTCATATTCTTTCCCACCCAAAGTTTACTGTTTCACTTCCAGGAACATAGAAGTGATAAACACAAACTATGCTGCTTGGCTGCATAATTCTGAATCATTCCAACTCTGGTTAGGAATGAAAATGCCGGTGTTTATCATTCCCAAGTATATCAAGGTGAGTATGGAGAATAGAAAACAAAACATCCAGTTCCTGTGCATGTTTTCTCAGAAGGAGGTCTCATTTACTTCAAAGGGACTTGTTCCCAAGTAAGAGTGCATAAGTCTGCTGCAGCTATTCTTTAGGCTTTTAGATTTTCTTCTCTGTATCACTGCAGTGTGTGCATGAATGGAGAGACTAGAGGGTCATCTATAATTAGATGTAAAATCATGAAGAACAATCCTAGCCCTAGATGATTTCCTCAAAGATCTGCAAAGACAGACAGCATGAAACCTCTGAACACAAACACGCAAACACACACACACATGCTCCCCTCCCCTCCCCTCCCCTCCCCAATCTCTCTCACTCTCTAATCACTTAGGAGGAAGATTAGCAAGGGGAGGGGGAGGGGAAATTGCAGCTAACCCTTGGGAAGCATAATACCACACTCTGTGGTTTACATTTGAAGGCTGCAATCCTATGCTTGCTCACTCGGTTGCAAATCCTTTGCTGTTAAACTCAGTAGGACTTACTTTTGAGAAAACATGCATAGGATTAGTCTGAAATGTAGCTACATTTGCAAAAAACATACACTTTTTGTAGATGGCAGTTGGGCAGAGTGAAAGACCTCTCATGGTACAAGGCAAAGACTGTGGTAACAAAGTAAGACTGAATCTAGGGCCTCTTAGATGCCCCAGTCAAGAGTGCATGGCAAGAGATCACCTCTGGAACCAACATTCAGTATTTTTATTGGTGTACCCATGATGCTGCAATCATTTTGGTGAGAGTTTTTATTTTCCTCGGCTCCTTATTCATGTCAATATATATTTCACAGTGAATCAGGTTGGTTGGAGGAAGGGTTTTGGGTTGTTTTTTTTTACTCAGCATTGTTAAGAATAAAGGTGAATGGATGCATTAAGCTACTGCAGTACATACAGGGAGCAGGAGGGTTTTTAAATAAAAATAAATAAAAGTCGCTTTACCATTTAAAGCAATGCCATTTTCATAACCATTCCTATCTAAAAGTGGTTGCTATGGGGTTTGAGAGGGAGGATGAAAAAGAATTGGAGGGGAGCTTCATAATCAATCATTGAAGAAAAGCTTGGCCCCTTTCAGAGAAAGATCTGGATTTCAACTCAGTCCCTAAGAAAATTGCGGGGACTGCAGAGCTGCTGCCATGCAGGGCAGCAAGAACACAGACAGCAGCTGGGGATGGAAACGCCTATTAAATCCTTTAGACAACAGATGGGCAAAGCTCGGCTGTCTTTTTTAAAAAGCAAAACACAATGCACCATGTTTTATTGTCCCACCATGATGAACAACACTCAATATCAACAAGGAGCAGAGGAGAGCAATTTGGTGTATGTGTGTGTGTGTGCAATCACACACACACATACTCTGCTCTAAAAATGCTAAGCTGAAGAGTCTTAAATTCACTTCTAGGATTGCTCATTGAAACCTTGTGGTCAGACAAGATTGCCCACCACACCTGTTACCAAAAAGCCAAAAGGGGGGTACAAATCAGGAAAGTCTGGTGGACAGAGATTTAACATTTCTGCAATGGTCGCTTCTTTGCAATTACTGTTTCCCTGCCCTTGAAGTGAATCCACCAACGCAGGCAACCAGTGAGTCCCAATCTTGAATGCACTGAAGGGATCTAATTATGTCACGTAGGGCAAAAGCACCTGCTCCCTGCTAATGCCTTGCACTACATTTCCTCCTTTTAATATTTCTTGCTATTGTTCCTTTCAGGCAACAACAACAAACCTCTGGCTGCTGGACATGGATTCTTAAATCAGCAGTAAAATATATAGTAAGATTAAAAGAAAATAGCATAGACAGGGCAGGCTTTTGGATTATGGCTTTTTTGTTTCTTTGCTCCTGAATACTTTTTCTGCTTTGACAGTGCCAGGGACACTTTCCAAATAACCAGCAAAGGCAGTACCATAGATTCACATAGTCTCTTCCCCCTCCTGGCCCCCAAACCACCGCACCTCCACCAACTGCACCTTAAGGACTACACCCTTTTCAATCATGATGTCATAAAACACGGCTGGTGACTTCCAGCTTCCTCCCTCTCTTCTTCGTTGTCCCTTATGTGCCTCTCAATTCAACTGAATTCTAGTTTTAAAAAAGGAAAGGAAAGGAAAGTGGTGCACTGAATCAAAGCAAAATTCACCAGCCGCTGAGCATCTTTCCTTCGTGTCCCCCCCTCCACTCAATCAGCCCCTCCCCACACGCACTTCGACTGTCATCAGAACACCACCCCTTTCCAGGAGTGATCCACACAAAGCAACCTGGACTTGTTAAAACAAGATATAAATCACAAAAACAAAACACACAAACACCCAGAGCCAGAGCAAAAGAGAACCACCTTAAAGTCAAGCTATTATTTATCAGATGCCACAGTAAAAGACAAGGAATGGCCAGAGAGCCTAGACTCTCCCATCTCCATAATCTCAGCGACTGCTGCCTTATCCCTAGGGCTGCTCCTGCTGCATAAGAACCAACCTGTCTGTCCTTTGCCCAGGGTTTTCTCCAAGCGGTACGGTCCAACATATTGTGCGTGCTGAGCTCCGCTGCCTTCTTTGCCAGTTGATGTCATTTCTACCTGGCTCTGTAATTCTGCGAGGTTATGCCTTGTGTTGTGGTTGGGGAATCTCTGGGCTCTTTTTCACCGCAGCTCTTTAAATTCCCACTTTGCCGCTGTGCAAAGCACCCAGTCTCTCTCTCTCTCTCTCTCTGACTCTTTTGCTGATCTTATCCACTTGGCTGAAGATTCACTCTTCCTTCCCCCCTCCCTTTCTTTCTTTTCCTTTTTGTTTCCTTCTCTCTGCATAGGATGCTGATGCACAGGAGGGCTTATTAACCAGTGTTTGGGGAGGGAGGAAATCTAAGATCCAAGCATAAGAAGCATGGTGCTGGTCATCAGCACTCCGCACGCCTTAGTTCTCTCTAGGAGCTGTTCGGGGAGAGCTGGAGCAGCGGAAGAGCTGGGGCCCACGGCTCCGACTGACATTACAGGCAGCCAATCCCTGACAACACCTCAGCCTCCCCCCCCCTTCCATCCACTACCTTTTCTTTTCCATCAGCATCAGCATCAGTTGCTGCCTCTGCCTGCTACGGAGCATCATAACCAATGGCAACAGCAATAAAACTGTGAGGGGATTCATCTCCTGATAAGGTCAGTAGTTAGTCAGAATTCAAAACTGCCCTGTTTTAAACTTTGCATGCATGGGTAGATGACAAAAAGAGCTACAGAGTCTGAATCAGCTGCACTGAAGCAAGTTAAGCAAACAAAAACCCTGCAGTTCAGTCACTCAAGTCCATCTTGCAAATAATGCTGAGACTGTGGAATAAAAATCACACACACAAAGAAAATCCAGCAAAGGGAGATCAAAGAAAAAACGAAGTCCTAGAGAGCTTGTTTTATTTATTTATTTGAGTGAAAAGATTTGGGGGCAGATGCCCTTAAAATGAAGAAATTGTGCACATGTGCATACACACATGAACACGCAACACTAATCAGAATCAAAGATAGCTTGGTTATCATAGCGTGATGAATGCTAAGTAGGGTTAAGGTTAAGGTTAAATTAAGAAACTTAAAGGTGTCCAAGCAAAATGCAGTTAAGGAACAAAAGATATTAAAACGACATGGGAGCAACAGCCCTTCTGTTAGAATGCAAGTTCTGCTGAACAGGTATAAAGTGGGCGAGGGGAAGATTTGAAGTGGAGGGCAGACAATAGGTGCTGCTGAATTTTTCTTCTGCCCAACCCATTGTCTCATAAAATCTCCCTGTAGCTGTTTCTCTCTCAGTGGAGAATGGTCAGGAGAAAAGCAGCTGGGGAAGGGGTGTTTGTAGGGAAAGTTCAAGCAGGCAAAATAAAATCCAGCATCCTCTTCAGTCCATCCCTTGTCCACGTCAATATTCCCCCTTGTAATATCTTCCTGCTGGCCACTTTTGTTTTAAAACAATGGGCTGCTACCATCACACCGACATTTTACCTCTACATACCTCACCTTTTTAGAGCTTACTGGCAAAAATTGGCCATTCAGGTCTTTTGGAGGTAGTTTGCTGAGACTTTTGAGCATGAGATAGGGCATGTGCTTTACAGGAATGCTCTCAGAACCACAGAGCTTTTATTGGTATGTTGTGAACTTTAAGAGGCAATCTCATTGAGCTGCCTGATTATGGAGAGCAGGATGGAGATGGACAGACAGATATTAAAGTTTCTTTTCCAGACTCAATCACTCTATCCATCTTCATCCTGCTTCCCACACTCAGGCAGCTCCAAAGAGATTGCCACTTATAGTTTACAACATTCCAAAAAGTGTGCCACCAAAAACTTATAAACACATTCCCTAATAATTAAAGCAATTCAGCAGTACCACAGACTGGCTATAGATAAACACAGAAATAAAAGCACCTTACTTCCATGATCTCAGTCTTTGAGAAGAAAATTGCTTCCTAATCCCAAATATACTCCAGGATACCTTAAATAGTGTATTAACCCACATAGCATGGATGCACTTTAAGATTTTCCTCTGAGGTCTTGTTTGCCACAATTACAGTAGAGGGTTCTGCTGGGACATGGCCTTCTTAGCTTTGACACCAAGGCTATGGAACTACCTCCTGAGGGAGGGGAACACCCTCCCGATTGTTTGCTGATCTTTAGGTGTTGGCCTAAGACAAGTCTTAGATACTAAGGTGTTGCTTCCCCCCACCCCCCAAACTGTCATAGAATCATAGAATTTGAAGGGACTCCAAGAGTCCTCTAATCCAGCTCCCTGCAATGCAGGAAATATTTTGCTCAACATGGGGCTTGAAACCCCAAGTCTTATGCTCTACCAACTGAGCTATCCAACCCCCTGCAAGGCAAGAATCCCAGCAAAAGAATCCTAGAATGGTCAAATGGGAAGGCACCCCGAGGGCCATCTAGTCCAACCTCATGCAAGGCAGGAATCACATCATAGGTTGGCATTTTCTGGATTTCCTATTCCCACTGCTTGTTTCCAGGTGGGGAATCTAATTAGTTTCCTGTTTTGATCTGCTGTTGATTGTTATATATATCTTGGCTTTGATTGTTCAATTTTGTATTATGGTTTTTGCATGTTTTCCACCTTCTAGATCTGTTTAGCCTAAAAGACAGGATGCATATATATATATATATATATATATATATATATATATATATATATATACACACACACACACACACACACACACACACACACACACACACACATATATATATATATATATATATATATATATATATATATAAACTGGACATGTGGGTGTGTCTCCACTTTCTCTAAAACCGCTTGACCGATTGCGTTCAATTTTTGACACACCGTCCCAAGCGAATATGAGAGTGACCCCAGGCTGTTTGCGTAGACATATGTCACACCTGGGCCACATAAAAGCCCCCAAACCATGTGTTCCAGGACTCACAAATCAGACGAAAGTTCATCCTGGGAGCACAGGAGAGGTTGCAAAACAGAGCCCTCTAGGGACGGCTACACTGGTACTGCACCTAGGAAAGCTTCCCTCTCCACAGCATCTCAGCTCGGCTTTCCAGACTGGGCCGAGTGCAGGGTGGGGGCTCGCCTGGGTGGGGGGTGGGGGGAGGAGGAGCGGGATAGGTCATGGGTTGGGACAGGGTGGGGCAAATCACAGGGATGAGCCGTTGGTGGGGGGAGGAGGGGGCGGCATACCTCATGGGTCGGGACAGGGTGGGGACAACCACAGGGTTGAGCTGGGGGTGGGGGAGGAGGGGATGGGATAGCTCATGGGTCAGGACAGGGTGGGGGGAGTTACAGGGATGACCCTGTGTAAACAGAACATGCGCAAAACATTTCAACAAAATGAAGGGGGACTCTGAAGGTGAGGGGAGTCTGAATGGGGATTCTGAGGGTCCATTTAACAGACTGAGCCACAGCAACGTGTGGCTGGGCCAGCTAGTGTGTAATAAAAACAGATAAATTAAATATGGTGCATCAGTCAGGTCTAAAATTTGAAGGCAAAATTTACTCCATAGGCCTCTCTCTTTGGGAAAGGATTTACTCCATGGTATTAGTACAGCGGGCTACCTTTCCAATATATCTTTTCTGGCTGTGGCTAGCTGTGACACCACCCACTAAAAAAAGGGTAGCAACTTTCTATGGTATGCATGTGATTACTTAGAAAACAGGTTTCCTGTATCATGTTGCAAAGTGGAAAGAAGAATATTATCAGCCTTGTGGTGTGTAGTAACATGGTCATGCAGATCAACTCAGCTATGGGTATTGTAATTCAAGAATTGCTTCTTATTCAAGATTTCTTTACGAGTCTTCTGATCCCAACTAATAGTATTATGTAACCATCCGGTAGCTGGTATCAGATGAATGGAAAGGACTGTGCTGGCACTTTTAATATTTGGTAAGTGTTTTATTTAGATATTCTGTAATTCAGAGCTCAGTTTTAGAGTTTCATATACAACAAAGATGCAGCAATCATACTAGATCTGATTCTTTGGTGAGAACCCAGAGCAGCATTATCATCACTACCACCATCATTGTTTATAGAGCTTGATATGTAACTGCTACTGAGATGCTACAGTAATCATGCTAGATTTCCATGGCTAGACCGTATTTTCAAATAGCACAGTACACCTGACGATCTTTGCGAGGATGCAAAAGGTATCAGATACATCTCTAGAATTGGCATCGTAATCAAGGTCAATGATGTGCTGTTTCAAGAAATCACATAAACAGTCCAAACAAATATTAGTTTCAAAGGGTTTCATGAGTCATCATGCAATACAATGTCTCTTTGCTGTCATGATGGCAAGAAATGCCTGACTTAATAACGGTTACTTGCTACCTCTTCAATACTGAAAAGAAAAATCCATTCTCAAATGAAGATGTCTTTGAGATTCTTTACATACCAGTGGATAGGAATTCACAGATACCATATCATCACTGACTTTCCTTGGCCAACATGCCTCCTTCATTTGAGGTTAGCCTGATGGCTGCATGAAACAGGGTGCCATTTCAGTGGTAGCATTGTGGAACTCCATTGTGAGGAGGCTTGCCGCATCCAGTATCTTGCACTTTCTAGGAGGGCTATTCAGACTTTTTTATTCCTCCAATCCCTTAGATTTTATTAATTCTGATTTTGTGATATAAATATCAAAGTGGATTTCTCCCCTTTAAAAAATAGCTAAGATACCTTGCGATTAAATGACA
This sequence comes from Zootoca vivipara, assembly GCF_965207765.1. Classification (NCBI taxonomy): domain Eukaryota; kingdom Metazoa; phylum Chordata; class Lepidosauria; order Squamata; family Lacertidae; genus Zootoca; species Zootoca vivipara. The sequence goes on along the minus strand of NC_142582.1, from coordinate 60,451,957 downwards.
GATCATGCATTTTAAGAATAATTTTTAGAAGCCTGTTTTATTTTCATAATAAAGCAGGCTTCTACATCATCCCTTTAATAGTCACCTGTGAGAAAAAGGAATAATCTCCAGCAAAGCACATAGGAAAGTTTAGGTATATTGGGTGGCAATGTACGATGTACAGGTATAACTGTTTTTAGATTCAATTGAGTATCAATTAAAATCTCATATGCAGGGTAATGGGTACTTTAATTACTTAGAATGTCATTGTTAATTAGCTTTATTTTGGGCATAGTCTCTTTAATTGTTCCTTTGCAGGAAGAGAATGTTAATAATTTGTCAACTTGTAGAGGCTTGCCCCTTTAATGTACTTTTTAAAGAATGGGCTTTATACTTCCATGTTAAATATATTTATGTTATAATGCGTTTGGTATAGCATTTTAGGGTACAGTCATATCCTGAAGAATTGCTGTCTGTAGGGCTGTTGCATTTGGCAGAAGCCCTGTTACACTGGCAGAATTCCAGATACCCAGCACCAGGAAGCTCCTGACATGTTGGCAAAATGGCTAAGATGGGGAGAAGACATGGTGGGGGATAAGGGCAGCACAGGGGAGGGGAGAGGCATACCATAACCTGTACCCCTTAAAAATATGGCCACATCACCAATGATGGCCCAACTCAATGATGGCACAAGTCCCAAATCTGTCACAAAGAATGCCCATCCCATTGACTTCAATAGGATTAAGAAAAAAGCTGCCTCCACATCAGTGACTGATGGATACAATGAAACTCAGGACCCAATCACAAAATTTTACACAGGGAGGCCATAATTTCATACAATGGCACAGATAGGAGGGCCTCTCTTGGGCCTCATGTTATATACACTTGGAACTAGAAGGGGGGGGACGCTGATCATGGATACTATGGAGAAAAGACACTTAGCATCATAACACAGAGAAGTACTTGACCCCGCTGCTAACATGTCTCTGCTGTGACTCCACCTCTCACCGACTCTTGACTCCAGCTACTGATGATCTCCCCTGCCACCCACTGCACCAGGCACAAGGGGCACCAGCCACCATTGGCTAAATTAATGAGTCATGCAGCACCCCTCCTGATTGGATTAGGTGTGGAGAGCCCCTCCCAATCATTATTTTGTGTGTGTGTGTGATGTGTTATAAACTAGATTCAACCCCTGCCTGTAAAACATAAGCTGTTACATGAGAAAAGGATACACCATATGCAGCCTCTGGAATTTATGTGCTTCTGGAATCTATGTTTGGCTGTTGAGCTTGGAATAGAGGTGGATAGGAGACCTACGGTATTACTGCATGTACTGTGCTGGTGTGGTCAGGGCCGTCTTAAGCACCTTTGGTGCCCTGGCACCGTGGTGTGATGGATCCCTCTGGCGCCCCCCACCGCCCCATTTTTCAGTGCACCGGGCGGCCGGGCGGCTGGGCTCAGTGCGCAGCGCGGCCGCCAAATGCGCTGCTGCGCGGCGGGCGGGCGGGCTTAGCATGCAGCGCTGCTGCCGATGGCGCTGCGTGCACGGCGGAGTGGCCGGCGGGCAGGCGCAACTGCGTGGTGCTCCCCCTGGCGGGCCAGTGCCATGGTGCCCTGCGCCACCCAGCCTAGCCATAGAGCCGGCTCTGGGTTTGGATTTGGATTTGATATCCCATTTTATCACTACCCAAAGGAGTCTCAAAGCGGCTAACATTCTCCTTTCCCTTCCTCCCCCACAACAAACACTCTGTGAGGTGAGTGAGGCTGAAAGACTTCAAAGAAGTGTGACGAGCCCAGCAGCTGCATGAGGAGGAGCGGAGACGTGAACCCATTTCCCCAGATTACGAGTCTATCGCTTTTAACCACTACACCACACTGGCCACTGGGTGTGGTTAGGGAACTGTTCTGTGTAGGTTCAAGTCCTGGGAGTTCCCTCTCTTTTGCCCTGGCATACAAAACGTACATGTAATGGCCCATTTGCATCTGTCTCCTGGTTGGGGTTTGGATTCCCACCTTCTCTTTCCCAATTCTATGTCCTATGAAATGAGCTACTAGTGTTGCTGGCTGTCAGTCTATGCCTGATCTTTTTGTGTGTCATGCTCACAGTCTGGTTGGGTCTTGAACCCTTGTCCTGGGGTAATCTGCATGAACTCTCTGCAAGTGCCCTGCATTGTGTGTCTTCTCCTTCCTCCATGTTTTGTTAATTGTGCTCATAAAACAGTAGTTGTGAGGAGCATAAACAAATTCAAAGCCCTGCCTAGAAGAATGCCGAGAGCCAAGCAATAGAGTGGTTATTGGATATTGCTGGCTGTGCCACTGGAGCTGATGGAGTAGGCATACTATGGCGCTGTCTTGTTTGTTGTGTGAATGGTGATCCAGGTGATCCAGCTGCCATGACCCTCTGTATGGGCAGCACTTGTCAGGCCCTGACCAGTGAGCTGTGAGTGATGGTGTTTCCAGACACACTGTGGATGTGTCATTTTTACATTGTTCTTATATTATGCGACTGAGTTGCCCCTTCCCTGCAGTTGTGGGCTGAGCAAACATGGGTTATGTGTAATGTGTCCTGGCATAATGCAACTATAAGTGTGCTTTCAATGTTGTATTTCTCCAAGCATATGAAAGACCAAATATAATAATGTTCATACATAATGAGAAATGCTGTGGCTGTCCACAGACTAGTTTCTGTTCATACTTTTGTTTCTAACTGATGAAAGTCTTTTCAATAACTTTACTAATAAGGAAAAACTTTTGAGAATCCACTTATTCATAATTTTGATCAGTGTTCTGCTATTTGGATTATTGATGCAAGCATTTTTGGCCTATTTTTTGAGCATGATGAAGAAATGCTTTGGTAGTTCTTGATCACTTAATAATCACACAACTGTTTATTCAATTTCCCCCACACACAGAGCAAAACCCCATTATCAGCTCCCCTTTGATCTGAAACTCACTACTCACTCTTATTTGAATCTAGGTTACGTCCCCTGGTGTGAAGCACTTGCACAATAATTCCCTCAATTATTTGAAGCCTTATTTATCCAAATGTTTTGATGTCCTATAAATAGTTTGAAGAAACAGGAATGTACCATCCTTGGCTGTATTTGATCTTATCATTGGGGACTTGGTGCTAGGACAACCTCCAATCTTTTTCATGTAATGTCTCATTCTCAAAGTAATGCATGCTTTTGTGGCCAGTTAGCATCTTGGACTGACATGTCAAACACAATTTGACTAAGTCCATAGATTGCATTGTTCTTCTACTCATGTGCCCTGATCAGCTGGGAAAGATCTACAGATGGAAGAAATTTTCTGCAGGCATAGCTAATGTGAACGCACATATGCACCAGCATTACAATGTTCTAGGCTGCATTGAACTTCTACTCCATATGAGGGGTGGGAACCTTTGGACCTCCAGATGTTGCTGAACTACAAACTCCCAACACCTCCAGCAAGCACAGTCAATGATTAGGGATTATGGGGGTTACAGTTAAGCAATATCTACAGGGACAGGCCTGCTCTAGGTGTATCTCTTGGCTCACCATACCAGGGCAGGCGGTTGTTGCATGATGTGGAAGGAATCTGTGATAATGCAGATAATTGCCCCTTATCATGTTACCCAACAATAGAATCTAATGGAAGGAAATAAGCAAAGGTTCTCTGAATGTTGCTTGGAGAGATGCCCAGTTTCCCCAGTCCCTCTCTTACTATTATTATCTACTAGTCTCAATAAAGATTATCTTCCACTACACATGGAAACATTTGCTATAAGATTGGGGGCTGTGCTCTGCACACTTTATACTGTCCATCAGTGCTTCACGTTTGTGATGCAAAGGTGGCAAGAACAGGACAAGGAAGGCAAATGACTCGGCAGGCAGAAGCAGAAAGAACGAAACAGGCAACTTGTGTGTTAACTAGGCAGGTGGTGCCTAATTGGATGGAGGCCCTTGCAGAAATAAAGCCCAGTTTCCCCACAAGGAGGAGAGGGAGGCTGGTGAAGGGCTTTAGAAGATAGTTCTCTCTGAGATTGAGGAGTCTCTGCAAGTGTTAGGGCAGGCACCCCCAAACTCGGCCCTCCAGCCGTTTTGGGACTACAACTCCCATCACACCTAGCTAACAGGACCTGTGGTCAGGATGAAGGGAATTGTGGTCCCAAAACAGCTGAAGGGCCGAGTTTGGGATGCCTGTGTTAGGGCCTCCAATACTCTGGGTGACAGATGCTGGAAAGAGTAGGAAACTCACTAAGAGACCTGACCCTGCTCCAGAGTTTGGTGGGTACTCAGAGACTGTTGGTCTCCTGTGTCTTAACTAGGGACTTGATGAGACAGGGTGAAGCAACTGCTGCCTATTCTTACTGTGCCCAAATAAATGTTTTGTTTCACTGTTACCTCCTTGCCTGTTCTTTTGTCACAGTAAATGGCATGATGTTGAATTGCTCTCTGCTAATTTGATGGTGACAAAATCAATTGAGCAATGCTATGGATTTTGAAATATGTTTGTAGTTCTAGACATTTTCTTCCATGATCAAAGAACAGCACTCTGTGGGACCATGGGTTGAGTCATCGATACGTGTTCATCTATATGAAATAGTAAAATGTCACCAAAATGTTTTCAGAAAACATTTCGAAAAGAGAAAAGGAGAGAGACAGAAGGAAACATACACAAAAGAGAAACAAAGACTTGCCTAGCAAAAGTACTTGGAAAATGAAAAAAAAACGTTTTAAGGCTTATTTAATGTGAATAAAATACCCTTTAAAACCCTAAATATGGCATTTGTGGCCATCATGTTTGTGTGTGTATTTGTACAACGCTGAATCATTCTAGGGCTGCAAACCAACCATAATCCATGGTCAACATCACTGTCATTTACTTCTACGTAATAGCCACAATCCCCAAATCTGTAGGTCGCTAAGGCAAACAGGCACCTTAATTACTCCCTTGATTGTAGCAAAGCCCCAGAAGTGGGTTAAGCACCTGTAAGTATTTTGGGATACAGTTATGTTGCACTGCTGATGGCAAACTTTCAGTTTAGTTTTGATACAGTTTTAAGGTTCATGTTAGAAGAGATACAATGTGTTTTAACCAGCAACAGAGGAATATCATGCTACTCTACTGATTTGAAGAACCTACATGAAAAAGCAGAAGGGCAACCCTTTTAAGAAGGCCTACCAAAATATATTTCATAAAAGTGACACCAGAATACCACCCATAAGGAAGTTATTGAAAAAGTTCCATGTCTTCAGGTTCACAGGCTCCATACAGAAACACTACAATAATTTCAAATAAAATGATAGCATTCCATGACCTAAATCATGTAGTAAGAGGGGTTCAGGAATCCAATTTTCTAGTAATAATATCCTCCCCAACTCCAATGGGAGGCTGATCCAAAGGCCTGTTTCAAACCACTTTTTCTCTCTCATAGAGGTTACTCTTCCCATATACAGGTGATGGGAGTACTCCAATCACAAAACCACCTATAAATTAATGAAAGAAGCAGTTATCTACCCAGGAAAAACTAGGACTGCAACCTCTTCTTGTGTCTGATTCTGTAGCTGGCAGCAGATTTCTGCATATACCGGTATCTACTCAGAAGTCAGCACTATTGAGTTCAATGGGACACATTGTAACATAAGTGGGTATAGAATTGCAACCCCAAGTCACAATTACATATATAAAAAAATCAGGCCAAATTAGGGAAGTATCAGTTGCTAGAAAAAGTACATATACAGCAGCAATGAATTGAAGCACATCCTTAATATGGAGGAGAATATCCTCTCAAAGCTCTCAAACCCAAAATTCCAGACTTGGACAAGGCCATAACTCACTTAGGTGGGTGTATGAAGGTCAGGGGGTGGTGAAAGCCCAGGAGATGGCATTTCCTAAATTGTGAAATTACCTCACTGCATAAGTGCATCTGGCACCTTGATTATGTAGTTTCCATAGCACCTCTTGTTTTCATTGCATTTGTTTTAAAATTATTTTATACTTTAAACTTATTTTAATAATGTATTTTTAAATTGCTGCAACCTACCTTCAGACCTTGTGGTGAAGGGTGGGTGAGAAATCAAAATCATTGTCATCATCACAATCACCACATTTGAAGGACACAATCCAGCCAGGCAACAACACTTAGGGACAGCACAAGCAGAACTGGTGGTTGGTTGTGACCTAGGAAGAGTTCTGAGAGCCAAAGAGAGAGGCCTGGAGAGTCATATTTGACCCATGGGCTGGATATTCCCCACCACAAGTCTGGATACCTCTATGTCATCTTTGCTTGGATATACTAGTCATCAAGCAAAATGCTGTGATTTGCATTGGCTACAGGAAGGTGCTCCAAAGATGTAGAAAGGTTTCAAGAGGTGTTTGTTATAGTAACTACTTGGGTAAATTTGGGACTAGGGCTTGGAAATAGCAACTTCATAAACAGCATAAATATTCCACTAGAAATGGTTCTACTTATGGTTTTTTTATTGTAATGGTTTTATTTGTTTTTATAAATTTATTATATTGTTGTAATCCACCCTGGGACTTTATGGAAAAGGTTGCGTTAGGAAAGTTCTAACTAACTAACTAATTAACTAAATAAATACAGGAGTTATTTAGGGAGTAGAGGGACATTTTCCCCCTCTTGTATTTCACATCAAGAATTAAGGCAGGCAGACTTTTGACCTCAGCCACTGGAATACCCTCTTTCACAGTTAAGTAGAAGCAAATACTTTCTGCTGAGCCTATTTCATATTTATTTCATATTTATTATTCCTTAATTTAAGACCATGCATGAACTGCATGGCAGTAATGAAAGCAGATCAGATGCACAATATATCAATATTCCTGTAGCTCTAGATGACAGGGCCACCATTTTGTGTTTCAGGAGGGAAGGTAAAGTGATTATTGCGGACGAGCATGGATAGTCACGAAAAAGCCGGAAGGCTCTAAAAGTAATGCATTATGAAAGCAAAGTGGTTCCTGAGCACATCACTAGACTTTCCTCATGTTACTCATACATAGGGCAAACATGGACATAACATGAAGCATCTCTTGCTTTACCCCTGATGTTGCACCCCACACTGGCCTCCCCCCCCCTTCTCTCCATGTGTGCAGTAAGGATATCTGTGAAGTGACATAGATCTATGTGTGGGCAAGCAGATATTTTTAAATCACAGAATTCAGCAGGAAGGGATATTGGTTTTCACCAGGAGTTTAATAAATCTATAAAAGTTGTGGTTTCAATTACAAGTACACACACATACACACCTCTAAGGATTTCTGCCTTCACAGCATTTTCACGATACTGAATCAAATGGTTCATTTCTTGATATCAAAGTATGTGACTCCCTCTCTTCCCAAAGCTTCCATTAATATTAAAAGCTATTAGATGTAGGCACTAATGGTGTTCTAAACTTCTGGTTAAAACTTCCTGCAGATAAATAACACTGTACTGGTGTTTGTGATTACAGTGGTACCTCTGGTTGTGAACTTAATTTGTTTCGGAGGTCCATTCTTAACCTGAAACCGTTCTTAACCTGAGGTACCACTTTAGCTAATGGGGCCTCCCGCCACCACCGCCACCGCGTGATTTCTGTTCTCATCCTGAGGTAAAGTTCTTAACCTGAGGTACTACTTCCAGGTTAGTGGAGTCTGTTACCTGAAGTGTTTGTAACCCAAAGTGTTTGTAACCTGAGGTACCACTGTATGCTGCTTCTTTTCCTTTTGCTGCAGAAAGTGTTTTTAAAATTGACATTTGTATTGCACACTATGTGCTATTTCACCAGTGGGAATTCCTAAAGCCAGAATTATGTCATTAACACTTCCAGTATTTAAAATGTCAGATTTAAGCTGTTTTCTCTGGTGCAAAGCCTGAATACCAGGACCCTAAGGAAAGTTTTATAGCATCGATTAACTGCAACCATTTGTACACTGACAAGGAGCTATGTAAAATGTTTACTCTGACTTCTAGATGGGAGCATTGTGCATCATTTTTATAACATGCAAGACAACAATATTGTACTATGTTATTACAGGTCAGAGTGACAACTTTACCAGGTAAATCATACATGCTGACATTAGGTAGCTCCAGATAGAGTCATAACTTCTGAGACGTGTGTTGACCGGGGTCACATAAGAGGTGCTTCACTGAGTTTTTCCATTTACTTTCATTCCACAGAGAAAAAGGAAAATTGACTCCAACCCATTTACCAGGAAACAAATCACATGTAAAGACTAGGCACCTGGCTGAAACGTGAATTTATTTGTTAATGAGAACTGTGGTAGTCAAGAGTAAGTGCAGCCCAAAATCCACATGTTTGGTTATGTGGTAGGTTCCTATAAACTCACCAAAGGGTAAAATCTCAGGATGAGGTTAGTTATAGTTCTACTTGGCATTTCTGATCAGTTGTGGAAGAGAGGTAAAATTTGTATCTCCTTATGTAACAAATGAGGAACCTAGATGTTACTGAACTCCAACTCCCATCAGCCCCAGCCCACGTGAGTAATGGTCAGGGTTGATGGGAGCTGGAGTCCAGCAGCATCTGGAGAGTCACAGTGACAGATGCTTCACCCCACCTTATGTTTAGGCACTACAGATGACAGCTTGCCATATGTTTGTAGCCACATGTAAATTTACATGCAACTATCTTATGCCAAGTAATTATAATATAAAGTCACCTACTGTTACCAGCTTAGGGGCCAGTGCAAGGACACGGTGAGTCTGGAGTGGTATTAAAAAGTCTGTATATAGCCATGAATATGATTTGAGCAAGACGACATTAGCTCTGCTCAATACCTGTATCCTGCCATTGATAGCATATTCTGATAGAAAACCCAACACCAGGGGTGAAGCTAAAAGCAAAACTCTGCTCCACACTCTACATGCTTTTGCCCTACACAAAAGTAATGCGTGCGTAGGACTTAAGTTGGTAGACATCATTACATCTTGTGCGAGCTGTAAAGAATGCCCACACATCCCAGAACAGTTCCTCTGGCCTATAGAGAGCTGGCTTCAATTTGCAGCTACAGAATTTGTGGGGGCTTCCAACCCTCCTCTGTCTCTCTGGCTGCAAATAGCAGCTTATGCATCGCTGCAAAAAAAAGGGGGGGAGCTCTTTTGTTATCCCTCTTCCATCACAAACAAGACCCAGCTCACCGATATGCCTTGATTAACTGAGTAAAGTTGCTGAGCTCAACTTTGGATTGCAGCCACAAATTAAATGGAGACTTTCAAAGTATGCCACTAGATGATTGATTGCCATTGTATGCAAAACACAAAAGGCGTGTGATAGTTGCACATTTCACATCTGGGTATAGAGGGGTGGTTGAAGCACTGAGATGGGCTAGGAGCAGGGCCAGTGCAGGAATGAGAGTGCATTACAGATGCATTTCATTTTAAGTTTGAGACTTCTTTTAATTATTGCAGAAATTATTTCCTTAAATTATATCTTATTAACATTTTAGACTGTCTTTTAGGGCCAAAGCTTTACAAGGTGACTTCCAACATAGAAAACATACTATGTATGCATGTAATGTTTTGTTTGCAAGTAAATGGTTTTAATTAGTTTAATTGTTTGTCTAATTATAATTTTGTACTATGAACCACTGTGAGAGTTGTGCTGTACAGGGAAACCACAAGCGTAAGCCTGGCTGCGGAAAAAGTAGAGAGCTGAGGACAGGCTGCTTGTGCCCTGGCATTTTCCATCTGCCTCAGTAGCACATCTCTGTGGTGCAGAAACCTTTGCAGGCTGAGCAAAAGACAAAAAATATGTTTTTCCAAGTCAGACATCACAGCAAGCCACAGTTGTCATAAACTATGATTTGCAAACCTGCTTCAAACAATCATTTCTATTCTGATTTGTGGACAAAACACATTTTCTCCATTCAGACAATGCCAAAGCATAGCGAAGCTTCACAAACCCTGAGGTGGTATGCTGTCTAAAGTGTACCTCTGAGGGCTGTTGTAAGAATAAATTAAATGAGGACTGGAAAGTTCTTTGGAGATGACAGAAATCCGTAGTAAAAAGATACACCTTTTGCTGTTCATCCAAAGTTCTCATCCATAAGTCGCTTTTTTGAACTGTTTCAGTAAACTGGATTCCATTGAATTATGCTGAACAACTCTAGCTTGGCATCTTCCCCCATTTTGATTAACAGTACCAAATAAATTATAGCTTTTTACTATGCAAACTTTCCACCATTTTACAACTGACTCACTGTTGCACTGAGCATAGGAATCTAGCAATGACAGCCAAGACCACAGCACTACTCAGCAAAGGTTCAAGGCTATTTAGTGCCAAATGGCTCCAGGCTCCCCACTCCACCCCCACCATGGTGGTAAAAAAACAAATAAACCCTAAATAAATTACAAGTTGCTGCTCTTTAGTGGTGTGTTAAAACCTGATAGTGAGGCAGGCCACTTCACTTTGGCTAATAATAGGGCTGGCCCTGGCACTTCTACAGAAGGGCATCATTTTTACTCTTCTGTTTAAAGACAGATACTCTAGCTTATGTTCCTGGTGCATGGAGACAGTCCTTGCTGACTCACAGGGCAAAGACTGAAGACCTAAAATAGGAGGCTTCTCACCTGACACCCCACCCCGACAAATGTCAGCACCAAAGCTATTTAATGACAGAGAATGGCTTTTTCTTGGCAAGGGGCGTGTGTGAGGTTACGTGTAACCAAAAAAAAAAAAGCAGGAAGCAAAGAGAATGGTCACAAACCAACAGAGAGAACCAAGGAGAGAACAAGGACGGGGGAAAGGATCAGTGCCTGATTTACATATAAGCTAAAAAAAAGCAATAGCTTAGGTCCCCACTCTCTTGGGGGTCCCACAAAAATATACATTTCCAAAATATAAGATAAAAAACAAATAAAATAAAACCTACATACAGCAACAGTGGTAAATGGCTTTAGATAACTATTAGGTCCATAAGTTTCCATATAGCATATATTCAACAAAAAAAAACAGCAACAATTTGTTGTTGACAAAGGACAGCTGGACATATAAAGGGCCCCATTACCTTTGGTAGCTTAGGGCCTCATCAAACCTAAGTCTGGCCCTGGAAAGGATAATAATGAATTGTAATTATAGATCTATGCCTCCCACCCCCTCTACCTTTGTCACAAATGTAGAATAGTCAGATTTTTCTTACAGTTATGAGTCTTCTGACCAGACCTGTAGATCTCCTCAGCATTGCTGCCACATTTGAGTTCACCTCAGGACTTCTTGTTCTCCACACACAGAGCCTCAGCGTCTACTCTGTCTTGTGTCTTGCAGCAAGGTCTCCGCCATTTCAGTGTAGCTGCTTACACTTTTCTGTCAGGAAGACATATTCATCACAAAACCTCAGTTTAATCCATGTCTTCTTCATGCCTTCTTCAGCAAATAATTAGTCTACCTTAGCCAGCTGCCCATGCTGGTCATTTTGTTACCTCAGCAACACCTGCTTCTCGTTTATGCACATTTCAGGATCCTAAGAGTTCCCTCCCTTTTCCAGTGCTAATCCCAAACAGGGTTCGAGCTCCTGTAGACGCTAACATGTAACAAATGCAGGAGCAAGGCTAGCAGCAGGACTGGATTAAGACACACTGAGGCTGTCAAATTTAAGAGGTGCTGTGGCAGGACTCACCCCCAAAAGTTTTTATTCTAATGGAAAGGACAATGAAACTAGAAATAATCAAGTATATCTTTGTCATATCAGAATGATAAGGTCTGTTTTAGAGTCCATATTCCCCGTTTCCTTTATCTTTTAACCAATTATTTAAAATTTTGTTTGCTTTTCTAGAGGCCCCTCATAATTGAGCTGTAGCTTACTTAGATTGTGAGTAAATCTGATACTGGCTAACAGTGTAGCCTCTCTGGCCCTTTAATAACATGAAGGGGGCTAATAAAAGCTGAAAGGTGAAGGCTGATTTCTTGTCTTAAAATGAAAAAACAACAACCTCCATTCCACCATTTGCTGAGGCTCTCTAATACTCTTAACACACATTCTGAGCTGTGAGGCAGGTACTTTGTCTGGAGTAATCATTACACCAGATGTTAGTCTAAATTAGACTAGGATGCTATGGCCAGATTGCTGCTGGGAGCTGCTGGTCGAAAACATGTGACACCATTGTGAAAACAGCTGCACTGGCTGCCCATCTGCTACCAAGCCAGGTTCAAGGTTCTTGCATTGATTTGCAACATAGCTGCCAAGTTATCCCTTATTTTAAGGGATTTTCCCTTATGCTGAATAGGCTTCCTCGTGAGAAAAGGGAAAACTTGGCAGCTATGATTTGCAAAGCCCTGAACAACTTGAGTCCAGGATACCTCAGGGATCACCTGAACCTTTATATCAGCTTATATCACCTATACCCTTATTATGTCACTCACTGTCAGCTGGAATAGCTCAGTCAGGGTTAGAGCCTGAGCAAAAGTTTCCGTATTGCAGGGAGTTGGGTTAGATGACCCTCGTGGTCCCTTCCAACTCTATGAAAAAGGTGTGTGTGTGTATTGCAGCTGTCAAAGACCAGGAAAAAGAAGTGCATTACAAATGTTATAAACAGTTAAATGTCACACACTTGTAGGTGTGGCTGACTCATATTATTAGTTATTATATCATCATCATCCCATTCTTCTACTACAAGCGCCCAGAGCAGCTAACAGCACAACCACAAACCCATATAATATAATCAATAACAAAGCAAGTACAACAAACAAAAATTTCTAAAAGTATTAATGAACAGCACTTGAAACAAAACCAAATATGTTCCACCACCCAATGAGCAGCAGAGGATTGTGTAGGAAAGCTCTGTGATTCAGTTCGTCAGTGTGCTTGTTATCGTTAAACATGCATGTGCGCAAGCACACACAGCAACTATACAGGACAGGCCTAAGAGGAAGTAGCTACCGTAGGATTGAAGTGGGAGCAGGTTAAACACGTCCTCTTATTCCTTTTTGTTGCAGAAAAGTAGTGCAGCAATCCTCAGGAACTCAGTAGGTAAGTGAGTTGGACAAGCAGAAATGCTTTCAATCCTTGTGCTGCATATGAACCTCCTTGCCAGGGCAAAACCCACAGGTTCATTTGGCAGCTAGCTTCTGAATCCATTTCAGAAAATGAGTGAAATCTGGGTGGATGTATCAGACCTTAGATCTCTTAAAAAATTTATTGATGAAGCGGAGTTAATAGTTCTTCAAAGACCTCTTGCCTGATTCTAGCTGAAAAGCTTGTTAGTATTTGTAAATTTACCATCTTTTCCAGTCATTCCAATTACCATTATTACACGAATGTGTTGCGCAAAATGTTCCTTGTTACCTTTATCTATTATGTTTCCAATCATGCAAATGGTTATGCACATGAGTAATTGAGGTCAATAGTCTCATTGAACTCAGGTTGGTCATGGTTATAAAGTTACTCTTAAAACTTACACTTTACAGAGGAAAACATAAAAAAATATTCATGTGACTTGCAATCTAGTTTTCCTCTTTCTCTGAACTGCATATTTATTTTTAAGAAGTACTGGGCAAACAGTGATTAGTTGTGTCCTCATATTCCCATGGAGTGCTGAGAAAGTGTTTCATTATTATACAAATAACAGCTAGATAATGCAAATTCATTCATTCTATCTCTCTATATCAAAAGAAGTTGATGGATGGCAAAGAAAGACAACATGATTTTTTTTATGTTGGCTAAATAAAATTATTTCAGATTTGAGAATACTCTGGAGCAATAAGTGATACAAATGGAAATTTAAACAATCCTTATTTCATTGTTTTGTTGTTTGAATACAGTAATTTTTATCTTGCTCTTTAGTCAAAAGAGGGTTCCAGAGCGGCTTACAAATCACTTATGATCTAAAAAGATACAACACAAAAATAATAAGCAAACTTAGTAATAGTTGTCTGTGTTTGTTTTTAGCTCCTTATAACATTCTGTTCACTCACTGTACACAAATGAAAGGTTTGTGTGAATGTGTATATGAGACCTAAGTGATGCTTCAGCATGTGGTTTTATGAAAACAAACAATGAATCTTTCGTTGAATATAGTGGATGTATGGTATGTTTTTTGACATCATGTGACAGGACTGTAATGCCATTTCAACACTGTAAGCTGTAGTGGTGACCTGCTACACAACAGCAGCCATTACATCTGATAAGACCCAGTCATAAGCCACTTGCACGTGGTGACTCTCCAGAACACACAAGGCATGTCACACTTGCACATTTCCATTGGCTTTTCTTTACTGGCTGCTCAGGCAATCTGATGAAGAAAAGTATATTAATGTAGCTGCACCCAATCACTGCCATCTATCGATTACATTTCAGTCATGGCAGCAAGAGTTTTGTCCTGTAAGCCCAAACATCCTGTAGTATTTGTGTATTCTCCAGCAAGGCTTGAATACTTTGTATGTCACAAGTAGTATAACCGAAGAGCAAATTATTATTTCAGGTACGTAGACTTGAACTGAAGACATTATTCAGCAAATCAGCCCTTAAGTTCAGCTTTTCACAAATCAAACAGGCCTTCCAAGCCATTTCCACATAATCTCTCTCTCATACACAGCTTTTATTTGCCATTAAGACTGGTGGTGAAGTGCATTTAATAATGCAGCATGTTCCATTCACATCTTTGTGGCAGGAAAATGCACCCTTCTTATACAAAGGGATTCTACTTCGCCTGATCCTTACTTAGCAAGATGTCAAGGTTCGTTTAACATATGTGTTCTGTGTCAATTACCATGTCAATCCTGTCACACCACTGAACTCACAATGGGTGTGTATATACATAGCAGTGGGTTTTGTATACTCAGTTTGGTAATTTTGTTACGTGTGTGAGTGTATTATATCCATATCAAGCACACAGGCATCATTCTATCAATCTTCAGCCTTTGCAGCTACACTGTACAGTTGGTATATAACTGGCTCTGTAGACTAGTTTTATGTGTGCTGAGCATGATAGTCTGGATTCTATGCAGTACTCGCTCTGCAGGCTTTACTCTTGCCAGGGAGGGAAGCACTTACTTTCTAAGATGCTCTTTGGATACCTATGTCATTGTCAAAATACCTTATATTTTCTTCTCCCTTGAAAAAAATGACCAGCAGGGATTATTCAGGTTGTAGCCTGGAATTGGAAGGTGCTTGTTCTTATACTCAGAAACATGGCTTTTCAAGACTGGCAATCACAATGATATACATGGACCTTTGACAACGTCAACGGGAACATCTCACTAAAAATGATGCCCACTGTAATGCAATGATAGCCTCTGAAAACACACTCATTAGATGACATTCAATTACCACTGATGGTCACAGTACTCAGTCTTGTTGAGTGCAAGGACATATAGAAAACCATATTATTTCGATACAGCTTCACTTCCTGCTCCACTAGGCAGCCCCATCTGTCAATCATACCACTGCTGCAGAAACACTGATTTGCCTTTTCATATCCCATCAGTTGCTTGCTGCACTTGGTCAAGGGCCTGATGGAGGTCAATAAAGAGCAACATGCAGTGCTTACCGAATAGGTTTCCATCTGCTTGAACATGCTGATGGTTGTAGATTCTGTCAGGAGTGGAATACCCAGGGCTATGGTGAGATTGGGATTCCTTGGCTTTGGGACAACGTGGAAGGAATTATCTTTTCTAGTCAAAAAATTATAAGAGTGATGTATTTCATTTTTAAAAAAAGCCAAAGTGGATATATTTATGAAGGATGTGGTGTGGCTCATTCTTAACTTATCTCTCAACCCCCCAATTTACGTGTTACTGTAGCAGCATAGTTGCTACTTCTGCAAGGCTAAATCCTATGCTGCACCTATAATGTTTGGATAAAGCAATTGCATGGGAGAGGTAGATCATATTGCATTTTTAATTCTTTCTTCTTCTTCTTCTTCTTCTTCTTCTTCTTCTTCTTCTTCTTCTTCTTCTTCTTCTTCTTCTTCTTCTTCTTCTTCTTCTTCTTCTTCTTCTGTATGTTGCCCTGGGAATATAATTGAAGGACACTATAAAAGCACTTATTAGTAAATAAATAACATGATTGATTGACCACATCTGGGCTACTAGCCCCAAAGGAAGTATGGCCCTCATACAGTCCTGATGACGAGGGGACCACCAGGTATTACAGTATATATACAGTACAGTACATTCTATGGTGGTTTAGTCAGGCATTGGGTCAGGTTTTCAGGACCTTGGATAGGTCTGATCAGACAAAACAACTTGTTCTAACACAGGCTTCCTCAACCTCGGCCCTTCAGATGTTTTTGGCCTACAACTCCCATGATCCCTAGCTAGCAGGACCAATGGTCAGGGATGGTGGGAATTGTAGTCTCAAAACATCTGGAGGGTCGAGGTTGAGGAAGCCT
This sequence comes from Zootoca vivipara, assembly GCF_965207765.1. Taxonomy (NCBI): domain Eukaryota; kingdom Metazoa; phylum Chordata; class Lepidosauria; order Squamata; family Lacertidae; genus Zootoca; species Zootoca vivipara. The sequence continues at coordinate 60,435,645 of NC_142582.1, read as the reverse complement.
GTTCTAACAGAATCTGGAGCTCAATCAAGCTTTTGTTTCTCCCTCCCAGACTCCACCTCCTTGTTAAAGACTCAAGACTTCTTTAAAGCGTTAGTCCCCACAGCCTAGCAATCCATCAGTTTTCCATCAGCTGCTGCCTTGTGCATTGCCTGCACTGATGAGCAGGTACTGGCAATCATGAAACCCCTAGTGTAAAGGAGACAGCTCCTCCTGTCCCTAGTGGTGCTGACTGAGGGTCCTAGTTTGAGGTCTCTGACAGATGGGCTTGATGTACGGGACTGGGTCTGGGTTCAGCACTTCTGCAGCTTGCATCACTGGTCATTCTGATCCAGTCAGTTCCCCTCTGTGCTAGAGTCCCGGCTGCTACTCAGGAATGAAGTCATGACAAATATAGTCACTTCCCATGTCATTTGTGGGAAATATTGCATGTGCAGCTTGGGATCCAAACATGCTATCATAGTGACATATTAATCAGGATTTAGTGGTGGACTTTTTGTGCACCACGGGGGGGGGTCACTATTCCCCCCCTTCAATTGATAAAGATGGGTCATCAGCTATAATGTAGTTTTGCTAGGAGCTAGAAGGCTTCGAGAAAAGTTTCCTTGATGAACACAAGGATTACACTTTCTGGATCCATCAGTAACAGTTCACGTGATATGACAGAACTGTGGATTCACACTCCCAAAACTATTATCACTGCAGCTTTCTTAGATGGGCCTGGGTAAGACAGATGGCAGTGAAGTCAGGGTATACAGGCACACCTGTAGAACTTCTGGACTGGCTCCACAGGTGCACCTGCACAGTCATGAACTTCCTGCTGCAACAGCTGGGAGGGAAGCTCTGCAGCTCTGTCCCAACACATGGTTGTTATTGTTTTTTGGTCATTATGTTATGTATTTTTGTGTTTCTATATTGCAAACCACTCTGTGATCCACAGATGAAGGGCAGTATATAAATTTAATAAATCATCTAGAAATCAGTTTTCTAGTGCCTCTTATTTGTTGTTGCTGTTGTTTGGGAAGGTAAGGTATTTTGTCTTAGTTTCCCCTATAACATGTTTATTTGTTTGCTTGTCTGGAACATTTATATCCTGCCTACTACATGAAGTTCTCTAGGCAATGTACAATATATTTAAAATATAATAAAATATACAGAAATTACATGAGCAGGGCACTGTTACATGTTGCATATTGCATGGATAACCAGCTTATTGTGCCACATTATATGCATATCCTATACCTAACTCATTCCTTATTTTGAAAGGTGTTCTGGCATGGAGCATCTTGTTAACTTCTGCTGTAATCTCATCAATGGGAGATAATAGATTTGTGTATAAATAATGCCTAAGGTTGAAATCCTATACCAATTTACCTTGCCCCAGTGAACTCGTTAGAACTTAATTCTGAATATGCATGTACAGGATTACACTGTAATTCATCTTTATTGCCCTTTAAAACAAATTAATCTAGCATTCATCTTCCAAGCAAGGGCAGATGCACATATTAATAGAATGTATAGAGTGCATTTGTGTTAAGGATAATAATTTCACCTCTTTCCAACAACTAGGTGTTAATGTTATACACCACTAGCAGATCATGTCTGAGTTTAAAGGAGGAGGCTTTTACTAGTTTTCTTCTCAACAATCAGAAATGGGTAGCAGTCAGTTGACATGTAGATTTTCTGTGGCTATAAGTGAGGCCTTTGAACTCAGAACTTGGGTTCTGAGTTCTTCTTTTCTATATTTCTCTGCACACTGTCCAGATATTGTTGCAAAGCTGATCTCATTTGCTCTTTCCTTTTGCTCAATTTTAAATGATGCTTCTACCTTCTTGCTACTGATCCACCAATGGCATTTGAAGGGCTGCAACCCTGCACTAAGCTGACAGCATTCAACACTGATGACTGAAAACATTGCCATTCCTCACAGGATGACAATGAGAATGAGAAGCTGGTCCCCACAATGGATCAGTGGCTTTGAACAGTTCAGCCTGAAAAGCTGTCTTGTACTTTTGTTCTAACAAGATATTTTGATTGACTAACTCATTTTGGTCCAGTAACTGGCAAGTCTTCAAACAAAGCTATATTTGCATACATATTTTTGTTGGCAAACTCATGGGGATAAGTAACTTCAGCCACCAGTGACCACACTCTGTTAACAGGAACATGATTAAAAACAGCTTAACGAAAGGCTGAAACAAATAGTTTCCACCAATTTATATTTTTATTCCCCTGGAAAGCTTCTTTCAAGGTCACTGAACATTCCCAATATTATTTGATATTTCATGAACTCAGCACTTGTTCAAAACATTGTTTTCCAACTTTAGCGAAATTAGCTTTCTGTTCTATTTCATGCCCCACTCAGCTTTTATGCAGCCTTGATTTTATAAGCCTTTCCCCAAAAAGTTCTCAACTAGTGTTCCATTTCTGAAGCATGGTTTCAACCGTTCATTGTCCAATAAAATAGCAATGGATCCGGTGCAGTAATTCTACAACTCATTATTGATAAGTTGATACATGGGGCAAGCAACTTGTACGTTTTTATTTTTTGCCAGATCAATAAATTTCAGCAGCCTTTGTTTCAAAGTGTATACAATTGACTGGATACAACTTTAGGTTTGCCAAATGCTCAGATCCATCAGATATATGGAGTTGAATTTGCCTTTTAAAAATGTGGCTCTTGTGAAATGTTTGACCATGTGAAATGTTGTGAAACCTCAAGCTGCCTTACATGCTTAATCTTTCAGGTTCCACAGAAACTCTTTGCCAGTTTTGCTGCTACTCTTCTAGCACTTATGCCATGGTTAGTCAACATAACCCCCTGCAGCTGTTGTTAGGCTACAGTTCCAATCAGCCCCAGGCAGCACGGCGAGAATTGAGCTGCTTGACAGTGGAACAGACTCCCTCAAGAGACTGTGGGTTCTCCTTCATTGGAGGATCTTAAGCAGAGGTTGGATGGTCATCTGTCATTGATGCCAGCTTTAGTTGAGATTCCTGCACTGTAGGGAGTTGGACTAGAATCACTAGATGACTCTCAGGGTCCCTTCCAACTCTACAATTCTGGGATTCTATGAAAGCCCTGTTAGTGGAAGGGCTGTTTGAAATTCACAAGCACCATTGAGCTTCCTTAGGCTACACGATTTCCTCCTTTATCAGTGATGCTGGTGCAAGACACTCTCTGAAATCTCACTAATCCACATCACACAGTGGCTCTTGGCTAGTAGGGTGACTTACTGTGAGCTAAACAAAACAGAATGTTTCCCTTTTTTTTTGTCCTTTGCATTTGTCAGTTCTAGTGCCGAAAATAGAAAGCAATTTAAATATGCCCACAAGCAGACCATTTTTTAAAAAAATAAGTTATAGCCTGGTACAGCTATAGCAGAGGCTATTTAATATTTGGTGGACAGTTTGATGTTTGAGCTGTAGGTGGTGGTGTTGCTTTACTGGAACTCAAGTTCAATGCAAATGCACTCAGAGGGACAGAACAAGTGAAGGAAATAAAAAATAATAAACAACTTTCCATTTGCAGAAGACTTATGCTTTCTCAAGCACATAGCATGTTCCTTTAGGGCTTTGCCGGTCTGCCATGCCCTGGTAATTGAAAATAAGCCATAGAACAGGACAAACCTTTACATTTCCATGGTGTTTTTTTTTAAGAGACATTTGCTTCTTAGTTGATATTTAAGGAAACCACCAGTGAATGCTCTTTTAACCATGGTGCAGATAAACATTCTAGAAATTAAGATCCCATCATATTAAATGTGAGTCTCTCTTGTCCTGTAATGCTGCTGTGTGTTTCTTTTGTAGGTCTAATTCATTTGTAGAAAATATGTTTCTATAACGTGTATAACATTGGCTCATTGGCTGGATTGAATTGTGAGCTAGTTTGCAATAGGTTCAGAGCATTATCTGTGCTGCGAGAGACTTTGGGCAAGCCAAGAGAAGTAGGAAGTTGTCTGTGTGTGTGTACCTTTGCCTGGAATACTGAAAGTTATATACCACTGCTGTATTTAGCCAACTGCGGGGGAGAAACTAATACTCTGATATAATTGTCCAGAGTCAAAGAGAAACAAACAGCAAATTCATTCAGGCTACAAAATACCACTTTAATTTTCACATATTATGAACAGGCAACATGTATAAAGTATCTTGATGGAAAAATGAATCTAACTGTACTGTGGTTGATTTTACCCATGAATACACTGAAAAGAATTGATATATGATGGAACTGTGGCAAAAGCAATTGGGCATAAAATAAGCTACGTTCTGTATACTCAACTGATTGATAATGGTTTATATCAAAACCTAATAATGTTTATACTCATGTGAAATGCAGCTTAATATTCCATGCATTTTAGTACAACCATCACTGTATTTACTTGTTTAATGAAATAAGAATCTTAAGACCTTTCTTCCTTCTCCTTTCTCAGGGAAAACTCAGTGGAGTGGAATAAAAATGTACTCATACCATGTAATGGAATCACTTATTTATGATTTCAATTAATTTTTCATTATATGTTTCAAATTAGAAGTATATCCAACATCAGATATTACATTAAAAGATATCTGCACAAGAAAAAAGATGAAAAAAGTGAATCTCAATTTAGATATAAGCACTAGAGCTGAATTTGTAAGCTTTGTTTTGGTTTGTTCTATTGTCAACAATACCTCTATTTCTCCGCTGCATTTGAAACTGCCCCTTGCAGTTACACTTACTTTTTGTCCAAGTCCTGGACATTAGAAAGAAGCATACAAAAGCTAGTTTAGGCTCCTGATAAGCATTGTGTCTCTGAGCTAGTTTACAGGGCAGCACAGGGAATGATGTGATTCCTAAGTTTATCTGTCGAAGGTCAAGGACATTTTCCAACAAACTAAGCTTAGGCAAATGCCGGTGTATATGCTCCCTGTAGCACATATGTGAGATAGCATGGAGCTGTGCAGTAGAATAAATTAGAAATATTATCTTGAACAAATCTACCTTTCCATTTCCCCCTATCTCCCCTCCCCTCCCTTGCTCTTCTTTGGCTGTGCACTGTGCCTGGGCTTTTCTAGACAACATGTTTATTCGGCATTCATCCTGATTTGCTTGCACAAAGCTTACACAGTGGTTAGAGTATGTCCAATCTTTATTGAACATTTGTTCCAACTTGCTTACAGGGCAGTTACATGATAGTGAGCATTCATCCCCAAGTCATCCTGATTTGCTTGCAGGGTGCTTTATACGTCTTCTCATTATTCATTCCTTCATCTCACACTTTTCAGTGCACTGTCCTCCTGCAAAATACTAAGAGCCCTGAAGCACCCTCTATCTACATAAAGACAGGTATAAGCTGTGATCCAATAGCCAGCTCTGTTGAGCCAGCAGGGTTATGCCAATGCCAGCTATGGCACCATACAGCTTGTATTTGAATTTCACAGCTCTCCATAGCAGACAAGGGGACCTGGTTTCACAAGTGTTTCGCTGCACCAGGATCATTGTATTGATACAGTAGGTGTACCTAGGGGTTGGCAAAACCAGCCCCCACAGGGGGTGCAGGCCTGGGAGGGATGGGCATGTGCACAAAAATCTCCCCAGAAATCAGTCTCCATTTACCTGTGTAAGATTGCGAGTTTAGACAAGAGCTAGGAGCTGAGCAATAGGAGAAATGGCAAGGTGGTATGAAGATAAACCAGTGCAGACTATGGAGTGTATGACATATGTGTGTGGTGACATAACACTGTTGTTGTGAAATCAAACACCCGAAGAGGTTCCTGTCCTTCTTGCATTGTGGCACAAAGGCGTGTGATTTTGTTCGCCCTTCCTCAGTGGCGTCGGAAGCCACTCCGGCACCCGGAGCGGCAATCTGCTACACAGCGCACATGTGCAACGTAGCATGTAGCGTGCACGCACAGCGTCACTACGTACGGCGCATGCATCACTGCTGCATAGCGGTTTGCCGACAGTGGCGCTCCAGCGCTGTGCCGTGATCCTCTGCTGGAGCGGCACTGCCGGCAAACCACGAGCAAGCCACGGAGCAAAGTTTTTTTGCCGGGGGCTTGGGAGGCGCTGTTGCTCTGCCACCTGGTAAAAAGCCTCGCTCTGCAGCTTGCTCGCTCACCTGCTCGGAGCGCACGGAGGCGGGCCAGGGAGGGGCGCACCGAGTGTCACCCCTCCTCCAGGGTGGCACCCGGGGCGGACCGCTCCCATCACCCCCCTTGCCACGGCCCTGCCTGGCCTTGCTCACACTCCATACACTTCATGTATATGGGTTGTGTAAAATATAGTAATTTCTAATGTGGCTACCACAGCAAAGTGATTTTTTTCAGGGGTGGGTGGGTGTGCCGAGAACACAAAGGATCCCAGGTATGCCTCTGGTTGTATTATGCTTGGTACGGAAAATCTTCTCTCATTTGGAGGTCTATATGGCAGTGTTAATACTTTGGGGCAGGCTTGCTTATGGTAATCACTAAATAGCATACTAAACACTAAATGAATAGGGTGGCAACCAATGTTCATCATACGCACAGTAGATCCATTTGAGTCAAATAATTTAAGCGCAAGGGAGGTCTACTGCTGGACTAACATTGGATATCACCCATGATATTTAAAGATATCAGAATAACAAAAAAATATTTCAGTAGGTCAGATGTGAAGTGTTTCATTGGGCTGAGAAAGCTCAGGAGTGCGAAGGCTAGCCTGCAGAAGTCATTTGTCATCAATGGGGCCAAAGATTTGTAGAGATGACAAGAGATCCATCTCTCTAACTCGCAATTAAGTCAGGCAGGGGAGAGTGATTGATTTTAAGAGCTGACCTTAATTTTTTGTTTAAAACGAAATCAGCCCCATGGCAAAAAGCAAATGAACTGCATTTTCAGTTTAATTAAAATGCTGGCATTACAATGTAAATAATTGTGTTTTATTAATCATTTGCCTTCAAGCTTGTGACAGCAGCAATACTAAAGACAATTAAGTTGCTGGTGCTGAGTGCAATGCCTTAATAATTATGTGGGGGGAAAAAACCTTGGGAAATTTACATAGCAATTAGTCTGTCTGTCTGAGCTTTTTAGGACTAAAAACAAAAGGTGCAACTTTAACCTAAAGTTATGCTCTGGAATAGACAAGGATACACTAGTAAAGCTAAACTACAGCACACAATTTGTGTGAATTCCATGATTAGATCACATGATACACTGAAAAATAATTCAGAGAGAGGCTTTTCCATGTAATTAAGAAAGATATCTTTATTCAGACAAATAAAGATATCTTTATTCAGACAAATACGGTAAGAGTAAAGGCTTGGTAGCAGGCAACAGACTGCAGGAGTCAAGATTCAGGAGTTCTGGCATCAGGCAAGTTATTTGGAACTAGAGAGAAGCAACAATGGGAACTGCAGTTTTCAAAACAGGGGAGGCTGAAGAAGTACCGGTAGCTATGGTACAGGTCTGAACTACCAGGCCCAGAAAATTTATGTGTTTTGACACATTACCAGCACTGATAATTGTACTAATAATCTCATTTAGTGATGCTCCATAAATGGAGGAACAGCTGTCCTCAGGTGTTATGATTAATTAAAGTCCAGTGCATTTGAGGAAATATTGGTATATTGGTTCCTTTTTTGCTGCAGTCCACAAGCTAACAGAACACAATGAAGATGAAAATCTAGAAAAACAGGGGTGCTAGCATTTTATTTGAGTCGTGCTATAAGAAAAGTAGCAGGTATTTAACTGACATATAGCTGAACAAATGAATTCAGAGTTTATAAATTTCTGCCTACAAGACCATGTTGTCAAAATAATTGTACTGGATCCCCCTGCCTCCTGGGTGCTTTGCTTTCATTTATTCAGGAATTACAATTCAAAATAGTGACATTTTTCGCTGCCATCAAAATCTCAAAGCTTAGAAACATTCATTGTACAGGTAGGAAAAGGAAGTGCAGTAGTGGGTTGGATTCAAAGGTGCCATTCTGGATGTGGGAGGAATCTCTTGCTCACAGAAGGGCTATTTCTCACCTTGTGGTACAGCTTTGCATGAGAAAAAATGGAAAGAAACTTCCTGCTGTTCCACCTGTGGAAGTGTTTGTACAATTAGTAGCTAAAGGATCTGCCCATTATTTCACTAGCATTTGCACAATTGTTTGCATCACAGTTTTAGCAGAGGATGCTAATATTCAGGGCACAGGAATCTACCTGCCAAATTACAGGTTGCCCTGGGTTATATGGATACTGATAGTTCGTACGGCATTTGTTGTAGAGAGGCCCAGGAATTAGTTGTTTAACATGAGGAATTAATTCCATTCTTAACAGTTCAACTAAAGCTAGAATAAAGGAGGTCAAGCTGATCAGACAATGATTATGAGATGAGGCTCTCTTGAATCACTGGCTAAGTCAAAACCAAGAAAAGGAAGGCTTTTGAAATGACTGGCTCCTAATGCATCTGAGGTGAGAGCTCTACTCATCCTCGACTTAAGCTGAAGTGCTTGGATTTAATCTTGTGAATGAATGTTTGGAGAGAACAGATTTCCAGCAACAAATAATCATTTACAGTGCTGCATTAGTATTTTAGACCTGTTCTACATGACAAACTGCATGTTAGTAGAGAATTAGGGCCGGGTTATTGATGACCACCCTCCATAAATACGAAAACTAGGACATTATCTTCAGGTTCCCCCCCCCCACCAAAAAAAAGAGAGAGAAAATGCTGGTTTTGTTTTGGGCCAATATTCAATACAAGTGTATAAGCAAGTGCAAAGGCCCATTCAACAACCAGGCAATTGCCTTCACAGGCAGATTCACCCTGGCTCATTACTATCCAGCTTCACTGGGCAGGAGAATGGGTTCCTTGCCCCACTGCATCCAAGTAGTGACTCTAGAACCTCAGTCATGAATGGGAACTCAGTGACACCCCCATCAAACTCATTCTATTAAATAGGCTGAAACTGGAGTTTTGCAACCATTGTCCTCCATTGCTGCACACCCACAAAATAGGACAATACATACATACTGCAAAGATTCTAGGAACAGAGCTGGACTAGAAACAGCTGCCAGAAATTTCACTTTAAAACTCACTTTAAAGCACAGGTCCTTCCACATCATAGATCTGAGTGCTTATAAGGTTCCTTGCCCACATAAATATTACTAAAAGTAGACCTACTAGGGCTCCAGGATGGAAGCAAAGCAACAGAGACCAGGTATTATAAGTCCTCCACAGCAGCCACCCTATTGTTGGAGCAACACCTCTCTCACCAAAACCCCTTGCTTATTAACTCTTACTACCTGGCTGAAGAGCTCCCCTTTTGGTTCAATACTCCTGCCTTGTCTTCTTGTCTCTCTGCCCTACTAACTGCCTCAGAGAGTCTTTGGCCTGGCTCAGGTGTTCTGCAGCTAGTAGCCATAGTTTCCTAACCTACACGCAATGGGACACAATGGTTAGTTGAACTCTTCCTGGCTTACCACTACATGGTAAAAAAGGAAGAGGAAGCATGCGCAGACACAAGGATTGTTCATATCTTAGCTTTTGTTGTTGTTTAGTCGTTTAGTCGTGTCCGACTCTTCGTGACCCCATGGACCATAGCACGCCAGGCACTCCTGTCTTGCACTGCCTCCCGCAGTTTGGTCAAACTCATGTTCATAGCTTCGAGAACACTGTCCAACCATCTCGTCCTCTGTCGTCCCCTTCTCCTTGTGCCCTCAATCTTTCCCAACATCAGGGTCTTTTCCAGGGAGTCTTCTCTTCTCATGAGGTGGCCAAAGTATTGGAGCCTCAGCTTCACTATCTGTCCTTCCAGTGAGCACTCAGGGCTGATTTCCTTCAGAATGGATAGGTTTGATCTTCTTGCAGTCCATGGGACTCTCAAGAGTCTCCTCCAGCACCAGACCCCTTCATGGATCAATGCCTTGTCGTGGCGAAGGGGCTTGAATAACTCAGAGAAGCTATGTGCTATGCCATGCAGGGCCACCCAAGATGGACAGGTCATAGTGGAGAGTTTTGACTAAATGTGATCCACCTGGAGAAGGAACTGGCAAGCCACTCCAGTATCCCTGCCAAGAAAACTCCATGGACAAAGACAACAGGCATATCTTAGCTTATTAAGCTGAAATATGGATGTCTGGCCATTGTCTAAATGGCTAGGAACAGAACAATGAGATGCAATCAAAGCTGTTAATTTGTGAAACTTTTATGGGGTAGATGGTTGCCCTAATCTAGGTTGGTTCAGGCAACAATCAGATGCTGGGAGGGAAGGCAGTGTTTGAATGAACTCCGCCCTGCAATGACCGTGGTGTGGCCGTGGTGTGCATGCACATAACCCACCTGTGTGGAATGACTGCAATATGAAGCGGTAGCTCTGGCATTATGTTTTTCTCCCTCTGAATCTCCCACTCGCTTCCTGTGCGAAGGAGGCAGCACAGAGAATTAAGGGTCTACGATAGGTTGAGTGGAGACATATAGAAGCTATTATTAGCATTAGCAGTTTGAACAGTCAAATTGATGAGATGCTTGAGGAAGATGTTGGTAAATTAAATGTAATTAGCAACATTCTAAAACCATTCTATCACTGATTTTTTTTAAAGGACGTGTTTATTGCAAGGATGACCAAATGTAGCTAGAACTCAGAATACTGTGCTGAATACCAATCCACCAAGAGAAAATGTATTTATTACATATTCGTAGCAGGTTTGTGAAAAAGCAGATTATGCTACTGGGCAAAAAAATGGAGGGGGGATAAATCAGAGCAAGATGAGGGGAGCTGAAACAGAACCTTTTAATTGCTTTCTGATAGCGTGGGTCAAATGCTGAATGTGATTTTTTTAAAAAGCTAACACAGAGAAGTACAAGATCTTCTGTTTGATACTCCCTCCTGCTGCTCTTTGAATGGATGTGGAGAAGCTTTGAATCTAATTTTTGAAAGAGAGAGAGATAGAGATTTCTTAGGCTTACCTGCTTTTTCCTTTTTTGAAGTTTCAAACATTACTTCTGAAAAATGTTTCTATATTGTAAAGCATAAGCATTCCTTTAGAACATATAACAAACACACAATCAGCGGCAATCACCCAATCCCAAATTACATCTAAGATTCTTGGCCTGGTTAACACAGAGAGAATATTATTATTATTATCATGATTATTATTTTGATTATCAGTCCAATGCAAAAGGAGCATGAAATTAACTGAAGGACAGATCCAAGTCTAGTTTATCATTTGGAAGTTCCATTTGTGTGAAGCAGCCACAGGGATGATACAGTGGTACCTTGGTTCTCAAACTTAATCCATTCCGGAAGTTCGTTCCAAAACCAAAGCATTCCAAAACCAAGGCGTGCTTTCCCATAGAAAGTAATGTAAAATGGAATAATCCATTCCAGACTTTTAAAAACAACCCCTAAAACAGCAATTAACATGAATTTTACTATCTAACGAGACCACTGATCCATAAAATGAAAGCAATAAACAATGTACTGCAGTCACATAATCAATCAGTAGCTGAACTGGGTTCCAAACAGTCACAAAAATACAACAAAAAAGAGCCACAAAAATGCAAAATAAATAGCAAAAACAGACAGACCTTAGCATAACACTCAAAATGAAAGTGTGGCACTCAAATTGGAAGTGTAACATTCAAAGCGCAGCACGTTCAGCTTCCGAAAAAAGTTCACAAACCGAACACTTACTTCTGGGTTTGCAGTGTTTGGGTTCCAAGTTGTTTGAGTACCAAGGCGTTTGAGAACCAAGGTACCAGTGTGCTAAAAAAAATAATAGAAAAAAAAGCCCTCAGAGTGTCATTTGCTATGTATTTCCACAGTTCCTTTTACAATGACTAACTCCCACCAAGAAAGCAGGCTCCACAGTCACCTCTGGGTCTAACTCTACCAGCTCAAGGAACTAATTTGGTTAAATGTGCTCAGATTGTTTAGGGGAAGGAGCTGGGAGGCACAGCTAATGGCTTCTCTTCTTGGCAAGGAGCCCAGGGAGGTGCCAAGCTGGTGATTGTTTTTTACCTTGCACTGACAATCCCTTGGAGAATGCATTTGCTTCCCAGTTTGGGACACTAGCCATTATTCTGAACCCTTTTCCTCTAGTCTTTCACAATGAAACGCCTTTTCCTTTTATTATGTTAACATAATATTTCTTCCTCATCCTGGAACTCACACCTCCCATTCTCTACCTTCTGAAAGGGTGTTCAGGTAATGTGGTTCAGGAGCTTTCAATACATTGTGCCTCTCTAAGGGCCAGTGCACACACTCGCCTAACAGAATGGTGAAGGAGAGTGTGTCTTCTCGTATGCTACCTCCATCATGCACAGGAGAAAATGAGAGCTGCATAAAGCCATTGTACAATCTGTCCCCTACTCCTTTCTGAACTGGACCAACATGCACTCACTTATGGAGCTCCTGAGTATGGAGCATTCATACCCCCACATTACTAGAGTACTCAGGTACTCTGGCAGCCATTTATGGGCCAGGGAAAAGAATTATTTGCACTTTTTATGATTATGTAACTCTTTTCTATCTTAGAAGAGAAGAGTTTTCTGGAGAAGAGAAGGTTAAGGGGTGATATGATAGCCATGTTCAAATATATGAAAGGATGTCATATGGAGGAGGGAGATTGTTTTCTGTTGCTCCAGAGAAGCGGACACGGAGCAATGGATTCAAACTACAAGAAAGAAGATTCCACCTAAACATTAGGAAGAACTTCCTGACAGTAAGAGCTGTTCGGCAGTGGAATTTGCTACCAAGGAGTGGGGTGGAGTCTCCTTCTTTGGAGGTCTTTAAGCAGAGGCTTGACAGGCATATGTCAAGAATGCTTTGATGGTGTTTCCTGCTTGGCAGGGGGTTGGACTGGATGACCCTTGTGGTCTCTTCCAACTCTATGATTCTATTATTGTTGTATTTTAAATATACAGTAAGTTGCCTTGTGAACTTTGCTTAGCAAGCAGAGTATAAATACTCCAAACTAACCAACTGCTGGAAATGGAAGTTGTCTCGGTAGGAGGCAAGCTCTCATTTTCAGGAGGCCCTTCCGGGAGGCTAGCTCTGACACTGAGCTGAGGCTGGACTATAAGACCCTTCCAATTCTGTTTTTCCATTGGGCAGTCCAAGTTTTCCCCAAAATGAAGGCTATGGTTCTGCTTCTTTTGCACTGAGCCTACAGACCCTCCAAGTGTCCCTATTTTCCAGGGACGTCCCTGATTTAGAGAAGCATCCCAGTTTCTGATTTGATCCTGGAATGTCCCTTTTTTCATTGGAAAAAAATGTTGAGGGGTATGAGCCTACACACTGGGGCATAATGAAAAAACATCTCTTTGGGTCTAGGAAACTCTCTCACTGAAGCAGTTCATTAACATTAAATATTCATTTGGATAAAATAAAACCCCTATGCTAACTACTAATGGTAGTAATACGGTACTTGTATAAGTCAGAGGAGGAATTAAAGAACCTTTTAATGAGGGTGAAAGAAGAGAGCGCAAAATATGGTCTGAAGCTCAGCATCAAAAAAACTAAGATCATGGCCACTGGTCCCATCACCTCCTGGCAAATAGAAGGGGAAGAAATGGAGGCAGTGAGAGATTTTCCTTTCTTGGGCTCCTTGATCACTGCAGATGCTGATAGCAGTCATGAAATCAAAAGACCCCTGCTTCTTAGGAGAAAAACGATGACAAACCTAGACAGCATCTTAAAAAGCATTTATAATTAATATGTGCTTTTTGGTTTCTATTTGTGTTACAAATGGCTCAAGGCAAAACCTGCTTTAACCTTCATGTGTGAAAACACTTTTACATTGCTTCTGGAAGATTCTCTAGCTTCCTTCAGAAGTGAAATCAGAAATCCCAGGAGCCGCTAAACAAAAACGAATAGAGACTCATGACCTCAGCATTGCTTTCTTTCTGCTTTTCCCTCAGAGTGCTGTTGGGATGATAGGGGCTCTTCAGGAGGCATTTATTCAGGGCAGGTTTTTGAAGCCGGTCAGAATTGGCTTTATATGATGCACCCGATGTCCCTACAGGGAATTAATTTGCAGCACAGGGCTTTGTAATTTCATGCTAGAACAGCATAAAATGGAGAGAGAACAACTCATCCAGAAGGAGGAGATTATGTAACAAAAGCAAAGAAGAATCTGTAGTGACATTAAAGATCCTTTGGAACAATCTTCTTGCTAGTTCTGTAATTCTGTATACCCCTCTAATTGGTTTTAAACAAGAAGCTGATGAAAATAACCCAGAATTAATTGGCTTCAGTTCCTAAATTTATTTGGACAATAAATATATTTCAACTGAAGAAACATCTTGTACAAATTTATTATGATCAGACACCACTCCACACATACACACCCATAGCATTTCTGGCTTTCTCTTTAAGCACATTACAACTCTGATAAGTGGTTGCTCTTGTGATCTATACCCGACCAAGAAGTCTTTGGGGCTATTGAAGGCAAATTGAGTTTTTTAATGGAGACCTGCAACCCAACAAGCAGCACCTGTGCACATTTTGAAACACCAGCCTACCACATTTGTTCAGGTCTACTTTTAATTTAACTTTACACCTCACCTAAAAGAACAGCCCTGCTGGTTCAGATCAAAGGCTTATCAAACACCCATCATCCACTATGTGAGAACTCTGTGAGGCCAACCGGATGCCCATGGGAACCCCACAAGCAGCACATGAGGTCAACACCACTCTCCCCCTCATGTTCCTCAGCAACTACGGTAGATTTCAGAGGCATGTTGTCTGTGATACTGGAGATAATATATCATGTCTAGTCTCCCCAGACTGGTTTATCCTCCACGAATTTGTCTAATCCTCTTTCAGAGCTATTCAAGTTGGCAGGTATAATCTTGTGACAGCAAATCCTGTAGTTTAACAATGCTCTTTGTATAAAGGCACTTGGTATCAACTGTCCTGAATCTGCCAGCTTCATTGGAGGACCACAATGTGGTATGAACATTGTGCCTACTGGGGACAAAGATGGGGAAAGGACTGCATATATTCAGAGGGAGGGACTTTATCCTCAATATGGTAGGCCAAACAGCCAGAGCAGGCCTACACTGCCTCCAGAGGCTCGTTCCCACCAACACGATCATCATTATCACCATCATCATCATCATATCAACATATTTTTATTAAAGATTTCTTAGTTTACAAAAATACTGCATTGTTTCTTTTTTCAAGTTGTGTTTTCTACAAATCAGTTTCAATTTTTTGTGAGACATTAGTATTGCATGCAGTAATAGATTGGGTAGAAAAGAGGGGAAAGATGAGGGATGGTGGGTGGGGTGGGGTGGTAATGCTTATCTTCTTCTACTTAGTATATCTGTGGGGTTTTGTGTCAGCGTCACTTGCTGGACTATTATTTGAGGATGCAGTAGAGGACATGAAGAAGATTTCTTTGCTGCCTTTATTGCCACTGGTAGATGTGATTATGTGTTTTAACCAGTGCTTCATTGGCCTTAGAGTGAGACTTATGCCACTCTGATCATAACATGGAGACAATGCCTTATCAGGTGTCCAGAGAAGCCATGAAAGTGAAGAGGATGCATGTGTGAGAAAGAAGCCCATCAGAGGTGCATGTGTGTTTGTAAATATGAAACTATCAGTAAATACACGGGCTTC
Source organism: Zootoca vivipara (assembly GCF_965207765.1). Lineage (NCBI taxonomy): Eukaryota > Metazoa > Chordata > Lepidosauria > Squamata > Lacertidae > Zootoca > Zootoca vivipara. The sequence goes on along the minus strand of NC_142582.1, from coordinate 60,420,070 downwards.
AACAACATGCTTACCAGTTACAGACTGATGGTACATATTGCCACTTATGGCTAACCCCATACAGTATTTCTATACAGTTCCCTTTGCTATCTGCTTTGAGAGTTTCAAGTGAATGGTACTGTTGGTTAATCATGGCATTATGACATCAGAGTGATGTGAAGGTATAAGTAGGGAAGAATTCTAAACAACTATCTTACTCTTCCCGCTGCCTTCACAATATTCCCTAAACAGGCACACATAAGTTGATGAATGGGGAATTATCTAAGTCAGGGATATGATGCCTGTCAAACAGCTGCAAAACGGCATTCTCCAAATAAGATGCGGTTGAAAGAAAGAAGCATTGTTCAGGACCTGAACAGGAGTATAAGGGACAAATCACAGTCCCTCAAGAAATGGGTGGAAGAACTGGATAGAGATGTGGAGGTGATTATGAGCCTGATAAATGAGAAAGAGGAAAAGATTCAGAAATTAGAAAGTCGTAACAGGAACTTGGCACACATCAATCGAAAACTAGGCACAAACAGGAATAATGCCTTCAAGGTTTTTCAACATCAAGATGATAAACCAGGACCTGCCTTACAGCGTAGAGAAAGCAACGGGCAGGACAATGTAACTCAAGCTGGAAGAAAAGAGCCTCATTTATCTACAAAGAAGTCCGATTCTCATCTGGTAAGGACCAATTCTGAAACAGAAACAATAAGAGACCTTGTGGAAAAGTCTGAAAATATTAGGGGGGTTCCTGTACAGTATCAAATTACTCCCAAGTTACCAGAGGGAAATGAGAGAATGAGTGCTGAAGACTTACTCATAAGGCTTGAACAAGCCAAATTGTCAGATTACCTCTCCAATCCTTTAAAGCTTTTACATGCAGTTTTGCTTTGCTTTGGACTTTGCACAGTTTTCATATTATTATACACCTACTTCTTCAACAATAACTTCATAGTTAATAGCCTTTTCCTGCTGCTGAATGACCAAGATCTTGCAGAACTGATACAATTTTTTTCTCCATGCCTTACTTGGAAAAATAATGGCCTATTGCCATTTTAAGAATCACTCTTCTCAACCTTCTAGGAACACCTCAGATCACTTTATTGCCACTTTAAAAAGCAGTATATATTTTAAATTTATAATTTCATTGTATTAAAAAAACACTCTCCAAAAGTATGTCATCTGATTCTTTAACTATTTTGCTAACATGAATTAAGAATTTCAGCAACGTTTGTTCTCCTGTACAGAAGACATGATTAAGAAAAGGCTGTAGTTCAGAGGTAGCTCAAATGCTTTGCATACCAAAGGACCCATGTTCAGTCCCCAGCTTGTCAAGGTAGGTTGGGAAAAACTCCTGTCTAAAATCCTATACAGCTGTTGGCAGTAAGTGTCAGTGATACTGTGCCAGAAGGAGCCACCACCAGACTCAGCCTAAGGCAGCTTGCTATATGTTCCTATATTCATATTATGTACCATGCCAATTTAGGTATTTAATGCTGCAATCCTAAACCCACTACTTGCTAGAGATCAGGCCCCATTGAACACAGGGTGACTTACATCCAAGTAAACATGGATAGGATTAGAATGTTACAGTGCAGTAGCATGTTTACTCAGAAGTAAGTTCTGCTGCATGAGTTGGGCTTATCCCTGACTAGTAAGTGTGTTTAGCGTTGCAGCCTTACAATGTGATTTTGAGAACATTCCAATACATCTTAAAATTGTATATGTTGATGATTAAGAATGCTAAGAAATAGAAGGAGGGTAGTTATTTAATTCTTCCAGACTTTATTTACCCAGGGAGGTAGCCTGGTCAAGTAGGGAGGAAGGAGAAGCCCTCTTGCAAGAGCAATGCCTGCTCATGCTACATTTGGTTTTACCCATCTTTTGCTTACATTAGCTGCTCTGGTCTTTACTCATAGCTGCCAAGTTTTCCCTTTTCTCGCGAGGAAGCCTATTCAGCATAATGGAAAATCCCTTTAAAAAAGGGATAACTTGGCAGCTATGTCTTTACTTAGGGCCTACCCAGAAAAGTATGAGAAATAAAATGGCATATATATATATATATATATATATATATATATATATATATATATATACACATATATACACATACATATATACACACACACACACATTCTAAATACACTTGCCAAAATTTACCAAATGAAGCCATCAAAACCATGTTCAAAGGGGTTTCAGTGGGATACCTCGTTTGCTTTTGGAAGAGGCTGCAAATACATTACTAATGTGTTTTCAAAACTCTGTGCATGCATTATTCAAAATCTTACAATAATCTTGTAAAGTTGGTCAGTATTATCTGCCCATTACAACTGGAAGACTGAAGCATAGTGCCTTGCCTAAGGCCACACACCCATAAATGGGCACCAGAGGTGAGCTCTGAACCAATAGTTTCCTATGTCACAACTACTCAGAATTAGCCGTTATGCCATGCTTTCGCTATCATGACTTATGTAGCAATTTCACCTCATGATACAGCAATTGTATGTTTGTCCTTAAAAATCAATTTAGGAGTCAGGAAGCCGTGAGTCCAAAGTTTGGAATTAACCTATTCTCTTGATTTGTAGGAAGCCTTGGATTTTCTTCTCCCTCATTTGTGCTGGAAGCTAGAGGAAGAAGGAAGAAAAGTCACAGAGTTTGCTTGGATTTGTGTATAAATATTTTCATTGTGGACATTTGGCCCAGATGTTCCATGTTTGCACTAGGAAAGCTAGGGAAATGTGCTTCGTAAGTGCTTTCAGAGCACATTGGCAGATTTAAAATCAACTGAAATAAACAAATAGCATTTTGCAACAGGCAAATAAAAATCCTAAAGATCAACATGGCAACCAGCCAAGTGGCAGCCAAGTTGAAGCTTCAGAATGGTATCTGATATTTATGTGTAAAGCAGATACACGAAGCCTGCCAGGCAGAGGCCTGTAGATAAACAGAAAACTGAATAAACAAGATACAGAAAATGAAAAGTTTACCGTAGGGAGGGGACAAGACTGATACTCCATTGGTTTGCTTATATGGAGCAATGTAGCCTTGGAGTTTAGTATCAGTAAGCAATAATAATACCGGTAATAAATTAAAATCCTGCAACTTATTGCAGTTCCTTTCAGGCATATGGTCGTGAGAAGATGGTCCCCCCACGAAGTAAACAGAGAGAAGAAGCATCAGAAAAAAATGCCCAGTTTACAATGACCAATGAAACTATGAAATACATTGTTATAGGATGTTTCTGTTGGTGACTAGGGTGGAAAAGAGGATTAGGTACACATGGGAAATGGTTCTTTTTGAAGCTTTAGGCTGCGGCAAACAGACATTGAAAGGTAATATACTGCTGAGACTGGGGAATGGCAATAGGCTACAGCTGAATTGTCATGACCTGCATATAAATCGTGTCCTCCCTCAAAGAGGGCACGTGTTGCGGTGAGACCTGGCAACCAAACCCTTGTGTTGTGGGTGGGTACGATTGGTAGGTCCCTTGTTGCTGGGTTTAATCTGACCAATGGGATGCTAGCCAAATGGATCAAGGGACCTATATATGCCAATGCACATGACCTTGAGCTTTCTCTCTTGGTCAGTGCATCGGAACACCAGCATGGTGTCTACTGCGAGCCAAAAGAGAGACCAATCTACCTTTGACGATTATGGTGATCTGTTTTTGTTATTTCTCGACCTTCCCCATTTCCCCTTTTATTTCTTTAGTTCCTCATCCTGTTGATCCCCTCCCGCCTTCCTCCCCCTTCCCTCTACCTTCAAGGGGCTTTGCCCTATGAAGCTTCGGCCCCTTGAGCTCATTGCTGCAACTATTAGCCGGAAGGCTGTGCTCAACGGCTCTCTTTCCCCAGCCACGGTTGCGGCGTCAGGGCTTTGTTCCCTAATCGTTTCTATTCTCCATGGCGTCAGGGCTTTGAGGCAAGCCGGCTTTTAAACAGCGGAGAGTTCCCTCTCGTATTGGCTGCATTTAGTTTGGTTTCGGGGGTCCGTGGGGGATTCTGCCAGCCTTGCAAATACCCCCCTCCCCCTGATTGGTTCCAACGAGACTGCCATTGTACCTCTTCTTCTAGGGGACGTTGCTGGTCATGTTTTGGTGGGAGTGCCATCTTGATTTGGCGTGGCCACCACCGTAGCTCACTTTGTGCTTTTTCCTGCTCAGGTGGAGCGGCGAGGGGCGTCAGCGAGCTACAGAGCAGGTTGCTGGCACCACCGCTCTAACATCGGGATCCTCGGATCTGGTGCTGGAGCACCGCCCCCAGCAACCTGCTCCATAGTGCGACACATGCGCTGTGCATCATGACGCATGCGTCATGACGTGTCCGGACGCCCCGCCCCCAGAGGGGTGCCTTCAGGTTTGCCGTCGAGCAGCCAGAAGGCTAGTGACACCGCTCGTCCCAGCATACGCTGGATCACTTGTGTTCAATAGTAGCTGACCTGGGATCAGATCCTGTGGCCCTGGCCAGATTTAATACGGAAATGGAGTCCCTTGTTCAGCACTGAGCAAGGCAGCCTGTTTCTCAGCCTGGCCCTTCTACTTCTTCTACTGTTTTTGAGGCTCATGGCCCTTTAGATACTAATGAAGGAAGTGAGGCCTTTGATCCTTCAGATGCTTTATTTTCTCAATTTCAGCCGTCCAGGATCCCTGTTCCAGCTAGTCCCAGAGGTCGGCCTAGGAGTATGGGTGCCATGATGCAGCGGGCTTTCCAGTCTGCCCTGCTCGCAGTCTGCACCCCCAAGGCCTCGGAGTTCAATGGCCTGAGCAGCATGGGGGGGTCTTCTTCCTGGCCTAGTTCCCCGCATGCTTCTGCTTCCCTACAGGTACACCCAGATACTTCAAGGGAGGTATTTCACATCCAGTCGTCAGAGGAGGATCTTCCAGTACCCAGAGTCCCATCATCAGTTGGCAAGTGGCAGAAGAGTCGCTCCAAATGCAGGGCTAAGAGGCGCAAAGATGGCGATTCTTTCTCTTCCACTGGTATGTCTTTTGACACATCCGAGGACGAGTCTGAGGTGGCTCTTGGCCTGTACTGGGGTCATGGGGAGGAGCTTCTGGCCTTCCTATGTGGGCCTGGCTGCGCAGGGCCAACACCCACAGGGCAAGGTATGGCCTATCTCTGGAATGTGTTGATGGTGTGCCAGTCAAAGACGTTAAAGTTTCGACCAATACTGTAAGGGATATAACCCCTGGTGCCCATCTGCCTTCCAGACTCCGGAATAGGATACTTAATGAATGAATGCCCAAAGAGAAGCAGTCTACTTTGGGCAAGGGAAAGGCCAGCTCCAGCAAAGTTGAGAAGACATTTGAGAAGTGGCTGGATGCCTTTCAGGTTTTGCTGGGGTGGTTTCTGCAGCTTACCCCAAAATAAGTTTGCACTTGTGGATTTATTTATACCTGGTGAGGAAAGCTTTTACGCATAGCCTGAGTGTAATCTTATCGCAAGGCATAATAATAATTGCATAATTGCATAATTAATTCATGCAAAGCCACCAATTTTAATTCGGGCAAAGTGGAAGTCTGCGCCACTATATTCCAGCTGTATCCCTAAATAGGATAACCTTTTGGCTGGACCTTCAGTTTTATCAACCGTCAAAGGAATACTTAACTCTGCCGTTAGGTCATGAAATGCTTGAAACAGGAACGAGCATTCATCAGAATTGGCTGCAGAACTTCCTTACCCAGATTTGCACCTTTCCCCTTTGGGTGTGGTGCCTAAAAAGGCCCCCGGTGAATTTCGCTTAATTCATAATTTTTCTAATGAAAATTATTCCCTGAAGGTTCTATAACTTGCATGGGGAGATCAATGGAGGCCTTTGGCTCCTCATGCAAGCAGCAGCTTGAGACTATGTGGGGTAAAAGGACACACTCTCCCTCTCCTCCCCCTGTGGTCCTGCTGCAGTGATCAGAATCCCCTGAAACTCCACCAACATGTAGTCTGACCCTTACATTGCTGTGAATGCCTCAGTTCTTGTTCATGCCTAGAACATGACAAAACAGCTGTTATGTCACTCAGCTTCATAAAGGGCCACATAACAGTATACAATCCAAGATGTGTTTTCATTTTCACAGCAGACGGATGAAAAACTGAAGCCAACAATGAGATGGGGCCAAGATGATTATCAGAAGTTGAACCCCTTCAAAATGTCTGTCTGCCGGATTGTCCATACCCATGCAGAATCAGTCTCTTGACCCTTCCTCCATGTTCAATGAGAATGTGCATGTCGTCTTGCATGAGGCCAACATGCACTGAAGACCCAAGCCTACTATGAACCGTAGACACACACACAACTGGGTTATCAAGCAGCAGTCCATTTAAAAAAATATTTCCCCCCTTTTCTCTGTGTGTATAGGTGTGTGTGTATGTGCGCGCGCACGCGCACACACACACACATGCACACACAGAGCCATCAAGCACTTTATTTGCTCAGGCCCCCAAATAAGACATTTCACCCTGAAAAGGACAATCATCTAAAAATGGGGTGTTCTCCTCTAATACTTGGTATGTTTTTTCTGAGCTTTTCTCATGTTAATTGCTCTTTAGCTGCAATATGGCAAAATGCCCTCTTATTGGAAAACAGCCAATAGGTATACAAAGAACAGCTTGGAACTTCAAGTTACATTAAGGTAACAATGCTCTGTTGAAATCAATGTTACTGCTCTCAGTCATGCCAGTAGGGGGAAAAAGTGCCCCAGAAAACATCCCTTACCTGAAAATTTACATAAACATGTTACCATAGAGACACCCCCTCAAGCTTCAAGCTTCCTTTAAAACTAGTCACTGTTCTTCAAAAGTCTCTCCCCCCCCCCCATACCCTGACAACCTGTCAGACCCAGGAGGAATAGCCCAGTGGTAAGCTGGAAAAAAAACCTGGTACTTCAGACCAATTATGCTGTACTGTATCGTTTAAAACTAAATATTTTTCCAAGGGGAATTTTTGGACTGGGGTCTTTAAGACGACAGGGTTTTAAGGCTGACAAATGTGCTAGCGTGTCAATGTGGTAATGAAGTTAGTTCTGCACTGAGTGCAGCATGAAAAACAGAAAATTTCCTTGCAAGGTTTGTGATTAAACATCTAACAGAAAATAATGATTTGCTTGAAGGCACTCAAGCACCAAAAACTGTGAGGTGAAGGGAGAGAGAGAGAAACAGGGTATGGTGGGGGGTGGGGGTGGAACCTGCTGAATATCACTATTGGGACCTTCTATTATCTTAAAATCTCTTTAATATTCCCTGTTAATTATAAAAACTAATAGCTATAAAATTGGAGTACCCAATGGGGGAATGTATGACATTCAAGTGGCAGAACCTCCTCCCCAGCCCCAGCCCCCACTTCCATTCCTACTGCCTGACTTTCCACTTCACACATGAAATTGATAGGAGCTGATTTGCATGTCTATCCTGTTACTGCAGGGAGAGGAAAGGATTAGCTAAATTATAGGGGATAAACACAGTTTCACTGCATAAAAGCAAAGACTACTTGTAATGAACCAGAGTCAAAAGAATAATGATGTTGACTTTGCTTGAGAGAGAGAGAAATGTATTTTTTCACAGAGTTAATGAGAACAAGACATTGGAATTACCCTCCATTTAAATTTCATCAATTCACCAAAAGGACAATTTCCAAAGGGTTTTGCTATTTATTTGGTGACTACCCTGTTCTGTCTCAAGGGCCCAGAACTAGAACACTATTGCGCTTTTTAAGAGGTCAAGAAAAATACTTCAGACGTCTAGTTGGCATACAAGCATAAGAACCACCTGCTGGATCAGGCCCATGACCCATCTAGTTCAGCATCCTGTTCTCACAGTGCCCAACCAGGTGCTTATAGGAAACCTGCAAGCAGGACCCGAGCACAAGAGAACTCTCCCCTCCTGAGGTTTCCAGCAACTGATAACCAGAAGTATTACTGCCTCTGACCATGGAGGCAGAGCAGAGCCATCATGGCTACTAGCCATTGACAAACTTATTTCCCCATGAATCTGTCTAATCCTCTTTCAAAGCCAACAAAGTTGGTTGCCATAATTGCCTCCTGCAGCAGTAAGTTCCATAGTTTAACTATGTACTGTGTGAAAAAAAATAATTTCTTTTATCTGTCCTGAATCCAACACACTAACAGCACCATTATTTTAATCAGAGGTAATTTTTTGCTGTTGCTAAAATTGCATCTCACAAGTAGGGTGTTTTTAATATAAAAAAGCCACCTTGATATTGTTCCTATTAATCCAGCATGTTTTAAACACATTGAAACGAAAACAAAGACACCCCCCCCCAATGAGTTCAGCTGGATATGATTGCCACCTGAAATTATGTGCAAAGAGCTCCTTTCCCATAGAAGCCGTCTGAGATGCTGATGTGAACTTGATTCACATTGAAATAACTTTCATTTTAAGACTGCCCATGCAATGAAGATGTAGTCTTGAAATAAATAATGATTCTGCTATAACGTTCAATTTTGTCTCTATTGAGCTGCTCAACCAGGTGTAGAAACCCAATAGAATTTTCTTTTCTCCCTTTGAAAAGCTATTCCAAGTGCTGCATGACTGAAGAATGGCCACTTATTAACTGCTCAGCAGTGCTTTCCACTCTTCTGCTGCAGTCTCCAGCAATTGTCAGAACACCAGTTCTGCCAATATTAATCTAGTCCAATCACTAACTATGACAGTGTGGTACACAATTATGGAGGCAGGAGACAGGGAGGGATGCGTGTTGTTTGGTCTAATGTCTGTTTTATAAATTGAAGCCTGGAATTTATTTATCTGTTTGGCAAAACAAGCAGAGTAATCTTTATTATTGTTTTATACTTACTATGCCTTGCCTCCATGAACCTGACTTTAGAAATGGATAGCAGCCATTCTTCTTCTTCCATCTCCCCTTTTGTTCCAAACCAAGTATCTTCCAAACCATGACACAGATATAAAGGCAGCGCCCACCAGCGTGAACAGAACCACTGTCTTTGGGGAGTAAAGCAAACTCTTTTTAAAAAACAACAACACTGCTTAATATAATAAAATCTTACATAGGGGGGAAAAGATACATCAATATTACACCATATTTGAAGATGGTCATTGGTTATCATCTCTCCTCTCAGTTCCCTTGACCAGGATACAATACTCCTGTTGATGTAGCCTGGAATAGCATTACCTATTTTTACTGCTGTATCACACTACTGACTCATGTTAAACTTGTGGCCTCCTAGATCATTTTCACATGTACTACTGCCAAGCCAGATGCCCCCCCATCTTTTATTTGTGCCATTGGTTCTTCCTGCCTAAGTATAGAACCTTACATTTGTCCCTTTTGAAATTCATTTTTTTTAATAGTTTGGGCCGAGTTTTTCAATCTGTGAAGGTCATCTTGAATTCCGATTCTGTCTTCTGTGGCAATAGCTACCCCTCCCAGTTTGATGTCATCTACAATTTTCATGAGCATCCCCTCAATTCCTTCACCCAAGTCATTTATAAAGACACTGAACGACAACGGGCTCAGGGCAGACCCCTGCGGCACCCTCCTTGTAACTTTTTCCAGGATGACACAATTCCACAATTGTTGGAATTTGTGTGTAGGTTTCTGCATGTGGGTCCTACAGCCTATGAAAGGAGAGGAAGAGTGTCTTCATAGCAACCCAAGAACAATTTCTCATTTCTCTTCTATATTCTCTCATGGATTTTGCTTGAAATTCTCCACAAGAAAAGATCTGCTAATTCCACCCCTAAACAATTCACTTGTGGAGATGCATCTGAACCTTCTGCTGATATTGCTATGTGGTTTTTAGATGGTTCTTTCTTTTGTTGACAGCAAGTCCAAGGCAAGGTACAACATTCAGTGCAGTGTTCTATGTTTCTGTAGGAGACAAAACACACAACATTCCAAGGAGATATATTGCACTTGCTTTACTTTGTGCTGCATGAACAGTAGACATTTCAGAGATTCATTCTGTTGGCCTGGTGTGTATTTCATTCCTTATTTCTCTGCTGCCCAGTGAGCTACCTGTCTGAACACACATTTCACAGTTGTGCTTCACTTAGCCTTTGCACTGAAACAGTAGGTCAACTTTGAGGAGCTCTGAAAGGGCATTCTTCTGTCTCCACTTTCTTCACAAGCTCCATGGCACAGGTATGGATTTAAGAGGGTGCAAAAGCCCAAGACTCCCTGGGGCTGCTTCTCAGCAGAAGTAAAAGGTGCATTTCATTTATGGGATGAAAGGCTTGTTGAAAGAGGAAAGTCCTCAACAGGTACCAAAAAGTAGAGAAATCTAAAAAGGTCCATGGAAAGGAAGTACCTCACAACATCTTCCCCTGGGCTTTATCTGAAATGCAAGAAGCTGGAAAAGATAACTAATAAGCTCCTGAGATCTGCACCCTTGCTGGTTTTGTTTTTCAACGGAAGCTCTTCCCTTTAAAGAGTACAGTATTTCTACACCCTCATTATTCACCTAATGATTTATTTAAAAGTAAAAATACTCTAGAAAAATGTTAACAAAAAGTGTCTGTGTCTCCCTGTACTTGTAGAAAAGCCCAGCCAAGGACTTACCAGTAATAGGGTTTTCAGGAAATTCAGGAGCCCATTAAACCTACAGAGTGCAAACAACTGGAGAGATTATTTAAATAAGGAAAGAACACCCACAAAATATTTGTCCACCTCCAAAGTAAGGTGAGCCCAACAAAAACCTTACACCTTACCCATGAGAACATCACTGAAATGTTCCCTCCCTTTTGATATTTTCCCAATGCATTTTGAAAAATGAATTGGTATAAAATGTTCAGATAAAATGTGGAACATTTTTTTGGCACAATATTAGTTTTGTCAGCAGGATAGGTACCATACAGATCTTGGTGCAGCCATGACTGCTTCCAGATTGTGCTGGTAAGGTCTCCACAGGTAACTGAATATTAGAACCTGTGCTCCAATAAGCTACTGGCCCATTAGAATCAAGTGCCCTGAAATACCAACTTATACAGACCTATTTCAATAATGAAATATCCATACATACTATTTCCGACAAGAAAAAGTGTTGGATTAATGCAACAACTCGTTTCTCTTACTGGCACCTGCAATCACTCATGGGTAGTCAGACTGGGAGTAGAAATTATCATGCTAACAAATTATCATGCAAAAATTATGCATTAAATTAAGGAGGGGAATGAAAGCAAAGGCTGAAGGAAGAACAAACGCAGGAACTCAAATTATGGAATGGGGAGGGGAAATCCTAGTGTCTAAATTTTTTATTACAAAACAAATTTTGATTCATAGCCATTTTAGACACCTTAACTGCTTCTCCAAGCCGCTTTTGAAAATTACATCCATATGTTACCATGGTGGATTTTTAAGACTTCTGTTCTCTCACCTTTCCCATGGCTTCAATTTTCACTTTAATTACCAGATTTAGTATGAATTCATCAGATGCCTTTGTTCACCAGTGACTTCTACTTTTAGAAATAGTGCACCTGGGAAAATAGTAACACCTGTCACTCCCATTAATAACTACTTGCTGTTTCATGATCCACTCAGTCAGTGGCAATGGCAACCTTCCTGCCCCACTCCTCCCACCTCATATCATTGGCTGCTAATGGCAAAGCTGGGGAAACATAAAATGTGATGAGTCCAGTGCTTCTTTTCTAGGGGTACACAGTACTGGCACCTTCCCCCTCCCAAATGTTAAAAGTGTGGCACTTACTGTAACAACTTCATGGTGAATACAAACACCTTTTTCTCTTAAAAAACAACAACACTGGTTATGACATCACAGTCCATGTTGCTTAAAGCACTACTAGAATGAGGCAGGTTCACTCATCTCTATTAATGTTTTAGCCACTTCCAGTGACTTGGAGGTTCCAAGATAACATAGAGCCACCCCTACAAGTAGCCTGTGCTATGTGGATTTTTGGTATTGTTGTGGGATTTTGTGTGGGATTGACTCTGAACTGTGAGTTTATGTGGTTTGCATGCTCATTACATTGATATAAAAGTGATCACAAAGTGTTTCTCTCCACTCCCAAATCACCTCTTTTTTTTTTTTTAAAAAAAGATTTTTATTAAAGTATGAGAATTTTTACATACATTATATTCTCTCCTTCCAATTTTTAATTTCCCATACCATTTTTCCTTTCCTTTCCCTTCCCACCCCCTCCCCCACCCATGATCCATTGGAAGGGTTCAAACAGTTGTCCTCAGCCACGGGCACAATGTCTTTAACCAAATCACCTCTTTTAAGCTAAAATAAGTAACTCCCTCTCCAGGCTACAATCATGATGATATCTCTCAAACTTTACAATTTTTTGTTTAAAAAATGAGTTCATATCAACTGGTAGGTGATGTTCTTGTACTTAGCATTGTTAAGTTTAATGAGCTGAATATTTGCATTACTTTGCTTGAATTGTGGCAAAAACAAGCACATTACTTTCAATGCTTTCTTTGTCTCCTCAGCATGGAAAAAGCACAACAACAACAACAACAACAACAATAAAATAACCTACAATTGAAGAGCTGGAAACTTTGCTAAACTTTGAGAGTTGGATAACTCCAGAGAGTAAACAACTAATCAGGCTACATTTGAATAATTTTAAAAATTGGTTTTCATTTTTACATTCTGTAAGAGGCCTAATATCTGCACATACAAATTACATAGATGCATGCTCAAAGAAATAAATACGGATTTTGGAGGTATGGCATGGAGTAGTTGGGATGCGGGCTTGCCAATCAGAAGGTGGCGGTTCGAATCCCCGCAACGGGGTGAGCTCCCGTTGCTCAGTCCCAGCTCCTGCCAACCTAGCAGTTCGAAAGCACGTCAAAGTGCAAGTAGATAAATAGGTACTGCTACAGTAGGAAGGTAAACGGCGTTTTCGTGTGCTGCTCTGGTTTGCCAGAAGCGGCTTTATCATGCTGGCCACAAGACCTGGAAGCTGTATGCCGGCTCCCTTGGCCAATAACGCAAGATGAGCACCGCAACCCGAGTCGGTCGTAACTGGACCTAATGGTCAGGGGTCCCTTTACCTTTACCTTTACATGACATGGAGGATGACATCGTAACAACACTTAATAGTATATATATACATGCAGAATATAACAAACAATGTAACAAAGCAGAAGAAGAAGCTGAGGGAAGTTGGGTGGGGAGGAGAAGGTTGTAAATGTAATACAGTGGTACCTCTGGTTAAGAACTTAATTCGTTCCGGAGGTCCGTTCTTAACCTGAAACTGTTCTTAACCTGAAGCACCACTTTAGATAATGGGGCCTCCTGCTGCCGCCACGCCACCGGAGCGCACAATATCTGTTCTCATCCTGGAGCAAAGTTCTTAACCTGAGGTACTATTTCTGGGTTAGCAGAGTTTGTAACCTGAAGCATTTGTAACCCGAGGTACCACTGTAGTAAGGTAGGATTGGATATTGGTATGTGATATATGGAATTTGCAATTATAAAACCGTGATTAAAAAAGAATTTAGATTTAAAAATAATAATAATTAGAAGTCCCTCTGAGTTCAATAGGAATTGTTCCCAGGTTTGGAGCCTTCTATAGGTCTGGAGCCCTATGGTGACATCTGATTCAACACAACCAGGTATCCGCTTATACAGCAGGACTTTCCCTTCATTCCTTGCCCTCTGCAACCCAAAATCTGCTGTGAATTTTAGGGGTAAGCGGGAGACAGGACAGGGGAAAAGAGAAAGCAGAAGCCCTGTTGTGCAAGCAGGTTTGTGTTACACAGGTATCACTAGATGTCACTGTTATACCCTCCCTAGCTGAAGCCCACAACTTAGAAGAGGGTACTTTAATTCTAATCACCCATCTGTAATCCTATATAATAAAGTCCCTGTGTCTCTGCGTCCAGATTCCGTGTGTCCCTGGGTTACTGCGCATGTGCCCCAGGGACACAGGGATTGGAGGCAGAGACAACCGCCAACCGCCGCTCCGAAGCCCCGTCTCATGCTGGAGGTGCGCTGCGAGGCGGTGGGGGAGAGAAGCGCTCCTCCCCCCCCGCTGCCTTGCCACGCACCGCCGGCATGGGACAGTGCTTCCTTGGCGAAGGCAAGCAGACAAGCTGTCTGCCTGCTCGCCGTAGCCGAGGAAGTCGAAGCAGCAGCGGACAATTCGGCTGGGGGACTGGCTTGGTGGCGGCGGGAAAAAGGGGAGGAATTCCTCCCCTTCTTCCTGCCACCGCCAAGCCAGTCCCGGAGCCGAAGTATGGCGCGGCGGGGGTTTTCGCCGTTTTCCTCCCCCTGGGGGGAAGGCAAATGGCGAAAAGCCCCCGCTGCGGGGTTGCCGGCTCTGTCGGGTGGGGGGGGGAAGCAGAAGATCTGATCGGTCTTCGGCTTCTCCCTCCCCCCGCCCAACAGAGCCGGCATTTGGCTCTGTCAGGCGGGGGGAGGGAGAAGCAGAGGATCGGATTGCTTCTCCCTCCCCCCACCCGATAGAGCCGGCAACCCGTGCTTTCTGTCGGCGGTGGGGGGGGGAGGAAGGAAGGAGGAGAAAGCAGCCCTTTCTCCTCCTTCGTTCCTGTCCCCCTGCCGCCGACAGCAAGGACAGGTCCCAGGGTTCGGAGAAGCGCTGCGCAAGCGCTTCTCCGTACCCCTGGATGTTCTAGCGCCCGTTATTGAATGGGCTGAAATACACTAGTAATAATAATAATAGTATACTGTGTTAGCATACACACAGAAGACCTGGGCCACCAAGCCCCCCCCCCCCCGTAAGCATCTGCTGGGTGTCTTCTCCCTCCGGTAGCCAACTGTAATACGATCCAGGCTCTCAGAGTCTGGACACGTTATCTGCAGAGTTCATTTCCAGCGTTAGCATGGTTTAGCAGCAGCAGCAGCAACAACAAGAAGAGACTCAGAGAGAAGTACTTGCATATTTACAAGCGTTTATTCTAAAGCATCTCGGAAGATAGACCAAACGTGTCTTTCTTCATCAGCAAAGCAAAAGCGACAGAATACAATATAATAGCACAACAAACGGAAGTATACATCATGTGACACATTCAACATCCTCTTCCAAGCCTGTTCCTGTTTAAGGTGGAACAGAATCTACTATGAAATCCTAACATACTGTCCTTCACCCAAAGATCCCTTGGTTGTTCCCAATAGAAAAATACAAAATCCATAATTAAACAAAGACAAATCAATAACGTCCCCCCCAACAAACACATTAAAAAAGCCGTAGAATGTTAATCAGCCAAATGCCTGGTTGAATGTTGTCATCTGGCACCTAAAAATATGTAATGAAGGTGCGAGGCAAGCCTCCCTAGGAGAAAACATTCTGCAAATGTGAACCTGCCATAGAAAAGACACATTCTTGTGCTGTCACCCTGCAGACCTCTTGTGGAGGGAGCTCATGAAGAAGGGCCTCAGGTGATGATCGCAGGGTCCCGGTTGGTTCATATGGGGAGAGGCAGTCCTTGAGGTATTGCAGCACCTTTTGCTTGGTAAAGGCTCTATCTACCCCACTGGGTTCCTATTGCCTTACAGCAGGCTTCCTCAAACTCAGGCCTCCAGATGTTTTTGGCCTACAACTCTCATGATTCCTAGCTAGCAGGACCAGTGGTCAGGGATGATGGGAATTGTAGTCTCAAAACATCTGGAGGGGCGAGTTTGAGGAAGCCTGCCTTACAGGGTTACCAGCTCTGGGCTTTCAATACCCCAATCAGTCTTCTAACTAGTGCTTTTCTTCTAGAAAAAAAAGTGCCAGTACTCACCATGAAGTTGCTACAGTAAGTGCCAAACTTTTAATCAGTGCTTTGCTTCTTCTTCTTCTTCTTCTT
The DNA here is from genome assembly GCF_965207765.1 of Zootoca vivipara. Lineage (NCBI taxonomy): Eukaryota > Metazoa > Chordata > Lepidosauria > Squamata > Lacertidae > Zootoca > Zootoca vivipara. Next base: position 60,404,332 of record NC_142582.1, on the reverse strand, counting down.
CTTCTTCTTCTTCTTCTTCTTCTTCTTCTTCTTCTTCTTCTTCTTCTTCTTCTTCTTCTTCTTCTTCTTCTTCTTCTTCTTCTTCTCCTCCTCCTCCTCCTCCTCCTCCTCCTCCTCCTCCTCCTCCTCCTCCTCCTCAAAAAGGTGTCAGTACTGTGTACCCTTGAGTACCCCCAGGGAAAAAAGCACTGCTTCCAACTACTGGTATTCCACTGCCAGCTTCAAATCTCCATTGAGCCATGGACCTCATTGTGTGATCTTAAGTCAGTAATTATCCTTTCAGATGAACCCTCCTCACAGAATTGATGTAAGGATAAAATGGATAGTAGGGAATAACTCTTTATTTAACACTGAGCTCCTGTGAGGGATGGTGGTATATGAATGTCAAAGGTAATAAGATAAGGCTGCAATTCTATGCACATCTTCCCAGGAGTAAAACAAATTGAACACAGCGAGGTTGGCAATTCAGTAAAGATGAAGCCAAGCCATAGGACTGTGCTGCAAGCAGATACCAAAAAACCTTTGTTGATTTTCAAGATGCACTTTCCTTAACCAAGCTGTTAGAGAATTTAGTTGCAAGACCTGGCAAGCAGACAATAACTCAGGAGGATTCAAGAACTAGTTCAGTTACAGTTAATGCTATAGTGATGATCTGCATTGTCAATTCTGCTTCAGCAAATTAAATGCCGGAAACAAAGGTTGTGATCAGAAATACCCAAAGCCACGACTAACAGGTTTTCTTGTCTTCTGCCACAGAGCCAAAACTTAATTTTCATGTCACAAATTTGTTTTCTAGGTTTGTCTTTCAGCATTTCAGTTTTATCTTAACAGCGTGTAAGTACACAAGTATCCATGCTGCCAAATACAATCTTGGACTAAGCACCACCACTTCTTGAGATTTCCCTTCTATAAGAATAAATTCCTAGGAGAAATCTACTCCAGGCCTTCAGCGCAAGCAACCAGCAAATTTGCTCTAAATCAAGCACAGCCTTGCAGAAACAGCCTGGAGATTCTTGGATAACCGTTAACATCAAATGAGGACATGCTTGCAGCCTACTGCCCCCTTCTGGCCCTGCTCAGAAACAAAACCACTCTGGCATACTACTGATTTGCATTAGCACTCAAAGATCAAGGCAGCAAACAGCAGGATATATAATCATTTGGCTAAACAAACCCTCTGTTCAGTTGCCTGATTTGAATTCTATTTTGTTGCTGACATTTGGTGGCCTTTGTTTTCAAATTGTCCTGCTAGAATCTAGTAGTTGCTATCTTTCACACTCTATGAATTGCATCCATTTAATCATTGTATTTATTGGAGCTAGCATGATAACTCTGAGCTGCCATACCTTCATACATGCATTACAATAGTGCATAAAAATATCTGTTATAAATTTAGAAAGCTCCTAATTGCACTATTCTATTTCCAGCTGTTGGGATCTGCAGCATGAATTTTAATTAATGACTAAATTAATGCTGCAGATATTAGCAGCAGGAAGCAGCAACATTATTCAAACAGACTTTGAAATGATCAGATTTTTATCTCCCAGAACAGCACTCAGATTAATATGAAAGTTGTCTTTGTTCTGTTGAAGAGACCGGAATTACACAAGAGGCTAGAGGAGGTCAGATGCTAAATATTTAAAAAGCAGGCTGAACTTGCAGCAACTACCATTTGATGCAGACTCCTCTTTAATGATGGTACAAATTGTTCTTCCTCTATTCAAGGACCAACTGCCACTTCTTCAGAAAGTGAGAATATGTTCCAAGACTTCAAAGGCCAATTCTCATGCACATGTATGTTACTTCAGCCCAATTTGACCCAGCCTGTAAGCTCACAGGAACAAACCATTGGCAATGGTTTCCAGCTTGTGTAAAATATGCCTTGGTCTACAAATTGAGCAGAATGTGGTAAAATTCTAGAATGGACAGTACCTCTTTAAACTAAATAATGCTATATTGGAATGCTCCCTTCAAAAACCACACTGCCCATATCAGGGAGCAAAGATCTAGCCCATGTCAGCTTCCTACCGTGTTTCCCACATTTTAAAACACCGTCTTATATTTATTTTACTCAATAAAATAAACCTATGGCTTATTTTCAGGGGTGTGTGTCTTTTAAAAAATTATTATTACTGTAAGTACCCCTCCTTACCACAGCCAGCATTGCTGCTGCTGGGTCCCGCTGGCTCAGGGCGCACAGCAAGGACGCCGCCTCTGGCCAAAAGTTTAAGGGGGGATGTCGGGAAGTTCCATTTGGCGGGGGGGGGGGAGTTGGAGGGAGGGAGAAGCCGCTGACCGGGCTCGTTGCCTCTTTTCACGTTGTTTGTTCCTGTAAAATGCTCGCAAGCCGGCTAAGCAGGAAAGAAAGGGGAGAGGACTTGCACGTTTTCTCTCCCCGCCGACACCTTTTCCCTCTTTCTTCCCCCCCCCCCCAGGGAAGCTTCCTCGATCCGGTGCTGGCCGCCCACCCGGCAGGCCACTTCCTTGATCCGGCGGCCTGCCGGGTTGGCGCTGATCAGCACTGCGTGGAGCACCGGATCGAGGAGCCAGTCTGCAGAGTCAGCACCCAGCAACGCCGTCCTGGATTGAGGAGGCGATGCTCTGTGCGCCACTGCTGGGCGCTGACTCTGCAGACCGGCTCCTCAATCCGGTGCTCCGCGCAGCGCTGATCAGTGCCAACCCGGCAGGCCGCCGGATCAAGGAAGTGGCCTGCTGGGTCGGTGCCCAGCAACAGATCGAGGAAGCTTCCCAGGGTGGTGGTTTGGGGGGGGGAGGGAAAAGGTGTCGGCGGGGAGAGACAATGTGCGAGTCCTCTCCCCTTTCTTTCCTGCTTAGCCAGCTTGCGGGCATTTTACAGGAAAAAACGTGAAAAGAGGCAATGAGCCCAGTCAGCGGCGTCTCCCTCCCTCCAACTCCCCCCCCGCCAAATGGGAATTCCCGACACCCCCCCTTAAACTTTTGGCCAGAGGCGTCCTCGGGCCCCATTCCATCCTTCGCTGCTGGGCGCCTGCAGGTAGACCTATGTCTTATTTTCGGTGTATGTCTTATATTTTAAAAATCTTTAAAATCCTGCCATGGCTTATTTTATGACTACGGCTTAAAAGGGGGGAAACATGGTACCTGCAAATATTTATTACTACTACTCAAGAGGCATACGTAGGGGCAGCGCCGGGGGGGGGGGTTGACTGGCTGCCACACTGTGGAGGGGCCTGCAGGCACTCAAGCCATGCGTCTCTCCTGGGAGTGATGCGGTGGCTCGGGCGCCTGCAGGTTCAGTGCTGCCCAAAGCAGCAGCATGGGGCTTGCATCTGCCCACTGCCTCTCCCTCAGCCACCCTACAGCTGAGGGGAAGGTGGCCGCAAGTCTCCGCACATCATGCCCTGCCCCAACTCACCTCTCCCCTGGGTGCAGGGTGCACGTGCCGCCCAGGACACCCAAGTGGCTAGCTACGCTGCTGCTACTACAGTGGTGCCTCTAGTTTTGAACTTAATTCATTCCAGAGGTCCGTTCTTAACCTGAAACTGTTCTTAACTAGAGGCGTGCTTTGGCTAATGAGGTCTCTTGCTGCCACTGTGCTGCCGGCACACAATTTCCGTTCTCATCCTGGGGCAAAGTTCTCAATTCAAGGTAACTCTTCCAGGTTAGCGGAGTTTGTAACCGGAGGCATTTGTAACCTGAGGCATTTGTAACTTGAGGTACCACTGTACTGCCATATAGAAGAGCATTCAAAAATAGATCTCCTCTAGTACAAGTCCTGCTTGTGGGCTTCCCATAGACATTTGCCTGGCCACCGTGAGAACAGCATGCTGGATTAGTTGGGCCTTTCATAAAAACACTTCATACAGATGAGAGTCCTGAATTTGAACATCCAGATGTATATCATTCTGTAATTGGAAGTCTATTGTATCTAGCACAATGGTCCAGACCTGATATTAGCTATGCAGTAGGCATACTAAGTAGATTGGTCTCAAAACCCACACTAAATGCCTGAAAAGGGGTAAAGCAAGTTCTGAGATATCTCAAACAGACAATTGGCTATATGTTACAACTAAATTCTTCAGAGGATGAAATGTTGAGTTGCTACTGTGATAGTGACTGGGGAAATTTGCCAGATAGAAAATCTGTCACGGGATTAGTCATAATGTTCGGTGGAGCTTTAATCAGCTGGCGATCGCGCAAGCAGAACGTTGTAATTGTGTCGTCAATGGAATCTGAGTATGCCACATTGAGTGAATTGTGCAACGAGGTGGTTTATTTCAAGCATTTGTTAGCAGATTTAAATGTAAATTGTGGAGAACCAATACAAGTTTACATTGATAATCAGGCTTGTATAACCTTAAGTAAAACAGAGGGTTTCAAGTCACATTCAAAACATATTGCTGTAAAATATCAAAATGTTCGTTGCAGTGTACAAGACAATGTAATCACATGTACCTATATATCAAGTGATCAGAATGTGGCAGATATGTTAACAAAACCATTGGCAAAGATAAAGAACAAGCAAATGTGCAAGGGTTTAGGTTTGCTGGAAAAAATGAGTGAACAGTAAAAGTTCCTACACAGGTGTTAATTGTCCAGCAGAATCTGTGAGGGGGTGTTCGGTTTCTGATAATTGGTTCTCATGGGAAACTTACAGATTCTTGCTTCACACAATTAACTCAAGGCAGTGTCAATTTACTCTTTGCAGAAAGCCAAGGTCTGCCTGGCCTGGCAACAACTCTGATTGGTTAATGACCAGCACTGAACTCTGTTATCTAGGAATGCTAGCACAGTTGTTTCTTGTGGGTGTTAGAAGTAGGAGTGCTGCGTATGGTTGGAGAGAGAGAGGGGGGGGATTTATTTTGCTTTGTTTTGTATGCAGAAACTCTGCTGGTTTTATTTTCTTTTAATAAATCCTGTAAATCGTTATTCTGTGTCTAGCCGACTAGTCATTTCCACCTCAACTAGCTTCTGCGCTGTGCAGGAAAACTCTGCTACGTTTGGGCTAAAGCCACTAGAGCTAAGCCTGACACTTCAAAATTCTAAGATCATAAACATCATAAACGATTGGACTACATAACCTCTAGACTCCTTTCTAATTCTAAATATGCATAAAATTGCACTGTTTACCATGACCAAAACAACATTGGCTTTCTATCAGTCGTATTACCACTTCTTCCTTTATCATGTGCTGATATTGCTACTTCTGGCCATTTATTCCCCAGCCTGACTAGTTTTATGGTAAACTTTTTAGATAGGGTGTTTTTCCCCTCTCCTGCACAGCAGCAGATGAACCAGCCATGCAGTATAATTAGTGTTCTGGCCCATTCACTTGTGAGATTAGCATGAGAGCTGAACAAAGCTGTCATTTTCCTGTATAGTACTGTAGATCAGGGGAAGGCAACCTCAGGCCCGTGGGCTGGATGTGGCCCAATCACTTTCAGAATGTCTTTTATTTAAAATGCATCTCTAGGTTATTTGTGGTGCCTGCCTGGTGTTTTTACATGAGTAGAATGTGTGCTTTTATTTAAAATGCATCTCTGGTATATTTGTGGGGCATAGGAATTCGTTCATTCTCCCCCCCCCCCCAAAAAAAATATAGTCCGGCCTACCACATGGTCTGAGGGACGGTGGACCGACCCATGGCTGAAAAAGGTTCCTGACCCCTGCTGTAGATGCAGTGTGTGTGGGAGTGTGTGTTTCTCTCCTGCGCACGAGCTCTGACCTGCGAAAAGACGGAGAAGTTTGGAGTTGAATCGTGCCAGCTGTTTTTAGTTGTAGGAAGTTTCGGGGGTGGGTTATATTCACACACACTGGTACCCCTCACTTAGTCTGAAGCGATAGGGACCAGAACTCTACCATCTCACTTTCCTGCGCGCGCAGGAAGACAAGCAGCGACGGATGAAAGGTCGCGCGACCCTTCCGCTAGGACTAACGCGACCACGCCCACCCGCACTCAGCCAGCCAATCAGGAGGTGCACGGGCGCGGTTGCGTCAACGGGTTCAGCGAAGCGATAAACCCTTAGCTTTCAGTCCGCTGTGGTGGGAAATGGCGGTGCCTTTTTAATGGGCGGGGCGGGGCTAGTGACGTTAATAACGGCCCATTAAAGCAAACCGTTTCTAAAGTATTCAGCCGCCCCTGCGGAGCCGTTTCTGTCATTCGGCACATCCACGGCAACGGGCCCCAGAAACTAAACAAATCTGTCTGGACGCACGCGCAGACTCAGGAATTCCCATCGTGTGCGGCGAAAAGGGGATGAGAGGATAAAGGATGAGAGGCAAGCGACGGCGGCAGTTTGAGAACGGAACCTCCTCTGGCCTGCGCTTGCGCGTGATCACGTAACGGTTCTTACGGCGGCGTCTACTGAGGGTGAGGGGCGGGGTGGGATCCTCCAGGCGCACGCGCAGTGCCGGATAGCGGTGGACTGGGGGCGTGGCCAGACGGTAAGGAAGGGGCTATCAGCTGACTCTGCCGCGTCGGATTGAGGGACGTTTCATCGGCGGAAAGAGGGACGACCACCCCGGTTTGAGGGAGGTGCCATGGCGACCACTGTTAGCACTCAGAGGGGCCCGGTGAGTACTGGCAGCTGCTGTGATCGACGACGCGTCCCCCAGGCCCCCGACCCGCTCCTGCCTCTGCCTCCTTCTTTTCGAGGGTGTGGCGGGGGGCGAGGAGGTGCCCCTGTTTGCCCCACGGAAGGTTAGGGCGACGGGTTCCGTTCACCTGCGTGGGCCGAGAGGGCCCCTCAGTTCCCTTCAGTCTCGGCCCCTCCAGGACTGAGGGATGGGGCGGACCATGTGTCCGCTTCACTTCCCTCCGCCCGGCCGCTCCTTGTGACACGCGCGAAAATGGTATTGCCCCGCCGTCCTTCCTCCTTCCTCACTCTTTCCCTCTTCCTCCGCCTCCGTCATAACCACGCCGGTAAGTGGGCGAGCGAGGGAAGGGAATACGAGAAACAGCCAGGCCGAACTATGGAAAGCCCGTTTTAAAAGAAGAGGATGGTTTTCCGTCATTCCTCATATCGGTACGTAATTCTGTCCTTGGCAGTGTAATGTGTAAGCTGCAAATAAGAGCTTCTCTCGGCTGGAGGGCGCGTATTTGCAAAAACTATACTTGCACAAACTATTTGAAACTATTTGTACGTATTTGAAATCCATGCTTTCCTCCCCTCTTGGCCTAAAAGAGCTGAGAAAGTCCTAGAGCAGCTTACCGGCTTTTTAAACAGAGTGACTTCGTGGAAGGCTCCAAATTAGTATATGTTATGTTTGTGAATGTAGGTCTGTATTTGTACAAAAGGTCACGTGGATTTTGCTGTAAGGGAGCTTTATTTTGACATAGTGTGTCAGAAGTGGATGAGCATCCTGAAAGCTTGTGTCATAAGGTCTGCATACCGGTACTGGCTTTCCCCTTTGCAAAAGATTTTTAACATTAAACATTTTTTAAAAATACATAATAAATTAATAAAAAACCATTTCTGAAGAAGTTTTGCCCTGTAACATATAGGACATTTCATTACATAGTGAATACATAGTATGTGAATTGGCCTTTGCCTGTGTACACAATGAAGTACTTCTATCTTTCTAGTTACAGGTAGGTAGCCGTGTTGGTCTGCCGTAGTCGAAACAAAATAAAAAAAATCCTTCCAGATATCTGAAGAAGTGTGCATTCACACGAAAGCTCATACCAATGATAAACTTAGTTGGTCTCTAAGGTGCTACTGGAATGAATTTTTTTCTGTCTTTCTGTTCCACAGGGATTTGGGAAGTTGTGGCTTGACAAAATACTTAAGATGATAGAGGCTAGTCAGCCATCTTCTGCTTTCTATCAGTCCTGTTTTCTTGTAGATATCTGATTTGCTCCTTGATTTTCTTTCTAATTCTTATCTGTGCCCGGGAGTTAACACTAAAGGGGCTTGTATTTGCATGTTGGGTAATTTGACATATTTGAAATAACAAGGAATTATATAAAAATGAAGTGCAAATAAAATCACATAGTAGGGGTGTTTGTGAGAATACAGCATTTTAGTATTTTTGTTTTTTACAGTGATATCAGTATTGTTAATGTCTGGAGCCAAAATAATCTTTTAATAATCCCTCCCAATTGCTTGCTGAGTAGAAGACCTGCTTGCCTTGCATTTCCTCTCCACTATTCAAACCATTGTATTTAGTCTCCTTGGATTACTTGATTCTGTATTTGATACAAAAAATTCTAAGGCTCTTGTCTGGATCATATTTTCATGTCTTGGCAGATTTTTGGTGCAGAGGGAGACTTGAGACAGTGATGCATAAGCATTCTATTTTGCCAGGTGGCTACAGTGCCAAAACAAGTACAGTACTGCCAGTTCCTCTTATACTGTATTTTAGAATGCTGTTTCTAGAAGTGTAGTGTAACCACATAGCCACTGAAGGATGCTAAAGAGCTAAGTTTTTCTTCTCATTACAAAGCTGTGATAGTGTCTTCTGCCCTAGGGGAAATCTGTATTTAAAAGATGGTGTATTTCTGACAGTTCACATATATGGAATTCCAACACATTATTTGTGCTACTCTGGCCACAGTTTTACATTTTTCTTATTGTTTTAATAAAACTTTTATTATTATTTTTTAAATGTCAAAACTGAAATCTTACCTAGTGTACTGTGTACAGACAACTGTAGAGGGTCAGATTTGTCTGTGGGTCATCTCCCTTGATGAATTATTTCTTGGTGCTGACAGTAGTAGCCATTCAAATACATTATCAGGAACTGAGCTGTAAATATGATGGGTTTGAACTATTGTTGTTCACAATAGTTGAACTTGAAGAGGCAAGAAAGTCATAAACTCTGTCTATGAGTCCGCCTGTCCCTGATCAGCTCATGCAGGCTTCTCCTTACAAACAGATACCGGTAACTGCAGACAATTTTGCCCCCCTGGACCCCCAGGCTAGGAACAGAGGTGAAAGCTGTTTCCTAGTTCTGCTGGATCTCTCAGTGGCCTTTGATACCATCAGCCATTACACCCTCCTGGACTGTCTAGAGGAGCTGGGGGCACTGTGTTGCAGTGGTTCCACTCCTTCCTCCTGGGCTGTGTCCAGAAAGTGGTGGTGGGGGATGAGTGTTCAGACCCCTGGGCTCTTACTTGTGGGGTGCCTCAGGGCTTCATCCTGTCCCCAATGCTTTTTAACATCTCTATGAAGCTGCTGGTAGAGATCTTCAGAGGATTTGGGCTGGGTGTCCACCAGTATGTGGATGATACCCAGCTCTACCTCTCCTTCAAATCAGAACCAGTGCAGGCACTGAAGGTCCTGTGTCTGGAGGTGGTTGACAGATGGATGGTGGCTAACAGTTTGAGGTTGAATCCTGACAAGACAGAGTACTGTTTTTGGGGGGCAGGAGGGTGTGGGGGACTCCCTTGTCCTGAACGGGGTAACTGTTCCCCTGAAAGACCAGGTGCACAGCCTGGGAGTCATTTTGGACTCATAGCTGTCCATGGAGGCGCAGATCAATTCTGTGTCCAGGGCAACTGTATACCAGCTCCATCTGGTATGCAGCTGAGACCTTACTTGCCCGCAGACTGTCTCACCAGAGTGGTGCATGCACTGGTTATCTCCTGCTTGGACTACTGTAATGCACTCTATGTCGGGCTACCTTTGAAGGTGACCCAGAAACTGCAATTAATCCAGAATGCGGCAGCTAGACTGGTGACTGGGAGTGGCTGCCAAGACCATCTAACAATTCTGGCCTCAGCCCTATTTACCTGAAGGAGCGTCTCAACCCCCATTGCCCAGTGCGGACACAAAGGTCCTCCTCCGAGGGTTTTCTACTGGTTCCCTCACTGTGAGAAGTGAAGTTACAGGGAACCAGGCAAAGGGCCTTCTCGGTAGTGGCACCCTCCCTGTGGAATGCCCTCACTTCAGATGTCAAGGAGATAAAGAACTACACAACTTTTAAGAAGACATTTGAAGGCAGCCCTGTATCAGGTTTTTTTTAACACTTGATGTTTTTATTATGTTTTTTGATATGCTGTAAGCCACCCAGAGTGGCTGGGGAAACCCAGCCAGATGGCTGGGATATAATTAATAAATTTATTATTATTATTGAGCAGTATTTTTTTTAAAAAAATCTTCAGTTGGATTTTGAGAACAAAAATAGTGTTTCAGAATAATTTTTGAAATTTAAAATGTGCTTCTTTTAGAAAAAATAGATATACAGATGCAAATCTAAATTTATTATGCTAACAGTACCCCTCCCCCACTAGAGTTGCCATATTTTGAAAAGCAAAAAAGAGGACCTTATGATGGCCTTTCAAAACAAATAAATGGCCTCAGTTGGGGCGTGCTTGGAAGTCGCCGCTAGTCCCTAAACGGGTTAGAATCATAGAATCATAGAATCATAGAGTTGGAAGAGACCACAAGGGCCATCCAGTCCAACCCCCTGCCAAGCAGGAAACACCATCAAAGCATTCCTGACAGATGGCTGTCAAGCCTCTGCTTAAAGACCTCCAAAGAAGGAGACTCCACCACACTCCTTGGCAGCAAATTCCACTGCCGAACAGCTCTTACTGTCAGGAAGTTCTTCCTAATGTTTAGGTGGAATTTTCTTTCTTGTAGTTTGAATCCGTTGCTCCGTGTCCGCTTCTCTGGAGCAGCAGAAAACAATCTTTCTCCCTCCTCTATATGACATCCTTTTATATATTTGAACATGGCTATCATATCACCCCTTAACCTTCTCTTCTCCAGGCTAAACATACCCAGCTCCCTAAGCCGTTCCTCATAAGGCATCGTTTCCAGGCCTTTGACCATTTTGGTTGCCCTCTTCTGGACACGTTCCAGCTTGTCAATATCCTTCTTGAACTGTGGTGCCCAGAACTGGACACAGTACTCCAGGTGAGGTCTGACCAGAGCAGAATACAGTGGTACTATTACATCCCTTGATCTAGATGCTATACTCCTATTGATGCAGCCCAGAATTGCATTGGCTTTTTTAGCTGCTGCATCACACTGCTGACTCATGTCAAGTTTGTGGTCAACCAAGACTCCTAGATCCTTTTCACATGTACTGCTCTCAAGCCAGGTGTCTCCCATCCTATATTTGTGCCTTTCATTTTTTTTGCCCAAGTGTAGTACCTTACATTTCTCCTTGTTAAGATTCATCTTGTTTGCTTTGGCCCAGTTGTCTAATCTGTTAAGGTCATTCTGAAGTGTGATCCTGTCCTCTGGGGTGTTAGCCACCCCTCCCAATTTGGTGTCATCTGCAAACTTGCTCAGGATTCCCTCAAGCCCATCATCCAAGTCATTGATAAAGATGTTGAACAAGACTGGGCCCAAGACAGAACCCTGTGGCACCCCACTAGTCACTACTCTCCAGGATGAGGAGGAGCCATTGATGAGCACCCTTTGGGTTCGGTCAGTAAGCCAGTTACAAATCCACTGAATGGTAGCATTGTCTAGCCCACATTTTACCAGCTTCTTTACAAGAATATCATGGGGCACCTTGTCAAAGGCCTTGCTGAAATCAAGATAGGCTACATCCACAGCGTTCCCTTCATCTACCAGGCTTGTAATTCTGTCAAAAAATGAGATCAGATTAGTCTGACATGACTTATTTTTCAGGAACCCATGCTGACTTTTAGTGATCACAGAGTTTCTTTCTAGGTGCTCACAGACTCTTTGCTTAATGATCTGCTCTAGAATCTTTCCTGGTATTGATGTCAGGCTGACTGGGCGGTAATTGTTTGGGTCCTCTCTTTCCCCCTTTTTGAAAATAGGGACAACATTTGCCCTCCTCCAGTCTGCTGGAACTTCGCCTGTTCTCCAGGAATTTTCAAAGATTATTGCCAGTGGTTCTGAAATCACCTCTGCCAGTTCTTTTAATACTCTTGGATGTAGTTCATCTGGCCCTGGAGACTTGAATACATCTAAACTAACCAAGTATTCTTGTACTACCTCCTTACTTATTCTGGGCTGTGTTTCCCCTGCTGAATCATCTGCTCCATATTCTTCAGGTCGGGCGTTGTTTTCTTTCTTGGAGAAGACTGAGGCAAAGAAGGCATTGAGGAAGTTATTTACTTCTGAGTTTAAAAAATAGAAATATACTTTGTCCTGTTGTTTAAGCCTCTTTCCTCCCTTCTCCTCTTCTGTGTCTGCATCTGCCTTGTCTGTCTCACTTCTCACCTCTATATACTGTAGTTCCATCCTTATTTAAGACATTATGATATCTCAAAATCACATTGTTTAACTGGTGATATGTCATGATACTGAAAAGCAGATATCACCCAGCCCTACATTTTACACAGGTTATTTTGAATTATTGTTTTAATAAATAATGTGAGTAGTCTGGCCGTCTTTTAAAAATCTTGTTCTTGGCTAGGGGGGCAGTGTTTTGAGTTCTGTTTTGTTGTATTTTTTGTAGTTTTACCCCCCCTTCTTTACATCATAACTCTGTGTTTCAGTTTTTACCTTCTTTATTGTGCGCCATACTGAGTATGCTGTGGGTGCTATTTTATAGAATTTGAATTGGTGCCATCTCAGAAGCTGTAAAGTATGATCATAGCAGCTCCTTTTAAAACCAGTAGTGCAGCTACAGTGACAGCAAAGGTTTACACTCAATTATATGGGAGAAATAAGCCAGAGTTCAGTGGGGGTTGCATTCAAATAAGTGTGAGGTTTCAGCTTTATTGCTTGCAAAATTACTGCCAGAAAGTGATGGACAACTGAATAATACATAAACGAATGAGGCATGCCTCAGTGTGAGTCTTGAGATTTGCACTAACTTAACACTAACTGGAAGATTCCATTTTATATCCTTTCAAAGCACCAGTGGGGAGATTTAATAAAACCTTATTGAACATGTAAGTCTATTCTTTCTTAACTGGAGGAAAGTATTTGCTATTCCTATGAACAATATAGGCGCAGGTGGCGCTGTGGGTTAAACCATAGAGCCTAGGGCTTGCTGATAAGAAGGTCGGCAGTTCGAATCCCTGCGATGGGGTGAGCTCCCGTTGCTCGGTCCCAGCTCCTGCCAACCTAGCAGTTTGAAAGCACGTCAAAGTGCAAGTAGATAAATAGGTACTGCTACAGCGGGAAGGTAAACAGCGTTTCCGTGTGCTGCTCTGGTTTGCCAGAAGCGGCTTTGTCATGCTGGCCACATGACCTGGAAGCTGTACGCTGGCTCCCACGGCCAATAATGCGAGATGAGCGCGCAACCCCAGAGTCGGTCACGACTGGACCTAATGGTCAGGGGCCCCTTTACCTTTTATGAACAATATACTAAATCAACTCAGAATTACTTTAACAGCACAATCCTATGCATGTCTACACAGAAATAAGTCATAGTGAATTAAATGGGACTTACTCCCAAAAGCGTGTAAAGGATTGCAGACTAAATCTCTAGTCGAGTGTTTTTTAACCAGTGTGCCACGGCAATCTGGGATGCCCTGAATGATGGTCAGGGGAGCAACACTGGCCTCGGTCCCTCTTTCCTTCCCTCTGATGCTCTCTTGTGTCTGCATCCCAAAGGCTTGCACAGCTGTTGCAGCAGCCCTGGCTACAAGCTCCACAGGTTAATGGTGCCTCTGGGGCTGGCCAAGAGGTGCTGGTTGCCAGGAGCTGTGGCGGCCTCGGAATAAGCAGGCAAGTGGGCAAGGGAGCCCAGCCAGCTAGCCCACCAGCCCTTGCTGTTCAGAATGAACAGACAAGTGGGGGGCAGGTACTGTGCTGGCCTTTCATTTGTTTGCTGTGTGCAAGGCCTGCTTTGGAGCTGAGTGCCTGGTGCTGAAGGGGAGCCTTTCTGCCACACCGGTCTGGCAGCACCTGTTGCTGCCTCCCAAGGTAAGGTGTTGGCCTCACGTTCAACTTTGGCCAGTCTCTGTTGGGGTGGAGGCAGCTCAGAGACCAATAGCTGCGGCTGCCCAGAGGACTCCAAAGGAGAGGGGAGAGGAGAGGAAGCGGAGGGAACACTCCACAAGGGAGGGTGTTCAAAAAATGGTTAAAGGCTGACAGCTGTGCAGATAAGGGGTGACATAACTGGGCTCCTGAGCCCCACAAGGGTGCCGCAGAAAGAATGTATTTGGTAAAGGGAGCCGTGAACTCAAAAAGGGTGAAAACCTCTGCTCTAGTCAATTGGCTAACCTTCACTTGCATTTGACCTTAATCTTGTGCCACCTTCCAATATGGATATATAGCATTTATTTTTGGACCATCTACTCCACCCCACCTGAACCTCACAGGATTTCAGTAGGCAAGGGGTAGGGAGACCTCTCCAGAATTTAGAATATTCATAGCAATATAACTGCTATGCATTCTTCAATATTAGATTACCTGCCTCATTCAGGTATCTTCCATTTACTTCTTGACTGCCCATCAAATGACCTAGTGACATTGCAGAAAAAGCTTCTCCCACCTCCATTTTTTCTCTTGACCATTTGACAAAAGCATGAGATTCATGGCCAAGGCCTCCCTGCATAAATAATACATAACATTTGCATAGTGCTCCTTCTGTTCATAGCACTTCATATGCATTATTTAGTTATAATCCTTACAACTGGTAAGGATAACCATCCCTACCATATTGTATGGTGGGATAGGGACTTCTCCTGGGATCATATGCATTCCTTAGCCCATCTACACTCTAGGTCAGGCATAGGCAAACTTGGCCCTCCAGATGTTTTTGGCCGACAGCTCCCATAATCCCTAGCTAACAGGAACAATGGTCAGGGATAATGGGAGTTGTAGTCCCAAAACATCTGGAGGGTCGAGTTTGCCTATGCCTGCTCTAGGTTCTAGTCTAGACAGCTCATAGCAGAGGTAAGGCTTTATTAAGTGGCCTGTAGGGATGGAGTTCACAGTTATGTGCCCTTTTGTACATTTTCTCATGGTGTTGTTGCATAATCTGTTAGTTCTGGTCCTGAACTCATAAAATGTACATCAGCTCGACCCGCACTTGCATTTTGCGAAAAGGACATAATTGACTTCAAGAACTTCTTCAAATTTTTCTATTTGTAGTTCTGCCACTGTTGATCATTGCCCACTATAACTAAGCACTGTATCTGTTAGCGTGCCCCCCGGGGGTATTGTAATTTGTTTGTCTTGTATCTTTGTTCTTATTTTGATAAAATGGCAATAGAGCAGCACTACTGTCTCTTTCAGACCACACCAAATTGGGAGAGATAGCTATTGCCACATAATAGGGATTCTGGATTGCCATAACAAATTGGAGAACTGGGCCAAAACTAACAAAATGAATTTCAGGGTTCTACACTTTGGCCTGTGGGGAGTCCCTTCCAAATCTACAATTGTATGATTTTATTATTTTACAGTTTTCACATTTAAAATCAAGTGTGCCTATCTAGGCTTGTTTATAGTACTGTATAAGCTGTTCTGTTTTGGTAATAGGGATGGGTTATGAATTTCTTGTTGATACCCCTGTGGATTGTGAGCATCTTCGCTTACATCCTTTAGCCTTGTAGTGATTTAGTTTCTAGCAGTGAGCAAGAGAATTACTTTGTTTACTTGCAGACTGTTACACTATTTGTTCTAACTCAACCACTGTAACTATAACTTCAGCTTTCATTTTGAAAGTGATTTAAAATGTATCCTATGCTCAGGGAAAGTAGTGAAATTTGTCTCCAAATGTCATAAATTAAATTGAACATTAAAACCCCCAATAAATGTCAGACACTTTTGTGGCCTGGGAGCCTGCATTTTCTGGGTGGCTACTTTGCAAAAAATCTGTTGCATCTCTTCTGTAGCATAGATAATGTCTTAATGGACAAAAAGAATATCTTAAGATATCAAAAAGGTAAAGCAAATTGTTGTACTGGAAACTTCACTGCCCTAAGCCTTATTCCTTATGTAACTAATGCATTTGAAGTATAGAGAATATTCATATATTTCACATGCACACAGTTTGAACTTTAGGACCAGTTCATACAGGATAGTCAGTTTTGGAGTGTGTAGGACTTCCTTCAGATTACGGTGGGCTTGCAGCGAGGGTGCTGTTTGCCTTAGCTGGTACCCTCTCAAAGCTGTAAGAAACCACCAGTGACGGTACTTTAGCAACTGCCATCTTCAAGGAAATAACAATGTCAATACAAGGTATTCATTCAAATGGTATTCCTGTGCAAGTGTACCGTAGCATATCACTGCATGTCAACTCTTAGTTTTTCTCATTTTGTTTTATTGTTATTATTTATTCAATTTGTATACTGCTCAGAGGACGAGATGGTTGGACAGTGTTCTCGAAGCTACCAACATGAGTCTGACCAAACTGCGGGAGGCGGTGCAAGACAGGAGTGCCTGGCGTGCTATGGTCCATGGGGTCATGAAGAGTCGGACACGACTAAACGACTAAACAACAACAACAACATACTGCTCTTCATCTGAAGATCCCAGGGCAGTTCACAATAGAAAAACAAAAAATGAGAATACCAGATACGTAATAAAACAAAAACCAAACCAATAACCCCCTTCCCACAAACACATATAAAAAGCCATAGAATGTTAATCAGCCAAACATCAGGTTGAAGAGAAGGCGTCTGGCGTCCCTGACAAGTGGAATAGACCACAGCAGCTCCCCCTCCTTGACCCTCAAGTCTGCCCTGATCTGCCCTGAGTATCCAGGTGGGCACAGCTGCATGAGACCAACTCAGCTCTGCTCACCCACTCAGGTCACAGTCATACAGACCAGATCAGCCTCCTCATCCACAGTCAAATCATGGATAAAAGATCTTACTCAGTTGACCTGGCATTCAGCAACAGCAGCTGCAGACCCGAGGACTGACTGATAGGACAACTCCCCAGGTTGCACGAGGGGACTGGCACATGGCACAGTCACTAACTGCCATGTGCCCCTTACCTAGCCTGTCTCGTCTCCCACACCCCTTACCCTGAACCACTGTGATTGCCCCCCACCCCATTCTCCCCAGCTAATCTCTTCCCAGGCACATCCCATGTCTTTCAATTAAAAGCAACAAAACCCCAAATTTAAACCATTCAAGTTAAAAAGTCCTCCTAGGCTTGGCTGAAGAAGCCTGCAAGGCAGGGAGCAGGTCCCCCAAGACTCACAGCCAGTATGGTCTTTGAAGGTATATTGCCTTCAAAGGTAGTTAATCCCACAACCATTTTTCCTCTACTGTAATGATACCTTTTTCCATTGCTAGGCAAAGACAGTCTACTTTGGAAATGCATTGTGTGGGAGTTTAGAATTCTTTGAGATCAGTTTGCTTATTTGTAATGCCACTATACTATTTCGTGTGGATTTTAGCTTATTTCAAAAAGTATGTGGGGGTTGACAGTGCAAAACTACCCATAATAAGGATTATTTTAGAAGAAATAATATGGTCAAAAGATTTTTAAAAATCTTGTATGTTTAAATAACTCGAGTATGTTTGCAGTTCTCTGCAGCTGTGAGTGAATAAAGAATTGAGCTTTGCAGTTCTCATGAACTGACTAATTAGCATACCAAGCAGATTTTGAGATGGATATTCTCCTTTACGTGCCTTTCTAAACTGTTCTTAAAATAAATACTTGTTGTAGTTTGTGGCTTCATTCACAATCTAGGGTGGCATGAGGGTCTGTAAAATTACATGTATTACAAATAACCCAGTGCAACAAATGTAAGAGATGGAAATACACACAAGATGTTTCTAGTTCTAACTAATAGGTGGGGAAAATGCCTTTCATGTAAATGACAGCACAAATGCTATTTTTTACAACTCAAGTAGCATAGCTTTGGGGAAAAAAAACATAGTTCCCTCATGCATTTAAAGTATCAGATTGGAGACATCCAATGTGGTCTGTAGGTTTGGAGCCGTAGTACTAATCTATACATGTCTACTCAGATGTATGTACCATGGGATTCAATGGGTCTTACATTCAGGTAAGTGGGCATAGGATTATGCTCTTAGATCTTCATTTTAAATGACGTACTGGTATTCCTTTTTGCTGTTCATCATCATTAAGTGCCTACTGCATAGTATTAGATACCTTAGTTTGAAAATACTTGCCTTTTCAAATCCTCCGTTCATCAGCAAGTGCTACAGTCAACCTCCATCTAAGAATAAAAGAGTTGATACATCAAATAGGCCCTCAAGAAAAGTTTTAAATAAATCCATTGCTCACTGGCAGTATATAAGAATAAAGGTAACCCAGATAGCTAATCTGTTATTTTAGCAAAAGCCTAGATAAATATTTAGAATCAAAGTTTTATTGAAGAAAATATCAACAAGAAGGTAAAGAGCATGGGTAGAACATGCGCTTTAGACCAAGAAGTTTTTACTAAAGTTCACATATGTCTGATGATGCTAATGTTCAACCTCTCTCTCTGTACATGTTACTTGCATGTAGAGGTCACACTACTTGAAAGGGGGTTTAGATCTATGCTTTTAGCCTCACCTCCAAAGTCACACTGTTTCTTCTACCCCCCCCCCCACTGTTTCTGTCATAGTGTTGAGGACAAACAAGGAGCCTTCTCTGTGCTTTCAAGGTCCTTGCACATTCTAGAACCGGGACCCCCTGCTTGCCCTGCGCATGAGGTTTAGTGGGTGTCCCTTGCCATGTTGGGATTTTTGGACGAGCAGAAGCAGCACAAATTCTACACATTATGTTTGCCTGCTTGAAAGCTTTCCTCCTCTAGCTCTCCAGTATTGAAGAGTGAAAGGAAAGGGGTGGCATAAGATGGGAATCGGCCGAGTTCTGCCTTGGGCAATTTACTTTGCTTTTATAAGAACCCTACACCCACCAACTGGAGCCAGGTGCAGATTTGTGGCAGGGTGGGGGAAATACACAGAACTGAGCTTACAGACTGTCTCAAAGCACATTCTCAACCAAGGAAGTTGTTTTTAGTAGCAGAACTGAGCCATTAAACATAAAAATCCATTCCTAGTTTCTCCTCCTTGCCCAAGATTTCGTCACTTCAGCAAACAAATTTAAGGGGGTGCCTTTTTGTTGCAGTTGTTTAAAGTGAGGGGAGATTAAGCTTTTATACTTCTTCTGCCCTATCTTCTGCCCACCTTGATATAAGGTGCTTTTTTCAGTTCTCTGCAATTTTCAGAGAACTCTGGTGATCTCTCTGCTGCTGTGCGCCCTGCTGTGCCAGAGGGACAGAGACAATTTCGCCTGGGGAGTAGATTTATGGAGGCTTAATCTGAAAAGAGTTGTAAAGTCTGCTTTTCTAGTTTTTATCTCTATGCGTTGCTAGACAGGTACACTGTATAATCCCTGCTGCTTTTGGTTGAAGTTACTGTTTGGTGTTTTGTTTTTTAAACAATGTATGCATGCTTCAGTTGGAGCTTAGAAAAAACTTGGCTTGAAAAGCTCTTTAAAAACAAAGTTCATTGCTCATATTCAGAACTTCAAAAATATATGCTGCTGTGCTCTTGTGTTCAGCTAGTAAAGTAAGAAGACACTCAGCTTTTTAGGATAATAAGTAAATTATAATTTTAGAAAATAGTAGAGGTATGTGGCTGGGGGGTGTATTAGTACTCTGTGTTACAGACACATTTAATAAGTATTAATAGGATTTATATTTCACATAATACTTGCGATACAGTTGGGGCACTCAATCCAATAAACAGTACACTCTCAAAATACAAAATAGTTTTTGAGATAATAAGGAAAGAGCTGTAGTATACAGAAGAGGACTTCTTTTGTGCATCATAGATCCAGTTTTGAATGTGTGCACAAACATATAATCAGTATGAAAATAGTTTGGATCATAATATACGGTAAGTTAACTAACTCAACTTTACAGAAGCATATTTTCCTGTCTGTTCTATCCTACCCCCATCCCCACCCTGGGCAGCCATCTGGGTAATGGTGGCAGGAGCTGAAGAGGTGCTATTCGGGAGGGATGGTCCAAATCAGATAGAAGTCTGTCTGATTTTGGACAATTTCCCCCTCCCTCAGCAGCCTCCTTCAATTAATTTAACATTAGGCTGTTTAGGATCCAAGTTGTTGTTGTCTTGAATTATCTTACTGTGTTCAAATATTATGTTTAGTGTTATGCAAAAACAAGGAAAGAGTTTTATAAATAAATAAAAGATTCTCCTAAGTTGTATCCTATATCAGTTGCTAAATTCAGAAGATTCAGTTTTGGTTATAATCAAAGATATTGTGGTCTTCAGATTTTGTGCACTTTAACAATATCCTATTATCATTAAAATACGCTTATTTACCACTTAATGTCGCAAGTGACTCAAAGCTATTTACAGTTTAAAAACATTATAAATCACAGAACAACATTAAGGGAGCAGTAAAAGAATCAAATCTTAAACCAGTTACATAATGTTGACAACACTCCACTTACTTTATGTATCCTATAACATAAGTTAGTATCATCCCAAGCTTGCAGGTAAGGGACAGAGATGGAGAGATAGTGACTTGCCTACAGGTAACTGCAGAGGTAAAATTTGATTCAAAGGTTAATTCATAGCTCAGGGAGCTATGCAGTTGTGGTGTCCTGCTTCCAGAATGGACTTCAGCTTGCACAAACTTATTTACCCTGCAGCCATCTGCAACCCCCAACCAACATTTTGCTGGCACAACATTGGTCTCCACCCTTTGTCTCTTACCCAGTATACCATACCAACTCTATAGCACTGTGTACTTTTGGGGCCTTTTGTTGAACTCCTGGTTCTCATCTTTGATAGGGTTTTTTGTTTTGTTTCACTTTTTAATATGGATTTTTACTTCTTCCATTGTATTTTTTGTCACGGCTAAAAATTGGCCGCTGTTTCTTTAATGCTGGGGGAGCTGAGTCAGCATGAGTCAGCAGCCTGCGATGACTCATGCAACCTCTCACCTACCGTAATTGTATTGTACCTGTATATATATAGAGTGGTGTTTTGCTGGGGTGTTGGTTGGTTGGTTGGTTGGAGAAAGCTGGTGGTGTTGATGTCTGTACAGTTAGTCATTTTGCAGTTAAAGACTTTTAAGAATAAAAGCAGAATATACTCTGCAAGGACACTCTTTTCGTGGAGTCTTTTGTGCCAGGCAAAGCAGGTCAGAAGCTTTGGCATATTTTTTTTCAAAACACTGACATTTTTCATAATTGTAAATTAATTATGTTATGCATTGTCAATATTGAAGAATCTTAATTTTGATAGACTTTTGTGGTACAACTTCCAAACCGCAGTTTTTGACAGATAGCATCTAGTCTCTGAATCTTATGTAGAAGCCAATTTCTTAAGTTGACTAGCTTGTTTTTGCTTATTAGGAAAATCAGTGTGTTTGTGTGTTTTAAAGACTACCGTATTTGGACTGCTGGACAGGGGTAACACCATTGGTATTACCATTTTTTGATAGAATTAAAAACATGGTGGATCAGAGAAATGCTGTGGACATAGTGTATCTTGATTTCAGTAAGGGTTTTGAAAAAGTCCCCCATTATATTCTTGTGAGGAAGCTGGTAAAATGTGGGTTGAACAAGGTAACTGTTTGGTGGATTTATAGCTGGTTGACTGACCAAACCTAAAGAGTACTCATTAACGGTTCCTCGTCATCCTGGAAAAAAGTGACAAGTGGTGTGCCGCAGGGTTCTGTCCTGGGCCTGTTGTTCAAAGTCTTTATAAATGACTTGGATGAAGGAATTGAGGGGATGCACATCAAATTTGCTGGTGACACTAAACTGGGAAGGGTAGCTAAAGCAGCAGAAGACAGAATCAGAATTCAAAATGACTTTAACAGATTGGAGAACTGAGCGCAAGCTAACAAAATGAATTTCAGTAGGGACAGATGTAACTTAGGAAGGAAGAACCAGATGCACAAATAATGGGGGACATCTGGCTTACTAGCAGTACATGTGAAAAGGATCCAGGGGTCTTGGTGGACCACAAGCTTAACATGGGTCAACAGTGTGATGCAGCAGCAGCAAAAAAAGCTATTGCTGTTCTGGGCTGTATCAACAGAATTATAATGTTGAGATCAAGGGAAGTAATAGTACTACTGTGTTCTGCCTCAGTCTGACCACACTTGGAATACTGTGTCCAGTTCTGGGCACCACAATTTAAGAAGGATGTTGACAAGCTGGAACGTGCGCAGACGAGGGCAACGAAGATGATCAAGGAAACTAAACCTTATGAGGAGCGCTTGAAGAAACTGGGTATGTTTAGCCTGAAAAAGAGGAGACTGAGAGGAGATATGATAGCCATGTTCAAATAGCTTAAGGGCTGTCACATGAAGTGTGGAGCATGCTTGTTTTCTCCTGCTCTGGAAGGTAGGACTCGAACCAATGACTTCAAGATGCATGAAAGGAGATTCTGACTAAACATTCTGAAAAACTTTCTGACACTAAGAGCTGTTCAGCAGTGGAACAGACTCTCACAATAGGTGGTGGACGACTCTTCCTTGGAGGTTTTAAAACAGAGGTTGGATGGCCATCTCATGGATGCTATAGCTGAGATTCCTGCATTGCAGGGGGCTGGACTAAATGACCCTTGGGGTCCCTTCCAACTCTAAGATTCTGTGATAGTTGTGACCTATAATTTGTTTTTCTGCCTTGTGTGTAAAACCACTGAGTGTGTGTTTCATTCTGGTTCTCAAGCATAAATACAAGTTTTCCTGCTGCATACTGATTAAATGTCTGTGCAGTATCATATAGAGGTTTTACAAGTTACTTCTGTCCCCTCTTTGAAACTGAACTGAGAGGTGAGTAACAAGAACAAATGATGAAAGTGTTTTAAAAGTAGACTTTTCTGCAGAGCAGATGATCATATAGAGCAATTTGGATTTGTTATTTATATAACATAAGGTGATAATTTTGGTATACTGTGTAACTAAGATAAGACTGTCTTATTTTACAAGTTTGTAACCAGAATAGGTCTTTACTTGCACAACTATACAATATATTTTTTTAAAAAAAATGTTCATTTTATTTTAATTTGATAGACATTTTTCTTCATCATTATTCTTAACATTAGTTTCTAGTCTGAAGCATATGCATGTTGTAGGACAGTAGTCTTCATTAGCTGAATCATTAGAAAACAAGATGTTCTAGATCCAGCTGTTAGGCAGGCAGTACATAAAGGGTGATGCTGAGTTAATGCAGGACAAGTTTGTCAGTGGTCTGTTTCCAAGAATGATTCAAAGTGGTGATTTTAAATTTTAAAGCCCAAGGAGCTTGAGGCCTGGATATCTTAAGTACCAATCCCCCTCCCCCCCCCCGCAAGCCTCCCCTTGCATTAAGATCTGTCTTGGAGGCTCTCTAAGAGAGATGGTGACTAGAGATGTGGCCATTTCAGTAGTGCTGTCCTGACTTTTGATTTTGTCCTTAGTGAAGGTTTACTTAACACAGGAAAAACTCCTTTCCTGGTTACGATGTTTGCCGTTCTTGCATTATGTCTTATTTTGTTATAGTGTTCTAAACTGATTTTATTGCTTGCGAATTTGAACTGGTTTTATAAATCAGTTGCTCTGGGAATTCTCTATGTTAAAAATACATATGTTCAGATAAACTTTAGTTTTTCAGCCACTTTTCTAGGGACAATGAGGGTTTTTCATGCTCAGCTGTGATTTTCTTGATACTCTTGAAGGAGCCCTAAACTACCATAGTCTTTGTAGGACAGCAGTTCTTGCTGCAGTCTAGAGGCAGAAGCAAGAGCTGCTGTTTCTGTTAATTAAATTTTATGTTAACTCCTACACTTCAAAGATGTTATCTTGGAGAACACGAGTAGCTATCTGCCATATTAAAAAACTGTAGCCCAAGGCCTATATATCCCTGGAAATGATGCTATTCATGAAGACATGTATTTGAGTTGAGAACTCTAGTTGCCATGTTTCAGAAAGTAAAAACCAGGACACCGAAGGTTATTGAGCTTGCCTGTTTCTGTTGTCTTTTGTTAGAATTCCTAACATGTTACCTGATTTAGTATAGCAAAAGATTGGTACAGTGTTAAAGTAGGCTTTACCTATGACCTACAGTTTTAGAACTCTTTGCATTGTGGAATATTAAATAAGCAGAGTTTTCTACCTCTTCTTTATGTAAGAATCTTGCTCATGTGGCTACTTCAACTCTTATTTCTAAATTTACTCTGTAATCAGAATCCTGAATTACATAAATGTTGGGATGTCAATTAGCAGGAGTATTGCAGACTAAAGTTGCATATTAAAAAGGGGTTGAAATTCTGGTGCACATTTGTTTGCAGAATGTTCACATAAGTAAATGTATACTGTAATCCTTCACTGTAATTTTTTCTCATAGTGAACACTGCCCCCAAATTTCAGCCACTTAACATTTACAGATTCCTTTCTATAAGTAAATGAAAATGGTTGGGGCAAAAAAACCTACCAAGTAAACCAACTGAATGTTACAAATAGGAGAACTGACCCAGAGAAGTAGGTACTTATTTTGAAATATACCACATATAGCTTTATTTTTGGGACATTTTACTATCTCAAGAAGCATTTGAATTTGGCTTGGGGTAGAAAAATACTCCCTAAAGTTTTCTTACATTACTCTCTTAGTTTCTGTTTACCATGTTGGGGTAAAAAGAACAAACAAGCAGATTACTGTATAGTACTTTGCTCCTGGTGCAAAACACATGTACCTTTGTTTGAGGCATTCTATAAACTAAGCTACATTGTAGGCCCACTTTGGTAGAAAATACTCCACAAAACTTAGTATCTAGGTTTTTTATTGGATGACTTATAAAAAATTCATCTTATTTTTCTTTCTTCCAATCCTAAAGAGGGATAGCCAGTGCTTTTTTTCTGGGGGTACGCATACCCCTAATCATTTTGTGAATCTATGTTTGGCCTCATTGAGGGGCAGGATTTCAATATGAGTAGGAAAATGAGAGTACCCCTAAACATTTTTTTATTATTAGAAAAAAAGCAGTGGGGATAGCTAACAATCACTAGCCACGGTTAGATAAATAAAATCAACTAAACTTTATCTTTAGCAGTTAGGGTTGCTATACATCTGGAATTTCCCAGACATACCCGGAATACTGCAGTCGGAAGCAGAGTCCGGGTGGAAATCAGCAAAATGTCAGGGAAAATCCGGTGTACCCATGTCGGCAGTGTCATTTTTGCCTATTTCCTTTAAAAATAGTTCAAAAATATCAAATATTTTTGTGATTTTGTCCAAAAAGCTCAACAACTATAGCAACCTTACTGTAGCTCTTCAGATTCTCAAATCAGGTATTTCCCTGTTTCATTGATTTCCTTTTCACATGGGGCTTGGGGGTCCTAATCATAGTGGTGTCAATTTTCACAATATTTATTATTAAGGGTTTCCATTTCAGATGTCTAAAAGAGTTACAGTTTTGCATTAATTGTACATGTCTCATAATGTACCCAGTTCTTCTTGACAGCTTATTTTGAAGTGGGGTTACAAAGTAGATAGGGGGATGCTAGCGAGTTGTGAGTGAAATATATTTAAAAGGAGCAAATAGGAGATTGCAGGGTGGAGCAAAGAGAATTATATTTTTGGTTTATGTGTTTCTTGTACAGGTGTATATTGGGGAACTTCCTCAAGATTTCCTTCGCATCACCCCAACTCAGCAACAGCAACAGATCCAATTGGATGCTCAAGCAGCTCAACAGTTACAGTACGGAGGAGCAATGGGTACTGTTGGGAGACTGAGCATCACTGTAGTGCAGGTATTTTAAAATGTACATGTTAGATGTGTCACATGTTTACATTTTGTAGATTCCTGGGATGTAGTGCTAAATACAGTGTTGTCATATTTATTATGCACAGACGCTGACAGTAGCTTTAAAAAGAGCATCACTGGTTCCTGGCTAATAAGCAGTTTGCATTGATCTTGTAGGGTACAACTGACTGCATACAGTTTTAACTTGCTATTTATGTTCAAAATTGCATGATTTCAGTGCATATTAGTGTAATCTTCCTATGAAACCACTCATCAGCATCAACTGAAAGCAGTATATAGGAATTGAGAGAACATGTGCTCTCCATCAGTAGGTTTTTCATCATCTAACTTTGGACATTTAACATTTTTGTGGTGGTTTTGAAGTGCTTATTTAGAACATGAAAAGTTTTAGTAGCTCTGTGGTGATTTTGGAATAACTGGTTAAATGTAGCCGGAAAATATTAAATGAAAAAACTTCAAAGATTTTGGGTATTCATTATCTAAGGTTATGCTCTTTTTGTCTATGTATACTGAACCTTGAAAACAAATGCAGACTTTGTTCTCACAGCAAATAAACCCTATGAACACTTGAATCAGTTGCTAACGGATTACAAAAAAGCCCTAAAGTAAACTTGTACAAATAATATGAACAACTTTTTATTATGGCCAGCATTTATACTTGGACAAAGTAGATCTGTAGTGCTGTGGGCAGAGTGTATTTAAATGGAATCATTGCAGATTTCATTTGAATTGAGGCATTGTAACTCATGGAGCAGGATGCCTTAATTTGAATCTTTATTCAAATCTACTCTGTTTACAAAATTTTACTTCTCAGTGGCTGATATCACCATTAATATGCTGATGGCAACTAAAAAGTGTAGACACTTCAGTCTAGGAAGGTGCATGGAAAGCTAATAACAACATTATTAATTTCCTTTGTCTACTTCCTTAGGCAAAATTGGCAAAAAACTATGGCATGACACGCATGGATCCATACTGCAGAATACGACTTGGCTATGCTGTCTATGAAACTCCCACAGCTCACAATGGAGCCAAAAATCCCCGATGGAACAAAGTTATTCAGTGCACTGTTCCACCTGGAGTGGATTCTTTCTATCTAGAAATATTTGATGAGGTAAGAGCATTTAACAAAACCCTGATTTGTAAGGAGGTTGGCTATAGGAGGAGGTATGTTTGGGAGCACATTTAGTATGAAGTTTCAGTTCATACTAAATGAGAACATTCTCTCTGGGCCTCTATCATCATTTTTGCTTTTTGCCCTTTATCCTAGGTAGTCTGTATTGAGAGCTGAGCCTAACAAAAATACGGAATCTTTGTCTGCTTCCTTAATCAAAATTGGCAAAAAAACACCCTATGAAATCTGTATCATTGTGCTTACAGAAGGGCTTTTGATATTTTCAGTGCCTCTGCTAATGGGGAAAGGAGGGCAGGCAATTGCTTCCAATTCCAATTCCCTCATGCAACCTCCTGTGCCTCCCAAAATTAGCTCCAGATAGTCAGGAGATCCTCCAGAACAGCATCGGAAATGGTTTGAGTGCTGTAGATGGAATGGAAGAATTAAAAAACTGTTAGCTGAGCTACCCAAGGGATCAAAAGACCTTCATGTACACAAGAACATTTATTTGATTCCATCAATAAAGCAAAGCGTGCTGTTTAGCAACTCTAACAGAAATTATTTCCCTTTGACTGTAAATGCAAACACTTCATATTATCAGTGCAAAAATACAATGTTTTCTTAAACATAAAAATCAGTTCATGCTTCCATCTGGCAGTTACTTTTTTCTCCCAAACTAGGTAGCTCCTAGTTCTCATGCTGGTAAATCTCCAAGGCAATGTTTTACTTGCATGAATTAGTTTTATTTACTTTAGAGCAGGCACCCCCAAACTTGGCTCTCCAGATGTTTTGGGACTACAACTCCCATCATCAACAGGACCAGCGGTCAGGGATGATGGGAATTGTAATCTCAAAACATCTGGGGAGCCGAGTTTGGGGATGCCTGCTTTAGAGCATGGGTGAGAAGCCTTTTGCCCAGTTAGGCTTGTCTCACCTTCCAGTGTAGCCCCACAAGGCTGTTCTCCCTTGGCCACTCACACCCACATGTCACTTACCTGACATCATTGACTTTGAGTGGGACAGAAAACTGGAGCTGCAAAGAAACAACCAGGAGCCATAGAGTGTTCTCCTGATTATTCTTCTGTGGCCCTGCCCATCTGTCAAATGTGGTCCACAGGGGGTTGGCCATAATTTGATCTGACCTTCTTGCCGAGAGTGGTTCCCCACTCTTGCTTTAGAGGCTTTAAGTAGCCTAACTGTGTGCAGGATTGTAGTGTTCATAAAACAAAATCTTGAGGTTGCAGCCAGTGGTTGAAAAACATAAGGCAATTCACACATCCAATATTTTCTCTTATCCTTCTTCTCCCTGTACCTCCCCAAAAGCCACTCTTGAAGGTTGGCAGAACTACTAAACGTTTGTGAACTGTGTTGCAGAAAGCTACAGTCGGAGGGGGAAGGGAAGTAGTTGCTTTTTGCTTTGTAATCATTGGATAAAACCCTTCGAATTCCACATCATTTTAAAATCTCCTTATTCAGTTCCTGTTTGTCTGTTTAACTTATAATAACAGTAGAAAAAGTTTGGCACTGGTAAGAGTCTTTGGGCCAAATTCCACTAACTAATCCTGTCAGCGGAAAACCACACAAGGATTTCTGCTGGTGTAATAGGGCTTTCCCCCTGCTTCCCTGCCCCAAATTGACTTGGGAGAATCCGTAGAACAGCACACTGGTGGAGAGAAGGCAGTTCATTTAATCAAACAAGCAGAAATGCTTGTGCTGATGGGCCTAGGCCTATCTGCTCAGCGGTAACTTGAATTGATTCCTTTAATTTTATATTAAATCCACTAGGATTGAAGAAGTGTTACTTTCCAGTTCTTGTGTTTATTTTTCTGTCAATCCTAGTGCTCCAAGTTATCAATGAACCATGGTGTTTCTCCTTGTGAGTGGATTAGGAAGGACAATTAACCTACTTTTGAAGAACAGATGAGAACTTGATTCCACTGAAAGCACAATTATTCCATTGAAAGCACAATGTGAAATAGCAAAATTTTAAAACTGTGGTAGTGGCACTTACATTTATGTCCCTTTAAATTCCTCGCCTCATAATTACCTAAATATATATCTTTCAGCGAGCGTTTTCAATGGATGATCGCATTGCTTGGACGCACGTTACTGTTCCTGAATCACTGAAACAAGGAAAGGTAGAAGATGAATGGTATAGCCTGAGTGGAAGGCAAGGAGATGACAAAGAAGGAATGATTAATCTGGTCATGTCTTATACGGTAAGTTAATTGACAATAGTTGCTTTAGTGCAGGAGGCAATGAGTTTACTGACGAAATGGGGCAGAAAGCGGCTTTGTTGGATCCCGAGGCACTGAATTTCTGGAACTTGCTATATTGAACTACTCAAAGTCTGTTTGATACATGAAGAGAATAGAGAAGTGAGTAGATAACTTGTAAAGGTGTGTCAGAATTAACAGAACTGAGTATTGAAAGCCAGGATTAACAGAATTGAATTCATAAGACATAAATAGATTATTGTCATTGTACTTTAAATAGTACATCGTAATTGAATGCCCTCCCTCAAAAACACAATTACAGTCATACACATACATATACATGCATATACACATTCCCCTATTCTGTTACACTGTCTTTGTTTAAAGTTGTGGCTTCCAAAGTTTTTACAGTGTTGGAGGAGAAAGTCGTTTATGTTTCCTTTCCTTGTGTGTTGCATATTAGCTCTGCTTCCCTTCTGAGGCAGGTTGCTTTGTATATCTTGAAGAGGTTGGTTTAAGTTTTGCACATTTCACAGTAGCGCAGTAGTCTGCAAGTGTGGGTTAGTGAAGAGCAGTAGTTGGGAGATGGAGGATTAGAGTGGTGTTCAGCTTGTTTTTTAAAAAAGTAGGTGCAGTCATTGTTTCAGAACTTAATCTGTAGCTACCTGTAACTACCTGTAGCCCTCCAGATGTTATCAGACTCCAGTTTCTGTCATCCCCAGCCAGCACAGCCAGTGGTCAAGGATAATGGTAACTGTAGTCTAACAATGTATAGAGTGCTGCAGGTTCTTCATCCCTGTGGTAGAGGAAGGTTAAGCTGCAACATTTTGTCCCCAGAAAATCTATGGGTGCAAGTTTATTGATATTAAGTAAGGTGAATTTGAGAAGGGAAAAAGCTGTTTGCACATGAATCTGCAATAAATGAAATGCTCATATTGAAGAATTAAGAGGAAGCGGGCACAGATTTTATTCTTTTTAACGTGTTTAAATACAACAATAATTTCTCAGTTAAGCAAGACTTAACTGGGTACATTGGGTCATTCAAAGCGTTAATCCTATCATGCATTAGCAAGTTATCACTTGGCTTTGGAACACATTTTTATAAGAAAAGCTTCTCAGACACCTTTTTATTGAATAACTTTCTAAAGAAATGCCTGAAACAACTGATATTAATGTTGAAGTCTTGCTTATTCTATTATTTTTTACTCCAATAAGACCCATTTATCCTAAATAGAACCCAATAAGGCAGAGATGTATGTACAAAATATTTTTTAAACATATCTCCCATTAAGATCCCAAGAAGAAATTTTGGAACTTTTACAACTTTTGGAAATTTTAAATCATATTAATTTTTTGAAATCACTTTTTAAAAATTTGTAACTTACATTTGAAATGTAGAGTAAGTCCATCATGTAACATATCATATTAAAGCCCATGTAGTTCTGAAGACATTGGTGTTTTTAGTTTTGATGTATCTCAAACCTGGACTGAGCCTTTAAGGTTTTCGTGTAGTCCAGCAAAACCAAAATTGCATTTTTAAAAAGAAATTTCAAGCTCTCATAACTTGAAAATGGGATGAGATAAAAAATTTTGAGATTTAAACTTAGCTTTGATCATTCAACAAGTGTACAAAATATTAAGAAAATTGGATGATATGAAGTAAAAAAGTTGGATCACTTGATATAGAATGACCCATTGTGTCCAACTAAAAATACTGTGTGTGTTATGAATAAACCTTTGGGAATATGAATATATAAGGTAATATTTTTTTTGAGAGAGAGAGAATAATTATTAATGATGAAGGGCACTGAAGAGAATTTTGCTAATGGTCTTCATGCTTTGTTTCTGAACTGGGGAATGATATTTTTCTACAGCAAAATTTGTAAATGAAGCTTATTCCAGTCTCTCACATTGTGAGAAGTAACAGTGTACAAAAAGCAGGGTTTTATCCAGAAGTGGTTTGTCTGTGCAATTCATTGTGCGAGTACTTGCATAATGTAGCACAATGTTTTCTGTTAGCTCTTGCACACCAATTCACAAAGCAGCAGCACTAGCAGAATTTCTTCTACTTTCACATTTCTGATCCGGGCCACAGAAATTATTCTGAAGCTCAGTATTCTTCTACCTCTGAAGCTCAGTATTGTACTCTGAGTGAAATAGTGCCTAAACTGCCTGCAATTTATCATAAAAGCAAAACTTGATTTGAACAGATGGAACTCTATATTTATAGGTTATTATAGTTCCTTTGGAATGTCTTTTAATTCAATGGAACTCATTTAACTTTTCTGGTCTGGGATGTGTTCGCACTTACTGACTTGTGCCAAAAAGTTGCTTCCTTTCCTTTGTATGGCAGGACTTAAATGGTTTTTGTGCATTTTCTTGCTGCTTTGTTTCATTCCTATAATAATGTTCAAATACTCATTTATTTTGTTATCTTTTGATATCCAGTCCTTACCAGCTGCCATGATGATGCAGCCTCAGCCGGTGGTCCTGATGCCCACAGTGTATCAGCAAGGAGTTGGATATGTGCCTATAACAGGTATGTTACTCCTTTTTCTTTTTAATTTGAGCTTTGAAAAACAAGTCTCTTGGAAATTGCTAATTTAAGACCAGAGGCAGAGACAAGCTCTGTTCTTTGAAGTACCCAGCATTTAAAATCAAACATTCAGTATGAAACTATAATTTGGAGGCTAATAAGGCACTTGCATGTTCAAGCTGTTTACAGATTTTTCACAGAACTGAAGTATTTATACAGCTGTCAGTATGGCTACATTTTGAACAAGGCTTAGCGAGCCTTGGGTTTACAACCCACCCACCGCAGGCAATCACTGAGAAGAGATTAAAAATACACTTCAAATTCTCTTTTTAAATGAACCGCAGTTTAGTGTGTTGTCCAGACCCAATCTGTGGTTAATCGTAGTTATGGTCAGTGGTAACAAGCCAGCTTCATTAACTGGGGTTTGAAGTTGACTTGTTTCCATTAACCATAGCTAAAATTAGCAACAGTTGTTTGGCATCAGAGAACACAGGAATATGCATTTAATCTAAAGTACTTGCTGTAACCACCATCAGCTAGCTGATCAGCGGTTACAGGTAATGCCTCTGAAGTCTGTTTAAGGGAAGTTGTTTGGATGCATACTGCATCCTCCAGATGAATAATCTGCAAAGATAAAAATGTTCTATTTGGAGGAAATACTTTGAATTCAATCTGCTTCCTCTAAGCAGAGAAAAAGAGCCCCCTCAGTCCCTAGTGCAACCAATCCCAGCAGGGCTCCCTGTTGACTCAGATTAGGTGATCAGCACTGACAAGGAGCCCTGTTTGCAGAGGAACAATTGGGAGCTCTTGATTGGTCCTTTGCTGCCATGGCTGTACCTGCCCACACCTAGTGTGGTTTCTGGAGGTTGGCATTGCCGTCCAAGTTGGACCCATCCTGGCCTATGTAGGCCCAGCAGCCAGAGGTGCCCCCCCATCGCTGGTCTACCATGGTATCTGAATTGACCCAGTATGTGGTACACACTATTTTTGGCCAGACTACTTATTTAGTGCTTCAAACAGTATCTAGTAAAAGCCAAAATAATCTGTTTTCAGTGCAATAAGTACTGCTGTGATAGAAGCATGAGTAATTTTTTATGTGAATGTCACAGGCCCCCTGTTGGCTTTTTATTCATGAAAAGTTTCACATCTTTTACCTCTCCTTTGACTGGAACAAGTTTAGGAATGTTTAAAACATTTATTTCCTCTTTATGTGAAAGAATGGATGTTTATCTGTATTGCTCCATACCTGCAAATGTACATGGTTGTTGATCAACAGTGAAAACAACTCCAGGAGTGAAATGGATTAAACTGGCTGTTTGCCTTCTGGTCTATTGATTTTCCTAGTAATGTATTTAAAATTATGTGGAAGTAGTAGGCTGTGTTTTGGGTACAGGAAAACTGTGTGAACACAAGCTCTCCCATCCCTTGTGCACCAAAGTTCTTGCCATGCCATTTAGACTTGTACCTCCATAGTGAGGAGTTTCTCCTTTGATTTTCAAAAATTATTTCTCCCTGCAAATCTCTCCTTATCTTGCACTCCCTGTTTTCTGGTGCTACTGTACATAAGAATATTTAGCCTTCTATAAAAACAAATAGTTTCAACTCAGTATCCATTATGGAGTTGGGATGGCGAGATGTCAGCTTCTTCAAAGGCTGAAGCTTTATGACATGTCTCACCAATATGATGATGATCAACAAAAAATTGTGACTAAGGATCAGACTGAAGTGCATATTTCATTATTTTTCCCTAAAATGTTTTTGTTGAGCATTGTCAGGGGGACTCCCTACAGGGAGCCCCCCCCCATCATCCTGACAGCACTTCGCCCAGCGAGAGCGGTAGCAGCGGGTCAGGCAGGGGGAATGACGAGGGAAGCGGAATGAAGGGAGGGCTCAGTGAGGTGTCAGAGCCCCTGTGCTGCCCAAGCCAACTAGTGGAGGAAGGAAGGCTCAGCGATGTATCAGAGCCCCTGCACCGCACTAGTTCACAGCTGGAGGAGGGAGCACAGCTGCTTTCGGCGCCCGAATTGAGGCGAGCGCCCAAATGTAGGGTGAGAGGGCGGAATTCCGGGGTGCCCAAGCTATTATGCTGGCCCCGAAGCAGACGGGCGCCATTGCCGGATTCTGCTAGTGACTAGGAGGTCATGTTTTCTGCTATCTCTGCACTGTAAATAGTATGCACAATAAAAAAACCCTTAAAAGACAGAACGGTCTTTACTCTGGAGTAGCCACAACAACCCCCTGACAGGCATGATTTGTATATTCAAGCATTTCCCAAACTTCTGATAGTTGAGACTTTATAGTCTCTCCACCTACCCCCTTTCTGCCCCCTTTCTACTTTTTTTAAGTATCAAGTGAAATGCATACAAGATAAATGCATGTGAGTTGCAAGCTTTACTGTACACGGTAATAATAGTGATCAGTTTAAATCAGTCATGCTATCTTTCTAGCTGTGCTATCATAGTACCTGTACTATGAAAGAATTCCAAATTTGTTGATCATTTTTAGTTTGTCAGGGCTATTGTCACAATTGAAGCTTATGTGACAGTACATTTGTTAGTCTCTAAGGCAGGCACCCCCAAACTCGGCCCTCCAGCTGTTTTGGGACTACAACTCCCATCATCTCTGACCACTGGTCCTGTTAGCTAGGGATGATGGGAGTTGTAGTCCCAAAACAGCTGGAGAGCCGAGTTTGGGGATGCCTGCTTTAAGGTGCTAGACAGTCTCTAAGACTGTCAGTTTGATGCTATGCTACACTGTAATCTACACTGTAATCTACCTGTATATTTGCATATTTGTCTGTATATATATATAATGATGGAATAAAACACTTTGAATATTTCACATCATAGCATTCAACTTTTTGTTGGTTCATTTCGCAAAATGCCTTTTAAATTCACTTAAACCAGAGAAGGAAATGGCCCATGGGCTGTGCTGGGCCCTTGCTCCTTTATCTCACTAAGCAGTTGGGGGCAGGGGCGAGAAGATTTAACAACCCTAGCTGAAGATGTTAGTCATCTCTGGCTTCATTACTAATCAGATACATCATATTGCTTTTAATTGGTGGAGATCTTTCATTCATAGTTTCACTTTTAACTTTAAAATGTGGGGTGGCACCCAATGCTGGTCATACACAAACTTGACCCATTGAAATCATTAGCCTTAAATGACTTGTCCATTATTTCAGTGGAGCTACTCTTGAGTATGACTAACATTGGATATCGTCTCTAGTCATTAAAATGATTAGTCCATTGTGGAGCAATTAATTAGGAAAATCTTTTTTACTGATCTCTAGAAGGAAATGCCTTTTTCATTGTACTTGTTCTTAAATGAAGGCCTTAGCTCCAGCAACTAATATATATTTTGTTTAAAAACAATTGACTTGAAGTTTTTAAATATCTATGGCATCTTCCATCCAGTCTTTAGAACTCTTACAATAATAAATCTTACTTTCAAAAACAAACTGGTCGTTTGAATTTAACTGCTGTAAACCCAAATTATTCAATTTGCCAGATGTGATAGAGAGTGTCTCCCTCTTACTTATACTTAGCAATTTGCAGTATTGTAAAAACAAGGGCATAACTTTGTAGTATTGCAAAACTCAATGACCCTATATTTTGATGAACTGATCTGCAGGGTATGTACATTGTCTTGCATATGTGCATGGAGTGTTTCTGCAGTGAATGAATAAATATTAATTG
Organism: Zootoca vivipara; assembly: GCF_965207765.1. NCBI lineage: Eukaryota > Metazoa > Chordata > Lepidosauria > Squamata > Lacertidae > Zootoca > Zootoca vivipara. The sequence continues at coordinate 60,369,201 of NC_142582.1, read as the reverse complement.
CCAGTAGCATGTATTTTATCATGCTTACAAAGCTTCAGTAGTGTGCTTCTTCAAGCAGATGTCCTGTAACTAGCTCTGCAATCTTTATTCAGCTTATGCATTGGTGATATTCCTCCTCTGGGTGTCTTGTTACAGTGAATAATGTAGTATGTATCAGAATCATGCAGTCCATGTTTGAGAAGAATGGTTCATTGCTGTCTAGTTCTTAGTATGATGTACAACTTCATTCAACCTTTGCATGGTCTGTTGCAAGGACTGAGAAGTGTAAAAATTTCTGGCACTTTCATAGAATTTAGCTTTTTAACCTAGGCCACGGGTAGCCAGTGTGAGGCCACCATACACAACAACACCTATGGCCCCAGCCATTATGACAAGTTGTCACTTAAACCATATGGCAAGATTGTATGGTACTCTGCTTGATTGCTGGGAAGACTTGTGATAGGTAAAGCATGCAGACTGGTTGAGGTTTGGCTTAGGTTCTAAAATAGTGAAGAAAAAGATACTGTACCACTTTGTGAGTGAGAAGTCTTAAATTGATTTGAAAGCGTCTTGATGCTGACTGATCTGTGTGACTGCAGACTTAGAGACTGGACCTAAAGATCAGATTCTGTAGAGAGCCAAAGGCTTTTGCTGATGAGGGACACTTCACTCATAGCTGTGAACTGCAAATGTGTGGCTTTGCAGTTGCCATCAATTAACAGGGTGTTTGTGATCTAGGAACAGGATAAGATGCTATCATGCTGAGGAAACAGATACTTAGCAGGAGGGGGGGTATAGGCACAAAGGGGTTAGGATTAGTTGTACCTTGGCAGGAAGAGTAAACAGAGACGGACTGAAAAGGGGCTGTGCAAAACAGCCTGTGATGCCATTAAATATTTGTAAAGAAGTGAGGAGATAGATACCCTGTTGTCCACCCTCTCTGTTGTGTGTGTGTGTGTGTATGTATGTATGTGTGTGTGTATATATATATATATATATATATATATATATATATATATATATATGCACACACAAAATAAAAACAGTGTGTGTGATGGATGAAGTACAGAATGTCATATATTCAGTCCAATTGACTCATCATTTTCAAAGGTTTCAGAAATTAATTAGACAAAATCCATCTTCTAAAATTCTGTAGTAGTACATATGCAGTAAAAAGGTTGGACACCAGGTGTCATCATGATCTTCCAGCTGTAGACAGCAATACCTAAATTGTAATAAGTATTTAGTTATGTTATTTGTAGAAGCTAGGTTTTCCACACTCTCAGTGTTGGGGTTAAAAGCAAAATCAGCAGAAACTGGTTGAGGAACTTACACATAGAGACCAAGACTTAAACAAATGCTTGGTTTAATGGAGAAAGTAAATTTAACAAAAATTAAATCAGGCTTATACAAAATACCCACACAACCAAACCACCCACCAAGAGCACACTGGGAAAACGCCCAGCACAGAGGCAACACACAACACCCCTGATATACCCTGCATCATCAGCTTCACAGCAACACCTGTAGAGCTGCTCCACAGCTGCAGAGCCCCAGTCATTAAATCTTTCCTGACTCTTAAAGGTACAGTGAAACAATAATGACACTTTTACACAATCATTCAACACTCAGGAGTCTAAGAAGTCTTTATTCTTGGATTGTAGAAATGGTTTTCGTCTAACATTTTTTATAAACTGGAATTATTTTTTGGATCTCTACCCACCCATCAAAGTAATCAACTTGAATTATGAAACTTATTCTTCATGTTTGGCATTGTTGGAATCTTACTTCCACCACTCCTTTTACCACGTGAAATATAAGGGTAGCTAGATGTAAAGAAGTGGGCTTATGTGTGGCAGGAACTAGGACGAAAGGAACTCTGATGAGAAATAGACAGTTTGGGACAGTATGGTGTCCATAAAATGGAAATGGTGGACATTACTCAATCATTTCATAGGATGTAATGATATTGGGTAAGTGTAGATCACTAGATCTGTTAGTGAAAATATTCATAGTATTGCATGTTGCTGTTTAAAACAGCAGGCAAAATCCTGTCATCTAAAATCTGTAGTGTGTCCGAATTAAATCTCCTTGGAGGAAATTTCCTAGCATTAAGTAGAATAATGCCTGTTTTCCATGTTTTATTCCTTTCCCACACTTTCACCTGTCCTCAGGGCTTGAATACTTGGCTCTGGGTAAGTCTTCTTAATTCTTTTGCATCCCATTCAAAAGGAACAAGAATTATGCATGAGATCATGCAAACTGCTTTTTATTTGTATGTGATATGTTGCAATATAAGAAATTGCAGGTGGATGTCACAATACACCAATTTCAGAATTATTTATTTTATCCTATGTGATTTCAGTAAGAAACAAAAATGTCTTAGAAAAATGGAAGGTAGTTCATCATATAATAAATTTTGTTATTACAAATATTAGGTTTGTTTATCTTAAAGTTGGCAAAAGTTTCTCTCCAAACTTTCCATTAGTGATTAGTGTTCTTGATGACATATATATATACTCATTGATCACTCCATCACCTGACAGACTTATCCCTGAAATTTTGTATAACTTCACTTACTTTTAATAAAAGAAATTGCTTCCATTTGCAACAAGGCTCCACACTTTAGAAGTTATTTATCACTTGTCTTGTGAATTTGACCTACATAGATTTTATTAGGATGGGTGAAGAAGTCTGAACTTGTGCACTTTTGAGTAGGAAAGGGATGAACCTAGCAGAATTATTTCTACCTTAGGGAAGAGATAGCTGCTGTCAGAGGACACACAATACAAATAATCCTTGAAATAAATTAAAGTAGCTTTTCCATGCTTGTGGTCACTGTTTGAAAGGCGGGCTAGTGCCTGAATGTTTGTTTTCCTATTCTGGGCTGGGGAAAGGACTTTGTGAACTAGGAGGTGGTACCTCTAGCATGTCTAGTCCCTTTTGAACATAATAACAAAAGAAAGGAGTGTCAAACAGTACCTTGTCTTCCACTAGTCTATACCATTTTTATATGTTTCAGTACATGTTCTATGTTCAGGACCTGCCCTATGCTGTTTTCAAAGATTTTTTGTTTCGGTTGCAGGAAAGGTTTTTCCTGAGCAGGCATGCACAGAGTTGTCAAAGTAACCATGAATTTCTTACATTGCTCCTATGCTAAATCTGGGCCTAGTTCATGGCCAATTTAATGCCCAAGCTTAACTGTTTCCATTTGCAACCATTTTACCTTGGTTCTGGATTTCTGTGCTGAGGAGGATGGTGGTTGTGCTTCAACACCAAACAATCTTAAAATTAAAAGTTGTAAAGCTGTGGAAGGGCAAAAATCATATCCCATTGGGTTCTGCAGCAAACCATCTTGCCATTAATTTGCTTGCCTATTAGATTTTAAATCATCTGCTTTCATTTTTGCTTTTGATCAATTGCTCCACAGATAAGCTCAGTTTTGAAGTGTTATCAACCTGGCTTTTCCAAACCGCCTAAAGACAGATGGCATTCACAAAACTGCTACTGGGTACTTAATGCCCATTTGACTGTGATCTGGAACGTACACACTTGGGCAATATGCTCCAGTGACAGATTAGTTTTATATCAACTTGGGGGCAGGGAGGTAACCTGCTAAATTGCTTCTTTATAAATAACTACTTTAAAGTCAATTTCATCAGGGCTACCCAACACTGACTGTAATATTTGTCCTATTTGTCATGTTACCATAAAAATGGGGGTAAAGGAGAGGAAGCTACTTAGGCTGCATTTCCCCTTTCTCCTTTGTAAAATGTTGGTTGTGGCCCATAGTGCAACACAGTATGACTTGAAATCAGAATGAGTATTGTGACATCCTCACTGTTAACTGCAGTATAAAAATGTCCAGTCAAGTGTCTCTTTTTTCATTTAGTAAAATGTTCAATGTCCAGAATTTGGGAGCAGGCACAGGGTGGAGTAGGGGGATATAAGCAACTGTTAGCATTTTTATCTGTCTCTGAATTATCTCTGACCTCCATCATAAGTATTGACAGAAGAAAGTCTCTAAAAGATAGAGAGTAAGGAGCAGCATTTTAAGTAAGATGCAGAGATGCTCATGAAAGTTAGATTCCACCCCTCCTGTTTGTGGTATTTGAATGTGTTCCACTGATAAACATTGATAGCTTTGACTTTTCCTTAGGAAATTTTGAGGGGGTTGGGGTACTGGGATATGAAGGCACTTGACTGTACTAGAATTTTGTTTTCAATTCTGCAGTATTTTCTGTACAACTTGAATACATTTATTTTCAAAACAGTTTTCATTGCTTGTTTGTAAATACCCAGTGTGCATTATCAAACACATTGCCATTTTTGCATTTATGTTTTATTAAATGCCAGTGCTTATGCCTGAATGCTTCTTGCTGCAGCCATGCTGGTACATTGAGACCAAACCTGCTTTATAAAATTTGAAATACATCCTTTGTAAGTAGGAAATAACATCCCATGAACAACTCTGTGTACATTGAAGTACGTATTATTCAGTACTAGTGTTGATCAGTTTTAATTCAAGTAGGTTATTTCATAAATAATTGAAGTGTCTGTCTTGTGATAAGAAAATAATTTTAATGTTACTTTTACTTTAATTGGCAACATTGATTGTCAGATTATTGGGAGCTTTGTTTCTTGCACAGAATGAAAATCACAAGAAATTCAGGTATACTACTTTTATTAGCCTAATCAAATGTCTTAAATAATAGAAGAAAGCTTTTAGAGAACTGAGTTGTGCCAGACAAAAGTGTACAACTTTCTAGAGCTGGGTGGGAAACTGGATCCAGCTGGCAGCCAAAGCTCCTTATTTCCCCTACCCATCATGGGCAAAGTATGAGAGGGGAGCTTACCCACTTGTCAATCACTTAATGTCAGGTGATACATTTTTTGCATAATGCTGTTGATGTACCCCCTTGAGGAACTGCTGATTGTTGGTACTTGCATAACCGTGCACAGAAGTGGGGATGATCAATGGGTCATTGTGCCTTGCATAATGATGTATACAGAAGCTCTGGAGATCCCCTAATGGTTAGAATTTGCAAAAAAAAAAAAAAAAACCCACTATTTTGGCCTGTGTCTACCTGACCCACACTTGATGTCATATATGTGGCCTAGGCCTGCAGGCCGCGAATTCCCCACTGCTGATCTACTACACTGGCTTGTGAAACTTTGGCTGAGGTCACAGAATAATCTGAAGAATTCAGCATGGACTTTTGGCAGTCTGGATTGCAACTAATTTGAATATTATATTATACATTTTCTGCAACTTCAACAGCTTCTCCCAAATAGTTTTTGCAATGACCTCTTCTCAGTCCTGATAGTTATATTGCATTTTGTCAACGTTGGAGTTATCACTTAGTCTATGTAGTGACAAAAATGACTAAAAACAAATCAATAAATATATACATTTGATTTCCAATCAAAAACATTAGTTCTGATTTTTGCTTTTACTGGCTGTAACGTCAAGATGGTAGGAACCCCCTTGCTAACAATATCAGCTAGTGGAATCATTAACATCTTGTGTTTTCAATATCATTATTACCTCTCCAGTAGTGCAAATTGTGGCTGATACTGATGCATTTATCTGTGGTTCAAGGTTACCTTTTTATAGCCAAATCCTGTTCACTATCTAAACTTAAGGTTAGGGGCAGGAATTGTATTAATAGGATCCAGCATGAAATATTTAGGAGGCAGTATTTTCTGTTTAAATATAAGGACTGTGTGGGATTTAACAGGTTTTTCAGATTTTTGCCGTTAGTAACCAATTTTTATGTGCTTGGCATCTTCCAGTCTTGTAAATAGTTAATTTTCCAAATTAGCAAATGGGCTCTTTAATTAAAATAGTTCATTCTTGTGTTTGTTTGTCTGTGATTTTACATCTAGAACACAATACCATTACTAAACAGGAAGGTTTTACCCACTAAACACTTTGAAGTTGGGGGAAGTTAGGCCTAAGGGTCGTATTAACCTAGGGATGGGGAATGTTTGGTCCTCCTGATGCTGTTGAACTGTAATTTCAATAATCTCCGGTCATTGATGCTTCTGACTGGGACTTGAACAGCATCTGAAATGCCACTGGTTCCCTATCTCTGTCTTAACTGTGCTTTAACTCTATGAATTTGATAGTATTTGAAAGTTATTTCATCATTTTTTAAGAATTCTTGCCAGTCTTCCTCAACTATCTCTCTCTATTTTCCAGGAATGCCTGCCGTTTGTAACCCAGGCATGGTACCTGTGGCAGTTCCACCTCCCGCTGTCAACCCCCAGCACGTATGTAATGAAGAGGATTTAAAATCTATCCAGGACATGTTCCCCAACATGGACAGAGAAGTAATCCGTTCAGTGCTAGAAGCCCAGAGAGGGAACAAGGATGCTGCTATCAATTCCTTGCTTCAAATTGCAGAGGAATCTTAGACCATCTGCTCATTTTCCATCTTCATTGTTACCCTTACTTTTGATTTGCCAAGCCCAGGGATTTAGGTAGAGGAAGAATTTCCTGAGAAAGCATCCTGTCTGAGAGATTGTGTTCCCATTTTGTTGGTGGTGGTTGTTGGACATTTGAACATTTTGTTTTTACATATGTTCTATAGAAATCTCAGCCATTTTTATTAATGTATCAGTTCTGTCATGCATGGCTGCATTGGTTTGAGAGGTGGAGTTGGAGCATCTATGCTGCTTTTTTCCTTTCCCCATTTTGGAGAACAAACACACACAAGCTTATTCACCTAGTTTTGACACTGCATTCTGTTGTCATAAGAGATAGAGTATAAGTTGAGTGATCACAGGAGACTGCTGTTCAACAGGGTTTTTCTTAAAAGTTCCCTCCCTCTATCAACATAATATTTGTCTGAAAAGTGATTACACAGTGCCCTTAAGCAGGTTCAGCAATCTATAGCATTCTTAGTATAGAGTCACAAACTGGCTTTCCTGTAACTTTTGTGATTTTTCTAATGAGAGATTCCATTGTTCAACCTATTAATCGGGCACCAATGCAATATATTTGTTGAGTTTTTTTTTTGTTTAGAGCTAGCTACTCTTATCTGATGTGCTGCTGTGCATCTGAAATCTGAAGTTAATTGTTTCTTGGGCCACAATAGCAAAGACTGGAGGAACAGGGTTATTTCCTAATATGCTATTGTGTTTACTTGCACTGTCCTTGCTTCTACATTTGTGAGACATTCAAAAAGATAAAGGTGAGAAGATTTTATACTTGGGAAAATTTGGCATCACATTTTAATAAATGTCCTTATGATCAGTTACCATAAAATAATAATAATGCTTTAAAAGAAATTTTCATTTTTCATCCATAATCATTTGTTATGGGTGAAACCTTCTATTTTTCCATTTTGAGAAAAAAAATTCAAGGCATAATACCAGTACGATATATACACAGTCATTACTCATTGAGTACCAGTTGGCCTTAATTCCATCAAAACTGAGGCATGTGAAAGAATCCATTGTCACAAATTAGGCAAACCAAATTTAAAATACAATCCCAATATGTTGGAAGAGGGGAATTGTACATATTCATTGTGTAATGTTAGATCTGCAGAACTGTAGAAGAGGACAAATTTTTTATCTGTTTAATCAGTTTCTTTCTTGTTTGGCAAAAAAGCAAAGTAATGCACTTTAATATGCACATTTTTTCTTAATGTGCTGTTTGGTTTATTGATGGGTTTAAAACATTTTAATTACTTTCTGTAATTGCCAGCCATACTTTGTACTTTCATAAGTGTTTGAACCCAGTTCAGACTCTCACATTGGTTGTGACTTTTATCACTTTGGGGAAAAAGAGTGCATGTTTTTTGTCCTTTTTTCCCTCCATTCCTGCTCCGCTCCTACAAGCATCCAAAAAATTGTCCACTAGAATACTTCATCATATCATCATAAGTACTCCTGGCACAGCCAGCTTATAGTTCAAATATTTATTTTTTTAATGATTAAAATATAGGGGAGGAAATGATTTTTAAATACAGTACCAAAAATGTGTGTGTTTTCTTTCTGTTTGTTGCTTAAAACGTATGTATCCTTTCATCTAGCTTGCAGATTTGCATCTGTGAGCACTAATTCTGTCCTCTGCCTTCCTATCCTTCTGTTGCTTTTAAATACATGAATACAATCTGTTGCAATGTGTGTGTTTTACAACATCCTCTAGATCAGTCTTTAACAACTTGATGCCCTCCAGCTGCTTTGTATAACTCCCAGCCAGCATGGTTTTTGGCAGTTGTTGTCCAAAACACCTAAAGGGCACCATATTGACAAGGGCTGCTCTAGACTGAAGAAGCTTGTGTGTCCATCAGAAAATTAGCTTGGATCCTTTCTTCATATTTTACAATACTTCCAGATCAAACTTTTATATAATGGCATACATTGTCAGTAGCATCATAGTACAGGTAAGTCTTGTGGTAGCCTATTTGTGAACTAATATATTTTGAGAACTCAGACGTACTCAGCGGAAAGTCTGGAATAACAATGTGATGTTTGGAAAAATCTGCTGTAGCATTATACCCATAGAATAAAATGGACTTTGTAGTTCTAGAAAACTACATCCAAGTACTTAAACAGAATTTTTATTAAGATTATTCTGAGGTATCCAGTGGAGATGGTTTTAAAGGGTTTCTTTTAGTTTAGGGGAGATCCTGAATTGTAAACACAGTGAAAACAGTTGAGAATGCACTTTCACAATAAAGACATAAATAGGAATGGGAATGTTAAGACTAAATTCAGTTTCTGGAAGGTACAAGGATATGAGACCTGTGGAAAGTCTGGGAAGCTTTAGTAGTGGTTGTTAAGCTGCATTTTTAAACAGTAGAGCAGAGAGAACCATCGAAGAACATGGGTAGTAAATATGATAGATTGCTATTAACATGTTCCTCTTTTCTTCATTAAACAATGACAACACACAGTCCTGTATTAAATTAATGTCCTGCATTCAATGACTACTATGTATCATTAAAGTTGAAAGGGGTAATTGCAAGCATGGCTACAGTTATATGCATATCTTTTCTTGATAACTACCGAGATTTCCCCCGATCCTTCAAACATGTGTTTGGAAGTAATCCCCATGGATTTTAATGAAATTTGCCTCCAAATCAATGGGAATAAGATTGGGGTGCAAGTTGCTGATGTGTGAACTGAAACGCACTAGTCACCTATCAAGTAAAATAAATGCTGTGCAACGCACAATCCTCAATACAATTTCTCATATGCTCCATTTAAATGAACAGCATGTTCAGCTTTGTGCATCTGGCACAGCATTCCTCCACAGCTGGAAGACCTCTGCTGAAGACTGAACTGGTATTCGCACTAGCTTCAAACCTGCCAAGGACCTGTGAGTGGGTTAAATACAGGAATATTTTTGTCTAGCTAGATGCTTGCCACCTTCTTCTCTACTGCTGTGTGAGTGTGTGCTGATGGTTCCAAGTGTTTCCCTTTGCAGATATTATTGCTTGTGTTGACTGACCTGTAATACTGTATAGAGGATGTTTTGCTGTAATAATTCTGAAGACATTGTTTTTTTACTGTATTGAGGTTCAGATGTTTGTCTCTTGCATTGTAAAATATTTTATCCCATTCTATCTAATTTAATAAATGTCTACCAAACCATGGGAAAGTGTTTGTTTTTAATAGGCGACATTATGTTCCAGAGGCTGGGAATTTTAATAAGTGAAATGTAGACAAGTCTGTTGCTACACTGAGTAAAACACAACCCAAAATATTATAGGCCACAGAGGCTTTCCTGGTATTTGTTTATACTTTGTGGAATATCCATACTGCAAGGATAGTTTGTTTGAAGGAAAGTGAATCATTTAAGAATCAGTGTGGTGAAGTGGCTGGTGGGTATTGCAGATGAACCAGGCAGATAGAGGTTTGAGTCCATTCTTGCTTTCAGTCACACTGCTGTTCTTGCGAAGTCGTACTTTCTCCCTCAGTTTCTTGGTTAATACAACAGGAATAAGAGGGATTTGCCGCACAGGGCGGTTTTATGGGGCAAATAAAATGAAGTGAAATTGCAGTACTCTGGAAAGGGGTATTTTATAAAATTACACTTTTATTACTACTGTCTGGTAGTGATTATGCAATTTAATATAATCTGTAAATCTGCATGTGCCTATGTTAAAAACCTTAACACTTTATACATTACCTCTGTCACCAAAATGTTTTTGCTGATGATGAGCTGGAGTGTTTTACAGCACTGTTTGTATACCATTGTTTGTGATACTCCAAACGATCTTGTTTGGGGAATAGTGTGCCCTAAGTGCAAATGTGGAAGAGTGGATGAAATAGACAGATTTATGACTGCAATGCTAAGCATGCATAATTGGGAAGGTGATGCATTGAAATTAATTGTACATATCTGAAAAGGGATGATTAGTACTGGGCTACATGATGAATTTACTCCAGAAAAGGTTCCCTATGTTTTTCTAATTCTTTGATGAAAATAATTTCAAAATGCTGAAAATGAACTTAAAAAGGTTCCCGTTATCTCTCATGGGTGTGTTTTACTTCAAAAGAAGTAAGAGATTGTTTTATGTGGCACTTAAAGAGTTTCAGCAGTGTTGCTCAGCATGGAGGCAAAAGAGCCATGTTCCTTGTTGACCTCAAGGCATCGCCTCCTGTAATGTAATCTAGATGTCACTCTGAGGCCTGCATGTTTCATTATTAGCTAGGCAAGGAAAACAAGGATCCTCATGCTTTCCTTATATTGAAGGAACATCATAACCAGTTAGCTCAGTCAAAGGCACCAGAATTGTGCTTTCAGTTTGAAGGCTTGCTGTCACCACCACTCACCGAATATAACAGTCACACCAGCTGAGAAAATTGGGAGAACTTAATTAATATAGTGTTGCAACACAGTTGGCTGAAAGCAAACAACATGGCCACAACAAGGGCTCGTGTGTCTGGATCTCCATAAAACACCCTTCGATTCAGAGATACAGGATGCTAGAACATAGCAACTTTTGTTGCTTTGAGGCTTTCAGGAAGAATGCTGATTTCATACCATTGGTTAAAAGAGAAAGTGGGTCAGAATATCTTTACTGTGAATGTGAAATACAGTAATACCCGATTTGGGCTTTCTCTGTTTTTGGAAGGCTTTCCATTGTTCTTTAAAAAGTGCATGAGACGCTGCACATTAATATGCAACTCTTGAGTCTCCATCGGTCTTTACTCCTTTCGTATAATTCTGGCCGTTCCCTATCCAGGAAAATGAAAAAGCATATGGCCAATGCATCAAGCACATTCTAACCCCATTGAGGCTGTAGCCCTACCTACACCTGTCACTAGGAAATGAATTAAATTCAGCTTAGTTGGAATTATTCCTCAGTAAAAATTCTTAGAATTGTATTTTAAGTCCACAATTCTCCATCCTCTTAAGACTGTTAAAAAACACTAGAATGGGGTTTCCATCTTGTCGTCTTCTAAGCTAAAGCATTTCACTCGCTCTAGATATTTGCACACAACTGAGATTTTTTTTCTGCTGAAGTGGATATTGCTTTTAAATTCCCTGTGAACATGTAGTCAGTGCTAGGTGGATGGTTGCTGAAGTTTGGAACCGAGTATAAAAAATATTTCATTGTGAGTTCCATACCTTCAGTTTTGAATGTATTTGACACTCCCATGGATCAGAAAAAACCCTGAAACATTGAATCCAGAATGCAGGACTGGACAAAGACATTTTGCCACCTGAGGCAAAACAGAAAATGCCACTGTTGCTTCCCCAGCACTTTTTTTTGCTGTTGCTGTGCATGGTGCTGCCTCTTCCAGGCCTCCCTTCTGCCTGTACTTCCTCCTCCTTGTCACTTGATGGCCGCAGTGGCTGTGAAAAGGCATTTCCCTTTTTCGTTTTTCAGCAGCCACAAGGGAGGTGAGTTGCACTCCCTCCCTCACACCACTGCAGCCTGAGGCAACTGGAGGCGGACCAGGGAAACCCTGGTGTGCAGAAGGTGGTGAGGTAAAAAATAGGAGACAGGAGAGCAGCAGGCAACAGTGGCCCCACTCTTCACAGGCGGTGCAAGAAATGCAGGAAAGATGAATGACAAGGCCTTGTTGAACATTTCTACTCACTTAGTTTCAGCAAGGGGGGGGGTGCCTCAGGCAACAAAACAGGATGGATGCATTCTACTGCCTTTAACAGCAGGGGAACAGCAAGCTGAATCTGTTAAAGGCTGCAATCCAGTGTGAAGATTAACAGTGAGAAGACAGTGTTTCCTTGCTCCGTCTACAGAGTGTCTTTCCCTATATTGCAGGGCTCAGCAATGCTTTATAGTTGTTAAAAATAGGTTTCACCAAAGGCTTTTACATTTGACCTGAAGAGCAGTTAGTAGAATGAGTCAACCAAATCATATTCCACCATTAAAATGAGAAATGCAGGGTAGGGAAATTGTAGGTTCTATGGCTTATGTTTAGAAAACAGCTCAAGAGATTGGTTTGAAGTTTAGTGGCATAGGAGAGGGCGGTTTGAGGATGATATATACTGAATTTACTGAAATGATAAATTGCTTACTTTCAATTAAATAGGATTGAACGGATGGCATAAAAATCCCAGTCATTAATCATTTATTATTTCCGTTTTATAACCTGCCCTTCTTCTGCAAAGGGAGCCCAGGATGGCTCAAGAGAAAAAATGGCATAAAAATAATTGTAAAACAACATTGTAATGTAATGATAAATAATCTTCAAATGCTGCCTAAAGAAGATTTAGCAGCTATTGCTTTGCACTTTGCAACTGGGTAGAAGAAACATCCATGCAAAGCCCAAAAGCATCCTGAGAGACTACAGCTAGGCCCCATCCTTTATGGTGTCCCAAACAACAGAATCATAGCCCTGTGTGATGTGACTTAAGGGATGTCAATGCCCAGTGAATGAAATCAGCGGATGTCAAAGTTGAAACATGCTTAATTTTTTTATTAATCTTAAGAAACAGGAGTAAAAAGGAAAGCAGCTTTATCTTTGTCACAATCACATGCCTGCTGACGCTATACAAAATACTACTTCTGTAGCAAAGGTTGCTCAGTAATTTAAAAGATAGTTGCCAAATATAAACAGCATTGCACAGAAAATTTGAAGCAGAAGTTTGGTTTTCTACAATACAATGTTATACAGTTCTATCATTTTATTATAGGGATCCTTGGACGCTTTTCTAAATGTACTTGTTTTTGTAAATAGCTAGCCAAAATGACCAACAATGATCATGCAGGAAATAGAACATTAATTTGGTTAGGCAGCTGACCAAGAAAAAGGCTACTGTGGACCTTTTCAGGGACATAGTGAGAGACATGAAGTAGCATTTAGATGGCGACTGGTTTTAGCTGCTTTGGAACATGTTGGGTTCTTTTTCCTGTGACAAATGCAAATTCACTACTTCTTCTCTTCCCTTAGCTAAATTTTGGATTGTGGAATGCACGCAGTCATGCACTGACACTCGTCCACGTAGATGTAGTCATAGTCAATGCTTTTGCCATCCTGGCATGTCAAGGTCACATTTCTCCTATGGCTCTTGAGCTCCTGGCAGCAGGTACACTCGTGTTGCATTGCTTTTGCTTCACTGGAATACCTGTCCAAGTGAAATATATTAGGTTAGAAGATTTCCAGAAAATGTGACTGTGCCACATTTAGCAGTCTAGGCTGACTGCTAGATCTCACTATTCCCAGCTTAGATTTACCAAATCCCAATGATTGGCTTTAAGAGCAGGAGGTTTTTGCCTATCAAAACAGGCTTAGGTGAAGTGCTGCTTTTAAAAAGATGTATTTGCTTTCAAAGCTTCTATTTATAGTTTTTGTTTCATGAGCAATTTGGTCCTCAACATGCAAATCAAGGGAGGAACCAAAGCAACACAAGGAGTGGAGAAGTGGGGATGCAAAAGGCTACATCTACATAAAACACTTTCCTTTCACATGATTCAAGTTTTACTTCCAAACCAGAATATGGGAAGGGAAACAGATCTGGGGAAATAAAAAAGTGTTGTGGATTGGGATTGCCCCTCCAATATTCCTGTAGGAACACACCAATGTTCCTACACATAGACTGAAGAATCTGCATAGATCAGGATTCTCTAGTTCTGCCACATGGATACAAGGAAAATCAGGATATCAAGTACATGGAAAGAAGGTACTTTGTGGGTCTGGGTGCTTGAAATTAATGCACCTGAATGCTGCAGTGTCTAAATTGGAATAGTGATCCAATCCACTTACAACTTGTCTGTTGTTTAATAAGAATGATTAAAATACTGTTGTGTATTCATTTTGCTTCTAATATTTGGAGTAGAGCACAATAAAATTAGTACAGTTTGTCCCAAATGTAAAAATAAAATAAGAATACAACAATATTTCTCCTGTATATAGCTGTGTAAAGTGTAGAATCAGGATGATAGTCTTTTATTCAATGATTGGCAGTTAATACGCACACAGGAAATGTTCACATGCACAACACTTTGGAATCTGGGACTAAACCAAATTCAGCATCCTGTTGTGCAAATGGGGCTTCCCATTCCTCTGCTCTCCACTCCAGCCTCCTGTGCACTCCTAAAGTCTGTTCCAGAGGGCTTGGGGGCCCTAAAGAACAAATTTGAAGGGGCACAGGGAGAAGGAGAGGAAAGGGAAGTCCTGTTGCATCCACTGCTGTGACACTGGATTTCTCCCCTGGTTTCTTATATTAGGGACACAATGCAATTTTGAGAGCCCAAGCAGCAAGCTGAAGTGAAATAATGGCACTGATATAGACTATGTACACACCATACATTTAAAGTAAATTTTCATCCCAAAAAACAATCCTGGGGTTGGTTTACATTCCCCTCCCAGAGCTGCTATTTCCAGCACCCTTAACAAACTAGGGTTCTGTGTACATTGTCATAATGACAGGATGTAATCAGCGTACTGGTGTATTCACATACAAGAGCTGGGAGTGCTCCTGGCTTCAAAATGCATATGAAGTTCACTGTGAGGAGCTTTGTAATTTTCTGCTTGCTTTGACTTGACTATCCCAAAATGAAGTGGATAAATGAATAGGACTTCTTGTCACTTACTTTGAAGAGCTTGGACAAGCCCCTTCACAGTAGGTCAGTTCCACAACTTCAGAAGATATGCATTCATTCTGTCGGATAAGAGTTTGGTTCTTGTGAACCTTGCAGTCGTTTGCTGAAAGAAAAAGAGGTGGGGGGAATCAATAAATATGTCGTAATGTTCACTGATGTGGATTTCTACCTCTGGCTACAGATGAGCTACAGAACAAAAGAGGCATATAGACATATGGCATCAAAGAGTAGTCTTAATTTTGGTCTTTAGTAATAGATAGCATTCTGCTAAATGCTATTTACAGAAAGATTCTTGTAGGTACCGGTAGGTTTGTTTTTCAAAGCAACCATAGTTTGCTACTTGCTTGCTGTACAGCTTCCCTCAGGCATCTGATTGGCTACTGTGAGAAAAGGATGCGGGACTAGATAGGCCATAGGCTTGATCCAACAGACTCATCTTATGTTCTTATGAAGACTCAGTGTAAAACAAAACAAAAAGAAGTAGGACAAACTACAGCTGCAGCTTTCAGAAGAGGTTTCTTTCCATCTCAAACAATATATGAAGGTTAGATAACAGGAGATGGTTCTTAATCTAAATAGAGTTGACCTGGACCTAGGCACAGTATTGTTCAGTTATTTGCTGTAAAATGTCCCAGTAATCAACAAGGTAAGCAAAAACTTCACTTACTTTTAGGTTTACAAGTTTCACAGCAGCCATCAGGAGTCAGTTCAAGTTCATGCTATAGAACAGGAAAAGAAGGTTGTTGTTGTTTTAAAAAACAAAACAAAATGCTACTGCTGCATGCAAAAGGGGGGACTTTCTAGTACTGGATTTGCACTGTGCCCTTACAGACCCCCCCCCAAAGTGTCCCTAGAGCCATTGTCCAGGATAAGTCTGACAAACAAGTATTCTTTATTATTTTAAAACTGGTGACAGTGATTGCACATGATATCTTACTCAAAAACTTCTTGAAAACATTGCCTGAGCTTTAACATAATTAGAGCAGAAATGATTATAAATTAAGAATGGGAAAAAGAAAACTTACAGATTCACACTCCTCTGGATGAATGATGGGGCATTTCCTTTTAGATTGGACCAGAATGAATGTATCATTCATTTGCTCACATTCGTAGTAGGTGCAGTTATTTCCTCCTGGTGGCCAAATTTCACCAGGCTGTTGTCATGAATAAAACACAGCATTATTCGTTTTGTTTGCAAGCTCTGCATACCAAATATACTCTAAAATTAGCTGGATTGCCACTGCCCACAATCACATCTCATTGGTTCAGGACATGTCACAATTTATTTTAACCCACACTTGTTGAAAATTGGTCTTTTTTTTACTTAGACGCAGGTAAGTGGGCTTTGGCTTTGCATGTGAGAAATGTATTGTATATGGGACTGAGAGAGATTGGCTTGTCCCAGAACTAGCCACCCAAGAGCCACATTACCAAGACGACATTTGAACTTGCATCACCTGGCATCCAAATCCAATACATCATAAATATATTTGAATGATGAGAAATGATGAGAACTTAGAGCAGTCAAGGCTGCTTTTAAATGCTACTAAATCAATTCAAAATGTGACATTAATGGTAATGAACAATTCTACCTTGTCCTGCTGATTCTAATATTAACTGGGGAAGGGAACCCGCAGTCATTCAGATGTTGCTGAACTACAATTCTGATCATCACTGACCACTGAGGTTGAAGAGAGCTAGAATCCAACAACATTTGAAGGGCCACAAGTTCCCCATCCCTGATTTAAGCACTAAGGGATGAAGGTGGCATTGTGGGTTAAACCACAGAGCCTAGGGCTTGCCGATCAGAAGGTCGGTAGTTTGAATCCCTGTGACGGGGTGAGCTCCCGTTGCTCGGTCCCTGCTCCTGCCAACTTAGCAGTTCGAAAGCACCTCAAAGTGCAAGTAGATAAATAGGTACCACTCTGGCGAAAAGGTAAACGGCATTCCTGTGTGCTGCTCTGGTTCGCCAGAAGCAGCTTAGTCATGCTGGCCACATGACCTGGAAGCTGTATGCCTGCTCCCTCGGCCAGTAAAGCGAGATGAGTGCCACAACCCCAGAGTCCCTTTACCTTTTACAGGTAGTCTGGCTACTTGGATCTCACTGGACCTAGCTTGACCCCATTGCTTGATAAACACAAGGCAATTGCACAATCAGGTTTAACTAGATAGCTTTTTATGATTGGGCACCACCTCTTTAGGAGCAACAGATTATTTGCAGGACCATATTCTTCACCTCCTGCAAGTGACTCCCATTATTTTGGGTGCTAGTTTCTGGGTTTCCTTGTTTGATGTCCCACAGCTCACTAGTTTCTTAATCCACAGAACTTTCACACGTCTTCCTTCTGACCTCCTAGCCAAGCCGTAGAGTTCTCAAATATCAGGTAGACAGTTGCTGCCATGAGAGCCATGCTTACAGATACTGAATGACCATTCAAATCCCCACAGAATTGCCTGTTCAGCTTAGCCTGTTCACATTTCAGTCATTTACTTGGACCCCTCAGTGTTCATTTGTGTATGCAGTGTAGACTTTGGTTCTCTAAATTCATGTGTCCCAATTTGAAAAGAATGCCAAGAATGAACAAAAAGTATGCTTGAGAACGCTTACAATCATCATTGTCAGTTGGGTAAAGAAAGTAGAAGAAGAGTGAAAATACATAATTACCTGTAGTATCTCAGTGGTTTCATTCATGTTGATTATGCATGCATTCTGGACACACTTTCCACAACACTCCCCAGCTTCTACCTGGTACTCGTAACCCTGTTTGGCAGACAGGAAAAGTTAACCATGCATGATACGTGTGGAAGAGGCAGCCACCTGCAATGATTAAGGCTGCAATCCTAACCCCACTTACCTTGGGAAAAGACCCACTGAATTCAATAGCACTTACTTGTACATAGACATAAGTTAGGATTGTGCTGTTGGGAAAGAAGCAGTAATAGGGGAAATAAAGATTTGTGCTTACCGCTCGACAATCCGTATCACATGTAACTGGTTGACATTTTACAAGATTTGTATTGGAGTCTGGGTCCTTTTCAGAGCTGCAGACACACGTTTCACAAGGCTTGCTAGGAATAGGCATTTCAGCCTGGGAAAAGTCAAAGAATAGCAGTTGTATTTATAAACAGAGTGTATAAAGCAACTTTGTGAACCAAATATCAAATTCTTGTTAAAGATTTCTACATACAAAATGTTTTCAGCTCTTGCTTTTATTTCACTTTATAAGAACTCCATTAATATTCTAAATAAGGAATCAGGGAACAGAAAAATGATGAATGATATCAACTTATCCAAGGCCACCAAGTGGGTTCAAAAAAGAGCAAATATTCAAAGCCACATTTCTAAAAATCCAAGATACTTTTGTGGAAACATCCTTGCTTTTTAAACTGAGTATTAATTCCTGTTTTATATGACAACTGTGTTTGCCATGGTGACATCAATATTATATTTGGATTTTCCTAAGTAAGCATGTAAAGTGTAAGAAGAAATACATGTCTAATAGGGTTGCCAGCTTCTTAACCAACCTCAGCTGCTGTGTTTAACAGCCATGTGATCTAGAGAGATAAGAAGGTATAAGGTTCATTTCCATACTGTGAAAAGTTTCAGCTGTTAATTTTCGAAAGTCAAGCTGCTGCACCAGAGCAGGTCAGGTGTTTTTCTAGATATTTGGCAACCCTAACCTAAACTTGCAGTGGTCATTCCTTGGCACGCATCCTTGAGTATTTTGTAATGTGGTTCTGACTTTATCACATGAGATGTTTACTGTGGGAAATGTTGATATAGTCCCCATGCAACCCATGAAAAATATGATTGTGAAGCAGCACACTCATATCATGATTCATGATATATTGCGAGGTCAAAAATGATGAAACAATATCACGACATGGATTTCAAGCATGTTTGGGATGATATATTTATATATTGCCCAGCCGTACCCAGGATCCACATGACATTGTCATCAACATATCAACCCATATTCCCCCCCCATCTTTAATTCAGATTTACTTTTTCCAGAGAAACTCTGCTAGGTTAAAAAAAAATGTTGCCAATGACCCATTTGCAAAAAATTACAAGAACTCGGGCCAGAAAGGCTAATTTCAAAAATTCTTCACAAAGTTTTATTCAGGATAACTTCCAGTGAACATCAACATCAGGACAAGGCCCTGTTTCGAAAGCAAACATACTTGGTACACTTAGACCTGAGAAACCTCGCTGATGAAGAATCATCGAAACAGGGCCTTGTCCTGATGTTGATGTTCATTGAAAGTTATCCTGAATAAAACTTTGTGAAGAATTTTTGAAATTATCCTTTCTGGCCCGAGTTCTTGTAATTTTTTGTTTACTTCTGAACTTACCAAGAACTCCAATTTCTACTGTAATGACCCATTTGCGACATCTTAACAACCCATTTCTAATAGTAAGCTCCTGCCTAAATACATCCCAAAACTACCCATTATTAGAAGGCAGAAAACAGTGGCTTGAGTTGCCTCAATGAGTTGCTTTTCATCTGGCAGAAGTATCTGCCCATTGTCAAACATTTCCCACAGTTAATGAAGCAAGCGTCCATTTGAAATGGCCATTTAAAAACTTCCCTGTTTGGAAACTTAATTGTAGGTGGTTTAAATAATCTAGTATGATTTGCACTTTTACTCAAAAATTGCTTGCTTGGGAAGTCCCCCCCTCCCCAACCGTCTGTAGTATTCTAATATGGCCTCAAGTTCAAATTCTTAACTTTGAAGTCTACATTTTATTTTGCACCTTCCCCAACCTACTTGAGTGCTCCAAGTGGCTTACGAAGGAACATTTTAAACGGGCAGCAGCATAAAACAACCAACAAAACGGTACAGTAAGTTTATGTGTTTGCCCCCTAGTGGCCAAAAGTTGAAAGGCTTTCTTGAGGGGAAAATTTTGAGGCCTGTGCTCTGGAGAGGGGTTCCAAGATGTTACAGGCCCAAAACGGCGAAACCCGAAAAGAAAACCAGTTGTTGTTCATCTCACTGGCATATACACCTTATGCTGGTGATGAAGGCCTACTGGATACATCAGTCTCCCTGAGCGCTGCATACATTGTAAGTAGCAGTGTGACTGGAAAAATGGCTGCATTCAGGATTATGCAGCCAACTCAACAGCACAGCAGTCAGTGAAGATTTGCATATGGAAATCATTGCATGGTTTAGGCAGGGATGTCCAAGCTGTGGCCCTCCAGGTGTTGGGCTACAACTTCCACCAGCCCCAGTCAGCATGCCCAATGGCCAGCGAGGGTGACAGGCAGGGGTTGGTTTTTTTCAGACGGAACATGCCGGAACTCCGTTCTAGCACATCTCAGGTGGGCACCATTGCCATTTTCCTCTTCTGGAACACCCTCCCCAGGAAAGCTCACCTAGCACTGACTTCAATGTCTTTTTGGTACGAAGCCAAAATGCCTTCTTTTATTTCCCCAGAGAACCTTATGGTGTTTTATATGATGTGGTTTTTTCTTATTGTTGTCAGGCGGTCCTGCCGTTTCACATTTCTTTTTGGTTGTTTTTAGCTACTCTTGAGAACCTTCACAGTTGAAAGGTACATAATAAATATGTCTGAAAATCAGTGTGTGTGTGTGTGTGTGTGTGTGTGTGTGTGTGTGTAAATATATAGCATGCTCAAACAGCATTGCTTTGACTTGACAGGCACCCCTTGAAATTAATTTCAAAGTCCGGTTGCTGCTGCTGCTGCTACAGTCTCTGCCTATGACTGAAAAGGGAGCAATAGAAAAGAAGGCTTTTAATCTGTGTATATAGTATATGTAGACATAAAACTCGTAATCATACCCTGTAAAGTGTTCCATTGACAAGACAGACATCTGGGATCGGTTCTGAAAACAGAAACAGACAATTACTTTAAAATATGGTGGGGAAATTATGTTTATAAGGTCCATTCCTGGAACCTCGTCCCCCTAGGCTTTCTTCATTTCACCTGGCTAATTTAAGTGGGTGGGGGATCATTTTGATGTTGCTGCTGTTTACATCCACCTTTTGCTGACTCCAGCTTTAAATAACTTATCTGACAGGGAAACTCTTTGAAAAAGATTGGTGGGTGGGGCGGCGAGAGGAGAGTAATTGCTCACTTGACTGTTGGATATCATCCTGTCTGTGCAAAAGTGAAAGGAGATACACAAACATTTTGCGTGTGTATTCATTTATTGCCACTGTTTATTATTTATATATCACCTTGCCTCCAAGGAGCTCAAGGCCATGTAAGTAGTCACACACACACACACACTTTTACCATCACAACAACCCTGTGAAATGGATTCAGGTGAGAGATAAATCTGTAAAGCACATTTGAAACATGTTCTTTCCCTCAGAGAATTTTAGGCACAGAGGTTTGTTAAAGGTTGCCAGGAATTTTAACTGCGAGGGGTAAACTACAATGGCTAGAGTTCGTTTGGAGGAAATAATGTGTTTCAAATGTGCTTTAAAGGTATTTTGTGTACACAGTGACTGGCCCAAAGTTACTCAATGAGCTTTGCGGCCAAGTGGAGTTTTGAAGATGAGTTTCTCCAGCTTTTAGTCTGGCACTAGTCCAAGGTGGCCTTGAAGTGTAGTGCATACTGTTTGACGCTGGACTCCAGAATGTGTCTTCAGTTTCCAAAATGTTTTCATGGCAAAATTTTGTTTGTTTGTTTGTTTTAAGGAGGGGCACGTGGAATGCTTCCACTGTATATAAATTATGTATGGGTTCAGCCTAACTTGATGTTTTAATCTCTCTCATCTACTTTCTCTCTCGACATGTCAGAATAAACTCATAGAATCATAGAGTTGGAAGGGACCCTGAGGATCATCAAGTCCAACCCCCTGCAATGCAGGAATATGCAGCTGTCCCATATAGGAACTGAACTTGCAACCTTGGCATTATCAGCACGATGCGCTAACCAACCGAGCTATCCAGGCTGCTAGCACTTACTACAGGGAAAGCTGACACAACAGTCTCCTTCAAGCAGGACTGGGGTTGCCTCGTATCCAAGTTCACAAGGTTTCTTTTCGTTGGAGCAGGTAGTAGTATTGCATTCTGTGGAATAATCAGAAAACATAACAGAGCTGAAGAAGCAAATCTAGCACCCCAGTCTTAAATGTTTAGACCAGCAAATATTCCTGTGGTGCTAGTACAATAATCCTATTCAGTATCATGATTGGTGGGTGAGAGTGTACTGGGGTGAGGTAGGTATGCTAGAGGAAGACCAGCATGGCCCCCTCCATCAGCCAGAGAAAGAACAGCTGAAGGAGGTTTGACATATACATACCCACTCATCACCCAACACATCACACACTAGTATTGTAGAGCTGAAGGACAGCATACTCCAGGGCATTAAAAGCTGCTAGGAGTTTACTCCCCTTGCCTCCCAAGCCGGCAAGTGGGAGACCAATCCAATCCCCACCCATCCACAATAAGCTTGTTTTACCCCTCCAGGCTAAAAAGAACAGTAAGATACAAGGTCTGAATATGCCTCTTCCCCCCACACCTCCCTCCCACTTCCTTTTCCTCTCATGCCATGTCTTTTATATGTCAAGACCGAGGGCAGGGACTGTCTTATTACTGATCATTGTAAGTTTTGCTGCGGGCCTTTTTCTGGCTAACAGGTAGACTAAAAATGCATTAAATAAATAAATACATTTCAGTACTGACTTAGCTTGCCTTCAGTTCACATTGTAAGGGAGGGAAAGGAGACTAGCAAATCTCCCGTTTCTGACAAATACCCCCAGTCCAAAGCAGATGTAGTAAAGCTCTTTGAGTATATGGTGAGCAAAGCAAAGCATCCAAACCCAAAGATTGTTTACCAGTTTTCATATATCAAACACATGGCTTGGCTGTTCAGTTACTATTATTGTTTCTTACATTTCTATGCTACCTTTTCTCCCAAAGAGCTCAAGGTGGCGCACCATGGCTCCCCTCCCCATTTTATTCTCACAACAACCCTGTGAAGTAGGTTAGCCTGAGAGAAAGTGAGTGGCCCAAGTTCACCCAGTGAGCTTCATGTGGATCTGAGCTTCACCCAGTGAGCTTGAACAGGGATTTGAACCCTAGTCTTCCAGGTCATAGTCCAACACTCTAGCCCTTACACCACACTGGCTCTACAGTTGCCTTTAGTAGGGAACATTTACTATTGCTTGTCAGATCCTTGCTCTAATGAGAAAAATATTATATGCAGATCATGAAAAAAGGCCAACCCTGTATTCTAATTAGATATGATGTACAGATGCTAAACCACATATCAATAGTTTTAACTATTGATTTAACTATTGATTTAACTATTGATCTGCCTGTCAGTCCCCATATGACAAGAGAAAATGTGTGTGTGTTTTTATATGTGGTTATTTACTATAGGGATAATTAAGTTGGGATAGAATTGTGCAACTGATGTTACCTGTCAACATATAATGATGTCTGGATGTCTGCGTTTCCCCCTCAACCAAAGCAACAGTAACCATAATAGCACAAATTGTTTCATCAACAGAGGGCAGAATTGGATTGATTGGAATTGGCTATCAATAAATAATACATGCAAATACATACTGCATTGAAGTTCTGGACAGCACGGGTCTCCGGGTGTCAGCACAGGGATAGGCACAAACCCTTCTTTCTCACATTTGGGTGCTTCCGATGACACACAGGTTTGTGGCTTGCACTGGACGCTCTCAGTCAATGGGTCACAAATACACTCTTGACAGTTGCTCTTCCATGAGGAGCCAGGCTATATGAAAAAGAAAGCAAATCAGTTAACACTGTATGGCAGCAATGAAACCTATCACCATCTGCTTACTTGTCAATTATTAGACCTTAAGCTTTCTTTAGAAGGGGCACCTAGCTGATCTTAAGCTTCCTGTAATATCCAACTTAACTGTGCAATAAGCTTTGGACCAGAGCCATGCATTACAATTTGAGGGGGCTTCTTAGGGATTGTTCCTACCACCCAGCAAATGGCTATAAAAAGACCTCCTTAAACTATAAGATACAGAAAGTTATGCTGAACCAGGTTCAATTTCCTTCTAGGCCAGGCATCCCCAAACTGTAGCCTCTAGATGTTTTGGCCTACAACTCCTGTGATCCCTAGCTAACAGGACCAGTGGTCAGGATTAATGGGAATTGTAGTCCAAAACATCTGGAGGGCCGAAGTTTGGGGATGCCTGTTCTAGGCTGTTTCAGGGAGAAGCACATATATAGCTTTGCTTCTATATGTGCTTTAGGCATGGCCTTCTTAGTCCCTCTGAAAGTCTTGTTGGTCTTCTTCTGAAACCCAAGCAAAGTATCAGTGATGGAGACCACAATCTCTACCAGCTGCTATTTTAATTTCCATCACTTTCATGCAGAGTCTGTCTTCAAGATCACAAAGTGTTGCATTAGATGTTAGTCCTATTCAGAATAGATCCATTGAAATTGATGGACATGACTAAGTTAATATTAGTGTATCTAATCTGATGTTTCAAAGGCTTCAGGGGACAACTGGTGTAACTCTCAATCCAAAGGGGGCTGGAAAATGTGCTGGTACTTCTGTACAATCCATCTGACAGCTATAGAGCCCAGGAGAGGCTGGCATTTCAGACTACTGTATGTCTGCTTCTCCTTCAGAAGCACTTCTATATTTCTTACCAACTCACTGTTTCTGCATGTTGAGTGAATGTTACTTTAAATAATTATCTGGATCAACATGCCAGTTATGCATACCAAAACTGCAAATCTTTTTGCTACAAAGAAAAGTTTCACTGACCTCTATTGCTTTCTTTTGGTTATTCTCCAACACACACACACACACACACACACACTGAGGTGGTATATAACAATAAGAAGAAACTAAATTAAATTAAATATTGTGAATTCTCCCCCCCTCCTCTGAATGACTTTATATTTTATATCTCCCCTCCTAATATTTGAAATGATCTCCGACCCCTACAATATAAAATGACGCCCTTGTCTGGTAAAGCAGAGGTTTAGCACTAATAATAACAGCTTGCCGCCTTGTGAATGTATGTGCAGGGGTGCAGGGTGTTGCAGTTATAGTGGGGCCAATTATTAGTCCCTTTCAGTTCTGGATGATTCTCTATATTGGCTGTGTATGGGCAACGGTCTAGGCATCATATTTCCAAGTGAAATACTCACTGGTCTGGGCAATCCATCTGGTCCCACGCAACCTGGAAATAAATAAAGGCATAAGAATTCATACAGATCCCTTATATTCCATAAACATGTAAACTGGCTTAACTTTAACACCAGTTTCCTGTAGCCATAACCATTTGCTTTTAAACATTATTATGCAGCTTTTTCCAGCTAAGTAACCAGTTTATACAGAGAATTTCACCACATGGTGAATTTTTACAGGATTCTTCCTAGGTTGTTCTTTAAAAATATACCTCCATGCAGTATAATAAAAATACAGGCATAACAATACTGTGTTAGTGTTCAATGACATAGTAGTAAAACTTAATTTCATCACATGGAGTGGAGCATTTATGTGTAACCGCAGAAGGAAATGGATGCTGAGGGTGCCATAGCATCCTGCTATTCTTCACCACTAGTGGTATGCCCCCTGCAAGTCAGGTGCTCATTTTGAGTTTACAGACAGAATTTGAAATTATAGAAAGACATGCAAGTGTAAGAAAAAGCTAAAATTACCCATGTGTTATTTAGGCCCTAATTCACATGCACACAGAGGAATTATACCAGAAAGATATGGAGGTCTCGTACACCCCAGGTAGTGTGGTTGCTGACCTTGAGCCAGACATCTTGGAGAGTGAAGTCAAATGGGCCTTAGAAAGCACTGCTAATAACAAGGCCAGTGGAAGTGATGATATTCCAGCTGAACTATTTAAAATTTTAAAAGATGATGCTGTTAAGGTGCTACACCCAATATGCCAGCAAGTTTGGAAAACTCAGCAATGGCCAGAGGATTGGAGAAGATCAGTCTACATCCCAATTCCAAAGAAGGGCAGTGCCAAAGAATGCTCCAACTACCGCACAATTGCCCTCATTTCACACGCTAGCAAGGTTATGCTTAAAATTCTACAAGGCAGGCTTAGGCAGTATGTGGACCGAGAACTCCCAGAAGTGCAAGCTGGATTTCGAAAGGGCAGAGGAACCAGAGACCAAATAGCAAACATGCGCTGGATTATGGAGAAAGCTAGAGAGTTCCAGAAAAACGTCTACTTCTGCTTCATTGACTATGCAAAAGCCTTTGACTGTGTCGACCACAGCAAACTATGGCAAGTTCTTAAAGAAATGGGAGTGCCTGATCACCTCATCTGTCTCCTGAGAAATCTCTATGTGGGACAAGAAGCTACAGTTAGAACTGGATATGGAACAACGGATTGGTTCAAAATTGGGAAAGGAGTACGACAAGGTTGTATATTGTCTCCCTGCTTATTTAACTTATATGCAGAATTCATCATGCGAAAGGCTGGACTAGATGAATCCCAAGCAGGAATTAAGATTGCCGGAAGAAATATCAACAACCTCAGATATGCAGATGACACAACCTTGATGGCAGAAAGTGAGGAGGAATTAAAGAACCTTTTAATGAGGGTGAAAGAGGAGAGCGCAAAATATGGTCTGAAGCTCAACATCAAAAAAACCAAGATCATGGCCACTGGTCCCATCACCTCCTGGCAAATAGAAGGGGAAGAAATGGAGGCAGTGAGAGATTTTACTTTCTTGGGCTCCTTGATCACTGCAGATGGTGACAGCAGTCACGAAATTAAAAGACGCCTGCTTCTTGGGAGAAAAGCAATGACAAACCTAGACAGCATCTTAAAAAGCAGAGACATCACCTTGCCGACAAAGGTCCATATAGTTAAAGCTATGGTTTTCCCAGTAGTGATGTATGGAAGTGAGAGCTGGACCATAAAGAAGGCTGATCGCCGAAGAATTGATGCTTTTGAATTATGGTGCTGGAGGAGACTCTTGAGAGTCCCATGGACTGCTAGAAGATCAAACCTATCAATTCTTAAGGAAATCAGCCCTGAGTGCTCCCTGGAAGGACAGATTGTGAAGCTGAGGCTCCAATACTTTGGCCACCTCATGAGAAGAGAAGAATCCTTGGAAAAGACCCTGATGTTGGGAAAGATTGAGGGCACTAGGAGAAGGGGACGACAGAGGACAAGATGGTTGGACAGTGTTCTCGAAGCTATGAACATGAGTTTGACCAAACTACGGGAGGCAGTGGAAGACAGGAGTGCCTGGCGTGCTATGGTCCATGGGGTCACGAAGAGTCGGACACGACTAAACGACTAAACAACAAATCACATGCACACACCTCTGAGCAGATAAGTATAGGATTGCCCTTCTAAGTTCTACATACCATCTCTAATGATCTTCATAAGCTGTTTATTAGGGGCAACAGACCAGAAATAATCCATACAGGACAAGTGTAGCATAGTAACAGCAGCTCAGAAATTAGAAACTAGGAAATATACAAAATAGCAAATAGCTTCAGGTAAGCCCCTGGAAATAATCCTTCCAGCTTTATAGGTGGTTAACTGACTTCTTATTGTCACAGCAACTGCTGTCTTTAAAACTTGTGGGATTTTATCTCCCAGCAAATGTTTAACATAGAATTGAGTTGACCTTCCTGGAAATTTGGCCATAAAGGGCCAATCATTTGCTGATGAACTCCAACACCTTTAATTAAGCATCTGTTTTTGGTTTAAATTGACATAATCAGCCCATCAGGAAAAGAGAAACTCACCACATGTTTTGACACAGATATCCGTGTATGTATTGAAGAGGATTTTGTCCTTGGGGCAGAAGCACCCTTCAGCAACATGCTCACTTGTATCCTTGGTTGGTCTGCAAGGAAAAAAAGAGCAGATAATATTATTTCCAGTTCTATAATCAAACAGTTTAATAGCTTCAGTGCTCACCTTCGTGAAAACACTATTATTCTAAGGGATTATTTAAACGCAAAAGAAAATTGACACTTTCCTAAGAAATAAATAAATACTGGAGATGGCATAATAAGAGACAACAGGTTAATTGTAACAGGTTAATTGTAACAAGAGTAAGGAGTGAGTGAGTGAGTGAGTGTGTGTGTGTTGGGAATCCTGTCAGCACAATTTTTTGCATGTCTACTCAGAAATAAGTTTTTGAGGTGAATGGCACTTACTCTCAAGTAAGTGTGCATATGGTTGTAGATTAACAGCGCTCACTGTGACTGAACCATGTCTACTCATGTCAAAAGTGCTGTAGACTGAATCTGGCTTATGGGCTGTCACTTCTCCACCCCCAATTTAAACCAGTGAAAGCTAGTCTGCCAGGCCACTCTGCTCAAGCTGTAAACACTAGAAGGAAGAAATCTTTGAAAGGACCTTTCTTAATCTACTTTATAATGCTATCCAATTGTACTAAACATGGGATCAGGGTTGAAACGCAATCCCTTTTTTGAGCTAAGAACAAGGTAATGCGGCCTGGCCTTAAACTCTTTTCACCTGCTCTGCTTTACTTAATTTGGGATGGACCTCACCTTTTAATACCCTTGACTTAAGGTAACCAAGCTCAGCGGCGGAGCTTCATGCTCCGCCACCGAGGGCGGAGAGCAGGTGTGCTGCCCCCAGTGACATGGCGCATGTTCTGGGGGCGTGCCGTGTGCAGTGACATGGCATGTGTTTTGGGGTGGGGTGCACCGCGCGTAGGGGTGGGCCGTGTGTTTTGGGGGCGGGGTGGGCAGCGGCGATGGCGCCCCTTGGATCGCATCGCTTGTGGCGCACCACTGCCACCGCCCCAATCTTCCTATGCCCCTGACCAAGCTGAATAAAGAGAGTTAAAGCTAGAATAACTATTCAACATTACCATGATTTATGGTATCAGGTAAGCATGCTGTTCCATTTATGTGGCCTATATTTGTACTCTTGCCTCATTAATTTGTGCAGAGTACAAGCGAGTATGTGATTCTAGAGTAGAAGTGTTTAGCACCAGACACTAGAATTACCATGCCCTGGATTAGCCATAGGGATAGGGCCTGGAGAACCTGAAAGGGTTCTGACTGACTCTTTAGAACATCCTTGTAAAATGAGTAGAGTAGAAAGACCAAGGCAGGGACTTCTGTGGTGGGAACTGCTCAGACTCTGGCAGGTTTAAAGTATCTACCAGCAAAGAATGCAGTTTAACCAGAGTTAGAAACCTGAAGCTGGCAATCATAATTATTGGGGGGGGGAGAATTGACATGGAATTAATAACCATATAAATAGATTAGAATTCTTTTTGAAAAAACCAAATCTTATTAATTAATGCAACATTCCCCTAATACTTAACACATCAACTCTCCGCTGCTGCCATACTTGGGACCATACTAATTAAAGATCTTCATATAAAGATATTGATATGATATACATTCACCATTTTCTAGCAAGTCATATACATATTTCATATTTATCTCTTATTCAAAGATACAAAAGTGCAGCTAATTATTTGGTTAATACATACCCATCATCACAGGTGACAGGGTGAATGGGGCCACATGCATTGTACACCTTGTCTTTGGGGCAGTGGTATGCTGTATATAAGAGAATAAAATGTGTCATTAAAAAGCAGAATGACTCCAACATGAGGCAGGACTATGTAATACATGTTGTCATATTATGTTTTTCCCATTAGCTTTTTAAAAACCACAAAAAGCATCTATGGTTGCCATCAGATTGAATGAAGGAGTGGCTTTTTGCCAAGGCAAGGCACACCCACACCCAGAGGACTGTTGTAAGCCCCAGTGCATGCTCAATCCTGACCTACAAATGGAAATATCCATAGCTAAGAACATAATACACAATGGATTCAATACAGACACCCACAGATGGATTCTGATCCAGTGGAGAGAACCTGTTGGTGGAAAGAGAGGGAGGCAACGTTTGCCAATGCCCCCATCCTCGATCTGGAGGATCCTCCAACCCTCTGGAGCAGTTTCAGAGGTTGCAATGGGCTTCAGGGAGATGGAGCCATTAGGAAAAGTCAACTTCCCTTCCCTTCTGCTGCTCCCTTCCATTCAACAGGAGCAAAGTCTGGATTCAACCCATTACGAAGTGCAGAAGCTGAAATTTTAATCCTTGTGGGAAAAGGACAAAGACTGAGGGAAACAAACATGCAACTGAAGTTAGAACATGCCAGTTTGTTCAGTTTGCATTGAATATCTGCTGAATAGTTGATTGGTTGGTTGGTTGGTTCACTCAGCTGTTATTGCTCTACGATAAATTGCTGCTCACTTTAGGATAAATTGCTGCTCACTTTAGGATAAGCGAAAATACATTGTCTTCCACTTACGGCATTTTCCTAGCGTCATGTTCCTCCAGTCAGTACAAACCCCTTTAGCTATGCAGAGGGAAGCATATATCTCCAAATTGTAGCAAGGCACAGAATCATTGGAAGACTGACAGGCTTCAAGGAGGCAGTCTTCATAGTATATTCTGGGAGGCAGAACCTTATGGCATTCTTCAAAGACACTTCAAATACAGAAGAATACATGGTTGAACTATGGCTCATAAATATTGCAATGTCCCCTTCCCACCCCATTTTCAGTATGAAACTGCAACTGAAAGGATAACCTTCTTAGCAAAAGTACATTTCACAATGATATCAATTCTACAAAGATCAGCTTTGTATTACTATGGAAGTAAAAATCCTACAGCATTGCAATGTTACACCTCTTTATGGTATATAAGGTAGCCAGGATGCCTTGAAGATACTAAAACAATGCCATGCTTATTGTTGGATGGATCCGTGAAATATAAAAACAATAAAGGAAAAGGGTGTTATCTATCCCTAGAAAACATTTCTGATGTCCTGGCAGTAGATAAAAACATAAGAAGATAAGATGAAGAGCCCTGCTGGAGCAGACCAAAGCTCTATCTTTCTAGTCCTGTGGTCAACCAGTGGCTTATGTCCTGCCCACAAGCTGGACAGATGAGGTCATGTGCACAATGCCTTGATGATGATTTTATGTTCCTATGTGTCATCAGAAGTGGGTTTTTAAAAAATAAAAATAAAGTTGCCAAAGCAGTTGTTTGCTCTGCAGGATCTAACAGCTGAAGCAATTGTAAAGGCTGTGTTGAACTTACTCGCTCACAATCAGCTCGCATAGAGGAGATGGAGTGGTGCAGGGTGTTGGTGCTGGTGTTGTCGTTCTTGGCTCATGCGGTGTTGTTGTCGGAGGTGATGTTGTTGGCACTCCATAGCAATGGGGCTTGTTTTTATCATACGTCTTCCAGTAGCTGGCCATTTCTGAGCAAGAGGAAGCTTCATGGCCGTTGGGGAGGCGGCAGTCATCTGTCTTGTCATTTGAACATACCCCTAGGAGGGAGAAACGGTTGCATCGTAAGTGTGCTGAATATGCAGTATACATTAATGTCACTCTGAATGACATTGAAATAACGAAGCAGACTTCCTAATTGAAAAAGCCATTGTTGGTATCATTGTTGTTGTTTAGTCATTTAGTCGTGTCCGACTCTTCGTGACTCCATGGACCATAGCATGCCAGGCACTCCTGTCTTGCACAGCCTCCCGCAGTTTGGTCAAACTCATGTTCATAGCTTCAAGAACACTGTCCCTAATATGCATATTCTGTTTCCTACTCTTCAATATGGCTATATTAGTCAAACCCAGGCTTCCTCAACTTCAACCCTCCAGATGTTTTGAGACTACAGTTCCCATCATCCCTGACCACTGGTCCTGCTAGCTAGGGATCATGGGAGTTGTAGGCCAAAAACATCTGGAGGACCGATGTTGAGGAAGCCTGGTCAAACCATAGGTCCACCAAGCCCAATTAGGTCTACTCTGATGGGCAGCAGTTCTTTCTTGGTTCCAATAACTTTCAGATGTAGATACCAGGTACTGGACCTGGGATGGTCTAACACCACACACATGTGTTCTACCATGCTGTGGCCTCTCCTCCCATTGTTAAATTTTCTTTATTGCTTTTTTAATGCTCCACATCGTCCCATGTAAAGAAATTTGTTTTGAAGGAATAACATTGTGAAAAAGGATTTGAATGATTGGGGATGTTTTGATCCCTTTACTTACCACATTGCCCCTCTGTGTTATGTTGAAATAGGCCAAAGGGGAGTTTTACTGAGAAAGTGAGCCCGTTGAAAGATATAAAAGCTTGGAGTGCAGGGATTTCGACACTCATGACAGTACCAGTACTGGTGACAGAAATACCATATTTGGTGAAATCTCCATTGACTGGCTCATGGTTGAAAATAACCTGAAACAGGAGCACAAAAGAGGCAAAAGAATATAAATCTGGAGGATTCAGAGTCTTCCAGAGCACTTGAGGGCAATCAGTCCTGGCCATGCTGATAGTTCCTAGCTGCCTGTTTTTATACTACTTTTAACACTGCAATGATTATTTTACTGTGTTATTGTATTTACCATAATTTAAAACGGTAAGCCATTCTGGTAGTTTTTAACTGATATAGGTGTGTGTGTGTGTGTGTGTGTGTGTGTGTGTGTGTGTGTCATTGATTCTATAACCATTAACTGGAAGTAAAGTGCATTGAACTCAGTGGGGGCTTTCTTCTGAGTAGTCATTATAGAGATGCACTTTGAGGAATGGCATCTCAATCCTAAACATAATCTACATAACGGGATTAAATAGCATTTCTCAAACAGGCACTTTGCCACGATTGTTATGTAAATTTTGCAACCCATTAGCTGGTTTATAAAGTGTAATTTTTACGTTTTTGCTTTGGTAAAGAATAATTATTGTAGGAAGTTAATACAGTTCGAAAAATCTGTGACACACAGTACCTTGTTAATTCTCACTCCTTCATGCACTTCACTGCTTAGCACAACTTCCATTGAATTGTAATTTACAATGATGGCTCTGGAACAGGACTGATTGTTAGTTACATCACAGAAGTAATTGTCAACCAAAACACTAAAGTTTCCATGTATATTCACAATCTCTTTCACCAAGATGTAAGTGCAGTTGTCATGGAAAGTGTAATCAGTGCCATCAAATGTCAGATAGTTAGCATCCCAACCAGTGCAAATACCTGTAACAGAAATCAAAAGATCAAATAAGGTCCACCTGGAGTGTAGTCTTGAGCAAACCAGAGTAACCAAAGTACCAGTAAATATACACTGTGAAATCATTGGTTATTATGCTGTTGCTTGTGTTAACTTTGATGGGCTTGGTCCTAGTCTGGTGCACCAATTAGAAAGGGGGAATAATAAGAGAATTCTAAGAGAACAATGTTGATGGTGCAGATTTTGTGGTGAAGCAACTGCCATAGCCAGAGTCCTGATGACTAGTGACAGCCAGAGCAGGAGCTGGCTGAACCGTAGCATTTTCTCCTTTTCTCCTTTTCATTTAAAAAAGAAAAAAGAAAACCCACCTATTGACTTTTTAAGGAGTATGCTGGAGAAACAAGAGGTCTTAGGCTTCTGCAAATCCATTGCCTTCCCTGACAGACCCTCAAAAGTCTCACCTCCCTCAATAAATGGAATTGCAACTGCATGACATCACACCCCCTGAGCTTTGTATGATACAGTCCAGTATGTTAAACATCTTAACCTCTCATTCCATATCATAAAGATATATGTAGTTTTTTCTGAATGCTCATTTATACTTACATTCACATTCGTAGCGTTCAACACAGCCATCCTTATCTACTATTTTTATTGGTGGGAGTCCACTCACACATACTGTCTTCTCTACAGGTGGTTGTGGCTTCAGAACTATTTTGTTGTTTCCTTCACAAGTTGCCACAGTGCAGTTGTTAAACATCCAAGTTTCATTGGTCTAGAGGGAAACCAGAGAAAAAAATATTCTACAAGTGTCATGCTCTTAGAAAGACACCATCTCCACTGTCATGCTCTTAGAAAGACACCATCTCCACTACCAAGGGTTCTTCTACTACTGGGAGAGGAAAACTCACCCGGAGGCAAAAATGGGGTGTTAGGGGAGAGGCTGTTTCTCATTGATAAATCACATGGCATGCATGCAAAAAGTCCCATATTTAATCCTTAGCCCAAGGGAAGGCTCCTGTATGAAACCCTGAGAAGTCATTAGCAGTCAACAAGGACAACAGTGAGATAGATAGACCCATAGTCTGCCTTGGTATAAGCCAGCTTGCTATGTTTTAGAAAAGTGAGGCAAAAAGAACAATTGGAATTGGCTAAAATTTCTCCATATATGACTCTGTGACAGAGGTAGACAACCTGTGGCCTACCCAAAGTTGTATTCCAATTCCCACCAGTTTCAACCACCAGTGGTCAGTTATAATAAGACCTGGAATCCAGTAACATCAAGATCCCCATCCATTTTCAGTGAGATCAATAGCACAAATAAGACCCATGTTCTATAACAAGAGAGTTGATTGTGACCAAGTGACATGGCAGCTCCTCATACCTCCCAAAACAGTGGTGTTCATACAGCATGAACTGTGGCCAAAAGTCCCTGAGATAGTCAGGATTTTCTTTTCAACATAGACACCTCCTTCACCAAGAGAGGATTCATTTGGTGGTTTTTAAGAGGGGTGAAAATGGAGTGAGAGAGGCATTTGGTAACCAACAGCTTCCCCCAACATGGAGCCCTTCTGATGTTTTGGGCTACAGCCTCCCATCAGCTAGCAAAAGCTATCATCAATGTACGTATGAAAACAATGCTAATTACCTTTCTTGGTGGATCAATATCAGGGCAACCTGTTACAGGAGTTGTGGGGGTTGATAAAGCTGCAGTAGTGTATACTCCAGTTGATGGAACAACAATAGTGGGTGACGGAGAAGGCGGGGTTCCTGCAGTTGTAACTGATGGTGTTGATGGGTGGGAAGGAGTTGTTGAAGGACATGGTCCCTGGAACACCTCAATTTCACAGCTTCTGTTGCAAATTGCATAAAAACTGCATCCGGAACTATCAGTTCTATTGTATATTACTTCCCCTATTTTTTAAAAGGAGGGAATTTATCATAAAGCGCCATGTACGAAAATTGTAAAACAAAACATGTCATAACATTCTAAAATACAAATAAAGTTCAGATGAATTTGTCTACTGACATGCAGTGCAACTCTCAGCCTGCTTTCTCAGAAGCAAGTCTGAGAAAGCATGCGTTGGATTGTGTAATTTGTAGTGGGCAAGTTCCAACCCCACACCACCATGGGAGATCAGCAAGTGGTTCAGCCGAGGCCTTTCCCCCAGTTGGTCCTTAGTCAGTAAATCATATACAAGTATAACTTGTGACTCACAGTCCTGGGGAGTAAAAAGACATGTTAGCCACCTGTTAAAAGTAATGGCTAGCAGATAGTAGTAGATGTACATGAATATGAGTCAGTTGTAAAAGGGGAGAGGTGAGAGATGGATCTATTGACATCTCTGTGGATCAATACTGTTCAAAGAATGTATGGCATGAGAGAATTACAGAATTGATCTCAGCTAATACTTTTGTTCCCTAGGTTGTTAAAACATGTAAACCAGTATAGAGTAAAACACAGATACATAAATTCAATAAAGCATTGAAAATACCAGCCCCAAACTTGCAAAAAACAAACAAAAAAAACCAGATGAAGCAGGATTAATAAAATGATTTAAATGTAAATGTAAAAAGTAAGTAAAAAGGTTTCTCCTCCTCAAACTATACAGCAGAGCACCAAAGTAGACTCCCCTGTGGAGAATGGTGCACAATCTTGATGTAGGTATAAGGAAGGACGTATGTTGAGCATATGTACAATCAAAGCAATATGTGAATGAAAACATTGCTTCAGCTGCTTTTCAAATTCATTAAGAGAAACTCACCAGGAGAAAACAAGCCCTTACTAAATCCGGGCACACGACAGAAACATGGAGTTGTACTGCTCAAAGTGAATGTGCTAGTTCCTGTTGTAGAAGGTATGGAAGTACTTGTTGCTGCTGAAGACACAATAAAAAAAGAAACAAATAAGTATAGCAGTTGTTACGTACTGTTTGAAGACATACTGCTGGAAATGGATGCTAAACACTGTACTGTAGATATTTAAGACCTCAGTGTACACTTCCAAGGCACCAACTGAAGCATAACAATTCAGAATTTCAACTGAGCTCAACCACACTTACATGTATCTTTAGAGCTGGAGAATTTAACTTGATAATTGAGAAAACTTGACAAAAACCAGTTAATTGTTTAATGAATCAGATCAATAATTCGCTTACTTGCTGTTCTTATTATATACCTACCATACTATCAAGAAACAGGGGAACGTAACTATATTCCTCCCAGTATCAAAAAACACACCACCTCCAGTCCACAGGTGCTGTGAATAAAATTCCAAATATCTAGCCAGAGAGCTATCTACTACTTGAAAGAGCATTGAAAACTTCTTTGAAAAATGCACACTAAGATCTAGGCAAACATTTTTGATAAGTTGCTAACTGATAGACACTAGGTCTCATAACTGGGATACCAATTTTTGAAAAGGGTGGTATATGAAAAAAGATCACCAAGTCCCCATTAATATGAAACAATTTGCTAACATTTGGCATGAAACCTGGAATTGAGTAACATGTAATAAATTTAACTGTTGGAATATATACCAAAGGAAACAAGATTTTCATACCAGGATATGCAGATTCATTCTGTAATTACCTGTTGTAACAACGACCAAAGGCTTAGTGGAAAATGGCACTCTAGTAGGGACAGTTGCTGTTTCTACAGTGAACCCAGTAGTGGATATCGTTGACACAGGTTTGGAAAAATGGGTAGATGGAAGAGATGTGGTTGAAACAGTGGAAGCCCCTCCAGAAGTGATGGAAGGTGTGCTTACAGAGCCAGGAGTTGAGAGAGGGATGGTGGAAATGGGAGTCGAAGGGGTGGTGGTGATTGGCTTTCCTGTTGTAATTCCTGGAGTGGTAGAAACAAGGGTGGTGCTTTGGGTAGTGGTGACTACAATGGGAGGTGGCGTAGAAGCTGTGGAGGATGCTGGGGCTGTGATCTTGCCAGCAGTGCTGCCTGGTGTTTCTGTAGTCGTTGGCTTTCCTGTGGTTACTCCTGGATTTGTGGAAACAAGAGTCGTGCTTTGGGTGGTGGTGAATACAATGGGAGGTGGCGTAGAGCCCTTGGAGGATGCTGGAGTTGTGCTTTCGCCTGCCGTGCTGCCTGGTGTTTCTGTCGTAGCTACACCTGGTGTGCTCAGGGGTGTTGTGCTAGGATGGCAAGGCTTGTATTCACAGCACTGGTATCTAACCTGAAAGTTCAGACACATCTTATCTGTTTGCTTTGAATTTTCGCACAAAAGTCCAACATGGAGGTTACATTGCACTTCCTGACCAAGCAGATACAGGCTGACATCAGGGTGACTTTCAGCTCTGCATTCAATGTCTTGTGGATGTTTGCAAACATTTCCACCAGCTTTTCGGATGGTCTCAAAATTCTCAATATCGCCATCATCTGGACTGTTGGTAGGACGGTGCAAATCGTACCAGGAGGTCCAATTACACTTTGGAAGGCACACAGTTGAAGTACTTTCTAGCGTAGTGGTAACAAGGGGGGCCATGGTTGTTGTTGTAGTCAGCAGGACTGGAGGGGTTTGTGCAGTGGTCCCGGTGGTGGGTATTGTTGAGGAAGGTTTTGAAACAGCTGTGGACTGGAGTGTTGTGCCTGTCACAGTGGGGACCACTCCAGTGGAGACGGCAGCTGTGCTGACTGAGCCTGGTGTTGTGAGAGGTAGGGTGGAAATGGGCGTTGACTGGGTGGTGGTGGTTGGCTTTCTGGTTGTAACTCCTGGAGTTGTCGAAACAAGGGTGGTGCTTTCAGTGGTGGTATGGACAACAGGAGGTGGCGTAGAGCCCGTGGAGGATGCTGGAGCCGTGCTCTTGCCTGCCGTGCTGCCTGGTGTTTCTGTGGTTGTTGGCTTTCCGGTTATAACTCCTGGTGTTGTGGAAACAAGGGTGGTGCTTTCAGTGGTGGTGTGGACAACGGGAGGTGGCGTAGAGCCGGTGGAGGATGCAGGAGCCGTGCTCTTGCCTGCCGTGCTGCCTGGTGTTTCTGTGGTTGTTGGCTTTCCTGTGATTACTCCTGGTGTTGTGGACACAAGGGTGGTGCTTTCAGTGGTGGTGTGGACAACGGGAGGTGGCGTAGAGCCCGTGGAGGATGCTGGAGCTGTGCTCTTGCCTACCGTGCTACCGGGGGCTTCTTTGGTGGTGGCACTTGTTGTGACCAGTGGCGTTGGCGTGGTTTCACAGTGCTTGTAGTCGCAACACAGTCCTCTCATCTCATAATCGTAACATATCTTGTACTTCCCTTTCTGTTTGGCATTCTCGCAAAGGAGTCCAATGGTAGGATCGCACACCATGTTCTGTCCAAGTTCAGAAGCGCTGAGGTCTGGGTAGTCCACTGCTCTGCACTCCACCTTTTCAGGGTGATCACAGATGATGCCCCCTGATGCCTGGATGCTCTTAATGTCCTCGTGATCGCCATCCCCAGGGTCGGAGCTTGGAGTGTGAAAACTGAACCAAGAGGTCCACTGGCATTTGGGTTGGCAAACGGGAGTGGTGCTTCCTGGCGTAGTGGTAACAAGGGGAGCCAGGGTGGTTGTCGTGGTCAGCAGGACTGGAGGGGTTTGTGCAGTGGTCCCGGTGGTGGGTATTGTTGAGGAAGGTTTGGAAACAGGAGTGGACTGGAGTGTTGTGGCTGTCACAGTGGGGACCACTCCAGTGGAAATGGCAGCTGTGCTGACTGAGCCTGGTGTTGTGAGAGGGAGGGTGGAAATCGGAATTGACTGGGTGGTGGTGGTTGGCTTTCCGGTTGTAACTCCTGGAGTTGTTGAAACAAGGGTGGTGCTTTCGGTGGAGGTGAATACAACGGGAGGTGGCGTAGAGCCGGTGGAGGATGCTGGAGCCGTGCTCTTGCCTGCCGTGCTGCCTGGTGTTTCTGTGGTTGTTGGCTTTCCTGTGGCTACTCCTGGTGTTGTGGAAACAAGGGTGGTGCTTTCAGTGGTGGTGTGGACAACGGGAGGTGGCGTAGAGCCGGTGGAGGATGCTGGAGCCGTGCTCTTGCCTGCCGTGCTGCCTGGTGTTTCTGTGGTGGTGGCACTTGTTGTGACCAGTGGCGTTGGTGTGGTTTCACAGTGCTTGTAGTCGCAACACAGTCCTCTCATTTCATAATCGTAACATATCTTGTACTTCCCTTTCTGTTTGGCATTCTCGCAAAGAAGTCCAATGGTGGGATCGCACACCATGTTCTGTCCAAGTTCAGATGCGCTGAGGTCTGGGTAGTCCACTGCTCTGCACTCCACCTTTTCAGGGTGCTCGCAGATGGTGCCCCCTGATGCCTGGATGCTCTTAATGTCCTCGTGATCGCCATCCCCAGGGTCGGAGCTTGGAGTGTGAAAACTGAACCAAGAGGTCCACTGGCATTTGGGTTGGCAAACGGGAGTGGTGCTTCCTGCCGTAGTGGTAACAAGGGGAGCCAGAGTGGTTGTGGTCAGCAGGACTGGAGGGGTTTGTGCAGTGGTCCCGGTGGTTGGTATTGTTGAGGAAGGTTTGGAAACAGGAGTGGACTGGAGTGTTGTGGCTGTCACAGTGGGGACCACTCCAGTGGAAATGGCAGCTGTGCTGACTGAGCCTGGTGTTGTGAGAGGGAGGGTGGAAATCGGAATTGACTGGGTGGTGGTGGTTGGCTTTCCGGTTGTAGCTCCTGGAGTTGTTGAAACAAGGGTGGTGCTTTCGGTGGTGGTGAATACAACGGGAGGTGGTGTAGAGCCGGTGGAGGATGCTGGAGCCGTGCTCTTGCCTGTCGTGCTGCCTGGTGTTTCTGTGGTTGTTGGCTTTCCTGTGGCTACTCCTGGTGTTGTGGAAACAAGGGTGGTGCTTTCAGTGGTGGTGTGGACAACGGGAGGTGGCGTAGAGCCCGTGGAGGATGCTGGAGATGTGCTCTTGCCCACCGTGCTACCGGGGGCTTCTTTGGTGGTGGCACTTGTTGTGACCAGTGGCGTTGGTGTGGTTTCACAGTGCTTGTAGTCGCAACACAGTCCTCTCATTTCATAATCGTAACATATCTTGTACTTCCCTTTCTGTTTGGCATTCTCGCAAAGGAGTCCAATGGTGGGATCGCACACCATGTTCTGTCCAAGTTCAGATGCGCTGAGGTCTGGGTAGTCCACTGCTCTGCACTCCACCTTTTCAGGGTGCTCGCAGATGGTGCCCCCTGATGCCTGGATGCTCTTAATGTCCTCGTGATCGCCATCCCCAGGGTCAGAGCTTGGAGTGTGAAAACTGAACCAAGAGGTCCACTGGCATTTGGGTTGGCAAACGGGAGTGGTGCTTCCTGCCGTAGTGGTAACAAGGGGAGCCAGAGTGGTTGTGGTCAGCAGGACTGGAGGGGTTTGTGCAGTGGTCCCGGTGGTTGGTATTGTTGAGGAAGGTTTGGAAACAGGAGTGGACTGGAGTGTTGTGGCTGTCACAGTGGGGACCACTCCAGTGGAAATGGCACCTGTGCTGACTGAGCCTGGTGTTGTGAGAGGCAGGGTGGAAATCGGCATTGACTGGGTGGTGGTGGTTGGCTTTCCGGTTGTAACTCCTGGAGTTGTTGAAACAAGGGTGGTGCTTTCTGTGGTGGTGAATACAACGGGAGGTGGTGTAGAGCCGGTGGAGGATGCTGGAACCGTGCTCTTGCTTGCCGTGCTGCCTGGTGTTTCTGTGGTTGTTGGCTT
The DNA here is from genome assembly GCF_965207765.1 of Zootoca vivipara. NCBI lineage: Eukaryota > Metazoa > Chordata > Lepidosauria > Squamata > Lacertidae > Zootoca > Zootoca vivipara. The sequence continues at coordinate 60,328,550 of NC_142582.1, read as the reverse complement.
TCCTGTGGCTACTCCTGGTGTTGTGGAAACAAGGGTGGTGCTTTCAGTGGTGGTGTGGACAACGGGAGGTGGCGTAGAGCCCGTGGAGGATGCTGGAGCTGTGCTCTTGCCCACCGTACTACCTGGGGTTTCTTTGGTGGTGCCACTTGTTGTGACCAGTGGCGTTGGCGTGGTTTCACAGTGCTTGTAGTCGCAACACAGTCCTCTCATCTCATAGTCGTAACATATCTTGTACTTCCCTTTCTGTTTGGCATTCTCGCAAAGGAGTCCAATGGTAGGATCGCACACCATGTTCTGTCCAAGTTCAGATGCGCTGAGGTCTGGGTAGTCCACTGCTCTGCACTCCACCTTTTCAGGGTGCTCGCAGATGGTGCCCCCCAATGCCTGGATGCTCTTAATGTCCTCGTGATCGCCATCCCCAGGGTCGGAGCTTGGAGTGTGAAAACTGAACCAAGAGGTCCACTGGCATTTGGGTTGGCAAACGGGAGTGGTGCTTCCTGCCGTAGTGGTAACAAGGGGAGCCAGAGTGGTTGTGGTCAGCAGGACTGGAGGGGTTTGTGCAGTGGTCCCGGTGGTTGGTATTGTTGAGGAAGGTTTGGAAACAGGAGTGGACTGGAGTGTTGTGGCTGTCACAGTGGGGACCACTCCAGTGGAAATGGCACCTGTGCTGACTGAGCCTGGTGTTGTGAGAGGCAGGGTGGAAATCGGCATTGACTGGGTGGTGGTGGTTGGCTTTCCGGTTGTAACTCCTGGAGTTGTTGAAACAAGGGTGGTGCTTTCGGTGGTGGTGAATACAACGGGAGGTGGTGTAGAGCCGGTGGAGGATGCTGGAGCCGTGCTCTTGCCTGTCGTGCTGCCTGGTGTTTCTGTGGTTGTTGGCTTTCCTGGGGCTACTCCTGGTGTTGTGGAAACAAGGGTGGTGCTTTCAGTGGTGGTGTGGACAACGGGAGGTGGCGTAGAGCCCGTGGAGGATGCTGGAGATGTGCTCTTGCCCACCGTGCTACCGGGGGCTTCTTTGGTGGTGGCACTTGTTGTGACCAGTGGTGTTGGTGTGGTTTCACAGTGCTTGTAGTCGCAACACAGTCCTCTCATTTCATAATCGTAACATATCTTGTACTTCCCTTTCTGTTTGGCATTCTCGCAAAGGAGTCCAATGGTGGGATCGCACACCATGTTCTGTCCAAGTTCAGATGCGCTGAGGTCTGGGTAGTCCACTGCTCTGCACTCCACCTTTTCAGGGTGCTCGCAGATGGTGCCCCCTGATGCCTGGATGCTCTTAATGTCCTCGTGATCGCCATCTCCAGGGTCGGAGCTTGGAGTGTGAAAACTGAACCAAGAGGTCCACTGGCATTTGGGTTGGCAAACGGGAGTGGTGCTTCCTGCCGTAGTGGTAACAAGGGGAGCCAGAGTGGTTGTGGTCAGCAGGACTGGAGGGGTTTGTGCAGTGGTCCCGGTGGTTGGTATTGTTGAGGAAGGTTTGGAAACAGGAGTGGACTGGAGTGTTGTGGCTGTCACAGTGGGGACCACTCCAGTGGAAATGGCAGCTGTGCTGAGTGAACCTGGTGTTGTGAGAGGGAGGGTGGAAATTGGCATTGACTGGGTGGTGGTGGTTGGCTTTCCGGTTGTAACTCCTGGAGTTGTTGAAACAAGGGTGGTGCTTTCGGTGGTGGTGAATACAACGGGAGGTGGCGTAGAGCCGGTGGAGGATGCTGGAGCCGTGCTCTTGCCTGCCGTGCTGCCTGGTGTTTCTGTGGTTGTTGGCTTTCCTGTGGCTACTCCTGGTGTTGTGGAAACAAGGGTGGTGCTTTCAGTGGTGGTGTGGACAACGGGAGGTGGCGTAGAGCCCGTGGAGGATGCTGGAGCTGTGCTCTTGCCCACCGTACTACCTGGGGCTTCTTTAGTGGTGGCACTTGTTGTGACCAGTGGCGTTGGCGTGGTTTCACAGTGCTTGTAGTCGCAACACAGTCCTCTCATCTCATAGTCGTAACATATCTTGTACTTCCCTTTCTGTTTGGCATTCTCGCAAAGGAGTCCAATGGTAGGATCGCACACCATGTTCTGTCCAAGTTCAGATGCGCTGAGGTCTGGGTAGTCCACTGCTCTGCACTCCACCTTTTCAGGGTGCTCGCAGATGGTGCCCCCCAATGCCTGGATGCTCTTAATGTCCTCGTGATCGCCATCCCCAGGGTCGGAGCTTGGAGTATGAAAACTGAACCAAGAGGTCCACTGGCATTTGGGTTGGCAAACGGGAGTGGTGCTTCCTGCCGTAGTGGTAACAAGGGGAGCCAGAGTGGTTGTGGTCAGCAGGACTGGAGGGGTTTGCGCAGTGGTCCCGGTGGTTGGTATTGTTGAGGAAGGTTTGGAAACAGGAGTGGACTGGAGTGTTGTGGCTGTCACAGTGGGGACCACTCCAGTGGAAATGGCACCTGTGCTGACTGAGCCTGGTGTTGTGAGAGGCAGGGTGGAAATCGGCATTGACTGGGTGGTGGTGGTTGGCTTTCCGGTTGTAACTCCTGGAGTTGTTGAAACAAGGGTGGTGCTTTCTGTGGTGGTGAATACAACGGGAGGTGGTGTAGAGCCGGTGGAGGATGCTGGAACCGTGCTCTTGCTTGCCGTGCTGCCTGGTGTTTCTGTGGTTGTTGGCTTTCCTGTGGCTACTCCTGGTGTTGTGGAAACAAGGGTGGTGCTTTCAGTGGTGGTGTGGACAACGGGAGGTGGCGTAGAGCCCGTGGAGGATGCTGGAGCTGTGCTCTTGCCCACCGTACTACCTGGGGCTTCTTTGGTGGTGGCACTTGTTGTGACCAGTGGCGTTGGCGTGGTTTCACAGTGCTTGTAGTCGCAACACAGTCCTCTCATCTCATAGTCGTAACATATCTTGTACTTCCCTTTCTGTTTGGCATTCTCGCAAAGGAGTCCAATGGTAGGATCGCACACCATGTTCTGTCCAAGTTCAGATGCGCTGAGATCTGGGTAGTCCACTGCTCTGCACTCCACCTTTTCAGGGTGCTCGCAGATGGTGCCCCCCAATGCCTGGATGCTCTTAATGTCCTCGTGATCGCCATCCCCAGGGTCGGAGCTTGGAGTGTGAAAACTGAACCAAGAGGTCCACTGGCATTTGGGTTGGCAAACGGGAGTGGTGCTTCCTGCCGTAGTGGTAACAAGGGGAGCCAGAGTGGTTGTGGTCAGCAGGACTGGAGGGGTTTGCGCAGTGGTCCCGGTGGTTGGTATTGTTGAGGAAGGTTTGGAAACAGGAGTGGACTGGAGTGTTGTGGCTGTCACAGTGGGGACCACTCCAGTGGAAATGGCACCTGTGCTGACTGAGCCTGGTGTTGTGAGAGGCAGGGTGGAAATCGGCATTGACTGGGTGGTGGTGGTTGGCTTTCCGGTTGTAACTCCTGGAGTTGTTGAAACAAGGGTGGTGCTTTCGGTGGTGGTGAATACAACGGGAGGTGGTGTAGAGCCGGTGGAGGATGCTGGAGCCGTGCTCTTGCCTGCCGTGCTGCCTGGTGTTTCTGTGGTTGTTGGCTTTCCTGTGGCTACTCCTGGTGTTGTGGAAACAAGGGTGGTGCTTTCAGTGGTGGTGTGGACAACGGGAGGTGGCGTAGAGCCCGTGGAGGATGCTGGAGCTGTGCTCTTGCCCACCGTACTACCTGGGGCTTCTTTGGTGGTGGCACTTGTTGTGACCAGTGGCGTTGGCGTGGTTTCACAGTGCTTGTAGTCGCAACACAGTCCTCTCATCTCATAGTCGTAACATATCTTGTACTTCCCTTTCTGTTTGGCATTCTCGCAAAGGAGTCCAATGGTAGGATCGCACACCATGTTCTGTCCAAGTTCAGATGCGCTGAGGTCTGGGTAGTCCACTGCTCTGCACTCCACCTTTTCAGGGTGCTCGCAGATGGTGCCCCCCAATGCCTGGATGCTCTTAATGTCCTCGTGATCGCCATCCCCAGGGTCGGAGCTTGGAGTATGAAAACTGAACCAAGAGGTCCACTGGCATTTGGGTTGGCAAACGGGAGTGGTGCTTCCTGCCGTAGTGGTAACAAGGGGAGCCAGAGTGGTTGTGGTCAGCAGGACTGGAGGGGTTTGTGCAGTGGTCCCGGTGGTTGGTATTGTTGAGGAAGGTTTGGAAACAGGAGTGGACTGGAGTGTTGTGGCTGTCACAGTGGGGACCACTCCAGTGGAAATGGCAGCTGTGCTGACTGAGCCTGGTGTTGTGAGAGGCAGGGTGGAAATTGGCATTGACTGGGTGGTGGTGGTTGGCTTTCCGGTTGTAACTCCTGGAGTTGTTGAAACAAGGGTGGTGCTTTCTGTGGTGGTGAATACAACGGGAGGTGGTGTAGAGCCGGTGGAGGATGCTGGAACCGTGCTCTTGCTTGCCGTGCTGCCTGGTGTTTCTGTGGTTGTTGGCTTTCCTGTGGCTACTCCTGGTGTTGTGGAAACAAGGGTGGTGCTTTCAGTGGTGGTGTGGACAACGGGAGGTGGCGTAGAGCCCGTGGAGGATGCTGGAGCTGTGCTCTTGCCCACCGTACTACCTGGGGCTTCTTTGGTGGTGGCACTTGTTGTGACCAGTGGCGTTGGCGTGGTTTCACAGTGCTTGTAGTCGCAACACAGTCCTCTCATCTCATAGTCATAACATATCTTGTACTTCCCTTTCTGTTTGGCATTCTCGCAAAGGAGTCCAATGGTAGGATCGCACACCATGTTCTGTCCAAGTTCAGATGCGCTGAGATCTGGGTAGTCCACTGCTCTGCACTCCACCTTTTCAGGGTGCTCGCAGATGGTGCCCCCCAATGCCTGGATGCTCTTAATGTCCTCGTGATCGCCATCCCCAGGGTCGGAGCTTGGAGTGTGAAAACTGAACCAAGAGGTCCACTGGCATTTGGGTTGGCAAACGGGAGTGGTGCTTCCTGCCGTAGTGGTAACAAGGGGAGCCAGAGTGGTTGTGGTCAGCAGGACTGGAGGGGTTTGCGCAGTGGTCCCGGTGGTTGGTATTGTTGAGGAAGGTTTGGAAACAGGAGTGGACTGGAGTGTTGTGGCTGTCACAGTGGGGACCACTCCAGTGGAAATGGCACCTGTGCTGACTGAGCCTGGTGTTGTGAGAGGCAGGGTGGAAATTGGCATTGACTGGGTGGTGGTGGTTGGCTTTCCGGTTGTAACTCCTGGAGTTGTTGAAACAAGGGTGGTGCTTTCTGTTGTGGTGAATACAACGGGAGGTGGTGTAGAGCCGGTGGAGGATGCTGGAGCCGTGCTCTTGCCTGCCGTGCTGCCTGGTGTTTCTGTGGTTGTTGGCTTTCCTGTGATTACTCCTGGAGTTGTGGACACAAGGGTGGTGCTTTCGGTGGTCGTGTGGACAATAGGAGGTGGCGTAGAGCCCGTGGAGGATGCTGGAGCCGTGCTCCTTCCTGTCGTGCTGCCTGGTATTTCTGTGGTTGTTGGCTTTCCTGTGGCTACTCCTGGTGTTGTGGACACAAGGGTGGTGCTTTCAGTGGTGGTGTGGACAACGGGAGGTGTCGTAGAGGCCGTGGAGGATGCTGGAGCCGTGCTCTTGCCTGTCGTGCTGCCTGGTGTTTCTGTGGTTGTTGGCTTTCCTGTGGCTACTCCTGGTGTTGTGGACACAAGGGTGGTGCTTTCAGTGGTGGTGTGGACAACGGGAGGTGGCGTAGAGGCCGTGGAGGATGCTGGAGCTGTGCTCTTGCCCACCGTGCTACCTGGGGCTTCTGTGGCGGTGGCACTTGTTGTGACCAGTGGCGTTGGCGTGGTTTCACAGTGCTTGTAGTCGCAACACAGTCCTCTCATCTCATAGTCATAACATATCTTGTACTTCCCTTTCTGTTTGGCATTCTCGCAAAGGAGTCCAATGGTAGGATCGCACACCATGTTCTGTCCAAGTTCAGATGCGCTGAGGTCTGGGTAGTCCACTGCTCTGCACTCCACCTTTTCAGGGTGCTCGCAGATGGTACCCCCCGATGCCTGGATGCTCTTAATGTCCTCGTGATCGCCATCCCCAGGGTCAGAGCTTGGAGTGTGAAAACTGAACCAAGAGGTCCACTGGCATTTGGGTTGGCAAACGGGAGTGGTGCTTCCTGGCGTAGTGGTAACAAGGGGAGTCAGGGTAGTAGTTATGCCCCCTGTCACTTTAGATGTAGTTATGGATTCTGTTGTTATTATTTCTGGTGTTGCTGGAGTTGTTTCTGGCTTTCTTGAAGTAATTGGTGTAGATGTTGATGCACCACATGGTGTGTATAGGCAGCATAGGAACCTGATTTCAAAATTCAAGCAGATTGGTGGTGTCTGATCCTTATTGTTGCATATCAAACCATCAGACTTGGAGCACTGTACATTTTGTCCGAGTGTTTCTATTTTTTCATTAGGAAAGCGCTGAGCTCTGCATTCCACTTCATCTGGCATTTTACATACTTTATTTCCTCTTTCTCTTATTTTCTCTGGTGTTTCATAATCCCCATTGTCTCGTCCAAATTTAGGGTAGCTGACATCATACCATACAGTCCATTCACATGTTCTATGGACACATACTGTTGTTTGCGCTGTAGTGGTTTCTGTAAGAAACAAAATTGGTTATTTTAATCCGGTTTAGTTGGTTCATAAATCTCCCTATCTGTTATCTGTCATCTGCCTCCTCTCTGCTTCTCCCATGTAACCCCTCTCACATGTTGTTTCTATAGATGAGGCAGGGATTGGGGGGCAGGGGGAACCAGAAGAGCACATTGGTGGAAACAGATCATTCCATCTGGGGAGCTGCCATGCTTGAGCCGATGGAACCGTGTGTATATGAATATGGTGTATTTGGGGATATTTTCCTATGTTATAGAAGATTTGTAACGTTTTTCATTATCACTTGATTTTCTTACATACTTTATAAATGCTTGCTTTTGATCATGTCACATTTACATCTAGTTTGGTTGAGATAATTGGTAAAATTTATGTTATGGTGTTAGCTCAAATACCTAAGTAGCACTAAGGAGATTGCTCCATTAGTACAAGCCCTGTTGCAGTAGTGGGACTCATTTGTGCTGGCTCTGTTAACAGAAGAATGTCCCTTTGTGTGGTGTTGTATGGCACCTCTGATTTTAACAGCTCATCCAAGATGTGGTGCTATTTGTGCTACTACTGCAGTGGTAGGAACTGCTTCTCTGCTCTTTGGTGTGGTGCAGTGCATGTCTACTCAGAAGTATTATTCATTGTGTTCAATGGAACTTACTCTCAGAGAAGTTTGGAAAGAGTTGAAGCAAAAGATTTGGATTGAAATACCTGCTTCACTTGGTGCTGTAGTTGAAACTGTAGGTGGTATTGTGGTAGTCCCACCACATCTGAATAGTTCTCTGTGGATTGTTCCATTAACATCACAGGTTGCAGTCATGCACCAGCCCAAGCCATCTGTGGTGTTGTAGATGACATCCTTGTAGATATATGTCTTTCCTTCATAATAGCAGTAGCATGCTGAAAATTGACAGAGTAAGAATGGTTAGGTAACATCATATGAAATATGATATAAGGTGCCATTCATAACTCACTACATACAGCTTACCTTTGGCATCGTAGTTACACTCTATGCCTTTACTGGTGCATGTACTGTAAGAAATGATAGGAAAACGTGAGACCCAGGAATCATAAAACTGCATTCTGGTGTTTATTTTATACTTAGTTTGATCTGGAAGTTAATTTCAAAGTTTCCCCCCTGCCCCCTCAAGCATTCATTTAATATTTACTTTTTAAAAGATACAGTATATTATCCAATACAGTGGTACCTCTATTTGTGTTCACTTCTTCTTGTGTATCCTTTGGGATACGCATGCGGCGAACCCGGAAGTGTTTTTCCGGGTTTTGCCACACATGCATGCGCAGAAGTGCTTTTTTGTGCCACGCGCGTGCGCAGAAGCAGCACCTCCGGTTGCGGAAACCTCAGGATCGGCCGGAGCTCTGGAACAGATCCCATCTGCAACCGGAGGCACCATCGTATTTCATAGCTGAAAAACAGCTACTTGTAGCACCCTGCTCTTACATTAAGGTCTGCTTGCATTGATCCTATCTCCCATGTTGTGCATAGCTGAAGGCAATTTATTTGAATCATTCCTTTTTCAATGTACCTCCAACCATTTTCGTCCTCCATATACATTCGGCAACATTTACTATCTGGATTGCCAGAAATGGAAAGGAAGCCCCTTCCTACCTCAGGAAAAATCACGCTGCCTTCCTTATTTCAATGCTATCCTCTGTTGGCTTTTGGCAGGTAGAAGGGCAAGTGCTGCATATGTGCCATTACATCAATGGGCACCAGTCATAGGGTAGCAGAGCTAGGAGAACAGGGCAGAGGAACACCTCTACCCATTCCACACATACCCCAAGCCTGGCCTAGAAAGGGTTTGAATTGCTCTGCCCACCCACTTCCTTTTTTTTAATAATAAATGTAAGACTTTATTGTTTAAAATAATACAAAGTAGAACATATGCATGATATAAATACAACGATCATTTTCTCCTCATCGTATCTCATACAAAAAAGATAAATACAAAAAACCTAAATGCATAATTCAAAAAAAATTCTTCTTCGCAATGTGAACCGTATACCATCTTTATGTTACATCCTATTTATTCCCTCTTAGACACTTCCCGTCCTTCCAATGTTACAGTTTCAAATTCTTTGTTTTCTACGGGTCTTCATTATAGTTTTCTTCCTTTCTTCTCTATTTTTCCTTAATCTCATTTTTATATTACAAACGTTATTCTATATCTGCCAATATGGAATTATTAGGATAATACACTTTTAGATATTTTTTGTAGACCTTCCGCTGTTTGGATATTTTTTGTGTTGATGATTCTCTTACTGAGTCAGTAAGTTTAGCCAGTTGTACGTATTCTAGCATGAGTGTATGCCACTCCAATACAGTGGGTAAGATTTCACTCTTCCACTTTCTTTCCACTAGTACCCTGGCCGCAGTCATTGCATACAGCAGTAAGAATTTTGTTTCTTTTGGAGTTTCTGGTGGTAGTATGTTTAATAAGAATATTTCCGGCCTTTTTTTTATTGGTTGTTTAAATAGTTTTTTGATTTCTTCATATATATTATTCCAATATCTTTTAATTTCCTGGCAGGTCCACCACATGTGGTAATATGTTCCAATTTCTTTTTTACAACGCCAGCATTGGGGACTTGGTCCTCCATACATTTTTGCAAGTTTTTTGGGAGTAAAGTGCCACCTATAGAATACTTTCATATTGTTCTCCTGCAGACTATAGCATGCTGTGAATTTCATATTATATTAATATGAAATATGAAATCTGCCCACCCACTTCCAATCATGGACCATTTGACAGCTTGTTTCTTATTCTTCATAGTTATTTTTGGCAGTGTCTGGGACTAAGTAGGTGCTACATTTAAGGTTTATTCCTCTTTTGTTGTTTTTTTTTCTACTGTAACACCAACCTCTTCTCCTACACATTCTATATGGGCATCCTATATGGAAAATATCGTCACTGTCAGTGCCTACTCTGGATTGAACCTTCTGCATGTGACTTTTCACATTCATCACTATCTGTTTGGTCCACAGAACAGAAAAAGAAACCCATAATACAAAGAGAAACTTGCTAAATATAAGGCACACATGATGACTACTTTTTGTCTGTGATTTCATCTACCACTTTCACACTGAATTGTAGGAATATTCTAATAATTTTCTTGTTCTGGTTTTTAGGATTTATTGTATATGTAAAATCCCATTAAAAATATTACTTCAACCAATTAGATTCTCAGCATATTTCATTCTAATGGTATATTGTGAGTATATGATAAAAGATGCAATCAGAGCAACAAGATTCATTCTAGATTCAACAAGAATAACATCTCAAGGGGTATACAGAGAGTACAGTGATATCTCCGGTTGTGAACGGGATCCGTTCCAGAGGTCCGGCCGGATCCCGAGGTTTTCACAACCCAAAGAGAAGTTGTAGACAACTTCTGCGCATGTGTGCGCAGCGAAACACTTCCAGGTTTGCTGCTTTCACAAACTGAAGTTTACGTTACCAAGGGTAACGTAACTGGAGGTGCTACTGTAATTGGAAACTAAACTCTACTATGATCATTTCTCTTAGTGTTGTCAGGCTATACATACTTACCATGATTGACATGTCTTTCTCGAGTCAAATGTTTTTCCTAGTGGATGGTAGTTACCCTGATCATCATAACAGCCACACACATCAACACAAGTCATCTCATCCTCATTGAAATAAGGCCTGTCTGCTGGACAGTGTGGGTAGCAGCCTGAGACAAAGGAAGGTATGAGGGAGATAAGAGCAATATATAAAATCTGTCAAACAGCAATTCCATTTTATTTTATTTTATTTTGGGGGGGATTTTAATTAAAATTTGTCATCTAATCCAGTGCTGGGATCTTTCCACCAATAGCTTTTCCACATGCTTCCAACTTTCCATGAAAGGAAAAAGGGTGTGGTCATTTGCAGGTGTGTGGAATGAGCCCTTGATCACATCTAGGTTGGCTCATAGAATTTAAGCCTGACTGCAAGCCGTTTGAAGCCCAAAAAGATGAGAACACAAAGTGACCTATTTTCTATTGATTTAGACAGCCAACAACACTCCCCCAAACTTGAAACCTATTCAATGTTGTGCATAGCTGGCTTAATGAGCACTATAAGGCACCAGAAGTCTTCTTACCTTCCAAGCCAGGCAACTGATAATGGCATCTCCCACTCGGGTTTCTGCATGTCTTCATGCATGGGGCTCCACAAGGCTTGTAGTGCCATTCACATTCTCGTTCAGCATTGTAATAGTCACAGAACATTGCTAAGGGGAACCAAAAGAAAAAGGTTGAGTACCAGACATTCCAACATGGATCTGTATTGCTGTCAATGCCATTAAAATAATGGTGGGCACCGTGACAAAGTATGCTCATGAGGCCAATACCTAAATTGATAAGGAGGTGGTAAGCAAAGGCATAAAGAGAGCACTGAAAATGAATGTAATTATTTCTATATACTGCAACATAGTTATATCAGTCATCCTACATTAGGCAGTTGCTGATTCATTGAAGGTATTCACAGTACTGTACCACACACACACACACACACACACACACACACACCCAGACATTTTCTTCAGTGTGCTGTTTATTGTCATATATACCTAATGGAAAAATTATCTCATTTCCCCTTCACCCTTCTCCCACTTCCAGTATACATTCAAGTGAGGGCCAGTACTCACGACAGAATGATGGTGTTCTCCATGATATGCACACTCCAAATTCACTACATGCTTGAGCGTACGCAGCTACAGCTGTACAGAAGCATTCACAATCTCCCCCCGTGTCACAAGCGCAGGAATCAGTTACACAAGCTTCATAATATCTTGTCGGGTCAACCTGTTAAAACATTGAAGCATCAGCTATGGGTCCTGCTGACATTTCCTAAGCTTGTTCCATGGGCGACACTGTGTTTGAGAAGTTGTTGGTAATATCCCCGCCCCTGCCCCCTGGGTTTGCAATTGCTTTCATAGACTGTTGGCTAGTGTGCAAAAGATCCAAAGGGCCAAACTAAATGTGAGGTCTAAATGCATCTTTGCATTTAATGTATAAACAGTAATCATCAGCCTCTCCGCCATACCAGCTGATTCTATTTACATTAAATATTTGCATACAGTGCAACAAAAACCAAAACAAAAGGACAGTAAGAAATTCAAAGTCAGCGAGAAGTTCACATCTAAAATGTCTCTCCATGAAAAGTGTCCTTTCAGGGAGTGCTACTGCTAGTTGCATTTTTAAAAATACCTCCAAAACCTTCAGGTGAAATTGGAAGGCACTTTTAACGCCCTTTCACACTTTGCCCTAAGTGGTGAAGATAGAGGCCCTGATCCAGAGTGTTCATACAGAAGGCTGTACATCAACTGGTGTGCTCACACAACCTACTGAAGAATATGTGCACTGCTCATTCAGGCAGCGTGGATCACGTCTTGGAGAGAGGAGGGGAGGGGAAGGGGTATCCGGACTGACACCCATACCCACTCTTTCCCTCCAGAAGACTGCAGAAACCTGGAACTGCCCTCCCATTATCTTTTTGCACTGGCAGAAATACAGGCCTCTAAGCAAAATTCCATTTATGCACATGCAACTTGCCTGCTGTATTAGGGTGTTAAAATTTCATAGCTGAATATTCACATCGAGAATTGATTAGCAACAGAAGGCAATAAAATGGGTCATAATAGTCAATTAGGGACTTTTTAAAAAAAATTGGAAGAAATGATATCAGCATGAGCTAATTTTCTAAATGGTCTGTCTTGACTTAGCCTGAACTCTTCTTATTAGTATTTTTCCAAATGGCTCCTTCACAATCCAAAGCATTAGAAACAGGATCTAGTGATAAAAATTTACATTGAACACACTCCAAAATCTAGAATATGACAGTAGTGGGTCGCATAGCAGAGGGTTGTGAAAGTCACTACTTAAGGGTGCTACTAGACAGTCTTCAGAGTTGGTGACATCCTGTAGGGTGTTACGTGCCTTCTGTAATGAACTGTTGAAATCCATGAAACCACCACATGTATAATTACAGACTTGTAATTGCTCAGAAATGGTGGTGAACACCTGAAAAATTCTAGACTTCAATAAAGTTCTGACCCAAGGTATACCTGAGAGTGGCAGGCAGCAAAGGCCTTGCTGTTGATGATGCTGCATTGCTTCTGTGCCCAGGACTTTCTGTAAGGGTTCTTGAAGCAGGGATCCTTTGTGCATTTGGCTTCAGGACATGTGGGAGACACCTTCCAACTGTTACCAAACTCCAGCACATCACCTACTACAGACTGACTCCGGGTAGTGAAGTCATTCATTCCATTGCCATCATAGTTCCCACATAAACCACAGACCTGACCCTGCACAAAGAAGCAATGAAAACACTTGAGTTACAGATAAATTGCATGAACCTCTTAGACCAACTTAATTTTTGATTTTCTCTCATTTGGTCAATTAACACGCTGCCATCTCTTATTACAGGAAACTATCATTATTTGTTGCATTTAGAAAACACAAGCCATGTGTGCCTGGAGGTAAGAGATTTGTTTTTTCTTTCCTTTCTATGAAGATTATTTTGTATTTGTTCAAAAATACAAAAAAAGAATCTTATATTGTATTCGATTTCTCAGTTATTGTTAATCTACAAGTTATTGTCTATTCATAACTTCTCCGTCTTACTGCCATATGCTGATTAAAAGGACAACAGACATATATTGAAAATATACTGCATTGGTATAAAATTCATTGAAATGTTCAAACATTGATCATATTTTGAAATGATAACAGAACTATTATATTTGGTCTCCCTATCAAAACTTTGTGTTTTCTGGGTCAATTGAAAAATAGATGCTTGCAAGGTGAGATTGCAGACAGATACTCATCTAAATCAGAATCATATTCCTGTTGACTAATGATATTTTTTTTACAATATGGATGACAAGCAGAGGCTGCTTGCAACTTCTTCCATGCGGCAGCAGCTCCCTGTGGAATAGCCCTGTTTGTTTGATAGGTCCCATGTCATCTTCAAACAACCCCGGTGGAGGCAGTTGCGTGAAAGCCAGTCATGCAGGGGAACCAATATATACTGAAGAGACAAGGCATTTGAAGTAGTTTCCCTTATGGACCATCCTCTTTGCAGAGGCTATTTCAGATGACCTCCCCATGGTCTCTGTCATGAAAACAAGCTCTTAGGGTGTGGCTCTAAGCACACTTACATTGAAATAATTGTCATGGAAATGCATGGGATTTGCATCTAAATTATGCACATTTAAACTTAAGATGTAAAAGGCACTAGTCTTGTAAAAAGTGCATCACCTTGAAATCATCACGTAATTTGATAAATATGCTGGTTTTCTTATCCCATAAAAGGATCAGCCCATTGTTGGCTTCAATAACCAAATACATGCCCATGTAGCGAATCTTGTAAGGTACTTGGCCTCCATCACCCCTTTGTATTAATTCATGGTGCTCCTCACTGAGAATCAGGTCATAGTTCTGGGGGAACAAAATAAATAATGGGGAAAAGTCATTATAATGTTCAAAAACTAAAACTGGTGTTCATCATCCATCAACCCTACGTATAATGTGTTGCAGAAAATTCAGGCAGGCAGACTGCTGGGCAGCTAGGTGGGTGGTAAACCAGAACTCCTAATCTTTCCTGGTTGCCCAGTGCCAGGAACACACACTCTAGATGCGATCCACCTCCAACTGCTCAGAAAGCCAAGAGAAAGAGAATTTCTGCAGACCAGAGCAACTTCCCCTCCCCGACCCTCAAGTCTGCCCTAATGCTGCACCAAATATTGGTGTGTCTCTGTGTGTGTGCGTGTGTGCGCACGCAAGCACACACACACACACAGCTGGGTGAGATCAACTCCACCCTGCTCACCCACCTAGGTCTCAGTGATGCAGAGCAGATTGGCCTCCTCATCCATAATCAGACCAGGGATGAGGAAGGTCTTGTTCAGAGCTGACCTGGCATTCAGCAATAGTACCTGCAGAACCAAGGGCTGGCTGATATGACAACCACAATTACCCAGGTTGGAGAAGGGGCTGGCACATGGCACAGTCACTAACTGCCTGTGACATGTGCCCCTTACCCGGCCTGCCCCACATTATACCTCCTCCCTATCCTGAACCACTCTGATTGGGGCATTCCCCTCTCAGACTCTTCTCAGACGTATCTCCCCTCACTCAGTAAAAACAAACATACAAACAACAACAAACCACACAAATTAGAAACATTTAAAACAATTGTAGCAGTGGCCTTGTCTCTGCTGCTCTCAATTGCTGGTGCTGGCTTGCCTGAAGGTGAGAGGCTCAGTAGGTGCAAGACTAGTAGGAGGGAGGGGGTGGCTGTAGGTGGTGAGAGGATAGAAGTCTCTCCTCTTGCCCTCACTCTCTCTTTCCAGTTCACCCCCCCCCCCGCGCGCGCGCCTCACTTAGTTGCTTGTTTGAAACGTAGTATACAGATCAAATCATCTCATGCTAAACCTTGATGCTGTTCCCTAATAGTACTGGTAACACTTTTTGTTGTTGTTGTTTAGTCGTTTAGTCGTGTCCGACTCTTCGTGACCCCATGGACCAGAGCACGCCAGGCACTCCTGTCTTGCACTGCCTCCCGCAGTTTGGTCAAACTCATGTTGGTAGCTTCGAGAACACTGTCCAACCATCTTGTCCTCTGTCGTCCCCTTCTCCTAGTGCCCTCAATCTTTCCCAACATCAGGGTCTTTTCCAAGGATTCTTCTCTTCTCATGAGGTGGCCAAAGTATTGGAGCCTCAGCTTCACGATCTGTCCTTCCAGGGAGCACTCAGGGCTGATTTCCTTAAGAATGGATAGGTTTGATCTTCTTGCAGTCCATGGGACTCTCAAGAGTCTCCTCCAGCACCATAATTCAAAAGCATCAATTCTTCGGCGATCAGCCTTCTTTATGGTCCAACTCTCACTTCCATACATCACTACTGGGAAAACCATAGCTTTAACTATACGGACCTTTGTCGGCAAGGTGATGTCTCTGCTTTTTAAGATGCTGTCTAGGTTTGTCATTGCTTTTCTCCCAAGAAGCAGGCGTCTTTTAATTTCGTGACTGCTGTCACCATCTGCAGTGATCAAGGAGCCCAAGAAAGTAAAATCTCTCACTGCCTCCATTTCTTCCCCTTCTATTTGCCAGGAGGTGATGGGACCAGTGGCCATGATCTTGGTTTTTTTGATGTTGAGCTTCAGACCATATTTTGCGCTCTCCTCTTTCACCCTCATTAAAAGGTTCTTTAATTCCTCCTCGCTTTCTGCCATCAAGGTTGTGTCATCTGCATATCTGAGGTTGTTGATATTTCTTCCGGCAATCTTAATTCCGGCTTGGGATTCATCTAGTCCAGCCTTTCGCATGATGAATTCTGCATATAAGTTAAATAAGCAGGGAGACAATATACAACCTTGTCGTACTCCTTTCCCAATTTTGAACCAATCAGTTGTTCCATATCCAGTTCTAACTGTAGCTTCTTGTCCCACATAGAGATTTCTCAGGAGACAGATGAGGTGATCAGGCACTCCCATTTCTTTAAGAACTTGCCATAGTTTGCTGTGGTCGACACAGTCAAAGGCTTTTGCATAGTCAATGAAGCAAAAGTAGACGTTTTTCTGGAACTCTCTAGCTTTCTCCATAATCCAGCGCATGTTTGCTATTTGGTCTCTGGTTCCTCTGCCCTTTCGAAATCCAGCTTGCACTTCTGGGAGTTCTCGGTCCACATACTGCCTAAGCCTGCCTTGTAGAATTTTAAGCATAACCTTGCTAGCGTGTGAAATGAGCGCAATTGTGCGGTAGTTGCAGCATTCTTTGGCACTGCCCTTCTTTGGAATTGGGATGTAGACTGATCTTCTCCAATCCTCTGGCCATTGCTGAGTTTTCCAAACTTGCTGGCATATTGGGTGTAGCACCTTAACAGCATCATCTTTTAAAATTTTAAACAGTTCAGCTGGAATATCATCACTTCCACTGGCCTTGTTATTAGCAATGCTTTCTAAGGCCCATTTGACTTCACTCTCCAAGATGTCTGGCTCAAGGTCAGCAACCACACTACCTGAGGTGTACGAGATCTCCATATCTTTCTGGTATAATTCCTCTGTGTATTCTTGCCACCTCTTCTTGATGTCTTCTGCTTCTGTTAGGTCCTTACCACTTTTGTCCTTGATTATGGTAATCTTTGTACGAAATGTTCCTTTCATATCTCCAATTTTCTTGAACAGATCTCTGGTTTTCCCCATTCTATTGTTTTCCTCTATTTCTTTGCATTGCTCATTTAAGAAGACCCTCTTGTCTCTCCTTGCTGTTTTTTGGAAATCTGCATTCAGTTTCCTGTATCTTTCCCTATCTCCCTTGCATTTTGCTTGCCTCCTCTCCTCCGCTATTTGTAAGGCCTCGTTGGACAGCCATTTTGCTTTCTTGCATTTCCTTTTCCTTGGGATGGTTTTCATTGCTGCCTCCTGTATAATGTTACGAGCCTCCATCCATAGTTCTTCAGGCACTCTGTCCACCAAATCTAAATCCTTAAACCTGTTCCTCACTTCCACTGTGTATTCATAAGGGATTTGATTCAGATTGTATCTTACTGGCCCAGTGGTTTTTCCTACTTTCTTCAGTTTAAGCTGGAATTTTGCTATAAGAAGCTGATGATCTGAGTTACAGTCAGCTCCAGGTCTTGTTTTTGCTGACTGTATAGAGCTTCTCCATCTTTGGCTGCAGAGAATATAATCAATCTGATTTTGATGCTGTCCATTTGGTGATATCCATGTGTAGAGTCGTCTCTTGTGTTGTTGGAATAGAGTGTTTGTGATGACCAGCTTGTTCTCTTGACAGAACTCTATTAGCCTTTGCCCTGCTTCATTTTGAACTCCAAGGCCAAACTTGCCAGTTGTTCCTTTTATCTCTTGATTCCCTACTTTAGCATTCCAGTCCCCTGTAATGAGAAGAACATCCTTCTTTGGTGTCATTTCTAGAAGGTGTTGTAGGTCTTCATAGAATTGGTCAATTTCACTTTCTTCAGCACCGGTAGTTGGTGCATAAACTTGGATTACTGTGATGTTAAAAGGTCTGCCTTGGATTCGTATCGAGATCATTCTGTCATTTTTGAGATTGCATCCCATTACAGCTTTTGCCACTCTTTTGTTGACTATGAGGGCCACTCCATTTCTGCTACAGGATTCTTGCCCACAGTAGTAGATATGATAGTCATCCGAACTGAATTCGCCCATTCCCTTCCATTTTAGTTCACTGATGCCCAGGATGTCGATATTTATTCTTGTCATCTCATTTTTGACCACATCCAGCTTACCTCTATTCATGGTTCTTACATTCCAGGTTCCTATGCAATATTTTTCTTTACAGCATCGGACTTTCCTTTCGCTTCCAGGCATATCCGCAACTGAGCGTCCTTTCGGCTTTGGCCCAGCCGCTTCATCAGCTCTGAATCTACTTGTACTTGTCCTCCGCTCTTCCTCAGTAGCATGTTGGACGCCTTCCGACCTGAGGGGCTCATCTTCCAGCGTCATAACTTTTATATGCCTGTTGTCTTTGTCCATGGAGTTTTCTTGGCAGGGATACTGGAGTGGCTTGCCAGTTCCTTCTCCAGGTGGATCACGTTTAGTCAAAACTCTCCACTATGACCTGTCCATCTTGGGTGGCCCTGCATGGCATAGCTCATAGCTTCTCTGAGTTATTCAAGCCCCTTCGCCACGACAAGGCATTGATCCATGAAGGGGACTGGTAACACTACTCACCCCAAAGAAGACTTTAATAGATTTTGAGCAAGTGGTTCCAGTAGTACCACAGGGAACATTTTCGGTGATGACTCGGAATGTTCCGGGGGAAGAGCTGTTCTGTCCACAGTGATCCTAAGAAGGGGAGGGTGAAATAAGGGAAGAGATGACTTCATTCTGTATTCAGCTGAATTCTCCATTCATAAGGCCAAGACAAATTGCTCAGTACCTGAACTAGTGTATATTCACATTTCCCACTGAAAATGTAACGCTTGTCGTCAAAGGTGATATAATGCCCATCTCCATAAACAGCACAGGTACCTAGGCATCTGTCCTTGGTACATTCCCACATCCTGTTCTTACATACGCTGAAGGAGAAGAAGGGAGAAAACAGAGCATTTTAAAGTGACTCCTTGGTTTGTGCAGATATACGCTAGCATGTATTCCTTTAACACAGGGTTAAATGACTTATCTCTTAAATTAATCATAGGTAATGTGTAGAGAGGGGAGGGGAGAGCAAGGGAAGCTGTGTTATTTCTTACAACCTGTAAAACATCAGAAAGGTGGGAATTAAAAGAAATGAGCTATGTAAGTTCTTTCATAGGCCACTCAAGAACGTTACAAGTTCACTGTACCATATTGTAGACTAGCCTAAGGGGAACATAAGAAGAGCCTGCTGGATCAGGCCAATGGCCCATCCTGTCCAGCATCTGTTCTCACAATGCCCAACCAGGTGCCCAGACCTCCCTTATAACACTTTCCTGATTTGTTCAGAAATAAGCAAGATGTATGTGTGTGACTGTGTGTATAATGTATCATTATGCTATTGAGGGTATGAAGTTCCTCCCATCCAGCTATATTTGGTTACTTGGCTCATTCACCTCCACATCAGCCTGTCAATGCACAAAGGTTACCATCAGAAACTTTCTTCTAGGTGTGCCCACTGACTTGGAGTGTGACAGGGGCTGACCAGGAAGGGAGCTTGTTCAGTGGTCACAGCCCATCTAAGGAACAGCCAGAGTGGTTTAGCTGGTGCCCATGCTGCTATGTTTCTTTGTCAACAGATGAGGGCCACTTTGTTGTCTATGGCCTTTTAAAGAACTTTAAAGTATGAATTGACTGTTTTTAATTATACTTTATCTGCTGTCTTTCACGATGTTGTTATTCTACAGTGCCTTAAAATGTTCATTGTTGTATATGGATTTTACATAAGTCACCCTGGAAAATTTAATTTGACAAATAGAATACACATTTATTAATTAAAAAATGTCATAGCCACATAATAATAATGTCATATGTGAAGTGACTCTATGTTTATCTGCCAACCTGTTGTTCAACCTGATAATTATTTATATTTTCATGTTAGTTATTTTAGGAATATATAAGATGATGGTAACAAGAGGCATTCTCTTTAAGAAGTCCTTACCAGGTATTACAGTTGACTTTAATCTTCTCTCCTGGCTGATATGTGGCATCATTGTGAATGCATGGACACTCTTCCATAGCGATGCAGCCCCCTTTACCATCTGACACCAGCCCAGCAGGGCACATGCAGCCAGAGACACACTGTGTGCTGTACTGTAAAAGCCAAGAAAGCATTACTTCAGAAGAGAGAATAATGCTGATAACAATTGAATTGGTCCACTAAAACAGGGCTGGATCAAAAGACTGTAGGCTATGGGAATTCAAGTGGGCAAAAGCCTATGCTCTTTAAATTGTGAACTAACACCTAATTCAGCAGCCCCTGTGCATACCCAGGAGCCCCAATTTGCAAGGCAGGAGGTCTCCAGTGTTTACATTAAGGTTTGAATGAGCAGTGGCTGGTCCACTTATCTTTGATGCTGGTGCATGTGAAGACTGTTCCTTCCCTGACACTGAAGAGAATGGAAGATCCTATGTTTATCCCCTGCTTTTTTTGTAAACCGTGTGTGTGTGTGTGTGTGTGTGTGTGTGTGTGTGTGTGTGTGTGTGTTATTTAGTGGTATGTATATTTAATGAAAAAAGTAACAAATTATGCAAAGTTCCAATATATGCATTATAATCCTGCAGCTCAGGGATGGGGAATGTTTTCAGTCCGAGGTTCACCTTTCTTGTGGACAAGCTTCCAGGAGTTTCATGCCAGTGGTAAGTTGAGTCAGAGGTAAAAGTGAGTGGAGCAACAGATGTAACCCTAACCTTATGTACAGTAGGCTACATTCTGATCATGCAAAAGGCAGAGGTTCACACACTTCTTCATCTTCCATCCTTCATCCAGGCAAGCAATAGGCATTTGTCACGGTTCAAAACACATTCCAAACAGACAAAAGCACTTGAGGAAACGAAGTAGGACCAGGGAGGGGAATGGGCTGAAAAGAGACCTGAGGATATGCAGGCTGGGAGGGCCCTGTTCAGCTAACATCCTGAGATCCCTCACCCCCTACTCTAGATGGGAAAGAGGGTGAGGACAGGAGAGTGTCTTGTCCAAGGTCAGCTAATAAGTTCATGGCAAAAGCAAAGGACGCTCTGATTGATAGCACGGTCTCTTAAAATATAATCCGGTCCTACATACTTACACAGTGCATATCAAGAGTCTGACAGCTTTTCTGGCATTCAGCTCCAGTTTGGCCTGCAGTGGCATTTCTGCAGTTAAAGTAGACCATGGGGGCAATGCAGACTAGCAGGGCAAAAGGAGAGAAAATGTGTAAGAGATGGAAGGACAGGCATGGGTACCACAGAACAGGAAGACCTCAGACAAACCTTTTGAACAGAAGTCTGCTATGGTTTGTGGAACTATTATATAATTAACTAGGAAGCCCGTATTAATTTGAAGAATTTAATGAATATGTTTTTCCATTGAATATTTAATAATTGTGGCCAGTTGTCATTTTGTAGCCATCTACAATATAAAAGGCTATTAATTAACAAAATAAGGAACGCAGCCCAATCGTCTACAACTTTCCAAGATGGAAAGTAAGTATATATAACATATTTTACATATTTAGATATATTCTCCTTACCCTGTTTTGTGTCCTGATCACCAATGCAGTTCAACTTTCCTTGGCTACATGTGCTATGTAAAAGAAAGAGGAATTAGGTTTGCTTTTGCATTCACTTTATGGTTGTGCTTCAAAACTTGGAGCCTTCAAGTTGTGAGTCTGTAGTTGTGCCCTATACAGAGTAGAGCAGTTGGGTTTACTCCAGCAAATATTTAGGAATATTTAGAATCTGAAAATGGGACCATACAGGTCACTAATTTGGATGTTTTTCCAAATTCTGTTGCTCTTTATGTATTTAGGCATTTTGGTCTATTTATTTATAAGATATGGAGGGGAAAATAGTTAGGTAGCGATAAAAGAATTTGGGACAAAATGCAAGCATTGCAGATATTGGCACTACTTAATCATGTATTCTGATAATGCTAGAAGATCCTTTGCTAGTCCCTACAATTTGGAGGGCACCAGGTTGGTGAAGGCTGTACTAAAAAGTTAAAGGTAGCAGCTTAAATCCTCTCACCACAAAACACCAACGTCGTGGAGCACTTCACCGGAGAGTATTGACGTCCCTTTGTAATAGCATGGGCATTTGTTAGCAGGTACACATTTTCCATAATCATCCATGTAGGTTCCACTTTCACAGGTGCATCCATCAACTGGGACAAATTTGACATTGCAGGTAACATCAGGTTCACTCAGAGATCGGCAGGTAGGTTGACAAGAACTGATGGAATAGCTGTAATTCAGGGATTTGGGGCATGAAGTGGTGTATTTGGCTGGAAAGAGAAAAACAAACAGATTGATTGATTGATTGAAAGCATTTCTGTGACCTGCCTTTTCGTCCTAAGACACAGACATACACACAGTAGTTTACAAAAAAGAATCAAAAAATAGTAAGTTAAATTACTAAAGGAAGAATACATGTGGTTATATAGATAGCTAAATGCCTGCTGAAACAGAAGCTAGGCAGACCTTCAGGAGGGCATTTCATAGTGAGGGTGCCACAACTAAAAATGCTCTGTCCCTAGTACCTATCTGCCACAGAGCATCAAGGAGACACAGAGCAGAACCTGGAAGGGCAGGTTCTTATGGGTGAGGGCAATCCTTTAGGTATCCAGGTCCCAGACTATGAATTTAATGGTTAAGACCAGTACTTGGAATTGAGACCAGAAGCAAATAGCCAGTGAAATTAGAGTGGCATTTGTGTGTTCAGATAGTAGTGTGGCTGCTGCATTGTGAAATCTGCAGCTCCCAGATGTTTTTGGAAGGCATCTCCACATAGAGTGCATTTCAGAAACCTAGCCTAGATAAAATCAAGGCATGAATGTCCATGACTAGATCCATCATTTATTAATTTTTTAATGGAATTATTTGGGGGGGGGATGTGTTCTGAAGTCTATTACTCCAGACCATCACTAAAAGAACCCAGCAAGACAAGGAGAATGCTAAGATTCATTGGCACGAAAAGTTCTTTTGTTTTAAGACCCGAGATGGCTGCTTAGAAGACTTACAACAGACATTGGTCCTCCATCCTGGAAGCTCTACTTTTTCAGCTGCACAGGCTCTAACATAGGAAGAGAGGGCAGCACACATGCAATCCTCACTTCTTTCACAGTTGCAGGTGTCAAACATGCAATTCTAGGGAAGAGGAAAATGCTCTTATTAAAAACAATCCATTCCAAGTCAATTATCATTTTCTCAATTTGCCTAGGTTAGATTTCACTTGTAACTTTTTTCAGACTAATTTATATCCCATTCAGTGTCATCTCTCATCCCTTAGCAGGCAGGGGCACGATGTACTTGGCTTCAGCAGTAGAATTGTAGCATGTGCCTTCAGGCCATTTTAGCAATATAACAATTGCTGACCCAAATTGGATTTTCAGTTCTGAGTTTCACAATTGTCAGTCTTACATTTTGGTTAATAACTGGAAAGGGAAATCAACATTATTTGCAAGCAGCTCAGGATTATAAGCATTATGCTTCAAAGCAAAATGAAGTATCATGTGGCGGGTATATGAATAAAAGGGGGAAATATTTATTTATATTTAGATCCAGGAGCTGACGGAAGTATTCCTACTCAGACTAGACCCATTGAAATTAATGAACCCAAGTTACTCATGGCCATTAACTTCTGTGGGTCTACTTTGAGTAGGACTATCAGTGAATACTACTCATTGAGTTCAGACATTCATCTGACACAGAAGTCTTAAAGCCAGTGAGATCATACATGTGCAAAACTCATCAGTTGATGATTCAGAGGAGAATATGTGAACTGACTCTTTTGAAAAGTTTATATGTGGTGATATGGAATGGCATGAAAACCTTGTCTGTGGTATCTGAGTTTCTGTTTGGGTGCCAGGTGCAGCGCCTGCACGTCCTGCAGCTGGGGGCAGGGGCAGGGTGAGCCACCCATGGGGGTGGGGCGTGCTGCATGGAGCCTCTCCGCCATCTCCCCCTCAGCTGTAGGGTGGCTGAGGGAGAGCCGGAGGGCAGACGCAAGTCCCACACTGCCGTTTCAGGCAGCATGGAGCCTGCAGGTGCCCAAGTCACCACATCACTCCCAGGAGAGACGCGTTGCTTGGGCATGCTGCAGGCCCTGCGGTAAGTGCCGGAACCCGTGGTGTGGTGCCCAGTGCCAGCCACATTTCGTTACGTTCACATCTTCACTTCTGGGCATTCTGTTTATGCTCAGCACTTCACTGCCTCGGCAAGGCCTATGTTATTTGCCCAGCACTCAGCTCCCTTACTCCCTTATCAGTTTCACCCTCTCCAGTTGTTGATTTCTGCTTTTCTCTGAGATGACAAACCTTGCCTCATCCCTGAAACATGTGATGGTATGGATTGGACCCCAGTGATCCAATACTGATAACACCTTCCATTTAGTTCCACCCATTTGGTCTTGTCCTAGCAGTATGTTTCCTTATAAATTAGTGGTAGCCAACATGGTGCCCTCCAGATGTTTATGACAATTCCCACCAGTCCCAGCTAGCATGACCAATTGTCATGGACAGTGGGAGTTGCAGTCCAAAATAACTGTAGGACACCAGGTTGCCTACCCCTGTTAAATATACTTTTCAGCGCCCTCCAATAATCTGTTTTCAATGAGAGGTAACAGGTAGCTACATACCGTATGATAAGAAGCTGGATTCACTGAGGCATGACATTTAGCAAAAGGTCCTTCAGAGTCAGTCAGCAATCCACACCAATGACGGGCGTATTTTTCTACAAAGAAAATAAATTAATCCATATCATTTTGGGAATCTCTATAGGTGCAAATGGCAGCTTTTGCCTCAACTTACATCACTGACTCTAGACAGGATACCCTGGTGCTGCTACAATGCTTCTTCTACTCACTGCTGTTCACTCATTGCTGAGCCTCCTAAAGTTATGGACTGAGGAAGGAAATGATCTAAATCTTGAATATGTGCATGCTACAGATACCTAATATATCCAATTATGCATAGGGTTGTTAGTTTATAGAATACTTGCAAAACTTACAAGCCACAGTTTAAGAAAGAGATAGCCATGTATACATCCACTTATTTCAAAGGGGGGTAGGCATACCTAACTTCTTCAGTTTAGATTGTGGCCACAGGATCTTGATTTGCAAGGCTTTATTGTTATTTATTACCCTCGCTTTCCCCATTTATTAATATTTGTTTTCAGTCAGTTCTTTAATTAATTTCCCCCATGAGCTAGGTACTGTAGAATTATAATTTTGAAGTGTTTGTGAGCCTTGCTTATAATTCTCAAATATGCCTACCATTTTCAATGCTAAGCGTGCAAGGGTCCTCAAAATTTTGTTTGATGTTGGGACATCCAGCCTGAGTTTTCCAGGTGTTAGCAAATGCAGATGCTGTTCCTTCCACCACTCCACTTATGGCTGTGAAGTCATCCATCTGGCGCTTGTCAAAGTTTCCACAGAGACCTTTGAAAGAAACCCAAAAGAGTTTTATAGTCCAGTTTTACAATACTTTGCCCCCCCCCCCCGGCATGCCGCAAATTTCTTTTTGCTTTAAAATACTTCTTACCACAAGTTCTTCCTCGGAAAGATGGATCCACATGAATATACAATTGCATTGTGGGTACGAGCTGGATCGCTAGCTGAAGGCCAAAGTTTGTATGCACCATGATGAAGAAGGACGAAGGTCTGAACATGGTTACATTAGCTATGGACAAAGAAGACACCATTCTTATGAGATTCAGAGCTGCAACTGCCATCCATTACTCAGGAAAAGAAGAACCAGGTTTGTGAAGGCCAATTCATGCAAGCACATTGGCATGTTGTGACTGTGGGCTGGATGGATGTGTGAAGGGTTTGATACAAGTTGAAACAAGTTATATGTTTACTTTCAGATTGTGCCCAACCATCAGCCCAATCTACATTGGCCACCATATCATCATTTGCCCCAGTTTTGTTGATGATTAAGTGGTATGAACTGAAACAATAATGTGACATATATGGCATGGATCTAACAAATCGTAACCATCAAAGGATTGGGGGAATATGATAGAATAGTCTGGCACCAGAATGATAACAACGATGACACCAGACATCTTTCAGAAGGCAGTCCCATAAATGGGGTGCAAAAAAGGGCTTATTTCTGGCAGCCAACTCCTTAATCTCTGGACACCAGGTGAAAGACCTTTCACAAAATATATCTCAGCTGATGAGTAGTTTCCTATAGGAGGTGGCTGTCCTTCACATACTCTGGTCTCATCTACGGAGATAGCTTAGGACCTTGTAGTAAACAGCAGCAGTTTATATGCTCATTATGGAGAGTCCTGGTTAACAAATTTGCTACCCTAATCTGGAAGTTCCTTTCAAAGGTTGCCTTACATACAATGCATTTTATTATAGCAGCTGAGGCTGGATGTTATTAAAAACATGGCTGTTTGTAAGAGAATTCTTTATTTCCAGGGGAAACTTCTACATTAGTTGTGGGGAACATTTGGTCTTCCAAGTGTTGCTGAACTACAATGCCCATCAACTCTGCTATTGGCCATGCTTCTTGGGGCTGATGGGAGTAGTGGTCCAGCAACATTCGGAGGGCCACAGGTTCCCCACACCTGCTCTACACAAACACAACTTTCTTTCCCCTGCAGAACTAGAAATGGGAAAATAGTAACCCAATCAAAGCTTGCTAGCTGGTGGAGTAACAAACCCTTCTGCTGAGCTTGCCCCTAAAATTTCAAAACTTTTAAGGCTGCCAAAACAGAGGTGTCTGACATGCAACATACCTGCTGAGAGAGGCAGCTGAGTGTAGAGCGAGTTGACTAATACACCACCATTAGGACTGATCACAATGGTCTGGTGACAAAGAGGAAAGGAGTAATAATGAGTTTGGTGATAAATTACATCTTCTGTTTCTTCTAATAAACTTTATTGGGGGGAAAGTAAAAACTGTTACATGCAGGTCCTGCTATCAGATAAGTGGAATTAGGGAGTGTTCAGTGTTAATATAACCAATCTTGAATGGTTGATTTTGAGGCTGGCCACTTTTTACTGTGTTTCTCCAAAAATAAGACACCGTCTTATATTTATTTTTCCTTAAAAAAACCCACACAAAAACACGGTGGCTTATTTTCAGGGGCTGTCTTATTTTTTAAAATTAAGTATGGTACAGTTTAACCTACAAGGTTAAACTGCCTATCACTATGGCTTATTTTCGGGGTATGGCTTATTTTCGGAGTGTGGCTTATTTTTTGGGAAAAACACAGTATATCATCTATCTATCTATCATCTATCTATCTAATATGCATGTTAAAAAAGGCAAAGCTTTTGGCAGATTGCCAACCATAAGAAGCATATTGTTCATAAAGAAGTTCAAAGGATGCTCCATCGATCCAATCCTGATTCTTTCCATCTCTCTGTGCATTCATTACTGTGAACAGTAAAGGGCACAAATTACACCATAATTTCATAAACTGGTAAAAAACAGAAAGATGATAGGCTCTGAACAATATGGTCGACAGTGTTGGCTTTTATGATTTAAAACCTCAGCTGATTATCCCACCCCCACACCCCGTTCTTTCTCTCTTTCAAATAGTTCTTTCGATGACATTAATCCAAACAAGTTAAAACGTATTTTGCAGTCATTCTCTAATTGAACTTTTGTAGGTGCTACGTCATTTTGCTTTTCATGGACTAGATGCCTTTTCAGAGCTGATTATTGTCATGGAAGAACACCTTTTCATGGTGGAGCTGGCATCCCAGCAGAGAGTCCTACTTACAAAAAAGAGTGAGGAGAGATGATTTCTACTACTTTCTCCTGCAGCTTACTGTACTGCTTCCCATGTTCTTCTGGAAGGCCCTACAGTTCTTTGGAGTAGCTCCTTGGGTGTGTGGGATATCAACAAAAACCTCCCACTTCCATGAGTACAGTTCCACTGACTGGTTGTCTGGATTTGACCCATTGTCTTCAGGAATACATAAGGGCAATTTATTTGATACTTTATTATTCTGACATCTAGTACAGGGGTAGGCAACCTAAGGCCCATGGGCCACAAGTGGCCCACGGGGGTCATTTAACTGGCCCATGAGCTGCCCCTGAACCGAGCCGCCCACTCGTTGAGT
Source organism: Zootoca vivipara (assembly GCF_965207765.1). Lineage (NCBI taxonomy): Eukaryota > Metazoa > Chordata > Lepidosauria > Squamata > Lacertidae > Zootoca > Zootoca vivipara. The sequence continues at coordinate 60,300,720 of NC_142582.1, read as the reverse complement.
CCCTGCGTGCTGCGCTAAACCGGCGCAGCGCAGCACGGGGACTCTCTTCTGCGGCGCCAGAAACTGTGTCTGCGCATGTGCAAATGATGAAAATCGTGGGTGAGTGTGCTCACACACACATGTGATCTGGCCCATGGAGGGATCTCTGCTGGAGTGACCTGGCCCAGGTGAGGTAAACCTCACCGACCCCTGATCTAGTACTTCGGGCATCAGCTCGAAAAAGCAAGTTGCCTTCACATACAGATTCTGTTCTAGGAATGGGTGAATCCGTCATTTTTGGTCTCTCTCAGTTTCTTGTTTTTCCAGTCTCAAGCTTAGTTCTCCACATTTCTGCATCAGTTTGCATTTTTACAAAAACTCCTCATGAAAATTTATCAGCATTTTAATAGAAACGTTTTATCCAATTTTGTTTGTGTGCAAATTGGCTCACATACACATTTTTGCAAAGCTTTTTCTCTTACTACAATGCATTTTTGCATGTTATTTTCACTAATTCAATTTTTAAGTACACTTAAATTGTACTTAAAGTGTATTTTAAGCTTCAGTTTATGCATTTTTGCACAAATTGGCTACAGAACTGTACTGAAAAATTCAGAGAAGTGCAAATTTTGAAGAGTGCCTGTGTTTAAATCCCCATATAATTTTGGAAAGTGTGAATTAGCCAGGTTTGCCTTTAAATGTGAATGGAATTGAATACCCTCCAACCCTAGTTACTCCGGTCTTTTAAGGCATTGTGCCTTAAAAGATGTTCTCTATCCTTGGGTTTAGAAACTTACAGTCTGGTCTCCATTGATGTTGAGGGCAACCATCTTCAAGCATGTCTCAGTCTCTGTCAGGCCACATTTGCGGAGTTCTCCAAGAACACTAAATGTATCGTCTCCACAAAACTAAAAAAGCAAGCAAACACCCAAGAATTACCATCTGCATTGCAAATTTACTGCAATAGCTCCCAGAAATTAAGATTGCACTGAAAAAGTATCGCAGATGCACAGTTCTAGCTTCCTTGAACTCAAAAGTATTTTGGTTTTAGGATTTGACTTAACTTCTTATAAAGGTTGCTTTAGCTAGGGAAACTGATTCAGAATCTTTTAAATGAGAGAGTAGACATTTTGAATCAAAACTGTTGAACAGGAAAATCTGCTACTTCCCCCCTTTATAGATATTGAATATATTGGGCTTCTTAAAAATATGTCAGCAAACTTTTCTAGTTGTTTTAGGGCACTCTCATAGGCCTTTTATTTGAATGTGTGGCATCTCCCTGAACAACTTTATTTCAGTTTCATTGTCGTATCATATGTAATTCTCCTGAAATGAAATCCCACCCCCAACCCCAACCCGCTTTATTAATTTTCCCCAAAGGTGTCTCTTCTGAGTCTGTGTCTTCTACACATCTAAAAAAACACTACTGCTTTAGGGAAAATAATGATGTGATAATGTAGAAGTAATAAGGAAGTGAGAGGGATTTAAAACTTGTAAAGGGAAACTAAATAAGCTGTGTGACATCATATCCATAGCAAGGGATTTACTATTGGAACAATTACAGTGGTACCTCTGGATGCGAACGGGATCCATTCTGGGGCCCCGTTCGCAACCTGAGCAGTGTGCCACCTGAAGCGGTGAATCTGCACATGCTCGCAGCACGATTCAGTGCTTCTGTGCATGTGCATGATGTCATTCGGCGCTTCGGCGCATGAGCGAATCACCAAACCCGGAAGTAACCTGTTCCGGTACTTCCGGATTCAGTGTGTTCGTATCCCGTGATGTACGCAACCCACAGCGAACGTAACCAGAGGTATGACTGTACACTGGTTTTATAATCCCAGAAAGAGGATTAATGAGTGTTTGTGTACCTGTATAGCACTGTGGTAATGGGGACATTTTTGCTAATTATAGTAACAGTACATCTTAAGTGACTTGCCTTTGAGAGAACGTAAACGCAATCTCCATGGACATTATAACGTTTTTCATCAAAAGTGGAGATGTGTGATCCACCTTCTACTGAACAAATGCCAGGACATGGGAGTTCTGTGCAGTTCCATTGGCCCCCAAGACAGGAACTTGAAGTAAAGGAAGAAAGAGAATGAATATACATTTTAAGGAAAGATATTGCCGCTGACATTAGCTTATATTATTTTCCATTATTAGTTCCATTCATTGATGTGTATGTGGAAACGTTTGTAAAGTGTAGGAACCAGCACAGCTTTGTGTTTAAAGAGTCAACATGTGGGAACTTAAAAGCTATGGGTGGGACTCATCTAATTCGTCCCATCAGTGGAAGCTCCACACAAGGACTGCCTGCCCAATAGGCCTTTCCTTCCTCTCCTCCTGCCACGCCCCCTGGTGCCCTCTGAACTTGGCTTGCTTGGGGGGGGGGTGTCAGGAGAACCCCTGGAACAGCATGCGGGGGAAGTAGGGAGAGGACCGAAATGCTTGCCCTGATGGAATGATTGCCCAGATGTTGGACTACAACTCGCATCACCTCTGGTCCTGGTAGCTAGGGATGATGGGAGTTGTAGTCCACCAAAGCTGCCTTAGCGCAATGTTGAATTCTTCCCTATGAAGGGCTCCACAGCTCAGTGGAAAGCACAACTTTACATGCAAAAGGTTCCAGATTCAATTCCAGGAATCTCTAGTTAAAAGAGTGATGTAGCATGCAATGGGAAAGATCTCTGCCTGCCAGTCAGAGTAGATAACAATAGTCAAGTTGAACAAATAGCCTAATCTGGCAGAAGGCAGTTTCCTAGGATCCTATTGTTACTGAAGAATTTGTTTAACTACTAAACAATCTCAGTGGTAATCCTGACCCATTGAGTTGTACAGAAGACTGGCTTCATTTGGTCATGCCCAAATAGCAGCTCGGTATATAGCAGAATGGGACACGGGTGGTGCTGTGGGCCCTAGTTGCCGACCTAGTTGCCCTCTGTCCCTAGTTGCCGACCCCTGCACTAGGCAGAGGCCAAGGTGAGGAATCTATCACAAATACAGTTGAACTTTCATTGGGAATCATGTTCAGAAATAACTCATTCAAATAATTAGGCAGAGCTTTTAAAATGTTGAAATCATGGATCAAGCCTAGATTCCTACACAAAGTATTTGTTCATCATATTAAAGGTTGTCAATTACCAAGAACGGCAGTTGTCTGAAAAAGTTGTCCCTGGAGCATAGGATTTTCCGTTGTAAACACATGAACACTGCTCATGGGGGATGCAGCCAGCATTGTCAATGTCATCATATACAGTTCCTAAAGAAAGAAATAACTTAAACATAAGTTAAACATAATGGCTAAAAGATGTTAAATGATAGTTGGTTACATGCACAGCTTCCCTGACACAAATTAAAATTGTACCATCTCTTTTCCTAAAAACAACATGCCTTTTCTGTAGATTTCCTTGTTTGCACACTGAATAACATGAGGCAAGTGCCCCATTAAGATTGTGGCACTTACTACTGAGCAAGTGTGTAAAGGGCTACAACAGTTGGATACAAAGGTGGAAGCTTACCTGGTGGACAGAAGCAACCATCCACACAGTGGTCCTCACACAGCTGAGATCTTTCAGAGTTGGAGCAAGTGTCTGTACAGGGTGATTCACATTCTTGATACTGCATGTTGGAAGAGCATTCCATTGCTGAAAAGAAGGATATTAATTATAACTCAGTTCCCTTTTGATACACGCAGCACACTCAGCTAATAAACAATTCCTTATACTGTAGTGATTCTGCCTAGAACAGAGACCTGCCTTCTGTGTGTTGCATTTAATGCTTTTCTACTGTAACTATCAGGGGCATGGGTGGTGCTGTAGTCTAAACCACAGAGCCTAGGGCTTGCCAATCAGAAGGTTGGCGTTTCGAATCCCTGCGACAGGGTGAGCTCCTGTTGCTCGGTCCCAGCTCCTGCCAACCTAGCAGTTCGAAAGCACGTCAAAGTGCAAGTAGATAAATAGGTACCACTACAGCGGGAAGGTAAACGGCGTTTCCGTGTGCTGCTCTGGATCGCCAGAAGCAGCTTTGTCATGCTGGCCACATGACCTGGAAGCTGTACGCCGGTTCCCTCGGCCAATAGCGCGAGATGAGCACCGCAACCCCAGAGTCGGTCACGACTGGACCTAATGGTCAGGGGTCCCTTTACCCTTTACCTTTACTGCAACTCACAAATACAGTTGAACTTTCATTGGGAATCATGTTCAGATACCACAACTGATTAATGTTGTCACTGGGGTCTATTATAATTCCTATGATTTTTTTCATTATGCTAGAGCAGTGGTGGGGAACCACCAGCCCACCTGACTTCTGAATCTGGCTGGCTCCCCTGTGCCTGGTTTCATATGGTTAGGTGTGGGAAGCTTCAAGCTGTGGCTTGAATCTGACACTTTTTGAATTTAGTGCCTTTTTCTGCTGCCCTGCAAGGTGACAGAAAAAAGTATCAAATGCAAATGGTGCCAGAAGGAAGAATCAGAAGTAGACTTAAGAGTGTTGTCCTGATTCTTTGATTGAAGCCATTCTGCACTTTTGGAATTCAGGCCACAGCTGGAAATTCAGGCCAGGCCCCACCCACTTGTCAAAGTGGCCCTCTCAGACGTTTAGCCACTGTTGGATCTGACCCTCCAGTCAAAAGGGAGTGGCCCTGCACATCATGTGACCAACCGGGCATGTATTGTGGCTTGCCATTTGCTCAGTGGTATATGTGCCTCCACTTTTTTGCGGGCCCAGGTGGCCTAGCTGGTATTTACCATTTGGTTAATAGACATTAGTTATGTTTTATTAATATCTCCTTCTGAACACATCTGCCTTATGGACTTTCTCTCCTTTCATAGTTTATTGCTCAAGTGGTAAGACTGTAGGGGGGGGGGGAAGTCCTCTCAAAAGCAGAAGCAATATAAGCTGGGGCGTCTCTGATGACTTCCTGTATGCGCTGCAGATCATACCTCCCAGATTCACCATTCCCCAAAACAGCAGAGTTGATGAGCAGATGAACATCTAAACTTCTAAATTAGTTGCATTTATCATTTGATTGCGAAAAACACAGTGTTATGATATATTCATATAACTTTGAACTGTCCCCATGTCCCCTAGTCCGCTTCTTTTTCAGTTTCTCTCAGCTACATATCACCTGCAAGTTAGATGTATCTCTCTATCTCCCACCACCTGCTACTTATGCAAGTCATAAATAGGACAAACTAAATATAGGGATCTGTGGAAACACTTCAGCTTCTTACAGCCTGGTGCTCATCCACTAGCCAGGTGCTCATCCTGAGACCTGTGGGTATAGGGCAGTATACAAATGCAATTAATTAATTAATTAATTAATACCTTTATAAGCATGCAACTTTGTGTGTACTCTACTTTGGGTTGCATCTTCTAACTTCCAGTTCACCAGAGTAATTGCTGAATATCATGTCAAGCTGTATCAAATGTCCAGCTGAAATAATTGACTAGCTGTGATTTACACTTACGGCACAGGTCTGGGCTTCTCCAGTTCTGAGGTTCCCCACCAGCATGAGCACATTGCCGGGAATATTCAGCAAAAGTGTCGCAGAGACAGGAGGTGAGATCATCTTGTTTACAGAGGCACAGGTCTTGCACACAAGACTCAATGTAGTCATTAACTCCCACCACAGCATTGCATTGAAAGAATGAAGAGCCAGTCAGTACACGCTGGCAAAACTCCTAGATGGAAAAGCAAAAGCAAAAAGTTTTTATCAAGAAGGACTTATTTTAATGGTGATTAACTGATCCTAGATCAGGGATAAGGAATCTGTGGCTTTCTGGATGTCATTGGGCTCCAGCTCTCAATGTTTCTCATCAGTGGCCATGCTGGTAGGAGAGTCCAATTACATGTGAAGAATGACAAGTTCACCCATTCCTGTCTTAGATGACAATGACATATTTAGTGCGTATGGCACTTTGTAAAGTGCCATAAATACAAGGAAAAGAAATCAGGTTTTTGCAACAAGGAGCTTATAAAATTAATTTCTGGAACTGAGGAAACAACAATATATTTTCTCTGCCATTACAACTCTTCCTTAAGATTTAAGCATCCCTTTGGAACTAAAACAAATGTAAAGTGTAAGAATAAGCAAAAAAATTCTTACAAATTCATCGGTACAGTTGCTCAGAGATACCGGTGTAGGATCTTCACATTCTTCTGTCGGCCCATTCAGCTTCTGCATATTCCCAAACTGCAAAGCAGTTATGTCATCCCCTGTAATGAAAAACAGCAACCCATGACTTCAAAGAGATTCATATGAGAAAGTATCTTGCATAGAGGTTCTCGTTCCAGGTTGGCAAATGAGATGCTGAGAGGGATAGTCACATGGCTCTTTCCCCTACTCTTAGTAAAGCATTATAGCACAATGGGATGTACAGTAAATACCTTGTGGAAAACCAGATGCTTCCTCCCACTGGGACAACCCCTCAGAGCACCAGCTGGGAGAACGGTACAGATCACATGGCTCTCTGTCAGCCAATGGGACAGAAAAGGGTCAGCATGGGCTGAATCACACACCTGTCTCAATGGGGAAAGAGCTATTGACTGTATCGGAACAGCACATGATTCTGAACCCTAGCTGCATGGAAGTCGCTTCTTCATGGGCAGCTCCTGTATGGCCAAGGCAATGTTTAAACAACCATCTATGTGAGTGAGGGTTCCAGCATCAGATTTGCTACCCTTCCAGGAGGGCTGTCGATTCCACAGAGAGATCATATGACTGTTTACTGAGGCTGTTTGGGAGAAAAGCAGCTCCCCTGTAGCAACAGTAACTTTCAAAGGGACTTTTGACAATGTACAAGCTCCAGTATGTCTTCTCTATTGACGTTAAAACACCATTGGCCAACATTCCCCCTAACAGCAATCGCAGTAGGTAAGTATGATTGCAGCAAAAACAAGCAGAGGAGAAACAAGAGTACTCATTTTTCAGAAGTTAAAGCAGCAATGCTGAACCATCTATCAAAAAAAGTAAAACATCTACACCCCGCCCAAACAAATTAACACAGACAGAAAAAGCAAGCAACTCTTCTGCTCAACAAGAAAATGTCATCATGGTTTTTTAAAATTAAAACGGTAAAACATTGGGAAGAGCAAAGGGTCTTATGCATCACAGCTTGTGTCTGAGGGCACTATGGAGGCCTTGGTTTAGAACCCCAGAAACAGAAATGTTTTTCCAATCACTAATTTATTTACTTAATGCTATCAATATCATCCATATGTTGAAAATCTCATGGAAATTATCTGCTGATTATATGGGACCTATTTTGATATATTATTTACTAGGTTGTGAAATACATTTGATATCAACTGTACTACAAGGAAACAACTGGGAATGTCAAGAAAAATTGTTTTGTATCAGTGTTTACTTCTAAAAATTTAATAAAGATTATGTTGGGGGGGGGAAAGAAATTAAAAAAAGAAAATCTATTTTGATGAGCATGAAAAGTGAATTTCACCTAATAACTAAATATTCAATGTGTGTTGTTGTTTTTAAAAGTAAAGAATGACAGATATCAGATAAATCAACCAGGTTTTTATCCTCGGGGCTTTTTTATGATAGGTGCTCACTAGAACAGACTCCTGGCACCTCATTTTTTTCCCTGCCAATGAAAAAAATGTGCTGTCATTTTTATCAATATGTATATGAGTACCCCCCCATCCAAAAGCACTGCTTATACCACTTAAAATATTTTGAAATGGATGAAAAGCCAAACTTCTGAAGAGATTGTAGTTCCACAGCACTCAGTGAATCATGACATATAAATAGTTGATCCCCAATTTCAATAAGCAGTGTTTTTGATACTTACTGTTTGAAAAGAACTCATTGTATTTTGGAATGCCATTAAAATCCCCACAAAGTCCACAGGTCTGATTGGCATATTTTTTATCAAGTTCCAGCTGAAATTTTATAGGAGAAAATTGATGAAAGTTAATATCACTCTCCATGATATAGATTGAAAATTCAAGACAGCAGCTGAACTTGAGACACCAAGATAACTTCCATCAATGTTGCAATTCAAATTTAGTGAATAGAAAATTGGGGTATCATTTGTGAGTCTCAGCCACTCTGTGCTATTCATAACAATATATATATATGCAGTTGACTCTTCTCCACTTATGCTTTCTGTTCTTTGAATGGGATTCCCTGTTCTGCAATCTATAGATAAGGTTAGGGCTATAAAAGTGAAATTTTACTAGAAAATGAAAAATTGAAGCAACAGGTGGCACCTCCTGCAAAAATGTGAATATGTTAAATGTGTAATCCAAACGTCTTTCCATCTCTTTGAAAATAGAGATAAAACATCAAGTGGAAACATATCTTGGAAACTGACTGCAAATAAGATTTGTAAGGGAAGTAAGTAAGTAAGGAGACACAGGTTGCACTGTGGTCTAAACCACTGAGCACAGGGCTTGCCAATCGGAAGGTTAGCGGTTCGAAACCCCATGATGGGGTGAGCTCCCATTGCTCGGTCCCAGCTGCCAACCTAGCAGTTTGAAAGCATGTCAAAGTGCATGTAGGTAAATAGGTGCCGCTCCAGCGGAAAGGTAAACGGCATTTCCATGCACTGCTCTGGTTTCGACAAAAACGGCTTGGTCATGCTGACCTGGATAAACTGTCTGCGGACAAACATCAGCTCCCCCAGCCAGTAAAGCGAGATGAGCGCCGCAACCCCAGAGTCGTTCACGACTGGACTTAACTGTCAGGGGTCCTTTACCTTTTACTAAGAACTTATTATGAACAGAACAGGATGTTAGGGGTGTGTGTGTGTGTGTGTGTGTGTGTGTGTGTACACACAGAGAGGGGGGCGGGCAGGCAGGCAGGCAGGCATGAATACCCCAAAGAGCATTGTGCATATCAATGCCCAATCTGTTCTTAGAAGCAATTATTTGGGTGGTTTCTTTTCACCAGTTATTGAAAATCTGTGATGTTAACTTGCATGAGTCGACATAAGAGCATATTGCAAAGACCCTATACAACAAACTGCCTCGTGGTAATATGATTTTATTTGTAATGTTGTTCAGGTGACATCATACATACAAAAAGTAAACTCAGCTGCTGGGTTATGATGATTATGATGAAGCCAGAGCAAGTGAAAAATATGAGGGATGCATCAGCATGCTTCATGGGAACTCCAGGACGTGCAGAAGTAGAAAAATATTACGGGGGCTCTAAAGGGGTGACCCCTCCCCCCAAACAACCCTGTGAAGACTGAGCATGCTCAGTGGTGACAGAATTTTGAGTTTCTGGTGCAGGTGGGGAAATAGAAAAGCAGCAGGAAGGGAGAGTGGAATTGGGTATTGTGAAGGAAGGCATTGCTGGCTGGTAGGCTGGAATACTGAACAGGAACATTCTACACTGCCACATTCTGCTGGGCTCACACTTGTCAATATTATGTAGCACTTACCATTAGACTGTCTTTTTCATTCCACAGTATGGTTAGACCCAGCTTGACAATCACTCTCACATAGATGGTAAATTTCTCAATACTGAATCCTGATCCAGGGTAAGGCAGCTGAACCCTGATGAGAAAGCATCAGAAATACTGGATGTAATTCAAAGCAAAGTGACATGTCACTTTCTTTGAGGGTGTATAACTGCCAAATTGCCATCATGAATGATTGAACTATCCCGTTACAGAACTGACTGCAGAATTACTCATGCCCAGCCAAGACAAATTAGAAGGGCATGCGGCTATGATGACCACAGCAGCAAATCCTAGAATCATAGAGTTGGAAGAGACCACAAGGGCCATCCAGTCCAACCCCCTGCCAAGCAGGAAGCACCATCAAAGCATTCTTGACATATGCCTGTCAAGCCTCTGCTTAAAGACCTCCAAAGAAGGAGACTCCACCACACTTCTTGGCAGCAAATTCCATTGTCGAACAGCTCCAACTGTCAGGAAGTTCTTCCTAATGTTTAGGTGGAATCTTCTTTCTTGTAGTTTGAATCCATTGCTCTGTGTCCACTTCTCTGGAGCAGCAGAAAACAACCTTTCACCCTCCTCTATATGACATCCTTTTATATATTTCAACATGGCTATCATATCACCCCTTAACCTTCTCTTCTCCAGGCTAAACATACCCAGCTCCCTAAGCCGTTCCTCATAAGGCATTGTTTCCAGGCCTTTGACCATTTTGGTTGCCCTCCTCTGGACATGTTCCAGCTTGTCAGTATCCTTCTTGAACTGTGGTGCCCAGAACTGGACACAGTACTCCAGGTGAGGTCTGACCAGAGCAGAATACAGTGGCACTATTACTTCCCTTGATCTAGACGCTATACTGTACTCCTATTGATGCAGCCCAGAATTGCATTGGCTTTTTTAGCTGCTGCATCACACTGTTGACTCATGTCAAGTTTGTGGTCTACCAAGACTCCTAGATCCTTTTCACATGTACTGCTCTCAAGCCAGGTGTCTCCCATCCTGTATTTGTGCCTTTCATTTTTTTTTTGCCCAAGTGTAGTACTTTACATTTCTCCTTGTTAAAATTCATCTTGTTTGCTTTGGCCCAGTTGTCTAATCTGTTAAGGTCATTCTGAAGTGTGATTCTGTCCTCTGGGGTATTAGCCACCCCTCCCAATTTGGTGTCATCTGCAAACTTGCTCAGGATGCCCTCAAGCCCATCATCCAAGTCATTGATAAAGATGTTGAATAAGACTGGGCCCAAGACAGAACCCTGTGGCACCCCACTAGTCACTACTCTCCAGGATGAGGAGGAGCCATTGATGAGCACCCTTTGGGTTCGGTCAGTCAGCCAGTTACAAATCCACTGAATGGTAGCATTGTCTAGCCCGCATTTTACCAGTTTCTTTACAAGAATATCATGGGGCACCTTGTCAAAGGCCTTGCTGAAATCAAGATAGGCTATATCCACAGCATTCCTACTGGAGGCCACAAGCAGCCTCCTCTGTGGTTGGGAATTTTGGGCTTTCAACAGCCTTTAATGGCTTCATTAATGTATTTCTCAGTGTGCTTCAGCATGGGGATTTCTGGAGTTGGAGCACAGATTGATCCTGAATATGGTAGTCACTGCACACCACTGGCTGGACACTGACACCCAATTTAGAAGTGGCTACCATGGACCTTACATGATTATTGGTTCTTAGATCATGGTAGGACTGAGCTCTATCTGCCTATTAAGGAATATTTGAGGAAGTAGGTCTGCTCAGGACACAAGTCTGTGTTATTACCTTTCACCATTCACCACAATGGCATCTTTTTGCATTACAAAATCCATCCCATCCAACCGCATGGTGACAGAACTGATAGTGGGAATGTCGTTCACCACTGTGCGCCTGATCTGGATGTTGAAGTCCTCAAAGGCAGCGTTGCAATGGGAGGCAAAGACATAGTTGCAGGTCCCAGGGAAATCATAAATGTCCCCATCAAACGTCTTGTAGTGGAAGTTGCCCCATGTGCTGCAGACTTGCCCATTGTGAGCTGAGTTGAAGGCTGCAAATTCACAAAAGGTTGTAAAGGTATACTGTACACTTTTTACTGACAAACTAGAGTTATGGCAGAATTGATTACTTAAGTGGAACAGAGCATGTTCAATAGAAGTAGGGGAAGCCCTGTGCCCTTTTGTTACCCACAACTGGAATCAGATTCCACTGCAGGATATACACTGAGTACAAAATACCGTAAGTTAAAATTAGAGAATAGAGGATCAAACACCATGCAATATGTTATTTACCACTAAAAGGGAACTAAAACCTGTGAAGGGGAGAAGGGAAAGCACAGTCCTATTTACTGTGTTGTCTTTGTCCATGGAGTTGAATTATGGTGCTGGAGGAGACTCTTGAGAGTCCCATGGACTGCAAGAAGATCAAACCTATCCATTCTGAAGGAAATCAGCCCTGAGTGCTCACTGGAAGGACAGATTGTGAAGTTGAGGCTCCAATACTTTGGCCACCTCATGAGAAGAGAAGAATCCTTGGAAAAGACCCTGATGTTGGGAAAGATTGAGGGCACTAGGAGAAGGGGACGACAGAGGACGAGATGGTTGGACAGTGTTCTCAAAGCTACGAACATGACTTTGACGAAACTGCAGGAGGCAGTGGAAGACAGGAGTGCCTGGCGTGCTCTGGTCCATGGGGTCACGAAGAGTCGGACACGACTAAACGACTAAACAACAACAATTTATTGTGTAAAATCTACAAAGGTGTAACAGATCTCCAGAGCTGGGAAGAAAATAGTGTATACTCAAGCTCTCGCCATATAGTCATTGCCTTGACCTTTCATGACTGTCACAAAGACTGTCACCTTCATCCCCTTACACCCCCTGCCAAAACCTGGGCAGGAATTTTGTAATCTCATTACAATGAGAAATAAGTAAGTGCTTACACCGTGACAGCACAGAAGGAAAGTAAATAGTTTAGATTTCAGTTATCTCTTTGCTCTAGATGGAAATCCTTCAAAGGTCACAAGGAAGTGTGAGGCATATCCCTTTATTTCTACCTTTCTTTAGGGGTGAGCAAATATCTGCAGATATATACTAGATCTGGAAATAATAGACCTACTTTTTAAACAAAACAAAACAAAACAAAACAAAACCATTCTCTATCAATTAATGAGAAAATAAATTGCATGCACTTTCTTTACTTCTGAGGCGACCAAAGAGTGTTTGGGAGCATCCTTTCGTTCTTCATATCATCTCTGTGGTGGTCTGCATTGTGCAGCCTCCCTGGGTGCCCACACTTGCACAAAGTGGAACATCCTCGGCTGGACTTTATTTAAGGTTATTTACAGTGCAGTCCTATACAGATCAGAAGTAAGTCCCATTGAGTTCTACAGTCCCTGCTCCCCAGTACATGAATAAAGAACTGCAGCGTCCATGTGTTATATGTCCACCAGCTTAACTTGCTTTTATAACCTCTCTGCTTCTTTCTCTTTGTTTAGTACATTGTTAGGAGAGATAAAAATAAAGATCAAACTAAACAAAATGAGCAAGTAATAAAGCCAAGATAAAAGCAACAAGAAGAGTAAAAACAGCACTGCAACAAATAAAACAGTTCAGATAAATCTGAAATTTAAAAGCAGCAGCAAATCCCCTCCCCTCCCACAATATGCCACAATAAAAAACCTAAGTAAATAAAACCATTTTTACTTGGCACCAAAAACCAATAAGAGGGGGTGCCGGGAGTGCAGACCCAGGGAGGACCTTGCACAGAAAGAGAATGCATTGTGTGTGTGTGTGTGTGTTTCAAATTTGCCAAGATGTTTGTTCTATTACTTACCTGTTGAATCATCTACTCATCTATTCATCTGTTTCTTGACCTTATCCATTTTGCCTTTTTTATGAGTATATTTAATAGATACAAGGAAATAACTGAGACAATTTATGGGTAGACTTACATGTTATAACTGGCGTAGTTGTCAATGGTGGGATGATGGTGACCTTTCCCGATTCACCTTCTGCACTAGAAGCTACAAACAAAGGGAACAGAAAAACCATAATTTGTATGTATGTTCATTTGTGTGCATTCTTTAAAGAATTAAAGTCATAATCTCAGCTTTCCGGGCCTGGGAAATGCTATGATTGTGCTTTTGCACCAGTGTGCAGAAAGCCCATGGTGGAAGATAGCAATCCAAAAGTTGGCAATCGAAAAGCAGTGTGTGAAACTCTTATAAAAGCACACTCACCACAAAGTGTAGAATATGCATGACTGAGATTGGTGGATACTCTAACTCAGTGTTTCCCAACCTTGTGCCTCCAGCTGTTTTTGGACTACAATTCCCATCATTCCTGACCACTGGTCTTGCTAGCTAGGGATGATGGGAATTGTAGTCTCAAAACATCTGGAGGCACAAGGTTGGGAAACACTGCTCTAACTATACCAGCTGCTGACAGTGGTTCTCAATTTCATTGAAATTATAAATATGTATTTTCCTTTTAATGAAGTTTGCATATCAAACTAACAGATATCATGAACGGGTACAATCCAGCCAAAGTTAATCAGTCTTTCAAATCTTTATCATCTTGGCTCTGGAGGATGTTACTGCAGGAGGATGTTATTAGATATATTGCCACCCACTGCTCTAAAACATCTCACAGATATCTGTGGGGGTTTAATTGATGGTATAAAATTAGACAAACATAGATAAAAATCTAAAGAAAGAAGAAGAAGAAGAAGAAGAAGAAGAAGAAGAAGAAGAAGAAGAAGAAGAAGAAGAAGAGGAAGAAGGAGAGTTTGGATTTGATATCCCACTTTATCACTACCCTAAGGAGTCTCAAAGCAGCTAACAGTCTCCTTTCCACAACAAACACTCTGTGAGGTGAGTGGGGCTGAGAGACTTCAAAGAAGTGTGAATAGCCCAAGGTCACCCAGCAGCTGCATGTGGAGGAGTGGAGACGCGAACCCAGTCCCCCAGATTACGAGTCTACCGCTCTTAACCACTACACCACACTGGCTCTCACTGAAAGTAAATGGAAGATTGTTCTGCGATAAGAGGCTTTGGCTATAATAAAAAGGAGTGAACCTGGCACAAGACCTCTAAATACCCAGCATTCAAGTTCTATTGATAGCAAGTGCAATTGATTTTAATGGAATCTGCTTCCAAAATAATGCTCTTGGATGGTGATGATGATGATGATGATGATAGTGATGATGACTAAAATGTTAAACCCTGCCTAGAAATCTTACACCTGCCCTGAAAAAGCCTTACCCCTCATTTATGTCAGGTGTTTTGGTTGAGATTCAACACCCTTTCTCAATTCGTCTTCATTTCTATTTCACATTTTCCAGTGCTGAACCTTGGCACTGAATACAGGTGTTAGCTTAAATAATCCTAGTAAGGAACTGTACCAATCAATCAGATCCCAGGATGCAATTCACATGGCATCAGTAATGCTTCCTGATTCAAATGAGACTCTAGTACCCTTTAACATACAGTGAGACAGATAACATTTGGGACTAAGCAGGGGTTTTAATTCTTCTCCCCTGCTGCCCTGCATAGAGGGAATTTTTGTGCCTTTTCTGTCCTGCCTCTTAGCCAATGTAGTTCAGGAAACAAAATGAGGGACCTGATTAAAAGATGAGCTCAGGCCTGAAGACTTGTGGGTCTTCAGTAAGCAACTCCCAGACTTATTTGTAAATTAGGGATCATCTCAGTGCTTTTTTTCTGGGGTGGTAACATTTGGATATTGCATTGGGGAGCTACTTTGCTTAAAAATAACACACACCCACATACGAATTTACACATCAGATACATTCATATGAACAAGACTGTATGTAGAGGGATAATGCAAAATGATGCCCACCTCTTTGTCTATCTCCTTTGGAATTTAGCTGTTGTACATACTACCGTATTTACTAGAGTCTAATGCACCATCGAATCTAATGCACACTCAATTTCCAGAACCTTGCTGTCGAATGTAAATGTGCCATCAAATCTAACACACACTGTGGGAATAATACAGCCATTTCCCAAAGCCATGAAATGGTGCGTCCGCGCTCCACTCTCCAAGTGGTATGCGGGCACCATTACATGATCGGCTAGGCGTAACAGCACACCTTCATTTTTACAAGGTGAGAATTATAGTCAAGTAAATACAGCAATATGCAACTTTAAAATGTTAGTATGTTAGTATTCTGACAGACTTCTAACCAGGAAACATGCATTTCATACTTTTATAACTTTTCAAGGAGAGGCACAAATCGTACTTTTCTATTTGATCCCCATTCAATCCACATTAAGATGTCACTAAATGTTTTCACTTCAGGCAGTACAATATTAAAATATCCTAGTTTATTCGGAATTGTTAAATATTTAACTGAAACAGTATTAAAAGGGTGAAAAACTCGTTGAAATTCAAACATTTGCATGACTCACAAAATAGAATGAGGTATAATTTTGAAAGTGAATTGAGATATTCAATTGCATTGGCACTTTTTTTTTCTTGTAAAAGAAGCAAAGCAAATTACCTTTCTGTTGGATGCTGCAGATCATGAATGCTAGGGCCCATAATGGCACCCTCATCCCTCTACCAAACCCCATACTGGATGGAGTTCGGTGTTCAGGTACTCAGCCCGCTTCTGGCCAGAAGGACTAGTTCCCTGGCACTCTCAGGGGCTTATATAGCAGGAGGTTCTGTCTATTTTCCCAGCTTGTTTGACATGGTCTAACAAGGTGGGGCTGTGAGGATCATAGCAGATACAGGGGTAAATAGAGGATGCGCTTTCAGTTCCTTGATGACTGGCCAAGCATGTTTGCCTTTTGGGAGGTATATTTTTTTTTGTCAAGGTTCCATCTAATAAAGGAAATTAGAAATCAAAAAGGTAATATTTCTTCCCCGGGCAATGCCATTGAAGATCCTGGAAAAAAAGTCAAGGAGCTTTTGAGTCAATCTGTGGTTTTCTGAGTGACAGGCAGGTCACTGTTTAATATTCTGGTTACTGTGTTAAGTGATGCCCATCTAGTGTGGCAAACACCTCTTTTTACCTTGTTAGTGCTGAGAAGGAGTGAAAGCTTTTTGAGGTATAAAAAACTATGATAATTTGAGACCTTCTATTCTGAACATACAATGAGACTGCTGAATCAGGCCAATGGCCCACCTTAGTCCAGCATCTTGTTCTCACAGTGGCTGACCAGATGTCTGTGGGAAGCCTGCAGGATCCAAGCACAAGAGCACTCTCCCCTCCTGCATTTTCCAGCAACAAGTATTCAGAGGCATAATGCATCTAACAGTGGATATTGAACATAACCATCATGGCTAGCAGCCATTGTGCTTCTGGGTAAATCCTCTGTAAGGGGCTGATCAGGGCCATCTTAAGGGTACCCAGCGCCCAGACGCAAAAAAAATATCGCCGCCCCCCCTTTCCCTCCGGCCTGCACGGCTCCTGGCTCTGAGTCACTCACCTCTGGTGGCTCCGGATGCTCTCCTCCTGGCGCCACTGCTCGGCAGCGCTCAGCTCCAGGCGCATAGGCCGGCCCAGCTCGCCCAGCTCCGCTTCCCTGCCCAGCGGAGGCTTGTTGTACACAGGCCTGCGGAGGAGCTGCCAAGGGGAGTACGACTCCGCCGGCCTCGCCGAGCTCCAAATCCGGTAGGCCCCATTGCCAGCCCAGCGCCCCGTCACTGCCACCAGCAGGGCCGCCGTCGCCAAAGCCAGAGGTCCTCCCACTTGGGACACCCGTGACCGCTGGCCCTGCCGCATCTCTGCTGCGCCGCTTGAGGAGCACAGGGTGGGACCTGAGGAGGAAGGGCTGCCCCGCCGCTTACCTCCCTGCTCTCCCCTGAGTGGCGCGGTTGGCGGAGGGAAAAGGGAGGCTGCCGCGCAGCTCCCCCACTTGCTGGGGTGCCCCTGAGCGCCCCCTGAGTGCCCTGGCGCAATGCGCCACTAGAGCCAATGGGCGAGCCGGGCCTGGGGCTGATATCAAGAGGAGAGCCAGAAGTGACTCTCCAAACAGTGAACCTGAAGTGTGCTCGCAAATTGTTCCTTGACATCCTGGAAAAAAGTGACAAGTGGAGTGCTGCATGGTTCTGTTCTGGGCCTGGTGTTTTTAAATATCCTTGTAAATGACTTGGATGAAGGAACTGAAGTGGACCTTCTTGTCAAATTTAGGTAGCTAATACCTCAGGAGATAGAATCAGGATTAAATATGACTGTAACGGATTGGAGAACTGGAGCAAAACTAACAAAATGTAGGGACAAATGTAAAGTTCTGCACTTAGGCAGGAATAACCAGAGGCACAAATATAGGATTGGTGATGCCCAACTTGGCAATAATACATGTGAAAAAGATGGTCTTAGTAGACCATAAGCTTAGCATGAGTCAGCAGTGCAATGCAGCAGCAAGAAAAGTTAATGCTATTTTACACTGCATCAACAGAGGTATAGTGTCCAGATCAAGGGAAATAATAGTACTGTTCTATTCTTCCTTGGTCAGACCCCACCTGCAATCCTGTGGCCAGTTCTGGGCACCACAGTTTAAGAAGGATACTGACAAGCTGGAACGTATGCAGAGGAGAATGACCAAGATCAGTGCAGTGTGGCCATTGTGGCTGCAGCATTGAATTGGCTCTGTCATTGTGCATGTACCACACTCAGCTCCCCATCAGGGCCGGTGCTAGGGTTTTTGCGCCCTAGGCGAGATCACCTTCTGGCACCACCCCCCAGCCAATCATATTTCAAACACCCCAGGGGTGCCCCAGCGGTGGCCTCCCCCCTCCCTGCACACTGCATTCTTACTTAACCTGAATTAATTCTTCTCTGCTTCTTAATTTCCTTTCCAAAGAATTAAGTTTTGTCTGTTTATATGCAAGGATCAGCAGGAACACAAAGGCCAAAATGCACAGAGACCATCTCGTACAGAACAGGACGTCCTCAAATGCCATCACATCTGACAGATTCCCCCTGTCTACTTGGGAACAGGCTGCTTTCAGGCTCCAATAAAACAGCTTTAAGTTAGCACATGGGGAGAGGCTGGCCCCATCCACAATTCACCTCCAGTTCTTCCCTTGAGATATTCAGAACCAACCAAATTGTTAAAGCCTTTTGCGCATCAGAAACAACAAGTCCAGGTTGTTGTTTATTAAAAACAGCGCTGTGCCCCTCATCCTCCGCTCGCTCTCCCGCCGTGGCCCCACGAGCGTCTGTTGCAGCCCAGACCTTTCAGAAGGACTTGTTTGTTACACTAAAATGGAGAAGGGTCACAGTTTGTTTATAGAGCCCACGTTTTGCGTGAATCCTGGCTGAAACTCTGGATGACAGCTGCCAGTCAGTGTACACAATATTGAGCTAGAATAGGCCAGTGGTCTACGGCAGCTTCCTATGTCCTGTAATATACAGATACTTGTCTGCTTTGTGTCCTTGCAGGACTGACAGTTCTAAGAAATTATTTTCTTTACTCAATGTGAAAGCAAATATCAGAACGCACTATCATAAGATGTGAAGAGGATGAGGGCTTCTATCACATCTGCACAGCAGCTATTTCTCAAATTCTCTCCAAACTTCATAGCCAAGTAGAAAAACCAAATAATACTATGTGAAAATGAGGTGTTTGAGAATAAAGGCATTTGAGCAAACAGACCTATTTGCTCAAATACTTTTGGGAGCCTGGTATTATCTATTGACTGTTCTAGAAATTGGTTATTTTCAATTCAGCTGTGAAATTCATTGTTGTTTGAGAATCAATTGCTGTCTTTTCAGAGAGTTATTTCTCTCCCACACACCTTTTAGACACTTTCCCCTTTTTTCCTTCGAATATCTTTTCAGAACTCACAAGCAATGCTGCTTTATGGATTAACTAGCTGGCCCTGCACACGTTGCTGTGCGTTAGTCTGTGAAATGGAGGGTAATAGCCCCCCTTCAGATCCCCCTGAGCCTCAGAGTCCCCCTGAGTCAAGGCAAGATACTGTGGAGAGGGCAGGTTTCATCCCTGTGTCTCCCCCCACCCTGTTCTGACCCATTACGTATCCCTGCTCCCTATTCAGACCCCCCACCCCCAGGCAGGCCCCTACCTCCACTTGGCAATGTTGGTTATTTGGTGGGGGATTTTTTTGGGGGGGGGGTAGTGGTGCTAAATTGTAAAGTAGAAAACCCTTGCTGTGCCCCCAAGTGTGTTGCTGTAGGTTATCCCCCCCCCCGGGCCTAGTGGGGGGCCTAGGAGCCTGGCAGGGCCTAGGGGTCTGATAATGGCCGCCTTGGTGGTTTCAGTTGCTTGGTTGATGATGTCATTTGGTTTGTGGGTGTGGCTTAGATTTCACAGGAAGGGAGGAGATAGAGGAGGGTATAACGCCACTTGAGGGTGCTGTTTGACTTGGTGGGAAACCAGGTCTATACCTGCCGGGGTGTGTGATTTATGGGATTTTTTGTCCCCAGCAACGCTCGGGGAGTGGCCTGGATCGTTGTGTCAAAATTTCAGGACGATCGGTCAAGCGGTTACGGAGAAAGGTGGAACACACACTTTCAAGATTTTTACATTTTTATATATATAGATGAGATCAAAAGGATTGCTGTGCCTTACAAAGAAGCCTCCTTAAGTAAATTAAAATGGTTTCTTGTTCTCCTTAAGGCACCAGCAGGGTCTCCACCCCCCAACAGCTATTTAATCATGACTAACCTACCTCAGGTCTTACTCCTCTTGTCCTAAACAATGGGCAATGAACTATCTGCCTGCCTACCTAACTATCTATCTAAATTGCAGCTACAAGGGTTTACCATATATGCCCTAACAACAACAAGCACGGCCAATAGCCAGGGATGCAGGGAATTAAAGTTCAACATCTGAAGGGCCACACATTCCCCATGCCTGCCCTAAAGGCTTTGAACATTTCTAAAGAATAGGAAGGCCACTTCTGTATTGCCAAAAAAGAGGACAAAGAGGCGCTTATTTGCTAACAAACAGGCCAAGAAAAGTTTGCTCCTACATCTGGTACTAAGGGTCAAACTACATGGGAGTCACCAGGGAGAACTATGACTGCATTGTCTCATATGATCTCCCCCCGCCCCCCAAACAGTCACAGGGACTTGATTTGGGCTGGGCAGTTGTGCAGTGGGGCAGGGGGACTAAATCCTAAAGAGGCTATGTGGGAAGGGAGTGGGAAAACAGATTTTTAAAAAACTTATTGTTCATCTGATGTGTTGTGTGCCAATTTGGCACCATTTGGGCACCATTTTGTCAAAACGTGACATACAAATAGACAGAGGAAGAGGGGGAGCAGCAAATGCAGAACAGCATGTGTAGCCCTTTAGGACCCAGTAACAGACCTTATGTCAGAGTTTTCCAAACTGTGTGTGGTGACATGTTACTGTGTCGGCTGCAGTGTGTAGCTATGTCGCATTGTAACCACTGGTTTGCTAGTAAAACTGAATTACTGTGTCGCAAAATGATGCATGTCTAAAAAGTGTGTCACCAACATGAAAAGTTTGGAAAGCTCTGCTTTATGCCATGTTATATGTGTCATTAAACAAAAAGAAATATTTTAAGGTGAAATAGAAATACTGTATATCAAAAGTTATTTTCTTATTAGCTTATTTATTAATAAATTGGTAAGTCCCAAACTTTGATTTTTAAGAATCCTTGTTCTCCTCAGATATCTCAGCTTTTTGCTTCTCCCCTCTCTATACAGTATATTTAGTCAATATAGGAGCATTTGGGCTATATTCACAGTTTTTAAAAGATCATATTTATTTTGTGAGATGAAGCAAAACTGGGGGAAAGGAAAGGAAATTCAAGAAGGCACAAAACACTCCTTCTATGCTTTTGGACGGATGGAACAAAAAATCCTAGTAAATCCTGTATCCCATTGAGTTCTGGACCACAAGTAATCTCAATATGCAAGAAGCCAATGATTACACCCATGCTGTAGGCCAGGCATCCCCAAACTTCGGCCCTCCAGATGTTTTGTACTACAATTCCCATATTCCCCGACCACTGGTCTTGTTAGCTAGGGATCATGGGAGTTGTAAGCCAAGACATCTGGAGGGCCACAGTTTGGGGATGCCTGCTGTAGGCCTACTATTTACTTTCCAGAGGCACAATATGAATGTAATTCTTATCATCTATAGTATTTATATCTTCTGAACATGTACGCCAGCAGGGAACTGTTCTTGTAAAGTTCTTGCTGTGGCAACATAGATACTTATCACTTGCTGAAAAGAATATTGACACAGTATGCATGTTTGTCACTCTAATTACTACCTGCATGTACTGCTGTTTCATGGAATTTTCCATTGATGATTGTGCTATAGGCCTGTGTGGAAAGCAACACGGTTGGTTGGAAGGTTAAAGAAAGGCACATGAACTGAAGCTGAATCCTAACAAGATGGAGGCACTTGGTTTGGTGGTTCACAGGTTGGTGTTCTGGATGAGTTTTTTAAATAAATAAATAAATAAAACAATTTGCAAAAGAAACTTTATGGAATGAAACAAAATATATGTAATTCCAAACACTAGAAGAAACTAATTCCCAGGACCACTTATTATATTACATTCATTAATCATAACGACAACTATTAGTAAAAGAGAGATTATATGTCTAGTCCTTCACAGAAACATATAATAAATCATAACTCATTGTGACCATCAAATGTATCCAGAGTCTGAAGAGAAGATGCAATTATTGGTTCTGTATAAGTGCATACCATGCTGGTATTCTGTTCAGATCTTCCAATTTTGCTGTATAATTGAGAAAATCAGACAAATTGTGTAAAATTTGGTCTTTATATATTTTCCCCCTAAAAAATTTCACTTCAGTGGTCAGCTTCTCATAAACCACCTAGGACCACAACATTTATACCATGCCTCTATAAAGATTCATCATATTCCCTTGAAGGAGCAGGTGTGCAACAATCAGAGTAGTCCTTGAGCATGTCAGAGACAAGAGTTCAATCTATCTGTCTCCCCATGCTCTTTTTCTGTGTGCACTAAGGTGGTTGCTGCTGCTGCTGCTGCTTTTGAAGGGATCAGGGAGCCATTCAAACACGAAGTATGCCCCCTCAGCACAAAATGGTACAGCCCAGGAAAAACTTTTCCATTACTTTCTGCTAAAAGTCTAAACTGTCTTGGAGTCTCACTGAAGTGAATGGGCCTTGAAGCAATGATCCAATTACATCATCAGATTTCAATTAGATTCCTCTGAAAACCCTAGCCTGCGATGATAAATTGAGACACTCTCCCTCAGATCATAATGTTTTCTGTTGCATAACACCCCTTCTGACATAAGCTATAATAATGCATCTTGTCTCCATTTTACACTCCATTAAAGACCATTATTACCTTTCCCCCGCTTACAACATTACTTGTAACCTTGTAATTGATGGTGCCGAATTTGGTACTGAATTTTGTTACTGCTTTCAAATCAATAGGATCCAAATAATATTCTCCATTTTGCTTCAGGTGCCACTTTTAAAAGTCAAATTCTGGCTGGCAGCTGAATCCTCACCTGAATCTGAGCCTTTCAGATTCGATGTGAGGCATAACATGCTGGTAAGTTGTTGATTTTTACTCTTCTGCATGTTTTCTTAAGGTTTTCTTAAGACATGCTGTGTGCCATCGTCCTAGCTTTTCCACTTCCCTCCCCATTTATGATATTTATCTTGCTAGTCATGTCATCTGTTCTACTTGATTTTCAGTCTCCAAGTGCACACTGAAAAACAATAGATTACTGCCCATTTTCTTGAGGGGTTTATTTTCAATACAGTCTTTTTGCACATTTAGGGCCAAAGCACAACAGATGCTAAATACATGGTTTCATAAACTATTAGTAGCAGCTGCTCAGATGCCAAACCAAGATCAGGACTGTGGTGAATGAGCAGAGGGGGTCTAATGCAAAAGCAGATTTAGGGGAGCACAACCGGTTTGGTTGCACTGGGCGCAGAGCCCCAGGAGTGCCAGTGGGGACGTTGCATCTTTGATTTAGAAAGAAACGCAAGAGGCAGAAGGGCTCTAAATTTTGGCATTGCACAGGGCGCCACTGAAATTTGAGACCCCAAGATCCTCCACGGTTTAATGCTTCTCTCCCAATGCCCCCATGATAACACAAGAAATAGGACCCAAACTGAACATGCCCCTGAAAATCGTGGAGTGCAAATTAAATTGGGAGAATGTTTTTGTTGTTTCTCAGGAGCAGGGGGATGTGCTTACCCTATTTTACTGTATGTAAAATGTATGTGTACTGTATGTACACATTGTGTACATAAAAAGCAAGTAAAATCTTGTTCGCACACATCCACAACAGCCCACATCTCTCTCTTTGCTAACTCCCAGCCCAGCAACACCTCCTGGGGTGCTTGTGTGACTAAATGTTGTTGCGTAGTAGTGACATAGTTATTCCAGGAAGTGCTGCTGGGCTGGAAGCCAGCATGGAGACAGCTTTGTACTGCTGTGAGCACACACACAGGACTTTTACTTTCACAGTGTTTAAAGAAGAATAAAAATCCCTGAGCCACCTTCATCAGTAAAATAAGGCAAATGCAGCCCCCACCCCCAATTTTTCTCTCCCACCCCCAATTTTTCTCTCCCACCCTGCAATTCTCACTGTATCATAAAAAACTGCAGACAGTCACCCTACAATTAACAAGGAGATGCAGGGTATTGCAAAATGGAAGGCAAATTTTGGCCCAGCTCTCGTATAGATTAGTCCTGTTCAGGGTTCCCCACAACCAGACATGCCTTTTTCCAGGTTGGTCATTTCCCTTCTCCACCCCTTTATACCAACAGTCAGCATATAAGGTCATAGTCAGAATAGACCCACTAAAATTAATAGACTTAGTCTATTGATTTGGTTGGATCTTTTATCACCCTAAGTGCCTACTAAGCATGCTTAGTCCTTGCTGGTCTGTCATCCCCATTACTTACATTTCCCTCCCTATTTTTTGTTTTTGTATTTTTTGTGACCCTTGGTACTTTTCTCCTAGTCTCCCACTTATGCACAGATGGACTGTTTTGTTTGTTTTCAAATTCAAAGAATTAGTTCACTATTACTTACAAAATACAGACAGTTAGATTCGTTTTATATCAGATCACTCCATTCTTGCTTCTGTAAAGCTCCTTCTCTAAAAGCATAAATTACAATTAAGGAATTACTTAAGGATATCAAGGGTATTATCACTTGTCTGCACGAGCATCTGTAATGTTTTGTGCTTTATCTTGCTTTGCAGGCTCATTAAAATGTAAATATTTGTTTATATTTATATTTTATTTTTTAATAATGTTTATTAGATTTGAAAAAGTTTATCCAAAATTCTGCAAAACATAGTGCTATCAAACAAGATCTGATGACTATATACATTAGTCCATATCATGAGCATAGCCAGGATTTGTGTTAGGAGGGCAGGCTTTATGTTGGGGAGGGCAGAACCTCAGTTAGTTAAGTATTTTTATTGACTTACTTGATTAGGGGGGAGCTGCTCCCTTGTCCCCCCCCTCAAGCAACACCCATGGTCCAAATACAATTATAGATCACTGTCAAATAGGCATAAAATAAAACCGAAATAAATAAAGCACATGTATGTTAATGCATGGAACTATCTACAGCATAGACATAATGGTTAAATAAGACAGGACTACAAAGCATGAACCTTATTATACCAAGGGAATGTAATTAAGTATTCAAATTCCCTGATTCACTCTATCAGCCATATTCATACATAGGCCAAGGGGCTGGGGTCCTTTTCATTTTATTGCTGCTGCTTTAATGAGATGCAAATGTTTTTCAGTTATGATGTTAAGAAAATTTATAAATTATATTACACGTCTGAAGGTTAATACATTTCTTATCTTTGACCTGAAATGCAGTGGGTGTTGTTGACCTTTGAATAAATCTGTTCCTTATTCTCTGACTGGTTGCTCTTGAGCTGCACTGAGTTTAGAAGCAACATTCTTGCTGGTCTAAATGTATAGCTAAATCTGAGATGCTTAATCAGTAGGTCAATACATTTGCCTTCTTATTACACAATGTTATGTGATCCTTTTCATGCAGTCCAGGATGTTTGATGAAGCTGCTTTGTCCGAATCAGTGGTTAGCTGTTTGCACACCCCAAGTTTACACCTTCATGGTTCATAAAACTTGGAAAACAGAATGGAGAACAGAAAAAGAACAGGGCTTCCTGACAAGAAACTGTGTGCATGTGTACCAGCAACTTAAATGGAATGCAAATACCTCTGTACATGAAAAGCACACGTGGCACCTCAGTATCCAGACTCCTGAATTGAGCAAAAATGTTTTAAATAAATATCATTGCACGTCACTCCAATCTTTGAGCGGTGGAAGATTCTAGAGGTTCCAGACACTTTACCCAAGGTTCATGTTTCCTTTTGGAAATTAGGCACAGTGGAGACTGTTGTGTCTTTATGATATATGGTTTATTTACACATATATACAACCCGACCCTACAATGGAGGTGTTCACAGCACTCCAAGATAGTCTTGCTTCTCCCATAGCTGCAACTGTGTATTCAAGCAAACATCAGCCATGGCTCGGGTCCTTTTTCCTTTTTTTTATAACTATTTATTAAATTTTCCGATTAAACACATTTAAAACAATATACAAAACAAACAAACAAACAAACATTCAAAATACATACATCACTCTTTTAACAATTCTCATTACTCATTACAAAATACTCCGCCGAGTTTGACTTCCCTCCCTCCCCTCAATAGGTTTTCTAATCCGCTCTTATCTCGCAGTTCCTTTATATCTAGTCTTTAAAGTCAATTCGTAGGATTTATTTCAAGCCTGCAAGTGTCTTTAAACCTCTACAATTCTTTTCCATATAATCCACAAATTTACTCCAATCCCTTAGAAACCTTGTCTCCCTCTGGTTTCGAATCCTGCTAGTCAGTCTCGCTAATTCTGCATATTCAATCATCTTTGTCTGCCAGTCTCCGATTGTCGGTAAGTCCTGGGTCTTCCATTTTTGGGCCAATAATGTCCTTGCCGCGGTTGTCACATACAAAAATAAGGTATTATCCTCCTTGGTTACCTCTTGACCTATCATTCCTAACAAAAAGGCTTCCGGTCTCTTGGGAAAGGTATACTTAAAAATCTTTTTCAGTTCATTATATATCATTTCCCAATAGCCTTTAACCTTTTCACATTTCCACCACATATGATAAAAGTCCCTTTCCTTTTCATTGCATTTCCAGCACATTCTATTACTCATTCTATACATTTTTGCTAATTTCACCGGGGTTAAATGCCATCTATACATCATCTTCCAAACATTCTCTTTCAAAGCAGTACATGCTGTGAATTTTATTGTTTGGTTCCATAGTTTCAACCAGGCTCGGGTCCTTTTTCCAGCTTGCCGCCTTTACCAGACTGCAACCTTTTCCTTCTAGGTCACATCCCAACCAATTCTCAAACTCTGCCTCAAAACTCTGGCATGTTTTGGCATGCTCTTCTAACTCAGAGCTGGAGGAGGAACCCCACCCACTTGCGATCTGGCACAGAGCTTTTGCCTTTTTAATGGCTCTTTCTTAAGGGCTCATCACCTTCCTTTTGTTCTCTTAATTGCCCATCCCCCCTGGCGATTACCTGATCAGGAAACAGGGCTGGCTTATATTTTAACAATTCTGGACCCAGTGATTTTTTGGGAATCTGATACCCACAAACTCTTAACAATATATTTGATATGCTTGTTTAGCTAAGTATTTTAGTAAATGACAGGATGACAAAGTAGATAGCCAGTAACAACTGAAGTCATACTATAGCCAAGTACAGAAGGGGCCCCATAGCTTAGTGATAGAGCATCTTCCTCTGCATGCAGGGACTCCCAGGATGTTCACTTGCCAGGGCAATCTGATTGTCCCTCAACATATTGGGTTATTTGCACACTGGAAGGAGTTCCCAAATATTGCTATGTAAATATTAGCAAAGTTCAAGCTCATCCCTTCTCAGAGATGGGATGAAACCAGATTGTCCTGTTTAAGCTGGTTGTCATCTTAGATTTAATGTTTTCAACTGAGATAACTTGAAACAAAGTCAAACATGCATTGGATTGTACTGCATAGTGCTCAGTGCTCATGAGAGCCAATTCCAGGAGGCACATTCCTACCTTGTGGAATGTGGACAATATTCTATAGCTACTGCTATGCTTGGCTCTCATGTTATAGGAAAGACCTGTAACTTTTTTGATCTCTCAATTTCTCATTTTCCCCATCTTAAATTCAGTTGTCCACATTTCTGCAGCAGTATATGATTTTTTGGGGGGAGGGGAAAACCCTCACAAAGATTTGCCAGCATTTAAGTATGAATTTCTCTCACACACTCTCACACAAAGATATAATTTTTTGTAAACATTGGTTGGCTAGGGAGCTGCATCACCAAGCTTTTCTTGAGGAATAAAGCAATGGGTAGCATGCAACTCTGTGTACTGTACATCTCTAGATCAGTTCCTAGGACAATAGGGAAGCAGCATATGACACATATTTCAGAGCATATCACTCACAGGAAAATAGATGAGAACTGGAAAATATAAGATATTGAGCATTAGTGCCTTATGAACACAGAAGCAGAACCAGCATCAGAGGCTCATATTGATGGGCACCTGCTGAGGCCCACACTCTAGCAAGGAGCCTACTGTCAACCCTAAAGACCTCTGACCCTGCCTGTACTCCTCATTGTCTCCTGCTCACCTACCTTATTCCAGCAATTGAGCACATTTCAATATATGGGTACAACAACAAAATTCACACACACACACACACACATATATGTTTATTCATTTTATAATATCAAAATCCATGTTAACAAGCTAACAAACATTACGACTAACATTTCTGTCAACAGATGGAAAATATCCATAGATGAAAAACATTTCTTCCACAATAAAAAATACCCACTTTTGGCCAACAAACCAATTTGAATCCAAATTGCTAAGATATCAATCACAGAAAACACATGGATATAGAAATGTTGTCGTTTTTATACCAATTAAATTTGAATCGGAGTAGCAGCATTGCCTCCTTCATGGATCACTGCCTTGTTGTGGCGAAGGGGCTTGAATAACTCAGAGAAGCTATGAGCTATGCCATGCAGGGCCACCCAAGATGGACAGGTCATAGTGGAGAGTTTTGACTAAACGTGATCCACCTGGAGCAGGAACTGACAAGCCACTCCAGTATCCCTGCCAAGAAAACTCAATGGAGAAAGACAACAGGCATATAAAAGTTATGACGCTGGAAGATGAGCCCCTCAGGTTGGAAGGTGCCCAACATGCTACTGAGGAAGAGCAGAGGACAAGTACAAGTAGATTCAGAGCTGATGAAGTGGCTGGGCTAAAGCCAAAAGATTGCTTAGTTGCAGATTGCCTGGAAGTGAAAGGAAAGTCCAAAATATGGAGGAGAGCGCAAAATATGGTCAGAAGCTCAACATCAAAAATACTAAGATCATGGCCACTGGTCCCATCATTCCTGGCAAATAGAAGGGAAAGAAATGGAGGCAGTGAGAGATTTTACTTCCTTGGGTTCCATGATCACTGCAGATGGTAACAGCAGTCACGAAATTAAAAGATGCCTGCTTCTTGGGAGAAAAGCAATGACAAACCTAGACAACATCTTAAAAAGCAGAGACATCACCTTGCTGACAAAGGTCCATATAGTTAAAGCTATGGTTTTCCTAGTAGTGATGTATGGAAGTGAGAGCTGGACCATAATAATAATAATAATAATAATTTATTATTTTTACCCCGCCCATCTGGCTGGGTTTCCCCAGCCACTCTGGGCGGCTTCCAACCGAATATTAAAAAAGGCTGATCGCCAAAGAATTGATGCTTTTGAATTATGGTGCTGGTAGAGACACTTGAGAGTCCCATGGACTGCAAGAAGATCAAACCTATCCATTCTGAAAGAAATCAGCTCTGAGTGCTCACTGGAAGGACAGATCGTGATGCTGAGGCTCCAATACTTTGGCCACCTCATGAGAAGAGAAGACTCCCTGGAAAATACCCTGATGTTGGGAAACACTGAGGGCACTAGGAGAAGGGGATGACAGAGGACGAGATGGTTGGACAGTGTTCTCGAAGCTACAAACATGAGTTTGACCAAACTGCAGGAGACAGTGGAAGACAGGAGTGCCTGGTGTGCTCTGGTCCATGGAGTCACGAAGAGTCGGACACAACTAAACAACTAAACCAAAGCAGCATTGCAAGAAGGCAGCCCAAAGCACACGTGCAATAATCTCTATCAACACCGCCAGCTGGAGGTTGTCTGGTTCTTGCCCTTCCAGGTCAGGAAGAGATGAGCCAGACTTCAAAGTTGGACCCAGCTCTTGCAAAACTCATAGCTAGATGCCAGGTACAAAACAGAATGTCAGACTTTCCCCCACAAACAAATAACAGAATGAGAGAGGGTGTGAGAGGAACAGAGGTAGAATGAACAAAAGAAAGGATAGTGTGTAGACCTTGTCGGTTTTCTTCTGCCCAGGCTGCAGAAAAATAAAGCACAGATCTGTTGATCGGTGAATTGTTCAGACTTCTTACTGTGTGTGTATTATATTGTGGATGACCTGACTTACAAGATTTATGGTACAAGGAACAGCTTGACCTTAACACTCCCTGGGAATGTCTTTACCTTGAGGTCAATATGACTTGATCCTCATTTCAGTAGAAGTCAATTATCTTCACAATATTATTTCTTTAAAAGGGGGAGTGGCCTTAATAATTCACCAAAGAAGAACATTTTTCAAAACTACAAAATTTGCACTTAAACAGTATGAGGGGACATTTTGGGAAGGGGGAAGTTTATCCACGGGGTCCAAAAATGCTTTCTATTAATGTATGGATTTTAGTTATTTAGGGGACAGGGCCTGAAACATGGTGCTTCCTTCCTCACAACTAAGAGCCTGCCTATATGAAAGAAAGGAAGGACATTGCTCTTCCATCGCCATAGCCCCAAAGATACTAAGCCACCCACTGTCAGTGGGTGGGGCATGTTTTGCTCCCACTGTAACATTCTGAAGTGCAGCATTCCCCCATAGGAAGAAAAAGCAACCATTCATTGGAATTGGAGATCCCAGCAGTTCAAAATCAAACTTGCCCCTACCCACATAGTCAAATTGTGGGTTGTGTTGCTTGGTCACCCTGAAGTGTGACAAAATGTTGGGTGACTGACATAGAGAATTGTTGGTAATTATGTAAGAGTGACCAAGAACAATATAGAGAAGCGCCTTTCTCCCGATGATGCCTTTGTCTTTCTCTGCAACTCTGCTTACAAGTTTAGCTGTTGGCTGGTATGCCTAGTTGAGGGACAGAAAGTAAATGTTTTATTATCTTCTCCTGCCAGGGGAATGCATGTGACAAACTGAAGATTTTCTTAATGTTAATTCAGTATTAAGGGAGCATCCGGCACACCCTTGTTGCCTAGCTTCCCGCTGTTGTTCTTGACTGCTGTTGCTTACATTCCCATACATTCCCAATCTTGCCTTCTCCCAACCCATACACCTGCAGTGGGACCTCTTGGTCCTCATGCACATCTATGGATTAGGAAAACCTTCAAGACCGGCCTGCATGTTAGATAATCACAGGATAGATACCAGTCTCTCGGGAGCACTCCCATTTGATAGCCTCTTTCAGCAATCCTATAGCCCAGACATAGGCAACCACGGCCCTCCAGATGTTTTGGGACTACAACTCCCATGATCCCTAGCTAACAGGACCAGTGGTCAGGAATGATGGGAATTGTAGTCCCAAAACATCTGAAGGGCCGAGGTTGCCTATGCCTGCTATAGCCCATGGTCATGGGGCCTCAGCCAGTCTCTGAATTATTGTTGGCTAAGCTAGCACCATAGCAACCAGGGCTGGCTCTAGGTAGAGTCCCGGTGGCGCGGTGTGCCAGGGCGCCGGGCTGGTAGGCGGGGCGCTGCACGGCGAAGTCGTGCGGAAACCATGCTGGCACCGGAGCGATCTCCGCCCCTCAGCGCCAGGGCCCGACCTACTCGAGACTGCCCTGATAGCAACATTGCACAAAGCTGTTACACAGCACCTGAAGCATTCAGGACATGGTCAGGCCACTATTACTTACTTCAGTGACAACATTTGGTATTCATATGTGGTAGGAGCAGGGCTTTTTTTCAGCTGGTGGGCGCCATTGGCATTCTGAGAGAATGAAGGAGGTGTTCATGTTGAGTTCCGGCACCAGGTAGGAGCCTGTTAAAATATCGCTGACATATTCATTGCAGCAGTTTGCAGATTTGCACAGTTTGTCTGGCTGCTGTGTCGGCACATTTATTTGATTTGTTTTTTTACAACCCACCCCAGTCTGAGAATAGGAAACAAAATTATAAAACAAATATTAAAATATGACATTATGATTCAGCTGGGCCACTTAAACATAGCATAAACACAGTGGCAAATACATTACACAATGCTCTACATTAATTATTATTGTTATTATTACTCAGGCCCTACAGAGGCTTACAGCAATATAGAAATACATAATTAAAATCAGTTAAAACAGGATCAGTTAAATTAATAGGATGGCCCTTAAAAGTATATATCTTGGGTTTCAAAGGCCAGAGTGAAGAAGTGTGTGATGAAAGCTATACAATGAAGGTGCCAGACGCACCTCTGTAAGGGGGGAATTTGACAGTTTAGGGCTGCCAAATTGAGTGGGCACACAAGATGCATCCATGGATGAGGCCTTTTCCCCTGAGTGCACTGGGAGTCATCCATATCTATGCAGTGGTATATAATAGTCAATCTGAGCATCAGTATCTGCCCTTTTCTTAACCCTAATGCCCTCCTCTAGGCACAGTTTCAGCAATTCAGCAAGAACAGGTGTGATCTGATATTTATTTCCAGGCACAAAATGTTCTAAGGTCAGCACTGGTCCTACATATACTGTGGCATCTGTCAGCCACATGGACAATCAGGGAACAACACATGCTGAAACATGGATTTGGGCTTTAGGGTTTGGAAGTCCTGTGGCAATGAGTCTGATATCCGGAAATATTCATAGATCATAGTTCATTTTGAGTGGAGATAGACAGACAGGTGGACATATCTGAGTGTGATACAAACTAACTAATCTTGGACCTGTCACTTTCTCTCATTTTCTATATTTTATCAATAAATGGAATGGTAGTGCCCTAACAAGGTTGTTTTGGGGACAATAAATGCTACCCAGTAAGTTAAAATGCTATGTTAATTATGAATATTAATAATTATGTATATAAATAGTATAAACATATTGTTTTCAGACTTGATGGAGTCAAAAAGGGTTACAGGATGAAGATCTGTCCATCTCTAGACCAGTACACTATTTATAACAGTGTGGACAACAAAGGGTCTATAGAAAACACACGGTCAGCACCTGAAAGGAAGGGTCATCTTCATTCTTTGTCCCCAGCATCTGGTATGTAGAAGTTTACTGCTTCTGAGCATGGAGGTTCTATTCTATTAAGGCTGGTGCTTTAGACAGCTGACTTTAAAACAGGATAATTCTATGGCCCTGCTCATCAGTTACTTCTATGTAGGGCATTCACACACAGAAGCAGCAGGGCCAGTTTGCTGTCTCTACACCGATGGACTGAATCTGCCACTTCAGTTGGCAGCAGCAATGTTTCTGAATACCAGTTGCTAGAAACCAGAGGAGGGGAGAGTGCTCTTCTACTTAAATCCTGCTTCCTGGTTTCCCACAGGAATCTGCTTGCCACTGTGAGAACAGGATGCTGGACTAGATGGGCCACTTGGCCTGATCCAGCGGGCTCTTCTTATGTTCTTATGCCCATCTGCATCTGTATGTGACAGATGGAGTATTCTGATTCCCATGGAGTATTCCCATGGAGTATTCTGATTCAGACCAGGAGCAGCAAGCACTTGAGGAATGGGAGGCAGAGGGAATGCGAGAACAGAGTAGAGTCCAGTTGATAGAGCCTCCCTCCCACCAACCTCTGGAGGTGCCAAGCTTTACTGTTGAAGCCGGAATCCCAGATGCTTCCTCTTCCATGCCTATGGAGAGGCATCTGCCAGAGACTGTGGCAGATGCTTCCCCACCAGGGGGCAGGGATGACTCCAGGGTGTGGTCTGATGTGCCACAGTGGGAGGATTCGGAGGTGGAGACACACCCGGCGTTCTCCCAGGGAGAAGAGGAAAGAGGAGATGTGACCCCCAAGACTTACAACCCTATATCTTGTAGGAGTCCCTATATTGTATCTGGCTCTTTCCATGCCACTGACTCTTGTGTACTTATATGTAATGCACCTGCTGTCATGGTCTGGGTGGGAGCCAGGACAGTATGTTGTATGTGGACATTTGAAGAGGAACTTCTGGGTCCTAATCACAGGGAATCCCCGATTTGTGAACAGCTGCTCGTCTGAAGGGGTTCCTTTACAAATGTGCATGCTCAACACTCAAAAATTAGAATTGGAGCTAAGATGGCCACATAGTGTCAGAGTGGTGCCAGTGGTGTGGTCCCAATCCTTCTTTACCCTTTTACCTTACTACATAGGGGTAGCACAATGATAGAGCTTTAGAGACCTCATATTATTGTTGGAGCACTACAGCCCCCAAAGACCTGTGTTATACATGCATACACTTATAAAACCATCACTAACTCTCGAGTGGTATTTTGAATGGAAATGCCATTATTATTCCAGTGGAAAGAAGGTACAGAGCAACCATAGCTTTCAGTGTATTAACATGCTTTTGTTTTCTTTCAAAGTCTATTAGAATGTCAACAGGATCTCACGCGACCAAGTTTTGCTTTTGGGTGGAACTATAAACTACCCTTTAATCTATCTAATATTTGCTCACCATAACCTTTCTTTATGTGTATGCATATAAATGCTGCTGTATTAGTATAACCAGAAGTGATTGTATTACAAACCACAGGAACAAACAATCCTAGCTGTTGGGGGATTGCTTTTTCACTTTGATTCGTATTTGTCCACATAGAACAGGGGTCAGCCAACTTTTTCAGCACAGGGCCGGTCCACTGTCCCTCAGACCTTGTGGGGGGCCAGACTATATTTTTGGGGGGGAAAGAACGAATTCCTATGCCCCACAAATAACCCAGAGATGCATTATAAATAAAAGGACACATTCTACTCATGTAAAAACACACTGATTCCCGGACCATCTGCGGGCCAGATTTAGAAGGCGATTGGGCTGGATCCCGCCAATGGGCCTTAGTTTGCCTACCCATGACATAGAATAATAATAATAATAATAATAATAATAATAATAATAATAATAATAATAATTTATTATTTATACCCCGCAGCTTCCAACAGAAAAATGAAATAAAATAATCTATTAAACATTAAAAGCCTCTCTAAACAGGGCTGCCTTCAGATGTCTTCTAAAAATCTGGTAGCTGTTTTTCTCTTGGACATCTGATGGGAGGGCGTTCCACAGGGCGGGCGCCACCACCGAGAAGGCCCTCTGCCTGGTTCCCTGCAACTTGGTTTCTCACAACGAGGGAACCGCCAGAAGGCCCTCGGTACTGGACCTCAGTGTCCGGGCAGAACGATGGGGGTGGAGACGCTCCTTCAGGTATACTGGACAGAGGCCATCATTTGCCTGTCTCCAGCTTTGTTGCCCCTCAGCTGTACTCCTGGATTTCTCAAAGATGTTAAGCAGAGGTTCTCAGAGTACACAAATATGTTCTTATACTGTCACCTGAAGACTTGGACTCACCTGAAGGTATTTCCTCACCCCCAACATCTGTTGAGGAAAAAAAAAAATCTTCCCTCAGGTATTTTTGATTTAATATATCTGCTTGTGATTTGGGCTAAATTAAAAGGGAAGGTTCCTCTTGTTCCTATGCTATGAAAGATTTTGCAGTATGAATAGTGACACAAATTCAGTTCTCAGATCTGTTAGTGAAACTCCATTAAAGCAACCAACAGTTCAATATGCTGAGAGAATTCTGTATAAAACCAGTACAGTATCTCCAACTTGATGCTGCAAGGGTTAACAAAGTCCTCCCTAACTTTGCCTTCCCCCAATCCCCAATGTCTACTGAAATACATGAGGCAGAAAGAAGGGGAGACAGCAGGAGAGGAAACTACTAATATATGTTTTATCCAACTCTTATTCTTTTGTCCACCCATGTCCATTATTCTGCAGCTGGGTTTACAGTATCCTGAACATCATTCCAGATTGGAATTATGGCCTCTTAAAATCATGTCTTAATGGAATGCATGCACATGCAATTTATAATTTTTGGGTGTTGGGGGTAGAATATAGCATTTAGAAGAACCTTATCACCTGGTGAAACATTCTTTGGGGTGTAACCATTCAGTTAGCATCATTTTAGCTAATATTTGCACATTAAGGGAGAAAGAATGGAATGGGTGTGCATGTATGTATGTTGCTTTGTTTGCTCTGCCTTGTAGGATTAGGTGGCTATTCAATAGTGTAGATAAATGTTCCAGGGTAACATTGCTAATAATGCCTAGATTCTCTAGCTCAGGGGTGGGGAACCTGTGCCCCTCCAGATGTTGTTGGACTCCAACTTCCATCAGCCTGAGACAGCATGGTTATCAAAGATGAGAATTATATTCCAGCAGTACCTGGAGAGTCACAGATTGGTCATCTCTGCCCTACATGTGTGCACAAATCAAGGATTACATACAGTAGAACTTCACTGCAGTAGGATCCATTTTGTGGCTTTAGTTCATAGCATGAGCAGAAT
The DNA here is from genome assembly GCF_965207765.1 of Zootoca vivipara. Classification (NCBI taxonomy): domain Eukaryota; kingdom Metazoa; phylum Chordata; class Lepidosauria; order Squamata; family Lacertidae; genus Zootoca; species Zootoca vivipara. The sequence goes on along the minus strand of NC_142582.1, from coordinate 60,264,654 downwards.
GTTTTTCTGCCAGCTATAATCCAGAGTAACCTGGAATCCATGCCAAGATAAGAAGATGCAACTCATTCACTCAGAGGGTTTACTTGCAAATTGTTACCTGGGAAGATCAGTTTCAAGCCCCCTACATACAGGTAGACTCTTATTAATTCCAGATGACAGCCAAGGTGTGCCAATTTTGCATGTTAGCTTGGTATTGCAGATATTTTTTTTAATGCTTTTTGTCAGAGGATCTTGGAAGACTGGTGTCCTGAAGACAGGGAGCAGATATCGATGTGCCAACTTCCTCCTTGCACAAGAAAGGATTAGCTACCCGGATATAGAGCAATAGTTACAAAACTTTTCCATATTTTGGGTAACTGTAGTCGAATTAACTTCGTTGATATTAAATAATCGATTAATGGATAGTTTGCTTTGCATTAAAGAATAAATAAAATTATGCTTGCTGTTGATTAGAACTGTATGAAAAAAAGTTTTGTAGTGAAATATTAGGCTGCCTTTGTTGGCAAGAAGTAAGTTACTTAAGTCCATTGATTTTAATGGTTCTACTCCCTCAAGGGTTGAAGAGACCTGACAGAGGAATACAAGATAACGTGTTCCTGGTAGTAATCTGGTCCCAAGTTTTTCAGGACATCACATGACAATAGTATGATCTTTAACTCGGCCCAGTAGCATATCGGCAGCCAATGAACTTCTTTCAGTGCAGGTGTTATGCATGGTCAATAGGAAAAAACCCTTTAATAGCCTTGCTGTGGCATTCTGTATTAGCATCTTCCAGACCAACCTTAAAGGGAAAGCTCACATACAGCTGATAGCAGTAATCCAATTTGGAGATTACCAATGCCTGGGCTACCATGCCCAAGCCTCCTGCACATGTTACTTTCATGAAGGGGGCATCATCTGGTTGCCAGGGGGTGAGGCCTCATTCCTGGCCCCACCCCTATCATTGGGCACAATGACTGATCCTAATCGGTAGATGTCCACAGGTGAACATACCTTTCAGGAAGTTGGACTGCAAGACCCCGAGGGTCCATTTCAGCTCTACCATTCTATGATTCTGTGAACATGTTGTCTGCAGTGAAGAAGCCTACATGTTGACATCCTCAAGGGGCAAACTGCTAGTATTGGGCAGTGTGTAATTTTACTCCTGGCAAGCTATGACAAAACATTTCCATAAACCCAACTTTGCTGTAAAATATAGCATGTGGATAATAAGATAATTGCCATAAAGAATGCCCAGTGCAATCATTTCTGCAGAGCACCTTGTTTCATGTGGAGTCATGTGAAACTAAGTCTTCTTATATCCTCCCCTTCTTTGAAGAATTTGTTCTGTATCACTGTGCCGGAAAGGCTGTGAAAAATAAAATGTCACCCAGGCAGATTTTATTTATCTTGGAGGCGGTGTGCTGACATCCTTGTATCTCAGAGACACTTTTGAAGTGACATTTCTTGATCATTGCTGGTGGCTAAAATAATGATTTCATTTACAGTTGGAATTCTTCTCTCTTGATCCCCACCAAGCCTGAAGAAAGGTATCTTTCCTAGAAATTGTGACAGGCAAGGGATCAATGGCAAGTTGCTTGGGGAGCCCTTCAGCCAGGAACAATACAGAAGTTTGATGGGAAATGCCCACTCAAGGCCACCTCCTGCATGACTTTTTTTGTACATAATGTGATGGGAGGGGAAGAGAAGCCTTGAATGTGCAGCAGCAGGGCTGGCCATTTCCATAGGAATTTTCCCAGGCCATCCTCATGCCTTCACCTTCCACAGTGCTTATTTGTTTTTGTTTTTTATTTAAAAAATCTATCTTGCCTTTCTGCCTCAATTAGAGGCACTCTAGGCAGCTCCTAAGTGAACCATAACAAACAAGCAAGCAAACAAAAATTAAAAATACATTCAAGCCAAAATGGGGTGTGGGAATCAAAGCAGAGAAAACCTTTGTATTTGGCATCATCTGGATTTTTTTTAAGGAACTGTTTTACATTTTTATTGTAATGTATTATTTTTATATGTGCTGTATGCTGTTAAAAAGTGTGAGTCACTTGAAGACTTTTGTGGGCAGCATGCAATAAATAAAGAATTAGTTGATATAAACCAAACAGTAATGTTGGAGCAAGCAAAAAAGTCACGAGTAAAACCAAAAGACTTGTGGTTACAAGTAACATCAGATTGGGAAATAGGGCTTCAACCCATTTCAGAGGGAGTCACTCCATTTGAGGACTCGGATTTGCAACTTGAGGGTACCCCTTGGATTCAGACCTGAACCCAAATGCCTAGGTTTCAGCAGTGGCCAGGGGCACTTTTGAACAGTTGAGGCTCGCTGCCAGTGCACCAACCACTGTACTCCTGTTCCTGGAGATGTCAGACCTGACCGTGATGACACACACCTTAGTTATAATAGAGGCAGCTTCTGCCACTGAGCCTAGTCTCCAGTGAAACACTGTGACCGCATCTATGTCACAGTTACAGGTTAGAACCAAAGAGGGTCCTACTTCAGAGACACTGTAAAGTGCAAGAGTTTTCTTATCTGACCTTATGAGGCAGCAATCGAGAAGGAATCTTTACTAATTATTAATGCTGTATAAAGGAACACTGTTATTGCAAAGGCAGGGGGATAAGATGACATGAAGAATGAATTCATTATCACACAATCTCTGTTAGTGAGCATTTCAGGTTTCATTTCATGCCCATGGTCTCAATTTTTTTAAAAAAAAATGTGGGTAAAATACAGGACCATAAGAACTAATATAAATCTTGCCATTCAGTGGGACATCGCTTGCATCCTGGGACTCTGACTGCTACCAAAGTGTGAGGAATAAAGTTCAGCGCCTGATTTATTGCTCCCCCTCCTTCTGCCCATGGCTGCCACATATAGCTCATCCCCATAGCTCATCTCATCATCTTTTCACCTGACAGTCGTATTTTGAGAAGGATTTCACGTGGATCCTGGCTGACGCACTCAGCCTTGGTTACATGGCACAGTGTACAAGCACGTCACACTGATGCAGCCAGCGCCACACCTCAAATAGGCTGGTAGGTATGAGGTGGGAGGCTGCTCCATCTTATCCCATAATAGCAAGGTCTGTCTGCTTCTTTTGTGTGATTTCTGTTTGCCCAGTTTGCTGCTACCTAGTCAAGCTGAAGTTGATTAAAGAATTTCAACGTAAAGAGAAGCTGATGTTTCTCTTGGCTTCTAGATCATGAAAGGAAGGATAAAGCTGTCATCCGGGGGTGCCTGGTACCCACTGGGACTGGTAGGGTGAAAGGCAGGGAGATCAACAGTGGGTGGAGCCAGGGCTAATTACAGGCAGAGCCAGCTAATTCTGGTTTTGTCTGCATCCTCCTCCCTGCTGAGTTCTACATGGGCAAAACTGAGACTAAGGAGGAGGAAGCTGACAGCCTGGTTGTAAGTAAGAAGGCAGGCAAGAGGAACTAGTTAGAGCAGACTGAGGTTGGTGGAGCAATGCCCCATTTGCTCTAACTGACCAGTCTCCATTACTGGTAATTGTGGTCCACTGGTCCATTGCTCCATTACTGAATAGGTTTCCACCCACATTCTGACACGTTGCTGAGATTTGCAAAGGATTTCATAGCAACTAGAGACTCAACTCCCATAGAATTTGTATGCTTCCTTTTTCCTTCAAGACTACACTTGCTCAGTATTTGTTTTGGGTTTGTTTGTTTTTTTCAAAACAAGGGCCATAGCTCAGTGGCCGAGCATCTGTTTTGCATGCAAAAGGTCTCAGGTTCAATCCCTGTCATCTCCAGCTGGCACTGGGAGCCTGGGAGAAACCCCTGTCTGAAACCCTGGAGAGATACTGTTGGTTAGAGTAGACAGTACTGACCTAGATGGACTAATGATCTGACTCAATATAAGCCAGTTTCCTATGTTCGTAAGACTAAGGGTGGATTTATACTGCCTTTTCTTCATGGTGAACAGACATAATTTCTCAATTTGGCCACAAGTGAACTGCGTGGCATGTTGAGCTATTCATATGACCTTAATCCAGGTGGAACTCTGCCAGAATACCATGGGGGGAAATGATCATACAAATTCACTTTCAATAGTGGCTCTCTGGGGAGTAGAATGGTATCACACAGTCATACCCTCCAACATGCTGAAGTCCCCAAACAGGGATGCACATCTTCCTGTCCAGGCTCCTGTGTGAGTTGTATAATAATAATATTATAATAATTTATTATTTATACCCCGCCCATCTGGCTGGGTTTCCCCAGCCACTCTTGGCGGCTTCCAATAAAATATTAAAATACAATGGTCTGTTAAACATTAAAAGCTTCTCTAAACAGGGCTGCCTTTAGATGTCTTCTAAAAGTCTGGCAGATGTTTTTTTTCTCTTTGACCTCTGGTGGGAGGGCGTTCCACAGGGTGGGTGCCACTACCGAGAAGGCCCTCTGCCTGGTTCCCTGTAACATGGCTTCTCGCAGCGAGGGAACCACCAGAAGCCCCTCGGCACTGGACTTCAGTGTCCGGGCAGAACAATGGGGGTAGAGACGCTCCTTCAGGTATACTGGACTGAGGCCATTTAGGGCTTTAAAGGTCAGCACCAACACTTTGAATTGTGCTCACCTGTGTGAGGTGACAGAGCACAGAAGATACACTTTTTTTTTTAGCGCTGTGCTCTCACAATGTCCCAAAACTTGTATTTTGGTGCACCATGTGCGAATGTGGCCCTGAAAAAAGTGTGTTGGTTTTTTTCCTGGGCAAGACCTCAGCACAGAATCATGAGAGATCCAGATTCTCCAAGTGTCACTATTTTCCAGGGACAGTCCTGGTTATAAAGAAGCCGTCCTGGTTTTTTATTTGATTCTGGAATGCCCCACTTTTCCTTAAGACATCCCTGTTTTCATTGGAGAAATGTTGGAAGGTATGGAGATCACGTTGCCCAAAATGACCGTTGTTCTCTAGCGGGGAGGGGGGGGAGAGAGAGAGGGTGCCTCGGTTTTTCCGGGACACTTGTGGGGTATGCATAGTACTGGCTGATGGGGCAGTGTGGGCAGGCCATCCTTTCTCACTATGAGTCACTGCCAGTTACGAAGAGGAAGAGGGGTGAAGTAGCAGGCAGCCCTGCACAATATTAGGAAGCTAGGTGGGCAATGCCACAATGGCGGCCTCTGCTGGTACCACAGGAACCATATTCAATGTAAACCAGCTCCTAGTGACAGACTTCTGGAGAAAGGAGAGCTGTACTGAGTCAATGACAATAAAGTAGCAAACTCCCTAAAATATGGGGGGTGGCAGTCTCCAGAGGGATCCTGGTAACACTTTGCAGCTAGTGAAGGTCCTTTTCTCAGCTCTCCCAGTAAAAAAGAGCAACAGGTAGAAAAACAAAGTTGGAACTGGGCACTTTGTATTACATGAATGGCGTCTTTTGTTAAGTAATACGCAGTACCTAGCAATAGATTGTGGACTGGAGGCCAGGGAATAGGTTTTGGATGGCTACATGGCATTGTTGTCCTATAATTGTAAGCAATGTGATATCCTTGGGGAAGGTAATTCAGGGTTATTTTAACTAGGGTTTCAATTTTTAATTGCTCTAATTGGTCATTTCTTTAAATATTGATGTTGTTGATTTTTTTGATGTACCAATAGCATGAAATAATAAAGTTTAATTAAATAATAAAGTTTAATTAAAAATGGGAGGCAATTAACTGGCAAAGTCAAATTTTAATGGGTGGGGGTGAACATTCAGAGCACACATCTATTGTTCCAGCTATAGTAGTCCTGACCATTAACTGTTATACCTAATAAAAATTAAAGATTGTCAATGGGCCCTTTCTTCTGACAAAGATTAGGAACATGGTCCCAGCTCCTGCCAACCTAGCAGTTCGAAAGCACATCAAAATGCGAGTAGATAAATAGGAACCGCTACAGCGGGAAGGTAAACAGCGTTTCCGTGTGCTGCTCTGGTTTGCCAGAAGCGCCTTTGTCATGCTGGCCACATGACCCTCGGCCAATAATGTGAGATGAGCGCACAACCCCAGAGTCGGTCAGGGGTCCCTTTACCTTTACCTTTACCAACAATACCTCAAAAAAACACCTCTCTTAAAGTCTTGGTAATGTACAAATTTAATCTATTAATGAATTGACCAGTTTATTAAAAGGCAGGTTATTAATCAACTTTTTCTTTAAAAAAAATCACAGCCTAATTTTCTACAATAATACAACTGGTGTCAAATCTCATTATATTTACAGATATTTTGCCCTCATATTAGTTGTATCTCTTACTTACAGGTGGTTCTAAGTTGTTGCCGAATATCTGACAGGAGGGAATTCTAAAGGGTAGGTGCCACCACACAAAAGGACAATTTTCTCTATCACACGGAACAGACTTCTCAATAAGGTGGTATCTGCAGGAAGCTCTCATCTGCAGGGCGCAGCTTTCACTTGGGTGTCTGAAAGGGAGATGATCTTTTAGGTGGTCATTACCTGAAGTAGACACCTTCATTTCACCTAATCCAGGATCACTTTTCCACCATACATTTAAAGCACCGTTAAACAACTTTAACAGCCATGGATTTCCCCCAAAGAATCCTGAAACCTGTAGTTTGTTAAGGGTGCTGGGAATTGTACCCTCCAGATGTTGTGGACTACAACTCCCATCATGCGGACCATTTGGATCCTTTCCAATCGGGATTCAGGCCTCATCATTGGACTGAAACTGCCTTGGTCGCGCTGGTTGATGATCTCCGGCGGGCTAGGGACAAAGGTGAGAGCTGTTTCCTAGTTCTGCTGCATCTCTCAGCGGCCTTTGATACAATCAACCATAGCATCCTTCTGGACCGTCTAGAGGGGTTGGGAGCTGGGGGGACTGTTATACAGTGGTTCCGCTCCTTCCTCCTGGGACGTGTTCAGAAAGTGGTGGGGAGGGATGAGTGTTCAGACCCCTGGGCTCTCACTTGTGGGGTGCCTCAGGGTTCTGTCCTCTCCCCCATGCTTTTTAACATCTATATGAAGCCGCTGGGAGAGATCATCAGGGGGTTTGGGCTGGGTGTTCATCAGTATGCGGATGACACCCAACTCTATCTCTCTTTTAAATCAGAACTAGTGAAGGCAGTGAAGGTCTTGTGTGAGTGCCTGGAGGCGGTTGGAGGATGGATGGCGGCTAACAGATTGAGGTTGAATCCTGACAAGATAGAAGTACTGTTTTTGGGGGACAGGGGGCGGGCGGGTGTGGGGGACTCCCTGGTCCTGAATGGGGTCACTGTGCCCCTGGGAGTCATTTTGGACTCACAGCTGTCCATGGAGCCACAGGTCAATTCTGTGTCCATGGCGGCTGTCTATCAGCTCCATCTGGTATGCAGGCTGAGACCCTACCTGCCCGCAGACTGTCTCACCAGAGTGGTGCATGCTCTAGTTATCTCTCGCTTGGACTACTGCAATGCGCTCTACGTGGGGCTACCTTTGAAGGTGACCCGAAAACTGCAATTAATCCAGAATGCGGCAGCTAGACTGGTGACTGGGAGTGGCCGCTGAGACCACATAACACCAGTCCTAAGAGACCTACATTGGCTCCCAGTACGTTTCAGAGCACAATTCAAAGTGTTGGTGCTGACCTTTAAACCCTAAACAGCCTTGGTCCTGTATACCTGAAGGAGCGTCTCCACCCCCATCGTTTAGCCCGGACACTGAGATCCAGCGCCGAGGGCCTTCTGGCGGTTCCCTCGTTGCGAGAAGCAAAGCTACAGGGAACCAGGCAGAGGGCCTTTTTGGTAGTGACGCCCGCCCTGTGGAATGCCCTCCCATCAGAGGTCAAGGAGATAAACAACTACCTGATGTTTAGAAAACACCTAAAGGCAGCCCCGTTTAGGGAAGTTTTTAATCTGTGACATTTTAATGTATTTTGCTATTTGTTGGAAGCTGCCCAGAGTGGTGGGGGAAACCCAGCCAGATGGGCGGGGTTATAAATAATAATAAATCATCATCATCATCCCTAACCATTGTCCATGCTGGCTGGGGCTGATGGGAGTTGTAGTCCAAACTTCTGGAGGGCACTAAATTGGGTATTTCTGTCCTAATGGTTTCAGTTTCTTGGGCTGCTAGAACAAATATCTTTTATGAGTTTTCTGACAGATATATTAAATGCCATAAGAAACTTCATACTCATGTAAATACTGATACAGGAGCTGGTCACACACAGTCTTCCAATGTCATGGAAATGAAATCTGAGAAATAATTGTTTGGGTAAGCAGTAGCTTTTAAACTGATTGCTAAAGCAAACAAATTGCAACACCATGAAAAGGAAACAGGTGGTTTTATTGTGCAATACTGGAATAGTAAGTTAAAGCATGGCAGTACCCGTGCTCATGCTTTCCGAGCACAATTCAAAGTGTTGGTGTTGACCTTTAAAGCCCTAAATGGCTTCGGTCCAGTATACCTGAAGGAGCGTCTCCACCCCCATCATTCTGCCCGGACACTGAGGTCCAGCGCCGAGGGCCTTCTGGCGGTTCCCTTGCTATGAGAAGCCAAGTTGCAGGGAACCAGGCAGAGGGCCTTCTACTAGTGCAGGCATCCCCAAGCTTCGGCCCTCTAGATGTTTTGGACTACAATTCCCATTTTCCCTGACCACTGGTCCTGTTAGCTGGGGATCATGAGAGTTGTAGGCCAAAACATCTGGAGGGCCGCAGTTTGTACTAGTGGCACCCACCCTGTGGAACGCCCTCCCACCAGATGTCAAAGAGAAAAACAACTACCAGACTTTTAGAGGACATCTGAAGGCAGCCTTGTTTAGGGAAGCTTTTAATGTTAATAGATTATTGTATTTTAATACTTCTGTTGGAAGCCGCCCAGAGTGGCTGGGGAAACCCAGCCAGATGGGCGGGGTATAAATTTTATTATTATTATTATTATTATTATTATTATTATTATTATTATTATTGCCGCCTCGGGGAGATTAAGCATACTCATACATTCCAAGTCTTAGAAATGCTCTGTGTCCATCTCCTGATGTTAACTTGTCAGGTGACTGTGCATTTGATGGCAATGTTCATCTTAATGTTGCCAGCAGTGATCAACAACTGTCTAGTTTTGTCAGTGCTGCACTTTCGGAAGGAGAGTTCACTCATATAAGAAAGCCAGTGGCCCTTCTAGTCTAGCATCCTGTTCTCCCAGTGGGATTTTAAAGCGGCAAGGACTATAAATCAACCTTATTATTATATTTCTCATTCCAGAAACCAAAGAAAATGAGTTTTTTCCCATTGTTATTTTTTTTTTTGCTTCCTTTCCCTAGCCTTAATAATACCTTAAGAGTTGTGTTACTTGTTATTGAAGTGATCGCAATAAAATAAATTGGGGCTGCAAACACTTCCTTGAGAGTAAGCTCCCTCCCAGTGGGGCTTACTTCTGAGTAAACGTGCATAGGATTATGCTCCACACTGTTTGTTTCTTTTCCAAAGAAAAGCAACACGACATGTGATTTTAACTGTCTTAATTTCCTGAGAACAGAGTACTATCAACCCACACTTTCCTTATTTTGCAGAGAGCATGTCCCCCCGTCCCCCATTTTTAGATGGCTTCTCCATTTTATAGAAAATCTAGAGTAAAAGAGAAAAATCTAGAGTAAAAGATTTTCATAGAAAATCTAGAGTAAAAAGAGTAAGACTACGTATAAGGAATGTTACAGGACCTTATTCCACCCAAATGTCGATGGCTGGAGTGGGGTAAGATGATGTACAATTACCTCTCTGTTGTCCTATGCTGGTGGAGAGGAGTGCTGCTGGTGTGTGTGTGTGTGTGTGTGTGTGTGTGTGGAAGGGGAGCGGTTTCTGCACAGGCAGGCAGTAAACTACCACTAGTTGCCTCACACATAGAATCATAGAATTGTAGAGTTGGAATGGGCCCAAGGGTCATCTAGCCCAACCCCCTGCAGTGCAGGAATTTCAACTAAGGCATCCATGACAGGTGGCCAGCCAACCTCTGCTTAAACACCTCCAAGGAGGGAGAGTTCACAGCCTCCTGAGCGAGTCTGTTCCTGTGTTGAGCAGAAAGTTCTTCCTGATGTTAAGTTGGAACCTCCTTTCTTATCTCTTGAATCCATTGGTTCACTGCCTGCCTGTTCACCTGCATCTCCCCAATGTACAAGTGTAACCAGAGCACAAACTTTTCTTCTTTTTAAAAAATGAATTCGCTCCAATCCACATAGTGTGTCAGGAAATAGGTATCTACAGTACATGCCCATAATATGTAATATTTTGCCTTCTAGTGTTTGCTCTGCGTAAGTACAATCAGTTAATAGTAAGCTGACAGGTAAATCATAGTTGTTGCATATACCATTGTGCTAATTGAACTAAAACTTGCATGATTAAGTTGGTTCTCCCCCCCCCAAAGAGGAATCAGATAATATTCAGAGAGCTGCTGCCTGTTTCAGATACCTATCTGTAAAAATGAATACACAGCTTTTGAGAAATCATGGGTAGCTGCAGAATCTTTATGCGAAAGCCTTTAGCATGAGATTCAATTGTGCTCAGTCAACAAGACCAATGTGGCTTAAAAACAAAGCTTTTATCCCACTACATTCACAAGAATGGTCAAAGTAGCCTCTACATCTTTCCCTGTCCCCATTTTATCGTCATAACCTTGTGAGTTGGGTTGGGTTGAGTTGAGAGATAGTGGCTGGTCCAAGGTCACCCAGCTTCATGACTGAGTGGGAATTTGAACCCGGGTCTCCCAGCTCCTAATCCAACACTGCAACCATTGCACAACACCAGCTACAGTGTGGAACACAATTTAGAACTACTGTTGAATCAATTTCTTTGGAGATAATCAAGTTGTTCTGGATATCTGCTAGTGTAATGAGATTATGTCTATTTAGAATATAAGTATTTTGCCCAGTAAACCATTGGTTTTGAAATCTTGGTCCTGCTTTTTTTTTTGTGTTTTTTTTTTTTTGCTGATCTCCCTCAAATTGCTGTTCAATACCAAGGATTACACTGAGAATATACATGTGCTGTCTAGAATAGGCCTTTTCTATCAGATTTTGGTTTATTAAGTTTAAAATATAATTGAATCATAAAGTGGTCCGCTCTCAGACAATTCTTTTTGAAATGTGACACTGTGGTAAATTGTGTATGCACTGCCCTCTAGTGCCCTTCCATCAGCATGTGATGGAAACATCTTTTGAAAAAAAAATGCTTGGTATGTACAATGCACTAACGGTATTGCTAACTTCTTTCATCAGAACAGCTCAAGAGCTGTTTGTTAAAAACAAATTGTACATGTAAAACATTTAATGCATTTCTTCCTACAACTGTATCTGGATTGACATCTGGTCTGTGTTGCCTAAACCAGAGACTCTTTGCTTGTGACTAAGGACACATCAAGGCTGTCACTGTTTTACAGGTAGAATTCAATCACATACTGGATTTGGCACTATTTCACATCAATTCTGCTTCCCCAAAATGTTGGTCTTTTGCAATAAGGAAAGTGAAAGGAAAATGCGTTGGAAACCGTGCAATAATCATGGCTTGCTGGGATGCTGCATAACCTCTACAGAAACAAATGAGAATGAATGCTAATGCTGCATAAACTCCATGAGAACTTTGTGCAAGAAAATCAGGAAGAATGCTCAATAAACAGACTGTTTGGAAACCAGTAAGAACTCAGCAGCAGACAGTATGTACTCCGAATAAACTTAACTTTCAGCACAAGATGCAAGCTTCATCAGTTCACAAAGATCTTTAGTTGTTTTGGTGTCTTCTTTTTCTTTTTTTAAATGCAGTGGCTTTTAAATTGCTATATTTGGGTGAGCAGTGACCAATATGCGAACTGGTCCAGTTGACATCTGAGCTATGGGTGTCTGGCATAACAGCTATGGCAGAATTGTGATCACGTGTACTGCTATGCCAGTATTGTGGTCATTATATTTCTGAGGGAAAACAGTGGCTGCTGGTCAACCTGAATGACACATTGAATTGGTGTACGTCACAAAGGCAGATCAGAGTAGTAAAATAAATAAATTAAATGACACAAAAGGTGCAAAATGCTAAAATTTTATTAATCATTGAAACTCTTCTCTTTAAGAAACAAATAAAAACAGCAAAAGGTAAAGATATCCCTCAACCAGGCATCATTTGACAGATGGTGCTAATAGAGAAGAAAATAGTCTATTTTCCAGAAACAAATAAATAGTAATGGTACAACGTTAAAAAATAATTCATTGTCCTAGAGCAAAATTTATATTATTGATATTTACTACTTTGGTTTAAAAAGTTCTTCATATGACCAGTCAGCAAATATATCTATATATCTTATGTTCATTTTGTAAACATTTATATTTTTTAAAAATCCAGATCTTCATATAATTAATATGCTGATGATATCATGTAAACAGTCTTCTTCTGCAGCAGCCATACTTCATGGGGAGTTTTTTTGCACAAAAATAGATCTACAAATAATATCTGAGTATTATAGCCCCACAGCCTTTGAGAGGTTGAAGTTTGTAGAAGGAGGAACTTGGGGAAAAAACACAAAAAAGGCTGACCAAGTTATGAAAGTGAGATCTAACTTTTGCAAAGGTGATGGAGAACAGGCCATGTTGACCAATGGAACTGAAATGGAACTGGACACTATGAGTAGCTCTTTCTGCTCCAGAGTTATGGCTGGCTTGTGCTACTTGGTGGTGGAAATTCTTCTGGATGTATTAGAAATGCCAGTGTTAATGCTTTGTTAATATTGGCATCATAACGTCACAAGAGTTCAAGCTAAAGTCCACCCTAACCTTTTATCATGCCAAATACTTTCCTCTCCAAGTTATTTGTAACTGCACAGTGTAGTCTCACAAAGGCCTTGCCCCAAGAAAAGTGTCACCTAGAATTTCTAATTGTTTGGCACCCCAAAGAAAAGAAAATACTTTTCTGCCAAGAGTAGATTTAGAAGAAGAAAAATTCATCTGTATGTTCATGTTGCTGCATTGGATACTTTTTATTTCAAAACAGCAAGATTCATTTTAATTTATCTTCTGTTAATTATTGGTGTTGGTCATTTAAAAAATGTCTAGGTCAGTCCTGGCTCCTGTTTTTATTTCTGGCCAAGCTGCTGTTCTTCTTGCTGCTGCTGCTGCTGCTGCTGCTGCTGCTGTTCTTGCTCTCCTGGTGTTGGGCTGGGCTTCACATCGCATTGATTGCTCACACAATCACATGCGTCAACATGGATGTATGAATATTCAATGGTGGAGCGATCAGGGCATATCAGTGTCACTTGCCTCTCGCTGGTTTTGCTTTCCTTACAGCATGTGCATGTGTGATCCATTGTGTTAGCCTCAGAAGAGTATCTAAGAGAAAACGAAGAAGACTTTAGCTGCTGCAGAATCAAGTCCACCACTCACACCAACACGCAGTGTCATCATTCCGCTTTTGTTTGTATCGGAAGCAATCAGTCTGACATGGTACATTTAGAATAGATTGTAAATAGCTTTCACAATAAAAGCATTAAAGATAAGATGGTTTGGAGTGTCGTTGCTCTAGGGTAGCCAGCAACCGCCCTGACAAAACTTATATGCAAATTGCGAGATCACAATATAATCTATCACACTGCCTCCATGCTTTGAAAAGTGGGTATAGTCCCTGGGCCAACCTCCCTCTATCATACCATTTAATATTAGCAAGTCCTTCTGCCTTACAACTTGGGCTAAACAAAGCCCTGAATAATTACATCTATGATCTTTAGATAGACGGGAGGTTCCCCTGGCTAAGAAAATACCTGGTTCCAGAATCTGATTGTAATGGGTATACAAATTTACATCGTTTACTCCCATACGTGCGTTAAAATCCCCTGCAATGATAAACACTGCAGTAGGATATAGGGATTCCAGGGATTCTATATAATTCTCTAGGTCTGTCCATATAGCATTTACAGTAGGTTTTTTTTTTTACAAGAAAGTGAATTGCCTGATGTTAGCTGTCAAATGAGTACATAATTGAGCTCAAAAATGAAGTGTTCTGCTTCCCAGCACAATTTTCCATGTCTTGCTAACCTGGACTTCAACTGAATGACCCCTGGACTATTTATTGAGTGTTAGAGTTTGAGAGTGAAAGTTGTTCCCCGGGGGAGGCAGCAATGCCCACTTTTCTACTTACATTGAAGAACTGCCGCAGTGGCCTTCGCAGTACCGTAATTCGACAGGTTCAGTAGCTTCACATCCATTATGTCTGATGAGACTTGTGATGTTCTTTGGATTACAATCTCCCGCTGTGAGAAGGGAGAACAACCAAAAACAAAAACCATCATGACTGTGTGCTCACAAATACTGCCTAACAGAAGACTGAGTAGGGTAAGGTGGTGTGTGTGTGCGCACGTGCAAACTGTCAAAAATGGCAATGAAAAGGGAATTCTAGGTCCAGGGCTTTTTTTCCAGCCGGAACGCACTGGAACTCAGTTCCAGCCCCTCTCAGGTGAGCACCATTGCCATTATAAGAGAACAAGGGAGGCATTCCTGCTGAGTTCTGGCACCTCTTTTTCTAGAAAAATAGCCCTGGGTTGTTGTTGTTTAGTTGTTTAGTCATGTCCGACTCTTCGTGACCCCATGGGTACGTTCATCATAATCAGAACCCAATTCTTGACACACTGGAATGTCAGTAAGGGAGGAAAGGACATGATAAACTCCTGTACTGATCTAGTCTAATGCCACTAGTATGTTTTGACAAAGAAGCCTGTGCTATACATTTGACCACAAAGACTTATTGTTCCACAGTACTAGTCTCCATGCTTGCACCTATGCTGCAAAGGTGCAGAGGGAAATCTTAGCAGTTTCTCTTTGCACAGCTAATTTATTGGCTCACTTCCCGCCCAATTGTAGCAAATATAGGCAAAAACACAGTCTACTGGAGGGGTGTGGAACTTTTGTTTGTTTTTTCTGTAGAGGGCCTTTTCCCCTCAGGCATAATCCGCTGGAACCACATATTGGTGGTATTGGGCCAGAGTCGAGTGAAATTAAGTTATGGACCACATGAAATAAGGATGTGCGCAGATAATGCCACAGATTGCCCACCCCCTGCTCTAGTACATTGTGGGATTTTTTTTGCTGTGCAGGCTTATTTTAACAATTTTGTCGGAACTTACGTGGAGGTCCGCACACCTTGCAGCAGCCATCTTCACTCAGTCTCACATTCTCCTGAAAAACCAAAATAGATTAGATGAATTTAAAGATACCTAAACAATTATTATTCTCTGAACAAATACAGTTCCTTTGTGGCCACGAGAGACCCACACCATCAGGACTGAACAAAGGCAGGTAAACAATATTTGGGCCCATAGACTCCAAAGCACATTGTCTCCCACAATACAGTTAATGCCATCTATTACTTTTAACCACTCTAATTGTGATGCTTGAAGATTTTTATTGGGCTGCATTTTTAAGCACTAATGCAAAGATTAGAACATAGATAGCATTCATTTTTTGCAGTTTTCTGAATTGTGATGCATTTCTGCACTTAAAAAACAATGTAAATGTATATTTCAGGTTAGAATATGTACAAAAATGTTTATGTGCACATTTGGGGTAAATTAATCCCTCAATGAATAATTCATAACCTGTTTATTAGAAGTTATATCTTAGATCTCTTACTGTACACAGCATTGCCAACTATTATACAATTCTGTGTAGTAATGCTCCTATTCTCTCTTGCTTGATATTTTGCTTCATCTTATTTACTCTCCTCAGACCATCTAAGTTCCTTTTGTTTTGATTTTATGTGATATTTGTTGTATTGTTGTATCATTGAAATTTAATATTTTTTATGAAATGCATATAAAAGTAAAATGTATATAAAATATTGTATACCTTTGTGGGGAAAATGCATATTTGCATGTGTTTAATAATGATGATTATGATGATGATGACGACAACAACAACAATCATAATAATCTACTTTTTTAAAAATTCCCTCCCCCCAATAATAATCCACTTGATGCAGAATCAGGATGAAACACTTATTAAAGAATACATGTGAAACTGACATGGACCAAAATTAGCCCTAAACAACAATTATATAACTACATGAGTATTTCATCAAGCCATTACAGTATCTAGTGAATCACACTTCTCATATTGCATTAAATAAAGTAGGGAACCGAAGAGATATATGACCAGGAACTTGATAAGGGCCAAAGTCTGACTCTGTTAATTTAGGCTTGGTTTAGGACCCTTGTCTATCATAATAATTCCAAACTACCTAAACAAACCCATATGATTTATGCATTAAAAAAAAACATACCCTCATCCAGCTTTTCTTAGATAAACCCTGATCTCATGGAGTAGCTAATCTAACAGACACAAAGACTTTTGATTATATTGGTAAACTTACAGGTGGGCAGTTAAGTGGAGCGCAGGGTCTTTTGGTAGGGACAAGAATATACTGGTCCTCAACCAATTCACATTCATAAGTGGTGCAGTTGTTTCCTGGATGATGCCAAATCTCCCCAGGCTGAAAAAAGTCAGAGTTATAATTATATTATTAGAAGCTGACACATGATTTTTATGTCCTCCAAAGGGCTTTGATTGTATCACCAAGGCAATATAGATAGGGTAAAAAAGCAAAGGAAATTCATTATAAATTTACTATAAGGAAAGGTCCTTATTAAAACTATGTGGGAAAGAATATAACCTTCATATTCCCAGCTAGGTGAACTCAGCTCTACTGAGCTACCTTTATCAAACTATAACAAAACATGCCCTCTGCTTTTGCCATTTGTATTCATCATTGTGTATTCATCATTACACAGATGTCTTTGGTTGTCTCAAATGCACATATATACATAAAGCACACACACATTTTTTCTCTCTCCATGCCTATCTTCATGACAATCTGCACTGTGAAACAGTTCAGCATCACTTTGCTACATGCGACTTAATTGGCCTCCCTGACACAAGGATTTGGCCATATATGAAACCTTTAGCTCAGGCACGTGGAGTCGGAATTCTGCCCCCAAATACTCATGACTGCATTCTGACTCCAGAGAAACAGACTGTGCGATCAAATGTCTGAAGGCATAGCTTGGTCACATGTGGCATCTTACTTTCAAGCATTCTCTCTGGAGTGGGATTGGTTCAAGTGGTGGATGACCACGTTTCCCATACTTTATGGGGAAGGGCGGTAGGTCAATGGCAGAACATCAGCTGTGCACACAGAAGGCCACAGACTGAATCCCATGCATCTCCAAGCAGGGCTGAGGGAGAGCCCTGCCTGAAATTTTGCGTTTTTTTCCCCTAAGAAGGTTGGGAGAGAACATAGGCTGAGTGGTACCGAAAAAGGAAGAGAAATTCTGGAGAGCCAGTGAATTTAGACAATTCTGAGCTAGACAGACCAATGGTCACACTCAGTAGAAGGCAGTAGAAGGCTCCAGGTTGCAAGCCTAAGACTCAGGAGAGTCCTTGCTAATCAGACTAGGCAACACTAGGCTATATTCATTAATAAAGCTACTATAAAAACTACACTACAAATTAAAATAAGGCATCGGTATCTCCTTAACAAAATGCGGGGAGTCAGCGCAACATTGGCCTGCCAGGCTATATGGGCCAACCATCTGATGCTTCTTTTTTCTCCCTTTTTTCTATTTTTATACTGCACAATTCGTTTCACAAGCAAAAAAGATTTACACTAAAGATTTATACTCAAAATATTCAATGGAGCAGAAAAAAGGCAATGGTAAGAAAATATAACTATGGGCATTTAAATGCAGAACTATTAATTATTGCTTCAGTTAATATCATTCATGGCCTCTAGTAAATTTCCATTCCAAGCATGAGAAACACAAGTATGATAGAACATGAGATTGCATGTATGGGTATTCATAAAACATCAACTACCTTGATAACCTGAACACTGGGTCCCTCTTTCACAACACATGCTACCACTGAGCATTTACCACAGCATTGTCCAGGGATTTCCTTGTATTCATGGGCCTGTATTTGAGAAAATATGGAAAGAGATTCATAAGATCAAGGAGGTGAAATAGCTAGGTTTGCAGATAGATTCCTGAAAAGCTGGGAATTTAGAAAAACAGTTTGTAACACTAACTTACCACTGGGCAGTTTTTGTCACATACTTGTGACACACATTCCACCGTGTTTATTTGGCTTTCTGGATCTTGCTCAACAGAACATCTGCATGTTTCACAGACGCCTCTTGGAACAACTGCTCCAGGCTAAAGAAGGGCAGAGGAGAAATGGTGCTGAATAATTCTAAACTGTTTTCATAATTCAGAAATATCACAACTGTATGCAACTGGCCTTCCTCCAGTGACTGAAAGCCCATTGACCCAGTATAGGCTTCCATCAGTGTCATGAGCGGGGAGGTGATTCAGTGATTCTCTCTCCCGCTATAACTTCCTGCACCACTTGCCATGTTGTTCTGTGGGGTTCCCCAACCCTCTGAAGCAGATTTGGGGCTGGGGGGGAGGGGGCAACGTGGCAAAGTAGGAGGGGTAAACACTGTAATTTGCTTTTCTTTCTGTTCTGCTGACAGAAGCATCCACTAGATCATAGAGCTTTCTGTCAGTGAAGGATCACCAATTGGATGCAGCCTCTTCATTTAATCTTGAGTATACAAACTCATTTAATCCTAAAAATGCTTGGAAATGTGTGGATTGTCTTGCTTCATCTAGCTTTGAAAGAACCCCAGCAACCAGCAGGCCCCTTTTCAACTTATGAACCAAGGTTTTTTTTTCTTTCCACCAGGATGCATAAATGTTTCCATGAAAGGGGTATATTTATCTATGGGTTGTGGAAGGGATTTGGAATTGTTAATCTGGGATGAAAAAGACATGTAGGGTTTCTATTCCCTTCCTTTGATCTGAACTGATAGGCAACTTATTTAAAGGGAAAGAGTACTGCACCTTACTACAGGATACACTGAGAATTCTCTTGGATGCTAAAGTATTTCTACTGTGATATTTTATAATCCATAGTTTGAATCAAAGGAAGATATGCAGGGTTTTTCCAGTAACATGACAACTTCTAAAAGCTTTTCATGGAGGGCTAAACACACTCACTATTAATCCGCCTCAATCAGAGGCACCATCTTCTGAAGCATGTTGAGGGCAAAGATGCAATGTCCCGACATTGCGAGCACAACATCACACAACATCCTGACATTGTTCCATGCCCAACTCCACCAATATGGGGGCCCGGCCCCCTCAATAACAACAAAACACTGAGGGGGCCCACAGTGCTATGGCATCAATCATTTCTGTGCAGATCATTTTCTTAATAAATTATTTTATTTTATTTTTAAAATAATGCTTTATGTATATTTCTTTTGTTATTGGTTTGTGTAATCTAGTTTTGCTTTATATAGATTCAGATGTGGACTGTTTTTGTGAGCAAGTGATTTATACATTTACCAAATAAACAAACAAATTATTGCTTCTAGCATTCATTATTATAAAATGTACTTACTTTGTAGAATACGTCGTTGTCAATACAGCCCGGTATTTTCACTGTAAAACAGAAATGTGCAATGGCATAAATCACCAATTTTTCTTTTCATTGATAAGAATGGAATATTGCTGTGTACGCTACAGAGTATGCATTTTAAATGCATGTAAAACACATTCTCAGCCACAGACTCAAATAATCCTGGAAATGGTAATTTGTCAAGGATTCTGGGAATTGTAGCTCTGTGAGAGGTAAACTACTGTTACCAGGATGCATAGTGTGTCCAGAACCTTTGAAGGCAAACAAGGAAGTACCAATGTAGCTGTGATTCAAATGGTTTCTTGATGAGAGTGCAGTGGGTTCTTCCCTTAGAGTTGTTTGAGGAATTCAGTCTTTTGGGAAGTCCAATACAAGCTAACCTGATGTGGACCACACAGACTAATGCACAGATCAGAACTTAACTATCCACCAGATTTCAAACTTCACTAAAAGCCACAATGCAGTTCTCAGTAATTTGAATGTTTCAAAATATACATTTAAATACATATTTTGAGAGAAATATATATATCCTAAATAATATATGGTTTGGAAGAAAATTTGTTTAGTAAATGTAAACAGACATTTAAATTTGAACATTCATGGGGATTTCATCTGAAAAATGCAGATCAGCATGGAAATGGGATGGAATGGGTTTATGGGTACACACATGTGGACAGGAAGTGGATGGATCCACCCTAATGTCTTCTCCTAGTAACCATGTCAGGATCAAGTACACAAGCAGTAAGGATTCAACTTGAAGTTCTGCAAACCCTACCTTATGCAGGTTTGCAGAAATGTATGTGTATATGTCACAAAATATCCTCTCCCAAAAGAAAATCTTATAAAATAGCCCCATTGCAAAAGAAGCCCCAACAAAACCGGGACTTGCCAGCAGCAGCTTAATTGACCAGATCTATAACAAATTAAGCATCTGCTTCTTCAGAACAATTCCAGGATTCTTGCAACAGGAAATAAAAACAAAGAGGCAAAATGACCACTGAAATGCCAGCTCGTAGTATGGGAGGTAGGGATGGAATATGACTCATCTGGAGGGTGGGGAGTTGTAGAGAGAGAGGAAGAGAGAGGGAAGGGGGAAGGGAGATAAGTTTCAAATACTCCTGAGAAATGTCATGTTTCAGTTCTTACCACAAGTGGCTTTAATGCAGCAATCTCCTGGCAGCTTTTGTTGTTTTAATTCATATCCTACTGGACAGGTCTCAATGGATTCAGGACAGTAACTAGTGTTGCATACTATATAAGACAAAAAAAATTAAAAGCCATAAAAGAAAGTCAGGATATTTTCATTATAACAAGAACATACAGGGCATTTTTCAACACTCCAGTTATGTCCAGAAAAATATCTGCTTCGGTGTCTGAATAAGAGGTGTGAATCTCTACAGGATGTTTTCGGGCTCCAACTGCCAGACCCTGTGACCAATGGAGATGCAGTCTAGTAACAGCTGGAGGGCCACAGGTTGCCCTACTCTGCCCACCAGCACTCCTGTAGTATGGATAGATTAACCACTATGCCACATGATTTGCAGCACAGAGCTTCAGCCCAATTGTAGGACCTCCTGTGGTGTAATTAATGGGAATTTCCCTAAGTGAAAAAGGTACCCATTTGGAAGTGGTTGCTTTGAGCTATCCACAATGGATTACATCCAACATTGCCGAAGCAACTTTGCTGAAGCAGAAGTAAATTAAGCATAATGGACCTTTCCCTTTGCCTCCCCCCTCTTCAGTCCCCCGTACCCACACAAGCCTCTTAAGCCAAGAGGCTGAGAAGTGATAGCCTCTTCTACTAGACAGCATGGGATATGTGGGATAGTCACCTTGAAACTCACCGGGGGAAAGGACAGGTGTATGTATGTATGTATGTATGTATGTATGTATGTATGTATGTATGTATAAATAAGATTGTGTCATTTGCAGTTTCAGTAGGAGGAAAGAATCACCCAAAAATGGGCAGAGAAAACTAACATTGGTACAAGATTTCTCTTACTGGTTCTGGGTATTTCCACCCTCTCACTTCAGCCCCAGATAACATTGCCCATAGTATTTAGCAATCCCCCACCATCAGCCCCGGAAAAAGGCTTTTTAGGAGAATGCAGGAGGTAGAGAGGAAGGGAAGGGGAAGATCGGTTGTGTGAGCTGTCTTCTGCTCCTGCAGCACTGGATTGAAGCATGATATATTTTGTTTCAAACAGACAAGTGATTGTACTTACCACATTTCATTTGAGGACAGCATTTATCTTCAGGTGTTGTGACAATGACAGGCACAAAGCCTTCAAATTCACAGGGCTCTGGGACAGGTGTTGCACATATCTTTGGTGTACACTGCACTTTAAGAGTATATTTTTCACAAGTACACTCCTGGCAGTTGCTGGTCCATCTTGCTCCAGGCTGCAAAAAATTAAAAATAAATAAAAGGTATTGAAAAGAAAATAAGACTCATCATCCCTAAATTTGCCTTGTCAGAGATCATGTCAGAAAGAGTGCCATCAACATATATTAAGGCTGTAAATACTTAGCTGAGTAATCAGTTTAATTACTTACTCAATTATTTTTGACAAAAAGGGTGCCTCCAATAAATCAGCTGATTAAAGCCACAATAATTACTGTACAATCACTTGGGGGGGGGATGACGACGGCAGATGCATCTTAAAAGAGGCACTCTCTACTGGGTGAGACCTCTCGCCTTCTGTTCTGCTCAATTCACTACATCAGAGTTGCAGCGCCCCTAGGCTTGGCACCCAGCACAGGCGAACCAGTTGTGCTGCCCTGAATCGGCCTCTTCTCCCAACACCTTCTGAGGTGACCCATCCACATTTTATGAAGTATGTATATTTTAGTTACCTCTTTGGGCATCCCGTCTGGTCCAGTACAACCTGAAAGAAATGTAATAACAGAGATTTTTTGCACTGCTGTTCCTAAAGAGTCCTGGAGCAAATTTAGCTACCTGAGCAAACAGGCCACGGGGCAATCTGGCATTGTTATCTGGGTCAAAGGACAGTGAAAAGGTGCTGGGACTGTGAGGTGCTGTCGAGACAGAACTGTACCAGAAAGAACGACAAAAGTTCTTGTGGTGCCTTAAAGACTAAACAACTCTGTGGGAGGAATTCATCATAGTGCTAGTTAAGTCAGCACAAGCATTTCTTGACTCCTTCAGAGCCAGGTGCAGGGTTGCATGGAGGGAGGAGAAACAGGGAATGCCCTGCTGCGTTGGTGGAAGACCTTGTGCTAGGCTTCTGCTAGCATGGCTCGTTCATTGAATCCTGCCCGTTATTTATAATTATTTAAGCTGCTACAAGATTCTTCGGCTATTTTTGTTGCAACAGACTAACATGACTATCCCTCTGGAAGTTGGAACAAAATTAAAAGAATCCTTCCAGTAGCACCTTAGAGACCAACTAAGTTTGTCATTGGTATGAGCTTTTGTGTGCATGCACACTTCTTCAGATACACTGAAACAGAAGTCACCAGACCCTTATATATAGTGAGAGGGTGGGGAGGGGTATTACTCAGAAGGGTGGTGGGAAGGGGTGATTCGCTAATAGGTGTGGTGAACCTGTTGACGACTGTTAATGACTGCAATTGGTCTTACAGAAAAAGCAAGGGGTGAGATGGCTAAAAATAGCTTTATCATGTATATTGAGATAAGAATCCAATGTCTCTATTCAGACCAGGTCTCTCCATGGTTTTAAGTTTGGTAATAAGTTGCAATTCAGAAATAGACTGGAAAGAGAAGTTGCTGAATTGCAACTTATTACCGTGGATGTCATGTTTGAAGGATACATGAAAGTTCCTCATTGTATCTAAACTCCATTTCCTTCTGAAACTTGTGCAAGGTGACCACTGATCACATAGCATTCTCTTGAGTGATTATTACTGCTTGTTGAGTTACTCCTGGTGTTTCTGGAAATCACTTTCTTTTGGGTTTCTAAGGGTGCTTCTGTCTCCCTGCTGAGGCAACCTAGATTAAGCTCGCCTGAACTGCAGCTGAGGAACCCTCCACTCCATATAGTGTTGCTGCAGTGTGGTACCCTCTTCTGTCCTTGAAATAAAAAACACTTACCACATTTTTCTACACAGATATCATTGTAGGAGTTGAAGAGCTTGGTTCCAGGAGCACAGAAGCAACCTTCAACTATGCCAGTGCCATTATGACTAACCCTGCCGCAGAAAGAAAGCATGGGTTACGGTCATACAGCAACCTTTTGCAATGTAAACATTCAGCCTGTGCCTTGAATCATCAGCACTGTTAAGAGGGTGTTGGCTCTGAACTGAGTTCAAATCCAGCATGCTATTGACTACATAACACTGGCTCCAACAACTGGAGTAAAACAGACCTAAACAGAGATTCTGTTCTTTCCTTACCTATTATCACATGTGGGTGGGTTGATAGGTCCACATGGGTCATATACTTTGCCTTCAGGACAGCTGTATGCTAAACATGGTGAGAAAAATAAACCAAGGTGAACATAAAGACATACTTTGATACGCTTTACATTTACAGCTACTGCAGCTTCAGTATGACCTTCCCCACACTTTTCCTCTCCTTTTACTGGTAGTTAATTGTATGGGGCAGCCTCTTTGTTAAAAAGAAGCAAACAGAAACCAACACCCTAAAATTTCTAGCCACATTTCAACATGTTTAGTTGCCATATATTCTGCTTATATTCATATAATTGTTTTTATTAAATATGCTTCCTGTGAACATGATGGCAAATTCCTGTGATCATAAAGATAGAACACTATACTTAAATGAACCAGAAGGGCCCAGAGTCTAGATCTCATTTGGACATGTCCCCTTCTAAAGCCTCAGTAAATGAAGAGGTTCTCAAAGGCTGAGAATGTCCTCTC
Organism: Zootoca vivipara; assembly: GCF_965207765.1. Lineage (NCBI taxonomy): Eukaryota > Metazoa > Chordata > Lepidosauria > Squamata > Lacertidae > Zootoca > Zootoca vivipara. The sequence goes on along the minus strand of NC_142582.1, from coordinate 60,240,367 downwards.
ATCTGTATTTTAGTGATTAAACTACAATCTACTAAGATGGATCTATTTACAAAAATAAAATTGACTTTTGCAAATTATTTAATGAACAAGACTCCCATGGCTGTATAATTTGTGAAGAAGCTGTGGCATTGATTAACACTCCAGTACTTACGGCATGAACCATTAGTCTTCGCTCTCCAGTCAATGCAAACACCTTTAGTGGCACAGAGTGAAGCATATATCTCTAAGCCTGAACACTGCATGGTGGTATTGTCTATGTGGCAAGAATCAAAGGCGCAACCCTGGTGGAAGGGCTTTGGAGGTATAATTTGATGGCAATCAGAGAAGACTCTGTAAAAAAATATCAAAAAGATATGATAATCAGGGAAGACCCTGTAAAAGATATCATAAACACTTGACATGAACATACATTTCTGAATATGACTATTTTCACTTCTGGGATTTGAAGAGCTGGAAAACAGGATTTTTAAAAAAGGTTTCTCAGGACTGAATGTTCATCATGGTATAGAATTTCACGCACATGAAATTCAGCTTTCACTAATTTCAATTACAGCCGAAAAATATGACACAAAAGGGAATAGTAAGAATTGTATTTCCACCAGAATAAAATATAACCCATATTCACAACAGAAATGTAGCTTTCTGGAAGAAAGATGTGGTATGGTGCAAAACAAGTCTGCGTTAAATGCACAGCAAATTAGTTGATTGAATCAAAGGTCCCCCAAGAGCCTAAAAAAAAAGGGCTGTCGCAAGCCAACTTTCACATTTATAACAAAGTTTCACAAGCCAACTTTCCAATAACAGCAACAAGAATATTATAACTTAGGGTTGCCATACGTCCGGAATTTCCCGGATATAGCCGGGATTGGGTCAACAACATTTATTTCCAAATTTCTACTTTTTGAAATATGGCAACCCTATTATAACTGTAAATGGATTTTTTCAGTGAATTTGTAAGTTTGATATGCAGGCATGGAGAAATGTGAAGCTAGATGTGTTAAGACACACTCCGCCCCACAGACCTTTATAGTAAGAGGTAGGGCTGTCTAGAACTTGAGCTAAAGGGCCTTTTGTATAGCTGCGCTCTTGTACAGAGAAATCCCAAGCATGTTGGCTCAGAACTACATCCCTCTCTCTTCAGTAGAGCTGACCCTGAGGAAGTTGTGCATCAGACTTTAACATTATTTCCCCTTCCCCTTCCATAGGATACTTTTATTATATTATCTAAGCAGGAAGGCATACATTAGAACAACCTTCCAACTTACTCGCTCAAAATTATATCGCAAACAGAGGAAGGTGTGCAAGGTACTGCTGGTGTTGGTGTGATAGGAAGTACTGTTTTGTTATTGCAGTAGCTCTTATTTTCATCATTGACTTTCCAATGGGGAGCCATGTAGGGACAACTGGTTATCTCACCAGTTGGTAAGCGACATTCATCTTTTCTGTCATTTGTACAGGTACCTGGGGGGAAACAAAACAGAATCAGAACAGAATGGAATGGAAGGTAGAGAGCTTTATATATTTGCAACAAACTATTCAGTGCTTTGAATTCAGTGCAATGCTAGAATCACTGAAATACATAACATTTAAATCATGCTATTGGTTGAAGAAACATTCTCCTTTCTTTTGAAGCAAATGTCTTGCTATTCCATTCTGAGTTTTCTCCTTCTCAAAATTTTCAGCAGTATCCAGGATTTCTGGCATCCAGGATTTGGGGGGAAATAAACGAGATTTTGAGGAGGAGGAGCAGTCAAATAGAGAAACCAAGGTGCTTTTTGAAAATAACAAAAGTGAAACTGAATTGAAAAACATGGTTCTGACTTTACTTTAAATTGCTAATTGGTTCCAAAGAGTGAACCAATGGTTGATGGAACAACACGGATTTTCATGGGAGTAAAGCATTTTTTCCCTTACCACACTGTCCTTCGGTGTTGTTGCCAAATTTGCTATATGGAAGTTTTATTGAGAAGATCAAACCGCTGAAGGTGATGTAAGCCTCAAGTTCAGGAATCTCAACTACCATGTTGACACCAACCATGGAGACATAAATGCCGTCTTTCTGGAAGCCTGGGTTGACAATCTTACCATCGAAGTAGATCTGTAAATGAGATTAACATCTCTTTGCTTTGCTATGGTTTTTTTAAAAAGTAATTTATCTACTTTTGTAGATATGTTATTAGAGTATTTATTATAGAATTTATATTCCACTTGCTCTACAAAAGTAAACTTAAAGTACATGAATTGAATCTACACAAATAGTACTTCTGCATCCACATAAGATGTGTGCCAATTTCCCCTTCTTGTGATAGCCTCCTGTGCCTCATGGAATACCACTGCACAGGGTCCCCTAAATGTCTGAGAAGGAAATGAGCCGTGTGATTGTGTTAGGAACTGTGAGACTGAAAATCACTTTGGATCCCAGTCTTGCTGTGCTATTTAATATGTACAATGCTGCCTTTCACAGCTGACACTCGGTTCAGATTTGTTCACAAAATGTGTTGTTCACATTTTATCTGTCTCCTTGTGTCCCTAAGCTAATCAAATGTGAGTGAGTTGACTTGCACATAGCCTTTTTACAGTTGACCATAGCTAATCTAGGCAAGATTTCACTCTGTTGAAGATCAATAGTATTTTCTAATAAGAATGAGACAGCAATGTTTTAACTTCAGAAATCTACATTTCTGATCTTGCAGTAAATTTCTGATTTCTCAGATGGGGGTAGAAATATAGGACAGGCTTACCCATGCATGCTCATCATCTGAAGACTCAGTGATCATGTAACCCAGGGACTATAACCCCCATCAACCTCAGTCAGGACCAGATGAGTGAAGGCTGCTATACAGTACTCCTACTGAAAATTATTGGACGTAGCTAATCATGTTCTCTTGAGTGGGCTTTGTCTTGGGTTTCCCTTTACTCATTAAAGCAAGCATGGCCAAACTTTTGGGAGATGTTTTGGGACTACAATTCCCATCATCCCTGACCACTGGTCCTGTTAACTAGGGATGATGGAAGCTGTAGTCCCTAAACATCTGGAGGGCCAAGTTTGGCCATGCCTGCACTAAAGTAAATATACCTAGCTCCTTCAGTCCTGTTGCATTTTCTATAAAATAATACATTAAAAGAAGCAATTCAAGTAGTGTACTTTTTTTTATTTACCTTGTTAGCTTCCACCCCATCAAAGAGTTTGCGGGTTAGCACTACCACTGAAGTTTTGTAGTAAACAATGATAGACTGAGGGCATGAAAGTCCATCTTCAGCATCACAGAAGTAATTATCAATTAGAATCTTGAAGTTGTCGTATTTAGGTGTAATCTGCTGCACCAACACATATGTGCAGTTGTCCAGGAAGGTGTAGTACATTCCATCAAATGTGATATAGTGAGGATCACCCCAGCCACTACAAACACCTGGTAAATTAGAGGGGGAGCATTAGGACTTAAGTTAGACTTTAAGAAACACATAAACAATGACTTAAACAAGAATATGTTTGAGGTAATGTTTGCACCATGAAAACGGAGTCATGAGTGCTTCTTTAGAGATTTATTTTCACTCACATTCGCATTCATAGTGATAACAGCAGCCATCTTCACTGAAGACTTTGTTTGGTGGGTACCCATTTTCACAAACAATATTCCTCACTGGTGGACACTGCACTTGCTTTACAGAAATTTTATTGTTTCCCTCACAAGTTGATACGGTGCAATTCGATACCCATTTGTCGCCAGTCTGTGAAGAGAAAGACATTGTTGCCGCTGACACTTACAGTTAGGCACAGCTAAGGTTTATGTATCATTTTATATATAACTGATAGGCATTTCTTCTTTGGTTCCTGCTTATTTATACCATTTATACTGTACATGGATTGTACAAGTGATTGCTACCTACTTAAGAAATCAGAAATCTCCCGGTATCTAGTTTTCTTCAGCTCACCAACCAACTAGAGGTTAACCATAGAAGCTTTCCAAAATGGCCGCAGCGCCAGAAGTTGCTTCTACGCATGTCTGGAAGTGCGTAGAAGCTCATACCTATGACAAACTTAGTTGGTCTCTAAGGTGCTACTGGAAGAATTTTTTTATTTTGTTTTGACTGCGTCAGACCAACACGGCTACCTACCTGTAACAGATACCTGGATAGTCACTGGGCAACCTAGACAACCCATTACCACCCTGTACTACTTTTCCCAAGAGCACCTCTGGCTTGGACCTTTTGAATACACATGCTAAACCAGGGTTCCCCAAACTAAGGCCCGTGGGCCAGATGCGGCCCGCGAGGGTCATTTATTTGGCCCCCGGCAACTCCTCCCGCCCACTGCTGCCACCCGCTCTCACCGGCATGGCGTGGCACAGCGGGCTGCCCTCTTCCAGGTTGCCGGAGCGTCAGAAATAGCTTGTGCGCATGTGCAAGCATAATTTCCGGCGCACTTCTGGGCTGAAGGAGGACCATGCGCACAAGCTATTTCTGGTGTTCAGGCGACCCAGAAGTGCACCAGAAATCATGTGTGTGCACGCGTATGGGTGCGCGCTCCGGCCCGCAGCGCAATCGGTGCTGGCGGGACCGGCCCTCTGTGAGGTACGTTTGGGGACCCCTGTGCTAAACCCTCATCATGGGGGGTGGGAACACCTTAGCAAATATTATATTAAAAGCCCCCAAAGTCATGACACGTGGGGGAATCATGCAGAACTGATCTAGAAGCAAATTCTTCCAATACAATAAATGGAGAAAATCCACCACCATTCCCACACCTGTACTGCAAAGATAAGAGAGCTCACTTGATACAAAGTTTGAAAACATCCGTCCGTCCCCGTCCCCCGTCCCCCAAGGATGGAGCACTCAGGTCTGGTAAAACTTTGTGGATAACTGGAGTTACACCCCTACATGGCATTCAGGCTAAAGCTTACTGTGCATCGACTTCCAAAGGGGGAAAAAAAACATTATTTCAACTCAAGATGAAAAGAGATTGGTACCTGTAAGGGTGGTTTAGCATCTGGGCATCCAGGTTGCTCAGTTGTGGTAGTGGTAGTGGCAATGGTAGTGGTGGGGGTGGGGGTTGTGACAACAACTGTCGGAGTGGGTTTTGGTGTTGTTAGTTTGCATGGCCCTTTGGATCTCTCAACAGAACATGTTTTACTACAAACGGCAGTGAAAAGGCAACCATCACTGTCTGTTTTATTGTAAATCGTATCACCTACAAAAGGGAATCAAAGAGTTAAACTGTAAATATTTCTTACATACAACGTAGTAGCACAAAATAATGAAAGAGTAATGAACAATGGGCTGCATTAAAGCAAAGTAAGGTTTAGCAAAAAATATGGCAAAAATATGCAAATGAATCCATGAGCAATATTATTTTTATATTTTTTTAAGTAAAAAACGATGTCTATAGAAATCTACATTGATTACTTACCACGTCTGTAAATGGTTTCATTAATCTTGCAGAAACAGGCAGTTGGTGTTATTGGTACTGTAGTGGTTGGTTTGGGAGTGGTGGTGGTTGGGATAGTTGTTGGTGGGCAACGTGGGTTTATTTCACAGCACAACACCCGCATCTCATAATTCAAGCACTGCTTGAATTTTCCCATTTGCTGCTTATTCTCGCACACCAGTCCAGAGTCAACGTTACACTCAACAACTTGACCAACCTGGTCAAGGCTGAGGTCTGGGTGATTTTCAGCCCTGCACTGGATGTTTGATGGCTTGGCACAGATCTTCCCTCCTGCAGCCCGGATCTTGTTATATGTCTCAATGTCACCCCCGTTAGGTCCGGAAGTGGGATAGTCAACATCAAACCACTTGGTCCACTGACATATAGGTCCACAGGTTGTTGTTTCTGGAGAGGTGGTAGTCGTCTCAGTAGTTGTGGTGGTGACTGGCACAGTGGTTGTGGGCAAGGTGGTTGTGCTTACTGGCCGAGGTGTGGTGGTGGTGGTGGTTGGCTGTGTTGTGGTGGTTTTGGGTGCTGTAGTTGTTACTGGTGTGGTGGTGGTTGTGGTGGTTGTTTCTGGAGCTGTAGTGGTTGGTTTGGGAGTGGTGGTGGTTGGGATAGTTGTTGGTGGGCAACGTGGGTTTATTTCACAGCACAACACCCGCATCTCATAATTCAAGCACTGCTTGGATTTTCCCATTTGCTGCTTATTCTCGCACACCAGTCCAGAGTCAACGTTACACTCAACAACTTGACCAACCTGGTCAAGGCTGAGGTCTGGGTGATTTTCAGCCCTGCACTGGATGTTTGATGGCTTGGCACAGATCTTCCCTCCTGCAGCCCGGATCTTGTTATATGTCTCAATGTCACCCCCGTTAGGTCCGGAGGTGGGATAGTCAAGATCAAACCAGTCGGTCCACTGACATATAGGTCCACAGGTTGTTGTTTCTGGAGAGGTGGTAGTTGTCTCAGTAGTGGTGGTGGTGACTGGCACAGTGGTCGTGGGCAAGGTGGTTGTGCTTACTGGCCGAGGTGTGGTGGTTGTTGTTGTTGTTGTTGTTGGCTGTGTTGTGGTGGTGTGGGCTGCTGTAGTTGTTACTGGTGTGGTGGTGGTTGTGGTGGTTGTTTCTGGAGCTGTAGTGGTTGGTTTGGGAGTGGTGGTGGTTGGGATAGTTGTTGGTGGGCAACGTGGGTTTATTTCACAGCACAACACCCGCATCTCATAATTCAAGCACTGCTTGGATTTTCCCATTTGCTGCTTATTCTCGCACACCAGTCCAGAGTCAACGTTACACTCAACAACTTGACCAACCTGGTCAAGGCTGAGGTCTGGGTGATTTTCAGCCCTGCACTGGATGTTTGATGGCTTGGCACAGATCTTCCCTCCTGCAGCCCGGATCTTGTTATATGTCTCAATGTCACCCCCGTTAGGTCCGGAAGTGGGATAGTCAACATCAAACCAGTCGGTCCACTGACATATAGGTCCACAGGTTGTTGTTTCTGGAGAGGTGGTAGTTGTCTCCGTAGTGGTGGTGGTGACTGGCACAGTGGTCGTGGGCAAGGTGGTTGTGCTTACTGGCCGAGGTGTGGTTGTTGTTGTTGTTGGCTGTGTTGTGGTGGTTTGGGCTGCTGTAGTTGTTACTGGTGTGGTGGTGGTTGTGGTGGTTGTTTCTGGAGCTGTAGTGGTTGGTTTGGGAGTGGTGGTGGTTGGGATAGTTGTTGGTGGGCAACGTGGGTTTATTTCACAGCACAACACCCGCATCTCATAATTCAAGCACTGCTTGAATTTTCCCATTTGCTGCTTATTCTCGCACACCAGTCCAGAGTCAACGTTACACTCAACAACTTGACCAACCTGGTCAAGGCTGAGGTCTGGGTGATTTTCAGCCCTGCACTGGATGTTTGATGGCTTGGCACAGATCTTCCCACCTGCAGCCCGGATCTTGTTATATGTCTCAATGTCACCCCCGTTAGGTCCGGAGGTGGGATAGTCAAGATCAAACCAGTCGGTCCACTGACATATAGGTCCACAGGTTGTTGTTTCTGTAGAGGTGGTAGTTGTCTCAGTAGTGGTGGTGGTGACTGGCACAGTGGTCGTGGGCAAGGTGGTTGTGCTTACTGGCCGAGGTGTGGTGGTGGTTGTTGTTGTTGTTGGCTGTGTTGTGGTGGTGTGGGCTGCTGTAGTTGTTACTGGTGTGGTGGTGGTTGTGGTGGTTGTTTCTGGAGCTGTAGTGGTTGGTTTGGGAGTGGTGGTGGTTGGGAGAGTTGTTGGTGGGCAACGTGGGTTTATTTCACAGCACAACACCCGCATCTCATAATTCAAGCACTGCTTGGATTTTCCCATTTGCTGCTTATTCTCGCACACCAGTCCAGAGTCAACGTTACACTCAACAACTTGACCAACCTGGTCAAGGCTGAGGTCTGGGTGATTTTCAGCCCTGCACTGGATGTTTGATGGCTTGGCACAGATCTTCCCTCCTGCAGCCCGGATCTTGTTATATGTCTCAATGTCACCCCCGTTAGGTCCGGAAGTGGGGTGGTCAAGATCAAACCAGTCGGTCCACTGACATATAGGTCCACAGGTTGTTGTTTCTGGAGAGGTGGTAGTTGTCTCCGTAGTGGTGGTGGTGACTGGCACAGTGGTCGTGGGCAAGGTGGTTGTGCTTACTGGCCGAGGTGTGGTTGTTGTTGTTGTTGTTGTTGTTGGCTGTGTTGTGGTGGTTTGGGCTGCTGTAGTTGTTACTGGTGTGGTGGTGGTTGTGGTGGTTGTTTCTGGAGCTGTAGTGGTTGGTTTGGGAGTGGTGGTGGTTGGGATAGTTGTTGGTGGGCAACGTGGGTTTATTTCACAGCACAACACCCGCATCTCATAATTCAAGCACTGCTTGGATTTTCCCATTTGCTGCTTATTCTCGCACACCAGTCCAGAGTCAACGTTACACTCAACAACTTGACCAACCTGGTCAAGGCTGAGGTCTGGGTGATTTTCAGCCCTGCACTGGATGTTTGATGGCTTGGCACAGATCTTCCCTCCTGCAGCCCGGATCTTGTTATATGTCTCAATGTCACCCCCGTTAGGTCCGGAGGTGGGATAGTCAAGATCAAACCAGTCGGTCCACTGACATATAGGTCCACAGGTTGTTGTTTCTGGAGAGGTGGTAGTTGTCTCAGTAGTGGTGGTGGTGACTGGCACAGTGGTCGTGGGCAAGGTGGTTGTGCTTACTGGCCGAGGTGTGGTGGTGGTGGTGGTGGTTTTGGGTGCTGTAGTTGTTACTGGTGTGGTGGTGGTTGTGGTGGTTGTTTCTGGAGCTGTAGTGGTTGGTTTGGGAGTGGTGGTGGTTGGGATAGTTGTTGGTGGGCAACGTGGGTTTATTTCACAGCACAACACCCGCATCTCATAATTCAAGCACTGCTTGGATTTTCCCATTTGCTGCTTATTCTCACACACCAGTCCAAAGTCAATGTTACACTCAACAACTTGACCAACCTGGTCAAGGCTGAGGTCTGGGTGATTTTCAGCCCTGCACTGGATGTTTGATGGCTTGGCACAGATCTTCCCTCCTGCAGCCCGGATCTTGTTATATGTCTCAATGTCACCCCCGTTAGGTCCGGAAGTGGGATAGTCAAGATCAAACCAGTCGGTCCACTGACATATAGGTCCACAGGTTGTTGTTTCTGGAGAGGTGGTAGTTGTCTCAGTAGTGGTGGTGGTGACTGGCACAGTGGTCGTGGGCAAGGTGGTTGTGCTTACTGGCCGAGGTGTGGTGGTTGTTGTTGTTGTTGTTGGCTGTGTTGTGGTGGTTTGGGGGGCTGTAGTTGTTACTGGTGTAGTGGTGGTTATTTCTGGAGCTGTAGTGGTTGGTTTCGGAGTGGTTGTTGTTGTTGTTGTTGGCTGTGTTGTGGTGGTTTTGGGGGCTGTAGTTGTTACTGGTGTGGTGGTGGTTGTGGTCGTTGTTTCTGGAGCTGTAGTAGTTATTTTGGGAGTGGTGGTTGGGACGGTTGTAGTCAGGCAACTTGGGTTTACTTCACAGCACAACACCCGCATCTCATAATTCAAGCATTGCCTGAATTTCCCCATTTGTTCATTATTCTTGCAAACCAATCCATAGTCAACATTACACTCTACTACCTGACCAAGTTGGTGAATGCTGAGGTCAGGGTGATTTTCAGCCCTGCACTGGATGTTTGATGGCTTGGCACAGATCTTGCCACCCGCATCCCGGATGTTGTTATATGTCTCAATGTCTCCTCCATTAGGTCCGAAAGTGGGATAGTCAACATCATACCATTCGCTCCACCGACATATAGGTCCACAGGTTGTTGTTTCTGGAGTCGTGGTAGTCATCTCCGTAGCTGTGGTGGTGACTGGCACAGGGGTCGTGGGCAAGGTGGTTGTGCTTACTGGCTGAGGTGTGGTGGTTGTCGTTGTTGTTGTTTCTGGAGCTGTAGTGGTTGGTTTCGGAGTGGTGGTGGTCGTTGTTGTTGTTTCTGGAGCTGTAGTGGTTGGTTTCGGAGTGGTGGTGGTGGTCGTTGTTGTTTCTGGAGCTGTAGTGGTTGTTTTCGGAGTGGTGGTGGTCGTTGTTGTTGTTTCTGGAGCTGTAGTGGTTGGTTTCGGAGTGGTGGTGGTCATTGTTGTTGTTTCTGGAGCTGTAGTGGTTGGTTTCGGAGTGGTGGTGGTGGTCGTTGTTGTTTCTGGAGCTGTAGTGGTTGGTTTCGGAGTGGTGGCGGTCATTGTTGTTGTTTCTGGAGCTGTAGTGGTTGGTTTCGGAGTGGTGGTGGTCGTTGTTGTTGTTTCTGGAGCTGTAGTGGTTGGTTTCGGAGTGGTGGTGGTCGTTGTTGTTTCTGGAGCTGTAGTGGTTGGTTTCGGAGTGGTGGTGGTCGTTGTTGTTGTTTCTGGAGCTGTAGTGGTTGGTTTCGGAGTGGTGGTGGTTGTTGTTTCTGGAGCTGTAGTGGTTGGTTTCGGAGTGGTGGTGGTGGTTGTTGTTGTTTCTGGAGCTGTAGTGGTTGGTTTCGGAGTGGTGGTGGTTGTTGTTTCTGGAGCTGTAGTGGTTGGTTTCGGAGTCGTGGTGGTCGTCGTTGTTGTTTCTGGAGCTGTAGTGGTTGGTTTGGGAGTGGTGGTGGTGGGAATGGATCTGGTGGTGGTAGGACTGGTGGTTGTCACCATTGTCGTCCTTTCTGGTGTCATTCTAGGCAAAGTCGTACTTACTACCTCAGGTGTGGTGGTTGCTTTTGTTGTCGTGATGACACTGCTGGTTGTTTCCGTTGTCCGTGTCGTGGTGGTTTGCAATTTTGTAGTTGTTGCTGGCTTGGTAGTTGTAACTTCTGTTGTCGGCTTAGTTTTCGGTGTTTCAGTTTTTGTAGTAATTAATGGTGTTGTCCTTGTTGTGACTTTTGTTGTTTGTAGCGGTTTAGGTGTGAATGGTGTTGTTCCATTTAGTAGCGGTGCTTTTGATGGATGTGTAGTTGTCTGAGTTTGTGTAATAATAGTCTTTGCTTTGGTAGTAGTTATTGGTGTTGATGCTGTTGTGGTTGTTTTGCTGGTGGTAGTTGTTTGTGAGGTTGTAGTTAAAGGCTTTGTAGTTGTTAGTGGTCTTGTTGTTGGACATGGTACAACTATTTTTTCACAGCATTCAATTCTCATCTCATAATTATAGCAAATTGGTGGAAGTTGTTCTTTGTTCAAACATATGAGTCCTACTGTTTTACTACAAATAACTTTTTGCTCTAATTCATTTAGTGGTGTATCAGGATATCTTTCTGCTCTGCATTCAACATTTTTTGGTGCCTTACAGACTTTGTATCCTTTGGCTCTTATATTCTTAAATGTATCAAAATCTCCATCATCTGGTGCGGATCCTGGGTAACTTATATCATACCACTGTGACCATTCACAAACTTCCTTAGTGCATTGTTCAGGTGTCGAAGGGGCTGTTGTTGAAATTGTTGTCGTTTCTAAACTTTTTGTTGTCTCTGGAACAGTTGTTACTGTTGTTGGTGACTGTGTTGTAGTTGGAGGTGTTGTGGTTAGGGTTGTTGCTTCAGAAGTAGTTGACACTTTTGTTGTAATTTGTGAGGTTGTTGATGTAGTTGTTGACACAGTTGGAGGTGTTGTTTCTTTTGTTGTGGGTGTGGTTATAATTTTAGTTGTAGAAGGTGTTGTTTCAGTTGTAGTTTCTGGAATTGTAGTGGACATTGGGGCTGTAGTAGTTGTGGTTGTAGATTTAGTAGTAGAAGGTGTGGTTGTAACTGTTGTTGTTTTTGGCTTAGTTGTCACTATTGATGTAGATGTTGTTTCTGGAGTTGTACTAGTAACCGTGGTAGTTACTGGAACAGTACTTGTGCTTGCTGTTGTAGTTTCTGGAGTAGTGGTCAAGCAGTCAGTATAACAGCAGTATACTTTGATCTGATAGTTATAACACATCTGAAAAATTCCTGGCTGTTCTTCATTTTTGCAAACAAAGCCAAATGTCACATTGCACTGAACAGTTTGTCCAATTTCATCAATAGATTTCTGTGGAAATTTCTCTGCCCTGCATTCTATACGTTCGGGTTTTTGGCATATATCTTTTCCTGCAGCCTTAATGATGTCATATGTTTCAAAATCCCCTTTGTTGTCCAAAGTGGGAAAGTGCACATCATACCATTCAGTCCATTTACATGTGGGTTTACAAGGTGTTGGCCTTTCTGTTGTGGTTGCTGGGGTTGTAGTTGGGATGCTAGTTGTTTTGGTTACTACAGTTGTGGTAGGTGGTAGATTAGGTGTTGTTACAGTAGGAGTTGTTACAGGAAGAGTAGTTGGTGTTGTTGTGGTGTGGGTAGTCCCGGGTGTCGATGCAGTAATGCCACATGGTTCAAAGCTACAACATTGGATTTTGATTTGATAATTGTGGCAGCTCATCGGATGCTGATCCTTGTTGTAACAGATTAGCCCCACTGTTTTACTGCATTCTACTTTCTGGCCCAGTTCACTTAATGGAGTATTGGGGAATTTCTCAGCTCTGCAGGCAACGGCACTTGGAGCTCTGCAGACTTTATATCCTTCTGCTCTTAGTTTTTCAAAAGTATCGAAATCTCCATCATCATCTCCAGAGCCAGGCTGGCTCACATCATACCACTGTGACCAGTGGCATACTTCCTGAACACAAACGGATGTTGTTACAGGCACTGTGGGGGTAAAAAGATAAAATGACACATTAGTATTTTTAATCATTTTTCGACTTTTAAATGTTAAGCGTGTATAGTAGAAGCTATGTGTAAGAAGGAAGTTTCCTTGGGGCTCTTCTAGACTGCCACCATTTCCAGGTGGGATCAGTCACATACCAGAAAATTCATTTGGTGCAACTGAAGCTGATTTGGTGCTCTTGAGCAACAAACTTACTCCCTTCTAAAACTGGGTTACTTGCAATGAGACTGGGAAATGCCCTGGAAAGGGGTGGGTAACATTGGCTCAAATCTGTGTTATCTAACCTCCCTGGCAAACAAATCAGAATGGATGCTCAAGAAACAAATGATCTGCATAGCTGCCAAGTTTTCGCTTTTCTCGCGAGGAAGCCTATTCAGCATAAGGGAAAATCCCTGTAAAAAAGGGATAACTTGGCAGCTATGGTGATCTGGAAGCAACCTTTGAGGGTTTAACTAAATCAGTTCACTTAGTTCATCCGAGCCATCTGGACTGAACCAATCCATTGGACCCCTCTGGAACTGGTTGCTGAGTAACACAGGCTTTTAAATATCACTATTTCCTTTCGTAAGAACACAATGTAAAATCAAAATGTTCGAGTGAGGAAATGAGAAGGAAAAGTGATATGGGCTGCTGGGACTGGAGCTCGTCAGAGACCTGAATCAAGAAACTGGGTAGCAGCTGATTGATATGGGAGGAAAACTGAATGAAGTGCATATGAGATGGGTGGAAGCACTATGAATAAACAGGGTATTGCAAGTTGCCCAGAAATTAGTCATGGAGAACCTGGAGCAAAGCACCTTCCTTTTTCTCCTCAGCTCTTTGGGAGATTAGAAACACATCACAGGAGGGACCACAGCTTATTGGCTTACTTAAAAGTATCCTATATACATTTACTTATGAGTATTTCTTCACACCAGTAAAAAAATGCTTATTGTTTTCTAAAACATACTTATACATTTCATTGAAAGATTTAAACTACAGAGGCACAGGTCATATTTTGCATTGCTGGAGCTGGAGAGATAGCCCTCTCATCCTGGCTTCCCATAAAACACCCATCTCTTCCTAGATTGATTGAAATGGCTGGTATTCATTTCCACCAGCTCAGAAAATGCTAAGGGTAAAAAACGCCCATGCAGTACCATTCCAGGAGGCAGTACTATGTCTCCGCCATAGCAATGTATACCATACAGCTATGCAAAAGGTGGTTAAGAAACTACAGAAATCCACAGACAATGTTGCATGGTAATGCTCTTGAAATTTCTACTCTACTACAACCTACTAATTCCAATGTGCTGGAGATGGGTTTCACTGAAGAGGGTGGGGAGGGAGTGAACCATACGATTGCACTATCATCAGAGTTTTTACCTGCAGTAGTGGTTGCTGGTGAAGAGGTACTGGAAAAGTTAAAGACGGTAGTGGTTGGTGCAGTGGTAGTGGTAGTGGTGGGTGTTGTTGTGCAAGGGAAGATATTCCTCTCTATTGTCCCGTTCTTACTGCAAGTCGCAGTGATGCACCCTCCAATGCCATCTGTTGTGTTGTAGATGACATCCCCCGGCTTGCTAATCTTCCCTTCATAGATGCAGTGGCATTCTGTCATTCAAAAGAAATTGTCAGAATTAAACTTCTTAAAATGTAAAAGGCTGTTCCAAATCACTCACAATTCATAATAAAACTTAGCACTGAGAACATTCACAGTGCTGGTGCTGACCTTTAAAGCCCTAAACGGCCTCAGTCTTGTATACCTGAAGGAGCGTCTCCACCCCCATCGTTTTGCCCGGACACTGAGATCCAGCGCCGAGGGCCTTCTGGCGGTTCCCTCACTGCGAGAAGCAAAGCTACAGGGAACCAGGCAGAGGGCCTTCTCGGTAGTGGCGCCTGCCCTGTGGAACGCCCTCCCATCGGAGGTCAAGGAGTTAAACAACTACCTGACATTTAGAAAACACCTAAAGGCAGCCCTGTTTAGGGAAGTTTTTAATCTGTGATATTTTAATGTATTTCGCTATTTGTTGGAAGCCACCCAGAGTGGTGGGGTAAACCCAGCCAGATGGGCGAGATATTAACAACAACAACAACAACAACAACAACAACAACAACAACAACAACAACATACCAAGTTCATCATATCGACACTCTGGTTTGCCAGCCATTGAACAATAGCTGAAAGGAAACAAGACACATTTGAAGGTAGTTAATTTTCTTTAGTAAGCAAAGAAGACACTAACAGCCCTTCTTATATTAGTTGTTGGCATCCGTCTGCCTCAAGAGACAATGGAGTGTGCCTCCAGGGGTTAATTATATACAACCAGTATAAAAAAATGTTTATAGAGGCGAAATTCTGAATAAATTACTACTTTTGGATTAAGAAAGCAATTTTAGGCTTTGACTCTAATTGGTTTTACACATTTTCTCAGAGCTAAATTCTATGACATCCAGTAGAGCTTCCGTTTTCCGGGTGAGTGTGCGAAAGACTGCATCTTACTTGCTGTTGGAAGGAAGTTCCATTGAAATAAATGGACTGCACTTCAAAGTAAATGGAATTAAAATCGAATCATTTATCTTTTTGGTTCCACAGGGAACACCCAATGATTAACTCTAATTTTCTTTTTGTAAGAGCAGATACCCCCCTTCCCCACAACAATTGGTATATTGGCTGTTGTTTAGAAGGCGGGGCTAATCATTGCACCTCATGCTGCAGCCATTGTTTTGTGTGGCTAATCCTGGCTCTAGGGGGTGATCTTATCTGAAGCTGCAGTGCAGAGGTAAAATATTAGGTCCTTCTCTGCCAGTGACCCAGTTCCCATATAAATTGCCTTTCCATGGCTGCTTTTACTAACTACAGTGGTGCCTCGCTAGACAAATGCCCTGTAAGATGAATTTTTTGCTTAACGAAGAGATTTTTCGAGCGGAGTTTGCCTCGCAAGACGAATTTGTTTTATGAAAAATTCATCTAGCGAATCGCGGTTTCCCATAGGAGTGCATTGAAATTCAATTAATGCGTTCCTATGGCCAAAAAATAAATAAAATTCAATGCATTCCTATGGGATTCACTAGATGAATTTTCCGCAAAACGAATTGACTCACAGAATGAATTAAATTCGTCTACTATTCGTCATACTGTTTCTGCAGTATGAAACAGAGCATGCTATGCTTCTGCCACAATTTTAACCAATTTTACATTCACATTCTCATTCTCATCATTTGAAAGACAAGCATTACCATGATTCACAGCTCTTTTGTGAAGGCATTTTTTCTCCTGGTTTATAGTGGTTTCCTTTGCCATCAAAGCAGCCGCATGCTGGAAGATCAACACACTGCATCTCATCTTCATCAAAATAGGGCTTATCAGCTGGACACTTTGGATAGCAGCCTGTGGTAAGAAAGAGAACTTGCTCTAAGAAACAATCTTTTACCATACCCTGTACAAATGTTAGCCTTTAAGCTGATTTTGTGTATGGTGCTGTCACACCATAAACCAGGGATGAGGAACCTTTGGCCTCCATACATTGTTGGACTCAAGCTCCCATCAGTCACAACCAGCAGGACCAATGGTCAGGAATGATGGGAACTGTAGTTCAACAACATCTGGAGGGCCACAGGCTGCCCATCCCTGCCATATCTTGATCTCACAATTCTAAGCCATATGTTGATCCATAAACTCAGGCTAGTAGTCACACTGACTTGAATCCAACTGTGTATCCCCACTGGCAGAAGCTCTTTGGTCCAGCAGAGGATTCTGTGAGTGGAATTTTTTGTGAGTCCAGAGGTAGGTTATTCTTCTGCATTTATACCATGATCCTTCCACAGATTGTCAGTAAAGTTTATGGTAAAGAAAACTCAAACAACTGTCATTTACCAAGGCTGGGGCTCAGGAGAAGAGGCCATGGATGCAGAGGGGATCTCTTGACCAAAAGGAAGATTGACTTCAGAACCAGCTTTAGACATTCCTACCTCCTTGGGTGTTCTAGCATCAGAGGAGCACATGATGCCTGCACCTCTCCGCCTTGAAGAAGTTGCCTTGTCTTCCTTGGACTCAGGTCTCCAGCTGAGAGGCAATAACTGAACCTTGGTCTCCCCCAAGCTTCCAAAGTGAATGGTTCCTAATGGGTGGGCCTCTTTAACTGTAAGGGCTCTATGCATCAGGGAAGAGGTTAGCTTCCCAAACGAAGCAGCAATCCTACTTAAGGCTCAGTCCAGGATAGTTGGATGCTGGAACAACCTTCCAGCCTAGACTTCACTTGGAGCTAACTAGCGTGTTACTACTATGTTTGTTTGCTCATCTGCCTTTTTGGACCCCAACCTCTGCTTTACTTGACTCTGTTTATCTGGACCTACTCTCTACTTTGCTGGCATGACCTCAGTGGAACCTGATCTATGTTTTACTTTGCCTGACCCTGATCATCAGAATCTGACCTTGCCCGGCTGAAACCCAATCTCTGCTTGATCTGGCTTTGCTTCTGGATGCCAGACAGGGACCAGCAGTATGTGACCTTGAATTTTCTGTGTAGCACATGCCTCCACTGGGCTAGATCCTGTCCCCTGGACTGGGACAAAACAGTAACTTCCCTTTCCCTAAACCAAACTTCCCATATTCACAGAGCATCAAGTATTTCATTTTGGGCAACCACAGTTTTTATAACAATTAATATAAAATGAAGCTTTTAGTTTCCTGTAGGGTACCTTCTAAGCCTTGTAACTCATGCAGGCATTTTCCACTTGGGTTTCTGCAAGTCTTCATACAAGGAGAGCCACAAGGCTGGTAGTGCCACTCACATTCCTCTTTTGGATTATAGTAATCACAGAACAGAGCTGCAAAAGGAGGAAAGGTGTTTTTTAAATGTTAAGCAAAATGCATTAATTTCATAGCACTCAATACCTATCCTTGCACTGTATGCCAGTCCTTTCTCATTTCTATGTTCAGTGATCTGTTAAGCAATATTAGTTGTTTGTTTTTCCAGTGTCATTATTCACTTCACCAGTCAGGAACACCATCAAATGAATTTTGTGAGCAGGGATGTCAGGAACAGACCCAGTTACCCTCCTGCTTTATCTTCTCCTGGTAGGAGGTAGGATCAGAGGTGTTGGACTGGGTGGATAACAGGTAGGATTGGGTGGTGAATGCTGGGCCTGGTGAATGGCTACACTTCCTCTGCCAAAATATAAAAGATCTATGGTCTTCTAAACATGTTACTGGTTTTGTTTGTTTGTTATTATGTTATGTATTCTGTGTTTTTGTACTGTAAACCACCCTGTGGTCTTAGGACGAAGGGCAGTATATAAATTTAATGAATAACAAGGCAGGTAGCTAGTAGTAGCAGCGGTACTTGTTCCAGGGAAAATCTTCCTATTTTCCTTGACCTCATGGTTACAGGCAGCAATGGATTGGGAGACAGTAAGGAGGGGATTGGATGGCTGGGCCAAGTTTTGCATGCGGGAACTACAGTTCATTAGTCAGAGGAAGGGGAAGCTTAACTTTGAGTGTTGGGTTTTGCCAGGGATCCTAAGGATGAGAGGAACCCACGGCTTCCTTGGTTCAGGGAATAAGGGACTTACTTGGTTCCATCCCTGGAATCTCCAGGTAGAGCTGGCAAAGAATCTCTCCCCAAACCCCAGGGAGCTGCTGCCAGTAAATATAGAGAATACTGAGCTAGATAAACCAGTGGTCTGACTCAGTATTAGACAGCTTCCTATGTTCCAGAGCAGCATGGAGACACGAGGGTACACCAATCACACAACTCTCTGAATATAAGATTTAACCCTGAGATGATTATTATTATTTTATGCTGAGATTTAGCACATTCTGAAGACATTTAGCTCTTGCAAAGTTGAGATAAATACAAATGTTCATGATATGAATGTGACAAGCAGGAATCATGTTGTGATCGTGTCACTACATCCAAAATGAATGCAGAAATTGGATTACAAAAATATGTAAACGTTCAGTAATGCTCCAACCTACCTACCCCCTCCTGTCCTACCACATACCATATATGGTGCTACAAATATAGAAACATTAGCCTACTCCTTGTTCTTACTAATCTATCTTTTTGTTATTACTTTAAAAGGGAATGGGAAGTACTCACGGCAGATGGATGGAGTTCTCCAAGAAATGCAACTGCCAGCTTCATTGCACGCCTGAGCATAGGCAGCTACAGCAGTACAGAAGCATTCACAGTCTCCCCCAGTGTCACAAGCACAGGCATCAGAGATGCAGGCTTCATAATATTTAGTTGGTTCAACCTGTTCGAGAAGGAATACACATGGTTTGATTTGTGGTTCGGTCTTAGCAGGCCATGGTCAGAGAGGGAGGATGCATTTTCTGATTATATTCTATTACAGTTCTCGTTTCTCCGACAAAGTCAGCATGGAAAATTTGTGACACCAGTCATTGTTTTTATTTTCAAGTTGCACATTTTGTTATAGCAACAGAATTACAAGGAATTAATTTGTCATTGAAGCAAAGGGTATTTTTATGCATCCACTGAGGAAAAAGTAAAATTGGTTGGCAACCCCCTAAATATTAATTATCTATTAAATGTGTTAATATCAGGCATTTACTGTGCTGGGGAGCCTAACCAATCTGGGGCTCACATTTAATTTTTTCTTATCCAAATTATTAGCTGAAATGCTTGCAATGATATAAAAAATCACCAGAGCAATGATTATTTAGAAGAAATGGAGAAATTTCAGTCAATGTTCTTAATAGCCTACAAGTAGTTGGCTTCAATATTGTTTTTAGTCTTGAGAGGTCTTATTAAACTCCAGTTAATGGTAATGAAAGATATATTAAGGGGATTTATCCTATTTTTAGTGAGCTTTTAAATTAAAAAAATCACAGCCATAATTGAAGTGTCATAAGATAGGGTGGGGTCCTAAAGGTAAAGGTAAAGGGACCCCTGACCATTAGGTCCAGTCGTGACCGACTCTGGGGTTGCGCACTCATCTCGCATTATTGGCCGAGGGAGCCGGCGTATAGCTTCCAGGTCATGTGGCCAGCATGACAAAGCCGCTTCTGGCAAACCAGAGCAGCACATGGAAACGCCGTTTACCTTCCCGCTGTAGCGGTTCCTATTTATCTACTTGCATTTTGACGTGCTTTCGAACTGCTAGGTTGGCAGGAGCTGGGACCAAGCAACGGGAGCTCACCCCGTCACAGGGATTCGAACCGCCGACCTTCTGATCAGCAAGCCCTAGGCTCAGTGGTTTAACCACAGCGCCACCAGGGTGGGGTCCTATAAGATCCTATAAACAGAGCTCATGGACTACTTCTCTGAATGAAGGGAGGAAGGAGGTGATTTTTGCCACTTTCCCCTGTAGCCCTTATGTCCCCTGAAAAGTTGAAGGACTGGGGGGCCATTCTGGAACAGTGTGGTTGTGGCCTGGGGGATCGTAAGGAGAAATGGCAAAAACAATGTCCTCTTCCTCCAGTGGGAACCTCCACAGGATCTCAGATGCATCCTTAAACAGAAGGGTTTGTTCAGTTCTGTTTCATTTGCAGAAGAGATATTCTGGATCCTGTCCAGGGGCACACAGAACAGAACAGAGTGTGCAAAGGTAACCAGTTATTAAGATTCCTAAACTACTTGTGCTGATCCATCTCAAGACTGATGGAAGAACATGCGCAACTTATATAGCTGCCATGTCCTCAGCACTGTGAATGGAGCCAGAAAGAAGACCTTCTGAATGGATGGGAACATTCACTTTACATGCTAGCAAGATTCATCCTAGCTACATGCATTGTAGTGGATCTCCTTGCAAGGCAATGTATTTAGAATGACTCTTGGTGGCATGTGAAGTGAACATTTCACATTCCTATGACAAAGGGACCATCTGTATCTTAATCTTTTGCTGTTATAGGCATCACCTGTAGATACAAAGTTGGCTGTAGTCCAGTCAAGACCCATTGACTTGAGAACTTCAAAACCCTGGAATATCTACCTGCAATATTTTTGTAAGGTATGCAGTGGTTGGTACAGCCTGTCCCAAGTGCAGGCACATCAAGTCTTAAGCTTGGAGCTGTTCAAGTGTCCTATACATTATTTTAAAAATGCATTTGCCCATACCTGAGTGTGGCAGGAAGCAAACACTTTGCTGTTAATGATGCTACATTGCTTCTGGGCCCAGGAGCTCCTATATGGGTTTGTAGAACAAGGATCTCTGCTGCCTGGCGCATCTGGGCAAGTGGGAGACACCTTCCAGCTGTTACCAAACTCCAGTACGTCTCCTACAACAGACTGGCTCCTGGTGGTGAAGTCATTTATGTCATTGCCATCATAGTTTCCACAGAGGCCACAAACTTGACCCTGCAGAGAGACAAGCACAAGTTAATGAGGAGTGGAAGATTTATTTTCCTGGGATTAGGGACCCTGCATTTTCAAAATGTAATGATACTTTGGTTATTTATAGTGACTGTCATACTTTGTGGGTTCTCCCATTCACGAGGACTTTTTTTGTTAATTTCTGCAGAGGAAGCTGATCAGCGTGTACATGCATGGATAGATTGACTGTCCCCATTACATGAACTGATAATTTCATGTGCTCAGGGACCCTATGTACACATCAAACACATGCAGTACACTGAATTAGCACACCTGTTTGAGCATAGCCTCGTAACGTATATAGTATATTAAAAGTTATATTTTAGGCTTCTACCAGATTGCTCTAACAGTTGCTTTTATTTAAGCAGAAAAAATGGCATGGCTGGATTCCCCACCCACTCTCAATCACATTTTTAAAAAAATCAAAAAGTTTCTTTTACAAATAATGATATGTAGTTCTTTTGTGAAAAGTGAACGGAATCAGATACTGCTTGCCATAATTACAAATAAAAAAACCAAAAAATTGAGTGATTTGTTTCTGCATCATTAGGGAGTGCTTGAGAGCAGAGGTAGTAATCTCCTTGGGTTTAATTCATTCACCCTTGGTCAACCCTCCTAAGGCTGCATCGCAGTGATGGATGGGACCAAAAGTAGATGCAGCCACTACAGGTTCTCTCTACACAGGCACAAGGGAATTATTACCACTCACTTTCCTATGTATCAAATGATCAATCTGATGACCAGAGGAAGGGCAGTTTCCATCACTATCAGGATGTTCTGCTTGTCCAATTTGGGATGGCCAGCATTTACATATAAATGTGAATGTCAACACTAACCATATTTTGGATATTGACAATCACAGCATATATTTTGCTGCATTATATCACATTATATCACCTTTATATACTATCACAGTGGTAACCAACATGGTGCCCTTAAGATGTTGTTGAACTACAACTCCCATCAGCCCCAAGCAGCATGGGCAATGGCCAGGGATGATGTCAGGCGCCATGTTGTCTATCACTGTCCTGTAACCAGTCTTGTGCGCATTGATCATGCAAGAATAAATAGTTCTGTGATAAAAATGATAGCTAGAATGTAAAGAGAGCCACGCTGGATATGGCTGCTATAGTCTAGCCTTCTTTTCTCACAAGGGCCATCCAGATGCCTGTGGGAGGCCCACCATGAGATCACATAAATAATAATCAATGGTAATTTCTGGAGTCATACTTCATCATAATATGAAGATACTACATTGTCTTGTACTTTGTTTTTAATGTGACCAGTTTCTCATTACTATCAATAGTTCTTCATACAGACAAAGAACCTATGTTAAACTGACTATGAAGAGGTCAAGATAAATAAACTGACTGGAATATTTAAATGCTAATATTAGCTTTTAATGTTTGTCCTTTACAGAATTTCCTGGAAGAATGTTGTAGCACTTCTCTTTCATTACACACACACCCCTATATAATCTGATCTGGCATCCTCAGCATACCTTAAATTCGTCATTGAGTTTGATGAAGATACTGGTTTTCTTGTCCCACAACAGGACCAGTCCAGCTGTGGTGTCAATCACCATGTAGATTCCCATGTAGCGGACCTTGAATGGCACTTCACCTCCACCAGAAAGCCTCTGTACCACTTCAAATTTTTCATCAGCAAGTATCAGCTCATAGGTCTGAAAGATGAAAAGCAACAATGAGTTGTAAATTCAGCAACTTCTCTTTGAAGTAATTACAACGGAAAACTATGGGGAGACCTGGTCTGAATAGAGATATTGGATTCTTGTCTCATTACACATGCTAAAGCTATTTTTGGTCATCTGCATACTATCCCTTGCTTTTTCCTGTAGGACTAATTCCAGTCATTAACAGTCATCAACAGGGTTACCATACCCCTCGAGTCAATCACCCATCTCCTACTACCCTTCTAAAAAAAACCACCCTACCCTCCCACTATATATAAGGGTCTGGTGACTTCTGTTTCAGTGTATCTGAAGAAGTGTGCATGCACACAAAAGCTTATACCCAGAACAAACTTAGTTGGTCTCTAAGGTGCTACTGGACAATGTTTTTATTTATTTTTTAATTTCGACTATGTCAGACCAACACGGCTACCTACCTTTCCATTTAGTTACTTTGCACTCCATGATTTCCCCATTTGTAGATTTAATATAACCCAGTTCTGTCCAGGTGCACAAATCATATCTTATGTGCATCTTGTATGAAGCTACTTACCCCCATGAAGACTTTAATGGCTTTTGAGCAGGTTGTCCCAGTGGTGCCACAGGGGATGTTCTCCGTGATCACTCTGAAAGTCCCTGCATTTGAATTGTTTTTACCGCAATGATCCTGTGGAGAAGAGGGTTGTATTGTGTTCATGAACACAGCTTGTCATATATCAAGACTAAAGACTCTGCATTTCAAAAAAGCAAGTGCTCGGGGAGAAAAGTATTATACCTGGACCAGTGTGTATTCACAGTCTCCACTGAAGCTATAGCGTTTGCCATCAAAAGTGATGTAATGACCATCTCCATAAACAGAGCATGTTGCCAGGCAGGGTTCAGTGGAGCACTCCCACTTTCTGTTCTTACATGTACTGCACAGACAAAAACATGGTTAAATTTCACAGTGGGGGGGGTTGTTTGATCCCCCCCCTGTTTAGATGGAAGAGTTCAATAGTTTTAGTTCAGCTTATAACAGGCTGTACGTACCAAGTATTACATTTCACCTTGATGCTGTCCCCTGGCTTGTATGTGGCTTCATTGTGAATGCATGGGCACTCTTCAGCAGCTACACACCCACCTTGGCCATCCGACACCAACTCCTTGGGACACATGCAGCCAGAGATGCACTGTGTGCTGTACTGTAACAGAAGATAAGGCAGCAAAAGATGTTACTTGACAAATCAATAGGTGAGAAACAAAAGTGACTAAGATACTAGACAGAGTGAAGACGAATTCAAATCAGTATCTGTCTCCACTGGTGGGTTGCCAACAGAGAGTCAATGAATTAGCAAGCTATGCAAAACTGCTTCAAGTTTACTCTTTCAGAGGAGTTTAGGTGTGGAGAACTTTCCTTGAACTCTTTGGGAGAATGTGATTAGAAATCACTAGATTGTGACTTGGTATATATTATTGATACCTTTGATATTTTAAAAAATGTTGAGTGTAAGAGTGATTCACAAGTCATAACATGGTGGTTAAACTGGTTTACCGTACCATACCCCATGCCCTGCGCCTCCCTGTCTCTACCCCTGAAGTAACTTCTGATGGGTTCTGTAGGCTAGCTCTGATCACTCTGATCACCCATCAGCGTGACTCCTATTTTGTAACGGGAGACCATGATGAATGCTGAGCGGCGCTGACAGTTTCATAAATTCAGGAAATAAGTGATAACTGCAATCATCATAGGAACAATGTAATGCATAAGTTGAACAGGTAACTTAGATAAGACATGATTGCAATGTAGTCACACTTACGCATTCCATGTCAAGAGTCTGACAGCTCTTCTGACACTCAGCTCCAGTGGCTCCTACTGTGGCATTGGTGCAGTCAAAGTAGACCATGGGAGCAAAACATTCTGATAGAAAGGAGAGCTAGATGAAATCTCAGTTTGAAATGAAACATTAGTCACCATAACAGTGAGTGTATGTCATGAAAACTAGTTCAGGGCACATCATTATCAACACCTCACTTAAAAACACACATAAAACTCTTTGTATGATGCCAACATTATACTTCCACTGCCAATTTTAAGACAGAGGATGGTGGCTATCTTGGCTATGGTGCTTAGCAGATAATAGGAACTTGCATCACTCAAGGTTGAAAAACAACTCCTCACATCTGTACATTGGAGGGAACCTATGGGATATTTTCAACCAATTTGCAGAGGACTCAAAATCCAATTGAATATTTCAATTTTACAAGGTCTCTGGAACTACTATCATCTTTTTCTGTGATTTGGCTTACCTGGTTGTGGTTTCACTTCTCCAACGCACTGAAGCTTTCCCTGTGTGCAAGTGCTGCAAGAGATGAAGAATGTTTATTATTTAAAAATTGAACCAGTTTTACGAAGAGCAGTTCCTCTTGCCTGGTTAAAGGACAGCAACAACAAATCCTTCATGGTGTGTGTGAGGGACACAGTGTGCCACTGTGACAGTGTGGAATGCTGAATTGTCACCTTGTGACCAAAAGGAAAAGGTTTCCCTTTAAATAGCCTGTTAAAATGCTTTAAGAATTCCTCTTTGGTGGATCTGGACTGGGGTGAGGCATTTTTATCAGGAGTGGACAGACCTCAGAGATCCACAGGGCACCTGTGGTGTTGTTGCCAGTCTCAAGTTCTCTCCTCACCCTCCACCACCCATTACTAGAAAGCCCGTTTTTAACAGATGTGATAGTTTAATGGTGGGAGGTATAGGACAGACCTATACAAAGGGAAGCACAAAGAATAGTTAAACTATGGAATTAATTACCAGATAACATGGTGATGGTTCACAACTTGGAAGGCATTACAAGAAGATTAGACAAATTCATGGAGGACAAAGCCACCCACAGCTACTAGTCATGAAGTCTTTATTGCCTCTGAATAGCTGTTGCTAATGAGCATGAGCAGGGTTGCTATTGCATTCGTAAGTTGCTTGTGAGCTTTGCACAGGCTTCTGGTTGGCCATTATGAGAACAAGTTGTTGGACTAGGCAGGCCTTTGGTCTGATCCAGCTGGGCTCTTATGTTTTTCTAACACAAATAAGAAACTTTGGGGCATTTAGATATGTGTCACAAAGGCACCCAATATCTAAGCACCAGACATTACAAAATTAAATTGACTTAATCTTCCAAAAAAATTTAAAAATCATAATTAAGGGCAGCTTAGAAGCAGGGTCCTATGGAAGGAAATGTTGGCTATTCCCATCACCTCATGACAATGCTTATTTCAAACCATCACTTACCATATGACACCTTTTTCATGGATAACTTCTCCAGACAGTAGAGGAGTCCCTTTGTAGTAGCAGGGGCAGCTGGTAGGAGGTACACATTTGCCACTCTCATCCATATACATCCCTTCTTCGCAGGTGCATCCATCCACGGAGGTAAACTTAATGTTGCAGGTGACATCGGGCTCGCTCAGAGATCGGCAGGTGGGTTGGCAGGAACTAATGTTGTAACGGTAAACCAGGGTTTTGGGACACATTTGGTATTTGGCTTGAGAGAGGGAAAAGAAAAGAAGTTGTTCCAGAGGTTATCTAAGGGCTACTGTGGCTATAAATTACTTAGATGTGTATCTGTATATCTGGATGCTGGGCTCTAGTCCCAGAGGCGGGAGAAGCTTGGGATGTCTGCCTCACCATCCAGGTGTGATGGTGTAAAGTGATGTATGCTGCTTTGTGCATAAAGACTGTATGAACAACTGTATGAACGATTGCTTGGGTGCCTTGAATTAAACTTAACTCGCAGAAGGGAAGTTACTCTCTTGTGTGGGTTTATGAAAAGGAGCCTGTTCAAAACGTGACTGATCCATGTAATTTATTGGCCTTTGACTCAAGCTATTCATCTTTAAATCACAGCTTTGAAAACTACTCATTTCATAGTTTGTGTGTTTTTCTATCTTTTCCGAAAAATATGTATTTTACTCCACATGTCTTATCCAGTGCTGTCAAGAATTATTTGGTGTAACTAGAGAGATAAATTAGCACATGCTCCATTATTCACATAAGATTGCAATGCTCTTTTGGTTGTGATTTGCCTCCCCAGGGCAAGCAATAACTTTATTTCCTTCTGAACCTTTTGCAGCTCCCGTAAGCCTCATCTGCACCTGCTCACCAGAGCAAGACTTTCAGGAAACTACTGGCACCACTTTGGGGTTGTCACACAAACAAAGCATAGATGCTTCAAATTCTTGTCCAGGATAATTTTGAAACTACAGCTGCTACTAACTGGCAAAGATCAGTCCACATAAAAGCCACCTCCTTGAAATGAGTTGTTTTGATTCATCAATACTTCAGGCTGTTGGGGGGTGGTGGTTAAAATTCGCTTGGGAGGGAGCAAATTGAACCAGGCGGCTTTGTTCTGATGTGAGTTGGGGAAATTCAAAATGGCAGCCAACATAAAAACTGCCTTCTTTGCCACTTACTAGTAGGCAGCAGTTGAATTTCTATAGAAAAACACACACATCTACAGATGAGCAGATGTTTCTCTCTAGCAGCTCATTTTA
This sequence comes from Zootoca vivipara, assembly GCF_965207765.1. Lineage (NCBI taxonomy): Eukaryota > Metazoa > Chordata > Lepidosauria > Squamata > Lacertidae > Zootoca > Zootoca vivipara. The sequence continues at coordinate 60,213,232 of NC_142582.1, read as the reverse complement.
TTTGAGAGATGCAGTGGCTGAAGCAAATGCATTAAAAATAAAGTCACAAAAATGAAGTGGTGTTGCAAACAACCTCAGTATATTTTTAAACCCAAAATGCCAAGACTACCCTTTAAAAACATTTGGATTTCTTTCTTCTTCTTTTAAAAAAAGAATCAGTTGTAATATGCATTGTTACATTATGTATTATGCACCCTGCACCCTCCCCAAACCTGCTCTTGAGGGTTGGAGGAACTCCAAGAACACATTTAGGGGGTGCCCAGGCGAGGGGAGAAAAGAGAAGAACTTTCCATCTTGCGCTGACCGAGATTCACCCAGCACCATGTTGGATACTTAAAAGTAAGCTCTGTTAATTTCATTGAGACTTACTACTAAGAAAACCTGCAAAACAATTCAGCGACTCTGAAAAAAATTCCACAAATGTTGGGGTGAATCATGGATTTGAGTTGTATTCGAAACACCTTGAAAATCTCTGGTAACTTGCTTTTTGGTTTACAAAATCCTCATAACTTACTACAGACGCTGGTTCTCCATCCGCTCAGCAGCACTCCCTTTGCAGCACAGGCTCTGACATAGGAGGAAAGGGCAGCACACATACAGTCCTCACTCCTTTCACAGTTGCAGGTATCAAACATACAGGTCTAGGGACACAGAGAATAGCCATTAATATTAACTTCCCCCTCCAGGGACATTTGCTCTTAAACTTTCACATGCAGAACTCATCTACGAATTTAATCTAAAAAAACAGGTTTATGTGTCTTTATGTTTCACACTGCTTGCTTTAAACTACTGAGGACCTGGGGGTTTCCTGGGAACCAGCTATTTAAATGTTAACCTCTGTCTCAGAAGTTGGCAAACTACGTGGCCAACCACGCAGAATGGAATGAGAAGATGCTTATATTTAGTAGTGAAGCGAGAAATGAATGTGTAGGATTACATGATATGGGGACAGATAATATACATTGATGACAGAAAGTTTGGCAGAGAGTATACTGAAGCCCTGACATTGTTTATCCACTCTGACGAGTTTAACCCCCCCCCCCCCGAGGAGTTACGTTCAGATTCTCGTTGGCACCTCAAAGAAAGAGAATGTACAAAGTACCGTGTGGAAAGCAGTAGGCTCTACTGTAGAGTGGCACTTCTGAAAGGGTCCATTGCTGTCCGTCAGCAGGCCGCACCAGTGCGAAGCATATTTTTCTGTAAAAGACAGAGGGCAATGGGGTTTTATACATATTACTGCAGAGGTGGGCAATGTGTTTCAGCCCAAGGAACACATTCCCTTCTGTGCAACCTCTCAGGGACCTTATGCCAGTGGTGGACAGGGCAGAGCTACAAACTTCACCTTTGTACAATAGTCTAGTTTCTTCAAACTCATGCGTCCCTCTCTATCCTCCACCCAGGCATGTAAGAATCGCTATCAGAGTTTGAGGACCTATTCCAGTCGGTAAATGAGAGAAAATACTGTATTAAAACTTGCTCTCATTGTTAACTGTATCTTTCTGCCTTGCTTCTGCATCGTATAGTTGTGCTTGCTTGCTCAAGTCACCTATAATCTGCTTTAACCCGTCATCTTTTGTCTGTCATGCAACTTTTCTCTGCGGTCTTAATACACCATGAACAGGATAATGTGGAATGATCTGCAATGATTGTTCCAGCTGTACAAAGCCTTTTTCTCTTATGGGGAGCCACTGTCATCTGAGAGCCAGTGTGGCATAGAGCAACAAACTATGACTTAGAGAGTGTGTGTTGGGCTCACCCACCCAGCTGTTAAGATCCCTAGGTATCCAAAGACCAGTCACATTCTCTCAGACACGCTCACCTCACAGGGTTGTTGTGAGGATAAAATGGGAGGGAGAAGAATTAGGATGCTGCTTGAAGGAAGGGTGGAATATAAAGGCTAAAAAAGTCAACATGACCTTTATGTCCTTACCAGCCCTATACAAGGGCATTTTCTATCTAATAAATAATAACAATAATTTATTATTTATACCCCGCCCATCTGGCTGGGTTTCCCCAGCCACTCTGGGTGGCTTCCAACAGAAATATTAGAATACACTAATAGTTAATATTTTAGAGTTAATGTGAGTTTCTGCTTAAAAAAATAATAATTCTAAAGGGTCTTTCTAATTAGGCTGTTGGTTAAAGAGTATCCTAGGAGAAAAGCTGCAAAATATTTTCTGCAGTGCACATACCATTTTCTATGCTGAGAGTACATGGGTTCTCGAAAATATTTTTGATGTCAGGACAATTGGCCTGTGCTTTCCACGTGTTGGCAAAAGCAGCTGAAGTTCCTTCTACTACTCCACTGGCAGCTTTGAAGTCATCTGCTTGGACACTGTTGAAGTTTCCACAGAGACCTGGGACAAAACCAGAGGGACTTTAATAAAATAAATAATAATAATAATAATAATAATAATAATAATAATAAATAATTTTTATTATTTATACCCCACCCATCTGGGTGGGTTTCCCCAGCCACTCTGGGTGGCTTACAGCACATAAAAAATGGTAAAACATTAGACATTAAAAAAATTCCCAATACAGGGTTGCCTTCAGATGTCTTCTAGAAGCCAGATAGTTGTTTATTGCCTTGACATCTAATGGGAGGGCGTTCCAGAGGGTGGGCGCCACTACCGAGAAGGCCCTCTGTCTGGTTCCCTGCAACCTCACTTCTCACAGTGAGGGAATTGCCAGAAGGCCCTCAGAGCTGGACTTCAGTGTCTGGGCTGAACTATGGGGGTATACTGGGCCGAGGCCGTTTAGGGCTTTAAAGGTCAGCACCAACACTTTGAATTGTGTTCGGAAACGTACTGGGAGCCAATGTAGGTCTTTCAAGACTGGTGTTATGTAGTCTCGGCAGCCACTCCCAGCCACCAGTCTAGCTGCGACATTCTGAATTAGTTGTAGTTCCTGGGTCACCTTCAAAGTTAGTCCCATGTAGAGCACATTGCAGTAGTCCAAGCGGGAGATAAGTAGAGCATGCACCACTCTGGCGAGACAGTCTGCAGACAGCTGCCCTGGACACAGAATTGACCTGTGCCTCCATGGACAGCTGTGAGTCCAAAATGACTCCCAGGCTGCACACCTGCTCCTTCAGGGGCACAGTTGCTCCATTCAGGACCAGGGAGTCCCCCACCCCTGCCCACCCTCTGTTCCCCCCCTTTCTTGTCAAGATTCAACTTTAAATCCTTGCAATCATTCATACAGTATCACAGTGATTTCAGTGAACATTTCCTCTATGTCTTAAGACTAATGATTAATCGGCTCACTTACCACATGTCTGCTCTTTGTGGGCTGGGTCCAAGCGTACAAATAATTGCATGATGGGCACGATCTGGATCTGTAACTGGAGGCCAAATGTTGTTTCCACCACGATGAAGAAGGATGAAGGCCTGAAGATGGTGACATTGGCTGTCGAAGTGAAATATACAGTAATGAGTTTACTAATGGGATCAAACATTTCATCGGGTGTCAACTGATGATTCATATGGCTATGGCATTTGCTACAAGGGTATGAGGGTATTTGCATTTTGCATACTTAACAATGAGGTAATATCTGCTTATGCTAAGCATATTAACCATTTTCCGTAGTAAATGGCCTTCTAGCATAAGAGAAAAGTCTAAAATTCTAAGAACATCAGAAGAGCCTTGCTGAAGGTATCCCTCATGTTGAGAACAATAATAGAGTAGGAGAGTGAAGAATGATGAATGTCATATGTTATCTCTAAAAGGAGAACTTACATGCTGAGATAGGCAGCTGGGAAAGGATCATATTCAAATACACGACCCCAGAGGACTTGATCACAACTACCTGGCAGAGGAGAAAGTGAAGATAATGATGAACAGGTATGGTTAAAAATATCATATTTACCATAGGAAATATGCGCTTGTTTCCCTGTTTCCCTACTCTTTTCATGCACATAAACTGCCAACAAAATCCATATTGTATTGCATCTGTAGCAGTGAAGTCTCTGAAGCCAGCTGATTGTACTGGAAATGGACTGTTCACGAATGCTCCAACTGCTCAGGAAACAGAGCTGCTAGAATGTCTGGAATAGCTTTTATCGGGGAAGGGACAACTGTCAATTGACTGGGATTAAATCCTCGCACAGCTCTCTATGGATCAGAGTAGCTTTGTGAGGCAGTCTAGAGAATGGGAAGAATCACAAGCAGATAAGGAAGCTAAGGGAGGGAGGGAGAAACCGGAAGCAAGTAAGTTGAGGGCACTAGGCCAAGAAACAGTAACCAGAGAAAAGGATAGATATGGGGAAGGACACTTGAAGAAAGGGGCATTGGAAACAAAGAAGCGGGAAGGGAAGGAAAATGTGCATGAAAGGAAAGGTGGTGGGCTTGAGGTTGTGGGGCAGTGGGCCTGCAATATTATGAAATCTAGACTGTAAAGGAAAGGAAATCTAGACGGTAAAGAAAGGACTTACTGTAACCTAGAGGGGAAATGAGGGCCACAGAAGGGTACTGAAGTTCACATTCTGATTGGGGCAGATCAGCTGGTTTATTGTTAGGAGCAGTAATTGAGACTAGGAGATAAAACTGAGCAGTTCTACATATTCTGCATAAGAATGAACATATTTGCTGTTTCACTGGGGGCGTGCCTCTATAAATCAGTGTGTAATCTCCCTTTTAAGCATATAGTGGGCCTTGTTTTCCATACTTACTGTCTGTCCTCCATCTATGCTGATGGCGATGCCTTTCAGGCAGGTCTCGGTGTCTGTCAGGCCACACTTTCGAATTTCTCCCAGAACAGTGAAGGCATTACTGTCGCAGAGCTGGAAGTGAAGAATACAGAGTGTAGGCAGCATGCAATGCCTGGCTTTTTATATAACCATTATCGCATTTTGAGCTACCGGTAGTTGGGTTGTTTATTTAAAATAATGATAGCCTGATGGACTTCCGGCGAGGCAAGATGGCTGCGGGCACGCTGGCGCGGAGCTCCTAGGGACGACCAACGTGCCAGCGCCACCGGTGCAGCCCCCGGACAGCGAAGGGTCACCAGGACCGCAGCAGCTGCTGCACAGGAACCCGGCGGTCCCGGTGGACCGTCTGGAGGGCCGCCGACGCCCCCCCCCCAGCGACCGCGCCGGATCGGCACCAAGGGCACCCGGCCGCTAGCGGAGCAAAGCTCCGTGGCTCGGGGGCTTAGAGAAAGCTACACCGCGGAGCGCCGACGCTCCGGCGGAAAAGGAGAGCCCCCAAGCGCGCTGAAGCCTACATCCCGGAGCGCCGACGCTCCGGAGAAGAAGGAAAACCCCTGAGCGCGCTGCCGCTACCGCCGCCACTCTCTCCCCCCCGGGACACAGGGAGGAGGGAGAGAAAGAACATACCGGAGGGGAAGGAGAGTCCCCACGTGCACCGCCGCGGCCGCGGCTGCAGCCGCCCTCTCCCCCACCGGGACGAAGGGAGAAGAAGGAGAAAGGACCCGCTGAGGCGAGGTGCCTCGGTCCTGCCGTTCACACCGTCGCAACCTGGACTAGCAGCCCTGCCAAAGAGCCACCGCCACTAACAAGGGAGAAGAGGCGAGGTAGGAGGACAAAGGCCGTGGGGGAGACACGAGGCAAAAACTAGGCCCAAGCCCAGCTCTCACCCCACCAACGAGGCCTGTCGGAAAAGACATCGCTTTTGCAACTTCTTGAATTTTTTTTTTCTACTCATTTTTTCATTTTTTCATTTTTTCCCTTTTCTTTCTTTCTTTTTTTTAAAAATATTTTTCTTCCAATTTTTTTACTATTATTACTATTATTTCCCCCTAGTTTTCTTTAAATAAATAAAAAAAAAAAATTCCTTTTTTTTTAACCTTATTTTTGTTGTTGTAGCTGTTTCACATATATACATATATTAATTGCTGCTCTTAACGGGCGAGACCCAGAGAGAGGCAGCGTGAGATAGGACTCCTAAGGAGATCTCTGCTCATTGTTTGTCCTTGTTTTTGTTTTGTATTGCCTCTCCCATTCTCACCAACTACCTTTTTTATCTTTTCAATTTTTATATTACCCTCATTTCTCAATCTCTATTGTTATCATTAGCCCCCCCCCCCAGCACTCTCCAGTCCTTCTAATTTGGGAAACAAAATAAAAACAGAAAAGGCCTCCCCCCATTTCCCCCCTTCCTTTTCTCTTCCTTCCCCCCCCTTTTTTTTTTTTGAACATTCCCTTTTTAAGGGAGGCGCTGCCATTGCAGCCACCTCCTCCAAATAATTTTGCTTTTTATACCTCCTTTTTGGATCTGTCTTGTGTGTGTGTGTGTGTGTGTGTGTGTGTGTGTGTGTGTATCACTTATATTTTTATCTCCATTTTACTTTTTAAACCCACCTTACTCTCCTCCCCCCCCACACCAGCATCTTTACACCACCTATAACATCCCACTCCCACCCTCTACATACAGAACCCCCCTTAGTTACTAATACCCAATCCCCCCTTTTTACGCATCTCCCTTTACGCATCTCCCCCTCATCACCCTACCCACCCCACTTCCTGCTCCCCCCACGCCTGCTTGACCACTTCATTTTATTTTATTTCTTAAATCCACCCCATACCTAACCCCAACACCTCTCAGTTTAGAAGGGGACCTCTGCTACTGCAGTCATCCCAACTTTGATTTATTGCTAATACCCCCATCCCTCACACTTTCAAATACACTGCTCTCCACCCCGGCCCCAGCCCCCACTTTATACCTCAATCTAAGTGTGCCTGTTCCCCGCTCCCTCCCCACTGATCCCCAACAACTACATACCTATACCCCCCACCCACTTTCACCAACAATCTCCCAGCAAACCCTTACCCCACACTGAACCTAAAAGCACCAATACAATATACCATCACTGCTACTACTTTCCTTCCTTCCTTCCTTCCTTCCTCCCCTTCTCCCCCTCTCTCTACCGTCCTTTCACTCCTTCCTTCCCCCCACTCCCCCACTTCCCTCCAACCCCCATTTACTTTCCAATCTCCTATCCCTCCCCCTCTCCCCCCTTCTTTTCCCCTCCTCCTAAACCCCCTCTCCATCCTCTTTCCCTCCCTCTGACACTATACAGTTCTGCCTAAATCTACCTGAAAACAACCCTGCCAAGCTCAAACCCTTTAATTACCTGTTGTGGCTCCACAACCCCACTTTCCACCCCCAACTGGACCCCAACACCCCCCCCCCCCGAACACACGAGGGTGCACCACTGAGGAGAACGCGAGAACTCCAGAGAAGCCTGCAAAACACAACCCAGGTGACACACAAATGACCGCCTAATTCAAACGCTCTGAATAGCCACCAATCAACGCCTGATCAATCCAACAATCTAACACCACGACTCCCAATCACAACAAACCCTACTCCAAGAAGTCACCAAGCAGACCGCAAACCGAAAACCCCAGGGAAACCAGGATAACACCAGCCAGGAAAATGGCAAACAGAGCTGAGAACGCAACGCCTCTCCAAGAAGACGACCACCCGATGACAAAAAAAGATCAGAGGGATATGGAAACAAGACTAATAGAGAGAATAACGAAAGAATTAACAAAACAGTTCACAAAACAACTGGAGGACACAGTGGCCCCCCTACAGGCACAAATCAATGAACTAACATCCAAACTGGTAGCTCTGGAGAACGAGAACCAAACACAAAAAAGGACAATAGAGCAACACCAGGAGGAAAACACACATATAAAAAAGAAACTGAACGAACTGGAAACAGAAAACGAAGAACTGAAAATCAAACAAGCGGACCTTGAAGATCGGAATAGACGCTGCAACATCCGCTTTCGCAACTTTCCGGAAAAAGCGGAAGAGAAAAGCCCAGCGAACCTAATAGTAAACTGGCTAAAAGACACAGTGCCAAACCTGAAAATTGAGATAGATGACCTGGAGAGGGCACACAGAGCTCTAAGACCCATGCCAAAATCCGACGACCCCCCAAGGGACATCATCGTGTGCTTCGCACGCTACAAAAAGAAAGAAGAAATTTGGAACTACCTTAGAAATTCGACCAACCTTCAATACAAAAACAACCACATACTGGCCTTACAAGATCTGTCCCAAGATACCCTAAACCGGAGGAAAATCTTACGCCCATGCACCCGACGTCTCCAAGAAACAGGGATCAACTACCGATGGGGCTTCCCCTTCCGCCTCATTGCAACAAAAAACGCAAAACAATACACAGCTACCAACAAAACGGAAGCCAAGCAATTACTGAAGGACCTCGGACTCAGCATCCCACCGGAATGGCTTCAAGATGACCCACCAAGCGACAGCCAAGACCAAGACAACGAAACAACAGCAAATGGCTGGACGAAAGTCCAGAACAACAAGAAGAAAAAGGCAAAGAATCAAGAGAAACACAAAGCACGCCAATACAACCAGACAACACCCTCACACACGAAACCTTCCGGCCGACCATACGACACAAGAAGCCTGACCAAGACCGACGAAACCAACACAGCACAGAGGAACGACCTTACTGCAACAACAACCACAGCAAAATGAAGCAGCCGGAAAACATCGCAAGCTGAAGGACTGGTGACTCCCCCTCCCTCCCCCCTCCCCCCCTAGGCTATGAACAAAACTAACACCAGCAACATTCCCCCCCCCGCCCCACATCCCCACAGAAACCGCCACTCCAACACCAGTCCAAACAACCACATCCCACATCCCCCTTAATCCGACAACTCACAACACACACCCTCAACACCCCCCCCCCCGAATCCACTCTAAGGAAAAATAACAAATGCAACCCACACACCCCAACCTACGATCAGGCTAAAAGATATTACCTAATTAGCACAATGGTGGCACCAGAGAGCGCACCAACACTCACACCTACACCCCAACACAAAAATGATGTTGCTATTAATACTGGCAACATTGTTCCCAAACCTTAAACCCGACATCCATATCGCAAGGACGCTTTACATTGTCTCGCTGAACACCCCCCATTGTAAACGACAAGGGGGAAGGCCTGTCTCTGAACACGGCCCTCCACATCAGCTGAGACCCAGGGCCAACCGGCCAAGGGCCAGACGGCCCAAAATACCCCAAATGAACACCTATAAGACTACACATAGGAAACTCTATACAACTTACTCCCTACTCTCTAACCCAAATCTAACTCTAACCCCACTAGCCCCCTACCCACCACACCCTAGGTCAGCGGAACCCCAATGGTTCAGTAAACAACACATAGTGAGAGACACAGGACAACCTGGACGGGTTGGCAAGGAATCGCCTTACACAACAAATAGACGTGATGGCTAGCTTAAAAGCGATTACACTAAATGTGAGGGGGTTGGGAAACCCCATTAAAAGAAAACGCATTACCTCACACATAAACACCATGAAACCACACATCACCTTCCTACAAGAAGTACACAACCCCCCCAAAGGGAACAAACTTCTGAGCGACCCCCGCTTCAGTCAACAATGGGTGGCACAAGGCTCAGGAAAGGCCCGCGGAGTAGCTGTAATACTCAATAAAGACCTAAACTTCAAAGCCACAACAGTCCTGAAGGACAAAAAGGGCAGATTCATTTTCATCAAAGGAACACTAGATGGCAAAATTAAACTGACAATCGGATCTATATATGCCCCAAATTCAAAACAACTAGAATTCTTCCAGAAGACACTGAACAAACTTCTCTCCTTCATGGAAGGGGAAGCAATCCTAGGAGGCGACCTCAACCTAAATATGAAAGGCATATCCCTAAAAAACATCCAATCTACAACCCCATGGGCAACTTTCCTTCGTGGAAAACCCCCAATAACTAGGGACTCTTACAAGTTAATAAAACTGCTAAAAGACAGGGGTCTCTACGACATTTGGAGTGAACAAAACCCGGGAGACACTACCCACACATTCCAATCTGGACGGCATGGCACAACGTCCAGATTGGACAGCATTCTGCTCACACAGAGTCTAATCCCTTGGGTAGAATCATCAAACATAGGCAACATTAAAATCACAGATCATGCCCCAGTAGAAGTTACTATTAAAATAGGAGAGAGAACACTTAATACCCCATCATGGTCCTTTAACCCCATCCTAACCACAAACAAACAAATTAGAGAAAGTCTCACAAAAACCCTCCAAAATTACTTCAAAGAAAATGATGTAGACAACATAACAACCCCCCTCCTATGGGACGCAATGAAAGCAGTCACCAGAGGAGCTTGCATAAAAGAGAAAACACTCCTTAAAAAACAAACCACCACAAAGATTAGTAAACTGGAACAAGAAATTACAACCCTCTCATCACGCTACAAACAAACAGGATCCAAAAAACTTCTTAAACTTATAGAACAAAAGAGAAGAGAAATAGATTCCCTAGAAATTAATAAAACAATGATCAACATTCTATATTCTAAACAACGCTTCTATGAATATGGGGGGAAGAACTCCAGACTATTAGCGAATAGATGTAGGAAAAGAACACTCAAAACAAGAATACACTGCATCACCAAAAAAGACGGCAACACAACATTCTCCCCCAAAGAAATAACTTCAGAATTTGCAGAATTTTACTCTAGTCTATACACATCCCACAACCCACCTGAGAAGGGAATAAAAGAATTTATAGGAGGACTGACCATGCCTACCTTAACAGATGAAGAACAGGAATACATGGACAGGCCCATCACCCCAGAGGAAATAGACATGGTCCTAAAAAACCTGAAACCACACAAAGCCCCAGGCCCAGACGGCTTCACAGCAGAATTCTATAAGAAATTCAAAGAACCCCTAATGCCACACATGACTCGCCTATTTAACGACATCATGAAAGGGGGGCCCATCCCCCAAACCTGGACCCACTCCAAAATAGTCTCCATCCCAAAACCCCTGAAGGACAATCTCAAAGTCGAATCATATCGCCCAATCTCATTAATAAACCAAGACTACAAGATATTCACATCAATCCTGGCCAACCGCTTAAAAAACTTCTTATGCAATTTAGTAGCCCCAGATCAGACTGGCTTCGTCCCTGGTCGCAATATCACAGACCCCATCAGGAAACTGCTGAACCTAATCGAACACAGCAAGGCAACCAAAACCCCACTGACAATTATGTCTCTAGACATCCTCAAGGCCTTTGATTGCCTAGAATGGAAATACCTGTTAGCAGTATTAACTAGCATGAAATTTGGCCCAAACTTTCTACAAGTCCTCAAACAAATATACTCCCAAGCCTCAGCAAAATGCAGAATCAACAACATAGACTCCAACAGCATAAAAATCCAAAGGGGCACAAAACAAGGATGCCCACTATCCCCCTTCCTATTTATACTGGCCCTAGAACCGCTAGCAATCCGAATCCGTGCAACCACAGACATCAAAGGAGTTGAAATAAAAGGCAGAACATATAAAATAGGGCTCTTTGCAGATGACCTAATGGTCACAACATCAGACCCCTTAAACACAGCAATCTCCCTAACCAGAGAACTCAACACATTTGCAACGGTGTCAGGCCTGCGAGTAAACTTTGCAAAATCAGAAGCCATGTGCTTCAACACTCCTCCCCACACCCAGAAAGAACTCACTAATATCACCAAAATAAAACTCTGCCACACCAAGTTCAGATACCTAGGGGTACAAATAACCAAAAATCTCAACAAATTATACCTACACAACTATAAACCCTTGTGGCGACAAATAAACAAAGACCTGAAGAGATGGGACAACATGAATTTCACCCTCTCAGATAAAATGGCAATGATCAAAATGATCACTCTCCCAAAATTAACCTACTTATTCCAAACCCTCCCAGTCTGGATCCCCCCAATTCAACTCCGCAGATGGCAGAGAAAACTGCACTCCTTCATCTTCTCACATAAAAAACCAAGAATAAGCACCAAATACCTGCACCTCCCCACCTCACAAGGAGGATGGGGAATCCCTAACATCCTATATAATAATGTCCATGTTGTCCCTGCGTCCAGATGTCCCGTGTGTCCCTGGGTCACTGCGCATGTGCCCCAGGGATACAGGGATTGGACAGCAGAGACTGCGCGCGCGCGCACTCTCCCCCCACTCTGCCTCCTCCAACCGCCGCTCCCGCCGGGGTGGAGGCCGGCGAAGGCCTCCTCACAACCCTCCCTGGCCGTGAGGAGCGGCGGTTGGAGGAGGCGGGGGGGGGAGAGTGCGCGCGTCCTTCCTGTCGGCGGCTGGGGGAGAGGAAGGAAGGAGGAGAAAGCGCCGCTTTCTCCTCCTCCGTTCCTGTCCCCCTGCCGCCGACAGCAAGGACGGGTCCCAGGGTTCGGAGAAGCGCTGCGCAAGCGCTTCTCCGAACCCTGGGATGTCTGCTTCCTGTCGGCGGCTGCGGGAGAGGAACGGAGAAGGAGAAAGCAGCGCTTTCTCCTCCTCCGTTCCTGTCCCCCTGCCGCCGACAGCAAGGACGGGTCCCAGGGTTCGGAGAAGCGCTGCGCAAGCGCTTCTCCGAACCCTGGGATGTCTGCTTCCTGTCGGCGGCTGCGGGAGAGGAACGGAGAAGGAGAAAGCAGCGCTTTCTCCTCCTCCGTTCCTGTCCCCCTGCCGCCGACAGCAAGGACGGGTCCCAGGGTTCGGAGAAGCGCTGCGCAAGCGCTTCTCCGAACCATGGGATGTCTGCTTCCTGTCGGCGGCTGCGGGAGAGGAACGGAGGAGGAGAAAGCAGCGCTTTCTCCTCCTTCGTTCCTGTCCCCCTGCCGCCGATAGCAAGGACAGGTCCCAGGGTTCAGAGAAGCGCTGTGCAAGCGCTTCTCCGAACTCTGGGATGTCTGCTTCCTGTCGGTGGCTGCAGGAGAGGAACGGAGGAGGAGAAAGCAGCGCTTTCTCCTCCTTCGTTCCTGTCCCCCTGCCGCTGACAGCAAGGACAGGTCCCAGGGTTCGAAGAAGCGCTGCGCAAGCGCTTCTCCGAACCCTGGGAGTTCTGCTTCCTGTCGGCGGCTGCGGGAGAGGAACGGAGGAGGAGAAAGCAGCGCTTTCTCCTCCTCCGTTCCTGTCCCCCTGCCGCCGACAGCAAGGACGGGTCCCAGGGTTCGGAGAAGCGCTGCGCAAGCGCTTCTCCGAACCATGGGATGTCTGCTTCCTGTCGGCGGCTGCGGGAGAGGAACGGAGGAGGAGAAAGCAGCGCTTTCTCCTCCTTCGTTCCTGTCCCCCTGCCGCCGATAGCAAGGACAGGTCCCAGGGTTCAGAGAAGCGCTGTGCAAGCGCTTCTCCGAACTCTGGGATGTCTGCTTCCTGTCGGTGGCTGCAGGAGAGGAACGGAGGAGGAGAAAGCAGCGCTTTCTCCTCCTTCGTTCCTGTCCCCCTGCCGCTGACAGCAAGGACAGGTCCCAGGGTTCGAAGAAGCGCTGCGCAAGCGCTTCTCCGAACCCTGGGAGTTCTGCTTCCTGTCGGCGGCTGCGGGAGAGGAACGGAGGAGGAGAAAGCAGCGCTTTCTCCTCCTCCGTTCCTGTCCCCCTGCCGCCGACAACAATGACAGGTCCAAGGGTTCGGAGAAGCGCTGTGCAAGCGCTTCTGCGAACCCTGGGAGGTGTCCTTGCTGTCGGCGGCTGCGGGAGAGGAACGGAGGAGGAGAAAGCAGCGCTTTCTCCTCCTCCGTTCCTGTCCCCTTGCCGCCGACAGCAATGACAGGTCCCAGGGTTCGGAGAAGCGCTGCGCAAGCGCTTCTCCGAACCCCAGGATGTTCTAGAGCCCGTTATTGAACGGGCTGAAATACACTAGTAGAAACATATTACAGGGCCAATCAAATACGACATATAATCCCGTATATACTGGAAGATGAGACAAAACAATGGATACACTTAGAGAGAGACACAATTGAAAATATCAGCACCACAGCATACCCATTCCTCCCAAACAAACTAAGAAGGATCCCCACAACACTTAATAGGTACACACAAACCATGTTCAAAGCATGGAAAACAGAAACGGACAAACTAACCCCAACCACATCCCCACTACTCCCCCTGGTCTACCATCCATTATTCCACCAGGCAGCACAAAACATCCAAACTAAAACTTGGCAAACCAAAGGCCTATATCGCCTAACAGACTTCTATAAAAATAACATACCTCTGACAACACGAGAAATACAGGATAAACTAGAAGACACCCAAATACCCTGGCTAGCACAACACCAATTACATGCCCTCTTAAACAAGCCAGCAATAAAATTAGCAGCAACAAGACCCCTGACACCTTTTGAAAACCTCCTTCTAACGACAAAGGGTCACGGCAAAGGGATGGTATCTGCAATATATAAAATACTCCTCCAAAATTCCACAAACTCCCCAGACGCAATAAAAAAACAATGGGAAGAAGATATAGGCTATGAAATCAACCCCACTCAATGGACCAGGATGTGGTCTAAACCCCCATTTAAATCCATATCAGCAAAAAGGAAAGAACTCACTCTGAAAACCATCTACAGGTGGCACCTAACACCACGAAAACTAGCACTAATACGCCCAGGAACCTCATCAAAATGCTGGAGAGGATGCACATCAACAGGCACATATTTCCACATGTGGTGGGAATGCCCCAAAGCCCAACAATTCTGGAGAACAACCGTAAGAGAAATAGGTAAAATAACCCAACAAACATTAGAACTTACCCCAGAACTGGCCTTGCTAAACATCTTCCAGGACAACAATGCCCACCTACATCACAAAGAACTCATAACCCACTTACTCTCAGCTACCAGAAACACCATAACCAGACACTGGAAAGACCTGGCAGGAGTAAACATGGACCAATGGTACCAGACGGTATGGGAAACAGCCCTATTAGAAAAATTAACCAATAAGTTGAAATTGACACGGGGTCAAATAGAAGAAGACGGCTTCACCCCAGTATGGTTCCCCTTTATCACATACACAGCGCAACAAGACAACGACAGAAATCCACCAACAGCATACAAATCAATATGGCTAACCTGACCCGCCCACCCTACTCACATAAAACAGACCACCACAGCCAACCACAAAAGAAAACTATATCCTAGGCCAACCCCAACAACTCTCACCATCAAAGGAAAACAAATGCACAACAAAGAACCTGCACAACCGATGCTGACAACCCCCCCAACACACTTTAAGTAAACTAGAAACATTGTCACACTACCCCCACCCCCTCCCCTTATCTACCGCTCTCCCCCTTTTCCTCCCCAATGTCTCAACAATTGAAACTGATCTGTAAAAATGCTATGAGAGACACTGCCCATGTCTTTGTAAACTGAGAAAACCTTAAATAAAAATAAATTAAAAAAAAAAAAATAATGATAGCCTGCCCTTCATTGTCAATATGGGGCAACGTCCCACAATTAAAACAATATAATCCTAACATTTTTTAAAAAAACAAAAACAAAATATGATATAAATAAGACTAAAACGTGATAATTTAACAAGTCAAATATCATACTGAGCTCCTATGGAAGATTAAGAGCTTGCCTAAACAAACATACTTTACCTTGTATTTGAAAGGCAAGGAAGATCAAATAATTGGCATTTCTCTTAGAAGGGTGTTTCACAGAACAGGAGCCAATGCTGTAAAGGGTCTGTCCCTTGCTCCCATTGATGTTTCCTTGTAAGGAGCTAGCACAAGAATAGGGCATCCTCTCTATTATCTTAATGGGCAAGAGGGCTCATGGGGTAAAAGAGCTCCCAAAGTTTTGCTGGACCAACACCAACACCTCCAGATGCTGCTGAACTACAACTCCCATCATCTCTGACTGACTGGAGGCCACAAGATCCCCATCCCTGGCTTAGGGCTTCATACAGGAGGTAATCTGAGGAGAGGTGCTGATCTGAAGTGAAAGCTTCTGGGCTGGATGTAAACTAAATTAGTCATACTTTAGCCCCATTGAAATTAAGTCATGCTAAACTCAAGTCCCATTAGTTTAATGGGAACTAGGTCCAACTAGCTTAGACTCAATTGGCCTTGTGTGAGATGAGCCTTGTCAATGCAGCTGTGTCATTCAGATATAGCATACACATGAAATCCAATAGGGACTCAGACTCAGGATTTTCCAGGCCCCATTCCATCTCCCCAGCCACTCTATGTGCTTGGTTTCCCAGTCTGAGGAATACACTGCAATACTTAAACAGCAGTGAATTAAACTAGTCTTCCCCAACCTAGTACCCTCCAGATGTTTTTGGATTAAACTAGTCTTCCCCAACCTAGTACCCTCCAGATGTTTTTGGATCTCATCATCCCTGACCAGGGCCATGCTGGCTGGTGCTGAAGGCTGTTTAACAGACCATTGTATTTTAATATTTTGTTGGAAGCCACCCAGAGTGGCTGGGGAAACCCAGCCAGATGGGCGGGGTATAAATAATAAATTCTTATTCTTATTCTTATTATTATTAGGGGGCTGTTGACCAAAATATCCAGGTTGGGGAAGGCTGAATTGAACAGTTGCATATGAAATCCACGAAGCATGACAACTGCAGTTCTTTCCTATGGGACTTTTGCAAAAGCCTGCTGACATCAACGTATTTATTTTATGTTGGACTCTTTGCTGGTATTTCCTGTGTATAGAAAATTACTGTTGATGTCAATTGCTTAATTAAATCAAACCTTTCCCCTGTGACATTCTAACCAAGCCATTTCGATCCCTGCATGTGGGGATTTCTCCAATGCAAAACCTCCCCAAAAGTTTAATATTGCCTTTTGGTTACCTTAGTTAAGACATAGCTACAGTCCCCAAAGACCGAATAGCGTTTCTCATCAAATGTGGAGATGTGGGAGCCTCCTTCAACAGAGCACATTCCGGGGCAGTCAAGGCTGACACAGGCCCACTGGCCTCCGGTACATGTACTGAAAAGAAGAGAGTGGTGTGCATCAGGTGACAATGTACACAAGGAATGATACATGGAAGGAAGAAAGAAAATGAGACATTGCACTACCTTTGTAACCCAAGAAAATCCTTAATAAAAATAATTATTTAAAAAAAGGAAGAAGCAAAAAAGAAATGTACAATAATTAAAGCTAGGCTATTTTAATACACTTATTTCCATTTCTTTAAGTGCTGCTGTAGGGTGTGGTCTTTTATTAATGAACAACTTTTCTGTAGGTAATCCAATGTTCCTTGATGAGCTATAGCAATGTTAATAACCGTTTTTGAAAGACGTTGAAACAATAAACAAGAAATCATAACCCCTGTATTCCTGAAGGCTTCATATTTCAAAACACACTGCCGAAATGGGGCCCTTTGGTTAATTTTGGAATAGAAATGGATTGATGTCACATATTTGAACAAAAGCCTATTTAAACCTGCATCTCCTTCATATACAATATGAATGCATTCAATGGTTTGTTTGTTTTTAAAAAATGGGATTTCTCCTCCTCCTCCTCCTCCTCCTTCACAATTACATTAACCTGCTCCTAAAATATCCTCAAATATCTCCTCTTCTTTGTGAATTTTGATGTCAAATATACCTGGAGATATATCCTAGAAACAGTAGGATATCCTTTGAATATGGATACCTGTACTTGACATTCAGCCATATTAATTCACTCATATTAATCTGATGCCTGTCAGCTGATGTTTTTTCAGTATTTTGTAGCTTATTTTATGAATTCATTTCATTTCATTTATAGTCTACCTTTCTTCTGTCATGGAACCCAAGGGAGCATCCATGTGGCTCCATGCTGCAGTGTTTTAGCATTTGACACAATTGACACTAAAGTAGTAAACATCAATACTGGGATTCTTTTTTTTTAATACCACAACATTCTACACTTGAGTCATTATTCCCATCACATTTATTTTTTAGCCAATAGGAACGAGCAGATGTGGGTGTCTTACCATGCAGTGCACTGGGATGCAAAAGAAGCTCCAGGAGAATAAGTGTCTCCATTGTAAGTACAGTGACAGTCCTTCACAGCGATGCAACCAGAGCTGCTTATGTCATCAAACACAGTGCCTAAAAGAATAAGGAGCTAGGTTAGGTATCAGTTTCATTGTTTTAAAGATCTGTGAGGCACATTACACCATTCCACTGACTTTGGTATTGTCATGCCAGATTCATGATGGCAATCTACCATGTTACCATTTTCCAGTAGCTCGAGAAAGTGGCATTGTGGGAGCTGCATTATGTGGGATGTAATGCACTGGGAGCAGTCAAGTACAACATTCCTTGTTTTGCTAGAGTGCACATGCAAGGGAATGTTTGGTCCAGCCAGTCAAAACTTCCTGTTCCTCCTGGCCTGGAGCATCCTTCCTTGCATGTGACTAGTAGGTGGGCATGACCTTTTCAGACCTGGTAAAAGGCCAAGCCACACTGCTACCTTCCCCTTTTCAACCTTCCCGTTTGTTCTGTCTGCATCCTACATCACCTGGACTACTACTGCTGGCTGCCACAGCAGTTCCCCATGTTATCTCCCCTACGGGGTAAACCTGTCTGTACATGTGTGTAACTTTAAGCCTAAAGCCTGCCTTCAGGGATCACGCTGTGCTCTGCCTGATCGTGAGTAAAACTACTTTTTGTTACATATGAATAAGACTGTTGTGTCTTTATTCATTTAGGAGGGATTCAAAAATGGTCTTGCCAGGAATATTAGAGCATATCTCAATCTGGGCTACCCAAATTGAATTGTTTATTGTCTTAAGAAACTCACATGAGTTTGCAACCAGTTTTCTGCTGCGTAAGAAGGGGAATGCACTCTGCTAAGTGAATAAACTTGCTAGCGCAAGTTGGGAAGGATATTAATAATCAATATATCCTCTCCTGCCACCCTCAACATTCCCACACTTTAAACACCTGGAGTTGTGTGTGTGTGTGTGTGTGTGTGTGTGTGTGTCATAGCTGTCAAGTTTTCCCTTATTTTAGGGGAAATTCCCTTATGCTGAATAGGATTCCTCGCGAGAAAAGGGAAAACTTGACAGCTATGGTGTGTGAGTGTGTGTTCTTGACCAGGTTTGCTTTGTTTTAAGAGCATACAAGCTACCATGCTGGATCAGTTTGTTGAGCCATCCAACTGAACACCCTGCCCTCATAAAACTTGCCAGTCATTCAGTCTTAGCAAAGTTCACAGGAAAAGTTTCCCTCTTTCTGCTAATACTAGAATTAAGCATCACCCACTGAAACAGAAAGTTACTCAGAATAGCACCAGCACTTCAGCATTGAATAAATAAATACATGCATTTTTTTAAAAAAAAATATGGCGGAAAACCCCTGATCTTTTTGATTGTATGTATTTCTATTTTGCCTTTCTGTAAGAGTGTATGACCCTTCCAGCAAGAAGTATTAAAAATAATTGAAAACATTTAAAAAATAAAATAAAATATGCAAAGAAGTGTGCATATATCAAATTTTTAATTTGCCTAGCCACAAAAGCACTCTATACTGTATAGATATATAGAAAAAGTAAGATCACAGAAGGAAAATAAATCCAAAAGTGGGGGGAAATTAAGAACCACCCTTAATTTTCATAGCAGAGGATAGCAATCATGACTATCTCATTTAAAACTGTAACTAAGGAAGCTGTTTTCTATCGAAAGCTATTTCTTAATACTCAGAGCCCCCGCTGTCAGCCTAATGCATGTGTTTGGTGACTTACCTGGGGGACAAAAGCAGCCATCTGTACAATGATCTTCACAGAGCTGGGATCTTTCGGGATTGGTACAAGTATTAGAACAGGGGGACCCACATTCCTGGTGCACCATATTGAAAGGGCATGACTTGGCTGAAAGGAGACATAAATTATGAAACATTAGATGACCTGCTATGTAATTTTTGTGTTTGTTGTTTTCTTGAGGTGAAATTGCTTTAAACAAATGGTGTTTTATGTTCTTGGGGGGGGGTTAAGCAGGAGTATAGAAAACAAGCCCATTGAGGGGAAAATTAAGAAACTGGGTATATGTATACTGGGCAGGGACAAGAAAGCACACTTCCAATACATGAAGAACTGTCGCACCAAACAGGGAAAATGTGTGTCTTCAGCTGCCCCAGAGGACAGGACCAAATCAAATGGGCTTAAGCTACAGGGGATAGATTTCAGTGGAACAGGAGGAGAATCTTTTTTGATGGAAAGTTCTATTCAAGAATGGAAGCCATTGCATGGGGTTGGGGAGTTCCCTCTCACACTAGAGGTCTTTAAGCAGAGGCTGGGCAACCATCTGTTGGGATTACTGGATTTTTGCATCAAGCAAAGATTTAGGCTAGATGGCCTACAACAGTGCCTCCCACATTATGATTTGATGAGTCTGACCCAGAGAGGCAGAAGTGCCTTTCACAGATACTTACCACACAGATCTTCTGTCCTCCATTCCATTGGCAGTCCACCAGCATGGGCACATTGCCGGGAGTATTCAGCAAAGGTGTTGCAAATGCAGTAATCAGTGGCAGACTTATCACAACTGCACAGGTCTTGTATGCAAGCATCAATGTAATCTTGTACTTCAACCAGTGCATTGCAGCTCATGAATGCTTCACCAGTCAATACCGTTTGGCAGACAGTACTCTGGAAGTAGGAAATAGACAGTGTGTGTAAACAATGGGCTTCATAAAGTACCAGTTAGCTTTTGAACTACTACTGATTTTAACCAATGGTATTTGTAAGTTAGCATTTATTTCCAAAAGTTCATTGTCTCAGTTTCTTCTGCATTCCCTGAAGACAAAGCAAAGGGAAAGAAAATATCAGATCTCCCTTAAAAAGAAGGTATAACAAAAAGAATCCTTACAAACTCCTGGCTGCAATTGCTTGCAGCTGAAGGGGAAGGATCTTGGCATTCTTCAGTGGGTCCGTCCATCTTCTGCATGTTTCCAAACTGCACAGGATTCAGTTTGATGTCTGCAATAAGTATGAATAGCATCATTTTCAAAATGGTCATCCTAAAATTGTAATTAGAGCAGGAGTAGAAAGGGTAGAGCCAACCCTACCGGTCCAAGTTGGCACAGGCCACAACTTTATTTGCTTTATGCCACATACGTTTGGCAGATGGATGCAGAAGCAAGAGCTTGAGCCCATGAGATGATGGCCAGGTCAACTGCTGGAAATCCCCACCCCTACCCATCTACCTCAAGAAAGCCCAGATTTTGTCCCATACCTATGCATTAACAAGTTGTGATCAATCTAACAGCTATAGTTCCTACTAAGGTCACTGAGGGAAAAGTAAAAACACCCACATCTGTCTGCTTCATCTTGTTGGCAATCCCAACCAAGATGCCTTCCTGGCCACATCAAACCAGAAGTTGCTCAAGATCCATAGTGAATTAACTCCCTGCTGGGTGGGCTGTTATCCTTTAGGACAGATGGGTAGGAGCATATGGCCAAAAACAGAATGTAGGTCTGCCGTCTTTCAAACTTCCATGAAGGAATACTACCCACGTCTGCCTTGAAAGATCGTGCATCCCAGACTAGCACCACATAGTGGCATAGGTCAGGGAGACAAGATATAGCCAGATCAGAAAGTTGGAGGAGGATGTTCTGTGCTACATCATTACTCTCCTTGCTTGACACAAACTCAGGAAAGGGCCATAGCTCAGTGGTACAGCAAGTGTTTTGCATTGAGAAGGCCCCATGTTCCATTTCTGGTGTCTCCTGGTAGGACTAGAAGAGAACCATGTCTGAAACCTTAGAGAACTGACACCAGCCAGCATAGACAGTGCTAAGCTAGATGGATGGGCCAATGGTATAAGGCAGTTTCCTATGTTCGTATATTTGAAGTTGGGAGCCCCATTCCCACATTGTAAAAAAATAATAATACTCATGTTTTAAAGATGTAATAGACCATTTACACAATTAGCTACAAAAAAGACAGGGGAAACAAAAACTGCAATTTTTGCAAGAGATCACTTCAGCAGACGAGCCTTGGTCCTTTCAAAATGCCACACAGCCCTTCACAAGTGTTTGCCAAAATAAAAATTGCCGTCTTACAAATGAACTTTCAGAAGCAATAACAACAGTGTGCGTTTTTGTATACTTACTGTTAGAAACAAATTCATTGAAAGTTGAGATTCCATTGAAGTCTCCACAAAGTCCACAAGTCTGATTAGCATATTTCTCATTCAGTTCAAGCTAAAACAAATGGGGAAAGCAAGAGATAAGTATAGTGAAAGCACAGAATGCTGAATATGATGAATAAAAATGAGAGCGGATGGCAGGTTTTGCATGAGAGTGGTGAACTACTGATGTAGATGAACCCAATATTTACAAGCTCATAACTACCTGATTTAACTAATTTCTAATGGCTGATTTTGATTACTCTCTATTCTTAGAACAGTTCCCCCTTCTTCCTTGAACCCTTCTGCACCACATCATCTTCCATGTTGGTCTGACAGGCATAGCTGCCAAGTTATCCCTTTTTTAAAGGGATTTTCCCTTATGCTGAATAGGCTTCCTCGCGAGAAAAGGGAAAACTTGGCAGCTATGCACTGACAGGCTCCCCAACCCCCTGGAACAGATTTGAGTGGGGGCATGTGGGGCTGAAGAGAGAAGAGGGAGATGAAAAAAAGGAAGCACACCCATCACTTCTGCCTGTAGGAGTGTCTGGTTAGTGCAGCTGTGCCTCTTCAAGTTTTGATCCAACCCATTGAATTAGGATAGCAACATGATGAAACATAATGACCAGACCACCAAGGAAATGATCCAAGAGCTCAAGAGAGCAAAAGGATATGTTGAATAATCATTCCGGTTCACAATATCAGGCATGACTTATGAAGTCACTCATGAGTAAAGGTAAAGGTACCCCTTACCGTTAGGTCTGGTCACGGACGACTCTGGGGTTGCAGTGCTCATCTCGCTCTATAGGCCGAGGGAGCCGGTGTTTGTCTGCAGACAGCTTCCAAGTCATGTAGCCAGTCTGACTAAGCTGCTTCTGGTGAACCAGAGCAGCACACAGAACGCCATTTACCTTCCCATCAGAGCGGTACCTATTTATCTACTTGCACTTTGACGTGCTTTCAAACTGCTAGGTTGGCAGAAGCTGGGACCAAGCAACGGGAGCTCACTCCATTGCGGGGATTCGAACCGCCAATCTTCTGATCGGCAAGCCCAAGGCCCAGTGGTTTAGACCACAGTGCCACCTCACTCATGAGTAAACTAAAAAAAAAACATTTTTAAAAAATCGCAAGAGTTGTAGCTATCTTTACATTTCACTTTTAAAATAGTCTGAATTTAAGTGCTGGAGTGCCTGGCGTGCTATGGTCCATGGGGTCACGAAGAGTCGGACACGACTAAACGACTAAACAGCAACAACAAGTGCTGGATTGTCCTTGTGCTTTTATCTTCTAAACTGTGTAGCTCAAGCATAGCTGCCAAGTTTTCGCTTTTCTCGCGAGGAAGCCTATTCAGCATAAGGGAAAATCCCTGTAAAAAAGGGATAACTTGGCAGCTATGAGCTCAAGACCTTTCTCCAAAAGATATGCACTCAGGAATGCTGATTAGATGAGAAAAGTGATACATTTTTTTTTTAGCAACAGCTTTCTTCTTGTTTCCCCCCTCTTTACTAAGAAGAAGGTAATCTTGCATTAGGTAATCTTCAATGCCAGAAACAGACAAGTTTGTTTTCCCCTAATTTCAAAACGAAATGGATGGCATCACATCTAAACTGCAAATACTTTAAATCACCACTTACTTGCTAACAAACACAAGATAAATAGTGCCATGGTTGTTTGTTACAAAACAGCATATTGAGCATTCGTATTCTTACCAGAAGGCCACCCTCTTGGTTCCACATGATCACCAGGCCTAGCTTCGAAACAATTTTCAGGTAACCTGAGACTGTCTCCATCAAGATTCCCAAGTGGTTGTAGGGCAGCTGGACACTGGAGATAAAGCAAATTGCAACTGAAGGTGGCAAATAGAAAACCTCTCATTGACAAAAACCTAATTCATCTTTTTAAGAACATACATGGCATCCATTCAATTTAAACAGATACATGGTTCAAGCATATGAAATACCCCATTCTTATATAACTTGAAGACTGATGTGGCCCAGGTCTAACCATGGCTATTCTCATGGAAAGACACTTTTCTCTTAACACTTTCACTTATAAATCAGCCTTACTCCAGCACTTTAGGTGCCTGATGACAGGATCGTTGCTCTCTGACACACGGGAGCCTGTGAACTAAAGCTACAACCAATAAAAGCTGTGGCATTTATAACCCACCTTGGACTATCCATAGCTGTTTGCTCCTGCACCACACAGCCACTCTGTGTTGTTGCCCCCAACAGCATTAATAAGGTCATTAGTAAAGTAACTGAACTTACTGTTCTGCATTGACAGTAATGGAGTGTGAGGTCAGTTCAATGGCTGCTCCATCAATTTTTATGATGATATGGCTGATAACGGCAGCACTCTCAACCACAGAGCGCCTTATTTGGATGTTGAAGTCTTCATAATCAGATTTGCAGTGGGAGGAAAAGACGTAGTTGCAGGTTCCAGGGAAATGGTAGATGTCCCCGTCAAAGGTCTTGAAATGGAAGTTGCCCCATGTGCTACACACTCTCCCATTGTGAGCAGAGTTTCCAGCTGTGGATTCAAAATAATCTGTAAGGTTCTACCCAAATCCTTTGCTCACCCACCCACCTATCCATTCATCCAGGAATCATCCTCAGTTTATCTTCAAAATCTACATTCCTATAAAATACGGCCACATTATATTCTTTTATTTGCTCTTGATCTGTTGTTTGACCTTGAAGGGAAGCCCATGGGTTGTTTCCCTTTCCCTTGTTTCTCTGTAGTCCATTTCTAACCAGTATGATACTAAAGTTCAGTTTTGCAATCTTCCTTTCTGGAATACAGCTGCTAAAGAGCCTTTGAAGTGAATGGAACAGAACTTGAATCAGTGGGAGGAATAGTTCCATCAGGGAAAGCATTTCAGCTTGTCATATGGAATAATTGCCCTCTCCTCTACTCCACCTCCCCACCGCCATTGGCTCTGGCGAGCTGAGAGAGTGCCCAGATTGGGGGTGGGGAGGTGGAGTAGAGGAGAGGACACAGGGGAGATGGGGAACAGTAGAGGGGTAGAGGCCCATTGCACAAGTGGAAGTCCTTGCATAGGGCTGCCACTGATGGGACTCATTTGTTGAATTTCAACCAGTGAGTGGAAGATTATTGTCTAAAACACAAGAATGTTGTTTTTGGTCCACTTACCTTTCACAGCCAGAGTTGTTCTCATGGATGGGATGATGGTCACAGGACTACGAGATGGTGTGACAAAAGCTGATGGAAATAAATATGATTACAGCTTGTACCAGCATTTCCATAATGAAATAATAGAGAGTCATATATCTCCAAATCCATATGATGAATAAAGCTCTAATGTAGTTTCCCCCTGCCTGGCGCTCTCCAGACCTTCTGAACTACAACTTCCACGATCTCTTGCTGTTGGCCTTGCTGGCTGGGGCAATGAGAGTTCAACTATGCTTCTCAATTCCCCTCCTTTTTTCCCCTATTCTAGATAGTGTGGCTTTTAAATGCAAATTCTAGTGAGCTATTAAAGGATTCTAAGGTAGAGGCCAAGTGGCTGGTGATGAAATCCTGAGATTTGTCATACTGATAGCCCAATCCTGTACATAGTTTACCTGGAAGTGATTTGCCAGTGAGTTTACTGAGATTTCTTCTCAAATAAGTAGGGATGAAATTTCTGCTTAACAATTCTTAACTAAGATATGAGGAAATATTGGTGTCACACTACCTACCACTTTCTGCAGAAATAAAATGTCAAAAGTGTTAAGTCAGAATTGGCACCAAATACAACTTGTCAAAACAACCAAAATGGTGCCAACTTTACTCATGTAATGAGGCTCTTCTCATGTGGAGCATACGGTAACTGAATATGATACTAGCCTCTTCCAGGTAAAACTAGTCACATTGAAAATTAATTGCTTTCCCTTTCCTTTGTGAAAGGGCATCACATACACTGTGAGCAACGTGAGAGGGATTAAATTTTTTCCACTGTGTTTGGCTCTCAATATAAATGGAGGTAGTGGAACAAAATGTGATTATGTTTTATGGAATATCTTGTTGCTGAACTTGCATACAAAGAGATTTGCACTGAATGTATCTAGGCATAACAAACAGCAGCATCTATAATAGCATGGTCTTGGTCTGGATTACATGTAACATGAAGCCATCGTATGTTGAATCAGAGTTGTTTGTTTGAATATTCAAAGCTGTAGTCAAACAGATTAAGCATGGTTTGGTTTCTGGTAACAAACTATGACACACCATGGTTTGTTGTTGACTTTTCAGCCATGGCTTATTTTAACAAAGGTTTGTCATTTTGTCCAAACCCAGAAGCCTTGCTGCTTTGCCTTGGTTCATTTGGCCATCCTGCCTGAGACAATTGCCAAGTAACAGAGGCAGAAGAGTAGAAACAAAACATACTTTGGGAAAATAAACTGTGGCTTGCTTACTTGTCTATATAAGATGATATGTTGTGGTTTGTTAACCTAGCCATGGTTTAAACGAACCACGGTTTAACTGTATGTGTAATTATAGCCGTTCTGCGTTGCTACACTGAAGTAGCAGTTCATTAAACCTTGTGTGAGATGAAAGGATATCAGCATTTGAGGGTTTCCCATAGGCATCTGGGTGGCTACTGTGAGAAGAGGATGCTGGACTAGATGGGCCATTGACCAGATCCAGTGGGTTCTCCTTGCCTTAGCCTCTTTTGTCATTTCTGAAATCTCATTATGGGCTAGCCATGATGCAGGAATTGCTTTCAGATATTCCTACACCAGTGCTTGCCCCTTTGCAGTAAAAGTATAGATTCTGTTCAACACAAGGGCTATTGCAACATACAAGAAGAGAGGAGGGAATAGCACGTTTCCTCCCTTCCCACTAAGATTCACCAACACTTGTAGTTTAGGTGGGACTGAGGTGCCAGTCATATGCAGTTTTTTTATGGAAGAATTTCTACAGTTTGAAACATAAAGCTTTCTACAGTTTGAAACATAAAGCTTTCTACAGTTCCTCCAGAAAGTCCCTCTTTTCTGTGTTGTTGTTTTTTGAAAAAATATATAAAAGATAATGAGATCCAGAAAAGTTATAAAACATTAATTAGTGCAGCTCTTAGCCTGCCTTTAAAAGGAATACAAAACTTAACTCTTGAATCTTGGATGATTCAAAATGTGAATAGTTTTGATCTTTTATAGCTCCTACCATGATTGGATTTATGAAATGAATACCATAGGTTTTTTTAAAAAAAGAAACCACTTTGGTTATCCTTTGCATAACTTGTGTCAAAGAAATTTACCTAAGAATTCTTTAATTCTATTTAACTGGCCAATATTCAAAGTTAGTCATACTCAGAGCGGACTCATCGAAATCAATTGATGTAAGTAATTAAGTCCATAAATTTCAGAGGGTCTACTCTGACTTCGCTGGCTATTTCCCATCATAGTTTGTAGAGCGTGAAACCCAATTAATGTTAGATTAAGGCAAAGCAAGAGATAATCACCTATTTCTCAGAACAGATAAATTTGATTGTAAATTGCACAATGTGATGAAAGCCAGTGTTCAACAGCACATTTAACTCTTCCATTGAATTCAAAGGGGCTTTACAGTGTTTGACTTTGGCTGGGTCATGGGCTGTGTTCCTTTCTGAATCTCTTTAACTTTGGCTTCTCCCTGTCAGTTCTGTTCAAACTTTCATTCTTACTTTAGTTAAAAGGGAGCCAGTTTTTATGCATATTACGTAAAATGGACAATGTGCAATTTATTGTAGAAAGGAAGGTATTCTTGCCGGTGAGCCATGCAAACAGCTTTGTCTAATTATTCAAAAACACAATCTAACATTCTTAGGCATTTCCAAAATGATAAAATTACTACGCGGATATGCTGGACCTGTCCCAGTTGGGAGTGATGCAGTTTAGAACTTCTAAGCACAAAGGGATGTATTAAATGTCCCACTATCATGGGTGTACCACATGGGTGTACACCCATGCTCACACAATATATTTGTGTGCTGCGCAAACACCTATGCTATGCAAACATAGTTCTAGATTAGCATGAGGGTGTTTGCTTGCTCTTTGACTGATGGAAATTAGCATAATCTCAAGATAAAGAAAACTTTATCCACTGTACACTATCTAAGAATCAAGCCTTAAGACTCCACATGTTCCCAAAGATAACAAATTAATAGCTTGAGGAGCTCAGTTTTCATTTTCAGAATGAAAAGGAACAGGTGCAACTCAGAGGAGTGTGCAGTCATTCACTTTGCTAAAGCAGAAAACATTTAGCTTCAGTTTTGCCTCATCTCTGCCTACTAAGTGGCTGGGATGCAAAACTATGTAGGAATTTAAGGCAGAGACCAAGGATATGGGAAAGGCGGAAATAATTATGGCTTGGCAACTGGCATTGCAAGCACGTCTGGCTAGCCCTGGAGTCCAAATGAAGTTAGAAACACCTACGGTCATCATGTGTCGGCTGCACAGAAGGATAGTCGTAATTTGACTGCTGCTGATCATACTGCTGGTCTTCATACTGGGATTGCTGGTCTTCATACTGGGATTGATCACCCTGGGCGTTGACTGTGGTAACAGTTAAAACAGTGAGAAAGGGAGAATTATTATGGACTGCAACAATTCTGCTAACCAGCAAATGGCAAAGGCACACGATTTGACCAAACTTTAATTAATTTCTTTATTAAAAAATATTTTTGCCAGGCCCATCAACTTAACAGCTAACAACCAAAACTACATACAAAACATCATTAGTGGGGGAACGGGCATCAGCTCAAAATACAATTTTCAAATAATCAACCAGTCTCCTAAAGCCATTGATTCCCTTCCTCTTTCAAAAGCCCAGCTAAACAAAGTTGTTTTTAGCATGCTTTCTGAAACCAAGAATAGAAGGGGCACTCTGAAGTCTAAGCATCAATATTTTAAAAGACCTGTCCTTTGCTTCAGACCATGGAGGCATATTGTGCATGGGTGTCTCAGCACACAGGCAGGCTCACATACAAGTAGGCAGACCCACAGATTTGATCTCATGCTAACAAAATGAATTCCAATAGGGACAAATGTCAGGTTCTACACTTAGGCAGGAAGTACCAGCTGCACAAATTTAAGATGGGGGACACCTAGCTTGCCAGTAGTACATGTGAAAAGGATCTAGGGGTCTTAGTAGACCACAAGCTTAACATGAGTCAACAGTGTGATGCAGCAGTAAAAAAAAGAAAAGAAAAAGACCAATGCTATTCTAGGCTGCATCAACACAAGTATAGTGTCCTGAACAAGGGAAGTTACAGTACTGCTCTGTTCCGCCTTGGTCAGACCACACTTGGAGTCCTGTGTCCAGTTCTGGGCACCACAATTTCAGAAGGATATTGGCAAGCTGAAAGCTATGCAGAGGAGGGCAACCAAGATTAGCAAGGGCCAAGAAACCAAGCCTGGTGAGGAATTGGGTATGTTTAGCTTGGGAATGAGCAGACTAAGAGGAAGGATAATAGCCTTCTTCAAGTATCTAAAGAGCTTTCACATAGAAGATGGATCGAGCTTGTTTTCTCCTGCTCTGGAAAGTAGGACCTAAACCAATGGCTTCAAGTTACAAGAAAGGAGATTCTGGCTAAACATCAGTAAGAACTTTCTGATGGTAAGAGCTGTTCAACAGAGGAACAGACTCCCTCAAAAAGTTGTGGATTCTCCTTCATTGGAGGTTTTTAAGCAGAGGTCGGATGGCCATCTGGCAGGGATGCTTTAGTTGAGATTTCTGCCTTGCAAGGGGTTGGACTAGATGACCCCCAGAGTCCCTTTCAAGTCTACAAGTCGATGATTCTATGATTATCTGTGGCTTTCCCATTTGTAAAGCTTCAGATGCTTTGAGTTGTTAGAGAGTTTGCTCCACTGGACAAAGCATGTGTCTTACCACTGAGCTCTGACCCTTCCAGTAGAAGCAGAGTATCAAGGCAGCAGACCTTTCCCACTCTCTCCCTCACTCCACACAACTGATACTCTATTCAGATTTGTACTGCATGAACATGGAGGTTCCACTTAATTATTATGGTTAACAACCTGCCCTCCCTGGCTGGTTTTCTGCTCCTCTTTTAAAGTAACCTAAGAGATGCCTTCATCTTGCAGCATCAAATTCCATAAATGTGTGTAAAGTGATGAAGGACTTTCCCTTATCTATCCTGAATCAAGTGCTAATCAGTGTTGTTGGGTAACTCCCTGTTCTGGCATGAGAGAGGGAGAAAATGCCTTTCTGTGTCCACTTTCTAAACACAATTCATGCTTTTGTCAACCTCTAGAATTTACCCTTTAGTTACCTTTCTTTTTTGAAGAAAAAAGCCCCCTTCTATTCTGAGCTCACATTTCCTGAGTGGGAAGCTGCACCAACCCATTAATCCCTTGAACTGACCTTGCACAGTTAATGAGATAAGGTTGCCAGAACTGTGCAGAATTCATGTTCATCCACACTTCTCCTTGTCTCATGCCTAGAAAGCATGAGTCTCCTGAGTTTTCCATTTGCCAGACTGCTTTCCCTAGGAAAACCTGCTCTTTCCCACTGAAACAGAGCAATCATCAATTCATGGAAAATCCAGTTGACATTTGCTGTGATTCAGTTGTAAGGAGCGAGTTTCCCCAGAGGAAAGTGGTGGGACAAGATAAGTGTGGATAAGTCCTTCCAAATGCAAGTACACCACAGACTTATATAAAGACACTGGTGTGAATCAAGAGACTTAGTGGAGCAGACCCACTGAATGGGGCTTAAATTGGTCTGGAGGAACTTTACCCCATTGATTTGAAAGAGAATAAGGCATGATTAACTTGTTGTTGTTTAGTCGTGTCCGACTCTTCGTGACCCCATGGACCATAGCATGCCAGATTAACTTAGTCTGGATCAAACCCATTATGACGCATTGCCTATTTTATTTCCAATGCCTTTCATAACAAAACCCTGAGGTGGATTTTGCCCTTCAACTGCTGCAGCATCCTGAGTTGACATTTTAACTGAGCTTTGCATCCATTGCCACCCTAAACCAGGTGATGACTTTGATGGGAGTGGGATTGGTTATTAGACCTTTGAAAACTGTGTGGAAACTGACAATTGACTGAACACCAAAACCTATTTGCACAATTTTTTGCCACAGTGTAGCTTCTTGTCGGTATGCAAAAGCATACCAAAACATGAACCAGTTGAATCAGCCTTGGGCAGCTTTCTCTTCTGGACCACCCACCTTTTTTTTTTTAAAAAAAAAAGAAACCTAAACAAACTTTCCCTTACTTGCATACAAATCATGTGCAATTCTCCCTGAAACAGCTGTCCTGAATTCTATGCTATTTCTTCAGTATAAATGGGTAGGAGGTGGTATCTTGAATAAGGCGGATTTGTAATGATAGTGATGTAGTTCATTCCATGTAGCCTATACCAGCTGTCATGTGGTGGAGTATTCACTGTATTTACTGATGCCCGTATAGAAGATTGTAGCTGTAAGTGGAAACCATCCTGTTTCAATACACATTTGCAATTGAAGGGGAAGAGAGAGAAGTCATTAACTCAAGAACACTCTCTGTGGGTGCACTGCTGAGGAAATAACTGGCTCTGGGCTTGGCTGGTTTAGTTTTCAAATAGCTATGTATTGTGCTATTTTCAGAACCTCCTAGAGTTTGCATCCATTTTTGCTCTAGGCTCAGAAAGAAAATGTGAATGGAACTGGTTTTCGAAAGACTCTTGAAATGGTTCTCTATCAAAGATGCTGATAGAAGGAAAGAAGCTTTCAAACCTGTGTTTCCCTTAAAAGTATTGTCTCATTTTCGCAGAGCATTTTAGTTCCATGGATCACAATAGATATGTCCCTTATTTCAGAATACTTTGATTCCATGGAAGGACAGAGAAAAATGCTCAACCGGCATAAAGTTCCTATTCTGGTGCCCCTTTTCTGTATGGCTGATCTCAAACATAACTGAATTTAAACTGGAGCTTTGCCACTGACTTCAAAAGGCTTACCGTAATTATGCGATCATATGGTTTTTCTCTTTGCCTTATTAACCTGCCAGGTTTGCTCCTTTCGACAATCACATTTTACAAACCTCATTCGTACTAGCAAAAATCAATCAATCAGTGTCTGAGCATAAAAGATGAAACCAACTTTTAATGGCTTTTATATTGAGGCTGATCTACTTACTGATCATGGCCTATTGATCTACCAAAAGACTGCCTCGGGGCACTGGGGCAGTAAATTTTATTACCCTAAAACCTGAGCATATTGTCATTAGAATGGTGATAGGAAAATACAGGGCAAATATGTTTAAAGTCCTGATTAGATTTAATGAGGCAAAGCAAACAAAATCACTGTAAAGTCCTTCGGACCATGGAGAAAGGAGGCACTAGCTGTTGCCCAGGGAATGAAGTTCCATTAAAGTTTCCTACCTTTTTGGCATGTTAAGGCGATCACTAGCATTGGTATCCATAGTGGTATCCTTGCCCCCCTGCCTGTCCCCATCTTGGCTGGGATTCGGCAACAGGTACCGAACGACAGGCTTCTGAGGAGGCACCTGTCTTTTGATGACTCTTATATAGCAGGAGTGTGGACTTTGGCTCAGTTCCCAGATTGTTTCACAAGTTTCCTAAGAGGTGGGGCTTCAGAGATTTTTAGCAGGTGCATAGGTAAACAGATGTGCTTTTTTTTACTCTGTCAGGGGCTGGCCAAGTGTATTTGCATCTGGGGAGGAGTATTAATTTTAAGGGACTTTTTTTTTCCTGTGAAGGAACTCATGAGGAACAAGCAGTGGAGAACATCCTTCCCTTGGGGCTAATTTTTGTTAAAACATTTTTGGAAGACCTGTAAAGCAAATGTAATTTTGGAATGCTTAGAGGAAACTGGCTGACTTATAGTGTGTGTGTGTGTGTGTGTGTGTGTGTGTGAGAGAGAGAGAGAGAGAGAGAGAGAGAGAGAAATTGTTCTAGGACATATCTCATAATTGCAGCTCGCATAATTTCAGAAGAGGTTTTGCGTTGATTGCTGTGTTTGCTGGGAATGGCGTGGTAACTAAAATTACATGAAGATTAGCAGCCCAAAAATTATTTATTTATTTGCACAATTTTTGGACTACCCTTTCCATCTAGTCAGGAGTGAGTGCTGAAACCAACATTCGCTGAAATGAGATCATATAAAATAAAAATAAAAACAGAATAAAAATCAAAGCCTGGGCTGGCCCAGGACATTTTGCCGCTCCAGCCCAAACTGAAAATGCTGAATCCACCTCTTACTCCACAGCCACCGTTGTCTGGAAGGAGCCAGAGAGAAGTGGGTGGTGGGTGGGTGCGCAACGGGTGAGTGGTAGTGGGTTCACGGTGGCAGCACCCATCCCAGCTGTCTGGAACCTGCCACCCTGAGGTGATGGCCTCAACATGCCTCATAGGCACGCAGCCCTGATCAAACTGCTTCATAGCAATAGCCAGACAACATAGGCCTTACTGAAAACCAGTAGAGATTAATGAATGGCATTGTCTTTTTTTTAAAAAAAGTATTGAGTTTATGATAAAACATTATTTGGGGAGATGCCCATTTCAAGCTCCACAAGTTGAAGGGTAACTATCTGCAATAGGGCACTCATGGGTTTAGATTTAGAACCCTCATTGAATGCACCTCAATTGCGTATTTCAAGTATACTGTATGGGTGGGTACACGTTTAGGAAGGCTTTTGCAAACGGAAGAAATGACAACTCCTCAATCCTTCATGTTTAAACATTCACATTTCCTCAGTTGCTGTGTTATTCTGCTCAGTAACCCCTGGCAGATCAGATCTTTGCTATCGCCAAACAGGTAGTATAACTTCCCATAAATATTTAGATATAGTGTATATCTATCCATATGGTATATGTAGAAATGAAAAAGGTCTCACCTCACCATATTTTTCACATAAAATTTTATGAGCCTGTTTCCCACGTTGCACAGCAGAAATATTTTACCAGCTCTGTAGCTTTAGAGGAATTTATTTTAAGAAAGTACCATTGTATTCAGAACAATGTAAATGCTAGACAGTAAGCATTTTTGTAAGCAGGCCAGTGGTTTTATTTAAAGAACTATTACCTCTACCTGCTAGGCTCTTCGATACATGTCATCTCTTGTTGCACAAAGACAAGCACTTAATTCAACAGATCTAGCCCTGTAAGTCATGTTCTTGCTGAAGGGGATTTGTTTAGACTTGGCAAATTTGTTTGAGCTGGGAGAGGGTGGTGAGACCTTTACAAGGTGACGGAGAAGGTAATGTTTCCCTTGTACACCAATCGGCAGTATAATAAATTTGCACTGTACATAAGAATAGCTCAGCAAAGACCATCAATCACCTTTTGCTTCATGAATCACAACTCTGGGAAAAACCTATTGGCTGGATTAGGGTTACAAGAGATATTAGACAGAAAGAATGACGCCCAAACAAATGTGGACCATGTCGCAAATTACTCAATAAATTTGATTGTCAACAAGGCTCCAAATTACGGGAAGGAGGCAAATTATAATGGCAGAACTTTATGATTATCTTTCTAATACTCCGAAACAAACAACCCAACCGAATACTTACATATGAACAGTGCTACTCATTTCTGTCTTTCACTTTAACTTAAGCATTTGTGTCTGTCAACTAGAGACATTCCAGCCAGACAGGCTGATATGCATTCTATACTCTTAGTTACGGAATTTATGGATGTGAGCTCATTTACCTCAGAATCCAGTGGTCAAGCTTTTCTTGGACTGAACCACTTCAGGCTGTGCAGGCAGGACTAACAGATTAGCACATAACAAATGACAACTCTCTGATAGTCAAAATGAAAATTGGACAGAATCCTTTACATGCTAGCCATTCTGCAAATATATACTGGCCATCGATGAGCAGAGATGTGTGCAAAAACCAACCATCTTAGAATAAATAACACTAATTAAATACACCTCCATTTTTAGTTGCATAATTTAATTTGCTGTGAAGGCAAATTATGCCATCAGTAGATTTATGAAATATTTGTACTGATTTCAGTCAAGGTTGAGTAACATCCTTCAGGCACCCATGTGAAAGGTGCCATTAAAAGAACCTGTTTCCATGGGCAGTCTGATTATAGGATTTGGTTCATATGGCAGCGTTGGAAGCAGAAACATGAACCAAGGGCAACTAAAGTGTGGCTTTGTTCTTGGTAAATGCCTGTCCCTCAACAGCCATTATGCTATAGAATCTGCCTCTACTGTTTCAATGGCCCATAACAACCCAAAGAATGCCACACATAGGGATGGGATCGGGCATTCCCTGCACAGTGGCACAAGAACCATTGAGCATGAATGTTGGCAGCATTCCATAATCTTTGATGGATTCAGCCCCCAACCCATGGAGGAAACTTGCATTGGCAAGTTAATTTGTAATTAAACCAATGGCAACTTTAGATTGGCTAAATGTAAGCCATTCTTAAAACGGATGCACAAAAATAACTCAGGTGGAAGATGTTTCCATAGTGCTTGCAAATGATTCAGATAATGACTTCACTCTCACTTCCTGCTTCCCCATACTTTTTACTTCAACTCAACACATCTCTGACCTCCTCAGTTGCTGAAATGCATTCAGGAAACCAGTTGATTGAAGGCTTTTAAATATAACAGGCCACTCAAGGCATCTCCCATTAATGTTTGTGACGGAGGAATAAATGTCAAGGCTGGTGATGGGGAGGATGCTACAAGAAACAAAGCACTCAATAGTGCTGAGCATTTTGGTCAGTGGCAAGCACTGTGGCTCTGAGCAAGACAAACCAAGCGGCCATTGTTATTTTTGTTGCCATTGTTGTTGTTTGCTAAAAAGAAATAATATGAATAAACCAAGCACAACATGAGCAAGAATCCAAAAATGACCAGAAAGTATAATCCACATATGCTCTGTCTACTGATGTTAGACAGGTCCCGACATTATGCACATTTCATCAGATGCTAAAAACTCCTGTCTCTGTTCCCTAGAAGAATGGGTTGACTCACAGATTTCTTTGGGGGAACTGTGTTTAATCTGCATTATTTATTCTATTTGTATTGTTTTATACTGATACCATATTTGCTCAAGTTCAGTGGTCTATATATTTTCCACATAAATAAATACTAAAAGCAAAATTGGATGTTGTCATCAATGGAATTAACCATTCAAAAAACGTACAGAAATTGAGTACTTCCAACCATAAGAACGACAAGTAACAATTGACTAAGTCCTCCTGAAGTTACTTCAGCTGCAAGTGGCTGTTCAAAGGGCCATGGGATATATTGGATCAACTTCTCCAATGTCAGAGACATTAGAAACAGAGATCTGGTGATGGACAGAGGCAGCCATGGAAACCTCTAATACCCTGGTCCAACCAACATCAAAAGTGGAAGATGTCAGGGATGTGCTGAGGAGAATTAGGAAAAGAATCAGGCAAGCCCACACTCCCCAGGAAGGTGTACTTGGTGCCACCACCATTGCTTTTGGACTAATATTTCTTTTACCCCCCCCCAACCATACACACACACACACACACACACACACACATTTATATTTTGATCATTTTGTTGCTGTCTAATGATTTTATGCTAATCACATAGAGGATTCTGAACGAAGCTGGCCTTTCTGACCCAGCAATTGCACACAAACATTCTATGTGCACATTTCTTTATGGTCTAGGAACAGTGTGCACAAAAGGGCGCTGCAGCAGCAGTTCCAAATAGCTGGTTTCTTTATCCAGTGCTTGGAATGGCACATATAATGATTTGGTGCTGTCAGAGCAGATTTTTGTGCCAATGATCTATATTGAGCAGCTTATCAACTGCCGTGTACAGACACAATTGCACAACAGCTCAAGGCCAGTCCTTAGGAGTCTGCATAGACCTGAGGCCAATAGATACAAGCCAGTCGTTTCACACAGTGAACGTAAATATTAGCAGAGCATCAGCTAATATAATTTATCATTTCTACATGAGCGCCCCAGCAGCTCAGTAGTTCAGTGGTAGAGCATCTGCTGTGCATGCAGAACCTCTTAGGTTTAGTCCCCAACATCTCCAATTAGGACTGGGAGAGACCCCATCTGAAAGCCTGAGTTGCGAGTCAGTGTTGGTAACACTGAGCTAGGTAGAATATGGTCTGACTTGGCATAAGGCAGCTTCTTTGTTCCTGTGCAACCATTCTGGATTGTAATCATTATGTACATCCTCTTGGAACAACAGTAAAGTTTAGAAATACTAACTGATATGTCATTATTTCTCCTCCAATTCTTCATGACTTGGACTAGAATTATATTGTTTGACTAGAATTATATTGTTTGAAGAAATAGTTAAGGAGAAGCTGTAATTAAAGTAGCCTTTATTTCTTTCAAAGCAACTCACGAATCCAGCAACCAACTCATTTGACTGAGAACCAAACAGCATCTACCCCCAAATAAATGGGATTAGGACTGCATCCTTACTAAGTGCTAGGCCAACACTGCATTAACATAGGAAAGTGCCTTATAATGAGTCCAACAAGTGCAGAGACAATGATCTATCTGCCCACCTCACTCTTGTCTGAATCAGCCCATCTAGCTGGGTTGTTTACATTGACTGGCAATGACTTTGCCGGGTTTCAGGCAGGGGCCTCTCTCAGCCCGAATTTTGATCATATGGATTTGCTGCTGGGATTCAATGTAACATTGTCAACCTATGACTTTCTTTAATATTTCACATGTGTCTATATCACAGGAAATCTGATTATCAGAAATCTGCAGAATAAGTGACTGTTTATATGTGAGATTGTCATTGCCATGGGAGAGGGATTCTGAGGAATGAAAGGAAGAGGAAGAAAAGTGATTGTTAACCACTTTGCAATGTCTTAATTACGCAATGAAAGCATCATTAGTTATTAGTACCTAAATAAACTGGCAGATAAATAATATTTTAATATTGGACAGTAAAAATACTGAAATAACTGGCCATGCTTTGCGTTAGATAATTATTTAACCCAGGTGGCGCTGTGGGTTAAACCACTGAGCCTAGGGCTTGCTGATCAGAAGGTCGGCGGTTCGAATCCCTGTGATGGGGTGAGCTCCCGTTGCTTGGTCCCAGCTCCTGCCAACCTAGCAGTTCGAAAGCACATCAAAATGCAAGTAGATAAATAGGAACCGCTACAGCGGGAAGGTAAACGGCGTTTCCATGTGCTGCTCTGGTTTGCCAGAAGCGGCTTTGTCATGCTGGCCACATGATCTGGAAGCTATACGCTGGCTCCCTCGGCCAATAATGTGAGATGAGCGCGCAACCCCAGAGTCGGTCACGACTGGACCTAATGGTTAGGGGTCCCTTTACCTTTTTAATCACTATTATGCATATAACATCAACAATGTAGTAGAGACCACAGAGTGACATGCTCCCTTCCTAGAGACCTTTCCCAGGGTTGGTCTCTATTTGCCATAGGATGGGCATCCTTTTTTTAAAAAAACTTTCCTGGCCATACCCCTTTCCTGGCCATATTGCTTAACATAATCCACTGTGTGATTCAGCACAACTGTGCCATAAGCTTCTCCTACAAAGGCAAATGCTACGGACATGTTTCATGGCCTCCTGGGTAAGGATCCACTTGGTTGATCCACTTGGTTAAATCCATGAGGAAAGCACCACTCTTTGAACGCTCCTCCATCAATTCCTGTTTTTCACTCCCTTGAGTCCCCCTCCAAAAATCTGTTCCGAAAGGTGTGGGAGACTCTTTGGAACATCATGGCAGATGATGCGAGAAGAATTGGCAGTAACAACATAAAATCTATCCAATTTCCTTAGTGGTAGGCTCTGATGGATTGCAGTCACCTCTATGAACAGAAGGCTCCTTCAATTTCTGGTGGAAATGTGGTGGATCTAAGCCACTATATCAGTGATCAGGAACTTACAGCCCTCCAGTTGCTGCTGGACTGCAACTACCATCATGTCTGACCCTTGCCCAGGCTGACTGGCTGAGGCTGATAGGAGTTGGAGTCCAACAAGATGTGGAAAGGCACCACTTCCTCCCCTCCCCCCTCCCTTGCAGTAAAAGGTGCTCCTGTGTTATCTGCCAAAGCTTAACTATATAATTCAGGCTCTTTCCAGGTGCTAATTATTTTAATTAACTGGGGGTTATAGAGCTTAATTGGTTTCATCAACAAGGTTCTTAGACCTTAATTGGTTTCATTAACAAGATTTTATAGAGTTCTGTAACAGGGCTCTTACACAGTTTTGCTGCAAGATTTCTTCCAGACCAAAAGAAGAGTTGAAGGAAGGTGTCTAGAGGTGAGGTTGTCATTAAGGGAACAGTGCATAGTTACCCCCTGAGGTTTCTGGCCTAAGTTCTCCAGTTCCTTCCCTTCTCGGACTTATTCCTATCCTTTAACTTTGTCTGTGGTTCATCCCCTCAGATCCTGTGATGTTACTATTGCAGGTTGTTCCCCCATGTTACATTTGCTTTCCAGTAGATAAAGCCTTCTCCTTTGACTCTTGGTAGATCTTTTTCTGAAGTGGAGGGGTAAAGAAAGTTTAAGCTTTTTAAAAACAGAGCTGAAGAATTCAAGAAAAGAGAGCTTGAAAGGAGAAAGGAGAAATGCATTTCAAGATTTACCCTTTATAAAGGGATGTAGATTTTACAGTAATGATGATCAGAGAACTGCCACTTCTGTGCTTCTAAAGGGAAAGCAATGAGACTGGATCAGACTCAAGGACTGAAGTAGATTGCTCTCAGGTTCAGTTAATTCCTCTCATTATCTTGAGAAGCAAAGAAAGGACAAGTTCTGGACAATCACATCCACCCTCCCCCAAAAGATCTGCTCTGGGTTATGGATTGTATTTTTTCTACTTTTCCAGAGATGCTCAATCCATTAGGCTTCTATGCAATATTCATGAATAGAAATGGTTTAAGAGTTGCAAGTCTGAGACTTGGGTCTGGATTGAGGATCATGAAGAGGAAGTGTAAGATTTCCCTAAAGCTAAAAGTAGGCATTGCATTTTTCAAAAGATTTAAAAGAGAATATTCCGATTTTCTCTTTCTCTTTCTCTTTCTCTCTCTCTCTCTCTCTCTCCATTGCTAATGAGTGAGGGTGACATGACAATGTATGATGTGTGCACCTAGGTTTTACAAAAAGGCAAGAGACCTGTTATATAATTCACCCCAAAACAAACCAGTCTGAATTCCCATTGATTTCAGGGAATTAAACATGTTCAGCTCTCAAAGAGTACTCGACTCTGGATGGGTGATGACCAGTATTTGTAAAGGGAGTATGTTTGTTTCCATTCCCACAGTACTTTTAGAGGTATGCCCCCACTTGCTTAAAGCTATTTCCTATCTTTTACACCCAAATAATTCCCACTACTCTATAAAGCTAATAAGAAATGTAAACTTAATCAGAAAACTGCAGATAAAGTGCTGAAAAGTGTTATGGGACAAAAGCAGTATTGTAATTGAAACATGTGTTTGACATGTATTTACATTGTAGGTGTGTCTGTAAATGTTAACAGAGACCCCCTTGGAACTCTTATCCCCTTATCAATTTTCTTCAATAGCATTTATTGTAATAATTAAGGCACTGAACTGCTCAGCTCTCCTCTGGCATGTTTTCTGAATGGGAGATAATACTCAAGATATATGCAATACACCATTCAAATGCTGCTATAAGAGAGATGGGTGGCAGCTGGTAACTGAATCAGGAGGATTGCTGCTTCTGCCCAGCAAGGACCATCCTGCTGAGAGCCTGAGGGCCCTGCTCCTGCCTCTCTCTACCTGGGCCAGCAAGGACTCTTTGAGTGTGTGTTCCTGGAGTTGGGCAATCGGAACAGACTAGGGAGTCTGCTGGTTTGCCACCCGCCTCGCTACCCAGCAGTCTCCCTGCCTGAGCTGACAGAGCTGGTCTCAGAGGCGGTGTTGAGGACTCCCAGGCTGCTGGTTCTGGGAGACTTCAACATCCATGCCAAGGCAGCTGGCTCTGGGGTGGCTTAGGACTTCATGGCCACCATGACAACCATGGGGCTGTCCCAACATGTCACCAGCCCAACACACATGCCAGGCCACACTCTGGATCTTGTCTTCTTGACTGAGCAGGAAGATGGTGATTTGAAGGTGGGGGACATTGACATCAATCCCTTGTAATGGTCAGATTATTTCCTGTTGAGATTTAGGCTGTCCGCAGAGGTAGGGGGCTGATGGATCCAGTGGGATTCCAAACAGCTCTGGGGGGTTTTCTGGCTGAAATTACTGATGTCCCTGTGAGGCAGTGGAAGTGCTGGACCAGTGTCTTGCCTCAGTAATGGACTGGATGATGTAGGAACGTTTATATAATATAGCAGAGTTAAACAATTCCTTGCTTGAATTTACACATCAGCAAACAGATTGCTAACTCGTTTGAGTCCTTTTAATATTTATGCCTCCTGCCTTCTTGCCTTGCTGGTTGATAATCCCTTTTGTCCCTCTTAAAGAAAAATACACATAAATCTGAATGATAATAACATAAACTACTTTACTGTCAGATTCATTGAGTACATACTTAGGTTACATAACATATAAACTATATACTAGATATTAGGTAAAGGTAAAGGGACCCCTGACCATTAGGACCAGTCATGACCGACTCTGGGGTTGCGCGCTCATCTCGCATTATTGGCCGAGGGAGCCGGCGTATAGCTTCCAGGTCATGTGGCCAGCATGACAAAGCCGCTTCTGGCAAACCAGAGCAGCACATGGAAACGTCGTTTACCTTCCCCGCTGTACTGGTTCCTATTCATCTACTTGCATTTTGACATGCTTTCGAACTGCTAGGTTGGCAGGAGCTGGGACCAAGCAACGGGAGCTCACCCCGTCACAGGGATTCGAACCGCCGACCTTCTGATCAGCAAGCCCTAGGCTCAGTGGTTTAACCACAGCGCCACCTGGGTCCCTTATACTAGATATTAAAGGTAAAGGTAAAGGGACCCCTGACCATTAGGTCCAGTCGTGACCGACTCTGGGGTTGCGCGCTCATCTCGCATTATTGGCCGAGGGAGCCGGCGTATAGCTTCCGGTCATGTGGCCAGCATGACAAAGCCACTTCTGGCAAACCAGAGCAGCACATGGAAACGCCGTTTACCTTCCCGCTGTAGCGGTTCCTATTTATCTACTTGCATTTTGACGTGCTTTCGAACTGCTAGGTTAGCAGGAGCTGGGACCAAGTAACGGGAGCTCACCCTGTCACAGGGATTCGAACCGCCGACCTTCTGATCAGCAAGCCCTAGGCTCAGTGATTTAACCACAGCGCCACCTGGGTCCCATATACTAGATATTAGTGAGATATTAGTGAGATATTAGTGAGTCCTAAAAAGATTCCATCAGAGCATTTACTACTTAACACTCCTATCAGCAGCAAACCAACTGACAAAACTGACTGTCACATAGAGGCAGTTAGTCCTCTCTCAGAATGTTGGATTT
Source organism: Zootoca vivipara (assembly GCF_965207765.1). Taxonomy (NCBI): domain Eukaryota; kingdom Metazoa; phylum Chordata; class Lepidosauria; order Squamata; family Lacertidae; genus Zootoca; species Zootoca vivipara. The sequence goes on along the minus strand of NC_142582.1, from coordinate 60,170,924 downwards.
GACTGACATATCCCACAGAAAAGAGCCAGCAAACTGATACTCAATCCAGATAAGACTGAGGCACTGTTGGTGGGTGGTTCCCTGGACCGGATGGGTAGGAGATCACCTGCTCTTGATGGGGTTACACTTCCTCTGAAGGAGCAGGTTCATAGCTTGGGGGTACTCCTGGATCCTTTGCTGTCACTCGAGGCTCAGGTGGCCTCAGTGGCCTGGAGTGCCTTCCATCAGCCTCGGCTGGTGGCCCAGCAATCTGGACAGGGATAGCCTAATTATTGTTGTCTATGCTCTGGTAACCTCAAGGTTAGATTAGTGCAATTAGTAGGGCTGCCTCTAAAGGTGGTTTGGAAACTTCAGCTTGTGTGGAATTCAGCGATCAGGTTGCTCACCGGAGCAAGGTGGTCTGAGTATATTACACCAATCCTGGTCAGACAGCACTGGCTACCAATTATTTCCAGGCCCAATTCAAAGTGCTGGTTTTGACCTATAAAGCCTTAAACGGCTCAGGACTGTAATACTTCAAGGACCACCTCTATCTATATGAACCTACCCAGACTCTGAGATCATCTTCTGAGGCCCTTCTTTGTGTGCCTCATCCTTGAGAGGTCCAGAGTGTGGCAACACAAGAATGGGCCTTCTCTTCAGTGGCTCCCCACCTGTGGAATGCTCTTTCCAGGGAAGTTCGCCTGGAACCTTCATTATACACCTTTTGGCACAAGGCCTTTTGTTGATTTGATTGACATCCTATGCCCTTTTAAAATGTGGTGGGTGGTTTTTCTTGGCGGGGGAGGATTATTGGGTTGTTGTTTTTATTTTGATTATGTATTTTGTGGTGTTATATTTTGATTTTATTCTGTGAACCGCCCTGAGAGCTCCGGCTATTGGGTGGTATATAAATTCTAATAATGAGGAGGAGGAGAGTCTGCCCAACCCCAATTTGTAACAATATAAGGAGCACTTTTCTTTGTTGTGGGGTGGAATGTTACGCTTCTATGGTTGATTCTTAGGAAAGTTAGAAACTTTTAGGATAGGTTTGTGTGAAAAGGTGCCTTTCCTGGCCACTACCAATGCAATGCAGAATATTATGTGCCAATAGCCGATCATGAGAGGTTTATCTCATGTTAATATTGACAGAAAGGGCTGGTTTGAGTTGTTCGCCTTATCAACACACCTTTCTTGATAAAGCCCCAATGGTGGCTGTAAGTATTCCATTGTTTCCAACATCTTTGTAGAGATGTGCATTGGCAGAATATTTTTTTGTGCTCCAGAAAGAAATAGAATGTGAAGACTTTGTATCAGTATGCCATAGCAGGAGCTTGGATCACGGGAGGTTTTGAAACCACTGTGGCCAGCCTGCTAAAACCCACTATTTCCTTCTCTTCCTTTACACCTTGGAGAGAATGGGATAAGGTAAATTTGCTTTTATGGTGTGGGTCTAGATGGTATGGAACACCTTTGTATGCTCATTCATTCAATCTGATTCACTAAAGCAAATGGGTGGGAAAGCCTTTCAGTGCTGACAATATTTGGTTTCAATTCAATGCCTCTGAGAAGCTGATTCTCATAGAGTAGTACAAATCTGGAGTTATTTCTCTGATGCTAGCTGTCTTTAAGGGGGCACATTGCAACATTTGCTGGAAAATACAGTGTTCCTATCTCCTAACTTATCAGGGGGGGGGGGGGTAGGGTCCCTAAGTGATGGTTTCTGAGATGTCTTGACATGTGTTTCTGATAAGCTGCTTTGACAAGCTTATAGCAGTGGTGGGCAACCTCCAGCCCATAGGGATAATTAGGCCTGGCATGCGTCCCAATTTGGCCCATGAGTATGTCTGCTCCAAACCACACCTATTTGCCCTACACCTGGTGTCATATGTGTTTTACAGGAGATTGGAAGGCCCTTACCATCCACCAAAGAGATCCACTCCTGGTTTATGGATACCACTCTTTTTCATGCAAAACCATTTGCAGTCGTTTTCGGTCATCAACAGCTATCAGTCAGTCAATCACCCACTTCCACCACCCTTCTGAGTGATCCCCCCTCCCTTCCCCATCCCCACCCCCTCCCCACCCCTTCTCTACATAAGTGCCTGGGGACTCCTATTTCACTGTATCTGAAGAAGTGTGCATGCACACGAAAGCTCATACCAAAATAAAAACTTAGTTGGTCTTTAAGGTGCTACTGAAGGAATTTTTTTATTTTACTCTGACAGAGTTATTCAGTATAGTACATAGAATCATAGAATCACAAACTTCCCATCAGCTTTCTCTTGTGTACAGGTGTTTCTTGCATCTGAAGGCCCATACTGATTTTAAAAGACTTACAGCAGAATTCAACACAGGTTTTCTTAGAAGTGCATTCCATGCGGTAGTGAGTGTGAATAGGATTGCAGGCAAGAACCTTGCAAATCTTTAGACCAGGCATCCCCAAACTCAGCCCTGCAGATGTTTTCGGACTACAACTCCCATCACCCCCAGCTAACATAACCAGTGGTCAGGGATGATGGGAAATGTAGTCCCAAAACATCTGGAGGGCCAAGTTTGGGGGTGCCTGCTTTAGATAAACTTCTGTCAGTGACCCAAGAGGAAACTGAATCTCAAGTAGTATTTCAAGATCACAAACTTCTTTCCATGAAGACCTCCCCGCCCCCAATTCTGCTTTCTAAACTGGTATATAGCATAGCTTCTAGGTTCAGTTAATAACCCAAAGATTGCCTCTTATTTTCAAATACTTCCTTTATTTGAAAAAACCTGCAAGCTCATGATTCACAAAGCCCCATAAATAGTTTTAGTTCTCTTTGGTTTTGAAACATTGTCTTAGAGACGTGTGCAGGAGGAAGGGACATCCAACATAGAAAGCTGCCTTATACAGAATCAGACCAAGGTCCCACCTGGCTCAATACTGTCTACACTAACTGGCAGCAGCTTTTCAGATCTTCAGACAGTGAGTCTCTTCCAACCAGGGGCAGAGGAAGGGGGTGTATGGTGGGGGCTGTTCGCCCTAGGTGTCACCACTGAGGGGGGTGACAAAATGCCAGGTGGCACTCAGTGTGCAGGTTCCACGCTGCCCCAAACTGTCCGCTCGCCATCTCTCCCTCAGCTGTGGGACAGCTGAGTGGGAGGAGGCAGGCAGACTCCTCGGAGGCCCCACAGAGCGTCCTGCCCCAGCTCGCCCTGCCCCGCGGGCGGTTGGCCCCACCCCGGGCACAGGGCATGCATGCCGCCCCAGGCATCTGATCAACTTGCTCTGCCACTGCTTCCAACCTTATCTGGAGATACCAGGAATTGAGCAACAAGACCTTCTACATTCAAAACAGACGCTGTATAAATTTCCTCAGGAATCTGTGTGTATATGCGTGTGGAGAAACCTGAGCTTTGCAAGGAAATCCATGTGCTGGGCAGTTTACAATATTAAAACACAAAAATACACAATATAATAACAAACAAAACAATACCTCCCCCCCACACCCTCACTGGTTTAAAAGGCCATCATTTGTTAAGTTAACCAAATGCCTGGGAGAAGAGGAATGTTTTTGCCCGGCTCCTAAAGATATACAACGAAGGCACCAGGCGGGTCGCCCTGATGGGAAGTGGTCCTAAGATGGCACACTTAGGTATATGGCTTGCCAGTTACATGATTCAAGGTGCGCTGAGCATTGTGCTGTGGAAAATGAACTTGCAAATACTGAAAGATTAAGAGAAGGAATGCAGGCCTATATGGAATGCGGAATGATACTGGGCTTTTAAAAAAAAAGAAAGAAAGAAAAGAAAAGAACATACAAACCAGATTGGTGGGATTCAATACTTATAACAAGTATTAAAGTGTGGCCAATGAGTAATATGTGCACAATCTCTGGTGTTTGGCCAAGACCAAGATGCACTTAGATGGATCAGATGAACGTGACTTCATGTCAAAGACATAAATACATTTAGGAATGAGATGTAGGGCAGGGATTGACAGGCTGGCCTCTCAATAAGAATATCGGTTACACCTTCTTCAGGCCGCCTGCAGCTCCTTTAACTTGAATTAATCTTGTAGGAAGTTATCAATTGCTTCCTTTCCAGCAAAGAAGCTGGTAGACAAATATTCTCACCGGCAGCTTCTGCAGTGTGATGAAAGTGTGGCCAAAACCACTATCCCCCCTCTGTGCTTCAGAATTAGATAACTGTTGCCGGCATCTTTGCTTAGAGCTTCAGAAACACAGTATTTAAAGAAGTTGTGATTTATGCTGGCTCCCACCTAGGCAAACATAGCTAATGAGAACATGGTTCTTGAGAAACCTGGTCAAAGCCCACACTGCAAAGGCATCAATAAATAAGCGGAGCTAAGTGCATTCACTGCTCTTGTATAACCAGCACACTGATTCACACTGCAAAGTATGAACACAGGAGATTAGGAAGGGCAAACCCTAAAAAAAATCTTAAATACACAATCCGCTCTTGGCAATATCTGGAACAGAACCCAAGTGATCTGAGCAGTCTATTATGTAACAATAATGGCGTGGGTTGAACTTCAATAGCGAGTGAGAGCCTGAACAGAGACGGTTATTGTCACACAGCCCACTTGAGCTACTGGACGGCAAGTTATTTTCCGTTCTTGTTGTATCTTCAGAACAAGGCACGAAAGCTGCTATCTGGGTTTCATGGTGTGAAAGCAGTCCTTAATGAAATATTGGGTATTTGAGACAATGCTTGTGCTAGTTGGCATCAAAGAGTACTTTGTGCCTGTTCAGCCTGTGAAAAGAAAGTTCTGCTAAGTGTGCTGAAATAGGTCAAGATAAGGATCTCCTTATGCTGTGTCCTGCATTTTCATTCCAAAACAACCATAAAGTATAAAAGCCTACACTTCATGGAAGTGCTATTTGAAAACAAGCCTTGCACAGGAATGTAGAAGAAACTTTCCTCAATGGGAATAAGTTGGGCAAGTCAGGAGAGAGTAGCTCATGTTTCACTCAGTCACTTTGAGAGCTTAATTTAATCCACTGGATGCTTTACAGCCAAGGAGTCATGTGCATGCAATGTTTTGATGCATGGACTGCCAACCTGTGGTCCATGGGGCCACACATGGCAGGCAGGGCTTATGGCAGCAGGAAGCGGCGGACCTGTGCTCCTAGCTATGAGATACAATTGGACTTCTTCCATCTCTGTGGGAGAGCCAGTGTGGTATAGTGGTGAAGAGCGGTAGACTCGTAATCTGGTGAACCGGGTTCATGTCTCCGCTCTTCCACATGCAGCTGCTGGGTGACCTTGGGCTAGTCACACTTCTTTGAAGTCTCTCAGCCCCACTCACCTCACAGTGTTTGTTGTGGGGGGTGAAGGGAAAGGAGAATGTTAGCCGCTTTGAGACTCCTTAGGGTAGTGGGATATCAAATCCAAACTCCTCTCCTCCTCCTCCTCCTCCTCAACCACCACCTCCTCCTCCTCCTCCTCTTCTTCTTCTTCTTCTTCTTCTTCTTCTTCTTCTTCTTCTTCTTCTTCTTCTTCTTCTTCTTCTTCTTCTTCTTCTTCTTCTTCTCTTTTATTGTAGCACATGAAACCTTGCTTGCATAAGTCACCCACAGGTATTTGCTCTCCAAGTGTTCGTGTCTCCTCTGCCCAGTGCCTCTGCACTCTGTGGCACATTGGTAAACTGGATTTCTATGTGTTGTGGCAGAAGAGGAAGCTAGCTAGATGATCCCATGTTCTGCAACATAGAAACAAAGCTACTGTGATGCAAATTATTTCCATGAGCACAAACTGATGGGAGGCCAGCATGTGCTACTGGACATGGGATGCGCAATGTCTCACCACTTATTTCTTGTTGGTCAGAGATTTGATGCTTCCACAGTTGTGCTAATCTCTTTGAAAGGAGGATTTCTTCTATACTAAATAACTGGAACACAAAGGCAACAAAGAGCTCCCAATGAGAAACAACACCCAGGAGAGATTCACATAGGGACAGTAAGTGGCCATTAAAAAACAACATTTTTTATAATAACAATAAAAACCCTCCTCTAAACTAAAAATCTATTTTCATTCAGGCACCTAACAAATGAACATCACATTTTGCATCCCAGATGTTGGTGAGAACCTTTAAATTTGTTTGCAGGGAAGACTTCTAATCTAAACATCTCCAGATTTTTTGAATATTAAGTTCAATATTTTACATCAAAGGAAAAAGGCAAACATTTTATGTTTTACTTTTCTTCTTCTGACATATAACATGGAGATCATGTTAGTGTACACTCTGCAATTTGTGTGTGTCAGGGTCTGGGCAGAGGAGGAGGAATGGTGGAGACCACCTCTCCATCCTGACCCTTTCAAGGAGGAGGAAGAGGAAGAGGAAGAGGAAGACAGTATAAATTTACAACAGTGGTTTGCGGCAGATCACAGCTCAGAGGCAGATGAGGGGAAAAGTTGGGAAATAATGGGACAGGAGGAGCAGGCAGAGCTGGAGCAGCAGCTGGCTGACACATCACCAGCAGCAGAGCATATGCCCACGTCGCCCAGGGTGGGCACGCTTCCGAGGGGGCAGAGGGTGCCTTCCCAGGCACAGGATAGCTGCTCAGGTGTACAGAGTGGCGCATGAGCCCTGCAGCTGGGGGTGGAGTGAGCCACCCACGGGGGTGGAGCAAGCTGCCAATGGTGGACATTTGGCATGCCACCCACCCGCAACTCCCAAGCTTCCACAGCTGTCAAAACGAAAGGGGGAAGGGGGGAATGCTGTCGGCAAAGCAGCACAGCTCCCCCCTTCCCCCGACAGCTCAGGGTAGGATTGGGAGTTGCGGGCAGGCGGCGCGCCAAATGTCACCCTCCCTCAGCAAAGACATCTGGGGCGACCCGCCCCCACCCCCCTTCCTCTGCCCTTGGTTGTCACTAGAAAGTATTCCAAGCCCACCATCTCCCAGAAACTGGGGAACCTTAAAAGTAGGAGAACAAAGAGTTCAAAGACAGAGGGCACTTAGCAGCACCCATAGAAGAGAAGATGATGATTATAACAAAATTGATAAAATCAATGAAATTTTATTATTACAGTATTTACTTATTAAAATATATGTAGAATAAATTTGGAAGAAATTATTCCTATTTTCTTCTTTTCTTCTTTTTCTAACCTTTCTTTCCTTTTCTTATACTTATTCTTTCTTCCTTTTCTTTTTTCTTTCTTATATACTTTTCTTTTTTATTAACAACATTAGCGAGAACTTTGTATATATGTACGTAATTGTAATACTTTGTTTTGATTTTGCAATAATTATGCTGAATTAATAAAATTTATTTTAAAAAATAAAAATGGACTGTAATTAACTTTTCCTTGTCTTTATACTTTCCTGGGCAACCAGTCAGGAGCTGCTGACAGCATCCTGACACTGTTGTGTGTTTTGATTGGCATTTAACAACATTTGGATAATTGTTTTAATTTATTATTCCCTGCAGAGAGCTTTTAAGATGGGTGGAGTTGCAAATCTTTTTAAAAAAAAGTCAAATGTGACCAAACATTATGAAGAAAAGTAGCAGAATTAGTGAGGAATTCATCAATTGCACCATTGCAGCAGCAGAGACCTCTCCCGCCCCCGCCCCCCATCAAGAAGTTAATCATGAATTGCCCAGAAGTTCGAGCAGGAAGTTCAAGAGAGGCATGCAAATTGTTGGCTTTAATCATTTGCAACACAGATTGCTAATGTAAACACAAGATTTAGAGGGCAACACAACAATTCAACAACCCAGCACAAGTGCAAAGGCACCGCAAGAAGGGTACTAGCAAACAGTTCAAAGCACCCATGATGCTATTTCAGCAACTACCATAAGAAAAGCGTATATAGTACAATCTCTGTCTTTGAAACTTGATTTCAATTTTTCTGTAGTATTGCTGCCATCTTCTTATACTGGTTTTAGGTGTTGTATTTTTTTGTACAGTTGTTTTTATGTGTGTGTTTTCCTTTGAAGAGGCACACATTTGTGTGTGTATCTTCAAGAAGGCAGTTTCTGCATGTGCTGTAGAGGGAAATGAGGGGCAGATGGGGCTCATCAACCTGGGAAGGTATCCCATCAAGGAGAAGGAAAACTCTGATCCTAAACCTCTGCTGCATTGCAGCTATACTCATTTGTGAGAAAGGCTTTGGAAGTAAACCCTGAGGAACAATCCATACCTTGTGGGGCATCTTCAGGAGGAGAAGAGGCTAAGGAGTAAACCTATGGTGTATCTGCAGCAGCACAACTGGGCACTTTAATCTGTCCAAACAACAACACATGTCTCTACAGCCACAGCAGGCTCTGTAACTCTCCAATGGTCTGACTTCATCTTCAAAGATGCACCCCTCCATTGTCTACCAAGACAGAGGGATGCCAGTCAGATTATCATTCAAAACTCCCAAGTTTTCTTCTATCTCTCACAGCTCATGAAGAGGCTGTTCTACCTGCTCTATATCAAGATCAATTTTTTTTGATACTGGTTGGCCTGATTTAATAATTGCATTTACAACTGCAACCCAGAACATATCAGATCACTGGATCTCCTCTTGACTTATTGTTAAATGAATGACCAATGACGCAGAGAAAAGAATCCCGTAAAAACTCCTATGTTTTTCACAATGCTATTCTGAGTTCAGACTTGCCATTTAATTCACCATGCTCACCTTTTCCAGGAAATGGTGCTCAGAAAGTTTATTTGGCTTTTTAAATTATTGCTAAAACCTAAACCTAAACATTTAAGGCTCCAATCCATCACTATGGAACTAGTCTCTTAATAAGCTGGTTATCTGCCAGTGCATTTGCACCATGCTGACCTTGCCAATACCTATCTCCTTCCCCCAGTACAGTGGTACCTCTGGTTAAGAACTTAATTCATTCTGGAGGTCTGTTCTTAACCTGAAACTGTTCTTAACCTGAGGTACCACTTTAGCTAATGGGGCCTCCAGCTGCTGCCGCACCGCCGGAGCACAATTTCTGTTCTCATCCTGAAGCAAAGTTCTTAACCTGAGGTACTATTTCTGGGTTAGCGGAGTCTGTAACCTGAAGCGTCTGTAACCTGAAGCGTTTGTAACCTGAGGTACCACTGTATCACATAGCAATACTGGTGATACTGCCCCACCCTGCCTCTCCAGATGCAGTGGAGGCAGGGTGGGGCAGTAGTACTTACCTGACAGTAGGCTAGCCGGGGGGTTGGGGTTGGACTGGGTCACATGACACATGGAACTCTGTCCTCTAACATCCTGCCAGTGCTACCCATTCTCCAGCATCTGCTTCCTGAGCCAGTCGTCTCCCTCAGCCTAATGTTAAAGCCAGCCCTGTTTTGTGCATGTGCCCCACAAAATATTTACTTACTCTGCTAAATTTGCATTCTGAGGTGCTTATTCAGGAAGGAATTGCATGTGATATTTTTATTCAGTCATCTGCTTGTAACATCTCTCCATAATTTCCAGGGGAAACACCACCGTGAACATAGATGTGGACGTGATCCAGATCAATGAATCAAGCAAACCTCATAACCTGTCATGAACAACCATTTTTCTTCATGAAAAGTCCAGTCCACTGATATTTCAGTGACTGAAGCCAACACAATAACCCTTTAACTGAGAGAGGAGCAGTAAATTAAATACAGGCAGCTTTAGAAATAGGCTGGCATGAGGTAAAAATGCCCAGCCTAAACTGAGATTGATGGACCCAACATGGGGTCACTGACTGAAGTGCAATACTGTTGCCCATATTACTGTACTTGCTTTTCTATGACCTGAACATGGGACTTCTTCTTTAATTAGAAAAGGGAGAAACAACAGCGTAAAGATTATAAAAGATAAAACAACCTATCATTGTTCAACAAAAATACATAAACTAATACCCGCATGTTCAGAGAAATGTGATTGACATACGTGACTTGCAAGGATTCTAAAGATGACTGGTAGATTTAAACAAAGGAAATGAAGCCAGGCTAGTAGAATAATAATAATAATAATAATAATAATAATAATAATAATAATAATAATAATACATTAGGAAAAGAGGTAGGCTCCAGCTGCAGGACTGAATTTCATACATACAGTAGATTGGAAAATGTGTATGTGAACTGAGTGGGCTGGTGTTTCAGTGTGATGTATAAGGAAGTGGTCATCTGATTGTTCAGTGGAGAGAAAATGTTTGCACTATATATTGAAAGGTGAATGGAGAAGTTCCCAAATAAAATACACAGCTACCTGTGCAAGTTTGTCTTTGATTTCATTTTTCTGGTGCCTCTCTAACAGCTTGGGTTCTTATGACCAGATTTACTTCAGACTTCAGCGCCTCTCTTTCATTTTTTTCTTTTCCGGTCATGTTTCATAGATTGCATTGTCATGCATTTTAGCATGGATTTCCGTCACATCAGTAAAACTAGCAGCACCTCATCACTGAATAATGGAGCACAAAATGTTGGGTGCAAATAAATGGCACACTGAGCTGAGTGAATGCTTGGATCCTTGGCAAGGGGCACCTCTTTGCCCTCGGCTGAGTGGATATCTGTGATTTATTCTGCTTTGCTCTGCCCTGGAGATCTATGCTCCTGTTTCATTATTCTGAAATTGGTAGGTTTTGTGGTTTAATTTTATGATTGTAATTGTACATTGCACTTATTTTTCTTATGATGTTTTGGTATGCCACCCTTGGACCATTTGGTGAAAGGTGGGCTGCTAGTACAAAACCAACCAACAAACAAATGGTGCTGCCTAGGAATGTATACAAACTGTCCCTTCATTTCCATCATTATTTTTTCCTGGAAATGCCACAGTGTGTCTTGGTTAACATTTATTTTAGGAACTGCAGTAGCTTAGCTGCCAAGTATCCCATTTTTTTGCGGGGAAACCCCCGGATTTTAATCCGTTTCCCACTGTTCTCCTGAATGGAGAAAAATCCCGGAAATCCCCCGGATTTCCTACCTGCCGCATGGCGGTGGCGGTCACCAAGATGACTGCCGCCATGTGGCCACCATCAAGATGGCTGCAGGGCACGCATAGAAGTGACTTCTGGTGCCGCTCTGCCCTATTTCCGGTGCCCACACATGGTCAAAGCAGCCCCGGAAGTTGCTTCTACGCAACATCCGGTGCCGCACCGCTGCTGATCCCGCATTTTTCAGTGGGAGACTTGGCAGGTATGTGCAGTAGTAAATCAGATGAACATCGGAATGTGCAATTGAATACACATAAAAATATGGAAACTCACCATTAAATTCTATTTGATGCACATCTCAGATGCGCTTCTTCAGGTGCCATCCTTTTCTTTCAACAGAATGTTCGTTCAGATACACATCATGCCCATTCACTAGCTGGGGTGTGCAAAAATAAATAAATGTGCTTATAGAAATAATTTAAAAGTAGATTCTCCCATTTTTCTCCAGTAAGCTTGCTCCAGTGAACTAGCAGTGGTAATCAGAAATGAATCAGAGACAGACGAAAAATAAAACAAATTGGAAAGATTTATTTAAATCAAAGGCCAGAAATGATAAAAGTATGCAAGCAATGAGTGAAACATGAAAATGGAAAAATGTATGAATGAAATATAAGAGGGGAATTTATAAATGAACAAATATTAGATTGTTAAATAAAAATAATGAACAGCTACCAACAAAATGGTTTTTTTGAGAAGTGTCCACTCCCCTGGAACTCAAAGCTGCTACATTAGCACAAATTCTATACTGCTGCCATTTTTGGAAATGCTCCTTCTCGTTTGATAGCGGCCAGTTAAATGTCATCAAAGTGCCAACTGACACATACAGAGGAAATTATTTTCTTACAAACCTGAGTAAATAGTACTGGAAGTATCAGTCCTCCTGCAGACCTTGTCCTATCTGGCTGATAACAGAACATCAGAGGCCCAAATGCATTTCAAATGAGCATTTTTTTGTACAATGTTCTTTCTTAGTGGAGTACAAAAAGACTTTCCCCTTGCAACGGAGAGCTGCACCGGGTGGCTTTGTTTTTAAATGCATCTAGTTTTTACACCTACTTTCTATTCTAAGAGATCATGTTTCACAATTGCTATTTGTCATGTTTGTAGGTTGTAATTTTATATGTAGTTAGGCAGCACGTTATGTACTGAACACTGAAGTTTTAGAAGACTGGGACCTGGCAATGGATTGCAACTCATTGTAAGGAAACTTGGTGATAATGTATTGTTGTGCGCTACCCCAGTCTCTGAGCGGTGTGAGATTCCAGGTGTTCCTGGGTTTGTGTTTCCTTTGGGATGAGGCACAGCAGAGACTGTGGTGTCTTTAGCGATGGCCTATTTACACATATATACAACCTGAGCCTGTGATGGACAGGTTCATAGCCCAAGACATCTCCCATAGCCACAGCATTGGATTTCAGCAGAAATCAGGCATGGCTCTCTCTCTCTCTCTCTGCCTTTCCAGGCCTGCAGCTTCACTTCCACCTTCTAGCTCACATGACTTAACTCTTCACTCTGGCCTTTTATCTAACAGACAGTTGTTTATGATCTGAAGTATTTCTGGTGCTGGGCAGAGACCCAGATGTTTAAATATTTGCTAATGTGTTTTGCTAATCATCATCATCATCATCATCATCATCAGCCCCATGGCTGGAACCTATCCAGGTAATTCTCTCATGCTGAAATTTATCTTTTGAACTTTTTTGATTGCCTCAAGGGCCTGGTTCTAGAAATTCCTGTTTTCAGTCTAGAAAATGGTGAGCAAACATTTGATGCAATGATAAAACAGGACCTTCAAGATTCTTAAAAAGTTATCTGAATTCTCTTCACTTTAAATAAGAATCATTGCAGAGCATTTTATTAACCAAAGAGGTTTAATTAGTTCTAATTTTCGGCTGTGAGGCAGGAAGGGGGAACTCATGAACTACTAATAACCCTGTTCCCTTCTAAATGCAGATACTTATCCATTTTCACAACCCAACCTTTTGGGGAGTGATATAAAATATATCATGTTCATAGTTATACATAGAAAAGAGGTCAACCAGTTTAGTACTACCCCTGACTAAAATATTTACTTTGTTTGCTTATTATACACTAGTTGTTCATTATAGATTCCCTGCAAGGAGTTCTGGTCTGAACAACAACAGAGAATTCCAAGGCAGAATCCCAGGAAGGTAACTAAGATTAAATCTGCTTCACTTTAAAGGCAAAGCTACTTTAATGATTGTTAGACCAGGGCTGGGGAACATCAGGCTTTCCAGATGTTGCTACACTGCAATTCCCATCACGCCTATTGGCCATGATGGCTGGACCTGATGGGAATTGTAGTCTAAAAAATATCTGGAGGGCCAAAGGTTCATTTTTTAAAAAAGTACCGTAGGTACAATCTGCCCTCTTTTTTTAAAAGTTCAGAAGAAGTACTTTGATCATAAAAGAGAAGTTTTGTCTGACTTGAAGCTTTCTAACATATATCTGTGTCCTTCACTCACTGGCTAGGGGCAGACATTTTTCTGTATGTCCCTCTTGTGTAACATGGAAAATAGCAGATACAGTGGTACCTCTGGTTAAGAACTTAATTCGTTCTGGAGGTCCATTCTTAACCTAAAACTGTTCTTAACCTGATGTACCACTTTAGCTAATGGAGCCTCCCGCTACTGCCGCACAATTTCTGTTCTCATCCTGAAGTAAAGTTCTTAACCTGAGGTACTACTTCTGGGTCTGTAACCTGAAGTGTCTGTAACCCGAAGTACCACTGTACAGCTATTTAGCAGTGAGATCCTAAACTGAAGGAAGAGGATTATGCACCATCTGAAGATGAAACTCTATTCTCAGGGGAAACAGAGGGTGAAATTTAAGATTGCACTCCTGCTAATGGATTTGCAACCTGTCTGAGACTGCTTGGAGCAGGCACTGCACATTTGAACCAATGTCTCCATATGAAGAGTGGACACAAAGGTGTTGCAAGGATCCTGGCAGTTGCTGAAAGGTTGCCATGATCACTTGAATTGCAACTGGTGTGCCAGTAGCTTTCATATGGAGATGGTGCTGGAGCCAAGGCCTCCTCACAATCTCATGTGGTCATGTGGAGCCTGGTGAACATATTAAAGAATATGGTCCAGATTAGAAATGGCAACTTGACACCCAATGGGCCAGATCCACGCCTACCCCCACCAAACAACTATGTCACACCAAGTTTTAATCAATTTTAGTTTTTTTAAAAAAGAAGATTGCTCAGAGTTTCAGTAGTAAGGAAAATCATTTTGCATCCCAAAATTGGGAGATGCTCCACACTTTAATTTCACTCTTAAAAAAGGTAAAGGACCCCTGACAGTTAAGTCCAGTCGTGAACAACTCTGAGGTTGCACGCTTATCTCGCTCTATAGGCCGAGGGAGCCGGCGTTTGTCTGCAGACAGCTTCCGGGTCATGTGGCCAGCATGACTAAGCCGCTTCTGGTGAACCAGAGCAGCACACGTAAATGCTTTGACGTGAACTGCTAGGTTGGCAGAAGCAGGAACCGAGCAACAGGAGCTCACCCCATCGCGGGAATTCGAACCACCAACCTTCTGATCAGCAAGCCCAAGAGGCTCAGTGGTTTAGACCAATTGTGAAACACTTACTGCTATTGACATTAGGCAGGCACCCTCAATATTTTTTAAAATATTGCTGATTAAAAAAAACAATTCAGCAAGCCTAACCAATCAAATAATGTAGTTACCTACCTTAGTGTGTGTTTAGAAATAATTGCAATACTGATTTTATCTGTGTTTTATTGATAATTATTTAATGTATATTTGTTTTTTATAGTTTTGTGGGTTTTAGCTGTGTTTCATTTACAATTTAATTATGTACACCCTTGTGAGAGGTTTGGGATTGCTTCATCAATCTTTCTATATAAATAAATTAAATAGATATATGTGGCAATGCCTTTATTGTACAACCAGACAACTCTTGAGGCGGTTGGACGGCCCAGCAAAGCACACCATCCATTTCCCAGAACATTGGCTAGAAAATGGCATCACCCTGAGAATATAGAATCCACGGTCTACATTGTTGTCCCCCATTGTGTGCAGCAATGAAATTTATTCTCTGCATTGTGTTAGCAGAGTGACTCATTCTTTGACCTTACAGAGAAGCTAAAACCCTGTGATTCCACGGTCTCTAACAATGAGGAAAAGCCCTCATTTGCTGATAATGTGATTAAGAGGTGAGTATTCTGGGTGAGGCTGTGAGCTTCCCACTTTCTAATCGCTCCTGGCTTCTCGCTATACTGCTTTGTGCAGTGATCTGGCCTTCAGCAAACGTTTGCTGCAAAAGATTCTTAATGCACTTGAAGATAAATTGCCCTGTATTTGCTCACCTTGCTACTGGGTGAGGCCCCTCTGTTTGTCGGATTCAGTTTTCTAAAGCTTCATATCAGGATATTTTGCTTTTCCATCAGGTGCCCTTTATAGAGTTGCTCTATTAACATACTCAGTTACCAAAAAATAGCAATGCGTATGTTCATAGTTCATTACACTGATGAGTCATTTGCTTCGCTATACATTAGCAATGTTCACCAAGAGGATATAGTTTAGAAAATTAGGAGATCCAAACCCTTGTCTTTGTTGAAACCAGTAGGACCCTAATGTCTAATGTCAGCTAGTTTGCACAACTAGATGCTTGGGTTCAAAGCGTCTGAGGCAAAGCCTACAAGGTCTTTTCCTTGTCAATTTTCAGTGCTTTTATGCCCCACCAACGTCAGTGGGAGAGATTTAAACACAAGCTTAACTCCAGAACTGAGCTGAAATATCGGGCCCCACATTTGCAATGTTCTCCCTCTGCAAAACTCCTGCCAACCTAGCAGTTCGAAAGCACGTCAAAATGCAAGTAGATAAATAGGAACCGCGAACAACTCAAACCAGCGAACAACTCAAACCAGCCCTTTCTGTCAATATTAACATGAGATAAACCTCTCA
Source organism: Zootoca vivipara (assembly GCF_965207765.1). NCBI lineage: Eukaryota > Metazoa > Chordata > Lepidosauria > Squamata > Lacertidae > Zootoca > Zootoca vivipara. The sequence continues at coordinate 60,155,084 of NC_142582.1, read as the reverse complement.
TGATCGGCTATTGGCACATAATATTCTGCATTGCATTGGTAGTGGCTAGGAAAGGCACCTTTTCACACAAACCTATCCTAAAAGTTTCTAACTTTCCTAAGAATCAACCATAGAAGCGTAACATTCCACCCCACAACAAAGAAAAGTGCTCTTTATACTGTTACAAATTGGGGGTGGGCAGACTCTCCTCTTCCTCCTCCTCCCCATTATTAGAATTTATATACCACCCAATACCCGGAGGTCTCAGGGCGGTTCACAGAATAAAATCAAAATATAAAACCACAAAATACATAATCAAAATAAAAACAACAACAACCCAATAATCCTCCCCCGCCAAAAAAAACCACCCACCACATTTTAAAAGGGCATAGGATGTCAATCAAATCAACCAAAGGCCTAGTAGTTAAATAGCAACGTTTTTGCCTTGCGCCAAAAGGTGTATAATGAAGGTTCCAGGCGAACTTCCCTGGAAAGAACATTCCACAGATGGGGAGCCACTGAAGAGAAGGCCCATTCTTGTGTTGCCACACTCTGGACCTCTCAAGGATGAGGCACACAAAGAAGGGCCTCAGAAGATGATCTCAGAGTCTGGGTAGGTTCATATAGAAAGAGGTGGTCCTTGAGGTATAACAGTCCTGAGCCGTTTAAGGCTTTATAGGTCAAAACCAGCACTTTGAATTGGGCCTGGAAATAATTGGTAGCCAGTGCTGTCTGACCAGGATTGGTGTAATATACTCAGACCACCTTGCTCCGGTGAGCAACCTGATCGCTGAATTCCACACAAGCTGAAGTTTCCAAACCACCTTTAGAGGCAGCCCTACTAATTGCACTAATCTAACCTTGAGGTTACCAGAGCATAGACAACAATAATTAGGCTATCCCTGTCCAGATTGCTGGGCCACCAGCCGAGGCTGATGGAAGGCACTCCGGCCACTGAGGCCACCTGAGCCTCGAGTGACAGCAAAGGATCCAGGAGTACCCCCAAGCTACAAACCTGCTCCTTCAGAGGAAGTGTAACCCCATCAAGAGCAGGTGATCTCCCACCCATCCGGTCTAGGGAACCACCCACCAACAGTGCCTCAGTCTTATCTGGATTGAGTATCAGTTTCCTGGCTCTCATCTGTGGGATATGTCAGTCAAATCCAACATTCTGAGAGAGGACTAACTGCCTCTATGTGACAGTCAGTTTTGTCAGTTGGTTTGCTGCTGATAGGAGTGTTAAGTAGTAAATGCTCTGATGGAATCTTTTTAGGACTCACTAATATCTAGTATAAGGGACCCAGGTGGCGCTGTGGTTAAACCACTGAGCCTAGGGCTTGCTGATCAGAAGGTCGGCGGTTCGAATCCCTGTGACGGGGTGAGCTCCCGTTGCTTGGTCCCAGCTCCTGCCAACCTAGCAGTTCGAAAGCATGTCAAAATGCAAGTAGATGAATAGGAACCAGTACAGCGGGGAAGGTAAACGACGTTTCCATGTGCTGCTCTGGTTTGCCAGAAGTGGCTTTGTCATGCTGGCCACATGACCTGGAAGCTATACGCCGGCTCCCTCGGCCAATAATGCGAGATGAGTGCGCAACCCGAGAGTCGGTCACGACTGGACCTAATGGTCAGGGGTCCCTTTACCTTTTACCCTCTGCAAAACATGCCTCCTCTTTCAGCAATATTTGGAGGGGGGTGTATTGTAAAACGAGTCAGAGATGCTCTCCTACTTAGCTGAAGAACAGGATGCCCTTACTTTGATTTGGTTTCATGAGGTTGTCACATGGCCAAATCTACATAGCATGCTGGCTCCATGATTCCTTATTGAAATGATCACAAGGCCAACTATTTGATGTGGACTTGGACCCTAGCAGGTGCGCAAGTGGTGGAGGTGGGGGGGACTTTAACCCTTTACCCCCATGGTGGTTCCAATGGAGATCAACACACCCACCCACACCCCTTACTTTAAAAACCAATTGTTTGGTCCTCACATTCCAGTATAACATCTCATGTTAGTAGATCTTGTGCTTCTTCTATACTTCATGACATATATTTTCTCAAAGATCTGAAGAAGTGTGCATGCACATGAAAGCTCATACCTATGACAAACTTAGTTGGTCTCTAAGGTGCTACTGGAAGGATTTTTTATTTATTTTTTTGACTGCGTCAGACCAACACGGCTACCTACCTGTAACTAATATATTTTCCCAGTTTCCTAAGCAGTTACTTCTTATGTTGTTTTCTGATTAATATAGCAAAAGTAGATTCATGAAGTTATACACACGCCTTGTGGGTGTTGATGGTTATCATTGGTTATGTACCAATAAGGTCCAGCATTAAGACTAGGATAGGCAGATGCAGCCTGCAGCTAATAGTTCCTGCTGCCTGCTATGATCCTCACCCCCAGGCTGCACACCCCGTCCCTTGTAAAAGACAATTGCAGCAAAAATTTGCATCCCCTGGGGAAAACCTCCTGCTGTAGAATGCTTGTGGGAAGGATGTGACATTCAATTTATTTGCTTATTTATTTTAATGATGTTAAAGACACAGCTCTTCATTACAGAACCGGAAGACTATGGACATGATTCAGTTGCTGTTAAGTGACTCTGAACCCCAGTATGGGAATGTTAAACACGTGTTTCAGTTTCTCCTGTTGAAAGCTACGGAAGTCAATGGTACTTACTTTTGCTTCTATTTCTCAGCTAACAACAGTCTCAAAGACTGCCGCATATCTTTCATAATACTTTCGATGTGTGAGGTGTATTGTCCCTCACAAAAGCCCCACATAGTATGTCACCAATAGTCACATTGTGAGGGTGGCCATGGAAAATGAAGCTACAAGGTGGTGATCTGCAAAGACAGTTCCAATGTCTCCCTGAAGGACTCTCCTTTCTTCCAACAAATAAACTGAAACTGAACTGCCAGAAAAGGGGTAGGATGAGGCTACGTTCCCCTCATTCAGTCTCTGACCTGCTCATTTTACAGAAATGGAAACAAAGATTGAATGGGTGGTTTGGCCAGGGTCACACATTGAGTCAACAGTGGTGGGGCTGAGCTGCGACCTTCCACGCCCAATGACAGTTATCAATCAATGGGACCACATGTGTTCCTCTGTTAAAATGGGTTACTGACACTACAGTACAATAAAACAACTAAGGACACACAGGTACACACTGCCTGCTTGATTTTTTGTTTTGTTTTGATGCAAACTTCCCCATCCATCATCCTTTATATTATAACTTCTAGGTTAGTCTTAGACAGCTCCCCAGACTTTTCTGAAACTTTTCCCCCATGGCACTTAACTTCTGTCCCTTTTTAATTTGTGTTATGTTATTGTGTTTGATGGGAAATCCTCACTGACTGCCTCTTAATGAATTCAGGGAGGATGTCTCCAGATGGTCACTATTTCACAGGAGGTATTCTTGCACATACAGGAACTTTCTGTTTGCCCAGTTAAACTGCATTAAAGGGTTCTGTTGCCCTCACCTAGCACCACAAATCTACTTTGGAAAAGAATCAGACTTCCTGAAGTTTGGAAAGTGTCATGGAAATAAACAGCAAAAAATGAGATGCACAAAGAAAACTAGTAAGGTGCAATTAGTTGTTAGAGCGTTAGACTAGGACCTGGGAGACCAACGTTTGAATTCCTGCTCAGCCAGAAAACTCACTGGGTGACCTTGGGCCAGTCACAGCCTCTCAGCCTAACCTATCTCACAGGAAAATAAAAAAAAATTCCTTCAGTAGCACCTTAAAGACCAACTAAGTTTTTATTTTGGTATGAGCTTTCGTGTGCATGCACACTTCGTCAGATACACTGAAACAGAATCAACCAGACCCTTATGTATATTCAGAAGGTGGGGGGTGGGAATGGGTGATGGGCTGATAGGAGTGGTGAACATGTTGATGGCTGTGCTGTTAACGACTGCTGATGACTGCAATTGGTCCTGGGGGGGGGAGCAAGGGCTGAGGCACAAAAGAAAGCTATATCATGCATAATGAGATAAGAATCCGATGTCTCTGTTCATCCCAGGTGGCTCCGTGGTTTTAAGCTTGGTAATGAGTCCCAATTCAGCAATTTCTCTTTCTTGTCTGTTTCTGAAATTCTTCTGTAATAAAACAGCTGCTTTGAGATCTTGTATAGAATGTCCTCCCCTTCATGGATCAATGCCTTGTCGTGGCGAAGGGGCTTGAATAACTCGGAGAAGCTATGAGCTATGCCATGCAGGGCCACCCAAGATGGACAGGTCATAGTGGAGAGTTTTGACTAAACGTGATCCACCTGGAGAAGGAACTGGCAAGCCACTCCAGTATCCCTGCCAAGAAAACTCCATGGACAAAGACAACAGGCATATAAAAGTTATGACGCTGGAAGATGAGCCCCTCAGGTCGGAAGGCGTCCAACATGCTACTGAGGAAGAGCGGAGGACAAGTACAAGTAGATTCAGAGCTGATGAAGCGGCTGGGCCAAAGCCGAAAGGATGCTCAGTTGCGGATATGCCTGGAAGCGAAAGGAAAGTCCGATGCTGTAAAGAAAAATATTGCATAGGAACCTGGAATGTAAGAACCATGAGTGGAGGTAAGCTGGATGTGGTCAAAAATGAGATGACAAGAATAAATATCGACATCCTGGGCATCAGTGAACTAAAATGGAAGGGAATGGGCGAATTCAGTTCGGGTGACTATCATATCTACTACTGTGGGCAAGAATCCTGTAGCAGAAATGGAGTGGCCCTCATAGTCAACAAAAGAGTGGCAAAAGCTGTAATGGGATGCAATCTCAAAAATGACAGAATGATCTCGATACGAATCCAAGGCAGACCTTTTAACATCACAGTAATCCAAGTTTATGCACCAACTACCGGTGCTGAAGAAAGTGAAATTGACCAATTCTATGAAGACCTACAACAACTTCTAGAAATGACACCAAAGAAGGATGTTCTTCTCATTACAGGGGATTGGAATGCTAAAGTAGGGAATCAAGAGATAAAAGGAACAACTGGCAAGTTTGGCCTTGGAGTTCAAAATGAAGCAGGGCAAAGGCTAATAGAGTTCTGTCAAGAGAACAAGCTGGTCATCACAAACACTCTCTTCCAACAACACAAGAGACGACTCTACACATGGATATCACCAAATGGGCAGCATCGAAATCAGATTGATTATATTCTCTGCAGCCAAAGATGGAGAAGCTCTATACAGTCAGCAAAAACAAGACCTGGAGCTGACTGTAACTCAGATCATCAGCTTCTTATAGCAAAATTCCAGCTTAAACTGAAGAAAGTAGGAAAAAGCACTGGGCCAGTAAGATACAATCTGAATCAAATCCCTTATGAATACACAGTGGAAGTGAGGAACAGGTTTAAGGATTTAGATTTGGTGGACAGAGTGCCTGAAGAACTATGGATGGAGGCTCGTAACATTATACAGGAGGCAGCAACGAAAACCATCCCAAGGAAAAGGAAATGCAAGAAAGCAAAATGGCTATCCAACGAGGCCTTACAAATAGCGGAGGAGAGGAGGCAAGCAAAATGCAAGGGAGATAGGGAAAGATACAGGAAACTGAATGCAGATTTCCAAAAAACAGCAAGGAGAGACAAGAGGGTCTTCTTAAATGAGCAATGCAAAGAAATAGAGGAAAACAATAGAATGGGGAAAACCAGAGATCTGTTCAAGAAAATTGGAGATATGAAAGGAACATTTCGTACAAAGATTAGCATAATCAAGGACAAAAGTGGTAAGGACCTAACAGAAGCAGAAGACATCAAGAAGAGGTGGCAGGAATACACAGAGGAATTATACCAGAAAGATATGGAGGTCTCGTACACCCCAGGTAGTGTGGTTGCTGACCTTGAGCCAGACATCTTGGAGAGTGAAGTCAAATGGGCCTTAGAAAGCACTGCTAATAACAAGGCCAGTGGAAGTGATGATATTCCAGCTGAACTATTTAAAATTTTAAAAGATGATGCTGTTAAGGTGCTACACCCAATATGCCAGCAAGTTTGGAAAACTCAGCAATGGCCAGAGGATTGGAGAAGATCAGTCTACATCCCAATTCCAAAGAAGGGCAGTGCCAAAGAATGCTCCAACTACCGCACAATTGCGCTCATTTAACACGCTAGCAAGGTTATGCTTAAAATTCTACAAGGCAGGCTTAGGCAGTATGTGGACCGAGAACTCCCAGAAGTGCAAGCTGGATTTCGAAAGGGCAGAGGAACCAGAGACCAAATAGCAAACATGCGCTGGATTATGGAGAAAGCTAGAGAGTTCCAGAAAAACGTCTACTTCTGCTTCATTGACTATGCAAAAGCCTTCGACTGTGTCGACCACAGCAAACTATGGCAAGTTCTTAAAGAAATGGGAGTGCCTGATCACCTCATCTGTCTCCTGAGAAATCTCTATGTGGGACAAGAAGCTACAGTTAGAACTGGATATGGAACAACTGATTGGTTCAAAATTGGGAAAGGAGTACGACAAGGTTGTATATTGTCTCCCTGCTTATTTAACTTATATGCAGAATTCATCATGCGAAAGGCTGGACTAGATGAATCCCAAGCCGGAATTAAGATTGCCGGAAGAAATATCAACAACCTCAGATATGCAGATGACACAACCTTGATGGCAGAAAGCGAGGAGGAATTAAAGAACCTTTTAATGAGGGTGAAAGAGGAGAGCGCAAAATATGGTCTGAAGCTCAACATCAAAAAAACCAAGATCATGGCCACTGGTCCCATCACCTCCTGGCAAATAGAAGGGGAAGAAATGGAGGCAGTGAGAGATTTCACCTTCTTGGGCTCCTTGATCACTGCAGATGGTGACAGCAGTCACGAAATTAAAAGACGCCTGCTTCTTGGGAGAAAAGCAATGACAAACCTAGACAGCATCTTAAAAAGCAGAGACATCACTTTGCCGACAAAGGTCCGTATAGTTAAAGCTATGGTTTTCCCAGTAGTGATGTATGGAAGTGAGAGCTGGACCATAAAGAAGGCTGATCGTCGAAGAATTGATGCTTTTGAATTATGGTGCTGGAGGAGACTCTTGAGAGTCCCATGGACTGCTAGAAGATCAAACCTATCCATTCTTAAGGAAATCAGCCCTGAGTGCTCCCTGGAAGGACAGATCGTGAAGCTGAGGCTCCAATACTTTGGCCACCTCATGAGAAGAGAAGAATCCTTGGAAAAGACCCTGATGTTGGGAAAGATGGAGGGCACTAGGAGAAGGGGACGACAGAGGACGAGATGGTTGGACAGTGTTCTCGAAGCTACGAACATGAGTTTGACCAAACTGCGGGAGGCAGTGCAAGACAGGAGTGCCTGGCGTGCTATGGTCCATGGGGTCACGAAGAGTCGGTCATGACTAAACGACTAAACAACAACATAGAATGTCCTGGGAGATTGAAGTGTTCTCCTACTGGTTTCTCTGTCTTGTGGTTCCTGATGTCAGATTTATGTCCATTTATCCTTTGGCGTAGGGTTTGGCCTGTTTGTCCAATATAGATCTCACAGGAGATGGTGGACTCTCAACCCCAATGAGATTTCCACTATATGGTGGCTTATTTTCAGTTACAAACAACAAAAACTTTTAAAGTAAAGAATGTTCTGAAAATATTGTAAACCAGGCATGGGCAAACCCAACCCTCCAGATGTTTTGGGACTACAACTTCCAACATCCCTAGCTAACAGGACCAGTGGTCCTTGTAAACTGTCTAGAAAAAACTTTGTTACAGCTAATGATACCTAACATTCACTAACATTAATGTTTTGTGAGATGTTTTTCTTACCTCATTAAGAAACCTGCAAGAAAGCTGTCCTTGGTGGTTTGTGGAAACCTACTGACAGCTAAAAAACTTTCTTGACCATTCCCAGACCATTTGTCTATTTAAAAATGATGATGCATTTTACTACTCTTATTTTCTACTATTGACTAGGGTAGTAGACACAACCCAATGGCAAAATTAAATGCATTTCTAGGACACTTAAGGCTACAAGTGTTTGTTTGTTTTTTGTTTCCATAAGAAAAATAGCAAGTGGTAACTGATTGAAATTTGGGAGCATTGTGAGGGACAATTTGTGACAACACCCAATAAGGACTACCCTGTAGGATTAATTATGTGTGAATTTTGCAATGAAAAGTGTGTCAGTTGGAAGCTTTGAACCCCACAAATTTCATGAAGATTATGGGTGATTTTTATTGTGTGTGTGCATTCTTGTGTTTTTAATTTAAGAAATATAAACATAACTATCATCACTAATCAAATGTTTACAATGCCACTTTACTCCTTTGCTCTCATAGCATGCAAGCAGTGCCAATTTTTGAACAAACATTGACAATGAACTGCTTCAATGAAGTTCTTCCTCATTAACTTAACCAAATTTGCCTTCATTGGTCTCAGAGGACAGGATCCAAAGAGGCTCAAACAAAGAGCTTGAGAAGTTTTCCAGAATTATGCCAGAATTTTTTTTTTTTACTTCTTCCTGTGCATAGTCAGCTCACATACTACATTGCAAGCTAGTTTTGGGGGGAAACCCCCAGCAACCCTCAGTTTTGAACTTCCACTTAGCCAAAGCCCCCCTTAGTTCACAGCTCTTTGAACCCTAACTTGTATTTCAAAATGTGACTTCTCCTTTTGGTAATATTTCTGAGAGCCCTACATTATTTTTTAAATGACATGCCACAATGAGAAAGATACAACAAAATTGACTAAATATAATGCACTTCTGATGTGTGCATGCTTTTCTAACTACTTATCCATTATGACAAAACTTACATTTCTATCCCCCCTGAAGTCTGTTATAAACCTGCTCAGTGTATTGTACATCACTATATGAGACCTATTCAAGCAAAATAAAACTACAAGGGAATAATATTTTTCAAAGTCTAGCTTCATTAGGTTATGGTTTCCCGTTCCACCCCCCCCCCAAGTTATAATTCAAGGTTTGGTTTTGAAAAACAAAAGAAAATCTATAAGACTTTTAATGGCTTGGTCCCTTCATGCTTTGCAAAATACACACACAGTTTCAGGTGCCATAAATTATTTTCCCCTTAGTAGTTTTAAAAAGTAAGTTGTTGCATTTACAAGTGCAATGGTAAAACAGGGGGTTTTTTTGTCTTTAAATGCCTGCTTATAGGCAAAGTGAAGATTCTGATCGATATTAGTAGTCAAGTATGGAATAAGTTGTAATTCTGGATTAATGAACTGCAATAATGGATTAACTGGCAATAGATGGTTTCCCTGTGACCAATGATAATAGATCCATTAAAATATAGGATGGTCAAAATTAATCACTTTTTAAAAGAAATCAATTCTGCGTCAAGGAGGCCTAATTATGTCAATGGGAATATGTCAAAAGCTAGAAGTTTCCCTGTAAACTGTCTTTCCCAATTTGGATAGGATTTTCTCTACCAATCTCTACTCTGCGTTACTTACCAGACGAGGAGGGGCAGGTGCTCTTGAGACGCATTGGAGACTCCTGTGCACGTTTGGCTCATCCAAATATAATGAAAGCTGCAGTGCTCAAAATGCCCAGATGCCCTGGCTATGTCAGGCTTGCACAAGTGACTTTGGGGGTGCTCTGCAGCCTGAGCCCATGGCTTCCTGAATAGGACACTCTCTGCTCCTCTCTACAGTTGGTCTATGTAATGGAAAGTACAGCCAAGTGGCAGAGAGAAGGTCCCATCCAGGTCAAGAGCCCTAGCATGTTTCAAATGATATCATAAAATCCTGTGTTCATATAACTTGTATTCAGCTACCAAGAAAGGTTGGTGAGAGATATAGGAAGTGTGCATTGAACAGGCTTTCCATTCCAAACAATGGATTTGCAGAACCTAGACTCATTACCATGACTTTTGACTACAAACTTCATATGAATACTCAGCAACACACTTCTAGGCTCTTTCTGTGCATTGTCCCAAATACACAAAGTTCAAAATGAAAGAAGCTCTGGCCTTAAATTGACTCATCTGGGTATTCTTAGCACTTTTGTTTGCAAATTAGATTATATTTCAAATAGATGTGACAGACAGACGTATTTCTCTCTCTTTCTTATCATTTGTGACTCATGCAAAATGTGGATTGTTTCCTTGTGTTGAAACATCAGTTAGTTATTAATATCAATTATGAAAGACAACCTCCTTTCCTTCTTTGCTGAATGTAATATAAGGAAATTCCTCTTGACATCAGACGGGACAATAATGGTGTTTTTACTAAGTTGTGCCCATGTGAAGCCATGAGTACTAATAACAATATTAAACAAGGATATGATGCAGCCTACAATAAACATGGGCATGTCCTGGAATTTTGGCACCGATGTTCATTTATCTTCGTTCATCTCTAGCTGAGGTCCTCTGTCATACAATTCTTGCCAGATAAAGTGAGAGTCAGAACTGGGATGAGACTTCCTTCTAGGTGCAAACTAAACAAATGGTGGTGGTGGAAAGAATGTCAGAGATTAAGTACAGACAAGTTAATATATTTGGCAGCCCCCCAAGTGACTGCCCACTGAAGCATTTGAAGCTACTAGTAGACTCACAGTGGGAATTCTGTGGAAATGCTCATTGTAGGTTTCACCAGAGGAGGGGGAAGGAATGGTCATCACTCATAAGACTCCTTGAAAAATAGCAGTTGTCATTTCACAAATTGCAAAAGGAGCACATGTACAGTTCACACACAGTGCTCCAGTTCATTGGTGCTTCCAAAGATACCTCACTTCAATCCACAGTGCCAAATTATCAAAACAGTTCCATAACAGTTCTAACCTCCCAGCAGCATAGTCCATAGGGCAGGCATAGGCAATCTTGGCCCTCCAGATGTTTTTGGCCTACAACTCCCATGATCCCTAGCTAGCAGGAGCAGTGGTCAGGGATGATGCGAATTGTAGTCCCAAAACATCTGGAGGACCGAGTTTCCCTATGCCTGCACTAGGGAGACCTGTGGGGGTTTTTGGGCGGGGGTGCTCTTTTTTAGGTGCAAGGCTGCAGTTCCTTAAGCATAGTCTCTTAAACATTGCCTCCTTGGAGAGAGCATTTCACAAGCAGGGAGACATCACAGAAAAGGCCCATTCTTGTGTTGGCACCCTCTGGACCGCTCATGGCGGAGGCGTGTAAAAAGGGCCTCAGATGATGATTGCAGGATCCAGGTCAGTTCATATGGAGAGAGGAGGTCCTTGAAATATTGTGGTTCTCGACCATTTAAGGCACTTTGAGTCATCTGGGAGAGTACCACTGTGATTTGTCACAACAACTTGAAGGGCCATTTAAACTTAGAGTGGGGGAGGAAAGGAAATTCCAGCAACAAAAATTGGTGGTGGTGCAGACGCTTTCCCAGCTACTTTGCCCAGGATGCCTCACTCTGAAGAATGTTGGATCAAATCTGTGTGCATATATCTTAATGACAGCATGAATGTACTTCTCTCAATTTGTTGGCTTAGGGCTTGTGAACCCTTTCATCCTCTGTGTGCTTAATATGGCTTGGAGAGCTGTATGTGAGTACAATGACCGTTCCCCACATAAAAGGGGAGGCGCATTTTGCGCAGTCGCGCACAGCCCCCTGGGGTCCCTGAGGCAGCCCTGGAAGTTCGGAGGCCGGTGCTGCCTTCCTGGGCTGGATACTGGTGGACTCCGCCCATGTAGTTACCTGTCCAATCCAGCTCAGGGAGGCGCTGCCGGGGGATTGGCCAAGTAGTAGTAGGTAACCTTACCGTGCACATGGCTGAAGCAAAGTCATTTCTGGGAAGCAGTCGACGGCTCCAGAGCTTTCCCACCCTCCACTCCCAAAAAATTAATGATTGCATTACAGGTGATTTTCTTCCACAGGGGTACACGCATGCAGGCGCCGCTACAATAAGGCTGCTGTTTAAGGGCCGGAAAGGAATTTCCATGCTTTGGCAGGTTTCGCCTTTCCCGTAGCAATTCATCACAACTTTGGCGGATGCAGGCCTTGGGTGGAATCCTTTAGTCATCTACATAAATAGGGGGGAGTAGGGCGGTGACCCCCCACCCCCATTGCGGCGACGATAACAGGGTTCCTGTAAATGGGGCTAAGGGGGAGGCATTGACCATACACAATAGGCTGTCATTGCCCTCCCTCTCCAGCGGCTGCGATCGAAGGGGGCGGGCTATCTGCTTGAACATATGTTCTCCAGAGCTAGCCCAACCCCCACACATGCTGGATAACCCTGAAATTACCCAGATCCCCGGCTGTGGGCTGGGAAGGATATACACCCAATGCCTGAGCCAAGGTCTTCCTACATCTGAATTCTTAATGAAGTTGTGGCCAATTTTAATCCCATAGGATGTGGTCTTGTGTCATCATTCCACTCGGGGGCTGCATTTGGCAAATAGTAAGTTAATTTAAATGCTTCCAGATATCAGAAAACCTATGTAGTAAGTGTTTACCCTGCAATCATAGTGTGTTGACTTTTCCCATGTTTCTACAGAGAAAGGAAGTTCTGGATTGATAAGTGCAGCCTTGGTCTTTGTCTCCAGTGCAGAAAACCCGAAGATGCCAATAAGATGAATTGGTGTTACTGTTTCAAATGCTTAGTGTTTCATGATTGATGATAAGCAACAGATTTCACTGTCAGTGTACTGTCATCTGAGAGTCAGTGTGGTGTAGTTGCTAGAGAAGCTTTCCCCTACCTGGCGCCTTCCAGATACTTTGAACTACAGCTCCTACCAGCATGCCCGTACTGGCTAGGGGTGATGGGAATTGTAGTCCAAACCATCTGTAGAGCACTAAGTTGCCAAAGGTTGCACCAGGGTAAAGGTAAAGGGACCCCTGACCATTAGGTCCAGTCATGACCAACTCTGGGGTTGCAGTGCTCATCTCGCTTTATTGGCCGAGGGAGCTGGCATACAGCTTCCAGGTCACGTGGCCAGCATGACTAAGCTGCTTCTGGCGAACAAGAGCAGCACACAGAAACGCTGTTTATCTTCCCGCCGGAGCGGTACCTATTTATCTACTTGCACTTTGACGTGCTTTCGAACTATCCTACATCACACAATTATTTTGAGGATAAAATAGGGGGAGTGAGCCATCTATGTCACCCTGACTTCCTTGGAAGAAGGAGAGAGAGAGAGTTTTGTGGGAAGCAGTAGGCTGCATGACAAGACCTTTCTAACCCTTGGATCCAGCCAGTGTTAAAATGTACGCCTGGTTGGCTTTCTGATGAGGTGATCACCTGGGAGACAGGCCATTAAATCCAAGGGTGTGGCTATGGGAGAAACAAGACCATATTTGGGCGTTGATGCTGTGGACCCCTCCATTGTAGGCTGAGGTTATATATGTTTGTGTAAATAAACCATATATACAACACACATTCTCTGCTGTGCCTTATTCCAAAAGAAACACAAACCCTGGGTAAGCACCCACAATCCCTGCAACCTCACACCACTCAGAGATTAGGGTGTGTGTGTGTGTGTGTGTGTGTGTGTCCATCTAATCTCTCTGCTGGACAAACAGCAGAAAGTAACTATGGCTACTAGGTTTCTGTGTTCCATAACTCCATACCACTATGGGACAATCTTTCTCTTATTCAGTAGGCATGTTTCTGCTGTTTGTACCTCATGTATGAAACAAGATCTTCTTAATTATATAGTTGTAGACAAGTGGGTAGAATTTTAGTGTGTGTGTATACAGATGATATTTTTATTGAATCCCTTTTCCTGATATCACATGTCATATTAAAGCTGGGGAAATCTGGGATCAAACTTTTACTGAAAAGGTTGCAACCGCATAGTTTAACTCACAATCTGAGTAATCGCTGAACCACTCGCAAGTCTTGTTCAACAATGAACAAACCCAATTAAGTAGTCAACTCATATTGACTTCAAGCGGGAGGAAATGGCCATGGGAATTTACCCCAGGAAGGTTGAAACTTCGTAACCAAAGCAGTTGCAACTTCAAATGCAAGAACTGTTGTGGATGATTGGGGGGGGGGGTGATTAAAAAAATCAATCCTCCTGTCAGACTGGGAATATCCCCTCACTCACCCAGTTTAGGATATTCCACCATTCTTCAGCAGAATTCCTTTTCTTTCAGCAAAGTAAGCAGCTCACGTATATGTGAAACAAAACTTCAATAATAAAGAAAATTGTAACCATAGGTGCCAACGACAGGGGCCCCTGGGGGCCCAGGCACCCACAATTATTATTTTTTGTGGATGCTCAGCACCCACAGCGCAAGCTCCAACGCAACTTCTGGTTTCTACCAAAAGCTGTGTCGGAGGTTCTGCCAGGCCTCAAAAGCGCTCCTGCAGGATGTTGATGTAACTTGACGTAATGATGTCACAATGTCATGACATCATGTTACGTTGTGGGTGCCATTGGGCGCCCATAACCTGGGGCCCAAGTTGGCACCCCTGATTGTAACACAATAACATACTATCTGAGGAAAATGAAAACAACATCATGAGGCAAGAATGTGGCAAGAATGATTCCTGTCTCTGTAACTGAACTGAACTGAACACCCAAAGGGAGGGGCCAATTCCACAGCACAACACAAAAGCCCCAACTACCAGTTGCCAGACATTTTACTGATCAAATTAGTGTTTTTCTTACAATTCCCTTCTCACTGTACCTAATTTGAATTAATCAAATTTAATTTTTGACATATTTTCTTTCTTTTGACAAAGGCTTTGTTAAAATATCAGCTGTCATTTCCATTGTTGGACAATACTGCATTTCAAAAAATCCCTTCTGGCTCAAATCTCTTATTGTGTAACATTTTGTCTGCTTGCTTACTATGTGTATTTATCTTCTCTGATTGCACCAATATCAGACAATTCTGATTGTCTTCCATAAGCTTAAGGGGTTTAGAATCCGGCATTCCCGGATCCTCTCAAATCTGGTTAAGCCATTGTGCTTCTTTCCCTGCTTCTGCAGCAGAGACTGCTTCTGTTGAAGAGTTAGCTACTGAATTTTGTTTACGACTAGTCCAACTTACAGCTCCATTCCCATATAAAAACAAAAACCCACTGGCAATATCCCCTTTAAGCTTGCCCAACTTTATATCCACCTCTTGATCCTAGCCCACGGTAATGTCTGGCAGCTTTGACACGCAGCAAGTGTTCCATCAAACACTGCGGGAACACATGTAGCAGCTTGATTTGTTTTTGAGCAAGTCAGAAGTCAAAGGTGGACACCAAGACTTGTAGAAAATACAAAGAACTAGAAAGAATAGACTGTATTGCAGCTGCCCTATCTTATCCAACAAAGAATATTTTGTTAGACATAATCAGCTGGCAAAAATGCAAAGATAAACCAGAAACAGTAGAATAGCTGCCCTATCTTATTCAATATTGAATATATTGTCAGACATTATCCAGAGTGCCAAAAAATCCAACGGCAAACCAGAAACAATAGAGTGTATAATAATGGCCCTATCTAATCCACTACAGAATATCTAGCTAAACATAATCAGGTTGCCAAAATCATTCACCACTAACCAAGCAGGCAATGCCAACCAAACAATAAAGAACCACCTCTTATTAAAAACCCTTACGGCAACTTTAAGGATGGGGCAAACTGAGCAATGACCTGGCGCCCCACATTTTAGAGGGCCGAGTCTTGCACTAAAGTCTGCTGGCAGCTTTTACAGTCGGTCATTCTCAGACTGCCTTATCTTTAACTCAGTAGGATTGCAAGCAAGCAAGCCCTTCCCTACAAAAACAGATAGAAGTCCTTTCTCAATTTAAGACAGGTCCATCCACACCAACTTCCTTGGTCGGGAGCTGTCCTTATGCCTTTTCCCCCTGTAAATGATGGCAATTTTTTAGGGTTTTGTATTGTTGTTTTGCTATTTCTGTTTACATAAGAGAGGTAATGGCTTGCTTCAGTTTTGTTTATGAATTGCATTCATGTATTTACAGTGTGTTGACTATTAATACATTAGTCTCCATTCCAGTTGTAATAAAAATTGACCACCAGGAATGTACTACGATACATTTATGTATGCTTTCATTGCAACTTTGGGTATATAATCATTCTGCTGTGGTCTATAGCCAATCATATTAAATGCTGTTCTATTCATGTAAAGAATTAAGAGAAAATTTATGTCCAAGTTGCTTTCAGACCTTTAAGGGGCCCAGGGGCTCTCAACCCCTAGGGCCAATACTGCTTGCTGCAAACTAAAAAAGGTAAAGGTAAAGGACCCCTGACAGTTAAGTCCAGTCGCAGACGACTCTGGGGTTGCGGTGGCTCATCTCGCTTTACAGGCCGAGGGAGCCAGCATTTGTCTGCAGACAGTTTTTCTGGGTAATGCGGCCAGCATGACTAAGCAGCTTCTGGCGCAACGGAACACCAAAACCAGAGCAGCACAAGGAAACACTGTTTACCTTCCCGCCGGAGTGGTAGCTATTTATCTACTTGCACTTTTTTGCATGCTTTCGAACTGCTAGGCTGACAGGAGCTGGGACCGAGCAATGGGAGCTCACCCTGTTGCGGGGATTTGAACTGCCAACCTTCTGATCGGCAGGCCCAAGAAGCTCAGTGCTTTAGACCACAGTGCCACCCGCGTCCCTTGCTGCAAAGTACTAGGCACATTTACTCAGAAGTTACTCAGAAGTAGAACTCATTAAACTCAATGGGGTGTGTGATCTTGCAAGGGTGCTTGCAGCCACATGGTGGAATCATAGGCATGTTGACATCAACCACTGGGGCTCACTCTCAGGCAAGTCTTTAGACTTTCTTTTTAGATGACACAATGCACATGTATTTTGTAGATCGTATCATTTTAGATGTAGCCTTCGTCCCTGTGTGGTATCTCCAGATGGGGCAGAGAAAGACTCCTGTCTGAAAGCATGGAGTGTCATTGCCAGTCAGTGTAGAGTAGACAAAACTGAGTTAGCTGAACCAAAGGCCCAACTCACTCTAAGGCAGCTTCCTGTGTTCCTATATGTGTGGGAGAAGGCAAAATGTTTCTTCTAAGATAGGGTGCCTGGCACCCATCATTGTGAACATTTGTCAAACTTTTTTTTTATATAAAAAAAATACTTACTTAAGTAATCAAAAGTATTTTCTTTTGGTTTGCTGACTAATCAGTTAAAATTACAAATCTACAAATCTCTTTTACTTTCACCCCACAACCAAAAAAGTAAAAGAGCATATAAGTCCATCCCATCAACCAGAAATGTAGTAAAAAAAAATAGAATCTTCTGAGGAACACAAATAAGTTCTCTAAGAAATAAGATCAGTCAGTAATAGTTGTTCTTCCAGACATTTCTGAAGAAATATTTGAACTGCCATCCTGGATTAAACTGGACAAAACTGCAAAGACAGTCACAGTTCACGTTGACATAAATCATCATGTACATTCAAGCAGTGCTATATCTTTCAGAAAACCTGCTGAGCTACTTTTAATGCCTCCAGCTATGTCTGGTTGTTATTATAGCTTACCTATGATTGACTTTAGAGCCATGACCTAGGCCCATGAATCTTGTTTTCTTGTTTAAAAGCGGCAGGACTCAGGTAGAAATTAACAGTATGTAAACTACAGGAAAAAGACTACTTGTGTAAAAATACAGTGCTACATTTCCAAGGCAAAAGAATTAGCAGCAGTTTCTGATATTACACAGTATAACAATATCTGCAACCACAGCCTTACCTTCATGAACAATCTTAAGCCATTTACTCTATAAGGACCACCCCCACCCACCCGTGTCCTCTCCTCTGCTCTTTGAGATGTGCTAGCATGGAGAGCCAGTAGTCCTGTCTCTTGGTAGAGAGGTAGACTGAAAGGCAAGCCTCTCTCAGGCCTTCATTTCTAGGATTCTGCCTGACTTATGGAGAAGGCAATCCGAATGCAGGGCTGGCCCAAGACATTTTGGTGACTGAGGTGAACCACAAAATGGTCCCCCACTTTCTGCCAGGGAAGAAGGGGTGAGTGAAGATCTACATCAGGAACATGGGGCAAATAAAGATCTACATTGGGATCTTCTGTCCCTGTGGACCCTGCTACCTGAGGTGGTCACCTCACCTTGCCTCACAGGTAGGCCAGCACCATAGGGTGGTATCATGACCTCATGACCTGACTCCCCTTTTTTGGGAGTGAAGCTATAACACTTGCAATTAATTACCTGAACCAGTTTGTGTGTGTGAAGGTGAGGGATAGACAGAAAGTTCTGCCTCCTCACTGATTCCTTCTCTTTTAAGTACTACTTGTTGGTAAAGTAATTATGTCCTGTCAGACTTTTTCTTCACTTCCGCAGCTTCTCAAAGTTTAATTAGCTAAAGCTAGTCAGTATGAGTTCGCATGTGCTAGTGTGAACATCTTGGCCCCATACAGGCCACAGTAAACCTGCACTCAGAATGCCATTGTTTGCTTTGAGTAATAAACCTTAACTTTATTCTTACAACCAACAGTCTTACCAGTCTTCTTATTTCCATATTCAATTGCAATATATTTACCACATTTCAGCACCCTTCCTTAGAAATTCTAGCACAAACCCCTTGAAACTCACATATTGGTCAAACACTTAAGAAAGCAGGTCAGGAGCCAAAGAACAAAGGAGCTTATTTTTCTCTCAATCGTTAACCGGAACTGGAGATGAAAAGAGGGACTTGCCCTGAGAGGTGGCCTGGGAAATCCCCACTGCCCCAGAAGCTCCAGTGTAGGGGAATCTCATTCTGCCAGGACATCTCCAATCTGAGGAAGTGGCATTGCAACACCTGGAACCTCTAGTGGGACCGTGGTCTCCTTCCGCCCCCCCAAACACATACATTTTTAAATAAAATGGTTGAAGATTCAGGACAAACCAAAGGAGGTGAATATGGATTTTGCTAGCATAAGACCTGGTGATGGGTGCCAGTTTAGTCAGTGCTAAAATGGAATTAGGCAAATGCACGGAAGAAAAGCTGTCAATGGCATGCCTCTTAATTTCAATAGCTGGGGAACTACAATGGGAGAAGGGTAGAGCCTCACATTTTGCTTGTGGATTTCCCAGAGCCATCTGGTTCATCAGTGTGGGGAACAGGATGTTGAACAGTTGATCTGAAACCACAGGGCTCTGGTGGGGTTTTTTTAATTTGTTGCAAGTCACCTTAAGTGTATGTGTAGGTGGCATAGAGGACTTTCTGTGATGCATACCCTGCAATAGATTCAGGAACAGAAATACAACTGATTAAACTGAATATAATGGACCTATGGAGAATGAGCTTTTCTCTTGGCTGGGTAGGCAAAAAGCAGTTAAAGCATGGTGAACAGCTATTTGAAACGCAAAGACTTGTGACTGCTGTTGAGTCATTCACACATCAAGATTAGCCGTCTACACTAGCCTTGTTAGTGCCTTATCTCGTTCTCAGTATAAGTTTGTTCTGGGTTTGGGACATTCCAGGAAAATGTGGCTGTTTAAGATCTTCTTGATATCTTTTGAAATTATACTGGTAAGCAGGAAGCCAGAGCCTCAGTTAGGTGTTGGGGGCTGAAAAATGTGTGGGCTGAAAACAGGGAATGGGACAGGGGCCCCAGGCATGCAGTCTCATATTTAGCATAAATTCCTATACAGAGTTACTAAGTTCAATGCAACCTTCTTGGAAACCTCCTTGCAATCAGAAGCCCTAATTAGTTGGGGTATCTGGTTGAAGGGAAGTTTCTAAGCATATTCAGCAGAACATGCTTAGAAACCCTGTGCAGACCTTTGCATGGTCAGGTGGAATCCCCCAAAGCCCCCAGGCAGCCCCCAAGTGGAATGATGACACAAGACCACGTTCTATGGGATTAAAATTGGCCACAACTTTATTAAGAATTCGGATGTAGGGAGACCTTGGCTCA
This sequence comes from Zootoca vivipara, assembly GCF_965207765.1. Taxonomy (NCBI): domain Eukaryota; kingdom Metazoa; phylum Chordata; class Lepidosauria; order Squamata; family Lacertidae; genus Zootoca; species Zootoca vivipara. Next base: position 60,135,349 of record NC_142582.1, on the reverse strand, counting down.
GGCATTGGGTGTATATCCTTCCCAGCCCCCAGTGGGGGGGGGGCTGGGTAATTTCAGGGTTATCCAGCATGTGTCTGGGGTTGGGCTAGCTCTGGAGAACGTATGTTCAAGCAGATAGCCCGCCCCCTTCGATCGCAGCTGCTGGAGAGGGAGGGCAATGACAGCCTATTGCATATGGTCAATGCCTCCCCCTTAGCCCCATTTACAGGAACCCTGTTATCGTCGCCGCAATGGGGGTGGGGGGGTCACCGCCCTATGCCCCCTATTTATGTAGATGACTAAAGGATTCCGCCCAAGGCCTGCATCCGCCAACGTTGTGACGAATTGCTACGGGAAAGGCGAAACCTGCCAATGCAGGGGAAATTCCTTTCCGGCCCTTCAACAGCAGCCTTGTTGTAGCAGCGCCTGCGTACGTGTATGCCTGTGGAAGAAAATAACTTGTAATGCAATCGTTAATTAATTTTTATTTTTTGAAGTGGAGGGTGGGAAAGCTTCTGGAGCCGTCGACTGCTTCCCAGGAATGACTCCGCTTCAGCCGTGTTCAGGTAAGGTTACCTCCTCCCACCTGGCCAATCCCCCTGGCCACGCCTCCCCGAGCTGGATTGGACAGCTAACTGCGTGGGCGGAGATCAGCAGTATCCAGCCCGGGAAGGCAGTGCCGGCCTCCGAACTTCCAGGGCTGCCCCAGGGATCCCAGGGGGCTGCGTGCGACCGCGCAAAATGCGCCTCCCCTTTTATGTGGGGAACGGTCATTCTGCTCAACACATGGAGGTCTAAAAATACATGGAGCTCATAGCCATAAGGTTTTGACATTTTGTTGTAGCTTTAGAGTTGAAGCCTGCCTGAAGCCACGGCAAGACCTGAAGAGAAATAAGAGAGGCAAGTGGCACCAGAATGAAATCAGACAGAGGCAAAGTGGAACGTCAGGAGTTTGAAGGTGGTCAGTTTCCGAGACAAACAGGTACAGAGCACATTGTGAGGGGCTGGTAAGCCAGATACCACGCCAGGCAGATGTGGATCAGAGGCAGGTCATGGTGAATGATGGAATAGCAGACAAATGCCAGGGGTACGTTCTCTCATGGACATTTCCCCAACACTAGATCAAAGACTAGAAGAGATCTTGAAGAGGGTTGGCAGAATCCCTGCTGGCTTCCTAGGTATAGTGATTCCTCTTGGACTGACTAGCTGTGATTTCTCTTCCTGCCAATGTCAGGGGGACACTGTGGTGACCAGTCAGTCCCTGGCCCTGTGAGCTGCCCTAGTGGTGCCTGTGCTTTGCTCTCTAATTCTTTGACTCCAGCCTGCTGGCTCCTTACATTATGTGAAGACCCCACCCAATCAGACTTCCTCTGTTCACTTAAATAGGGGATAATTGTGTTCCTAGAAGGAATACATATGCTGAGCTGCACCTTCTTTAAGTGAATGAAGAAACTATTGCATATATAGAAGCAACAGAGATCTCACATGCATAAAGAAGCCACCCAAATTGAGTAAGAAATAAAAACAGCAATTCTATTTACAATGTGGAAGGATATCCACTTCACTTCAATGGCAAAAATTAGAGCCACTATTGCCAGAGAACCTTTGCTCACTTGATTTGTTCCTGTTTCTTCTGTCCGTATGTTTTTTTTCTATCTGTAGGAGAATGCTATATTTCTCTGACTTCATTTAATTCCAGTCTGAACGGAACTGTAGACAGTATGATAAAGACATGCACCCATTAAATTTAAAGCTCATAGACATACCAGTTTTGTAACATATTTGTGAGAAACCTATTTGTAGAAGGAAGATAGCCAAGAGGCTGAATAACTGTCCTCATTTGACAATCTGGGATTTATGTACCTAGAAAGCTGTTGGTATGTATTTATGGAAAGGTTATGTAGACTCCAAAGGCTATATAAATACTCAGCTGGGGTGAAAATATGTTTTGACACATTCATGTTTTATGTTCGTAACCCGAGGCAAAGTTTAGTAGCAAATATCTCACAGGAAGTACAAAGTGCCTTGCCACAGCATGTTGGTTAAAATGCTGTGAAACATAGGTTTCATTTCATTTCATTTTTATATAAATAAACTGATTAGGAATTGGGCAGCCTTTGCCCTTTCACCAGTATGGTGATGCATATGGTACTCTGGTTTCTCTTCAGATCGCATAAATCTTTTGCCTTTTACCAGTAGGGTGATGCTGTTGGCCCAACCAAATGATAACAGGACATCAAGTGATGTGCAGGGCTCACAGCAATGGTGTTTTCACATCTTGACGTAGCCCTAGGGTTGGGGACTGCCTTAAGCCATGGGAAAGGCTAGGGTGGAAGAAGAGAGGCAAGCAGCACCAGAGGGGAGGTGGGCAGAGGCAAGCTTGAACATCAGGAGTGGCTGTGGAGGCTGCCTAGGAGGAACAATGGAGAGGGCAATCTTCCTGACTCTGCAGTGTTCCCTGGCAGAACAGGGAGCTGGCAGACTCATCAGCCAAGGCAAGTGTTTTATTGGGGAAGGGCTGTAGCTGAGTGACATACCACCTGTTTTCCATGCATAAGGTGCCAGCTTTAATCTGCAGCACCTCCAGGAAGGGCTGATATCTTTCTGACAGCTACTCCCAGTCAGTGCAGACCCCCCTGGTCTAGATGGGCCAATGGTCTGACTTGGTGTAAGGCAGAATCCTACTGTCAGGGACTGTGCTGGGGAGGGCTGCGCTGAGGAGGAATGCTGGGAGCCACCCCCTCCTCCTGCTCCTGCCCCTGCTCCTGAATCTTCCCAGGAGCAGGAGGACAGTATAGATTTGGAACAGTGGTTTGCAGAGAGGCATAGTTCAGAAGGCAGAAGCTGGGAAATACTGGATGGGGAACAGCTAGGAGAAGAAACACTGGAAGAGAGAGGGTTAACAGATTCACAGTCATTGGACAGCATTCCATATCCCCAAAGTCCCAAAGAGCTCAGAAAGTCTCAGAATAGAAAGCACAGAGGTTACAAACTCAGATTACAAGACGTAGGAGTGACGTAGATTAATAGGGACGCAAGGGGTTGTGATCCTTAATTGGGAGCACCACCATTACTAGGAGAAGTGTTCTTTGTTCTCTCACTCTGATTATTAAAGTTTCTAACTAGTAAGACTGTCCCTTTCTTTGATCTTCTTATCTACTGCCGGGGGGGGGGAGCCAATTCCCCGAAGCCTGACACCTACATTCCTAGTACTATTTGATATTCCTGGATGAAGGTGTATATTCTGAATCCCTGACTGCTATGTAATTTTCAATCCTTTTCAGAGTTTACAGCTCCTGTTTAGTTTTTTATTATAAAGAAACCTCAGTCCCTAAACATTTTCCTTCTGAAGAAACAGATAGAGATTTTCCAGTGAAACGAGTCACTTAGCTGGCACCTTGTCAAGGTTTACTTTACTTAGAGGTTACTTTGAAAAATTCTTGTCTTTTCTATATTGAAGTTTCTTTTGGGAAATTTAAACCGATTATGTTTTTTTGAGTAATCATTAGTTGAGTTTTAGTATTATTCACTTTATCAATATCTCGTTTCAGGGATTTATCACGGCACAGTTTTGTTTCTGTGGGCTTCCCACAGGCATCTGGCTGATCATTTTGAGAACAGGAAGCTGGACTAAGTGGGCCATTGGCCTGGCCCAGCCACTGATATGAACAGCCACAGCAGCTTAATGAGAACTGGATTTGTGAGATGTGTGTGGAGTATTTGCTGCCTCCATGCAGTGCTGTGTGTTGGAGAGGATATTTGTTTGTTTGTTTTAAGAATTTATACCCCACTTTTCACCATTTAGGTCTCAAGGTAGAGAGAGGCAGCCCTAATGTAATTAGATTTTGTTATTTATGAATGCTACCTTTTGAGATTTAAAGGTGGACCAGAAACCAGGGAAATAAATAAATAATGGACAAGGACTGAAGTGGATGGCCTAGCCCAGGGGTGGCCAACTCCCAAGAGACTCTGATCTACTCACAGAGTTAAAAACTGGGAGTGATCTACCCCCTTTGGGGGGGTTCAGGTCAAAGCTGTTGAGTTTTTTTTAAGGAAGGGAAGCCCTGTTTTGTGGGCTTTAGGTCAAACTTGTTGAGCTTCTTTTAGGAGGCAGGGAGGCCCATTTTTGTTTAGTGCTTCAGGTCATAGTTCAGCTTTTTTTTAGGGAAGAGGAAAATTTTGGGTGAGCTTTTTTTAGGGGTGCCAGTGATCTAGCAGTGATCTACCACAGACATCCAGTGATCTACTGGTAGATCACAATCTACCTGTTGGACATGCCCGGCCTAGCCCTTGCTGGCTATGAAGTGGTGGCCCAGGAATTTGCCACCATTGGTCCAATATCATACAGAGCATTGATGGGCTGATTGGGGGAGATACATGCTGAACTAGTGCATTCTATTCCCTTGGCCCCCTTATGTGGAAGGACAATTAGACCCGCATCAGCAAATATGCAAATACCATGGCGTATGTGAGACTCAACTTTGCCTTGGCATTCACCACATTCATGTGGTGTTTTTTAATTATGTTATAAAAACATGGGTAGAAACTTTCATATTGTGAGACATTTCCATTGTGTTTCTCTGTGCTGAACGATTTGTTTGTCCCTGGCTCGGGTGATTCAGGTGCTCAGCAGATTTCCTGATTTTGTGTACTGTAGCCTCTAGCCTGCATTAAATTTAGTCTTCCATCCCTGACTAAGAAGAGTCAAAATGCTTATGAGACAAGTGTTGTTTCGCTAGTCACCCTGTTCTGTTCCGTCTCCTCATAACATGAAGTTGATTATCTGCAGAGTAAATGTTTCAGTTCATACAGGGAAGGGTTTTCCTTTCCCTCTGCATGTAGTTCTGTTCCTATCAAGATGGCTCTTTAAATGCTGAACCCCACGATATGCTAGAAGAGTACGGAATATAAAATGCCCCACCTGCTTTCAACAGCATCAACGAGGGAGACAATGTCATTCTGCTATTTGTTTGCTGAAGTTATCCTCTGCAGGAAAGCATGGCTGTAATGTGATGGATTCCAAAAAAGCCCAGGGAGCAGGGGCACTCTTTGCCTGGGATTTAATCAATCAATAAAGCAACCAAAACTGTTTGAATAAGTTAATCCACACCATCCTGGCTACTTTGCAAACAAGCTGCATGAGTTTCCTTTTGCAGATGAGCTATTCCTAGGTGTTGGCATTTACTATTTAAAGCATGTGGTCTGTGGGAGATTAAATGGAATGTCAAAAGAGGTAAATGGAAAGGAGCTTAGTGGAACATTGAGCACTGCAGGCTCAGTTACCTTCTGTAGAGCTGCCAAAAAAAAGCTCAAAAACTTTTTGGGGATTTTCTTTAAAAAACAGTTTCGGTGGTTTCCTAAAAATGGCAACCCTACCTTCTTCATCTTTTAAAATACAAAGACAGACTAATGTTTGATCATTAGGTTGTTTGTATTGCTTTTCTAATGAACACTTGATTAGAAACCTTGAGTAGAGATCTCTGTGGATCCCTCTTGTTGGGTCGTTGGGCATGGCTGGTGAAATGTGTCATGTCTGAGAAAGCAATGTTCTCTTTGGGCACAAAATAGTGAAGTTGCATTTTCCCCCCTCTCTCTTTTAACTTTCATTCCTACTGATAAATTGTTACTATGAATCCTTCCAGCACTGTACCCAAAACAAGAATGCTAAGTATTGTAAGCTTAAATACAGACAGGCTGTACCATTTAAGACTTGCAGAGTTGGTCACAAATCTTTTGTTCCAGTAACTTAACAAAATGTTTTGAAAATTCCTTTAGCGCTGACAGTTAAAACAGTTTCAATGTGTTTGGGCCTATACTTACCATAATACCCGCATGAAAGTAAAAGGTACTTCATGAACAATATTCTTTGACAGCACCAAACACCTAGGGTGCTTTCAGAGACGAGGAACATTGCATTAGATTTCCTGGTTTTAATGCTGGCACTTCTTTCCCACTTGCTGATGTTCCTTTCATACTCCAGTATGTGTTGTGTTATGTATCTGTGACTTTTTGACCAATATACTGACATGTAAATTTCATTCCCACCTGTGAGCGTAGCGTAACACAAAAATGAACGTCATTGGACAACATCACTGCTCCCTCACCCTTTCTACACATGTGCGCTTCGGATCCCTCATGGCTCACCCATGAAAATGTCAGAAAGAACTGTATGGCAGTATACTCTCCTAAAAGGTGTCACTTTGCTCCTGAGATTTCAATGGTTGATGGGGTTGCCAGCAGGTTATTTCTGGAACCAATTGATTTGGAAATGATAACTAAACTTCCACTGTATTCTGCTAGATTTGGCTTTTATGTCATGTGGAAGCTCACATATATTGTGAAAAGGAACAGTTAGGAAAATGTCGGGGAAATGGAATGAATCATTGCCATATAAACACATCCCTACTAGGTCAGATAAAAGGTACAAATCCCATCCCCCAAACCTCTTGTCTTCTCCCATTTCATCCATTCTATCAGAAACCTCGAAGTTAAGGTGGAGCTATAAAGGAAAAGAAAATATCCAGCTTCCACGGATGAGAGAGGAGGTGTACTAGGGGATGAGTTCTCTGGATGTACTAACTATTAGTCAGTTTTGATTATTAAGTCAAAATAGCAGGTTTGGTGTGATAACAATATTTCCTGAAAAATATTTTGTGCAAATACTAACGATTTCTCCCCCTGTTGTTTGATATGACTGTTCCACCTGGCTGCTATTGCTTGAGCAGCACTTTTAACCCCTGGTTCCTGCTTGCTTCTGAACCAGTGACATGAAAGATCCCAGCCATTCAGGGATCACATACTGAATGGGATGATGTCACAGTACTATATAGCCAATCAAATTTATCCGCTATGATAACATTATTGACAGCAGGTAACATGAATAAAATGTCTAAGCAATACAAATTGAATGTGATTATTAATATTTCTCAAGGAATGGCGAAGAATAGAGAAATATGCATACTTTTATCCTGACAAAAAATAATCATGAAAAATAATCAGCTTAGACTGCTGATCTCAGCTCCTATTTAGGAAACCACACTTATTTTTGCCCTTTCTCACAAGGAAGGAGGAAATCAGACTAAGATCTACTTTGGGTCAGAAACTACAGCAGTAAAACATTTGGGTCATAATACATTTGGGTTCCACTTTACAAGTGACCCAGACCCCATTTTAAGAGTAACCCTTGGCATAAAAATCCTGCTCAAACTGGATGTGTTATATTGCATTTCCAGCGTTTGTTGTCTGCCGCACTCCTTGCAAGTTGTTATGGTGGTGAATTTCAGAAATGGGGAGTGGGGATTCTGAAGCAATCATCTGGAGTTTGGAAACCCATGACCCTCAACATGATGTTCCTGTTCCCAGCCCCTCCCTATATTTCGCTCACAATCGCTTGCCACCAAGCACTCACAGCTGCCGAAGTCCCTTCTCTCTACACTGCACACTTTCTCAAAGAAGTTGCAAGGAAAGGAGAGGAGAAAACAGCAGCCAAGAGGGCTGGCAGAAGCTGGGGGGGTTTCACTGAGTTTGCTGCATTACTGTCTGGTTCCATGAGGACGCTCAGAGCTTGGACTGCTAAAGAGGACGGAAATGTTGTGTGCAGGTTTATTTGAAATTTATTTTGGGTCATTGATCAGGAGATGAAACGCAAATGCAAAGTTATACAACGGATCGAGGAATGTTTTCTCCACTGCAGCAAACATCCTGGGAGGTCTGTCATGCAACACTAAACAGAAAAATTACATCTGATTTAAGCTGAGAAATTCCTCATAACATACCCCTTGCTTGAAAGTCCCAGTGCATTAAGCCTAGGCCTGAGACATGCTTAAAATCTCAGCTATGTCATGGATTTGCTGGGTGCCCTGCGTAAGTGTTGATCAATATCTACTCGGAAATGAAGGTGCCAACATACATGGAAGGAATCCTGTTGAGTTTCAAGGCAGTGTGTATAGCATTTCTCCATGGTTCCTCAGTAGAAATAAACAAAGACTTATCCCTGCAGGCCTACATCTGTCTGTCTGTCTGTCTCCAGACTGGTGTGAGGATAAATATGGTGGTAATTGTGAACCAGTTTTGCATTAAAAAAATTCACCTATCCTTTTCATTTTTTTTAAATAGGGAAGTATATTATGCTGTACCCTCTTTCTCCCTCTGGTGGTGACAACCAGCAGTTTACACCTGCTTTTCTCCATTTGCCTTGAGAGTCATTAGCAAAGCAACCTCAGCCAATTGCTGTTATGTGCTTTGAAAGGGATCAGTGTTGTTTTTCCAGTCACTTGGTCTCAGTCAGCCTGATGTATGGATCAAAGAGATGCCAGCTATTAGCAGAAGTTTGATTAGTGTTTGGATCCTGGGTTTTGAAATAACCTGTAACCTCCCAAATGGGTCTTTTAGTCTAATAGGAGAAATGAACATGACTTTCCCCTTCTTTCTTTTTAAAAATCAGTTCTATTTATTTTCTGTCCCACATTTTTAAATAAAAGAAAACCCTAAAAAGAGCAAAAATGTTTAAAGCACAGTAGGCAATCATACATTAAAAAAATAAAATACAAACCACATATTCACAGTTATAAATATAACTATGTGAAGCAAAGGAATTGTTCCCTCATCTATAACCCCTATTCCAGATCATTTGTCCATCTGCTTGTAATATTGATATTATTATCAATATAAGATCCGAGGGTGGATTACAACAATTCAAAAATGAATTATTAGATATTAATAATGCAATATTGCTGAGCACATACACAGAGGGTGGTGAGAAAAACTGGCCTCTGTTGAGCCTACTGGAATCTTGTATGTGCACATGGTCCTCTTGCTGCGGATGGGCTCTGCCCATTGAAGCCAAGGGACTGGAAATAATGTGTTTTGCCAAGTGGGTTATTCTTTCCTGGTCTAGTGTTATACCTCAGTGGAGTTCTCATGCATACTGGCACCCACTTAGTCTCATTAATACCAACCCATCACAAGGGAAGAAAACATTGGGGAGTACTGATGCAGGACTAAGAGAGGTCTATTTGTTCAGTAAAGGGGTGAATTAGTCACCATGTTTGGTAAACAGAAATAATGGTTAACTTGGACACAAGATATGGGAGATAAACAACTTATTAAAGCAATCTCAGTTGTTGCCCAAATTGTATACAGTACTACCTATATATAAGCAATATATGATGCGATATATGACTACAGAAATTACAATAAAGATACTTGAGGGAAAATTTACAGGAAAAGGGAAGGTGGAAGAAGAGGAAACTGAGGAATGGTGGGATAAAGTGAAGGAAGTTTGCAGCAAAAGTACAATGTAAAGTATGCCGACCATACATATATAATTCAGCTTAGCTCTCCTGCAGTACATGATACACAAAGGCAACTTACACAAAAGTCTCCCATTGCTTCAAGTCTTCCCCGACTCACAATTGGACGAGCCTAGATTATTTTTCCAAGCTGAGCAGAGGCAAAGGGCCCAAGGAATATGGTGGAAAGCAGGACCAGGACTTCCTGAGCCAGCTTCATGATAGGGTGAGGTCAGGACCCTGGACAGGAACAAGGGTAAGCAGTTAAGCAACATTTTTGTAATGGAGAGCACAAAGAACGAGCTGCCTCAGCGCTACCTTTATAGCCTGACCCAAAGGATCGTGAATGAAATCCTACCTTCTGTGCGCTGCAACATGATAAAGGGCCAAAGTCCTTTGGTGCAGCTGTTAGCTCCTAGATGGTGAGACTGAGCTATGAGGACTTGGTTTGTGGATACTCCACAATGCTTTCTTGATCCTCAGAAGCACCAATAGTTGATTATTCATGAGCAAAGGTGCATCCTCAGGCTTTGAAGGGCCAGGTGCAGACTCTGATGCCAGTGGGATGGTCCTGGATATGAGTCCATATTCTCCTTGGGGTTATTACTGCTCAAGGGCTCAGTGACCAGTGGTCATGCCAGACAGAAGAACTAAGGAAATGCCCATCTTCACCCCTGCAGTGCTTGCTGCCCCTCACTAGCCCAACCCCAGAAATCACATTGCCCCTAACCTTACAGTCAGGATGACAAGCGGACCAGCAGCAATCTTAATGGTTTTTGAAAATGATTACTATCCTTATTCAGACATCTGTGCTTGAATTAGGAAGTAAAGGGGATTAATGTGTCTTGCATTTGGGCAAGTTTTATATATACCTCAGTTATGTTTATACTTTGGACTCTGAATCACAAATGTTTGGCCACTGAAGGGGACTTTATGTTGAAACATGTCTCGACTGTTCATCTAAGGAGCACATACTTTTGAATGGCATTTGGCCCATAAGCAGAATATAGGAATGCATTACTTATATTTGTCTGTAGCTTGTATTTTATTTTACAGACTTAAAAGTTTGGGGTGGTTGTAAAAACTACTGGTAAGTGTTTTTTCCCCTCAAGTCAGCCTTTCCAAAAGGAACAAGAGGCACTCTCTATATTCTTGGAGATGAAATTATTATTATTATTCGAATTAGCATAGAGAGTGAATTGATCCAGTTCCATGCAACCTTGGAATAAAAATGAAATTGTTTACTTTTAATAGTCACATTTTAAATTCACAAACCACTGCTCATTATATTTGACCCAGATGAGATACACATTACTTAAGCTTTACTGGTTGTCTGGCCATAGTCATTTTATAGCACGTTGACTGCTAGAATCCTCCATGGATACCATTATTATATTTTCAGAGGATTTAAGAAGCTTTTCTGGGAAATGGAATTGAACACTTCACCCTAGCATGTGGTGCAAGTGAGTGAGTGTGTGTTCAGGCCTGTCTTAACCACATTGAGCGCTGTGGCGCAAAGGTCCCTCCGCTGTCGCCCCCCAACTCACCGCGGACGCAGAAGAGGGACATGGCATTGGCGGGCCGGGCGCTGAGGGTGGGCCGGGCTGCCTGGTTGTCCTCCGGGGTGCCAGCGCCGCCTCCTCCTGCGCGGAGGCCTCTGCTGGGGGGGTGGTGGTGCTGCGCAGCGCCCGGCCTCTTGTCCTCCTCATGCCCCCAACCCGACCCGCCAGGCTGAGGCCGGGACTCGAACCTGCGGTGGGAGGGAGGGAGGCAAGGAGCAGGGTGAGCGGGAGGGCGGCCGGGCTGTCTGGTGGGCGAAGTGCGGTGCCCCCTGGCGGCCCAGCGCCCTGGCGCATTGTGCCACCCAGCCTTGCCTTAGGGCCGGTCCTGTGTGTGTTTTAGTTGAGAAAAATGACTTGCAATGTTGAGACATGTGTTCTGCTTTATCAAGATGTTTAGTAACAAACTATGTGTGTTATATACAGGTGGTGGTGGGGAGTGATGTTCATGTTCAATATGGATCATGTTGCTCTTTTTCAGAGTGGGACTTTCCCTTAGATTTTACAATGATTAAATACTTATAAGCTACAATTGCAGAGCACCTGCTAGTGAAATGGGGAAAAATATATTTCTACTTCCTCTTTGGCATTAAACAGAACATTAAGCTCAACAGAGCTTTGAGAAAAGTGTGTTGCAAATCCGCTCCAAGTATTTGCTTACGCTGACCGCACCATGACTCCTAAGCATACACAAAACGCAAGAGAAGATTGGTCAACAAATTGAGTAATCCCATGTAAGAGTGTGTGTTTGTGTGTGTGTAACCCTTCATCCTAATATCTGCAAATATAAACTAAAGAATATTCATTGTTGCTCAAACTACGGTCCTTTGGATAGCCTCCAGGATTCTGAGGCACTTCTTGACAAGGTTCAAGAGTGTGGAACCACTTTAAGAATACAAAAAACAACCACCCACATTAAACATGTGATTTTAAAAGAAATCAGTAGTAGATGATTTTACCTATGTTCACATTCTCTCTCTCCCCACCCTCCTCTCTATATATATTCATTTGTCTGAGCAAGTAAGGATAATGGCTGCAACCCAGCATGAAGTTGAGGGTGCTGGAAGTGAAAAGCCTTAAGAACATCAAAAACACTGTGCAGCATTATGGCTAATCTCTTTTAAAGCACATATGAAGCATGTGACTCCCCACAAAGAATCCTGGGACCTATAGTTTTTTGAACGATTTGTTACAGGATTCTTTGGGAGAAGCTGTGTGCTGTAAATGTGTTTTAAATGTATGGTGTGGATGTGACCATTTTAGGTAAATATGTCAGGATTTCAACTGATCTCTGTGATGCCCAATTCCGTCCCAACTAGGGATCTGTCAACTTCTGTTTCTCTCAGTTGCTCATTTTTACAATCTTAAATTTAGCTCTTCAAATTTCTGCATCACTTTGTGGTTTTTTTAAACAGTTCTCAGAAAAAAAATACCAGCATTTTAAAGGGCACAGCTCCTGATTTATTTATTTATTTATTTGCAAGCAGTTAGAACAACAACAACAACAACAATAATAATAATAATACCATTATTGTCATTGTACAACCTGTGTACAATGAAATTAAATGAGCCTCCACCCACCCACCCAAACACCCAGTCTCGTTGCACTCTGTGTAATAGAATGCATTTTTGTGATATTTTCACTTTAAAATACATTTTTACACACATTTCTCCTAATATACATGTGCTGAGTACAGAAAGGCATTGCCAAATGTGTGGATTTTGAAGAACAACTGTGTTTTGGTTCGTGCAGGAAGTGTGAATAGGACAGGTTCAAATCAAAATGCAAACTGAGCTGAATTTCATTCCCTTTGCTGTGAATCAGAGATTCACAGTTGCAAAGAGTGTTCTCCTAGATACTGGTGGGAATAGAAATACTAGTGTCCTTGTTTGCATGTAATGCTAAGCCATACCATAGCTTATTGTGAACAAGCGAATCAAGAGATGATGTAAAACAGGCATCCTCAAACTGCGGCCCTCCAGGTGTTTTGGCCTACAACTCCCATGATCCCTAGCTAATAGGACCAGTGGTTGGGGAAGATGGGAATTGAAGTCCAAAACATCTGGAGGGCTGAAGTTTGGGGGTGTCTGATGTAAAATGTTTACGCTTAATACAATTTAATAGAACAGGGTATGACGCACAATAGCCAGGTGTATTGAGAAAACCTCTCTTCCTTCCAGAGGGGAGGAGTTGTGAGCAGGAGCTGGTTCCCGAACTGGCAGGGGGTGTTTCGGCCCCCTGCCCAGCTGTCCCAGCTGCCACGCCACGCCCCCTGCAGCCTGCCAATAGGGCTTGCTTGGGGGCGGGGTTTAGGTGCACTTAACCGGACGCGGCAGCTCTGAGCCCTCAATGTGTGCTGGATTTTCATTGGATGATGACATGGCGGATACCGCATCACTCGTTCCATGTCTCTGATACACGAAATATGTGTATGCTCGGCTGACGAAGCCTGGCAGGGCAAAACAAGGTATTATTCCGGGAATAAAGTTCTTTCATCTAACACCGGCATACAACAACTATATTTTGCAAAGGCACATGTTAAGATATTTCTTTCCTTTGTCTGATACCTGCATACAGCAGCTGTATACAACAACCATACTTTGCAAAGGCAGATGTGGAACATCACAATGAAAAGGTTCATCTTTTTCAAGTACTGGTCCTTAAAGTTGTTACGTTTGACACTTGTAATTTGCTAAGACATACGTGGAACACAAGAAGCTTTTATTTGGACATGACTTTTTAAAAAACTGATTCATTTGTACATACGTGGTATACGAAAGCTTCTATTTGGACATTACATATATAAGAACTAATCTGTTTGTATTTCCTGTCCTAAATGTTGGTCCTTAATTGCTTCTACTGAATTAGATAATGTGAAAAGAGTTGTGTGAGTTATGTTTATATGAGGTACTGTATAAAGAATTTATATAGTTAAACACAGCCAGTTACGTTGTGGGTATATTTGTTGGTGCCACAGCTTGGTAATATGCAGATAATGATGGAAGGTGTGCCAAAATTATTACTAGGGTATTACAGCTTTGAGCTCCTCTCTGCTTTTAATTCTGGGTTCATTGTTTCCAGTAGGGCTTTTTCTTCCTAAATGAGCAGCCTTCTTTAGGAAAAAAGACTGTACCCACACACTCCTGCTTCTGCCTGATTCAGTGTGCACATAAGAAAGAGATATGGTGCCCACTTCTGGCTTCTTCCTACTGCAATAAGTTGAGACAGACAGACCCACAGACATAACAATGTACTTTAAAGTTACTGCCCACCTCATAAAGCTTGTCCATTGTGACCTCATACTGATGCTGCTTGCCTGATGAAGAGAGAGAAAACTGACCAATGTGCTTTTTCTATACCTGCTACTCAAGTGAAGGTGGCAGAGAGACATTGGTCCTCATGCCCACACACTACTGACCACTTTGATTCGAAAGGAGCCCTTTGTACCCTAGACTAGGTGGAAGTTTCTTTCTTCTCTCCCATCTCCTGATGTACCTCTTCTTATGCAGGTAAGAAGACATAGCCCGTCAATGCTTTTACACAGGATGACTTCCAGCAAGAGTGCCTGCCTGTGTCATGTCTTCTTCTTTGGCGATCACTCATAGCCGAGTAAGATTGTCTTCCATAAACAGGTTTTAACAATGAGTCCATAAGTGACTGTGTAGGGCAATTCTGGATCCACATGTGCTTCCACAGTGGGGACATTGGTTTCCGGGTGGGAGTTGATCACAGTGTGGATTTGCCAAGTGTGCCTTCCTCTTAGCATGTTTCTCCCTTGTGTTCTGATTTCGCATGTCTTCAAAGCCCATTACACCTTTGGTAAAGCCTGTTCTCCAACTGGAGCGCTCACAGGCAAGTGTTTCCCAATTGTTGGTGTTTATACTACATTTTAAAAGATTTGCCTTGAGACAGTCTTTAAACCTCTTTTATTGACCACCAGCATTACGCTTTCCATTTTTAAGTTTGGAATAGAGTAGTTGCTTTAGAAGATGATAATCTGGCATCTGCACAGCATGACCAGTCCAACAAAGTTGATGTTGAAGAATCATTGCTTCAACACTGGTGATCTTTGCTTCTTCCAGTACACTGATATTAGATCGCCTGCCTTCCCAAGTGATGTGTACAATTTTTTGGAGACACCATTGATGGAATCTTTCGAGGAGTTGGAAATGGCGTTTATAAGTGGTCTATGTTTCACAAGCATACAGTAAGGTTGGTAGTACAATAGCTTTGTAAACAAGCATTTTGGTTTTCCTGCAAATATCCCAGTCCTCAAACACTCTGCACTTCAATCGGGAGAAAGCTGCACTCACAGAGCTCAGGTGATGATGGATTCCGGCATCAATGTTGGCCCTTGTGGAAAGATAACCACCCAGGTAGGAGAAGTGATCAACATTTTCCAACGTTACACTATTGAGTTGGATTTGTGGCACTGCAAAGGGGTTATTTTGTACTTGTTGGTGCAGAACATTGGTTTTTTTGGATGTTGAGCAACAGGCCAAGCTTTTCATAAGCTTCTGCAAAGATACTTAGGATGGTTTGGAGGTCATCCTCTAAGCGTGCACACACTATGTTGTCATCAGCATACTGAAGCTCTATGACGGAAGTTACAGTAACTCTTTGCTTTCAGCCTGCTCAGATTAAAGAGCTTTCCATCTGTTCGATATATGATTTCTACTCCAGTGGGGAGTTTCCCTTTCACAAAATGTGGGATCATGGCAATGAAAATAATGAATAGAGTTGGAGCGATATCACAATCCTGTGCCATGTGCCCCTGCCACTTGCTACTAATTTCTCTAATGAATGAGAGCCCTGAATAGCAAGTAGTCACTATGTAGGGATGTAGCTGCATCAGAAAAACAACTTGAGAAGGGTTGTTGACATAGAGAACAATGGAACCAAAAGTAAATGTTTTAAGCTAAATTAAATTAAGTTAATATCAAAACTGTACTAAAACAGGAGAGGCCATAGGGGGTGGGGTTGATGCAGCAGACTGGTTTGTCTCATTCAGGGACAAGCTTTGTGACTCTATTTTGCCTTTTAGAAGTACAACTGCGGTTACTGGATGTTTGCTGACCACCAGTTATGAAGCTCTGGTCTCAGATGGAAGATTGGGAGGCAGAATAACGTAGTTACACTGAATATATAAGTAGGGTTTTTTTTCCCCAGCAGGCTTTTAGACCTTAATTCCTGCCAGGACATCATCTTGATCCTCTACCTCTCTGCACTAGTCTTGGAATAGTTGCAACATGCAGTGGGAAAGCCAGTTTGGTGGGATTTTTTTTTTAACAGTGTTGGGTTACTTAAAGAGCAGAACATTTTGTTGGCTGAATTATTGGAAGGGTTGATGGAATCAGTAGACCTCGTGAGTCTGCAAAATTGCTGCCTAACACACCAGTCCAAAGTGCTTGCTATATATATATATATATACACACACTATATATATATATATATATATATATATATATATATATATATATACACACACTATATATATATATATATATATATATATATATATATATATACTAATGTTTTTATTAGTTTTCTTACGTTTTACAAATTGTTCCATTTCTTACTAACAAGTAACACACACACACAATGAAAAAATGAAAAAGGAAAAAGGAAGAACATCCATCCATACACCCATAAATTCTGAAAAGATAATTTATGCCACCATATCCTTAATTTCCAATTGGTGTTTACTCCGTCTTCCTCAATGCGAGTCAATCTTATCTTTTTGTTAATCTGCTTCTTTGGTCATTTTCCCATTTCCTCTGTTATCTGTATGCTATACTTATAATCTGTCTTGTAATTTGCGGAAATTAATCAAAGCATGTCCAGGTTTTGACTTGGGGACACTGGTTTTTTTTTTTTGTTTAATTCTTTATAAGTTTCCCACCCCTTTTTGAACTTTTGGTTTGGCTGTCTCCTAATTGTCTAAACAAAAAATTAAAACATTCCTTCCAATAGCACCTTAGAGACCAACTAAGTTTGTAATTGTCTGTCATTTTTGCTAATTCTAGATATTTAAATAGTTTATTCTGCCATCCCTCTTTTGTTGGTATTGATTCTCCTTTCCATTTTTTTGCAATCAGTATTATTGCTGCTGTTGTAGCATATAGAAATATTCTCCTTTTTTTCAATTGGAATATCTGAATCTAAAATACCCAAGAGGAGGACTTCTGGTTTCTTTGTAAAAGTTTGCTTAAACATTTTTTTTTCAATTCCTCATAAATAATGTCCGAGAAATTCTTAATTTTTTGCAGCCCCACCACATATGAAACTATAACCCTTCCGCCTGTTTACACCTCCAGCAAGTATTAGATCTCATTTTATACATTTTGGCCAGTTTGCTGGGAGTTATATACCACCTCTAGAACATCTTCAAGAAATTTTCCTTTAGTGTATAACAGGCCTTAAATTTCCATTCTTTATTCCATAATCTTTCCCATGCTGACAATTGGATATTCTTACTAAAATATTTTGCCCACTTAATCATTACTTTTTTCACCTCTTCATCTTTTACCTTCCACTTTAAAAGAAGCTTGTACATTTTAGATATTACTTTTCTTATTTTGTATTCATTCTTTATCTATTTTTTATTCTTCTGTTGCAAAACCTTTTTTCCTGTCTGTCTTAAAAACTTCATTTAATTGGTAATATTGTAGCCAGTCTGTTAGGTGATGTCTGATTGCTTTGAATTTTTTCACTTTCAATGGATTATCTTCTTCTTCTAATATGACTTTGTTTGTTGTTGTTTAGTTGTTTAGTCATGTCCGACTCTTCATGACCTCATGGACCACAGCACGCCAGGCACTCCTGTCTTCCACTGCCTCCCAAAGTTTGGTCAGACTCATGTTCGTAGCTTCGAGAACACTCCCAAAGTTTGAGTCTGACCAAACTTTGGGAGGCAGTGGAAGACCGGAGTGCCTGGCGTGCTCTGGTCCATGGGGTCATGAAGAGTCGGACACGACTAAATGACTAAACAGCAAATAACAACATAAACCTTAGCCCAAAGTTTTGGGGCTGCAATTACATCCTCACTTTTCATTACAGTATTTACAAAAAAAATATAGAAGTACAGTAGTCCTTAAATATAGTCCTCCTAGGGCAATGTCACCTACACTGTATAAAGCAATTTCACCAAGTTTCAGGCAAATTTTACTGTTTTCTTTTTTTTCAGAAAGTGTCTGAGGTAAAAAAGTCTCAATAAGTTTTTTGCTTTGGGATTGTTGTGGGGGGTTGTGTGTGTTAATGTCTCTCTCTCTCTGTCTCTCTCTCACACAGAAAGGGAGAGAGAGAGAGAGAGAGAGCGCAACACAAACACACAAACCCCAACACAAAATGATTCACTGATGTACATTTGGGGCCCATAATCAATTTTCTAATTGAAAACTAACAGGAATGTGAGCCAATAACAACAACAAGAAGTAGATTTTTGACACTTTTTTGACCCACTTTTTAACATATTGGGATGAGTCATGTCCCATGGCATTTTTTCAGAGAAAATGTTGATCCCGGAAGGCAGTCTTCTTCTGACAGCATATCCTTGGTTTCTGGGACACTTCATTCCCACAAGATACATTGGAGTTTAGCTTACAGCTAGAAAAACATCCCTCCCTCCCATTTATTCCTAGATATATAAAAATATGAGGCCATCACAGCACAGCCTCCAGTGGAGGATTTGCAGTTGCCCCATCACTATTATGGATCTGCATTAACTCAGGTTGGGGGAAGGGAGCACAAGAGGAGTCAGGTTGCATATCAGCAAAAGAAAATGATGGTTTTGAAAAACACCCTCATAAAAAAGGAGCCCCCACCCCAGTTAATGAACATTGCCATTCAAATGGTGTGCATGCTCCACATCATGTGATCAATTATGCAGGGTGGAACTTACCTGCTCCTCCCCCCAAATATTCTAGCTGGCACCCCTGCTGTACAATGGGGGTGGCGGCTTCATCACTGGGCAGAAAGTGAAAAGGATGGTTAGTATTTGCAATGCATGGGTAGAAGAAGATGCACGAAGTTAGCATGGAGGTGGTCTATGTGAAAGGGGGATTGTGAAAAAGGAGAGGGAGGGGGAAACGAGGAGGCTTGAGGCAAAGGTGAGAATTGATGCAAAGCAGGGCTGCAGAATAGAAGAGACAAGTGGCTTCGGAAATGTGGTTGGGACAGTGAAAAGCAAGCTCAGCAGTTGCATAAGGCAGAAAGGGGAAGCAGTAGGGGGTTCATGTGAAGAGAATGTTGTGGGTGCTGACAAGTGAAGTGGGCAGGAACACAGCACCTAGTGTGTTAAATTTGTAACTGGCCTGGGTGAAGTTACAGGGGACCTATTGAAGTTACAGGAGCCAGGAAAGCCAGGAACCGTGTGGGGACTTTACAAGAGCAGGATGATTAAACAGGAAATCCTTGTACACAATAGGATGTGAGAAAGCTAAGAAAATATGCAATATTTCCACCACCCCCTGTCTTCTTTTCTCTTACTGTTGAGCTTGTAGTAATTCCCAGACATTTAAGTTAAATGATGCCAGTTTCCTTGTACTGCTTGGAGACAGAATATGGGTCTATGGAGACTGTACAGCTCAGGGATGAGGGACCTGTGGCCCTTGGCAACAACTTGCATCCTCCCTGACCACTGACCATTGTTGCAAGGGCTGATGGGAGTTGGAGTCCAGTGGCAAATGGAACACAGGTTCGCCACCCCTGCTATAAACTACTATGGATGCTCATGCCTTGGAAGTACCACTTAGAGTTACAAATTATCTTTTCTTCAATCCAGAAAGGATCACATATACCCTGCTATTAGGGATTTGATTCAGTCATGTTGGCATGAGGCAGTAAACACAACACAACAGAGACACGTTCACAACTGCACACTTCCCTTCAGAACTGCCCTGCCCTGCCCCTGCTCCTCATGTTGAAGAAGTCTTGCTTAATTCTCTGTGGTCAGTGAAGCAAGAGGTGACCTGCTGTTTAGGAGGAAGGAAGAAAACAATTACAGGACTTATTTCACTCAATTGAATCTCAGCTTTGAAAACCAACCCTTGTCTAAAACACTACAGTAAATTAAAATAAACCCCCATCAGTGGCATGAAGTAGCTTGTGGTGCAACATGCTTTTATGTCAGTAATATTCCTTAACGCATATAGCCGTATAATAGGATCACCACATCCGAGGAGGGTGTACAATGCTAAAAAATAACACTCAGCTTGTGGGGTTTCTTTTTCTTTTGAAATAGAGATATGAATCAAGTTTACATTGCAAATAAAGTTAAGGGAGAAGCACTGAACATGATGACTGGGCAATGTGCTCTTACCATGCAGTGGGTCAATTGATGAAATCAGACTACTATTGCGTGCTAGTCTCAATATTCATTTTTAATTTGTCAGGGTTATGAACCATGTAGGAAATATTCTGAAATACAGTTCTGATTAATGGTTTATGGAGGGGGGGATTGGGTGCTCCATAAAAAGTGCAATTCCAGAGAAAAGGGGACATTTGTAGAAGCACCCCATGTGTAAAGAAAGGGTGTGTGGTTGCTTTATTTATTGGTATGGGTGCTTTCATCTACACCCAGAGAATCAATAGAAGATTGGAAAGACCAACAGAGTTGTTATGCAAAATACTGTGTTTCTAATGTCTGTTCCCTTGAAGACAATTACAATTTGTAGCATTGCACAGCAAACAGTAGCTTTTCAGTTATTGCTCATGGTCAACAGATGGCCTTTGCCAGTTTAACTAGAGGAAACAGTGCAGTTCCCTCCCTCCCTCCCTCCCTCTCCCTCTCCCCCCCCTCTCTCTCTCTGTGTGTGGTTACATGCCACCCCAACCTCTGAGCAGTGCAAGATTCCAGGGGTACCAGGCATGCTTACCAGGGTCTGTGTTTCCTTTTGGACAATGTGGCACAGCAGAGACTGTGGTGTCTTTATGATATACAGTTTATTTACACATACTGTATATACAAACTGAGCCTACTGTGGAATAGGTTCAAAGCATTACACTCAAGACAAGTTTCATCTCCCTCATGGCTGCAACGTTGGATCCAAAACTGCCAGCCCCTTGCTGCTCTGCCCCCCCCTTCTTATAGCTTGCAAAACACAACATTTTTCCTCTTCAGCTTGCATCATCCCCCAATTCTGATGGCTTATCTCCCTGCCTTTGTTCCCTGCTAATGGTACATCTTAGTGGCCATTATCACGCTGCCCGGTGTTATTTCTGACCCTTGCTAGATCCAGAAATTTGGGAGATTCTTAAATTCTAGCCCTTTCCTGTTTCCAGGAATTTAGGGGAGTCTTGCACCCCACAAACACATAACAATATGTCTATAAAGCAGGAGCAGGAGCTTGAGACATCGACAAGTCAATCCTATGTGAGTCCCACTCTGTTCCTTCCCGTAGAATGGGTCCCTTAGACCCATGTTGCTGCTTTTGCTTCAATTGCTGCTTCTTAGTAGCATATGATCATTTGCTCAACTCTAGTTTGCATTCTGCGTTCAGGTAGGATGGGGTGAATCTATCAGTTTTGGTTTCTGACAGTTGCATGTTTTCCCAGTCTTAAATTCAGTTCTCCACATTTTCACACAAGGCTGTAATTTTTTATTTTTATTTTTTTAAAAAAAGGTTCGCAGGAAAATTCATCAGCGGATTTTTCCTAATACATGTTAGTATGCAGCTTTGCCAAATATTCATCTTTTTTGCAAAGCACTCTCCCCCCTACATAATGCATGTTCATGTTGACTTTAGTATGTGCATTTTTATACAAATTATTTGGCTGGAGTATTACATTGAAAAATTGAGAGATGTGTGAATTTCCCAAACTGGCTGTGTTTAGGTTTGCATGTTGTGAATCAGGTAGGTTCGCCTTTAAATCTGAATCGAATTAAATTTCCCTCTGAACAGTTCAGGTTAATATTATTCTCTTTGCTGCTTATCAATGAGTTTATTGCTGGAAGTCTCTCCCCCCCCCCAACACCATTCCTGGGAACTTCCATGCCCTGGCACTGATATTTTTTGGTGTCAGATGAAGATATTTCCCTTTCCCTGGGCATTTTTTAATTTTCCTAATGCCATTCTGTTGCTGCCACTATGTGAAAACTGTTAAACAAGCAGAAGTAGCACTGCAACTTCTCAGCCTCCTCAAAAGGAATTTTCTTTCTTTATTTAAATTTCTGCATTTCTGTGTGGATTCTGTAAGCTTGAATTGGGTGGTTTTGGGTGAGTTCATTCTAAATTGAGCTTAGCAAAGTTCACCCATTGCCAGTTCTCAGGCTGGCACTCTGGTTGTTGCAAGATTGTGTTGCTATTTGCACAAATGGCAGAGCAAAGCTTTGGGGGAAATGCCATAAGCAAGTTTGAGAAAGCATAAACTCTGTAAGCTATTCACGCCAAATGACAACAAAACTCACTGAGCCATTTTATTAAACAGACATTGCATGGTTAAATAAATAATAGTTCTGTATTCTCTCCAAAACAAGCTGTGTTGATAAGACAACACCCTTTTGCTACATTCAAGATCCTTCTGAATACACAGATAATTTGACTGGATGCCCTTAAGAGTCCGTAACCATAACCACAAAAACCATTCAGTTTTATTAATTGACTGAGAAAATGGAGGATGCTTATTTTGTATCGGTTTTGGAGGGTACCCAAAGGGTTGTGCCAACTGTTGACCTGAAGGGGGCTCCAATGTCTTTCACAGGGAGCCTTGTTCTTAGTGAGATGGTGAAACTGTATGCGCACATTAAAAACAAAAAAACACACCACTAGATATCAGAGAGAAGATTAGCCAAAAACTGTATGCAGCTTTATTTTTTCATTTTTTTCAAGAATCACAGAATATTGGGGAAATGGAAGAGAACAGATTTGTATGTGAAATACATGTGAGAGGGATACGCAACCTGAAATAGATTACTTTGTCCATTTTAGCTTTCAGTCATACCATTTTTAGGACTGAAATGTTACTTTAGTGCAGGAACCAGGAGCAAAACAGCACTCCTGCTATGAGAGCAGAGCTGCTGGGAAAGCATCTCAAGTTCCATTAATCAAAAACCTCCAGGTCTTTTGCATCCTGTATACCAAAGAGGTGGAGCTATTTGCCAAAAGGATTCAGGTGGGAAACTGACAGATGTACTGAAGACAGGTAAATCAAAGCCGAGGAACAATGTTACAGGGATGCTTCTCCCTCCTTGACCTGCCTTGATCTGTTTTTTATGTAACAGTGGTCATAACACACAAAAGATTATGTTCTGCGCTGGCAAAAAGAAAGAAATGGCAAAAATATGTTAGTGGCTGTGTCAACAAAACAAAAAAGAACTCTTTATGAACTTGTTATTTCACGTAACTATAATATAGCTTTGCTGTGTGTTGTGGTGTATATCCAGGGCCGGATTTAGGTTTGATGAGGCCCTAAGCTACTGAAGGTAATGGAACCCTTTATATGTCCAACTGTCCTTTGTCAACAACAAATTGTCACTGCTTTTTGTGTTAAATATATGCTATATGGTAATTTATGGACCTAAAAGGTATCTAAAGCCATTTTATTTGTTTTTTATCTTACATTTTGGTAATCTATATCCAGGTTTTTTTCCTTTAATTTTTTTTGGGCCCCCCAAGAGAGTGGGGCCCTAAGCTATAGCTTGTTTAGCTTATACATAAATCTGGCACTGTCTATATCCCACCATTTAAAACAATTTTCAGAGTAGCTAATTCATGCTGCCCCTATCTTCACTTATGCCTAAGAGTGCAATCTTATATATTGTGTAGTATAAGAACATGTGTGTCCCTGCGTGTCTGTCTAAATGTCTCTGTACGTGAGGAGCTGACATAAGAAGCTGCCTTATACTGGATCAGATGACTATTGCCTACACTGACTAGCAGCAACTCTTCAGAGTTTCAGTCAATAGTCACTCCCAGCCCTGTCTAGGGGTACTGAGGCTCAAACCTCTGAAATAAAGCTCTTTGTAGGGAAGGAAGAAGGGAGTGTTTGCAGGCTGCACTTCAATGTGAGTGATTCCCCTCTACTCGGGGCTCGTCCAAACTTCTGCCTGTCCTGTGCCCAGAAAGCATGGGTCTGAGAGAGGTCTTCTGCTTATCCTGTGCTTTCTAGGAATGGACTCAATATGTTTTCCATTTGCGCCACCACTTTCCCCAGGAAAACTCACTCTTTACCAGTGAATCACAGGAAACAGCAGTCTGTGGAAAACCCAGTTGACGTTGGCTCTGATTCAGCAGTAGAGAGGGGAAAGCAGTGGGGCAAAC
Organism: Zootoca vivipara; assembly: GCF_965207765.1. Classification (NCBI taxonomy): domain Eukaryota; kingdom Metazoa; phylum Chordata; class Lepidosauria; order Squamata; family Lacertidae; genus Zootoca; species Zootoca vivipara. The sequence goes on along the minus strand of NC_142582.1, from coordinate 60,111,261 downwards.
AGAAATGCGGACAAGCTCTCAGTCCCCAATCTTCCCCATCTTCCATAGGACTTCTTCTGCTTGGGTTTGCCTGGATGCAAGCCAAACCCTTCATGGGATCAGGGCATAGCTGTCAACTTTCAGATTTGAAAATAAGGGATCAGCAGCCTCACCTGTCCCAGGGACAGTCTAGGGTATATCTAACAATCCAGGACAGCAGCGGGGAACGGAATAAGGGAATGTCCAGCAAAAAAAGGGGAAAGTTGACAGCTGTGGCTTGGAATAAGGGAGTTTCCTGCAAAAAAGGGAGGGTTGACAGCTATGGGTCAGGGCCCCTGCTTAATCTATGTCTGTGACCATACGGAGAGTTCTACTCAGAGGAATGTAAGAAGAATCCCTATGCAGAGCTTCTGCGCACAACATGGGGAGGTTTGGGGGCTGAGCAGATGGCACTCTGTGTGTGATGATGTTGGGATGGGGTATGTGTGCACAACTCTGCTCCCTGCACAGTTGGGTGCTTGTGAGTTCATGTAAACACCTGGATGTCCCTTAAGTGTGAGTGTGCTTTTTGTGTGTGTATGTGTGGAGATTATCTGGTATGTATGTATGTATGTATGTACGTACGTACGTACATGTGGTGAATGTGTGAGTGTGCAATAGCTATTTTGGCCACACTCAATGCTGGCATCAGACAGCTGACCTATCTCAGACAGAAAAGGGTTAGCCACTCCTGATATGCCCACTTACCTGGGAATAAGCCCCAAATGGACTCGGTTTCTGGACTTTATCAGCAAGATTATTATTATTATTATTATTATTATTATTATTATTATTTATACCCCGCCCATCTGGCTGGATTATCCTTGTTGTTGCTTGGGTTAATATCTGTGATAGTTTAATTTTAAGGTTTTAACTTTAATTTTGCTATTTGATGTGGAACCAAATGTTTCCATATTTCCTTTCAGTCAACTCACTGCTTAGCCAGTTTGCAACATTCATTTGACCAAGCCTCTTTTATCTTCAGGGTATTTGTATGTTCTTGGGTTTTTTTAATGCAAGTTGATAGATATCAATCTGATTTATATCATCATACCACACAGCAGATTCCACAGCTGAACAATCTTCTCAAGGTAGATAGCACACGAAACTACAGATCCTTGCCCCAAATACAAACTTTATCTCTTCTTTGCATTTACATGTAAATGACGCTAAATGCAGAGTGTTGGGTTAATGAAAGATTAGGCTGGAGGCTTAATAGGCAGGAAATGGTGGGTACTTTGCAGCAGAGGTTGCCGTGGGAACCTTAACTTGTGTCCCCGTGCAATATGCGTAAGCATCCCGATAACAGCTTCTCAGAATATGATTGCAAATGATCAGGGACATGTGACGTACTATCAAGCAAATATTTGTTCTTCGAACACGAGTAAGGCAAAGGCCGGCACTTCCTCAAGCTCTGCCTTGGGGCAGCCTTGTCACTTGGGGTTGCCTCTGGAGATAACCACAGCTGAACCTTCCTTTGGCCAGCTCCTGCCAGTTGACTGGAAGGGGTTTTTCTTGCATTACTCTGGTGAAAGAAATTGTTTAGGATGTGGGAGCCGAGCGCAAACACTCATCCTCTCACGCTCTCTTCTTGACCTTCGCGTCTACGTGAATTCTTTTCCAACAAGAGCACACCATGAGGCACAAGCTCTGTTGAACAGAGCGAAGCCCAGGACAGTCTGAAGACCTCAGACGGCAGCAGGGTCAATGGCCAAAGCAAATATCCCAAAGAGCAAAGCAGCTGGTTGGCAGCAGTGAATGCTCAAAGCACAAAACTGGCCTTAGGCTAACATTTTTAACTGCCATGAGGCCATAGAAGGACTAGGCAACTGTCTGAAAAACAAAGAAACTTAGGATCAGCTCTGAAATAGAGGCAGACTTCGTACTGCAATTGGTGGGAGAGGAGAGGAGAGGCACAAAATGAAATGAGAAGAACAATCTTCAAAAAGAAAACTTTTTAGAAATGTCCACTTCTGCCCCTCACCAGCTTTAAGCACCAAATACTCAGTGTGGATTGCAAAATAGCTTCCAGCTATTGTTTATCAGACTGCATCCCACCTGTTAAAAAAAAACTTTTTGAAAATGGTTTTGCTTAAAAGTGAAGATGCAAAAGTAAAACCTGTCTCGAGTCCTTAAATAACAAAGACAGTTCACTTCAAGTTTGATCCTTCTCTACATCCCCATTCTTTTTTGTCTTTCAGTAGCAGCAGTCAAATCAAATTAGGTATTTACTTTAAAATAAAAAGACTCAGGTTGTAAAATCTTTTTCCTCCCCATGAGTTGACAGAGGAACCAACAGGAGCTAATTTTCTAATTTTCCACTCCTAAAATCTTGCTGCCTTAGGCTCCACCAATTCTCTTAGTGGTTAAAGCAGTTCTGACTGGGGGGAGGGAGAATTGAATATAATAATTGGAAATCTGAACACGGGTCACACTGTAAAGTTTTGTTGCAGCCCTCACTTTGTAAAGGGCCAGCCCTCAACATGGCAATAGCATCCAGAGGTGAAGGAATGAAACAAAATGTTTCACAGCCTACAGGTGCACCACCACAATGTTCAAAGGCAATGTGATGTTTGCCTTCTCTGGGCTTAAAATAGTTTTATGCGACTTTAAACCATTCTGCATTCCAACCCTTATGGAGGAAAATGTTTAAACAAATGTCACTGAATGCTCATAAACCAGGCATGGGAAGAGGAAAGGAATGCAAAAACCAACTTTTAAAGTATGTTTCGGGAGATCTGTAGGTGATTGAGGTGGCAGTGTAATACAAGAATGATAAGATCTACAAAAATCATTATTGTGTTTTCCTAATGGAAATGATTGATTTATGGCCTTGCTTTGTATCTATCCGCTCTGACTCCAGCAGTTTGTGCTGTGGATGATAAAGAATAGATTGAAGATCCTTCTCCTCTGAAAACATGCTGGAGAGTAAAGGCTCTACAACATTTTTAAGTTGTTCAACACCAGCAGGAGGGCATTCCTTCACCACCTGCGATTTGTATAAAATCTTCAAGTGAGGGTCAGAATGTGCCTCCCAAGTTGGCTGGTGCAGTCAACAATTTTCTGGATTCCTGTGTGCACTTATTGAATAGCCTTCCTACATCATTGCATGTGCCATGTAAAAGTGCACCAGTGCATTATTTCTAGCAGTATTTTGCTAACCATGCTTGGAGCTGGAGGGTGGGTGAGCTGACAGACACAATCCAAGGTTACAGGTAGGTAGCCGTGTTGGTCTGACACAGTCAAAACAAAATAAAAAAAATCCTTCCAGTGGCACCTTAGAGACCAACTAAGTTTGTCATAGGTATGAGCTTTCGTGTGCATGCACACTTCTTCAGATACACTGAAGTCACCAGACCCTTATATATAGTGGGAGGATGGGGAGGGGTATTACTCAGAAGGGTGGTGGGAATGGGTGATTGGCTGATAGGAGTGGTAAACCTGTTGACAGCCAATCACCCCATGCACACGAAAGCTCATACCAATGACAAACTTAGTTGGTCTCTAAGGTGCCACTGGAAGGATTTTTTTATTTTGTTTTGACAATCCAAGGTGTTCGTGCTAGCATATAAAGCCCTAAATGGCTTGGGACCCAGATATCTAAAATAGTTCCTCCCCAGTATCAACCTTCTTGGGCCCTGTGACCAGCATGGGAGGTTTGGGTGGGACTGGGGCTGGGTACCGCTTGGATGGTGCTGATCTGATCAGGGGCACTGACTCCTAGGGACTGGACCCCTTTGATCCCCCCCCCTATATTTTTAGCAGGGGGCTGAACCACTGCAATGTTTACCTGGGTGCCACACATGATGTCACAATGGTGCACATGATGCCCAGAAGCAACACTGACACAGGAGCCAGAAACACTGCAGCTCCTCCTCCTCCTCCTGCTGTGGAGGGGAAGCAGCTCCTAGCTCATGGGAGGAACAGGAGGAGGAGGAGGAGGAGCCAACAGTCATGGAGGCCAAGCTGCTAGGTGATGTTTGGAAGTTGTGTGCACCAGCATCGCGTCCGACTTCCGGCCGTCACGCAGGGTGTTGTGACATCACATGCAACACCCAGACACAGCATGCAACAACACAGTATCATGCATGATATCCGTCCCCAATTTCCCTCCTGAGTAGGTGCACCTGGTTCCATGACAGGGCCTTCTCGACAGCCTTTGCTCGTTTGTAGAATGCCTCCCTGGGGTGATATGTCTTGTCTTCCTCATTGTTGACATTCAGGAGGAATTTAAAAGCATTCCTGTTCATCCAGGAATTTGATGACTGAAAGATATTGTTCCTGGAAACTAGAAATTATGAGCTGGGAGGGTCTGTGAGTGATTTTTCTTTTCTTTAGATGTTCTTATGTGTTTTAAATATGCCTTAATTTTGTTCTTAATGGTATTGTTTTTCTGTTTTGTTGTTCGCCATCCTAGGCTCCTTTGGGAGGAAAGGCAGAATAGAAATTGAAATAATACTAACACTAAAACTATTCTTCAGGCCACTGCACATTTTCCTCCTGCTTTTTGTAAGATCATGTCAAGGGGACACCATGCATCTCTGAATATGTCAATGAATGGAAGCCATAGGATGCTCACCTTGAAATGAATGTTCAGGCCTCAGTGAATTGTGTAAGAGGAGTGGCAGTGGGGCAGCACTGAAGCAACATGGCAGACAGGGGAGGACTATAGTGGCTTCCATTGGAAGAATTCTATAACCTCCTATTGATGTGTGGGCAGGGCAAGCCCAATAAATTTTACTGCCTGAAGTGAATCACAATATGGTGCCTCCTACTCATCCCATGTACTGAAGCTAACTACTGTAGTGGAATCTTGAATCAGCACCCATAATGGGTCACCACACTCTGCCATGCTTGAGAGCAATAGGCTAGCTTAGGGGGTGTAGGCCTTGGCCTGTAACACATTCAGTTCTGCTCTTCAACACCTCACTGCTCCAGCCTAGCTCCCCTGCCACAGAGTCTCTCACAATGTTGTGGACTTTCCTTCTTTGGAAGTTTTTAAGCAGAGGTTGGATGGCTGTCTGTCATGGATGCTTCAGCTGAAATTCCTGCATTGCAGGGTGTTGCACTAGATGACCCTTGGGGTTCTTTCCAACTCTATGATTCTGCTGCCTGAGGTGGCTATCTCACCCTGCCTAATGGTAGGGCTGGCCCAATGTGAGAGGCACTGGACACATCTGGATTTACTTTGGAGGAAGCATGGATATAATTATGTTGCAGGAGTCTATCATTCCCAGGCAGGACTGCCTCTCCTCATGTAAACTGACCAGGATCCTGCTGTCATCATCTGAGGCCCAATTTTTGTGTGCCTCCTCCATGAGAGGTCCAGAGGGTGGCAGCACAAGAATGGGCCCTTTCTGTAATGGTTCCCTGGTTGTAGAATGCTCTCCTCAGGGAGGCTCCCTTGATGCCTTCATTACATTTGTTCAGGCACCAGGCAAAAACAGTCTGCTTCTCCTAGGCCTTTGGCTAATTAAACAAACAATGGCCTTATAAACTTGAGGGTGGGGGGGGGGTACAATGTTTTGGTTTGTTACAATGGTATTAATATTTGTGCTTTTATATTGTAAACTACCCTGTGATCCTCGGATGAAGAACGGTATAAAAATTTAATAAATAATAATAATTTATCTAGGGAGCAGTTCTTATAGGTCACTGGGTAACTGTGTAGGCCTACTGCCAGATACTTTCATACAGGCACTTAAAAGGGGTTCCTATAAAAATAAAACCTTGATACAGAGAAATTTCTTCCCTCCCCTTAACACTGCCTTAAAATCCCCTCTTCTAAATGGCATTTCTTCCGAAGTTATAATTCTAACTGTAGTACAAATGAAATAAAAGAATTTCCCTCTTAGCTAGACTCTCAGAAGTAGGGCTAAGAACTTCATAAGAAAACCATGTGTGACTAACATTTCACCGCTAGGAATAAGAGCACTCCTGCCACTCTCATGGAAATTGTCCAGCCTCACAGCTTTCTCTCAAAACATGACCAACATAAAATCTACTATATATTTCGGAAAGTTATTTGTGTTTTCTATGCATTTTGATATCTCTTAAGATATTGTAACCAGATTTTGCACAATGGTCCCTGAGATCAAGGAGCAGGTTTTTGTCTGTGTTTGGTTACAAGTGGGCACCATTTTGAATAAAGATGGTGGACTGAATATTTCAAAACTGCACTGATTTTAACCACCAATTTCAAACTGTTTTTTTTTAATTTTCTTAGAACTCCCTAGCAACACTGGACAGATCTTGCTGGTGAAATATATAAATCCCATTCTACATCCACCCTACAGTCCTCCATCTGTGTCTTTGAGGATTTTTAGATGACTGTAATGCAGGGGTTTGAACTAGATTACCATTGGGGTCCTTTCCAACTTAATGATTCTATGGTGATCCACTACTGAGGATACCAGGGAGAGGTCAGAGGGGGCTCTTCTACCTTGAGGAATTGCACAGAAAAAATAACATGCTGCTACTTCTCCTTGTATTGAAGTACTTTAAAAAAGGTCTGCCTTCTGGACAACTCCTAAAGATATAGGGATACATGAAATTCATTGTCCAGCATGCCAACACCACCCACCTACAGAAACACACTTTTCTAAAACACTTGCTGGAGTAGCCACATTTCTAACATACTATTAAAATCTATTGCACTACCATCTTTGTGTAGTGTAGTTTGTGTGTCTGGTACGACACCTGCTGGTGAAGGAGTGGCAATAGCATATAATTGTTTGGCTCTCCCTTCAGTTGTGTATTTTGGGTTGGACACAAAGATTCTCTAATACAAATATCCATAATTGTTGTGATACTTATAAATAATTCCAGTGGGGCAGCCGCGTTAATCACTTGTGTTACTTTTGTGGCACATTAATGTTTGAGAGCGCACCCATCTAGTCCATCTTCTTGGGGCATAAGAAAATGTGGTTGTCTTTAATTTGTCACAATATGTTTATTGTTGCTATAACTTAGAACACAAGCTTGCAATGTTCATAGAACTCTGGCTGGGGACACTTTGCGAGCTCACAGCCATTGCTATGATTTAAGGCACTAGTAGTGGCAAGAATTCTGGTACTGTCATCATGACAGTCTTATTCTGAGCTTGAGATTTGTAGAAGAGGTCAGCTCCTCTACGTGACTTGCTTATTTAACAGCCAACCTGATTTGCTAGCACAAAGCTTACATGGTGGTTAAACGATATGTCGTCTTCTCATTTGTTTACAGGGCAGTTATGGGACAGTTAGCATTTAGCCTGATTTACTTACCGGGTGATTGACTTACAGCTGGCTCCTCACCTTCTTTACTGCTTCTCCCTACTTGTAGGGCAAATAACTTAACCAATCTAGCCAGACCACACTTTGCAGTGGAAGATCCCCATTCCCTCAAATGCCCAGTATGACTGACCAAGCTGAACTGTAGGAAGAAATTATGCTAGGAACAGCTATTAAACAACTTGGTTGTAACTGTGTCCCAAATATCTCCCAGAGGAGGAAGTAATGTGGGGAGGGGAAAACATGAAGATTATGTTCAGTGTAGTGGTGAATCAGACAATTCACTGAGTTGCGGTTAAACTGGTCATGCAGAGGTTGCAGAGGCCAGCCCCGCCGCTAAAAACCTTTGTCCCACCCCCCACCCCCGGCTCCATATCAGACCTTTGCCCACATTTAGCAATGTTCTTTGTTTTTACAGATCCAGAATGCTACACTTTTACAAGTAGAACCGCCCCCCCCCACTTCCACAATGAATTTCCAGCCAAGTCTTTCACCAATCTTCTTGCAAAGATTTTAACAGTGTGTGCTCACATTGTGAATGTTTACACTACTAATTCTTATCTGTCAGGTCTTTGAGAGTGAAAGAGATGAGGATATACTGTAGCTGATCTAGATAAGGTTATTCCAACAGAAAGCAAGTCATCTTGGAAACATAGTTTATTTGACAAATATCAACATTGTTCTTTGTCATTCAATTTCCTGTAGTAATTGGAATAAGAAACTTGATTACAGGGATGAATCACTTTGTAAAAAAAATCCTAAACATATCATATTACAGGAATAGAAATGGATATGTGAATGCACGCATGCACACATGCATACACACAATTGCACACAACTGTTTGAAGCATTTTTTAAATGAATAATTCAAATAAAGACAAAACATTTCACCAACATTTTTTGGTTCATGTTTCTATGTTGGGCATTTAGTTTCCACGCAGCTACACTCATCTACATGAAGATATGTGTATTTTATATGCCTCCTTTTGCTGCAAACCAGTTCCACTCTCACTTCATGGTATTTTGTGGCATGGCAACATGTGCATCCATGCTTCATTTTGTGAGTGTCAAAGGAATATCTGAGGGAGAAAGCACAAGTGAAATGTTTTGACTGATGTTCCTCTTTACACGAAAAGGAGCCAGTGATGTCAAGTCAAGAAATAGTTTTCTAGCATTTATTCATTAAGTGCACTGGTCCGTGTTTTTGGTTTAGCCTGGTCTTCATCAATATGGTGCCCTCCACATGTTTTGAACAACAGTTCCCATCACCCCTGACTGTTGGTCATGCTGACGTGGGGATTGTAGTCCAAAATATCTGGAGGGTGAAAGTTGGTTTAGGCCAGGCATCCCCAAACTGTGGCCCTCCAGATGTTTTGGACTACAATTCCCATCTTCCCCGACCACTGGTCCTGTTAGCTAGGGATCATGGGAGTTGTAGGCCAAAACATCTGGAGGGCCACAGTTTGGGGATGCCTGGTTTAGGCCATTAAGTTCCACTTTCTTCCCTCCCCACCAGTGTTCCATGCTAAAAACATTGAAGGAAAAAGGATTGAGACTGTGTGATTTTAGATCTCTGGGAAACTCTGCTTCTACTTCCACTTCTGTTGTCCCCCCAGATCTGTGCACAATGTTAACTTTCTTTGACTGTGGCTTGTAAGCCACTAGGTGGCTTGTAAAACTCATAAATATTGTCACTATCAGCAGAAAAGGCAGCAGCAAGGTTCCCTAGCAGATATATGCGTCCATTGCTAATAGAGGGCTGCATGCTGCTTCTCCTGCTGTTCAGCTCTACCAAGACAACAGGAACAAAACAGAAAGAGGAATTGCAGAGTCCCACAGAGCTCTTGACAGGTTGCAGCCTGGGTATATAAGAAGACACTGGGTATATACTGGTACACGTGTCTCACACAAAGGAGAAATACCCATGTAAATCACAACATTCAGTGCTTTTATACAGTGTGACACTTTGAGTTCTGGTTATCAGAAGCTTTCAGCTATATTCAACACCTTTCTGCTTCTGAAATCTTAATCTAGGTCTTGCTCAAGCTGCTTAGATACCATCCAACTTTGGGGGTACTACCCCTGTGCACTAAATTAACAGGCTGTTAGAAGAACTTGCTAAAGGCCTCTCAGTGCCTATTCATTTGGAAAATAAGGAACATGCTACCACTACTTTTCACTGGGGGGGGGGGGACACATTCTTGTTTAATTTATTGGAACATCCAGTCAAGTGATTGTGTCATTATACCAAAAACCAGCCTTTGGAGAAAAATTTGACAGCCAGTTAATTTATATCATCCTGGACCCATGGCAACATGCCAGACAGGTTGACCCATAGAAACCTTGTGCACATACTAAAGCAGTTGTGCCATTGGCTCACCTTTTTCCCCCATAAATCTTGCGGTAAAATGATAAAATGTTGAAAGTTTCTGCATGTGTAGTGAAGCAATCATTTCGTAACAACACAACTGTGTGTGCAAAGTGGGAAAAGATGAAACTCGCCTACTTGTTACAAGTCCAGGGTAACTTAATAGTGTAACTATTATTTACTATTTTATAGGGGCAAAAGCTAGTACATTCGTGCTCCAGGCTCATATCCATAAAATGGTAAGCAGAGAGACACAGAGAGTGAATGCTGTATCTGTGTTGTGCATTTATGTGGTGCAAGTTGACTGAGACAGGTGGAACAATCTTTTACTTACACAGAGTAGGTGTTGCAGGATCCTCCACAGGAAGGAATGTTGATGGGCCTGGCTGATTTACAATTCTTATAAACAATTAATTGCCTCTTCAGGTGAATTGTACAATTATGTGACAAGGGGGTACCTGAAAATGAAAGGGAAACAAAAATCCTCAAATAACTTTACTTGATTGGAACTTAAACTATCAGGAACCAGTAGCTTTGAACTTAAAAGCAGTTTTATCTATCATTCAAATGTAGCTGCTCATTCCACACACACACACATCCTAATATATGCATTTCTGTAGACATGGTTTGGTTGCAGGGCTACATTGTAAAATTCAAATATTTTGCATTTCAAATGATGATTCTGTTTTGGTTCTCATTTTGTTATGGAAAGTGCAATTTTGATAGATTCTTGAATCATCAAGACCTGAATCAAATATTTTCCCCTGCTCTAGATTTAACAGGCCCCTTTGAAGAACTTTAGATAGCTCTTCTTTTTTGCTTTAATACTACTGTTATTAATCAGCTGACATCACAGATTAGAGTAACAGATTAGAAAAATGGATTTTGACTGGTATTCCATTGTGGTTTGGTGTTGTGTTATTGTCAAGGGGCTGTCAGGAGACTGCAGGTTCTTCCACAGGTCAGGAAAAAGACTCAAGGCATGAAATGCAAATAGCTTTTATTCACAAAAGTAAAATCACAACCAAGTTCATCTAGGCTAGTCTCCCCTAGTTGAAGAGACTGCTGGAACTGGCATCTGCCCCCTCACTCTGGACTGCAGCAAGGGAGAGGGATTCCCCTCTGGGCCTGTCTGGCCCGTTGCTCAGCAATGGGTAGGACTCTTCAGTGGAGGAGGAGAGCAACAGAGGCAGTATCTGGCTCCTCTCTGTCAGTCTGAGCTCACAGTGCCCAGCCCTGTCCTGGAATGGCTTTCTTCTTCTGACTCTCCATGTTCACTCAAACCTCCTGCTTCTATCACCTCCCACCTTGCCCCTTCTGCAAACTGGTCCTCCATGTCCCACCACCAATATCCTGGGCCCAAGTCTCCTTCCTCTGTGTCACCCCTGGGGGGCTCTTGGAAGGGCAGCCCCCCCCCCACTCTTCCTCATCCAGACAGTTACGTGCAGTGCTTTTTTTCTTCAAAAATGTTTAGGGGTACTCTCATTTTGACTCAAGAAAATCACAATTTTATAGTTCAAATCGGAAAAAATAAATAACAGTAAATGGACAAAAGTACAAAGATTCACATAATGTTTAGGGGTATGCGTACTCCTGCATACCCTCAGGAAAAGAAACACTGGTTATGTGCAAATTGGGACTTTATAAAAGCTCTTTCGCTTTCATTCATGAACTGTTGTAAAGAACATACTCACATATCTCACAGCATCCATCAGCAGCAGTTTGAATAGTTGCCTATTTTGAAAAGAAACATGAGAATATGTCACATTATAATATTAGTGCTTCACACCTTAATTTTTCTTTTTCCTCCTTTATGTACAGATTATATAACTTTGAATCCATCCATTTTGCATACTTCCGCTCGTGCACGCTGGGAATGGCGGAAAATACCATCTGCTCCACTTCAACGGTGTGTTTTTTTGGTGGCTGCTTTGGGAGTACACAGCCTCCCCCCCCTCCCGGGATGCTACGGGAGGGGGCCGCTGGCCCGCAGATGCCCCTTAATCCACTCGGACCCTGCGGGGGTGGGGTGGGCCAAGCACCCGTTGGAGTCAGCACTCCTGGAAGCCACCCAATGCGGGCACGGGTCCCATAACTTGGAATTTTAATTAGATAAAAGTTTTGGGCATGCCTCAGATGAAGGAGCAAAAAATTTATTGCCTGTGGACCCAGCCCTGAGCAGTAGAGAAAAAGACTTGATTTACGGCCACTGAGAGATAAGAGGTGGAAACATCGCAGAAAGGAAGATGGATTATCAGGAGAAACCGAGAAGCCTGACAGGGAAGTGAAACACCCTCCCCCCCCTTCTCTTAAAGATTTACTAAACACCTTTTCTGGACGGGCTATCAGAATTACCTAGAGCAGCAGAAAAATTGAAAATACAAACTGTGTGGACATGAAAATATAAACAATATAAAAATGGAGGATTTATATATGCTTTGATAACCTTGTAAAAACAGCTGGCACTTGCTGGGATTCGTCGTGGACTGATTAAGAAGATTTAAGACTTGTGTCGCAGTTAGAAATTAAGAAAGCACAAAATGGTGCCGAAACGGAGAGCAGCTAGAGGCGAGGAAGAAGCCATTGTTTGTTTTTAGAAGAGTTATAAGATTTGACCTGGCTAACTCCTCGCTGGAAAAGCTGTAAATCTGTCTTTGGAGGAGCTATGAAGTAGAAATTTGGACATGATTTGTAATTTGTGAGCTTTGTTGGATTCGGAAGACCAGCGATCAGAGGGAGACTAATGACACAATTCCACGCAGTGACAGAAAACATTTTGGTAAAACCTGGCTGGCAACACAACTCAGAGGTTTGGAGAAGATTGAAGAATGTCAACAAAGACTGTTAGGAAAGGACTGTATTATTTTGGGACAATATGTGAAGGTTTACATCAGAGGCTGAATAACAAGGGAGAAATTATTAAAAGCAAATGGCAGTAGTGATTTGCAGGAAGCTCTGGAATCTGAGGCATGGGGAGTCAGAAAAATTCAATATAATTAGGCATAATTGGAATGTTTCTTTTAATTAGAATTGTATAATTAATTTGGATAAAGTGTAATTGGGAATAATTTCAATGTGATTTGATGTTGTTTAATTGGAAAATTTAATACTTTTTTTTTTAAAGAATCCATCCATTTTGTGCCTGCTTTGTTCCTTCCTGCTCCTTGCAGCTAATTCTTGAAGGCTAACCAGCTTGAAGGCTAATCTGAAGTCAAAATTCAGGAATATGCAGCTGTCCCATACAGGGATTGAACTGGCAGTCTTGGCATTATGAGCACCATGCTGTAACCGACTGAGCTATTTGAGCTAACTGAGCTATATGTTAGTGATTTAGTGACATACCGTAGATCTCCAAACACAATTCCACATAGGGTTAATAGTAAGAAATGTGAGTTGAACTGGTAAAAGCAAGCACTGCTGTAATAATACTCACTGGGACACAATTTGATCGATCAAACACTGGGCAGGATATGATTGTGGTACTCAGTATAAATTGATCTGATACCCTGGTGCATAAATACTGAGTACAGTTATCCTGTGGATCCTTGTAGGTCTTCCCAACCTGTAGTAGAAAATAATATCCAGAAATAGGTGCTATTGAGCAAACGAGCTGATCTCCATCTAGATTTTCCTGTATTTCATTTTGTAAAAGCCCCTCACACAAGTGTTAGTTACATGAATGGTGAAACGCCTACTTTGGCTTGATACTGGTGGACTACAGAATTAGAAGAAGTAGTTATGTTTTAACGATGGCATGCACTGATGGTTTCTCTCCTGGTCTGAAGATAAGGAGGGTCAGTTCCCTCCTTTCCAACAGACCTCCTGGGTGAACTTATGTCAGCTACAGATCTTTCTTCCTTAGTGCCTGTCCTATCTGTATGAAAAGTTGATTTCTTCAATAACCGCATTTTGGAATGTATAGAAGTATCTCACTATTGCTAAATTCAAATTTCATGAAGGCATTATACTCCATTGTTACAAATGAAGCATCCTCAGTTTTCAAAGAGAAGTCTCCTTAAAATGGTGTTGTTGGGCTAACTGAGTAATATGGTCACAGCAAAGCAATTACTCATAAAGGAGGTAAACACATACCTCAATAGCCACTATCCCAGGTGAAAGCTTTGTCACACATGCTGTCTGAACACATTCACCACAGCATTTTCCTTCTTTCTGGATATAGTGGAACCCCTGAGGATGAAAAGATGCTGATGAAAGGGATGGAATGAACTGTCAATTTCAATTCCCCCTGTTTCTCGTTTTTCCAGTCTTAAATTCAATGGCCCACATTTTGCATTTTAAAGATGATCTTCATGAAAATTCACCAGCATTTCTCCTTATAAACACATTTTTCTATGCAGTTTTGATTAATGTTCACATTTTTGCAAGTGATTTTTAGATTTTGGGCAACCCCTACTTCAGGTTCTGATGGACTTCCCAGTTTGGGGTGGAATCTGGACTTTTGTATGGAAGCCCAGAAATTACTTTAATCCACAGATTTGTCCCTCAGGCTTCCTATTCTATCTAGCTCAAGAAATATCAGGCTTAGTATCTGAACCAAGATTGATCATTATCTAGCATTTTCATTAACTAGCTGGTGTTAATGGTAGGCATCACAGCTCTCCCCTAAGTTTCCATTCTGGTGTTATTTTACTTAACCCCCATCTTTTGGAACCACCATGTGTTAGTGTGATACATGCAGTGATGGGTCATCTTCAAGGTGCTTTGCCCATAATGTACATAAGATTCATCAGATCTTCTGCTTTTCTCTCTATGGAAAAGCAACTTTTTATGGAAGCTTTCTCCCAGTGCTTCTCTCTAGAGTTGTTGTTGTTTGTTGTTGTTGTTGACTACTGTAGTAGGGAAGCCATTTTTCAACCAGCTGCTGTTCACTACATTTGTCTAACCACAATAACAATGGCAAGGTAAGCCGAGTCAGCAACAGAGGAGAAGTTAGCCATCAATGTGTCTACCTACCTGTTGACAGTCAGTAGAACAATTAATTGGAGTGCACTTAATTTTATTGGTTTGGGTTTTAGGATCCTGTGTTACAGTGCAGAAGCATTCATCACAAGAGTCTGAAGGTACCACTGATCCAGGCTTAAATGAGAGGTGGTAAAGCAGAAGGGGGAGAATCTGGTAAGTAAATCCAGCATATTAACACAGAAATGCTATTAAGCAACATGGGATTAGTGAAAGGGTGTATTTAACTAAGTCATACTCAAACTAGACCCATTGAAATAAATTTACTTTAGTTCTAAATCCAGTGCTTTGAATGGGTCTATTCAGAATAGTTGGATATAACTCAGACTAACAGCTAGCATTAAAATAATTCTTTGATTTTCAAGGCCAAAGAAGACACTATATCAAATTTCAAATTTCATTTGCATATTTTAAAAAGCAGCCATAAAAGTAAATAGCCCACTGAGGGCACTAAAGAGCCCACCCTTTAGGTTAAAAAGTTCTCCCACCCGTGAGCTAAAGGAATATAGCAGCAGTGAATTAAAGGAAGCAGCAGACCATACCTGATACTCAATTCCTTTAGATACACAAACATTTTTTGGTTCTGTAAGTAAAAGAAAAATCATGTTCAGAAATGTTGAGATTTTCATGTTCAGAAATGTTGAGATTTTCTTGACTTCTATGAGTTTCCTGGTTTCTTTTCTCATTTTTCTGCTATATTAGTTGTAGAGAAGAATCGCTCACAAATTAGTAACAAAGCATTTTGATCCACATAGTGAAAATTCATATAATATTCCCTGCCAATTGTATTTTTAACATTTTGTGACTAAGGCTGCACACATACACATACATCATCTTATTCTAGAATCAATGGAGAGTGAGCACGTGGTTTTCCTACATGGTCAACACTCAGTCTAGATCTACTGCATATATTTTGCCCCAGAAGAGTGCTTCTTCGAAAGCTAGTTTTGTTCCAAAAATAAAAGCTCATTGCAGATTGATTCTGCATTTCCCCATAGGGTGCCCATTTGAAAACAGGTGTAGGCGTAGGTATCCACACCTGCTTAATAATGAGGTGGGTGGGTGTATACCATGATCCCTTTTCATTTACTCAGGGTATGTAGAGGTAGAAAAAACCACTCAAGGGGAGGGTTTTCAAACACATACCAAGTAACAACACCTACCTCCTTAGAAGGCATTATGTAAAATCAATCTAGATTTAAAGTAGCATGTAGAGGATGAGCATGAATGATTCCAGATTGGGGTGTGTGTGAACCTATATTTTCCCGATACAGATAGGTTAGTGTGCATGTTGGTTAACTGTGTTCCACTCCCAAAATGACATTTATGTGAATTTAGTACTTACTACAGACATGAATAGGACAACAGGCACCATCAGAAGCAGTTGCTACAATTTGGAAACCAGGATTGCATATCTGTTTGGTTAGAGGACATGACCTTTCATTACACTCTGTGAAAGAGAAGAAGGGAAGTCATTGATATTGTAAGGATGTTTAAATGAGTATTTAAAATTGTAAAACAGAAAATCTAATAAAAATTCTATCTATCTCTATCTATCATCTATCTAGCTATCTTACTGAAGTACTTGCTTACCACACACTATCTCTGTGCAGCAGGGATCTTCTGGCTGTATCCGCACTACAGGTACAAATCCTTCCCTTGTGCAAGTGATTGGCGGAGATCTTGCACAAATGTGGGGGGAACAAGAAATATCCAGTGTGTCCTTGCAACAGGTGCAGACCTGACAATCTTTTTCCCACCTCTCTCCTGGCTGTATAATAAATGTTCAAAAAAGGAAAAAAAAATATTGACCAGAGTATTTAATCATCCTGGGGCTGAGTTTCTGCTAGAGTTTTTGATGGGGAAAGACCACAGCTCAGTGGCAGGGTACATGCTTTGGTAAGACTGGGATGGATTCCTGTCTGAAATCTTGGTGAGCCAATGCCAGCTAGCATTGCCAGTTCTGAGCTAGATAGACCTGCGGGAAAGCAGGTCTACTGTAGGGTTGTTTTCGCACAGTCACTGAATGAGTGGAACAACTTTCACTTGTGCAATGCAGCTTCCTCTCCTTCTCCTCCCCTGTACAGCTCTGCCTTAATCTGCTCTAGAGCTTTGGGTGATACCTCAGAGCAGATTTGGAGGGAGTGCAGAGGCATACACAGGGGAAGGAGAGAAAAGGGAAGTCCTATTTCACTTGTGCGGTAACTTCACCCAATGGTTTCTCAATCCACCGTTAAGGAGCCAACTTTTCTCATTCTTCTGTGGATACGTTAACTAATATGAAACCATGACAGGTGAGTTCCCAACCTTCTATAGCATGTGCATGACAAATAAACTCTTATACTATATTGACTAACCATAATAAGCACAGAACGTTGTGATAGTTTGTCATACAATTGCACTGGTTCTTGCATTGTATTTGCTCTGTGCCAGTGTTCAGCAATTTTAGGCAGCATTAGCTTGTGGGTAGAGTGCAAAATATTATTCTGGCTGTATATCAGCTGAAGAACCCATCTTTTGCACTCCTCCTTACCTGTCTCAATAGTCCATCAGTTCCTGTGCAGCCTACAAATTAAGACAGTTGGAATATGAAGCAGACCATTTCAGAAAAGAAGTTAACAACACTGAAGACATATTCATATACAAATCAGGACCCTGAAAGGGTGTATGTCATATGAAAAGGCATGGAGAGAGCCAAGGCCACATGGCTCACATTTCTAAATTGTGACATTTTCCTGCTTGCTCTATCATCATGCAAGGATTGTTCAATCTAAGGGGTCATTTTATCCAAGCTAACTTCCTTTCCCAGTTTTTCTTTCCATAGTGCTGGCTTCATTGTTTCCTGATCCTTTCCAGGTTCCACTAACTCAGCATGCAACCTACATGCTGCATAGGCAGCTGTTGTGGGTGGGCAGTCTCAAAAGGGCCTCTTGGGCCAACTGTATTCCCAATTTCCCCCAATTTCCTTACCACAGACAGAAACACAGATACTATCATGGTGATTCAACTGGATCATTCCATCCGGACAGAAACATCCTTCGACAAGGATTCCTGGAACATCACCTTCTGCTGGATTTGCACCAACAGCATTTTTCCTGTAGGATTGTGTTAACAGGATAAAGGAAAGGTCACCAAGCAATTATTCAGCTATTCACACACACACACACACACACACACACACACACACACACACACACCATTTGATAAAGATTTGTCTTCATTTAAGAAATTACTCACCCACTGTTGCAAGTGAGCCTTTCCATTCTTCCACATGGCTTATAGATTTGATCCCGAGAACATCTGAGTTCTGTGAAATATTGACAAATTTCATTCGGAGTGCACCTACATTCTAAAAAGCTAGAACAAATTCTAGGAGGCAATGGCACTGAAAATATTCATGCAGATTGAGTGAGGTAGTTTCATTCACATATATTTTGATGGATGCAGGGTTGTCCTGCTGCACTGGTGTTTTTTTTGGGGGGGGGGTTCTTTGTGTACTAGCCATAATCTTGTATGGATGAGCAAATGGACATGGCAGTGGCAAACAACACTTGCTGCTACTTGGTAAGGATGAACAGATTGATCTTCTTCAGGTCCATGTCAATTGTGCATTTGTTCATTCATAAATCCAATCTGTCCCATTTCCACAATAGTCTGCATTATATATATATATATATATATATATATATATATATATATATATATATAATATGCACAAATGTTCTCATTTAAATATGTATTTTATCTTAATGAACACATTTCTATTTTATCCTAAAAAGCTCATTTAAGAATGTATTTTGATTTCTTAATACAACAACTGTATTGTAAAATTCAGAGAAGTGTAAACTCTGAATGGAAATTACATTCTAATTCATACATTTGTCTGAGGTGTGTGGATCAAATCGGTCCACATAGGAATTCATAGAAATATATTACCTCACATAATGCGGTGCACACACACCATTTGAATGGCAATGCCCATCAACTTTGGGGGAGCCTGGCCCCCTCAAATATTTTATTGGGCAAAGACCCCCCAGCCCCTAGGAGTTGGCTCCTCTGCCTCTGGCTCTGCACAGTGAATGAGGAAAGGGAGGAGAGGATCTACCAATTCAACAGTTGCTGGTATAGTACCGAGTCAGTAAGGGGGGGGGGAGGGAGATCCAATTTTCTCTGTAGAAGAGAAAGAGACCCAATCTTCTAAATCTCACTGCAACTCAAAGGGGGTAGGGTAGGCCAGTGATGGCGAACCTATGACATGCGTGTCAGACGTGACACGCAGAGCCCTCACTGCTGGCACACGCCCCATCGGCCCATTGGGTCAGCAGCTCCCCCCAAAAAGCTCAACAACTCTGGCACTTTGTGATAAATAAGGGGTTTTTGGTTTGGTTTGGTTAAATAATTAGTTTTTGGTTTATTAAATACAGTTATATATTACAATTATACATTTTTGTTATTTAAGCTATAAATATCGTCAAATTATGGGTTTTTTCTCGAAGTGACACACCACCCAAGTTATGCTCGGTTTTTTGGCGAATTTTGACACACCAAGCTCAAAAGGTTGCCCATCACTGGGGTAGGCTTTTGTGGCTGTTGTTGTGATGCAGAAGTCAAGGGTCATCTCTGGGTTAAACTCAAGGCACTGAACCTCAACAGCTGCCTAATAATGTCAATCACTAATACTACCCTGCAAAAATTTGTTGTATCCACAAAACTAGTACATTAGGAAGAACCCTAGCCCAGCCTAGCTTTCCTTATTTATTTATTTATTTATTTATTTATTTATTTATTTATTTATAGTGTGAGCATTCAACCATGCAGCTTTCTGTCTAAAATGGTATAGCCCTCAGTGCAGTCTCTCTCCACTTCAAAAGATAACCTGTTTCATATTCTAATCCTTACAGGTTTTCTGAGTTGGTGGTTTTCTACATCTAATGATTTATATCATGTTCAATTGGACACAGATTTATAGGGATGAAGTGCCCTAAACTAGAAGACTGCAATTTGGACCTTCTTTTCAAACTAACATTATACTTTGGGAATTCAGATCTCAGTGTTCCTTAGAGGGGCTTATTTTAGGCTCGTAGAGCCAGCAGATAACAGATCAAGAACATGTCAGCTGATAAAAAGGAATAAACTCAACAACCCTCTCCTGGGATGTCATTCAGCTCACCACACTTCCTGTTGGCTTTGCTTCTCCAGTCTACACAGATCCCATGGTACCCACACAAGGCTGCATAGGCCTGGAGACTTCCACATTCCATGTTCTGCTTTGGTGAAGAACAGCCATCCACAACACAGGCATCATAGTACGGCCGCGGCGGAACAGCATTGTGACATTCTGTAAAGCTCCTTGTTTAATTTTTAAAAATGAAGTTTTTTAACAGTGTGAATTAATGTGTTCCAAATAAGAGAGATACAAAATAATTAAGGATGGATATCTATTATTATTCTAAACTTGCTGACTGTAAGACTTACTTAAGAGAACTACTAGTCAGACTAGACTCACTGAAACTAATGGATCTGGTCAATTTAGCTTTCTTAATTTCTGAGTCTACCATGAGTAACACTTACTTGAATACCACCATACCTTATACTAATAACCCAGCAGCGAACCGTGTTTTGCATCATTACAAACACACACTCACTTTGAGCTGGTGCTTAACCTTCCTTAGCTAGTTTTTCCTACAGCCATTTGATTGAGTTTACATGGGTATTTATACTTCAAAATTAAACTTGAAAACATGCATACCTATTATTATTAATAATAATTTTTCAGCAAACTTAAAAGCAACAACCAAATTTAATTGCCTCAACACTTGGATGTCCATCTTAAGATGGCTACCCTGGGAATAGTAAGTGTTGCTGGGCAGGATTTAAGTGATCAAAATAAATCAATACAATGAAGAGGAACCTCAGTTTATGTAACATTCATTAAATGTAACATTCATTAAAAGTGTGCTTTACCAGATAAGTTTACATAGGGGAGGGACTACACAGGTGGCCATTTTGGATGGTGACATTTGAGTCTGAAAAGGTGCCAAGTGTTGCCCTGCATCACAATGCCTAATGATGAGGTCCATCACTTTCCAGTCCATTGCCATTTCTGTGAAAGAATCTGCAATCTTGCCATTCCTTTTCATTGCATCATCTGTCTTTTTGTTGGTGCATGTACCTGGTCAAGATAAGAAGGTCACTTCAAGCAAAGGCTAGGATGGCACGAGCATCTGTAAACAGTCTAGTACAAAGGAAAGTGGCAATTGCTTATCCATTGAGTCTGTGGAAATAAACACTGCTTGCCCCCCCTCCCCCGCCAATGCAAATAGCAATAGGGTGGAAAGGCATGGCAGTGGGTTGGAACAAGTAATGTGAGCCTGGTAACCAAGGGACAAGAAGGCGAAAGAAACGCAGGGAGTACTAAATTTCACATACTGGTTTAAAGTAAACTAGAGGGCCTCTTCTTTTGATGCTCTGGATATTCTCCTCTGAATATATAACCAAGAGGGAAAGAAGAAATCAAGGAGCAGGGAGAAGTCCAAATATACGGACTTCTACATATAAAAAATTGGTTGAACCCATACAAAGCTGCCTTATGGGTTCCGGTTTCCGCCGGCAGGAATGGCGGACCTGTTTTCCATCTCTCTGACCTTCGTGAGGAATTTGGCGGTTGCTAGGGGAGTAAATGGCAACCCCCTACCCTCTCCGGGGGTTACGGAGAGGGGCCGCTGGCCCGCGATGCCCCCAGACCCACTCCGACTGTTTATGGAGTGGGGGGAGCTTGGGCTGAAAAGCACTTACGAGGGCCAGGACTCCCGGACGCTAATCTGCATGGCGGGGATTTCCATGGTTAAAGAAGATAATTAGGCTTAAATCTATGGACATACTTCAGAAGGAGGGGAAGAAGCGCTGTTTACTGCTGAGAAATTTATGCTGCTGAGGGAGAGGAGTCAAAGGCTGTACTACATCTGGAAGAAGGATTGATGGGGACGGAGCGATAAGGGAAGTGAGTTTTTATTTTTATTTTTTCATATATGTTGCCTCGTACCTTCCCGGATGCGATGTCCTGGCTTGTTTGGAGTGAAAGAGAAGCAAAAGACTGTGTGAGCTGAACTTTATAACTGTTGTTACTGAGCATATTTTTTAAAGATGTGGAGTTGCCGATGAGAAAAGCCCCCCCCCTAGTCGGACGGAAGGAGTTCTGGACGCGTTTGGAGGATTTATGAGCTGTGACGCACTTTAAATTGGAGCAGCGACCTGAAGCTAAGTTCAGCTATAGGGCAAGGAGATCCATTAATTTACCAAGAGTTTATGGTTTGATGTTTGGGTCTCCTGCCTGGAAAAGCTGTAAATTCTATAAAGATCGTAAATCTTCATAGCTATGAGAGAAATCGAAAGTGATTTGAGCCTTTCAAGATGGCGCTGCTTCGAGCTGCTTCGACGCAACAGGGAGCTCCACTAAGAAGATTTATGGGGAGGCTGGACTGATTAACTCACACAGGAGAAAGAACATCTGTGAAACTTCGTTTGATATTTATCTCAGCAGCTGGGAAACAACCGGTTGAGTGGAAAACATCTATGTGACTGTAAGGGGAAGATCTGGATTATTATGAACTTGGAGGACGATTTGAACTTTAGAAAAAAGACGGCAGTGGACAGTTGCGAGGAATTCCCAATTTCTTGAAGCATGGGAACCCAAATAAAAAATTCTTTAGATGATTTGGCATGACATTCGGTTGGATTGATATATATATGTGTATAATTTGAAATATTGAATGTGATATAATTGGTTTTAATTGGAAAATTAATAAAAAATATTTTTTTAAAAAAAAAAAATACAAAGCTGCCTTATGGACAGAGCATTGGGGGGGGGGGTGAAGGGACCTCGACTCCTAGGAGTTGGCTCCTATGAATGGAACACTGTTTCTTTCTCTCTCTCCTCTGTCTCTCTCCAGTACCAACAAATATTTAAAATCAAAAGTAATGACTGAAATAAAAGGCTATAAGCATACATCAGTGCATTCACTCTTTAGTTGTAGCCAATACTTACCACATAGCCCTTCAGTATTGTTATAAAAAGTGCTGAAAGGCAGGTTTACTTGAAAAACAAGGCGAGTATAGGTGACATAAAGGCCCATTTCAGGAATTTTCACCACAACGTAGTGTCCAGAGTTGGTGATGTCAATGCCATCTTTTGAAAAACTTGGTGTGATTTCTTTATTGTTATATAGAACCTTAAGAAGTAATTGAATGGAAGAATCAGAGCAGGTCAAACAAAGTATGTGAAACAGCCTTCCTAGGAAGAGCTATATTACCTTTCCAGCTGATGAAAAGGATACACACATGTATATTTACACTAGCACTAATCTAGCCACAGGATCAGGATATCTCAGCTCTGTGTGATAGAAAATGGGTTGCCCTCCTGCCGCCGTGTGCAGTTTGCTATTCTTTGTTTCAGGGGAACACAGCTTTAAAATGCTACTTCATAAACTGAAGTAGTAATGCTGGGGGCAGGAAAGGAAATATTTGTATGATACGTGGTCATATAATGTTTTGTTTACACACAAAGAATCGGATCAATGTTTTACCAGGTTGCTTTCTTCTCCATTTTCAACTCCTCGCGTCAAAATGACTGTAGAGTGGTTGTAAAATATGAAAAGGCTCATAGAACATAGAGCTCTCTCTGTGGCAGCGCAATAGTGATTGTCCAAGTAGATCCAGAAATTCTGAGAGCCAGGTATGATTGGTTTCGTAAGCAGATAGGTGCAATTCCCATGGAAATTATAATAGGATCCATCAAATGTTACATAGTGTTGGTTTCCCCATCCATTGCAAGCACCTAAAAGGAGCAAGCACATACAATTAGAATGAGAAGGCCGCAGGTTCACAGACACCAAACAGCTGTCAAATCCACCTGTCAAACCCTCCATTCTAGTTGGGGACCATCGATTCATTAGCCTACCACACATATATCAACACATAAAATCAAAGTGACAAGAACAAAAGCCTCAAAATGTACTACAGCAAGGAGCTTGAAGAGCAGAGCTCCAGAAGGATCAAGGAAATGTAGCAGCTGGGCCTACTGTGGATATCATGGATGCGGTAAATGTGGACCCTTGTTCTTCACCCAGCACTTTCTCCCACAGCTGGATGGATGGTGTGCAACAATTGCAGGTAAGTTTGTGTCACAATAATGGGCTGGGCTGTGGCTCAGTGCATGCAAAAGGTCCCAGGTTCAAGCTCTTGACATATTATGCTAGAGTTGGGGAAAGACTCCATCCGGAAACTTGGGAGAACTGCTGCAGTCAGAACAGACAGTACTGAACTAGATGGTCCAATGGTTGGACTTGGCAGAAGGCAGCTTCCGATATCCCTAATGTTTCATTGGGCTTGTTCTGATATTATTTGAGGCTGCATTTTGCTCTTGTGTGAATCTTCCCACTGCCTACAACTGCATGCACAATGTAACACAGGAGCTCAGCTGGGGCAGCTTCTGTGATCTCCATTCTGGGCAGTCAGAAGATCACAGAAGTGAAAGGGGCACTGTGGTGCTTGTGTGCTCTGTATCTTTCTACCTACCTAGGTATGAGAGAAATGTTAATCTTACACTAATTTATAATTGAATGGAGCACATGACCTCCCAGATTTTTGCTTTTGCTTTAGAACAGTGGAATTAGCACCTTGTTCCATTATCACTTACATTGACACTCCAGAACCCAACAACAGCCTGATGCCTCATAGCTTTTCACAAGTGGCAATCCATTGACACAGGTCTTTGACTTTTGAGGTGGGCAGCGCACATCAGATACTTTAATATGTTTTCCACCTAAGCAAGTGGCGATTTGGCAGTTTTCAAATTTCCATAATTCTTGATACTGTTGATGTACAAAAGAAAGCCGCAAAAGGAATCAGGACAATTTGCTCTGCCTTGGTACTCAGTCAATTCAACTTAACTCAGTATATTAATTGCACCATAACACAGTACAATCACTGAGTCTTGTCTATTTCTATGCAATACCATGTTTTCTTGAAGAAACAGATTTTAGATCAGCCAAGAGACAGCTACTTTGTTGTTCACACTATAGAAAATATATATGTTGGTAAGGAAGAGGTATTTGCCTATTGCTTTCATAGACCTGAAGGTAAACTTTGATACTATTGGCAGGGAGAAGCTGTAAGTACTAACTTGGGCTGTCAGCTTTTTCAGCTGGTTAAAACTCTGATTTTGTTCAAATATCATTTATTTATTTCCATGACTAGAAAGTACAACAAATTCTATAAGTAGAAATAATAAAATATAATGATATCAAGAACTGTATGAGATTATTGTGCCACTTGGCTTTGATCCTTCCCTAAATGTTAGCGTGTTTCTCTGTGAGTACTGAACCAGCTTCATCCCGATGTTTAGAAGGTCAGCAGGGGCATATCCTGGCTGCCACTTCAGAAGGGGCTTCGCTGTTGGGGCACAGCTGCAAGGTTATTCCCGGCAACAGTGTCACTGCCACTTTCCAGAAGGGGGAGAGAGGCAAGGCAGCCGGGAGGCTGCTGCAGTGCAGGTTCAAAAGTGCTCATGTCAATACACTCAAACCAATGCACACTACATTAAATTAATGTAAATAAATGGTAAGGGGGTATTTCATCTCTAATTTGGTCATTCTAAAACTGGATGAATAAAGCTCATTTCTCAATAAGTTTTCATTATTATTATGTATTTCATTCATATTCATATTTTCATCATCAACATGGTCTCCCAAATTTTCCTCTCTCCATGTCAGGGAAATCTTATTTATCTATCACTGAGCTATTCGGATTTTTGACATTGCCAGAAGAGTTGTTAGTAGCTGTAAATGTCCAAACATTTTTACACTAATGTGTTTGATACTTGAATCAATGTGTCTAATGATATTTTGTGAAATGCTATGCTGAGCTATATATTTTCTTTTATGTGTACAGCAGCACTGGGCATTTGTAAATTATATCGCAATTTTGTTATGGCCCAGGACTGAAAACGAACTATTATCTATCTATTTATTATATGTTTCTCAAGAACAAATATCAGCAACAAACACTTTTCATTCTACACTTGTAGTATCAGCAGTGCTGCTTGCTCACCTTTCTAGGAGGAACGAGGTCAGTGCAATCACTCCCAGGTGTAAACGAAGGAAGAGGAGGCTCTTTCTCACAGTTCTGATTATTCCCCTTACAAGGTCTGCTGGGGATCATGGCAGGCTTGCTTGGGACAGGAGTGGTATAGAATGACATACATTCTCCATAGTTGAATTCAATCTGGCATGATGTATTACAAAAGGCATAAATACACCAACGTGAAGTGTCCATTGTCACAAACTGGCTACTGCCTAAAAATCCAGAGGAACAGTTAGAACAAACAGCAACATGTTGTCTGTGTGATGAGATACATACATTATAAAGCAGAGAACCATCCCCTTAAAAAATAAAACACCAATCATCACCCAATGCCAAGAAAAATTATTAATTTATACAGATTTTGGATGAATATATTCAGAAAAAATAAGGGTGCAGTTCATGCAACAGAAAAAATGAAAAAATCATCAAAAAATCCAACAAGCAAGTTATTCAAGCTTATGTGTTTTCACACACATGATATTTTTTAACTGCGCATCTGAAAATTTTGAAAACACAACCAGATACTGTACTCACTTTCATCAAAGCTGTCAGGCTGATGATAGTAAAAATTAGATCAATGACTCTTCATTGGATAGGATGTTCAGTCCATTTGATGTTTGAAATTGGGGTGGCTTAAGTATTTTGGCCAGAGGGCAACACTGATTCATGGCAAGCCATCTGATGGCTCCATGTCAAAGGAAGAGCGTTCAAAGTGTAAAAGTGGAAAGAGCTGTAGTTCTCAAGACTGCCTTCCATAAGGCTTCTCCATCGGTTATTCTATACTGGCTGCAGTAACCCAGCAGCAGCAGCAACAACAACAACATTACTGTTGTTGTTATAAGTAGTAGAAGTTCTCTCTCTCTCTCTCTCTCTCTCTCTCTCTCTCTGTGTGTGTGTGTGTGTGTGTGTGTGTGTGTGTGTGTGTGTGTGTTGTCACCTGCTAAGTCATAACTGAAGCAGACCCACTGAAATTAGTGGACTGAAATTAGTGGACAAATGATTACTTTAAAATTGTATCCAGTGCTAGTCACATGCAAAGTAGACCTATTAAAAGTAATGGTCATGACTAATTTAAGTCCATTAATTTCTGCATGTCTAAGTATGACTTAATTGATACAACCCAATTTTCAGTTTTCAATACAGGTTTTTTTAAAAAATGTCAAGGACGAATTTTGGAAGGGATTCTTTAAAAAATGTTTTAGGAGACTAGAATTTGTTCACAGGCCACAGTTTAGCCACCTTGAACTAAATAGTGAGAAACTGTGATTGTTCCTTTGTATTTTTTTGGGGGGGGAGGGGAACCTAATGATATTGTTGCACACCACCCCAATCACTGAGCGATGTGAGATTCGAGGGGTTCCAGATGCTGACGCAGGGTTTGGTTCCCTTGGAATGAGGTACAGTGGAGCCTGGGATGTCTTTATGATATATGGGTTGTTGTTTTTTACACACATATACAGCCTGAGCCTAAGATGAGTGGGCTCACGGCATTAACATCCCAAGAAGGTCTGACTTCTTCCCTAGGCACAGCCTTGGATTCAAGCAGAAATCAAGCATAGCTCTTGTCTTTCAGCTGTCCAACTTGCAGCTTCTAACTCACATATGCAACTCAACTTTTTGTCTTTCTAACTAAGAGAGAGTTGGAGGGAGGAACCCATTTGTCCTCTGGTGCAGACCATTCCCTTTGTTACCTTAACAACCCATACTTCGGCCATTACCAAGAAACTTGCCTGACTATTCCAGTGATTTGAATCCCTGCTGGATCCAGGAATTGGAAGGAACTCAGACATACAGCCTACACCCACCACGCAAACTCACAACAATATGTAGCTGCAAAGGTTGCAATGATGATTTATGAAACAAATAGTACACATATAAAATAAGTCCATTGAAGTTATTTGAAATATGTCTGCCTTACCACTTGTTATCAGCTGTCCATTTACATTACAGAAGCATGGTGTGGTTCTCATTTCTGATTTTGCTGGTGACACGGGGGGAGCCACTATGGTTTCCCCTAAAACAATAAGCAGCATGGGGCATCCAGTTTCTTACTGAAAATTTGACACCTTTCCAAAATAAACAGCAGCAGCCATAGTTGGCAAATGGCACTGACATTGATCAACATATTCCCTTCCCCCTACACACACCATGAGCAAGGAATGGAAACCCACCATACTTAATCCAACATCCTCCTCATGCCCACACACTGCTATTGTCTATCTCAACAGGAGTGTCCTGCTTTTCGTTATCTCAGGATGTGTGAGAAAGAGAGTTGTGCCCACACACTGCTATTGCCGCCTGATTGAATAAGAGAGAGGGAGAGTGACCAATGTGCCCCCACCACTGTGAATCTACTACACACTGGCCATTGTGACCTGTTGCTAATGTTGCCTGGTCATTGAAAGACTGGTCATTATGACCTCATCCTAATGCTGCCTGCCAGAAGACTGGCTGACCCATGTGCCCTCATACTGATGCTACCCAGCCAAAGGAGAAACCGGACAACTTGCCCTCCCATAGGTAGCTATTGCACACCTGAAGGAGGGAGCAATTTATATACCTGCATATAACTGTCCACTTTAATGAGAATTGTTCCCTTTGTGGCACATATGTAAGATGAAAATATTTTGTAAGTATTCTTATCAGATTTATAATAAGATCATTTCATTTTTTTTTATGTCCATGACTGCAAACTGGTCAGCATTTGATCTTACTCTATGACGTGGACCCTAAGCTGTCTTCCTTTCGAGTAGTTCCTCAGTTGTCAGCATTCAAATGTCAATATTAACTTTTAGTACAGGCATAGGCAAACTCGGCCCTCCAGATGTTTTGGGACTACAACTCCCATCATCCCAAGCTAACAAGACCAGTGGTCAGGGATGATGGGAATTGTAGTCCCAAAACTTCTGGAGGGCTGAGTTTGCCTATGCCTGTTTTAGTATAATGATCATCATTTTTACTGATGCTGTAGTGTATATTGTTATTGTAATTATTTATTGATTTCATTTATGAATCACTTCCTACAATGCATCCCAAAGTGATTTACAATACAGTAAAAACAGACATAGAACAACTGAATATATTAATTTCACTTCTCTGCCCAGACACATCCCACTATGCCTTTTTGATCTTTTAAAATCTCACACATCCTCACCTCCTCTTGGCTTTGAAGGGCCAACAATTTCCCCGCCTTGAGGCGTGATCTCTAAACCATGCCCTGCTTTTTCGAATATATTATGCAGGTTAGTGCTTTGAAGTAATCCACATGCTACTTTCTTATCAACGAATGTATAGCCAAGAATTTTCTTTATATTAGGCTTGTAATGAAATTGAGACCTACAAAGCTAACAAAACCCAGATTAACTCAACAAATACTCATTCAACCTTGCTTCTTATTCCTGATGAGTAGCAAAATTATTGGATGCAGCTCTATCATTTGTGCCTAATCTAATGTTAAGAAAAGCTAATGAAAAGACATCAGGACTTCCCCACCTCCTTCCGTCCACTCCCTAAATCTGTTCTTAGGGTTCCCCCAATACTCCACGACTGATTTTGTGAGGGTGCAGGACACACATCAAGGGAGAGGAGGGGAGTCCCATTGCACAACCAGAAGTCCTTGTGTTGATGGGACACATTAGTTGGATACCACCCATGATGTGAGTCATTGATGAGACCAAAAGAAATAAGGTTCTTTGTGCTCAAGAAGAACTAGTTGTTAAGTCAAGAACTCCTTGGCTAACTTCAAGGAAGACTATGGATATATAGGCCTAGTTGATTCAGTGACTCTCTCAAAGTTCCCAGATGCTGGTCTCCACACACTGCACAACCTTAAACTCTGCACATTTAAGTGGAATTTCCAGCAGAGATTTGGCAGGACCCCTCGCTTCTAATGTAGATGTCTCTTGAAGACCTTTGTGTGCTGACAGTTCTATTCAGTCATTTAATCCTTTTCAAGATGAGCCAGACACTTTTATGATTATTTTGAGTTGTTTTTATGGTATTTTATGCTTTATTTTACTTCCATATTTTGTTATACACCACCTTGATATTTTATATGAGGGGTGCTCTCTCTCGCTCTCTCTAGATATAAAATATAAATCATATTCTCTAAATACAATTAATAAGAGCTTTACCATTGGACAACTTACCATTTGATTTGTTCAAGCAGAGCTTTTCTTTTGGATCACTGAAGGAAAACATATATAAAATATTGTTGATTCTTTTTTTGCTTAATTTGTAAACAAAAACACAAACACAAACAAAACACAAACACACAAAGTAATCCACACTCCTCTCCCTCTCTCTGTTCAGAGTCTACAAAGATGTGGCCACCACAGACTAATGAAAGAAACCTTAATGAGCATATGTGCAGAATGAGCTATGCTGTTAAAAATGACCTACCATGAGGTACACTCTAGCACTGAGACACATTCTCTTTTTTTCTCGTCATAATAAGGCTTCTCAGCACTGCATTCTGGGTAGCAGCCTAAAATGAGAGCAAACCGTCAAAATAATAATCTCAGTTTTCAATAGGGGGGCTGGCTATTAAGTGATATAATAATTTATAAATACATACGGTATATTATAATGTATAAATCTGAAATTGCAATAATTAGAAAATAGAAGATAAAAAATGCTATAAATATATATTGTCTTTTTCACAATTTGGTTTGTAAATTTAACCATTAAAGAGGGCATAGCTGCCAAGTTTTCCCTTTTCTCACGAGGAAGCCTATTCAGCATAAGGGAATTTCCCTTAAAAAAAGGGATAACTTGGCAGCTATGAAAGAGGGGCAACCTCTGTGCTTCACTGAGAGAGTGGGCCTTTGGTCACTGCAAACAAAATATCAAATATAACCCCTTCACATTTTATGAATTTCAGCAGAACCCTTTTTCTCATTTCATTTCATGTCATGTTTGGTGGGAAGTGGAAAAGCATTTACCTTCAAAACTATAAAGCAGATTGTCACAGTTTCCTGCTGGATTCCTGCAGGTCCTTAAACAAGGTTCTCCACAGGGCTTATACTGCCATTCTCTTTTGTTGGGTGAATCATAGTGGTCACAAAACACAGCTGGATCAGAAGACATGCTAGCCATAAGTGATGAGGTCCATGTTTTTGATGGAATCTCCTTCCTTTCTCCCCCTCCCTCCTTCTGGCTATCCCCCAGTCATACATTTATTACAGCAGCATGCCAGCCACCACTTTTGATGCAATGTAAAGAGATTCATCTTGTTATCCTGGCCTATGAAAACTGAGGAATTGATTTTGAGGTTCTCCCTGCAATGTGTTGTCTGGATCACTGTTTTGGGGATTGGATATTTCCCCCCATTTTAATTGTGCTTTTATATGATGTAACTTGCTGATTAGGGAGAAGGACAAGTAAGAACAACAAGAAGTAAATAAATAATGGAAGGCCGGTACATACACACCCACACACCCATGTGCATACCCTGGAAATAATGTCTGTCTTAACCCATGACATGCTGGACATGTGCAGCTTGAAGCTTAGTCATTGGTGAAACTTCTAGCCGCTGGTTCTGGTCCCATGCACAGCAATAAGTAGCTGAGCTGCATGTGAGATGTTGGTCCCAGATTTATCTTGTGAATAAAAGGAGCACTTCTTCCAGGTGTACTCTTGTAAGCTTCACTTGCTAGTAGTTTTAAAGTATGACTTCATATTGAGAACAGTTTTTCACTATTATTTGTGATATTTTCCACCTGTCTTTTTCTCCAAAGTATCATACTGTTCAAAAGGCTAAAATAAAGTGTTATGTTTTTGGACAATGTGAAAGATGTGAATCACAAAGGGGTCACAAATGACTTTATCAGTCATACACTTAAGTGTGTCATTAAATACCATTAGCAACTAGTATTTCTCACCCCCTCAGATAACATGCAGCTACACAATCCTGGCTGCTGAGACTATATTTGCTTTGTAAATACTTACGGCAATTTTTAGGGCTTCGCCAGTCAACACAGATGCCAACTCTGCCACAACTCCTTGCATATGCTGCTACAGCAGTACAGAAACTCTCGCAGTCTCCCAGACTGTCACAACCACAAAAATCAGATATGCAGGATTCATAATAGGGTGTTGGGTTGATCTAACAGAACCAAGAACAGCCAGCAATAATGAACATTTCTTCCCAGGATGCTATTTAATCAGCTTCTTAAAACAGAAAATACAAGACTGCCTAGACTGCCTTCCTTGAAATATTCCAGGAAAACTGAATATTTGTCCTGGGAGGCAGTCCTATCAAGTTGCAGCTCTGAAAAAAAATCTATATCACCACCATAATATTATGCCCAGGGGATCATGCATGCTTTCGGCATAGGAAAACGCAAGCTTTTTAATTATCTTGTCTAACCTCCATACGATTAGACAACACTAATCCTTTATATTTAAATTTATATTTATATTATGGGAAGGTTCACTTTTTCTCTCCTTTCCCTTTGAAGTCCATCTGTGCTTTCCTATCTTATTACAACACTAATTAGGCTTACAATTTTCTTAAATTGTAATTTTCTTTTCCTGGGAAACTATAAAACTAATTGCCTAAATATTTCTTATCAGTATTCTGAAGTATCTGGAAATAGGGCAGAATATTATAATCTGTCTAAATGCAGGTGGCCTGGTTTTGCGCGCGCACACACACACCATTCCAGTCTATAGGAACAATTCACTTGTGGCATCCCACTACAGTGCTATCTGCACACCAGACAAATCCCAAAAATGGTACAAATGAAAGGCATTCAGTTCAAGGAGATTCTGCTCCCCAAATTCATGCATCTGGAAAGTTGGGGTAGTTCTAGAATGGGGTGCCTAACCCCAGTTGATATGGACTCTCAAGCAACTGTTTCTGCCTGATCCTGCTAATTTTGGCAGCAGTTGCTAAAGGGGAAACATAAAATAGATGCAGCATCAAAGTGGGCAGAGCAAGTATTCGGGTGGGAAGGGAATCCATGTGCCTCTAGGTTAGGGTTGCCATCTTTCAAAAAGTAAAAACCACGACAGCCCTAAGCTTAAGCATTTTTAAGGAGAACCCCAAAATTGTTGAGCTTTGGGCTATGGGAGACGTCTTGGGCTGTAAACCTGTCCATCATAAGCTCAGGTTGTTTTTTGTGTAAATACGCCATACCAGTCTCTGCTGTGCCTCATTCCAAAGGAAACACAAACCCCGGAAAGCCTGGAATCTCGCACTGCTCAGATTACCTTACTGTGGCAGGCTTCAAAAATGTCACTCTTGAGAATGCTGCATCGCTTTTGCCCCAGTATGAGCTTGGAAGGCTGACTTGCACATAGGTCAACCTTGTTTCTGTCTGAACAGCTAGTGGTGACTTTCCAGCTGCTTCCAAATGCCAGTGCTTGCATCTCCACAGACTGCCCTCTCATGGTGAAGTCATTGTTGCCACTGTTGTCAAAATCACCACAAAGACCACAAACTCTGCCCTGGGAAATTGGAGCATGGCATTTTACAAAGACTTCACTGACAGAATAAAAAATAATAATAATATCCAAATGCAGTAAATTCAAATTGTATTCTAAACATGCTTTGTATCAATCACTAGTCCTTGTTAGTATTTTAGCTATCCTTAGCTGCTTCAGCAAGGACTAGTGTGTTTGGTGTAAATCACATGAGTGTCTGAGAGAGTGTAGGAACGGAAGTCTGTCTTATCTCTTCTGTCTAAGTGTTGTTATTGTATGTTAGTTTCACTTCCATTGTGTCGCAGTTCTGTACTGTTGTTCAGAGAACACAGACATGATTATGAAGTCTCTGTACATAGATTGTAAATAAAGTAGTTTAGAACCACAGATGAGTCTTTCTTCTCGCTACAAAATGCTAGAAGACCTGCATGCTCTTTTCATGAGTTAAGGGTCGCATATTACTGGCACTCTGGACTGAAGGGACATGCCAGCCAGAGAGGGCCACAGAAAGATGCTCCGGAGTATTAGGGAGTATGCCGTCGCCCCAGCGTGTTTATCCAACAGTCTTATATGTTTCTCTTGATTCAAAACTTTTCTGTACTAAGCTGTTAAACTATTTTAAAAGAATGAAAAATGGGGCCACTTAATATCCAAGCTGGATATTAATATGCAAGCTGGATTTCGAAAGGGCAGAGGAACCAGAGACCAAATAGCAAACATGCGCTGGATTATGGAGAAAGCTAGAGAGTTCCAGAAAAACGTCTACTTCTGCTTCATTGACTATGCAAAAGCCTTTGACTGTGTCGACCACAGCAAACTATGGCAAGTTCTTAAAGAAATGGGAGTGCCTGATCACCTCATCTGTCTCCTGAGAAATCTCTATGTGGGACAAGAAGCTACAGTTAGAACTGGATATGGAACAACTGATTGGTTCAAAATTGGGAAAGGAGTACGACAAGGTTGTATATTGTCTCCCTGCTTATTTAACTTATATGCAGAATTCATCATGCGAAAGGCTGGACTAGATGAATCCCAAGCCGGAATTAAGATTGCCGGAAGAAATATCAACAACCTCAGATATGCAGATGACACAACCTCGATGGCAGAAAGCGAGGAGGAATTAAAGAACCTTTTAATGAGGGTGAAAGAGGAGAGCGCAAAATATGGTCTGAAGCTCAACATCAAAAAAACCAAGATCATGGCCACCGGTCCCATCACCTCCTGGCAAATAGAAGGGGAAGAAATGGAGGCAGTGAGAGATTTTACTTTCTTGGGCTCCTTGATCACTGCAGATGGTGACAGCAGTCACGAAATTAAAAGACGCCTGCTTCTTGGGAGAAAAGCAATGACAAACCTAGACAGCATCTTAAAAAGCAGAGACATCACCTTGCCGACAAAGGTCCGTATAGTTAAAGCTATGGTTTTCCCAGTAGTGATGTATGGAAGTGAGAGCTGGACCATAAAGAAGGCTGATCGCCGAAGAATTGATGCTTTTGAATTATGGTGCTGGAGGAGACTCTTGAGAGTCCCATGGACTGCTAGAAGATCAAACCTATCCATTCTTAAGGAAATCAGCCCTGAGTGCTCCCTGGAAGGACAGATCGTGAAGCTGAGGCTCCAATACTTTGGCCACCTCATGAGAAGAGAAGAATCCTTGGAAAAGACCCTGATGTTGGGAAAGATTGAGGGCACTAGGAGAATGGGACGACAGAGGACGAGATGGTTGGACAGTGTTCTCGAAGCTACGAAGATGAGTTTGACCAAACTGCGGGAGGCAGTGCAAGACAGGAGTGCCTGGCGTGCTATGGTCCATGGGGTCACGAAGAGTCGGACACGACTAAACGACTAAACAACAACAAATATCCACATATTTTAAAAGATAACAATCTAAGAATTTACAGCAGGCAAAAAATGTGCTGGATTCACCTGAGACAAAGCATATTGTCTGCATTTGCAGCGTAAGCCTACCAATATTTGTCTGATTTAGGGTGATTCTATATTTACTGGTTTCAGGAAGCTATAAAAACATAAATCAAATGCTTCCTAAATATGAAAAAAGCAGATAGGCTTGGTTTAAGGGATCTGATTGGTACATGTTATGTTTACAAGGGTAACCAGAGAACTGCAGAATACACTAGCTGCAAACTGGGCAATTTATTAGCAGGTAACTAAGGGTCGTTCTGCTCACAACAATTTCTATGCACACTTAGCTATGACTCCTTTATAGGAGGGAAATGTACATGTATCAGGTGAGATGAACACACATGCAACTTATTCCATGCTGCAAAACAAAGATGTGTCTATTCTCCACTTGTGACAGTGTAGATGTGATGCTCAATTCCCACCCCCAAAGTGGAAGTGATACATTGACAGGGAAATTAATCATTATATGAATCAATCCTGCAAATAAAATTACCCTGTGCAAGTCAGCATGTTTGCGCCTACCTGAAAAGAGGGTGCCAGCTGTACCATCATTGTTGTCTTCTCATCCCACATGAAGGTCATTCCATGGAAAGTTTCGATTATAATGTAAATTCCCATGAGATAGACATTATAGTTCCTTTCAAAAGGCGGCATACTAGTTATCTCCTCAATTTTCCCTTCCTGAAGTCTGATTTCGCTACCCTAGAAAAAGACATAAATAATTTGTAAGAGCAAGGATGTAGCTGAAATTCAATGACAACGCAACTGCAACACTTTGTAGATAATAATTCATATGCCATCCCATCAAGATGTACAACTGCAATATATACCCCCATCTCTTCTTCCCCCCCAAGATGATGATATTTGTTATTTATTAAATTTGCATACCGTCCTTCATCCATAGACCTCAAGGCAGTTCACAGGATCTATTCATTCTTACTGTGATGTCACAGAAGAAATGAGCTCTGCCCCTACCTACTGTGATGTCATAGGCACAGGAACATGATAACTGATGAAGAATTAAACTTCAAGAGTACAGAAGGGCAAAAGAAGCTGCAAACTGCTGGTGGGGTGAATAGGAGAAAGCAATCCTACACTAATGATCAACTTTTAGGCTGAATGTGTGAATGAGGCAATATGAGTGGTTTACTCAAGGATAGTCAATTTCCATAAGTGATGTGCATCTGATGGGTGTGGTACGGGGGATTCAATGGACTGTGTGTGTGCTGCATGTGAATGCAGGTGAATGTGGTCTCTGAGATATGCACATATAAATGGGAGCATAAATTGTGTGTGTTAGTGGTATATGATCAAGTGTAAAAGTCTCAAAGGGTCCCGTGGCACATTAAAGGCTAACAGGTTTGTTGTAGTATAAACTTTCATGGGCTAGATACTCTGGACCATAGATGTTTATGTCATAATCAACCTGTTTCAAAGCCTTAGCGCATACTCAGTGATGGTATCACTAAAGTGCCAAGGCCCTTTCAGACTACTCCAGGCCCTTTCCCCAATGTCCAGCTAATACAACCAGATATTTGAAGTAGGTAATACATAAACACATTAGGAGTTGGGATCCCTCAAATCCAGCCAATAATCCAGTTAATTCTGAAGTCTAATGGCAACCATATCTAGCCCTCCCTCCCTCCCTCCCTTCCGTCCTTCCTTCCAACAGATTAACACAACCACTCTTCTAAAATCTGAATGAAATTTATGGGGGGACAGGGTATGAAAGGTGCAGATTAGCTACTGTAAGCAAAGAAACACAAACTGTATATCCAGTTTTGAAGTTCTCCACTTATAAGGCTGATTGTGGACTTACCTCCAAGATGATGCTAATTTTCAAGGAACAAATGCTCAGGGATTTACCACATGCCACGTTCTGTGTTACAATTTGAAAAGTGCCTGGGTCAGGATTATTAGGGCAAAAGTCCTTGGGAAAGGAAACAATAATACGTTTAATGTTATGTTTTCCATATTCAAGCCACTATGGCAAATATTCTACAGAAGGAAGTGTGGGCCAGCTATGGCAGTTTTTATGAAATGTATGGATTTAACCACTGTTTCTCATACTTGGGAATATGCTGTTCTACTTCAGGAAGCAAAAGATCCTGGATCTGCACTGGTAACTGTGCCACTTTAGACTACAGGTGAGAGAGGCTATAGTTTTGAATACTCACTACTATTCTTTTTATTTAAAATCTCAAAGTAACAACTCCTGGCATGTAGAAAACTATACATTAAGGAGAAAGTTAGTCAAGAAATTGTCTTCCTGTTGTGATTTTCCTTTTTTTATTATTTCATAAAAATTATATACCACTTGATCATAAAACAAAAACCTCAAAGTGGTAGGGTGTTTTGGCACAAGAGGACACTCAAATACGAAACTCTTCAGTCTAAAATGTACAGTCCTAGATGGACTTTTAAACAGTGTTTAGCTGAACATGTAAATTGAAGAAGAAGAAGAAGAAGAAGAAGAAGAAGAAGAAGAAGAAGAAGAAGAAGAAGAAGAAGAAGAGTTTGGATTTGATATCCCGCTTTATCACTACCCGAAGGAGTCTCAAAGCGGCTAACAATCTCCTTTCCCCTCCTCCCCCACAACTGGTTTTAAGATGGTGTGCAAAATATGGTGTGCCAAGCTAATTATTTTCATCTATGGGAATTTTTGCTTGGAGGTACCTGGTGAATTAAAAGGGATATTCCATAAGCCATGGTCTGATGTGATGAGTCATTTTCTTACATGACAAACCCAATGCAACATTTGCAAGAGTCCACAATAATAGACAAGAAGTGCAAAAAGTACAGATTCTGGCCCTCAGTCAGTCAATACGAAGTTTCTGAAAATCACTTTCAGCACAACCCGAGGCATGTCTACTCATAAGTATACCCCAAGGAGTTCAATGGCGCACACTGGATCGGTGGGCACTGTGCTACAGATGGGTAAAGCAGTGAATCACAAAATTTCCACTTGGTTCCACACTAAACAGTCCATGAGGCAAGTAGTAAAGATTAAATACCTGGGCTAGGATATAATCACAGCCTCCCATGAAATCAAATTTTGTCCCATCAAAGCTGAAGTAGTGGCCGTTTCCATACACCATGCAGGCTCCTTGGCAGTAGTTCTTTGTACAGTTCCATTGCCTCTTGTAGCACATGCTGGGAGATTAAACATAAAAGATCACAACTTGTCCCCTCAAAGAAAACTGCAAGTAGGCAGGGTAATTTAGTATAATGATAATTCCTCTGGATCTGTCAGCTGAAATGACAGTATTACTCTCCTTCTTATTACAATGTATAGCCTTCTATGTATACAACAGGGGGAGTTACAGCAAAGAGCTTGTCTGATGGGTGATAAGTTACTGCATCTGAAGCAACAAAAATAAATAAAACCCCAATAATGCCAGAAATTAACAAGTTTAATTACCAGGGGGTGATATTTTAGGAGTAGGGAGAGTTTCACATCGAAGCATCAAGTTTACCAATGTTCATGGTTAAGGGCATGGCAGCGAAGAGGCTATAATTGCCACTGACTGCAAATCTAATTTGTACAAAGTGATTGTTGTCATGTGTGATCTTACCGCAGGGGAAACACTTCCACAAAACTATGTGTTTATAGAGGGGGGGACAGTCACTTCCAAAATGGTAGCCTGAACTGGTGCTCAATTCTTCGGTACGTTGCATTGGGTAATCTTTGAATAAAACTGCGGTGCAGTTCATAAAACACCCCAAAATGAATGCAGAGACTTGCATTAGGTAGATCATTCAAAGGATTAAAGTATTAATATTAAACTGAAAAGATTCTTACAAATGTCACAATTGCTCAAAAAATTGGCCTGGGGCTATTTGTAAATACCCGGGATCATGCACACCACAAAACAAAAACTTGATAGACTAGTTTATCTGGTCTATAGGGGTTTGTTTTGTGAGGGGCCTCCTAAAACCTTTGGATGCCAGCAATAACAGTGGATATTTCACAACCAAACCCTTTTCTTCCCTGCTCTCTACAGGCTGGCACCTCTTTTCCCCTTTGTTCTCTTTCAGGTCATCCTATTTCGCCACATAACTAAAATACTTTCATGCCCCTCCTTTTCCTCCTGCTCTCACATTTATTTGCTACAATTTACAAACACACTGGCTTTGAGAACACTGAATTATACTGTACCATGTATTGCAATTTACTGTGATTCGTGTGCCAGGATTGTAGAACTTCCCTCCACGCATGCAGGGGCATTGCTCCTCCTCAATACAGTTGCCGTGACCATCGGACACCAGCCCATCAGGACACATGCATCCAGAGACACATTCTGTAGCATACTTGGTTGAGTGCATGGAAACAAAATGGAAATTGATACGGAAGGGAACAAATATTGGGGGAGAAAATAAAGGCAGCCCTTCATAAAATGCTGTTGTCATGATACTGTTAGATTTTCACCAGCACCATAAAACATTAGATGGTTTGGTTCACAAGGATGTAGGGACTGTGAAGACTATGTTCAGAGAATGGTAATACTGCAAATCAGTGGAATTATCTGGATGGAAAGATGGTGGTGTATTTACAAAACAGAGTCGACAGGTTGCAAGCCAGAAGTTTAGGCTTTACCTTTAAATCTGACGAAGTAGGAGATGGCACAGCCATGGCTTCCCCTGCCTACTCCTTCCCTGGTTGCTTTGTAAACTTTGTGACACCCCTGGAGTCCTGCCACCACCACAGGTGGAGAATCAGTAAAAGAATGCTACAATTGCTCTTTCTCCCCTTTCATCTGTATATTTAATGGTAACGCCTCTATCACAGATGAGATGGATGGCTCGTGCTTATCCACAGTAAATAAGGCTGAGTCCTTGAAAAGTGAAAGCCATCCTTTTCTAACATGAGGATGAGCTCATTTGCCTGGCAAATAGTATCCTGCAGATAAAAGGCCAGTATCAATGGTTGAGATTTTAACACAAGAGAGTAGCAGTACTATATAGGAGACATGCATGGCCTGCTGCTTTTCTTGGAATTATGTCTGATCAAGAAGAAGACAACCAAATGAATAAGGCATTATATTGTTCATATGTATTCAGGCACCATGTTTGGGTCTCCAAAAATATTTGTTTGCCCTTATAAGTAGTTAATACTCAATTGAAATACCTTTAGAGGCCAAATAAAAAAATTCCTTCAGTAGCACCTTTAGAGGCCACTTCATGTTAATTTCTTTTACATCAGATAGACAAAAGAAATATCAAACTATCTAGAAATCCCCTTGAAAAATAACCAGCTTTGCTCTCATGGATGCCAGCCCAGGAGGTTTGTGTGGGTAGAACAAATACACTTCCCATTAGCACTCAGGAAGCTCACTTGAGCGCATGGAGTGGTTAGTATACATACATCACTGCCACGAGCTTAAACCCTTACACATTGCATGTCTTGTGTTTCACAACTTTTCTGGCATTCTGATCCAGTCGCACTTGGGCCAGCAGAGCTGCAGTCAAAGTAGGACATTGGATAAGGGCAATCTGGAATGAGGACACAATTACCAAGACAAGAAAGCAAGACAGTGTAAAACTATGCATAGCACTCAGTGGATTCCAGAACCCCAGATGTCTAAAATGTAAAACCATTCCAACCATCAAGGGCATAGATATATGCTCATAGTTTTCCTTCTCTACGGAAGCCTTATTATCTCTGTCTCCCAATGTTTTACTGTTAGTGACACAATAGATGTGATGCGAGTGATCTGTTGTCAACCCCCCCAATGCTTCTTTCTTTATTTGAACCGGATTGAGGGGTGAGTAGTAGCTTAACTCAACTCACGCTCCTTTACAAACTTATTCAGAGATGGAGATAGAGCTTGTCTTAAAGCAGATAGAGGAAACTTTAAAAGCTACATACAAGAGCTGTAGAGA
This sequence comes from Zootoca vivipara, assembly GCF_965207765.1. Lineage (NCBI taxonomy): Eukaryota > Metazoa > Chordata > Lepidosauria > Squamata > Lacertidae > Zootoca > Zootoca vivipara. The sequence goes on along the minus strand of NC_142582.1, from coordinate 60,070,251 downwards.
AGCAAATGCAGAGGGGATGCGGTTGGATTTGATCCCTAAGTCTAGGATTCTCCAGAGGATCAGGGAGGATCAAATCCTAACTTGTGCATGTGGAACGCAACAGTAATTCAAAACAAATGTTACATTCCAACATCTTGGTTTAAAGTTGCATAGTAAGTAAAAAAGAGGTCTTACCTTTCTTTCTTTCTGTGTTTCCAATGCAATCCAATTGTCCTCGAATGCACTTGCTAGAGATATTAAAACACAAAAGGGAAGTCTCACACAAATGCATAAAGAGGGGTGTGTGGAAAACTACCCAAGTTCCAGTCATGAAAATACACCCATCCCCAAGATAAGCCATATCTGTAATCTATATCTTGCCCTTTGGAAACAAATGCCTTTTAAAATCAAGGTACCTTTAATTAACAGGCTGGTTCTGTTGAGGATTTGCAACAACCTTTTACAAATGTGTTTTGACTATTAACTAAATAACTTTACCACACGAGCTCATCCTCTTGAAATGAACTTTTGGGTTGTATCAGCAGGCCCTTGTGGTAACATGGACAGTCCTCTGGAAAAACACATTCTTCCTCATTCATTAGGTATGTTCCCTCAGGGCAGCTGCAGCCATCCACAGGGATGGTCTGAAGACTGCATAGCACATCAGGCTCCCTCAGGGACCGGCAAGAGTTGTTGCAGAACTTCACTTCATAGTTGTATACCATATTCTTAGGGCACTCTGTGGAGACATCTTTGCAAAAGAAGCAAAACAAGGGATGGAATGAGCAAAGTGAGTATGCTTATCTTTGACTCCAAAGAACAATAGTTTATTTCACAAGGGAAACAGCGAGCCTCCTTGCAGGAGGCCCTTCAAAGCAAATGAAACAAGCTGCAATCCCAAACATAATGGAAATAATTTCTCTTGATTTTAATGAAGCAGGTTGGTTGGTGAAGTCAATGTGATGCACCTAAATTATTAGTTTGTTTTTCGCATTTTGCAGGAATTTGCAATTGAAAAAAAATCATGAAATTTCATCAGCCTTTCCCTGTGAATTTACGTTAATGAACACATTTTTATATGGAGTCTTGACTATGCACATTTTTTGCGCATAACACATGTCAGTATGTTGTTTTTACAAATATATTCATTTATGCATGCTTTCCCCTAATACGGTATATGCAGTTCTGTTTGGAGAATTGCATCGCAAAGTTCAGATAATGTAAATGCAAATTTCAAAGGATGGCCGTGTTTTGGTTAGCATATTGTTTCAGAAAGCGCAAATTTGATGGATTCCGTTTTAAATGGAAACTGAATCAGATTCTGCCCCGCCCCCAATCACTTTTGGACAAACATTGGTTCTGCCCCCCCCCACCCATCATTGGGATGGGAGAGGAAAACTGATTTGTGAAGCTGCCCTCCTGCCATCATTACACAACCATTCTGTGTGTGGATGCCATTTGATTGATTTATTTATTTTTTAAAAAAGATCAGTCCTGATAGTACTATGTACATGGCAAAGAGTGTGTTCAATATTACTTTAAGTGCATGCTACTTTGAATTATTAAAAATGGCTTAGGAGTACATGAGAATTACACACCACACCTACCACAGATGCTGTCTCTCCATCCTTTCAAGTGGATGCCTCTTGCGGCACAATCTCTGGCATAGCCAGAGAAAACGCTGCACAGAGCCTCTTTGCTCTTCTCAGCATTGCAAGTGTCATAAACGCAGTTCTAAGTAATAAACACAGAAGCAGATACAAGAATCAGTGCTCAAAAGAAGCGTCACATTCACCAACAGATAAATGAGAGAATGAGGGCGGGCTCCTCTGTTCAAAGAAGCAGCATGGATCGCTTGTGTTTCTGCCTTGACCACTTCTTTGTATATGTAAACAAGTTCTAATTTCGGAGGAAAGCTCTCTGTCAATGAATGCCCATTTATGACACATACATATGACATTGCAAAGGGGAATTAATGCAGCTCTGTGACTAGAACATCCTCTTTTTCCTCAAGTAAATAATCAGGATATTTGATCCTGCGAGGTTGAAATCATATTCCAGAATTCACTTATCAAATCCTCTTTCTTTCTTTGTCTTCCTTTATTTCTTTTCACCTTTTTATTGGTATAAGAAAATGATACAAAAAATACCACAAAAAAATGAAGAAAGAAAAAGGAGGAGATCCAGTCTTATTTCTTTGGCTCAGGCCTCATTTCCAAAAAATCCATGTTACATTTCTTGAGATACAGTGGTACCTCGCAAGACGAATGCCCTACAAGATGGTGACTCGCAAGACAAATTCATTTTGCGAAAAATTCGTCTTGCGAATCGCGGTTTCCCATAGGAATACATTGAAATTTAATTAATGTGTTCCTATGGGCAAAAAAAGAAATTTCAATGCATTCCTATGGGAAACCGTGATTCACAAGATGAAATTTTCGCAAAACGAATTGACTTGCGGAACGAATTAAATTCGTCTTGCGAGGCACCACTGTATAGGGAAAGCTGTTCACTGTTCCCAGACAGGCCACCAGAGGGCAACTGGTTACTATACCTGCAGCTTATCTACCAGCTACTTGAGCTCTAAAGAGCTACTCTTTCATACTGTCAGAAGATGTGATGATGGCTCCACTGGCTTATTTCTTCTTACTCACGAAAGGTAGAACACCCCTGTGGCAAAATAGCTTACAGAGCTTCCATAATCTATTCAACTTTATGGGAAGCAGACATGGGCAAGCTGAAATTTAGGAACTACTCAGATTGTTGCCTATCTGATCAGAATGCACCTGACACTGTGCCAGATATGAAAGGAGATGTTTTTAAAAAGGAATTAATCCATGCCTTACCTTGATATAAGGAGCTGGGTCATTAACAGAATGGCACTCAGCAAATACCCCCTTTGCATCCAGCAGAAGAGCACACCAACGCTGTCCAAATTTTTCTATCAGAGAAAATGAAGATTTCCAAAGATTATTTACAAAATGGGAGCCATTCAAATGCCACACCAATGAGCAAAAGTAACACCTGCATTTAACAAAGAGCTTGTTGTTGTTGTTGTTGTTGTTGTTGTTGTTGTCGTCGTCATCATCATCTGAGCTGCTCACAGCATATATAAAAACATAATCAAACATTAAGAAACAGAATACCTTATACAGACTAGAAATAAACCAATAAGTCAATAGAAAATAAAATATAATAATAATAATAATAATAATAATAATAATAATAATAATAATAATTTACAGTTATACCCAAATTAAAAGAGCTGCCAACCCCAACTAAAACTTAACCAACCCCAATGCAACAAAAACAACATTAAAACCATTTAAAACATTTTAGCCAGCAATGTCCCTCCGACTTCCAGGAGATGTTCAGGTTTGAATACTGTATGTGACCTGCCAGCAATTTGTATTAGCTTATCAAATATTTGTTTTTGAAAACACATTCTAATTTTGATCATTCATTTAGAAAATGAGGGATCTACCCTATATACTCAGGCTAAAACTCCTAGGCACACACTTTTACTTGGGTGTAAGACAATGAACTAACCAGAACTTACTGTAAATCTAAGTAAATATGAGTAGAGTTAGCCACAGCAAGGGACAAATAAAAATTCCCTTATGGTTGTAGAATGAATTGTGTAAGCTTTCACTTATATTCTGGTTTAACTTGTCAATTTTACCTTCTATTTTAGTCAATGTTTTCTGGTTGTGGCATATTTTCTTATATAGGGTTGTTGTTGGGGCTTTGTAAGCCATCCTAGAAACACTGCTGGAGAGCGGTACATAGGTCTGACAAACAGAAAAGTTATTAAAAATAGAAGAATGGCTGTCATTCCTCTCGTGGTGGAAAACAAATTGCTGCATTTAGGGAAAGCATGAAATGAGGAGAAAATGTAATACTGTACCTTTATCAACACTTTTCTGACAGGGATCCTCAAAGCTGTCTTGAACATCAGCACAGCTGGCCATAGTTTTCCATGAGTTTCCAAACACTGAAGCAGAGTCTTCTACAATCCCACTGATGGTTTGAAAATCATCAGTCTGATCATTGTTGAAATTTCCACAAAGGCCTAGTTAGGTGGGGGGAAGGTACAAGACAAAAATTCAGACAAAGTATTTGAAGCAGCCTATCTAACAAAACAAATTCAGGACCCCGTTACAGAGCAGAAAGAGAGCCAGGTTTGTGGGTAAAGAAAGGTCAGGCAAATGGGTGAAAACTAGATTTAGGCTCTGAAAGTCTAATGGCACCTATTCATGAAGGGGATGTAGATCAAAATGCATGAATGTAATAATATGTAAGGATCCTTGTGAAAGCTAGGTCCCATTATTTTAACTATAGTTAGAAGCAGGCCTCATACTGTACTAGACTGTACTAGAACTGATGTTGGTGGCATGATGAGTCAATCCCAGAATAAAGCAATCCTAACTGAGCGCACTTAATCATTGTAAGACTGCATTTTACAATGCAACAGTAAGAACACAAGAGCAAACTAAACACAGCACACATACCTGTATGTGTTCATTGGTCCTCTCTCTCTCTCTCTCTCTCTCTCTCTCTCTCTTTTTAAAAAATATATTTTATTAATTTTCCAATTAAAACCAATTATATCACATTCATTATTTCAAATTATACACATATATATATCAATCAAACCGAATGTTATGCCAAATCGTCTAAAGAATTTTTTATTTGGGTTCCCATGCTTCAAGAAATTGGGGATTCCTCGCAACCGTCCACTGCCGTCTTTTTTCTAAAGTTCAAATCGTCCTCCAAGTTCATAATAATCCAGATCTTCCCCTTACAGTCACATAGATGTTTTCCACTTTCAACCAATTGTTTCCCAGCTGCTGAGATAAATATCAAACGAGGTTTCACAAATGTTCTTTCTCCTGTGTGGGTTAATCAGTCCAGCCTCCCCATAAATCTTCTTAGTCTGTAGCTCCCTGTTGCGTCGAAGCAGCGCCATCTTAAAAAGCTCAAATCACTTTCGTTTTCTCTCATAGCCATGAAGATTAACGATCTTTATAAAATTTACAGCTTTTCCAGGCAGAAGACCCAAACATCAAACCATAAACTCTTGGTAAATTAATGGATCTCCTTGCCCTATAGCTGAACTTAGCTTCAGGTCGCTGCTCCAATTCAAAGTGTGTCACAGCTCATAAATCCTCCGAACGCGTCCAGGACTCCTTCCGTCCGACTAGGGGGGGGGGGGCTTTTCTCATCGGCAACTCCACATCTTTAAAAAATATGCTCAGTAACAACAGTTTATAAAGTTCAACTCACACAGTCTTTTGCTTCTCTTTCACTCCAAACAAGCCAGGACATCGCGTCTGGGAAGGTACGAAGTAACTCATATGAAGAAAAATAAAACTCCATTCCCTTATCGCTCCGTCCCCATCAATCCTTCTTCCAGATGATATACAGCCTTTAACTCCTCTCCCTCAGCAGCATAGATTTCTCAGCAGTAAACAGCGCTTCTTCCCCTCCTTCTGAAGTATGTCCATAGATTTAAGCCTAATTATCTTCTTTAACCATGGAAATCCCCGCCATGCAGATTAGCGTCCGGGAGTCCTGGCCCTCGTAAGTGCTTTTCAGCCCGAGCTCCCCCCACTCCATAAACAGTCGGAGTGGGTCTGGGGGCATCGCGGGCCAGCGGCCCCTCTCCGTAACCCCCGGAGAGGGTAGGGGGTTGCCATTTACTCCCCTAGCAACCGCCAAATTCCTTACGAAGGTCAGAGGGATGGAAAACAGGTCCGCCATTCCTGCCGGCGGAAACCGGAACCTCTCTCTCTCTCTCTCTCTCTCTCTCACACACACACACACACAAGACAATTTAGCTGGTTGTTTCAGAGAGCCTGTTGCCCCCAATCCTGCATCTACCTATCACTTGAGGGTGGTAGTAGCAATGTTGGAGGTGGCAACTGCATCCCTTTCCTCCATAGTTTCACCAACAATGATTCAGATACATGGGCAAACAAGAGGAGGGGGGGGCATTGACCAACCTACTTAACTCATTTCAGCAGCATCACACCTGACAGAGTCCCGTGGAAGCAATGTGCTTGGGATGTTTTGTCCCCAGAGACACTTTGTCTCCCCAGTTCCTTGATAATACTTGACTTTCCAAGCTTCATATGCTCTCCAGAGAACAGGAGAACTAGACACGCCATACAAAAGCATGTAAACTAAGGAAAATATCATTGGCAAGATGTAGATTCTTGATATCAATTATTCTAAACATTCCAATATGAGACAAACATATGAAGACAGAAATAAATTTCTTTTGAATAAAAGATCACTTTTTAAGTAGCCTTGTGGACACAGTCCCATCATCGGCAAATGACTCATTTTATTGCTAAACCGGGGGGGGGGGTGACCTGCTTGGCTTCCAGATGTTGTTGAACTCCAGCTCTCATCATCCCTAGTCAGCCAGAGCAAAGGTCAGGACTGATGAGAGTTGAAATGAAAAGCTCCAGGTTCCTCATCCCTGCTCAAGACATTTGTGGTGTCAGTTTATCCTTGAGAAAGTTTGCGAATATTTCATGAAATCAAAGCATCTCAAGGTACTTTTTACAATCTACTAAAAGAAAGTAGGCGTTAATGCATGGGGAAATACTATACCAGAAGTATGGTTTTGATAAGTTTCATCTACTGTTATGAAGATCTGCATAATGGGTTTCAGTTGCACTTGAATTTGCACCCGTGAAGAAGTCAGGATGTTGACATAGAATGTAGATGGTCTGAAGAGTGTGACGCCATCTAATAAAAAATCCAGAACATGCCTTCAGCTAAAAACCATATCCAGGTAGGAGCAACCACCATACAGGTACATAGCTTCCATTGGAAATTTGGAGTGAAACTGAACGCTGACCTTTAGTTACAGGCAATACTGCAATGGCATTATTGACATAGACATCTCCAGTGGAACAGACTCTTATACTCTGCAAAGAAAGGAAAAATAAAGAAATGCATGAACACTGACAAAACACTTAGGGAGCAATCCAAATCCAATATCTGTCAGAGGTGGAGTTTGAAATAGGCGAGTCTTTGGCTAAACTGATTCAGCCAGAGATATGTTGGTGTAAGTCTCCACCCCAGCTCATCTGGGGCTAAGACGAGGCCAGGATAAGTTCCCAAAGAGGGACGTTCCAGGAAAGTGGCAGGGGAAGGATGGCACAAGGGGAGACTTAACCCTATTCCAAACTATTCAGCATGGTGATATGACCGACAAATCCAGCAGAAGTTTCCTGCAGAAAGGGTGGCGTACGTCAAACTTTATTTTAAAGGCTCATTTTCCTTGTTCTGGGCTCAGAGTAACTCAGCCAGCAGTAGCCCCACTCCTGAACAGAGTGTAGAATAGGGTAATTATCCCAGTATAATTTACTCTTCCTTGAGTTCAGATTGTTCTGCATTTCTGACAGGTGGTGGCATAACTCGAGCAACTTACAAGGGCTCCTAAAGTGATTAAAGCATTCTTCAGACAAGTCATAGTGTTGGAAACACCACATTGAACAATCTCTCCAATGACCACAAAGGAACCATCTGTGTCCTGAAAATGAAGAAGAGTTTGGATTTGATACCCCGCTTTATCACTACCCAAAGGAGTCTCAAAGCAGCTAACATTCTCCTTTCCCTTCCTCCCCCACAACAAACACTCTGTGAGGTGAGTGGGGCTGAGAGACCTCAGGGAAGTGTGACTAGCCCAAGGTCACCCAGCAGCTGCATGTGGAGGAGCGGAGACGCGAACCTGGTTCCCCAGATTACGAGTCTACCGCTCTTAACCACTACACCACATTAATGCAGTGGATGCAGCATTAATGCAGCAACCAAGGAGTATGTTCATCTGACACATTGCAAATCTCTTGTAGAGGAGATGGGCAGTGGACATAGCTGCCAAGTTTTTCCTTTTCTCACGAGGAAGCCTATTCAGCATAAGGGGAAATCCCTTATAAAAAGGGATAACTTGGCAGCTATGGCAGTGGATGCTGAACACTGTCTATATGGCCTCTTTCCTCCCTGCCTATCATGGAGTCAGTGCTGTTTTAATAACAGGGGAAAGTTTTGCATACACCTACTTGCAAGACAGACAAACTGGGAAAAGCTAAGATTTTTCCTGCATATTTTCTCAGATTTAGAGCCTTCCAATGCTCTCAGTTTAGAGAGATTAGACAGAGGTGTGACTTTCAGCATATATGTAGGACAGAATATTGAGTACTGCCCTAAATCCTGTGTATTATTCTCAAGTTTGTGATTCAGGTGCGGAGAAATCACATTTTCCTCAGACTCAAAGGGGAAGAAATGAGTCAGTTGCAGCAGCAAATACAATGCAGAATATGGCTGTATGAACCACCAATTGGTTAGTGCTCATTTACAATCGCAAAGGGCTACATTTACAATACAGTTCATCAGTCTCCTTGAACAAAGCATTTAACGAGGCAGTTAATTTGAGGTATGTTATGCAACCTCAGTGCACTACTGTTGGTGTCTATTTGCTGCTCCTAAAAGGTCTCAACCCATTTTAAATAAACCCCTACCTTAGCTAAGACATAGTTGCAGTTGCCATGGAAAACGAATTGCTTCTTATCAAAAGTTGTTATGTGGAATCCACCTTCTATTTTACAGTTTCCAGAACAAGGCAGTGATATGCAGGACCATTTTCCACTCATGCAAGTACTACAAGACCAAAAGAGTAGCTTAATTCTCAATAACAATAGAACAGAAAACACATGTGACCAGCCCTGAATATTTTCCAAAATCAAGAAGTTGAAGCAGGCTATATATTATGTAGTCTGCTTCTCAGCTCAATGCACTTTATAGCACAGCAGCTCTTTCCCTCTCCAATGCTGACTGAAACAGCATGGAATATGGGCCAGGAGTAGCAAGTAGGGATTGCTGTTTGGTCAACCAGTGGTAGCCAAACTTTTTTCAAAGAGGGCCAGATTTGATGAATTGAAGGGCCGTGAGGGCCAACCAAAGGGCCAACCAAGGTTGTTAACCTTTTTTTAGGGTTGACCAAGGTTGTTGAGGTTTTTACCCCAGGAAATAAACTGCCACAGGGGCTGGATTAAACCAACCAGCGGGCCGGATTAGGCCCCCGAAATGGATTTTGGACATGCCTGGTCAAGATGCTATGCTGCCATGTAATTCTTCCTGCTCTCTCCACAATCAGCTGAAGCTGAGCTGAACTTTCTAAGATGACTTTTTTACTGAGAACGTTTCTGAGGTTTTTCAGTTTTTCACCCCAGTAAATGTGCGCATGGGGGGTGGGGGGACATATTAGATGCAATGGCCTTGGATTTGTTGCATTTCCAAGTTTTGGTTCTGAACTTCCAAAAGAGAATCTCCTCCAGCAGCAGACTTAGATTTTAGCATAGAATAACCAGTTTTCCCAGATGACTTCCGGTTTGCCGCCATTGCCGATCGGCGGGGATCGTCTCGGTCTCCGAGACCCCCACCGCCACCAAGAAGGGGGAGAGTCGTGCGAGCGCCGTGACCACCCGTAGAACCCCAGATTGAGCGTTCTGGGGGCTTGGATTTCCCAGCTGTGCCCCATTTAGTCACGATTCGCTGCCCGGAAAGCCCCCATGCCGGGGGCGCCGAGAGCAGAGGGAACGTGACGGAGCCTTGGGTCCAGTGCTACTTGGATGGCGGAAAGCTCCGATCCAACGACAAGGGAGCGGCAGATACCTTCAAAAATAGAATTCGACCATGAGTAAAAGAACAAGACTTGATTTGAAAAATTTAAATTTGGACACGGGAGGGGAGTTTAAATTACAAGGGAACGGTCGCTCCCCCCCCCCACCGATATTTCAAGCAACAGCTAACTAGCCTGCAGCCGTGTTTTTGAAACGACAAGAACTCTCTTAAGAAAGTTAACTTGAGCCCTTCCCTTAGGCGGCAGAGCCAAGGGAAGAGAGGATTTTAATCTGGGATTTCTGCAAGGAACGTCGTGAGGCTAAACGATTCCCCCCCCCCTGGACCCTGGGAGCGGGACTCTGGAAGCCATTACCAGCGGAGCCGGGAGGAAACAAGGGGAAAGATTGTAGCCTTAAAATAGCCTTTATGTATCAATATTGGTGAACTTTGGATGTATGGTTACAATATAGTGTGATTTTGAGGCAACTTTGAGAATTAAGAAGCCTTGAACTCTGGATGCTAAAAAAAAACAAGAGAGCTTTTATTTTGGATAAAATAAATAAAAGACAATAGCAACACCCTGGGAACTAACGTACATGCCTCCTGGTGTAATACGAGAAGACAAAGAACTCAGCTAGACCAAACAACCGACATGCAGTCAGAAGAGATCACTGTGCAACAGATTTTGGATTTTATCCAAGAAATGACTCAGGAACTGTGTAATCCCAATAGGATTTTACAGCCCCAAGTGGGGATTTTACAGCCCCAAGTGGAAAATCTACAACCACAAGCGCAGGAGGAGGAACAGGACTGTAAGGAAAATTTTCAAGAAGAAGAAAAAAAGGAGCAGTTGGATGAAGAGCAACCAGTGAGAGTGGCAGAGAAGGACTTTTGTTGGATTCAAGACTCTGCAGATGGAGACGAAGTCTGGGGCTCTGGCCTGTCAGTGAGAGAGGGAGGCCAGACCTCAGTTAGAGACAATCAAATTGTGGTTGAAAAAGATGATTGGGACTGGTTTGGTGTCTCTCTAGTGAGAGAAGAGGGACACAATCCAGTCAGAAGTCTCATGATAATGGGGGACAAGGAAAATGAAGATGTGGGAGGGAGACAGGCTGAGCACTTAAAGCAACAAAAGGGGAAAAGTGGAGAATGGTCTGGAATGGAGTGGCTTAGGGAGGGTGTGGGGTAAAAATGTATTTTTTGTGAAGTATTATTTAAAGGACGGCTTATGAAGTTTAAGAATTGGAAAGGATTAAGGTTCAAGGTCTAAGGATTACGGATCTGGGGGTGGCTCTGAGGGAACTGCTACCCAGGAGAGGAAGGGGGAAAGAATTAAGAAGTATTGTAAAACTTTATAAAGAGGGAGGATTTGGGAATACGATATATTTCTTAGAGAGAAACTAGAGGCTAAAGGATGTAATTAGAAGAAGTTAAGAGGGTTACCAAAGTTTGAACAAATAATAGTAGTGATGTAAGATTAAGAATTGTAATTGTTTAATTATTCGTGAGTATTGCGAAAGCTGTATAAGAGAGAGAGAGAAAAAAGAGTCGGGCAGGGGGGACGGGGAAGTCGATGATAAGATGTTAATAAGATTATGTGATGTTTTTATATTTTCTTTTTTCTTTTTCTTTTTTACATTTTTTCTATCGTTTTTGTACCTTTTTTTCTTATTTTTCTTTTTTAATGTATCTTTTATAAAATCAATAAAAATATTATTTAAAAAAAAAGAATAACCAGTTTTCCCAATTCTCCCTCAAGCTGATATATCATTATTAGCAAGCTTTTAACAGTACCAGTTTTGGCAGGGGGTGGCATAGGTGTCTCCAGCTGTATAGACTTTGCCTTGAAAGGTGCAGGGGCAGCTGCCAATTGGGATGCATTTTTTGCCCTTGATGTCATCGAGAATGCTGCCTGTTCAAACACAGTGCTTAGTTATGCTTAGAAGGGTGACAGTAAATGCTACACATAATTTTATTATTGGTAGGAAATATGTGAAAGTTCTTGCACTTGTTAGCAGACATCACTTAATAATACAATAAAAAAACAAGCAATGTTATTGGTTTACACTCTGTAAAATGGGCATATTCAGTGTCCTGTTTCATAGGACTGTTGACAGGATGCACAAGGAAAGTTTGGAAAACTACTTTGCTCAGTTAAAATGCCATGCAAATTATGGATAATAGATCAGATCAATTTTCTACCTTTAGGACAAAAGCATCCATCAGTACATGGGGCTTTACATATTTTGCTCCTTTCTGGGTTGAAGCAGGTATCAGTACAGGGGTTTCCACATTCTGCATATTCCAGGTTGTTTGGACATTTCAGGACTATAAACCCAAGCATAATAAAAAGAATTTTATTGACAGTTTTCAAATTAATAATCTGATTTGTAAAATAAATAGCATACTTCTAGTCATTCTTCCCATTCTTATGACAAACTTAGGTTAGATGTCATTTATTGAAAATGTTTTGAGGTTGTACCATTTTTACAAGATTGCAAAGCATACCAAAGTCTTTCCCTGAGCCTTGAATCAACAGGCACAAACCACAGCTGATTTGTAATAAGCAGAACCCATTCACTTTAGTAAGGATAGTTAATTAGAAGTTCTGATATAAAATGCAGCATGGGGCGGGAGGCAGCTGTTTTCAGCACCTGATAAATCATTTTTTTGTTTATGCAAGTCTATTCAGACATGGAATTTTAACATGTTGTTTCAGTGTGTGTGTGTGTGTGTGTGTGTGTGTGTGTGTGTGTGTGCATGCGTGTGCGCTGTTAAATAAATTAAATGCAAATCTTTCTTTACTTACAACAGAGTTCCTTGGATCGCCATTTTCCAGGGTCTCCACCTTTGCGGACACAGTCCCGGGAGTACTGACTGAGAGTGCTGCATACACAGCTGGCAACCAGGTCAGAATGAGAAGATTTCTCAGAACAGCTGCACATATCTTGAATACAGATGGCTAGGTAATCATCAATAGCAACCACCGTCTTACAATTCCCAAAGTGGGATAGGGCCTCCTTGCACTTAGATTTCTGTCAAAGAGAGAAAGTGGTGGGGAGAGAAGGGGAGATTGGAGATCTTACATGTACAGCTTCAGTACCATAAATTTACTTACTTCTGTGGGGTTGCTTTGATACTTAACATGTGAGGTTCTGGCTCCCCGATCAAAGTATGTGTATCTGCTACTGAGAACACTCACTGTCACCTCTGTTATCTTCATTGAAGGGGGAAGTTCCATGTATATAGCTTTATGCATGTGTGGAGCAATTACTTCCACTAAAGTGAATAGGGAAACATTTGCAGTGAGGAGCTGCTGCCCTTAGAGTGATAAAATGGAAAGCATACCATGAACAGTGCAACTTACGTATCTATTTTTGCATTTATCTTGCTGTTGAGAGTTGTCTTGCCGCTTTCTTTTGTCTCCAATTACATCAGAACACTTCTCTGTTGGATCATCTACTTTCTGGAGGTTTCCAAACTGCCATGGGAATAGTGGATAGCCTGTAAAATCCCACCAGTAATAGGACTTTACTGTGCAGAGTCAATGTGCCGGTTTAGGATTACAGCCTTACTCTCAGTTTTGAACCCAGCAATCACCCATCCATGATTTGAAGCATATAGTTTGTACCGTTATAGTTTAATTTATTTTACAAATGAAGAAACAAGCAAATAGTTGTATCTGTACTCACAGTGTGTACAATTGCTCTGCATAAAGAGAAATAAGGAAGCAGGCATTTATCTTCCAGCCAGCCTATACATAGAAGGTATTGTTTAGAATGCCAAGAGGAATATTTTATTACATGTGAAATAAGAGTTCTGAGTGATAAATTCACATGCTCCTTTGTTTAGTTCAGATACCAGCCCAGATTTAAACAACATTTCACCCTTGGCTACCTTACCAAGCGCAGTGATTGCATTTTACCCCAAATGTATGTACAGGAGATTGTGTAGTGGGCTAGGACTTCTGAGTCTTTGGCTCAAATCTCCACTCAGCTATAAACAGTGGTACCTCGCAAGACAAATGCCTCGCGCAACAAAACACTCGCTAGACGAAAGCGTCTTGCGATGTTTTTGGTGACTCGCAAGATGAAGTTTTCAATGCCCGCGCTTCGCAAGATGAAGTTTTCCGGTGGGTTTTTTGTTTGTTTGTTTGTTTGTTTTGCCGCGGCAACCCGCGCTTTGCAAGACGAAATTATCGCTAGACGAAGCGACTCGAGGCACGAATTCATTTCGTCTTGCGAGGCACCACTGCTGCGGTCAATCATGATCTCTGTTGTCTTGAAGGTAAAATTTCCACAAACCCAGCCACAATTCCTGAGATCTTTTGAAAATGGTTAGGATACAAATGTGATGGTTTCTATTATTATTATTATTATTAGTCAGCTATATATATTTTAAAAATCCTACCGGGCAGGAATAAATCATTTTTGTCATTGCCGTCATAGTTCCCACACAAACCACATGTTTCCCCTTTGTAAGTATCTTCTAAATCGAGCTAAGAAAAAATAGGCAAAAAGACAAACAATTTAAACATATATACAGATACCTTCATAACTATAATGCATTGTACTGTCATGAGGTCTCAGATTGAGCTGCCCTCCAGATAGAACTATATCTCCCATCAACCCCAGCCAGCATGGACAATGGTCAGGGCTGAAGGGAGATGTAGTCCACAATATCTGGAGGACACCATGATGGCTTCCCCGTGGGAAACTGAGCACAATTGCTGCAGTGGTATTACCACACAGAGGCTAGTATTTACTCCATTGAATTCTCTTTCTGAACATGGAATTAAATACCCCTCTTATTTATTTTTAAACAATGTGTTTTTTAAATAAAAAAGCAAGGGGGAAAGAAATGACTGTGCCACAATTAGGCCATAATTAGTCAATTTTTAAGCACACAAGCTGATGTTGGGTTGTGTGGCTTCCTCTTCTAGTGATAAAGTCAGAGATACCAACTAAAAATCTGCTATCTTCCTGACATTCTCAACAGTAGAACCAGAAAGGAGTTGTGTGATTGTCTCACTCCAAACATAATTCCAGGGCTCACAAAATGATTCTTTATATAAATAAATTAGCTTTATGTGTATCCCCTTTGTTCATAATATCGCTAGAAGATGGCAGTGTGCAAAGACTGTGGCTACTCAACACATTTTGTATTAAAATTCACTAAAACAACTAACTGGAGCTTCATACTAGGAGAGTGTCACCCCAATTCCACTTGAGAGTCAGGCCTAGTTTGGAGGTAATTAGGAAATAAGGATATTTGTCTTCTACTAGGACAGTCTTCAGACTGAAGGGCAGAAGAATCCTAAAAGAAAGAAAAAGAGGGGGGAACACAAATGAACAAGCACCCTCGTTGTCTCATGATCAAAGATATCCCCAACCCGACCTATTAATTAAGCTCAATGGCCATTCCTCAGCTTTGATCTCTCCCCTCTCAGACAACTCTTCAGACAACCAAGAAGGACAGATGGGAAGGATGGGAAGCAGAGGTTGGCTGTTGAGAGAGAACACTTACATACTGTTCTTGCTGTCTTTTCTGTGAGAGACGGACCAATATGTTCCGTTATGCACCATACCAATAAGCCAATATGCACCATACTGATGCTGCTTGGCTGAAGGACACAGAGTGGCACTTGTGACCTCATGCTGATACTGCCTGCTGGGCTGCCTGCATGTCAGAGACCAGCCATTGTGAGCTCATGTTGATGATTGCTGCCTGAAGAAGCATGCAAGCTCCTGATGTTGGTCCTGAGTGTAGGAAATCACCCTAATCTGGGGCCACCACTGTTTGACATTTCTCAGCATTGGCTATCTGATTTCAGACCCAAGAAAACACTGTTCCTAGTACACAAGAGCATTCATGAGAACACAGAAGACTACCAACAGATGTTGAGCCAACTCACGTCTTCCCATCTACTGTGATGCCTGATTCTTTGACCTCCAGAAGCACTCCATCTATAGTGGCTGTGAAATAGATGGCAGTCCCCTTCTTGAGGCTCCGCATTATATGGATAGTGAAGTCCTGGTGACTGTCTTTGCAGTGTGAAGCAAAAACATAACGGCAAGTTCCAGTGAAGTCAAATTTTGCACGGTCAAATGTCTGAAAGTGGAAATTACCCCACGTAGAGCATTCACTTGTGGTGACAGCAGGACGCTGAACTGCAGAGAAAATAAGGATGGTGGCAATGATAAAATGCCCTGCAAACATTTATTTATATGGCCTGGCACCATAGTTACATATCTTTAGGTGGGGGGGGGGGAATGTTCCTTTTTCATCATGCTTTGGCTTTTAATTATCCACAGCCTCTGTGAGGGGGCGGGATGTTTTAATATAGTTAAAAAACAAAACAAAACTGTCTTTAGATTTTTCTTTGTTTTTTTAATCCTGGTTTTAATGTATCTATTTGCTTGTTTTTACTGTAAGTTGCTTAGAGTTACTTAGGTTTAAAAAATGACCAGGGCCGGCTCTAGGTAGAGCGCCGGTGGCGCAGGGTGGTAGGGCACCGGGCCGGTAGGCGGGGAGCTGCGCGACAAAGCCGCGCGGAAGCCATGCTGCGCACTGCAAGGGCAGGGGCACCAGAGCAATCTCCGCCCCTCAGCGCCAGGGCGCCCGACCTGCTCGATACTGCCCTGAAAATGACCAATAAGTTTCCTGCTTGGCAGGGGGTTGGACTGGATGGCCCTTGTGGTCTCTTCCAACTCTATGATTCTATGATTCTAAGTTTAATTATTTAAACAGAGTCTGAACTTTTTGAAGGAGAGGGTGAAATGAACAACACAGATCTTCAACACGGGCAAACGTGTATGTGTCCATTGTGCTTTTGGACATCACTCTTCCTGACTGAGCTGGGTCATTGGATTCACAGAGCAATATAGTGCGGCTCTTGTAAGATCTTCTCAGAAGCTGCATGACCCTAATAAGTGAGGCTTTAGCAGCGGTGTCAAGAGGGGGTGGATGGCATGTATGCAGGCCACCACCTTCCCATTTAGCCTCAGGCAGCGAAATGGGATGGGCTGTCCCTGGGTCAATAATAATTTGTTTTCCGTGGCACTTGGTTGCAGTTGTGTGATCTAGTCCCGTTGATTTCAATGAGACTTAAATGAGCTTAGCCTTCTCTCAATTAGACCCAAATTATTAAGTATTAGGCTGCCCAACACAGCCAATGGGCATGCTTTGTGACATGCAAGAGGGGGTTCTATTTCAGTGAATTTTTCATATTTAAATAGACATACTGCTTTTGGGTTATGGTCTTATTTGGCAACCTAGCAAGTATCAGTGGGGGGTGGGGCACAGAGAGGACAGAGGACATGACCTTGTAACATACTGATGTGACACTTGTAGGAAATACCAAAAAAGAAGGCTATCACAGTTCACATCACTACTTTCCTATTCAGTGACCTTTGCAGTATTATGAAATGCCTTGGAATTTGGATGGTTTCGTTAAAGGTTTATTTTCTCCCCACAACACAGAATTCTAAATTATGCTGAAGTGCCTGGGAGTCTTCATAGAAACAGGGGTCCCAGGAATTCTGACAGATAAACGACAATGGCTCTGTACTTTTTTAAGCACTTTGTGTAATATATACGTATAAAGAGTTTGTTGCCAGCACTGAGTTTATAGATATATCAGCCCAACATTGACTTCTGATTTTAAGTCAGTATTAAATAAAGCTGACCTAAAGCTAACTATCTTTCATGAATATCTTAGTCTTCTTTTTTTCAACTGGCTATTCCATGTGATATAATTTTATGTAATTAATGACATTGTATTTTGTTTATAATTTTTTGTTAGCCCACTCTGGGACTGTTTGGTGAAATACAACATCCAATAAAAGCTAAATTCTTTTGACTCAATGTCCTTTCAAAAAAGAAATAAATGAAGACTCTCATTATTTAGCCACTATGGTATGATTATGGTGAAGGTGATGATAATAATAATTGCTTGTTTGTTTAGATTGCTCACATTAGCTCTCACATTCAGCTTGGCCCCAGTTCTGTTCATGCAGCCAATCTGATTGATGAGTTAGCATTGTAATAAAACTCATTCCATGCTCCCATCTTGGGTGAAATCTCTCCTTGTGACTCATGCAGACTGGAGAAAGAAGACACAGTCAGGGAAAACTATTGTGCCAAACAGGATCAATGTGATTAATATCTACTCAGAAGAAAGCCTAACTGAGTTCCATACACCTTACTGCCAGGAAAGTGTGTGCAGGGTTATAGTTGGGGGGGGGGGGAGAAATGCCAGTCAATCACTATTTCAAAAGTAGAGACTATTCAGTTCAGTTCCAAACAAACAAACAAACAAACAAACTTCAAAAAGAGATTGTTTTCAAATATACAAATCTGAAAATATTGGTAAAGAACAGGAAAAAGGTAGTACATGAAAGAACTAATCCCTGAAAACTCAAATCTTTTTTCTCATTGTTTGCGAAGTCACCTGTGAAGACAGAGAACTGCAGAAAAGCAACCACTTCTATTTACCAGGCAGAATTATCTCCCCTCTCCCTGTCCTCTCTGTGTGCTGTTCTGGAGGTTCTCTCAAACTCCATAACAGATTGGGGGAAGGCATGTTGCCACACGGGGGAGACAAGGGGGAAGCCTCATTGAACTATTGGGAGTTTCTATGCTGGCTTCCACTAGTGCAGCAAGTTAGTTGAATCTGGCCTTAAGGGTATAACTGAACAATAGCTGAGCACTTTTACATCCACTAATATATATAAAAAGGGATAAACAAGTGCTTAATTTTTCTAACTGAATTTAATTGAATTTGCCTAAACTTATGGGTTGTTAGATTATCCCGTAGTTATTTCATTTGTTTACATGAAGATCAGATCAGACATATAGCAATGGAATATAATTAGTAGTAGACTTTTCTTACCTATCTGCACCAAAGTTTTGCCCTTGCAGCAACTGCAGAGTAAGAACAAAATCCATAACTGTACTCCCTTCTTCATTCCCATTATCCTATACAAGGTAGTAAACTGAAAAATATCTGCCAGGACAGGATTTCTTTCCTGGGTTTAGAGACACGTTTATATGGTACAATTATTTTGGGATTAAAAAAAGTGGAGCCATAAGATTTCCTCCTTGCTAATTCATGAGGACTGAAAGAAAGCAATTTTCCCCCCTCTCAGATATAAAATGACAAAAGGCATTTGGTTCCTGGATTCTGTAATCTCAAATTTAATCTTTGAATCTCAGGTTTATTCAAGCTTGGAACTGATCCAACTCTAGGCAGGTGTCAGGAAGCAATTCCCTGCTGGGTAAAACATAGAGTCTTGATCTCTATGAAAGGCTCCCCAGGCTCCCCATCTCAGTGGGTTGGGTTCCTGTGGGCCTGGGATCTCATGAAATCTGCCTCTAGCTATTAGTGCATGCTCCCAGTTTCCTGGGTCAAGTCGTTCAGTATTTTTACTCTGTGAGAAGGAAGTTCCCATGGTCATGGATAGACTTTTCTCTCTTCTATTTGTTTCACTTCTCTTGCTTCTCAGGTAGGAGAGGAAGGTGGCCAGCAAGTTACTTTTAAGCTATCTCCTTGGCCTTTGAAGCTTTTTCTCCTTCCAGACTAAAAATAGTGAGCCTATTTGACTGTGGTAAATTGCTTCAATGCACACCTTAGTTGATCCAGGCCTAAAGGACTGGGGCAGTCCACAGAGCCTTTGACAGTTGGCAAACTCCTTTTTACCCAGCTGGAAAGGATTTCTTAGCACCTGACCGGAAGTGGAAGAGTCCTGAACCTTAATAATCAAAATACGGCCCTACACCAGGGGTTGTGAACTGTCTTCAGTCCACAAGCTTCATTCCCTCAGCAACCTCTTGGGACCTCTTTACACAGCCAGGAAGCACATAGCAGGTGGTGCTGGGGCTAGCCAGTGAGCCCACAACCCCCTCATGTTTATGAAGCCTCCTAATATCAGTATTGCTTGATCTTAATCTTCTTTGGCGATCACTCGTAGCCAAGTAAGATTGTCTTCCATGAATACGGTTTTAACAATGAGTCTGTAAGTGACTGTGGAGGCCAATTCTGGATCCATGTGTCCTTCCACAATGGGGACATTGGTTTCCGGGTGGGAGTTGATCCGTTTCCAGGCAGGAGTTGATCATAGCACATCCTTGATAACAGCTTTTTCCTTTTGCTTGTACGACAACAGATCAAGCAAAGCTTATCTGGACTTATACATGCTCGGGCTATCTCCAAATGTTTGTGCAGTGCTTGACGCCTACATGTGAGAGCCTGCATCATTTACATATAATTACTGTGCTTTTCAGTTTAGGAATTGCAGTAATTATCACCATTACTGGAATTTCCTACAGTCAACAGAATCTGAATAGACATTATGACAGAGACCTATTACCAATGATGTTTCATAAATGTCTTTGCCCTGTAGACTGACATGTCAAAATTTATGACTTTTCACCTCTGGCCTACAAACCAGTTAAACTATAAATCCCATTTGTCACAGAGCTATGGTCTTTGGAACAACAGTTTTCATGGATCATTTGCCACAGAGCAGTGTTTGGTTTCAGTTACTGCACAGCTTAAAAATTAACTGTATGATTTACCTCATGAAGGTGGTAAATTGGAGCTGATTCACCACACCTAAAAAAAACAGTAGGAGTTATGAAGGTACTGCTTCTGTTACAAGAAGTCTGTGGTTGTTGGTTAACTTTTGATACATACATAAGGAAAGGAAACACAGCTCTCCAAGCACAGCAATAACAGCTTTAAAGCCTGCCACAATAATATCCACAGCGGGGTCATGGTTTCTCATATGGATTTTATCAGTGTTGTCGCAGAACAAGTCTGTATGCTATAGCCTGCTGATTGCAGCCTAGAACATGCCACCAGGATAGCATCATCTGATGACATATACAGAAGTATTGTGCTGAAAATCCATTGGTTGTGTCATTAGACCTCCCTCCAGAGGGCTGTGCCATAGTAGTCTGAAGTGATCCAGGAACTGTGAACTTAAAGTCACTTGACACAAGGCAGTAATCAGGACTGAAGGGCAAACTAGGTGGTAGGAACAAGGAGAAATCCAGAAGTCATGACAAAACGATAACCAATGATACAGAAACATGCTTCTCAAGCAAGGCTTGAACTGGAAGCCTGTTATACACCTTTCCTCTGATAAGGATTCATTAGTCAACTTGGATAAGTGGAGTCAGTTCAGTACAGGAATGTTCTTCAATGAGAACATTGCCGCCTGCAGTTCAGTGGTTCACCACATGAGGCTGTCACACACAAATTCCAGCAACTCATGTCACAAAGTAGTTACTAGCACTTCCCTCAACTTCTGCTTTTTAAATCTACTCCCAGATCTCCAATGACCTTTCGGTATACCAGAGCTCTCTTGCTGCCATTGCTCAATATTCTGTAAGTATGTATGAGTGTGTTCTGTGAAGTCTTAAGTGGGCCATTGTAAGCTGATTAATAGGCCCTCTGCATGAGAATCTCCCCATTGCCTTTCATTGGGTTAACAGCTCTGATGTCATAAATAGGTCACGTCACCTTGGGGTAGGTAGTTTAATGTTACAAATCTAAATGGCTTTCCAAGTGGAAATCCAGGGTTAACATGTAATGCTTGTTAAATCTAAGAAATATTGGCTATATGCCATGCTTTTAAATGATATTTTGCTAGTTGAAATCTTTGTCTTGTGTCTGATCCATTTAATAGAAAGCTCTTGGGCATGAGTAGACTGCACCTACTACTTATGGTATGTGATTATCACATTCATGGCTCATAAGTTCCAAACGGCTAATTATTTTCTCTGCTGTCATACTGTGTCTCCACAAGTGAATTTGAAATGATTTAATTTAAAGCGTTTTCTTAGGTGGCTGCTGACACTGACAAACTTATTCATTGTTGCACCGTGCTATGAGCATCTCAGATTTCAATTTTGTTATGTATACTTCTAGATCAGTGTTTCTCAACCTTTTTTGGGCCACGGCACACTTGTTCCGTGAAAAAAATCACGAGGCACACCACCATTAAAAAAGTTAAAAAAAATTAACTCTGTGCCGCCCTATATTATAATTATGACTGCAAGAAACACTTGCCAAATATTGCTTTCCAGCGGGTCAGCGCTGCCGAGTTCTTAAAAGATCCGGGTTTCTGATCCACCCCACCCGACCCCGCCGTCCCGTATCTTACCCTGTGCATGTTCTCGGACTTGTGAGAGGACGATTTGGTCTTCATGCCTCCGTGAATTAGCAACAAACTACCTTTTGAATGATGGAGATTGAATATTTTAAAAGTAGCTACTTGAAGTCCGCTCGATTTTCCAAAAAAGAGACACACGTGCGGCACTATTAGCTGCTGGGGGCTGCCATCTTGGCTAAAGGATTCTGGGATGATCCTGTCATGTGAGGCATGGGGGAAATGGAAATAATGAAAGCTGATTGGTCTGTGGAAACTTGAAGGGGCGAAGAAATAGGACGCCCAGGGAGGTGGAGTTTGCAGCTGCAAAATCGCCCTTCTCGTCGCCGCACGTCGCGGCACACCAGCCAGTGTCTCACGGCACACTAGTGTGCCGCAGAACAGCGATTGAGAAACGCTGTTCTAGATAATTGACTTTTGCAGGCAATAATGAAAAAATACATTTAAAGTACAATCCCATGCCTTGTCTTTGTTTTTAAACTGAAACTCCGCACCTTTTTACATGTTCAGCCATAGACTGCCCTATAGTGGTGAAAACCATGACTTGCAATACCAGCAAAACCCTGTTTAAGAATGTGACTTCAACTATCCTTCACTTTCTTTTAAAATTAAAAAAGAGGAAGTGTAAAAATTCTAGATAGTTATGATGAGAAAAAATCTTCCATATAACTTTCGTTCAAGATGCCCCACGACATACATGAGGTAAATAAATAACAACAGTAATAGTTTAATAGTCATTGATGTTTCACTTTTATTTCAAAAAAGCTATGCCTAACTACTATGGTTTTGTATGGGCATTGAGTGAATCAGCTAATATTTTGGAACATATACATCCTATTTAAAAAAATAATTTCCAACCCCAAAAGGAAAAGCTTGGAGCTTAGGAACCTTGGCTCTATAACTCTTGGTACCCAGTGCCCAGTCTGGCTATTTTATCCTTGCAGGATGCTTTCAGTCAGCCTTTTGGGTTTTCTATGGGTTACCTTATCCCTATGGCCATTTGTTCACATCATTGTTGTTTTTAAGTCAACAAATGATAATGTAATTAATGATTTTTTAAACATTGTTTGGGCATTTCCTTTATACTGAGATGAATGTATGTTATGACTTATGTTGAATAGCAGTCAGATGCAAGATGGATAGCAGTATTTGGCTGAAACTGAACTGCAGCACAATGCAAACAGAGCTGGCTGTGACAGAAATCACTGCCTTCTTAAATCTCTAGTGATGAGACACAAATCACAGGCAGCCAAGCAGTTGGAAATGCAGGGCTGGATTTGAGGGAAAGTTCTAGGGGAAAGCTAGTTATCACCAGCATATAGCTGCTACCGGTATTGAACTCCATAAAAGTTTGATGAAGCCACGCAGGAACATTGAAAAGAATGAAAATACCAGGGAAATAAACCCATAGACCACAAATGGCGCATGGACAGGCCATTTGTTGTTTCGGAAAATGTATAGATTTTGCCATTTTCTCTTGGAACTCCTAAAGCAAAGCTCCTGCTCACATAGGCTTAGGACAGGGGTTCCCAACAAAATTTTCTCGAGGACCCCTCATCGAGCCGCTATTGTGACAAGGACCCCCATTAATTCCTAATCCTAAAATTAAAAAGTGAGAGCCAAATTAAGAATCTTTTTTATACGTTTTTTACAGTTACAACAGAGTACTCCATCAGTATACAGTTAGTTTTAATTTTCAGTTCTTAATGAGATGGGTTAAATCTGTCCTTTGAGTTCATTATTTCTGAAATATTAGGTTCCAAACTTGAAACTTTCACTCTGAAATCTGACTGCAAATCTCTACCTGCCTACTAGTCAGCAGAAAATAACTTTTGGCTCCATTAGCACCTTTTTATTAAACAATTTTGGCTGAGTGAAACATATCCAGCGCCGTGGTGCGAAGATCCCTCCGGCGCCCCCCCCCCAAAAAAATTCCCAAGAATTGACAACCTTTTTTAGGCGGGGGACCCCCAAAGTTGTTGGCCATTTTTAGGAAAGGTTTCCAAGAGAAGAAGCTGACAAGAAGCAGCGGGTGGAAATTAGCAAATGCTAAGGAAAGAAGGGGTGAAAGAGAGAGGGAGGAAGGAGTCAGAGAAAGAAAAAGAGGGAGAGAGGGAGGGAGGGAGAGCCGCGCACAGCGCCCAAGCGGCTCTTGTTTTCTTGCTGGTACAGCGAGCTGGGAGAAGGGACGGACTGACAGGAGCTCCCGTCCACCACCACCCCTCCCAGCTCGCAGCAAAGCAAGCGGAGCAGGCTTGGTAACTGGCAGCAGGGGGGAATGGGGCATCCCAAAAGTGCTCCTCCTGCCTTCCATGCCTGCGTTCCAACGGAAGGCAGGCAGGGAAGGCAGGCGGCTCAGCCCGGGAGAGGCTGTTGCTTTTGCAAGCAGAGCTACAGCCTCTTCGGGGCTAGAGCGCCTGCGTTCCGTGGGCTCCTCTAAAGCAATTACTTCGCTTGCTTTAAGGAGAGCCAACAGAAGGCAGGCAGGCGGCTCAGCCCGGGAGAGGCTGTTGCTTTTGCAAGCAAGGTGACAGCCTCTTCGGGGCTAGAGCGCCTGCATTCCATGGGCTTCTCCCACCCAGTCACCCCTCTGTGCAAAGGGGGCTGATTTGTAAGGCGCCCGCACTGCTCCCTCACTGACAGAGGGGGTAAGACCACCACCCCCCAAAACAGTGGCCCCCTCTCTCTCTGGGGGTGGGGGTGGGCGGTGGAATGGGGTGGGGGAGGGGAAGGCACAGCTGCCAAGGTGAAGAGGCGACCTCGCGCCCGCTTCAAAGCCTCCCACCGGGTCCTGAATTGAGGGAGCAGGGGCGCCCAGCAGCGAGTCCGCCGCCCTCCGCCGACTCGGGAGTCTCATTGGGTCTCCTCGGAGGAGGAGGAGCCACGCCAAAAACTCCACAGAACAGCGTCTGGAGCTGCTGGCCACAGGCAGGGAGAGGGCGGGAAGGAGGCAAGCGAGCTCTGAGGCTTTCGGCGTGGCGCCTCCTCCTCTGAGGAGACCTAAGGAGACTCCCGAGTCGGCGGAGCGGATTGCTAGGGGCGCCACGCCGCGGCAGCAGTGCGTGGCGCTCCCGCTGCGCGCGCGCCGCTCGGTACACGCATCTTGGGGAGGTGATCTTGCGGACCCCTCTGGCATAGCTCGTGGACCCCTGGGGGTCCGCGGACCACTGGCTTAGGAAATCCAAGAGTGCAGGTATTTACCAACAAAACTGGATGCATAGACTTCGGTTTTTAAATGTGCTTTTAATTATTTAAATGTGCTTTTAATTATTTAAAGCAGAAAAGAAAATGATTCAAAAGTCCAAAACATAAAACTTTGTTACACACAGGGAACAATGACTTGCACTTTTTTTTTGTTTAACACAAATAAATAAAGCAATCATAAGGGGAAACAGTCAAAAAGGGCACAGATTTAAGAGGCATGTGGAAAGCAAGGGGAAGCAGAGAATTATTTTTGAAAAATGAAACCATGGGTTGTCTGTATAACTTTTCTTTTCACTTGTAACCTGTTGATTATCTCATTATATTCCCATCCTTCTCTTTGCCGAACCAATGGCCCTCCTGATACGAACCACGGCATTCTGTTCATCTTCCTGGAAGTCTTCCATGCTATTTTCTTCTGTGTTCTTCTGGGACTCGTGTGAACTGTTGCAATTGGTGTTGAGGCACTCGCAAGATTCCACCTGAAGGTACTTGTGTTTCTTGTTTTTCCCATCAGGGCACACCAGCGTTATCTCATTTTGAGACACATTTGACTCTCTGCAGCAAGTGCACTTGTGTTCCATGGAGTTGGCTTCAGCCGAGTACCTGTTTTTGTAGCACAAGAAGGTGAAAAAGAGTTACTCTGTGCCACAGATTGAAATTATGAGCAGAAACTCGTGTATGCTCAATTTATTTGCTAAATGACAAGATTCCTGTATTTTCACATAATATTGAATTGAGGATGGTGCGCTTTAAATAATGTGCTGTCTCTAATTATACCACCATAGCTAGTTGGTTGTTCTGGGTTTTGTTTTTTTTAAGATGAAGGATCAAGATACCAAAGTACTAGACCCTCCAAGTGTTCCTATTTTCCAGGGACGTCCCTGATTTAGAGAAGCCATTCCAGTTTCTTATTTGATCCCAGAATGTCCCACTTTTCCCTAGGGTGCCCCTATTTTCATTGGATAAATGTTGGAGGGTGTTGAAGTATTGAAGTCAAATTGGCTCTCACAGTAGAAAATAAGTTTTGATGTTGGTGCAGCATAGCAGCTAAAAGATTGGGGTTGAAGTCCTATACATATTTACCAATTACAGATGGAGGAGAAATTTGATTCAGTGTGCATTTTAAAGCCAAATCTGTCAAATTCACACTTTATGGAACAACATGTGAAGAAAAACACAGCTACTCTTCAAAATACGAATTGATCTGGTTTTTGTGTGCATAAAAGTGAAAATATTAATGAAAACATACAGAAATCCATTGTGTTAGGAAAATTACTAGCAAATACACATTAGTAAATTTGATTACATTACTAAATTTGAAGAATTAAGCTCAGAAAATATTGGGATTGCTTTGTATACAAATGGGTATAAATGCATTGCAGAATCTTATTGTAATTTGGCTGTACATACAATGAGGAAGTTCCACAATGTCCTTCACACTGGGCCACAGTGACCATGTCTGTTGAACGGCAACCATCATGAACAATATAGTCCTTCATTTCAGAGAGAGAGCATGGTGCCATTGGTTCTGGGTTATCTTTGAGCTTGCCTGCAGGATAAAATGTATTAAAAGACTTTTATTCAAATGTTCTCAGGAATCTCAAGCTTTTTTGCTCATCTGGTCTGAGTCATTAGTAGCACCAAGTTGCTTGCATGCCATAGTATGTAGCTATTAAAGAAATGTAAAAGTTCAGCCAATATTTAGCCCTAAATGCATTTTGGTAACACAACTGACACAAAAAATCCTTTATATGTTTACTCAGAAGTAAGTGTCATTGATTTGAATGGGGTTTACGCCCAGGAAAGTGCAGCCTGGCAGGAGTGCAGCCTGAATGGCTCCTAATCATGTGGGAGAGGAGGTTTGGGAAGGATATACTATATTCCGGTGTATATATACCGGTAAATATCCCCATATACTAGCTGTAAGGTTGTAATCGCCTGCAGGACAAAAGTACCATATTTCAGGAGATCCCATATATAAAGCTGAGCATCTAAACCAAAGCAAGATACTAAGAGTGCAGTTACAGTAAAAATATGCAAACTCACTTCTTCTGAATATAGTTTGCAAATCAAAGCAATTGGCCCATTTTATTTTTGGTTTGGATGATACTCAACTAAGTGATACTCGGAGATGACTCATGGTTGTACTCAGAGTATGATAAACACTGTGCTTATTTATTTATCACATGGAGAGATGGCATAGATATATAATTTATGATACTTACAAGTTTTACAGCAGCCACTGGGCAAATACGCAATGGTGTCCTAAGAAGAAAAATGTATTATTGAATTGCATATCCAACTAGAATAGCACAAAAAACGCAACATTACAATGAAGTGATTATGGGATAAAGCCCATAATCTTGTTTCATAAGTCAAGAACCAGTGGGGTGAGACCTTTGATTTAGAATTCTGTGTGTGTCAAATAGTTTCTTTTTGTTCCCTTTAAACCTTTTTTAACCTTTAACAGTAGGAACTGTTGACCATTTTTTTTTTCTTATGAAAGCAATTTATGCATATAATTGAAGATACACCAGATATTTTCTTTATAGTGGGTCAGATTCAGACTAAGAATGTAGCTGCACCTGCATTAGTCATGACTTTGATTTCCATGAGAGCTAAGTGCAACTAACTTGGTCTGGATCCAATTCAGTAGAACATGTTTAATGCAGTTAGTAGCTCTGGCATTTAAGGTCAGGTACTGCATTTATGGTCCATGGGGTCACGAAGAGTCGGACATGACTGAACGACTAAACAACAACTGCATTTATATGACACTACCAACCATGCAGGATCTTTTCTTTCTTTCACAGCCATCACTTTAAAATGACAGATAAGCCAAGAATTCAACACAAAATCCAACTGTAACAGCTCTTGCTCATAGGGTGTGCTAATCAAATTAAAGGAGTTTTCACAAGATGGAACGTGCATATTCAATATTTACTCACAGGCTGACATCTCTGCTCGTTAAATGGTGGGCAGCTTATTGAAGAGGTGGAGGAGACCAGCTGCCTATTTATGTTCACACAGCTGTAAATGGTGCAGTTGTCATGTGGAGCACTCCGTTGCTCACCAGGCTATTCAAGATAAGGAAACAATTAAATACTGGCAAAACATCTTCCTGTTTTCTAAATGTGTATTTTCTTATGAATAGCAGAGCAGCCAATATGGTAGAAGGGCCCATAAAAGGAAGGTTAAAATATTGGGGTTGGAGGGAGCTTTCGGCAGAAAGATAAGACTCTTTACCCAAGAATAGTCTCAGTCAGGCCTGAGGCCAGTTTTGTGGGAATGAAGGAACAGAAAATAAGTACAGTATGTGAGGGAGTGATTAAAGATGGAGTTGCAACTAAATCGGTACTCATTTGGTCACCTGCAGCAAACCATGATCACTCCCTGGTAACTAAGCAAGGAAGCTTTTGTAAACTGTCAGCATCAGATAACTGGAATAAGGAGAATAGGGAGTTAAGGGAAAGAGAGAGAAATTTGAAAAGTGCAAATAGAGGGAAATGTTTTTGTTTTAACTACTAAAACCACATTTGTTTCATTTTATCTGCTTTTAACTGCTTTTGCTTCACTTGCCCATTTATTCATTTTTCACAAAAAAACTTTAACATAAACCGTAAATTATCAGCTTCCATTCTGCATAATTCGCCTATACTATTCAATACATCCATTTTGACATATCCGTCCTAATAATTCATGCTGTTGCTCATATTTCAAGTCCTACTCGCGTTTTCCTCTCACTATAGTAGTTCTTTAAATACTCAATAAAAAGTCTCCAATTCTTAAAGCTTTTGTCATTTTGATCTCTATTCTTTGCTGTTAATCTTGTCAGTTCCATGGACTCCATCATTTTCATAAGTCAATCTTTTTTCAAATTTTAATTTTATTTGTTTTTATTTTCCTGTTGCTCTCAGTGAAGACATACCTGAACTTTTGCTGCCTGTAGCCTGAAGCTTTCCATCTAAATGGCATGAAAATTGCAGAATTTTTACTACCCTCTTGGGGTAGTTGCTCTGCCAAATTTCAGTTTGGACAAAGGATATCCATTGCAGAGGCAGTTAAGAAAGAGGTAGCAATTAACTCCCTGCAACTTTGGGTGGTGACCTCCTTTTGTTTTTGCCTGGTAACTTTGCTGTCACACAGCCACTAACATCTGCAGGCAGCATACTGGTCTCAAAGGCACCATCCCTGCCGTTCATGCTGATTTGACACATCAAATTTTAAAAATGAAAATTTGAAAATAAAAAATGAATGTACCCACAAAACAAATATAAAATAAATGGAAATGCATTTGATTCTTTTTTCATTTGTTTTTAAGACTAATGCACATCACTAGGATCTCACACAGATACTTGGGTGCCATAAGGGTATGTGGGTTTTATTCATAGAGTTCAACTTATGCAACCAGTCTCTTTCTCTGAATGCTAGTTGCTTTTTCTCCTGCATCAGAAGTTCAGAATTGCACGAGAATCATTACTGTTTGAGGACTCTTTAAAACACAAAACACTTACTCTTAAGATGAAAACATCTTTCTCAGGTGTTCGTACAACACAGCTTGTCTGCACACACGTACTACAACATTCACCGTGCTGAGGAGTAAGAGTATATCCCTAGGGAGAAAGAGATGCACAATTATGATATGGGATATGATATGAAAAAAACTTTGCCAAGTGTGGTGCTCCTGCTCAGGCTTCTTAGTCAACCAGCCAACTATACCACTCTTGCATCCTCCCCCCACAAAAAAAATTGAATGCCCCACCTACAGATATATAAAATCCAGCCTATAGATCTACAAAATGGCAACGTTTATGGGCCAGTTCAGATAATGACAACTGCTATGGATCCTACATGTGCTGGCGTATATAACCACTTTGAGATGAATAATAGAGGATCAAGGTTTCAAACCACAAAAAGGCTCCCTGCTCCAGAAATTCAGCTTCAGCACATGGAGGAATGTGAGAGTGGTGATGGTGATGTGAGTGAGGGGTTGGGGCCAGAGAGGGCACACCTCTGCTCTTCCCCCCCCCCCAACCTCACGTGGTGGAGGGCAAATACCTGGGAAGGGCTACCACTTTTTGAAAAGTTATTTTTATTGAACCTTTTCAGCATAGAAAGCAAAAGGAACAGATGAATCTAAATGAAAATGAAAAAGGGAAATAACTTTAAAGGGGGGGGAAAGAAAGAGAGGGAAAAGAATACAAATGAAATACGAAGCCCTCTGTCAGAGGCAGATCTTAACCCTTGCCTCACACAAAAGGGTGTGGATGGGAAGGCTATCCCTGAACATGTTAACTCATACCAACCTCAACAGGTATGTACAAAGAAGTTGTATAAAGGAGGCCTGAGTCATCCTGATCAGACCCACTTCACTTAAGGAACATCTTAGAGGACATCTGAAGGCAGCCCTGTTTAGGGAAGCTTTTAATCTTTAAGAAATTAGTGTATTTTAATATTTCTGTTGGAAGCCGCCCAGAGTTTCTGGAGAAACCCAGCCAGATGGGCGGGGTATAAATAATAAATTATTATTATTATTATTATTATTATTAGGACACCATTGTTCCATAAACCTTTATATTTATATTTATTTATTTTAAAACATTTATGCTGCTTTTCACCATGTAGTCTCAAGGTGGCTTACAACAATGAAGCATATAATATATATAATTTAAAACATACAATAGACCCAAGGGCAGCCTTTCAATCTTGGGATTTACCGTACCAACGCACAGACTACAGTGGGTAAGTTATACCTATCCAGTTGCATACCAACAGAAGCTTGATAAAAGGCACTCCTAGCCATTCAGTCCCAAGCCCAGGTCTGAAACCAGACTGAACTAGATCTGGGTAATAATAATCATAGCAACTAGTTTTCGGTTTTGTTCTTAAAGTGGATGGTGCTTACTTGGTCACACGTCGTTGGACATGGGATGTGGCTGCAACTGATCGAATTCAGCGAAGTATTGTTGTTTTTTTGCTTTGTGCAGACACATGTCTGGCACTTATCTCCTAAGATCTGAGAGCCAGGCTGGAATAGGGGAGCAAGAGACAAACTATAAGCAAAGCAAAGCATGAAACAGACCTGTTTATATTACTTTAGTACAAAATGACTACCAAAAAAATGGAATAATATGAGAATGGTCCAGTGGCTCAGTAATAAAAGTGGATGTGCAACTGGGCTCCAAAAATAGATAAATAGACAAATCACTTCATGAAACTTCTGTTAGAAAAGGAGGGAAGAAAAGGAAATCTTACCGCGTATTCATTACCATTGGCCACACAAACATCTTTGGGATCTACAAAAAAAGAAGGCAACATTTAAAATATTCTATATGAAACCAATGGATATCTAAAAAATTGTACCCAGTGTTATATAGCTCCCCACCATGCTTTCTTCATCAGCAGGGATGGCAAGCATGTAGCTCTCCAGATGTTGTTGGACTACAACTCCCATCAGCCCCAACCCAAGCCAGCACAGCCAGTGGTCAGGGATGGTAGAAGCCGTGGTCTCACAACCTCTGGAGGGCACCAGGTTGGCTACTGCTTCATTAGACTGTAAGCTAAGGCTACAACTGGGAAGTAAATTCCACTAACAACAGCCAGATTCACTTCTAAGCATGCTTAGGACCAGATGGCTTATCCTTTCATAATTTGTTAAAACAGACTTACCACATCGGTAAATAGGACAGCAGGAGCCTGCAGGAGTTTCAGAAACTAACGCAAACCCTGTCTGACATTTAGGAGGCTCTGTTGTGCAGTCAGTGGCATTGCATACTGTAAAGAAGAAAGGGCAAAATGATATTGCAGAAACATGGGGAAATTCCTTAAATTGGGTTCAACCAGGAGTACTGAACAGTGAATTAATCAGGCATCTTGCAAATTAATATTGAACAGTGAAGTAACCATGCATTGTGCAACAGGAGTTCTCCCATAGTTGGGGAAACTATAATTGAAAGTATTCATTCAGTTCTTAATTCTCTGGCCAGTGGGGCCAATCCACCACTCCCATTGCTGTGCCTTCACTTGTACTGAGCTCCCTGCTGCTTCGCCCCTTCTCCCCCTTGTAAGGAGCAGTAACCACGAGGCATTGCAAAGCCAGGTGAGCAACGCTGCCCTGCCTTGCCCTGCCCTGCCCTCACCACCAACTGCTACTGCTGGAACATGCTTGTTGGCTATTTTCCCCCCAAAAAACCAAAATAGCATAATAGCAACTAATCACCAAAACAGACCAATGACATTCTGTTTACCTGAACTTACAGGGACTTTCTAGTCTGTTGTACCTCTGCTGTCTGAAAATTGCTAGCACCAGGAAGTGAACCTATAGCCCTATACACATCATGGGTCGTATTAAACCTTTTGTGCTAAGGCAATGATTAGCACTAGGGGATTTCCCTTTTCTCCTCCCTGTGCATGTCCCATATCATCCCCAAAGCTGTTGTAAAAACCTTGGAGACGCTCCAGAGCAAATTTAGGGGGCACACAAGGGACAGGAAGGGGGTGAACACTCTGGTACATAAGGAAGAATCCTTGCATTGACGTAACGTTCACCTTAGCACTATGCTGAATGCAACCTCATGTATTTGCTCTACCATTGATAAATGGTTGCTCCAAAGCAGGTATTTGAATGGCAAAGGGCTACCAAGATGGACTTACCGCAAGTGGTTTTAGAGCAGCATTTGTTATCAGGATTGACTTCAGTGATCTTGTAGAATCCCTCTCCTTCACAGTTGTTGACATCATCATCTGATGGACATTTGAGGGGCTCACAGGTAATACCGCTGCCTCCTTCCAGGCAACTGCACTTCTTACAGTCAAACTCAAATTGCTCCCCAAACTATCATTCAGGAAAAGTAAAACACATTAAGTTTGTGAATTGCCTACAGGGTACAAACTGTAATAAAAAAAAAATGTCCATGAGATTTGTGGAATGTCTGCTTTAACTTCTGGGCAGCACCCTTCTCCGGACAGAAGCAGTGAGGAACCTTCAGTCTGTGCACCTAATTAGACCCACCATGAGGCCATTGGGGTGTAAACACACCCACCTGTTCAACACTTGACATCATAGCTGTAGCACCAAAGTCAAATGGAAGAATCGGGGTGTTTCTAAGAGCACTCCCATTTCTTTCTTTTTAGCCATGGCTTAAGGTGCAAAGAAAGGATCGTCCTTACAAGTCCTGGCTTGAAATAGGCACTTTTTTTAATTTGGCGCCTTTTTTGCTCAGCAACAGAAAAGGGAACCAAAATCAAGGAGCACCTGTTATAAGCTGTGGCTGCAAAAGAAGTTAATTTCTTTGCACTTCAAGTCATGGGTGCAGAGGAAAAACCTTCCCTTGCATCTGTGCTTGAAGGTTAAATTGTCTCATGTCATATAACGTCAAGTGAAAATCAAACTGTTTTATTTACGGTTATTCAGCTTTGCTTTGTTTTTGTGTTGTTGTTGTTTTTTTGCTACAATCCATTCTAGTATTGTTACCAAGGATGGGCAGGCTATGGAGTTTTCAAATAACTAAACTTACATATATTTTGGGAAATAGCAGAAGAGAGCTAATTTTGGTAGGTCATTTTATTTCAGTCCTAATTCTGCTACAGAGGACGAGATGGTTGGACAGTGTTCTCGAAGCTACCAACATGAGTCTGACCAAACTGCGGGAGGCGGTGCAAGACAGGAGTGCCTGGCGTGCTATGGTCCATGGGGTCACGAAGAGTCGGACACGACTAAACGACTAAACAACAACAATTCTGCTACATTCCAAAAACTGTTTATCATGATGGATCCCTTGATGAGATTATCTCCAAATAGTTGAAAGAGCAATAGAAAACAAAGGTGTTGGGATTTTGCACTTCCTTCCCCCAAAGTAACTGAAGTACTACAACTGAATACTTACAATTCAGCAAAAAAAGGAACACAAAACAAACAGACTTGCATCTTACCTTCCTTGGTATATTATCTGGCCCAACACATCCTGTAAGCAGAATAAAGGAAACATCCATTACTAATAAGTTCATTAGGCCAGAGGTTTTCAACCTTTTTGAGTCCATGTCTCCCTTGACCAACTACATTCTTTCTGCAGCACCCCTGTGGGGCTCAGGAGCCCAGTTATGTCACCCTTTGCCTACAGAGCTGGCAGCCTTTTATGCTTTTTCTAATATCCTCCCTTGTGGAGTGTTCCCTCAGCCTCCACTCCCCTCTCCTTGGGAGTCCTCTGGGCAGCCGCTACTGCCACCCCTGGTCTCTGAGCTCTGCCCCCCGCCTTGCTCCAAAGAGAGGTGCCTCCTCACACTGCTCCACAGGGGCCTGGGAAGACCATCCCCCCCAGCCTTAGTGGCCCAGCAGAGACTGGCCAAAGTTAAATGTGAGGCCAGCACCATACCTCGGGAGGCAGTAACAGGCACTGCTGGGCCTGCATGGCAGAAAGGCTCCCCTTCAGCACTGGGCGCTCAGCTCCAAGACAGGCCTTGCACACAGCAAGCACAAGAAAGGCCAATGCAGTGCCTGCCTGTCGGGCTTCCCACTTGCCTGTCCATTCCTAACAGCAAGGGCTGGTGGGCTAGCTGGCTGGGCTTCCTTGCTTACTCTGAGGCTACCCCAGCTCCTGGCAAGCAGCAACCCCTGGCAGCCCCAGAGGCACCATTTGCCTGGGGAGCTTGTAACCAGGGATGCTGCAACAAACAGCCACAGAAGCCTCTGAGAGGCAGAGATGCTAGAGGACATCAGAGGAGGGAGGGAAGGCAAGAGGGACAGAGGCCAGTGGTGCCGGGACACCCCTGACCATCATTCAAGGCACCCCAGGGTGCCACAGCACACTGGTTGAGAACCACTGTATTAGGCTCAATTATGACTCGCACATTTTTGTTACAGAAAAAAACAAAGACCACTGTTGCCACCTATAGAAATATCTGGAACCTTTCAAATAATTCCACATCTTCCACTCTCTTAAAAAAAGAAAAACAACCTAAAAGGCCACGAACAGGTACATCTTCACTTGCAATGCGTTGCAATGTCAGGGCATAAGGCAGTATGCTTCCATCTGTGGCAAACCCTCCATGGGCACTTTGATGCTATACAGAGCTCCCCCACCCAAGAGGCAGCGTGAGGTGGCTGCCTCAGGAAGCGCCTGCCTAGTAGTGGCATGCCTATTACTCATGACACAGTGCCTGATAGCCAGGTATCAGGCAGAACAACACAATGGTGGTGGGAAGGAGGAATATGTGGTCAAAGAACTGCCAAAGCCTGAGGCCTGTTGTTTTTGTGCCAACCAGGGCAGAAGAAGTGGCCAGGGCATGGGGGTGAGGAGGAGTCTGGAGGGAAATGAAATGCACCAGCTATATGGATGGTGTACTTTTCTTTCTCAGCATATTGGGGAAAGGGGAGAGTTTTGAATCCACCCCCATCACCCCCCTGGCATGCCTGTTTCCCCCTCCTACGCCAATCAGCAAAAGAGGAACATCTGTAGAGGTTTCTACAGCTGCAGTGAGGAGGCTCACACCTCCTTCTCCACCCATGGATTTTACTCTGCACCCATAGAGAAGGAGATCTACAAAATCCTATGGCCCATGCAATACCCTTCCAGGGGTCATAGAATTGTAGCCTAAATTCCTGGGGGAAAGAAGAATCAGAATGAAAACTCACCACAGGTTTTCACACAAACATCCACACCAGCATCATAAAGTGTTGTCCCTTCAGGGCAGAAGCAGCCTTCAATTTGTTGGGTTTGGTTGACTCCTATTAAGCTACAATAGATAAACAGTTCAAAAAGTCAGGATTCTTCTCATACAGCATAACGGAAATTTATAGTTTAAGCCAATGACATTTCAAATGATAAATCTATGACATATCTATCTATATCCCTTTATCTGTAGATGTACAGGTATATAACTGAAGCCACAACTTTCTGATGTACGAGTGGAGAAAATAACTGTTCTGATTTTGGGGATGTTCTGGATTATTGTGTCAATATTGCACTGCAATCTAGAGACCACATGTGGATGTCATATATCTATTTGTGTTGTGTGAAACAACATATTTGTGTTGTGTGAAACAACATATATTTATAGGGGTCTGTGCAAGGATAACAGGGTGGGCTCAGAGGAAGTAGGCAGAGAATTCCACTGCCTTTCAGGTAACAAAAAAAACCATACATAATCCAGCCAGTAAAATTTGTGGAGTTACTACAGATTAACTCAGGTAAGGACAGAGTTGCATGCATGCCTTGCACCATCTCTTATGCATGAAATAATCCAGAACAACAAAAGACCATGGTTAAGGGGTATATGAACACAAAGCATTCCAAGAGAAGTCCTTTGCACATTGACCTGAGAGTCACCAAATGCTGAGTAAATGTGTCATGAAGAACTGGTTAGTGTTTGCCCACATCCAAATGCAGACTGTATTCACATACAATGAGATAATATTTGAACAGGCCTGATTCCTGTGAGCCTCCTACTGAAATGGAGAGTGAAATATCACACAAATTGGGAGTGGGGTTGTAGAACTGTATGCATATTGCAGCATCTACGCCACATGTATGGCATATATGGCTTGGGTGCTCCCTCTACCACCACACACATTCACCCTTGCCAAGTGAATGTGTCAACAGCACACTGATTGGCATGCACTATGAGTGTGGAATTTCTAGGCCAGACAGTGATGTTTGGGGCATTTAAGGTGTTGTGGACTACGAAACCAAGGATAGGAACTCTACTTCATCATATACAATACACATATATTATACTAAGCGACAGTACCAAAGAGCTCATCACATCAGTTCATGCAGACAGACGGTACTGAGATTGGGCTGGTGGGAAAGTAATTACCCTGATTTGCAAGTCTCCTCTTGAGAAGGACCACATGCTTTGTAAACTTTGTTAGATGGGCAGCTGACGCCTAGAATTTCAGAAAAAGGGAAACAATTAATGAAGCAGCAGGATCAGCGATATTAACCATGATGATTTTTTTTCCTGAAAGATAACAGCCTATTTTAACTGTAGGCATTTCTAAACCAAGAACAAAAAAACAAAGGCATGATATGGGCTCTCCCAACAAAGAAAGCAGGAAACCACTGAGTGAGGAACACAAACTGATTGGTGTAGCCTTATCACTCTGTACCTTCTTCTCTCTTATTGGTCAGTGATAGTATCTAATGGTGCCTTCCTTATCTGGGCACACTCAATAACCTAAGTAACACAGGCTACTTGCATGCAGAGAGAACATAGTTGTCCATCCTGGCACAGCCCACCATAAGGTGCCATCATGAACTGGCAACAAAAAGAAGAGAGAGGGTGGAGAATAACTTATGGTGGCCTATCTCCATCCTACCCGCTCATTCATCAGCTGCTCTTTGGGTGCTAGCTTCCTACTTGCTTTTGCCCGGGGCATTTGAAGCTCAATGAAATAAAAACTCTGTGCAAGTGATAGCACTTTTAAACTGTTGGATAACTGTTTTAAAACAAAAACATCAAAAAGAAAAATATATTTTCAGAGTTGCATTTTCTATTAGAGTCTGATATATCCAACTATTAGCAGGGTTCATAAAAGTATTTTAGTAAGCTTTTTGAAAACTGTATCTGTGACTAGAAGATCTAAAAAATAATTTAAATAACAGAATGTGTGTGTGCAAATGTTTGGATGCATTCCATGCCCTACAGAAGCTATGGAGAACCATGGGTTGTACAGTCCACACAGGGGAATCAGATGGGCAAAATCCTATACATCATCCCTTCACTTCACCTACAGTACAGTTCTTGAGTTAAGACACTCATGGGAGAGTGCTAATGGGTTTTTGTGAAGGCATACCCAGTAACTCTACAACAGGGATGAGGAACTTGTGGCTCTGCTGATGCTGCTATACTATAACATCCATAATCCTGATCACTGCCTGGGGCTAATGAGAATTAATAGAGGGCGGCAGGTTCCCCATCTTAGCTCTACAGTTGTCCCAAATAGTTCCAGATGAATTTAAGAAATATGCACTTACCACATGTGCCATTGGTAAGCCCTCTCCAATCAATGCAGACACCTTGGTCTGCACAGGTTAATGCATAGATCTGAAGACTTGCACATTCCATGCCACGGTTGGGAATCCTGCAGTTATCAAACACGCAGGCTGCATAGAAGTTTTCATAATCAACAGCATCATGGCACTTTGCGAATTCACTAGATGCAGGAAGAATAAAAACAGTATTAGGTACTGATGGTCCATGCTTATCTCATCAATGAACCTGTTCATTCTACAAATGCATCATTACACACACACACACTTTTGTATGCATTTATAATCAAGATCATAAAAGTATAACAAGGTGCTATATAAAATATAAAAATAAAACCAACAACAGTGTCGATAGAAAACAAAATTGGAAAAATCAATCAATACTGGTTGAGTAGAAAGAGAAAATTTATCTTGCAAAGGCCATTTTTAAAGATGTCTGAAATAAGAGAGGGATGGTTCCTGCGAAATCTCTGCTGGTAGGGACTTCCACAATGCAGGACCTGCCTCATTAAAGGCTCAGCCCTGAGTGAAGGCCAACCAAACCCCAGGGGCTTGATGAACCCCCAGAAGTGCCCCATCAGAGGATATCATTGGCCAAGGTAAAGCATAATGAATCAGATGATCTATAAGGAATATATAATAGACTAGGGGTACACTCTCTATGGGCAAATTGGATAAACATTTCTTGAGCTCAGAGCCATAAAAAAAACCCAAGCATAGAAGGAGGTACAAGAGTCCAGTTTATTTGGATCATTCATTGTTTTGAGAAAAATAGATTTTTGCTTTACTTCCAGACCCAATTCCTTTTAATTTAATCCCATGGTCAAATCATTTTAACCATGTCAAATGTCCATATATTTAAGTGAATTTGAACTCACAGATTGCATCTAGCAGCCCTGTCTACAAAACATGCTTTTCTCTATGTTGTGACTTTTCTGTGTGATTTTCAATAGGAGCAATCCTAACCCCTCAACTGGTAGAGGACGTAAGGATTCAGTGAAAGTTTCCTTTTGCCGGGCACCAACGCAATTATACAATCTATTTTTTTTCCCAGCCACTCAAGTGTCTATCATGAAAAATAGAATGCAAAGTGTCATTTGTCACCACTATGATTAGAGAGGGCAGGGAGCTTCAGTGTAATGAAGGGGACGCAGGGGTGCATTTGTGGGAAACAAATCCATTATAAAGATAAAACACTGTAAAGTACTTTCAGCACAAAAAGAAAAGAATGAAAAAAGAATAAAAGTGCTCAAAATGTTTTGGTTTTTTTTTTTAAAGAAGCATATCAGAATCCAAAAGTTGTACTCGTGCAACTGGATTAAAAACAGGAAAGCAACCATTAGTTTTTGGTGACTCCATTACCCCAGAAAAATCCATGCATAGAATGAATTTCTAAAACAAAATCACGCTGAAGAGCAGGCAAGTGTAAAAAAGAAAGAAAGAAAGAAAGAAAGAAAGAAAGAAAGAAAGAAAGAAAGAAAGAAAGATGCTAAACTTTTAAGCAATGAAGACCAAACACCAAGCTAAACACATACAAATCCCAAAGTGAAAATTGGTAAGAGCACATTTACCCCTTAAGTAAAAGTTCACAGAGCGGAGATGGTTCGCAGGGTGGGGGGACTGTTGTGATCTGACTTGGGGGCAATCGGGGGCAATGGGGTTTGGAGTCATCAGTAATAAACCAGTCATCTGCCATTTGTACACAGTTTTCTGCAAGTTCTCCATTGCGCAGCCGACAGTCATCTGCTGTATTATTGGTGCATGTACCTAAAATTGACATAAAGCAGAGGAATTCAGGCAGCTGTACATCATTTGGTTTCCATTATGTTACTAAGTATTATTTCTGTCAATTCTTATAATACAAGGTCTGAAGATGAATTCACAGAACTCGTAGCACAGAACTTCCTAAGTTTCATTAGGTGTGTGTTTTTGCAAACCATTTTCATTAATAGTAAAAAGCTGCTTGCACACAATACCTTATTATTACTGTTTAAATTAGTTGTGTCAATGTATTCCCATAACGGTTCACCTTTATATTTCTGATACTGTTCTTCTTATTTGCTTTTCAGTGTATCATTTTAGAAGCAAAAACAAAATAATCCTTACCACACTGGCCCTGGGTGTTGTTGCCAAATAGTTCATAGGGCATCCGAATAGTGAAAGATATGCCGTTGAAAGTTATATTTATCCTCGAATCAGGAATTTCCACCATGTAATTCATACCTAACTGATGAATTTTCACACCATATTTTGTATAAGGTAAATTCACAACCTGCCCATTTACGAGTACCTAATATCCAAAGGGTGAGAAAGGATGTAAAATAGTTAGAATAAAAAATTGTATCTTTTCAAACAGCATTTTTAAATGTAGGATTATGGCATGCCAGGGAAAAGGAACAATGAATTGTTTTAGTCAATTTGCTTATTGGCTTTTAAGCATATAAATCTGTCTGTCTATCTATCTATCTATCTATCTATCTATCTATCTATCTATCTATCGTGGTACCTCTGTTTAAGAACTTAATTTGTTCTGGAGGTCTGTTCTTAACCTGAAACTGTTCTTAACCTGAAGCACCACTTTAGCTAATAGGGCTCCTGCTGCCACTGCGCCGCCGGAGCACAATTTCTGTTCTCATCCTGAAGCAAAGTTCTTAACCTGAGGTACTATTTCTGGGTTAGTCGAGTCTGTAACCTGAAGTGTTTGTAACCTGAAGCATTTGTAACCCGGGGTACCACTCTATCTATCTATCTATCTATCTATCTATCTATCTATCTATCTATTGGATGAAATCTAACATTGTGTGGGTGGACTTGGCTTGCACAATAGGACATTTTCTTCCCTTGGGTCCCTTCCAACTCTATGATTCTATTATTCTCTCCTCCCAATAGCCTCTTCACAACTACCCTGCTGATGGGTAGGCCATTTTGCTGACAAATAGGCACAACAGGATCCTAGCCTGTGTTAAGAAGCATTTTTTAAAAATTATTATTGTGATGGCCAAATCACTTATTGTTGGCAAAGCGCTAACTCAACCCAAAGTAGCATGTTAACAGTTTGTAGTTTAAACTTTACACAATGTCATGAAAAATGAGTCACGGGAGATACAATACAAATTACTTTTCAAATCCATTATTAATTATGTAGGGTGTAGCTTTAAATCATAAAAGGCATTTGACTCTTACCTCTATTTTGATAGGAACAGATGAGAGTGTGTGTATGTGTATATCCTGAGTCTCATGCTTTATAATGAGAGTACGTGGACAGGACACTGGTTCCCTTGGATCACAGTGATAGTTATCAATGTACACTCCAAAGTTGTCGATGGTTTTTACAATCTCTTCCACCAGGGTGTAGGTACAGTTGCCTTGGTAACTGTAGTAGAGGCCATCAAAGGTCTTATAATGTGGGTCTCCCCAGCCGGTACAGTAACCTTTAGAGAGACAATAAAATTGATTGGTTCGTTTTTGTTTGGCAACACACTGAGGAATATGAATGACATTTTGTTACAGGAAGGGGGAAAGAGCCTAATGACTCTTGCACTGAGAAAATCTAGATGGAGTTTGTCACAGAAACTGTGACATTGAGTAAGATACTGTCAGCCCCACTAGCAGAGCTAATGGCTCCAGAAACTGGAATCTCCTTCTTGTGAGGTATAGAATAACATCAAAACACAGGATGGCAAAGAAGCAATTTGTTTTAGATCTCCATTTGTATTATCAGGCATTATGTGCTCATTAGCAACACACATATTTTTGACATTAGGGGCATAGCTTCCGGGTGCCACTCCCCAATTCTCCTCTACCAACCCCCATTCCTCCTCCTCTTCCGCCTCACCCTCACTTACTATAACACAAAGCATATTTTTTTCTTTAACAGCACTGGCACTGCTACTGCCACTAAGAGGAGGATGGGAGCAGGGTGGCACATTGAGGAGAATGGGGTGGGTGGCAGTGCAAACCCCTTGTGCAGGACCTACTTAAAAGTGAAATTCTAAAAATAAGACACAAATCTTCAAGCTTTTCTGGAAGCTGTCCTTTTAGACCTGGAAGCCATGTCTCTAACGTCAAAAATATACGCCCTGATTATTTTGTTACTGTGTGTGATAAGGGAAGAGCATTTCTTGCATATATTTACAGGTTCCTTTCAATCCTTGCACCGAAAAGGGTTCAGAGGGTGAGCCATGAGTAGAAACTCCCTCGCTCTATGTTCAAACATACGAAAGACACAAAATATCTAATTGCAGCTCTACACTGGTACAGGTATTCAAAGGGGGAAACAAAAAGTTATATGATGCACTTATACTGCAATACATCCTGGAATTCACCTCCGAAAATGGCATCCTGAATTATTTTCGGTAATCAGGCAAATGTCCTGGAAAACTGGCAACAGGGGCTAAATTGTGCCGAAAATGCCCAAGAAATCTCCA
Source organism: Zootoca vivipara (assembly GCF_965207765.1). Taxonomy (NCBI): domain Eukaryota; kingdom Metazoa; phylum Chordata; class Lepidosauria; order Squamata; family Lacertidae; genus Zootoca; species Zootoca vivipara. Next base: position 60,027,840 of record NC_142582.1, on the reverse strand, counting down.
AAACTCAAAAATTATTGTAGTTTTTACTTGATAAAGCTCAACAACTTTGAAATATGACAACCCTAAACTACACCCTCCCCCCTGTGCATACGGATCCATCCAGAGAACACCTAACAGGTTTTTAATACAAACTCACAGTCACATTCCCAGTGCCAGCAGCAGTTATTCTTATCCATCACACGGACAGGAGCACGCCCATTGGAACATGTGGGCTCAGGCGGTGGTTCGCACTTTATGGGTTCTAAAATCCACGAGCCGTTTGAAATGCAAAAGGCCTGGACACAGTCACAAATCCACATAGATTCTCCAGGCTATATTTGAGAAGACAGTGAGAAAATACATGACAGTTTAAAATAGAACAACATTCATATCCAAACATACTGTATATATTAAGGGATCAGAAGAGCAACCAACAGTTTCCCAGTCAACATATGCCTTTGCAGTTTCATTCAAGTAATTCAACTGCTGGACCGAAGATTATATTCAGTGATATCTTGTATGGTTTTAAGTGCACACTTAACATTTTTGTGCATGTTCATGGTTCCATTTGTGTTTTAAATGCAAAAGTGTAAAAAATAAAATAAAAGTACAATATTCAACACTAGGGCTTTGCATACGATTTGGGGTAAGACCCCAAATAGGACCAAATCAAATTGCTTTCTCTGAGGTTAGCACCAGATCACAAGATGCAAGAAACAGCCGAGGGAAAGCTTCTAACCTGTATGTGTAAAAGCCGGTTGCCAATGTTCTGCTCTAGCCTGACATGTCCAAATGAAGACTATATGTAGTGATATTGCTTTACTTTTCCAACACATTGCATGACAAGCCTACCAAATGTGGATAAAATCCACATTTATTTTCTTTATAAGTCAATACTCATCAGAAATTATTTCGTCTTTTTTCTTTCATATGAACAGATTAACATTGGTATTATCTCTCTTTAAATTTATAGTTTGGACAATAGCAAGTAACAGTGGTAACTCGCCCTTTTCAAGAGAAAGGAAATATATGAAATTAACTTCTGAATAGGAAACTCATTCAACACAAAATGATGGCAGCTTTCCTTTCAGAAACACTTTCAGTAACTTTTTTCATTTGAGAATGTTAAGAGAGCAGTTTGAGTTTTGAAAAGGGATAATCAGGGAAACTACTCAAAATAATTCAAGAAGATGTTCCTGTATTAATTTACAATGCATTAAAGAATACTCACTAGAATAGTCCCATTCTCGAATGGACATGGTGTGGGTGTGGGTGTAGGTGTGGGTGTGGGTGTAGATGTAGATGTGGATGTGGTTGTGGATATCTGTGAATTAGAATCTGGAGTTGTACTAGTAGGATGTTCTGTTTTTATAGATATAGTTGTAGTTGTGGTTGGCCCTGTTGTAGTCGTTGTTGGCTCTGTTGTGGTTGTAGTTGTGGTTGGTGCTGTTGTAGTCGTTGTTGGCTCTGTTGTGGTTGTAGTTGTGGTTGGTGCTGTTGTAGTCGTTGTTGGCTCTGTTGTGGTTGTAGTTGTGGTTGGTGCTGTTGTAGTCGTTGTTGGCTCTGTTGTGGTTGTAGTTGTGGTTGGTGCTGTTGTAGTCGTTGTTGGCTCTGTTGTGGTTGTAGTTGTGGTTGGTGCTGTTGTAGTCGTTGTTGGCTCTGTTGTGGTTGTAGCTGTGGTTGGCGGTGGCGTAGTGGTGGGACAATCCCAATAGTTGTAAACTACTTCACACTCCCAGGAGCAGTTGGCCTGATAGCACATGCCTCTGTGCATGCCCACTTCTATTATATCACCTAGATTTTGAGAAATAGAGGTTAACATAAATAACTGAACCAAAGCAAAGAAACATTGGCTGGGCTGCTTTCTGTTCAGTTATACCTTCTCAAATTGCTTCAGATGAGGGATGATGAAGGCAACTGTAAAATTGAATTTCTGAATTGAAAAACTGAAATTCAGACATTTCTGAGTTGAAAAACTGAAATTCCAGGGCTACATTCCTGCTGAAAATCTGGTTACTCAGCAGATTCCATTATTTCTTTATTTTATTGACAATAAAATGTATAAGTCACATTTTGTTCTCTAAATCGAGCCATGCAACGCAGCCAGAATTATTTATTATTATTATTATTATTATTATTATTATTATTATTATTATTATTCCAATACAATAGAGGAACATCATGCAAAAATATGAGCAGCATAAAAACAAAACAAAACAAAACAAAACAAAAAGCTTCCTCTTTGTCAATGTGAAACCTCTAGCCAAACACTGCTCTTTGTGCCCAAATTCACTGGAACCGTGATGAATTTCACTGGGTCTTCACTGAAATTCTACCAGATCCATTACCAGGTAGAAATTCTGCAAATCCATTATCAGCTTCATCTATGGAAGGTTACAACCTGGCGACAAAACTAGTAAGAACCAGTTAGAGTGAAAAACAACTAACAGATAAGATGCGAGGAGACTTCGGCACACAGCAAAAAAAAACTTGGGCTGAATTAGTGTTTTTATGAGGTGAAGAGAGGGTGGGGTACTAGGGTGAGAGAAGGTGGCAGGAAGTGTTTGGCTAAAGAATAAACAGCCACAGTGACACAGTTTTTGCTAAATAGGAAGTGTGTTAATGGATATGGTCTCACAGTCTCTTTTGGACTCTGTCTGGTGATGCATTGATAAATTAAATGTCTGACTAATTGGGAATCTGCTTTGATCCTTCCTATTGAATCCCAAAGGGATTCTCCCACCCCAGCTTTCAACAAAAGACTGGTTTAAAACATAACGCTTCCCCCAAATAATGGCAAATCAGTGTTGCTATTGTGTTTGTTTCAAGCTTTCCCGCCTCACCCATGACTGCTGCTGTAGTGTGTGTGTGTGTGTGTGCTTTAAATTTAAACTGAAAAGTTTTCTGATCTCCACATCTGATGTATTGAAATTGTAGCATTGACAATGCATTAACTCAGAGATCCTCATGCTTTCCCCCTAGAGATCAGTTGAAAATTGCTGGGGGTCTTGGAGGACCACATAATAACTATTTTCTTGTTCTATAATTCAAAGCATATGCGTAACTTATCCTAACAGAGTTTTTTTTCCCCTATCAGTGCTGGAATCATCTTCAAAACCAACACCTTATTATACAATGGAACCTCGGTTTATGAACACCTCGGTTTACGAATTTTCGGTTTACGAACACCGCGGACCCATCTGGAATGGATTAAATCACTTTCCATTACTTTCAATGGGAAAGTTTGCTTCAGTTTATGAATGCTTCAGTTTATGAACAGACTTCCGGAACCAATTGTGTTCATAAACCGAGGTACCACTGTACAAATCAACAGTGGCGCACCTCTAACCCTTGAGCCTAAGCACAGATCCCATATTTAATCCTTGAGGGTATTCCCTACAAACTACACTCACCTGCTCCACAACAGATGCCATATTTGACCTCAGGGTAGGGAAGGTATAGGCTACAATGGAGCAATTAGTGGCTTTAAATGAGCTCCTGTTTGCTTCTTTGTGAGCTAGGCTCATTGTCAGAACCAATTAGCTGATCAGCACTGACCTGCAGAACTACCAAGAGGGCCCCCACTGCTGATCTTAGCACTAGAGAGGGTCTGTGGGGAAAGAGGTGGTCTTTCAGATATTCAGGGGCTGAGTCATTTAGGCCTTTAAACACTGTGAGCGCCTCAAATTGGGCATGGAAATGAATTGACAACCCATGCAGGGTTTGTATGTGAGCTAAATGGAACCCTGGCAAGTAATCTAAACAGTGCATATTGAACCAACTGAAGTTTCCCAGTTATCTTCAAGGGCATGCCCACATACAGTGCATTGCAACAATGCAATCTGGAAGTTACCAGAACATGGACTACAGTGGCCTACTAACATTCATCTCCTTGCTATCTGTCAATATTAGGAACCAGCACTATGCGTGTAAACCTTACTTATACAGCTGGCTTTAACACAGGTATTTCCCGTTTGTATTGATACCTCATTCACTTTGAACCACAGGTAGCCTTTAAAATACCTGTTATTTCACACATTGTCTCCTATGTGTTAGATATTCTTGGGAATACCTTAGCAATGCAGGGTAGGAGAACAGATATCTAATACTTTCCCTGGAGTTTGGGGTGTAGAACAGATTTCCTAGATCACCTTAATTAAACATTAGTTTTTAAAATAACTGTTTTCTATCTTATTCGATAACATTTCTGAAAGGAAACGACAAGCAGCAGCAGCAGCAACAACAACAACATTTTTTTTTCATCTACAGGACTAAAATAACATAAAAATAATAAAAAATGGAAATTAAACATTAAAAAAGACTTTTCATGGGTATCAGTGTAACTTATTGGATGAAACCTAAGATGTTTACCTTCGAAAAATATATTTCCATCCATTGTACAGAAGCAGCGTGTTGTTGTTGGTATAGTCACAGTAGATGTAGATGTAGATGTTGTGGTAGATGTTGGGACAGTAGTTGGTGATTTGGTTGTTGTAGGGGGTTTCGCTGTTGTTGTTGTATTCGGAGTAGGAGTAGCAGTGGTAGTTGTGGTTGTTGTAGGGGGTTCAGTGCTGCTGCTGGTGGTTGGTGTCCTTGTACTTGGAGGGGGAGTAGTAGTGGTTGTTGTGGTTGTTGTAGGAGGTTCAGTGCTGGTGGTGGTGGTTGATGGTGTTGGTGTCGTTGTACTTGGAGGGGGAGTAGTAGTGGTTTTTGTTGTGGTTGTTGTAGGAGGTTCAGTGCTGGTGGTGGTGGTTGATGGTGTTGGTGTCGTTGTACTTGGAGGGGGAGTAGTAGTGGTTGTTGTGGTTGTTGTAGGAGGTTCAGTGCTGGTGGTGGTGGTTGATGGTGTTGGTGTCGTTGTACTTGGAGGGGGAGTAGTAGTGGTAGTTGTGGTTGTTGTGGTTGTTGTAGGAGGTTCAGTGCTGGTGGTGGTGGTTGATGGTGTTGGTGTCGTTGTACTTGGAGGGGGAGTAGTAGTGGTTGTTGTGGTTGTTGTGGTTGTTGTAGGAGGTTCAGTGCTGGTGGTGGTGGTTGATAGTGTTGGTGTCGTTGTACTTGGAGGGGGAGTAGTAGTGGTTGTTGTAGGAGGTTCAGTGCTGGTGGTGGGGGTTGATGGTGTTGGTGTCGTTGTACTTGGAGGGGGAGTAGTAGTGGTAGTTGTGGTTGTTGTAGGAGGTTCAGTGCTGGTGGTGGTGGTTGATGGTGTTGGTGTCGTTGTACTTGGAGGGGGAGTAGTAGTGGTAGTAGTGGTTGTTGTGGTTGTTGTAGGAGGTTCAGTGCTGGTGGTGGTGGTTGATGGTGTTGGTGTCGTTGTACTTGGAGGGGGAGTAGTAGTGGTTTTTGTTGTGGTTGTTGTAGGAGGTTCAGTGCTGGTGGTGGTGGTTGATGGTGTTGGTGTCGTTGTACTTGGAGGGGGAGTAGTAGTGGTTGTTGTGGTTGTTGTAGGAGGTTCAGTGCTGGTGGTGGTGGTTGATGGTATGGGTGTAGTCGTACTTGGAGGGGGAGTAGTAGTGGTTGTTGTGGTTGTTGTAGGAGGTTCAGTGCTGGTGGTGGTTGATGGTGTTGGTGTCGTTGTACTTGGAGGGGGAGTAGTAGTGGTTGTTGTGGTTGTTGTAGGAGGTTCAGTGCTGCTGCTGGTGGTTGATGGTGTTGGTGTCGTTGTACTTGGAGGGGGAGGAGTAGTGGTAGTAGTGATTGTTGTGGTTGTTGTAGGAGGTTCAGTGCTGGTGGTGGTGGTGGTTGATGGTGTTGGTGTCGTTGTACTTGGAGGGGGAGTAGTAGTGGTTGTTGTGGTTGTTGTAGGAGGTTCGGTGGTGGTGGTGGTTGATGGTGTTGGTGTTGTTGTACTTGGAGGGGGAGCAGTAGTGGTAGTTGTGGTTGTTGTAGGAGGTTCAGTGCTGGTGGTGGTGGTTGATGGTGTTGGTGTCGTTGTACTTGGAGGGGAAGTAGTAGTGGTTGTTGTAGGAGGTTCGGTGGTGGTGGTGGTTGATGGTGTTGGTGTCGTTGTACTTGGAGGGGGAGTAGTAGTGGTTGTTGTGGTTGTTGTAGGAGGTTCAGTGCTGGTGGTGGTGGTTGATGGTGTTGGTGTCGTTGTACTTGGAGGGGGAGTAGTAGTGGTAGTAGTGGTTGTTGTGGTTGTTGTAGGAGGTTCAGTGCTGGTGGTGGTGGTTGATGGTGTTGGTGTCGTTGTACTTGGAGGGGGAGTAGTAGTGGTAGTTGTGGTTGTTGTAGGAGGTTCAGTGCTGGTGGTGGTGGTTGATGGTGTTGGTGTCGTTGTACTTGGAGGGGAAGTAGTAGTGGTTGTTGTAGGAGGTTCGGTGGTGGTGGTGGTTGATGGTGTTGGTGTCGTTGTACTTGGAGGGGGAGTAGTAGTGGTTGTTGTGGTTGTTGTAGGAGGTTCAGTGCTGGTGGTGGTGGTTGATGGTGTTGGTGTCGTTGTACTTGGAGGGGGAGTAGTAGTGGTAGTAGTGGTTGTTGTGGTTGTTGTAGGAGGTTCAGTGCTGGTGGTGGTGGTTGATGGTGTTGGTGTCGTTGTACTTGGAGGGGGAGTAGTAGTGGTAGTTGTGGTTGTTGTAGGAGGTTCAGTGCTGGTGGTAGTGGTTGATGGTGTTGGTGTCGTTGTACTTGGAGGGGGAGTAGTAGTGGTTGTTGTGGTTGTTGTAGGGGGTTCAGTGCTGGTGGTGGTGGTTGATGGTGTTGGTGTCGTTGTACTTGGAGGGGGAGTAGTAGTGGTTGTTGTGGTTGTTGTTGTAGGAGGTTCAGTGCTGGTGGTGGTTGATGGTGTTGGTGTCGTTGTACTTGGAGGGGGAGTAGTAGTGGTTGTTGTAGGAGGTTCAGTGCTGGTGGTGGTGGTTGATGGTGTTGGTGTCGTTGTACTTGGAGGGAGAGTAGTAGTGGTTGTTGTGGTTGTTGTAGGAGGTTCAGTGCTGGTGGTGGTTGATGGTGTGGGTGTAGTCGTACTTGGAGTTGGGGTGGAAGTGGTAGTTGTTGGTGGTGTTGATGTGGTTGTGGGAATAGTCTTCGTGGTAGTTGAGAACTTGGTGGTAGTAACAGCAGTGGATGGTTCTGCAAAGCAGGGATAAAAAGCAATGATTAGAGTAAGCGTTGCTGTTTTGCTATTTAGTGTATCCGTTGATTAAATTAAATGATTAGAACCATTTTATTCAACTGCAGTGGTGCCACTGTTTAATCAAGCCTTAACTTTTTTATTGAAATAAATAAATCTGTTATTACACAGAGAAATATCTTCTAAAGATTGTATATGGTTTTCTTCAAAACTGTTGCTTTACTTGAGTACATACGGTATGAATGGAGATTGTGCTATTAATCAATGAAGTAAATAAATAAATAAATAAATAAATTTATACATACCCCACCCATCTGGCTCGGTTTCCCCAGCCACTAACAGCAAACCCATGTGCATTTGGGCTCAGGAGTTAGCCTTACTGTGTTTAGTGGGGCTTACTTCCTGGTTAAATGTGAATAGGATTACAGCTTTAAAACCATACAGTTAATTTAACAAGGCTGCTATCCTATGGACATTTTCTCTGTTGTTTATTTACAGCACTATACCCTCTCATTTAACCAAAAAGGCTCTCAGAGTGGGTTACAAAAATTTTAAGTGCGAGTGAGCCTAACGGAACACAGCAGGAAAATGCAAAGGATTGTGTTATAAAATTTGTTGAGTCACAAAACTAAAGTCACACTGCTCTCAATGCAATTGGTTGAATTGCTCTATGTTATACATTCCAAATGATAAATGTATATGATAGTTTAAAAATAACTTAAAATCATCAACCAAAGCAAGACTTGCCCAACCATCCAGCAGGATGAAGTGACCTTCAAGCATCACAATAAGGGAGGGAGGAATAGATCACCACAGGAATTGTAACACAGGGTTCTGGCTTACATTGAGCCAGACCATTGTTCCATCTAGCTCAGCATTGTCTACGCTGAGCAGCAGCAGTTTTGTAGTTTCAGAGAGGATTTCAGAATCGGTTTCTCTATAGTGTAAGCAACACTGGTTTTTTATTATTAAGCTTTGCGGGGCAGCTGGATTTTGCAAAATGGCTGCAAAATGTCATCACCTGGCACTGGTCTAGAGAGTAAATTCTGGCATTGCTATTTGCTTCAAGCAGCAAGCTCCTGATTTTATTAAATGCCAGTGTGCTTTTACGCTTGCTATGCTTAAGAAAAGGGGCTGCATTAAGTATTCAAAGAGCCATTTAACTGTCTGTTTGTTTATGCATTTATTTTTCATTATCATAAAGCTGCCTTGTACAACAAGATACCCCACTGGTTTTTCTCCAGCTCTAGTTACACAAAGAACATTTGCAACAACCAGTGGGCCCTGAATCGAGTTGCACATCCCAATGAAAATATTTAGCCAGCCCACTGCATATCATCCTTTTGTAGATGAGATGTGCACCTAGGTTTGCTCCTGCATCAACATCAGCGACAGCACATGGGAATTGCTTCTCAACAGAATTTTCATTTTTAGAGAAACATTAATTGAAGTTCCATAATGAGAGACAATAATGGAGCTAAAAGGATGCCTGTTATTAAAGCTATGCATTATATGAGCAACAGTTATAGATGGAAATTTTGGGGAGCTATGATTAAAATCGGATTTATGTCCACACCAATGATTACCTGGAACAGTACGCCAGCATTATCATTTCAGAGAACATGTGCACCTTAAAGCATTTCCTAGCAACATCCCAACACATTTTTAAAAGGTGGAAAGAAAAATGCAACACCAAAGCCTCCAAATGTGGTTTCCGGAAGGCAACTGCAGACTTCACCTGTGGACTATATTATTGTTTTGTACCAAACAGTTTGTTCTATACTAACCTGAAGTGGACCCTATATCTGGTTCTTCAGTTGTACAAGGTACTGTTGTTGTTGTTTCTTCTGTTGTTGTTGTTGTTGTTGTAACTGGTGTAGTTTTATTTGTACTTCCAGTGTAGGGAGTGCTGGTTGTAGTCGAGACTGTGGTGGTAGAGACTGTGGTGGTAGAACAGTCTCTGCAGCAATAAACACTAATTTCGTAATCGAGACAAGTTGGTGCCACACCACCTGGGACTTGGTCTGTGTTTTTACAGATGAGTCCTACAGAAGCGTCACATACCAATTTTTGTCCCAATTCCTCAAGTGAAGTGTCAGGCAAATCTTTTGCTCTGCATGAAATGTTGGCTGGCTGAAGGCAGATGTTTATACCATGTTCCCTGATTTTATCATAAGTTTCATTGTCACCACCATCCTTGTCAGCATTTGGGGAATCCGTATTAATCCAAGAAGACCAATCACACACGACACACTCTGCAATGTAAAAAATAAAGCACACAGGTACATATTTGCTCACCAGAAGTTAAAGGAAGGACCAAGGTCATGAAGATGAGTTCTAATGTCTCCAAAACAACAAACTCTTATTTCAGGTATTAAAAGCTAAACCTTTTGAGCCTTAAACTGATAGCGCTAACAAATTTAGGAGCTGTTCACACAAATTCATCAGCATTTTGATCCACGTACAGGTTGACCAAAATGGATCATTGCTGTTGATATTAGTTTGGCAAATGTCTTCTGAGAAATTTTTAATCTTTTCAGACTTTCAACTAGAAAGGATTTTTCAACCCGACATCTGCCCAAAGGGGGAACATTATTAACAGCTCTGCAGAAAAATTATATAATCAAACAAAAACACATCTCTGTTTCTATGGAGAAGCTACTTGTAGTGCTTGCTGTGGTTGTGGTTGTTGAATGCAGAGCAAAGGAAGGCAAGAAGGATAGTAGTTAAAGCATGCTCATTTCGTATGAAGAAAGTTATGAAATATTTGCAACAACATGATGGCTTATTCCAAGTTTCCAATTAAAGAAGTGTTAAGATTCCTGCGGTTCAGGCAAGACCAAGACATTTTGCTGTCTGAAGTAGAGCTCAAATTCCCTAACCATAACGTTTCAAAAAGTCTTGCTATGCCAGAAATGGGGAACCTGTGGCTCTTGAAGATGTTGGGCTACACCTCAAATCAGCCCTGGGTGATGGTAATTGTAGTCCAGCAGACCACAGATTCTCCACCCCTGTGCCATGCCATGTAGAAACCATTTCCTGCCTCCAGATATCTCCCTACCTCCCCACTGTGATGCCCAAAGCAGGGAATTTCAAAATGCCTGCAATACTAGACCTGCAATTAGAGAAAAAACAAATACTTTATGATGTTCCACACATCTAACTATTATCTTTTTCTAGATTATAGGAGTCTTTTTCCTTCCCACTCCAATTATTTATTTTTTAAGGAGAGTTTACTTTTCTGATGGAAGCTGCTCACTCTGACCTTTCATACAACCCTGGCTACTTCATAATCCTATTATATGTATATTCTGTCCAATACACTCTACATCAAAGTTACACCTGCGCATTCTCTGTAAGCATAGGGTAGAAGGGTAGCAGAAAGTCAGGACACAATCCTAAGAAGAGAAAGTGAGTATTTATGGGAAAGATGCAACACTAGTACCTGCAAGAATCTTAAGTAAAATGAAAAAAGAAACATGATTAGATGTGCTGATGCAAACATGCTTTCATAATGCATTCAGTATTTTTTGCAGTTTTATGAGTGATTCGTTCATTCCTACAAAGCAATATCAGGAATCAATAATACATTCATTACCTGTAGTTGTAGAGATAGTGGTAGTTGATGTAGTGGTACTTGGAGTTGTGGTGGTAGTTGTACTTGTGGTGGTGGTAGGAGTTGGTGTAGTTGTGCAATCAATTATTTCCTTGCAACAATATACACTGATTTCATAGTTGAGACACATATGTACAGGGTACACAGGGCCAGGAACCTGATCTTTATTGTGACATATAAGTCCAGTTGAAACATCACATTCCACTTTTTGCCCCAATTCCTTGATGGAGTAATCAGGAAATTTCAGTGCTCTGCACGATATGTTTTCTGGCCTTTCACAGATCTCTATGTTGGCTGCCCTGATGTTGTCAAAGGTTTCATAGTCACCATACTGTGGGCCATATTGTGGGAAACTGATATCAATCCAGTCGGACCATGAACATACTTCGATGGGGGGACAAACTGCAGTGAAACAACAACAGATAGAAATAGCTTAGTGATTGCCAAGATTATTCTGAAAATAATATATCAGGAAACTATTGCTCCAGTTGTGCAAACACTGTCATAATAAATGCAAAGCTGAAATAAGCTGAGTGCTTCTTGTTGCACCAGCACTGAATTTATTAAAGTGTTTCCTTAAGACACTTGCCCAGGAATACCATTGATGGTTGGCATCCATCTGTCTCCAGAGACAATGGAATGCGCCTCTGGGGGTGAAGTCAAATCACTGTGTTACAGCACCAACGTGACCTCCTTGGGAACAAGCCTGGGCAGTATATGGAGGTTCCAAATGACAAGATCTGGGCCTCGCTGATGTGGCCCAAAGTAAAGGAGAGCAATATTCTGGCACAAACATGGCTAGAAGAGTTGCCAGAAGGAGGTATACATGGCACCGTCCAACTGTCTTAGGGACTCCACTCCACATTTATTTAGGGCTTATTCCTTAGGCTTTTCTTGTCCCAAAGATATCCCACAAGGCAATGGAGGTTTAGGATCCGACTTTTCCTTCTCCAAGATAGGCTACCTTCCCAGGTTGACGAACCCCATCTGCCCCTCATTTCCCTCTACAGCACATGCAGAAACCGCCTACTTGACCACTGGACCCACTATTGGTCTCGTCTGATCAATTGGCTGCAGCCTATCTTTACATACAGGGGGAAGTCTCTAACTCACCAAGGGTTTGAGACCCATTGGGGGTGTTAGGGAAGCGGTAGTGCCTCTGGTGGGGAACACATCCTGCTCTTTCTGGGATAGACTGCCCACCTCCAGTCCCCACTCTGCACTCACCTCTCACCTGTGGCTCTTAGAAGCTGTCAGCATGTGACAGCGGCCACACCCCAGGAAACAGCTTCAATTGGCCAGCTAAACCATTTTGTAAAGCAAACTTTCCCATTCTGCTAGCTGACACTTCCTGTAGCCTCATCCTTGTAAAATGAGCCATCATTATATATTTTTAACTTTGTATTTACTGACTTCATTTTTTAAACAAACAAATGCCTTAACTTCTAATAATAATAATAATAATAACAATAATAATATATTATTTATACCCCACCCATCTGGCCGGGTTCCCTCAGCCACTCTGGGTGGCTTCCAACAAAATACTAAAATACAGAAACTTATAAACCATCTTGCTTTTGTACTTACGTGTGGAGACTGTTGTCATTGGCAAGGATTATGGTGGAAGAAAAGGGGGGGGGAGAGAGAGAAGTGTCAAAATTATCCACCAGTTCCTAACCAAATTGTATTCTTATAAGTCAAATTCCCACATGTGATAGAAAGTTAAGATAAAATATTCTGCCATCATTCCTTGAGACTAGATGTTGAAATTTATGCAATATGAATCTTAACAATAACAACAATTTTATTTATACCCGACCCATCTGGCTGGGTTTCCCCAGCCACAGCACATATCGAAACATACTAAAACATCAAAACATTAAAAACTTCCTGATACGGGGCTGCCTTCAGATGTCTTCTAAACGTCAGATAGTTGTTTATTTCCTTGACATCTGAAGGGAGGGTTTTCCACAGGGAGGGCACCACTGCCTGGTTCCCTGTAACTCTGTTTTCCACAGTGAAGGAACCAGCAGAAGACCCTCAGAGGAGGACCTTAGTGTCCGGGCTGAATGATGGGGGTGGGGATGCTTCTTCAGGTATACTGGGCAGAGGCTGTTTTGGGTTTCCCATAGGCATCTGGCTGGCCATTGTGAGAACAGAATGCTGGAACAGATGGGCCATTGGCCTGATCCAGCAGGATATAATAACAACAACAACAACAACAACAACAACAATAATAATTTATTATTTATACCCCGCCCATCTGGCTGGGTTTCCCCAGCCACTCTGGTGGTGGTATTATTAATTATTATTATTATTATCATCATCATCTTAAGTTGACTTACAGAAAATTGTGGAATTCCCTCCCTACAGAGGTACATCTTTATTGCACAGCTTTCAATGTATGCTAAACATGCATTCTTTTACTGTAGCATTTGAAAGTTAAGCTATTTTGTTTTCTAAGACCCACCTCTTTTGCTGAATTTACAAAGTTATGGTTCACTTGGAATGATTTTATTGGTTTTGTCATTGTAACTTATATTTGCTTTTAGAATTTTATAGTCAATTGTTGTAATCTGCCCTGTGATCTTATGGAGAATGGTGGCAAAGAAATATTACAAATAAATAAGCAAACAGATAAAATTCCATGTGCCCCTGAGAATTTCTGATCTTCGGAGGGTAAATGTTCACAATGACAAACACAATGCCTGATCCAGGCAAAAACAGTCACGACCAGAAACAGCTTTGGTGAGTGCAGCAGCTGTAATAAAATGCCAAGGCAAGCATCATAATTCCTGAACGATTGCATGCATCACATTGCATATGCATGTATGCAATTATGCCACAAAAAGTGATGCCCACTCACTTGAACAAGGAATTAAATATGGGTAAGGCCTTTAGTCAAAGCAATATTTTAAATAATTAATAATTCCTAAAATAAACAAAAAATGTTATCAGGTTGATTTTAGCAGTCAATGTTGGGAAAACTGGGAATAAAAACAAAATAATTTAAAAAATGCATAACAATAGTTCTACCACTATTCAAGTATGCACATTTATGAGGTTTAGTAATGTAAAACTGGTTTTAGAAACATACTGTGCAATTTAAGCATTCAATGTATTTCACGGATCCATGAGTGATTAGTTCATTCAAGCAAAGCAGAATCAAGAAGTAAAAATTCATTACCTGAAGTAGATCCTGTAGTAGTGGTGGTGGTTGGAGTGGTAGTTGGCGTAGTGGTTGTTACTGTAGATGTAGTGGTTGGAGTGGTAGTTGGTGTAGTTGTAGGTGCAGTGGAGGTAGTAGTAGCAGTGGTAGTTGGCGTAGTAGTAGGTAGTGAGGGGGTAGAGGTGTCAATAGATGGTGTGGGGGTGGATGTCATGGTGGAACGAGTAGTAGTGGTAGTGGTAGGTGCTGAGGTAGTGGTAGATGTGGTAGTGGTGGAAGTGGCAGTTGGTGTAGTGGTAGAGGTATCCCAAGGTGGTGTGGTGGTAGGAGTAGTAGTTGGTGGTGTCGTGGTTGATGGTGTGGAAGTAGTAGTAGTAGTTGTGGTGGTAGATGGAGTAGAGGTAGTGGTAGAAGTGGTAGTTGTTGTTGTGGTAGGAGTTGCGGTAGGAGTTGTGGTTGATGGTGTAGTTGTACAATCATCTACCGGTATGTCCCGGCAGCAATATACACTGATTTCATAGTTGAGACACATATCTACAGGGTACACAGGCCCAGGAACCTGATCTTTATTGTGACATATAAGTCCAGTTGAAACATCACATTCCACTTTTTGCCCCAATTCCTTGATGGAGTAATCAGGAAATTTCAGTGCTCTGCACGATATGTTTTCTGGCCTTTCACAGATCTGTATGTTGGCTGCCCTGATGTTGTCAAAGGTTTCATAGTCACCATACTGTGGGCCATATTGTGGGAAACTGATATCAATCCACTCAGACCATAAACATTCTTCAATGGGGGGACAAACTGCAGTGAAACAACAACAGATAGAAATAGCTTAGTGATTGCCAAGATTATTCTGAAAATAATATATCAGGAAACTATTGTTCCAGTTGTGCAAACACTGTCATAATAAATACAAAGCTGAAATTTTTAGAAACTTTTTTTAAATGTATAAAGCTAAAATAAAAGGTGGTTTGTTGTCAACAACAGCATTAATAATCTCACAGCTTATTAAAACACTTGCTCAATAATATAATTGATTCCCTCAGAACCAAACCAAATTAATCCTTTTATTTTGCTATCTCATCCTGCCACTTTATTCAGAAATTTGTTTGGAAAAACCTATCATTATTTTTGACCAGATGCTTTAAGGCTCATTTGTGACCAGAAGGCAGTCACAGACCTCCAGACTCAAGGTCCTTCTGGTGTCCTTATCCCCTTTCCCTGCATTCCTATGCAGCCATAATTCTTTTCCTTGGCCTCTCCCCCTGCTTCCTCTGAAGGCTCATCCACACTTCCGCATGTCCAGAGACTTCCAGATACAGGTCCAAGATGCTTTTCTTTTCTCCTGCTTCTTTCCCCATGAAAACCTGGTGTTTATGCTGAATCGGGACAGCCATCAATCAGGTTTTCTGCAGATTGACGTTTGCTCTGATTCAGCAGTAAACAGCAGGTTTTCCCAGGAAAAGAAGCGGGACAAAAAAAGAAGCCTCTCAGACCCATGTTTGGAAATCTTGGGACAATCGGAAGAAGTCATGGGACAAAGGGAAGTTTGACTAAGCCAACTCTCCTGCCTTCCCCCTACTTTTACCCAGGCCTCCTCTCTACCATTCGCACCCCGAAAAGTCCACAACCTGCGGTGGGGCAGGCACATGATGTAATTCAGTGCATCTGCGCATGTGCAAAGTGCAATTTAGCACTTCTGCGCATGCGCAAGGGTTACGGACATGCCGAACCCAGAAGTAACCCGTTCTGGGACTTCCGGGTTTGGCATGTCCGTAACCCGAAAAGACGCAACCCACAGCGGACGCAACATGAGGTATGACTGTAAGTGCTCCAGTTTTCAAACGTTCCTCGGAACACGAACGTCCAACGCAGCTTCTGCTGTGCAAAAGCCTAGCTGTCGGCTAATCAGAAGCTGCGCCTCGGAACTTGAACGTTTCGGAAGTTGAACGGTCTTCTGGGACGGATTACGTTCAAGTTCCGAGGCACCACTATATCATTTCTTCTGGTTTCAAAGCTTGCCTTTCTAGAATATGTACAAGAGAAGAACTAAGTGGCTGCTTTAAAATGTTCTCATGTACTGCAACATCTGCAATGGCACCAAAAGCAATGTTGCAGCACATTAGGGGCTTGTTGGTTTCTCCTGGCATAAGTTTTTGTAGTCAATGACTTGCCATATTCGCAAAGCAGAGGGGGAAACTGGGCAAGCCTATATTATGAGTTTATAAGGCCCTTTACAGACAGGCTCATCAACAGGTTGAAGAACACAAAATGTTTGCATTGAATAATGTCACTGTAAAGGTTCATTGTTAAGAGAGCATATACTGTAATGTAAAAATTGGCTATTTTCTCCTAGCCTGGAGAGCTATAAATGGCAATGAAAATACTTGCTCTCCTCAGAATCTCCTCCTCAGAAATATGTAATATACAGCAGAAGATTCTCTATAGCTCAGTCAGTTACCATTCCACATTGTCTCTCCTTCATCATATTTCCTAACTTCCTTCTAAAAATAAACATATGCCATAAGTTTTTGTACTTATGTGTTATGTTTTGTACTTATGTGTTGTGATCAGTGGCAAAATCAGTGCAAGACACAAAACAAGAGAGAGAGAAAAGTGTCAGTAACGTTATTCACCCATTTCTAGGTGAACTGTATTTTTGCAGGTTGAATGCCCACTTCTGACTGTAGGTCATGGTAAAATATTCTGCAATCATTTCCTGAGACCTGATGTTAGATATCTGCAGTATGAATCCTGTCTTAGGGCTGGTTCTCAGAACACATTCCTTCTGCATACGATGATCACTGGCCTTTGGAGGGTATACCACATGCCAGGACAAGTGTGGTCCCAGAAGGCACAGCTATGGCCAGCAATAGCTTCAGTGATTGCAATGGCTGCAAAAGTCTTGAAAAAACAGGCTTGTTCCTGAAGCCCTTGTCAGGATTTCCTGCATCACGCAAGGAGCAAGACATTAAAACCAGGAATGGCCCTTAGTCAAAGCAATATTTTCTGTCTTTCCTAATTCCTAAAAATGAGCAATCAGGCCGATGTTAGCAGCCAATAAGGGCAAACTTATGAGTAAACTGGTTTAAGTAAAACAAATATCTATCAATTATTATTTTTTAAAGTGTGTATCTCCTTTTAAAGAGTTGTATTATTAAAATTCATTAGCATTCAATATATTTCACTATTCTGTGAATGAATGGTTATTCATTCAAAATAATGTCAAGAAGTAACATTTAATGCATTACCTGTTGGCGTCGTGGTAGACGGCGTGGAAGTAGTGGTAGTGGTAGGAGTGGTAGTTGTGGTGGTGGTAGATGGTGTAGGGGTAGTGGTAGTTGGTGTAGTGGTAGTGGTAGTAGTGGAGGGAGTAGTGGTGGGAGTAGTGGTCGTACTACCAACACAAGGAATGATTTGACAACAGTTGACACGTATCTCATAATTATAGCAGAGGGTCCAGAGGGTCTGATCTTGGTCTTTGTTTCTACAAATCAGCCCATAAGTGACATTACAGTCCACTTTCTGTTCCAATTCTGCAATATCCGTATCAGGTGCATTTTTAGCTCTGCACTCTATGTTTTGTGGAGCTGATGGACAAAAGCTGCTTCCGTCTTTAATTCTTATGGCATCATATGTCTCAAAGTCACCACCTTCTGGTCCTTCTTCGGGTATACTGACATCATACCATTTACTCCATTCACAGGCAAGCATTAAGCACTGAGCTGCAAGACAAATGTGAAAGTCATTTTCCTGAGCTTCATTGGCAATGGGTCCGCATGAATGACCTCATGATCTAAAACCATCATTTCATGGTGGAATAACAGATCACTGGGCAACCATCTACCCTCCCACCCCTACAGATCACAAGAAAGAACATCCCAAGCTAGAAGCAAGCATCTTTATATCCTGGGATTGCTCCACTCCAGTGCGCAAGGTACACAATCCATTTTTTCCCTTATTTTTTGAACGCCTATCACAGTTATATGTGCATCACTTTATTACCCCCATGTTCCTCTCTTTTGCATTGGCAACTTTACTACCACTATCAGAGCAGTGACCTTAAATAGGGACATATGAATTTGCCCGAATCGAGACATACTATTTGTTCATCTGACCCAGTATTTTCTGCCCTGACTGGCCGTGACTCTTTTGGGCCTCACACAAAAATCTTTGTCCTAGCTCTTAAATGGATCCAGGGACTGAACCTGATTCTTGAGTCATCCAAAGCACATATTCTACCACTGAACTATGGCTTATCCCCAGTTTCTTTAACAACACTTACACGTTGAAGAGAGTGTAGTGGAGGTTGTAGTGGCAGCTGAAACAGGAGAGAGAGAAATAGGATGAGAATCTTACTTTGCAATCTTACAAATATTGGATAAGATTATAGATTTGACATAGATAAAGTTTCATATAATGTTGAGAGCATCAGCCTTCATTAGTTTCACAAATTAAAGCCATTTAGCTATGCATGGAGGTATAAAACAAACTTGATTTTCTCCAATTAGATAGCTAACCAATGTGCAGTAATAGTAACAATGCTGCAAGCTTACTTGTGGTAGTAGTAGTGGTGGTGGTGATGGAAGGGGTAGTTGAAAGAGTAGTTGTGGGAGGGGCGGTTGTACTGCAGGGTTTCATGTCTTCAACTACCCAAGTGCCATTGATTGTGCATTTTATGTCGAAACAAAAAGATCCATTTCTCTCATTTATTATTATTTCTCCTTCTTTGTATTCTTTGCCATCATATATGCAGCAACCTAAAGGAAGGAAATCAGTGTGCTTAAGTTGTTCTGCTTGAAGCATAATGAAAAAACAGCCAATCAAAATGTAAATGAGTGGAAACCCAGAGTGGAAATACTGTGTTTTTCCATAGGAATGTTAACCGCAGGTAAACACTGTTTATTTAACCTGCTTATATTTGGAATATTATAAAGATTTTTTGTGCTTCTGCTTAGAAGGAAGTCCATTGAAACTTATGGGACCTACTCCCAAGTAAGTGTGCTTAGGCTCAAGGTGTTAGAAAGTTGAATAAATCTGTCAAGTGAGATGCATAAACTTAAGCCTCATTCATATTTGCAGCAAGCACGAAGGAAAGTTTAACTGGTTTCCAGTGGTGAGATCTCTCACCATTGTGACAGATATATGCATATTGGAATTGCATGGACTATTGATGTGGGTTCTTCCTGTATGGTCTCATTCTTAGCCAGGCAGAGGCCACATGGATGTACACACCTGCTTAATTTCCACCCATCAGCTGTTTCCCACAGTAGGATAGAGTTCTTGCCACTGGGAAATGTGGCCTTAGTAAGAATACAACTAAAAGGCAGGGATATTAAAATGGCCCACCATATGCTGTAGGATTATTGATCAGCAGAGCAATCCAAATCCCAGCCAGGGACAATGGATTGTGCTGGTCAGGGCAGAAGGTTGAATAAATCCCACCACCACCATTTTTGATGTGCCAGCTCTGGACTGGTGAAGCTGAGGAGCCTGAAGGGCTTTGGATCCTGTGGATGCAAGGCCTGCAGTGATCCACCCCATGCTTCATTTCAGGGCTTTCCACTGGCTACTGCTGGCAGTAGTTCCCCATCCACCATAGCAGAACCTGGATCCTCCACCATGGCAGAGTCCCACCGCTAGCAGTGGAGAGGAAGTAATGAGTCATCCTAACCCACCAGCCATCAGCATCAGGGTGGTGGCAGCAGAGTTCTGCCCTAAGGCTAAGCAGTCATTTAGTTGGTGGTAACCTCCATTGAACTCAGCAGGGCCTTACTGTACTTCTAAGTAAACATGTATAGAATGCATTTTAAAGTAAGATGGGCATCGTGGTCTGTGACAAGTTATAAGATGAAATCAGTGCCTTATAAATAAAAACAAAATACAGGCTTACAGAAAAAATGTTTAGCCACTCCTTAGCTACTCCCCCTTTTTGTGGAACAACTGCAAAGTGGGAAAAGGTTGTCCTTTTATTATTGTTATTTTTCAATGATAATTTAAAAAAGAATACAGTGAGCAGGGGACTCATTTGAAATCATTGCTCAGTCCCCCCAGAGAAATGTATGGGGGAAGTGTATGGTACTATTTTGCTTTCTGAATGGAAAAACAGCAAGATGAAATATACCTCCTCGGGGTTCACATTTCGTTACTCCAGCAGAAACACAGAAACTGAAATTTAAAAAGAAGTCTTTCAGAAATGAAATACTTGAAGATTTGTATATTTGTTTGTTTTGTACTTCTGTTCTGTAAATGCTCAGGCTATAATTGCTCCTGCATTGTAACACTATAAATTCATTTAAAACAATAATTAAATGCATATCATTAGCAAAGCAGTAAATACAGTAATCTCTATATCCCCCTAAACAGGAATATTTTTGTTGGCCAGGTTTCCTTTGTCTGGGAAGGGAATTCTGGGAGAGGATCTCTGCCCAAGAAAGGGGGGAAATCCAACCTACTTTTGGACACCATGGACAATTTCATTTTAGATTTTCATTTAAAAAAATAGCTCCCTATTCAGAACAGCACTCTCGTTCATGAAAAATGTAGTGTGTCAGACCAAAAAACCAGCAATTTAAATATCAACCCATGTACATATGTTTGCCTGCCACTGTTAATCCATCTGCTCTCCATTCTCACATACCAATTTGTACACAGATCATCTGTGGGTATACGCTGCCCATATCCATAGTGAACATCGTCAATATAGCAGCCACACATATCACTTGTCCCACATGTGTTGGTCTCTTCGATGTAGATAGGCTTCTCCGGAGGACATCGTGGGTAGCAACCTAGAACCCACAAAAATGAGATACGTAAAATTACATTGCGGCAATATACTTGACATAGTAGCAAAATTTGCATGTGAAAAGGGGAGCCAACCTGGTGCCTTCCAGATGTTGCAGAACTACAACCATCCCTGGCATTTGCCATGCTGTCTGGGACTGAGGGGACTTGGAGTCCAGCAACATCTGAAGGGTCACAGGGTCTCCATCCCTGGCATGTGGGAGACAGTCCTAGGCTCAGTGTCTCTTTATAGGCTGTAAACAGTTTCAGAGACACATCTAATGCATTAAGCAGGATATGGGAGATGGGGGAAATTGCTTTGGCCCACTGGGTGAACAGTATTCCAAACTGCACTAACAAGAGTCTTGAAGACCAAAAGCTACTGGTAACTGGCAGTTTCTTACCTTCCAGATATGGCACTGAAAAGTTGGTGCTGACTTGATTAAGCATCTTGCAGGTAACAATATCACTTCCGCAAGGCTCATAGTGCCATTCACATATATCTGTAGGATTCCAGTACTCACAAAAGATTGCTATCGGAACAAAAGATAGATAGTTGTGATTAAAAACAAGTCACAGAAGTATATTTGCACGTAGCTCACTTAACCTGCAACCATTTCTATCACCTATGGAACTGAAATTCCACTTCATTCTGGTTTAACATGGAACATAGACTTATTTGGACACCCCCCCCCAATGGGATTGCAATCATATGGAGAGGGAGAGGAAGGCTGTACCCACTGGACCCACCCCTACCACCACTCCTCCTGCCAATCTTGGCCACCTGCCATCCATGAAACTTGCTGTACATGTACACAAACAGGATCTTCCTGGGATTGGGAGCCTTTGCTCCCTGTGATTGGGGCCATCATTGACTCCCACTGGAAGCAGTGTTGGCCACCAATGTAGATGACTTTAAAAGAGGATTGGAAAGATACATTGGGGTAAAGGCTACTAGCCATGATGGCTACACTCTGCATCAACATTTGGAGCTGTATGCCTCTGAATACCAGTTGTTGGAAACAACAGGAGGAATGACTGCTCTTGTGCTTGGGCCCTGCTTGCAGGCTTGTCATAGGCATCTGGTTGGCCACTGATGGAACAGGATGCTGGCTGATCTAGCAGGTTTTACTTATGTTCTTGCATGATCAGGGCTACGAATCATGAGAAGAGCCTATATGCATACACTGGATGTTTCCCCCTAATACAATGCCAGTGAAGACAGTAATGGTGGCTAGGTTGGCCCCTGTCGAGGGTGCAGGGCCAGGGGTCTCTCCACTTGGGCTTGGAGTAGCTAAGCACCTTTTTGCCCATTTGCACACTCCCTGGGCCACTGCTCTGCTGCCCTGGGCAGCCAGGCAAGAGGCCCAGGCTCCTCTGGGTGTTTCAGCAGAGGAATCTGGTCACTGCCATGGGCTATTGCAGCAGCCCTGCAGACTTCCTTCCCCAGTTGGCTGGCAGTGCTATTAGGAGGGTGAGTAGAGCATCCAGCAGGGCTTGGAGGAAAGAAAGATGGAGTGGGAAAACAAGAGTTGCAGGAGGAGGGGAAAAAAAGGAAGGGAGGAAGGAGGCAGAAGAGAAAGTAGCGAGCAGAGGAAGGAAAGAGGGCAGGAAGGCAAATAGAGCAAGGTGGAGGAGAAGGGAAAGCGGAGCAGTGCAGACCCAACCCGATAGCCACAGAGTAAGTCACTGACAGAGTGCAAAAGGTGCCGATAAACTCTTTTTAAAAAAGGTTTCTGGTCCATCGCCTCTCCTGGCTTTGGAGGCACCGATATAGTTCCTTGCCAACTGTGAACAGAGCCTAAATATGCCTTTGACAGTGTGCCCAGCCCCAGTATTGCATCATCATCACATGGTGTGGAGGCATCCCGTTTTTCTGTGAATTATTGGATCCTCCTATGATTCTTTAGATATAGGGTTTCTTGTTGGAGAACAGCAAGTATGACCAACTGACCTACTGAGAACTGAATTTTATTTGGAGACATATGTAAAAGATATCACAAAAGAACTCACATTAGAAGCCTCTTGGTATCACATGAAATGGCTATGGCAGGAGACAATGATATCTCAAAATATACAGGGTGGGGCTTAGGGTTATAAAAACCAGTGCATCTAGAATTTTGGTCACTGAAAGGTATTAAGCCACGGTTTCTGGGCCATCATCTCTTTTGAATTTTATGCATACATGAGAAATATTTTATCACAAAACTCACGGCATATGTCAGGAGTCCTCCAGTAGACACAAGCTCCAGCTTTGAGGCATTCTTGTGCATAGACAGCCACTGCAGTACAGAAGCACTCACAGTCGCCTCCAGAGTCACAGGCACAAGCATCATGTACACACGCTTCATAGTACTGATCTGGAGCCACCTATTAGGGAGTCACAGAATCACAGAGCAAGGGTATTTCAATGGATCAACTACGTACTGTATTTCTGCCATCCAATACCAGGATGCCTAACTCACCACAATCTTTGATAATGATTCCCCTTAGTTGCCAATGTTTTTGGATGTTGCTGTACATGTACACAGCACATCCCTGCCACAGTAGTATCCATCCCATTACATATCACTGCACTTCAACAAGGCATCAAGAATCTATGGCACATTTTACTTCTGTGAGATATTTTATCAATTCCAATTTCAGACTTTTAAGCTAGTAACATTCTGTATAGCAACAACAAATATTTGGTTTTTGGTGAAGATAATTCAGATTAATTTATGTGTTTTCATTTCAAACAGTATTTCTCAAAATAGAGTACCTGCAGAGAGTTCTGGAGAGGGAAATGGGAGCTCCATACCAACTCAAGACATGTCTAATCATGATATTTCTTTCTCTTTTTTCTAAAGTCTATCCTAAGTCACATTCTCCTTGGATAACATCTCTTTACAGTTAAAGTTGAAAACCACTCCACTATCCAGTTTGGAATGGAATGGGTGCTACTGAGTTAGAAATTGTCTGCAGGATATTATAGATTCATCTGATGTTGTATGTCAAGACCTTTAAAATCCATTGCACTACTGATGATCCCCCATGGTTTGCTAGGTATTTTATGAAAACTGCTTAAATATCTTTTTATTTTTGACTAAGCCGTGTGTGTGTGTGTGTGTGTGTGTGTGTGTGAGAGAGAGAGAGAGAGAGAGAGAGAGAGAGAGAGAGAGAAGGGGGGGCATATGGAGAATTTTCTCTATCATATATACATGAGACAGAAAATTATCCATATGCTCACATATGGCAATAGCTTGTTCTTTCCCCCAAGACTAGTATAGCCCAGCTTGGCCAAGTGATTAAGCAACAATACTAACTTTTGAATGACATTCTGCAAATACAACACTTTTGATGAGGCTGCATTCTTTCTCTGCCCAGGATTTGCGATGAGGTTTCTTTTCACAGGGCTCAGGGTCTACATCAACATCAGGGCATGCAGCATCCCTTTTCCATGAATTTCCAAATGCCAGTGCACTCATTTCTTGGACCATGTCCCTTGAAGTGAAGTCATTACTGGCCTTGCCATCAAAGTTGCCACATAAGCCACAGACCTTTCCCTAGAGAAAAGGGGGAAAGTCAATACCTTAGGACTGGAAAAGTTTTGCAATGTCTTAAAGTTAGCAGAAATTTTATTGTGATATATATTGCTTTGATTGTTTTGCCATTTGTTTTAGCATTACTAATTATGGATACTGTTGAGTTGGTGGGAGCAATGCCAGACCTTGGGATTTCAGATTTCAGTGGCTCCTTGTGTGATGCCACAGTTGGGCACCCCTATGTTTCTTGCGCCCCATTCTATTAATGATGCACACATGCTACCACAAGCAATGTCTTTTTTGTTGCACTTATCTGTTAACAACAAATTTTTCATTGCATTAAAGGAATATGTTCAAGAATTACTCACTTTAAGATAGGGTGCCAGCTTGATGAAAATAGTAGTCTTCCTGTCCCAGATGAGAATAACACCATTGCTGGTTTCTATTACAATGTACAGCCCAACTGGCTCATGGATCCAGTAAGTCACAGTGCTAGTAGTATTCATCTCAAATGTT
The DNA here is from genome assembly GCF_965207765.1 of Zootoca vivipara. Lineage (NCBI taxonomy): Eukaryota > Metazoa > Chordata > Lepidosauria > Squamata > Lacertidae > Zootoca > Zootoca vivipara. Next base: position 60,003,184 of record NC_142582.1, on the reverse strand, counting down.
TCTATTTGTTTATCTTCCAACTTTAATTCAGTGCTCTAAAAAGACAGATGTGTAACAGAAGCCTCATAACAAAAGCAGACACTAGCATGTTAAACTGATACCCTCAGCTCCCCTAGAGTCAGTCTGGCTCTTTTAAACTGGATATCGTGACACCAGTTCTCAAAAGTAAGGAGCCTCATTTGACTAAGAACTCAACAAATTGCCTGCACCTCCCCACTGCAACCTGATTTGATTATTTACAGGTGCAGACCAAGTGCTTTCAGGCCTGTCCTCATCTGTGTTCATACATACCCCAAGGAAAACTTTAATGGCCTTGGAACAGGTGACTCCAGTGGTTCCACAGGGGACATTCTCTGTGATGATACTAAATGTTCCCTCCAAATCGCTGTTTCCACAGTAATCCTAATGAAGGTGGGAGAGGGAAAGATGAACAAAACTAAGAAAAACCAAAACCAGGATACTTTCTCTTGTGTTTTAAAAAGCTGTGAAAGCTGCACTGCATATTTGTATTGGTAGCAAACCTAATATATTTTCAAATTTAACAATCCTTTATGGTTCAGAGGGCACTTAATTCCTCAACACATTTGCAAAATGCAACAACCGAATGAATTGGAGAAAACAAGGCTTAAAAACTAGCAAATTCTGCCTGGATGAGTGTAAACTATTTCTGCACATATTAAGCCTGGAGACACTGATACAATGGTATCCATAAAGTAGCTGCTGTAGAACAAGGATTTCCATATGCACAATTGAACTTTCCTTTGTCTCTCCTTGCACCATCCCCAAATCTTCTCCAGAGGATTGGGGGGAAACCCAGAATTGATTGTTTTTGGGGGGGAGGCAGCAGAGAGAGTAAGGGGGTAGTTCTATTGAACAACCAGAAGTTCTGGTGCTAATGGAACCATCTTGTTAGATACTACCATTTGAAATGATCTTAACAGAACCATCGATTACTCTACCAAGTAAGAAAATTTCACAAGATGAGATGTTGAAGAATGTCTGAGAAGCCAAATAGATAGGGTGTGTGTGTGGTGTATATATACATATATATATATATATATATATATATATATATATATATATATATATATACACACACACACACACCTAATTCAAAACAGTATAAAATTGCATGAGTATAGCTGAACATTACCTGAGAAGCCACATATTCACAGTTGCCATCAAAGTCATAGAATTTTCCATCAAACGTGATGTAATGGCCACTCCCATACACAGTACATGTCCCAAAGCATGAATTGGTGGTGCACTTCCAGCTTCCTCTTTGACAAGTACTGGAGAGTACCAAAACAATTAAAGAAATTGTGTAAGGCTTAGTCTCTGTCTCCATGCATTGCTTTTGAAGTACTGGGTAAATTATGTAGCTGAGAAAACATGCAGTCCACCATATACACTCTGTTTGCATAGTAGTATATTCATACATTGCTATGACTACAATAAGTGACAGTGAAAAAGATCCTACCATGTGTTGCAGTCCACATTTACTGTTTCTCCGGGGGAGTAAAATACTTTGTTATGAATGCATGGGCAGTCCTGTTCTTGGATGCATCTCCCTCTGCCATCATCTATCAATCCATCAGGGCACACACATCCTGAAACACACTCTGTCTGGAACTGTGAGGAGCAAGAAGAACATTGTGTTCACATTTCATGATAAGGTCAATCAGAATTCATGGGTCTTGCATTTGATAAGTTCATAAAGCCAAATTGGACTCGGGATTACTGTTCAAAGTTTACCAAATTGCGATTTGCAAGGTAAGAGAAAACCTCAAGTTAATTTGTTCAGAATCTTGGGCGTGTTTAAAATAAAGTTGGTCTACAAAACAGAGGCACTTTTGGAGACTTTTAGATTTGGGTTACTTCAAATAATTTTTCAAAAAGGTGACCTTAACCTTTAAATACAAGACTGTCAATGGTTGTTTTTTTCTTTTGACAAAAAGCAAACAAAACCCTTGCTACCACTTCAAACAATAGCTTGGTTGCTTTCAGCAGTGTGGTCAACTCCCTGGAATAGAGAGCCCTTAGGAGAGATGTTACATTGTGAAATAATAGCATAATTTGCTGGGGAAATTATTTTCAGGGGAAAATATAGTTGCCCCCATTGGTTGGTGGCAGAGGGATTTCTATTGTTGTATACCAATATAGCATATATTTATTTATATTAAATGAAAGGTGGAAATTATTTAAATGAAATGAAAATGTTAATAAAGTTAAAAACAATCAGAACCAATGAAGGCAAACTGGTGGTATAAATGTGCAGGTATTTGCTTCTCCAAGTTGCAGTCCTTTTGCTAGGAAAAGTCCCACAGTCTCAAGGAGATCTCTTAAAGACACCTAGAATACAGCTTCTTTTTTTTACTGTAATTACATCACTTGAGGAACAAGAGAATGAGGACATTAAGGTGTGGTCAAAATACAATGAAAGTGTACCTGATCGTTTCCCAGTGTTTGGCAGCTAAGATGTACTGGTGTTTGGGAAGACCAACTGTCAAAGTTGTTGCAGTCAAAATATGTCATGTTGGGTGAGCAGTCTGTAAAATGAAATATAGAACATGGACAATATTATCTTGGATCCATTTTGATAATCAGTAAGAGCTGTATATAAAAATTTTATTTATATATAAAATTAAACAAAAAGGGGGCCAACAGACATCCCTGTTGTGAACCCATTGAACTAGGAAGCATGTCTATAAAAGGTTTTTAATTAAAATCAGTAGTCTCGTATCAATACTTTACATTGAGCAATTTAAGACAAAGCCCATGTCTATCAAAGGCTGAGGATATGTCTATGAAAACTATATAAATATGTGGATTTAGAGGGGAAATTCTGATACATTTTAGGATGAAGCAAACTATAGCATATGTCAGCTTGAAAAAATGTAATTATCAATTGCATTTTTATTAATTATTTTCACACAAAAATGGCTCATTTTCTTAAGCACAGCTTCAAAATAATTGCTTTCTTAAGCACAACTTCAAAATCATACAGATGATAACTCAAACTGGAAAAAGCCATAATGTAACATGAAATTGTACACCTACGTTCATGGGGTACGTCCACTGACACACAATGAAATCTTCCATGTCTGCAAACACTAGAATGGAAAACACAGCAGGGGGTGGTGGTAAGCCAGATATTTGAGCTTATAAGTGATTTCCAATTTATACAATGCCACTAACAAAAACTAAAGATCTCCTGCAAAAATTTAAGAGTACCATTTCTGCTAAACATTACTTGAACACCATGGTGCCCTACTGACAATGCATAAAACAAAGTAAGAGCAAGTGCCAAAGACAAAATGTCAGTTTCTTAATAAGATTTGACAAGATGTTTCTAAGCTGAGACATATAGTTTTGAGGGGAATATGGAGGAACCTTTGGATTACGCATTAAATACTGGGGGGGCAGGTGTTGTGTACACTTATATTGCTGACTTCTCAAGTAATCTCAAGAATTCACAATGCAATATTTCAGCACCTCTTTGTCCTTTGAACACTGTGCCCTTTGAACACTATGCCTGGTAAACAAAGCTTCTTAAAATCTAGTTGCTCCACAATGCATTCTGATGCTTGTATTTCTCATGTTGATTTGGAAGGAAGATCCTCTTCTGAGTTAGTATCACAAACTTCTAAACTGTCTTATGGTTAATGAAAAGAATGCTCATACACAGAGCAGTTCCTGGTACTGAACACTGAGCTTCCCACCTAATGAGAAAGACCATAAACTGTTGTGTTAACATACCAGCGCTCATCCTGTTTCATTATCACATATCCAGGATTTAGGGGCACACCCTTGTAATAGCACGGGCACTGAGCAATTGGCACACATTTGCCATTGTCGTCCATATAGGATTTATCAGGGCAGCCACAGCCATCTACTGGAGTAAACCCTTTCAAGCAGTGCTTATGACCATCAGAAAGAGAGCGGCAAGTTTGCTGGCAAGTCAAATTGTAACGGAAGACTTGGCTGGCTTGGCAAGAGGATTCTTCTTTGTCTGAATGAAGGGGAGAAAGTGACAAAAAGTCAAAGTGGGTAGAATATATTCTGCTCACCATTCCTAAATATATTCCTGCTCACCATTCCTAAGCCATTCAGTGCATGCTGTCCAAATTCTACTTCTGTTAAGACCCCTATGAACATGATTTTGTTCAAGGCATTTTGTTCAAGGCAAGGATGGGGATATAGACACTTACTGCAGACGTTCTTTCTCCAGCCCCATAACATGACCCCTTTGAAGGCACAGGCTCTTGCGTATGATGATAGGGCAGCACACATACATTCTTCGTTGGCATTACAATTACAGGTATCATATTTGCAGCGCTGGGCAAGGGGAGGGGGGGAAAGCCAGTAAACATTCAAGTACATTTGTAGGAAGATGAATGAAGAGCTAGTCCTCAACAGTAGCAATGCTACACAATGGTACCCTGTTCCACAGCTAAAATGAAAGTAAAATGATAAATTGAGAACTTTTCCTTAACAAAGCCATATGTTCCTCTCCTCCTTCCATTTAAAAATGTTAGTAGTTTTTTCAAGATTGCATTCTCACATGCTAGAGTGAACTTCTCCTATTATTTTGCTTAGTTTGTTAAAAGCAATGAATGGGCTGTTTTCCCCACAGCAAGGTGATCCACTTAAAGCAGGTATCAAATCATTCTCAGCCCAGGGGCCACATTCTTTTCTCAGCATGCTTTCATGGGGTCACAGGTCAGCAGTAGGCAGGGCAAAGGCAAAAGTGGGTGGAGCAACTAATGTAAATTTCACCTTTGTACAGCACTCTCATTTCTACATGCATACCCTTCTCTGTACCAGACAACACCAGACAAACAGGCATTCTGGCCAGGTAACAACATGGAAGCAGGGTCAGTCATGGTATGTGGCTTGAAGAGAGTTACAAGGGCCATATAAGGAGGCCTGGGGGCCACATTTGGCATCTGAGCACAAGGTTCTCCACCCCTGACCTAAAAGCGGACTGTCTCACCTCCACCATGTTGGGACTAGATCTCTTGCCTCTCATCAGGGTTAGAACTATTTGGGGAATCTGGGAACTCCTCTGATCAGGATCCCCCAAAAGCTACAACTAGTTCCACATACCCAAGGAGACTTTGTGCTGGCACTTCGTGAACTTCATGAACTTCCCATAGCAAGCTGTTTTTTTTTTTACTTATGTAATTTTCCAATCAGTTTCTCAGGCAGTTGCTGTTTTGTTTTGTTTTTTTATTTAAAAAGCTAGAGAGTTTTTTCTAAAATCTTGGGTGTAGCTAAAAGAGCCCTCTGGCTCATGTCTCTCTTCTGGATAACTATTATTTGGCTCTTTTCACAACAGTGGGTTTGCTTTAGTTCCTGTATTCCAATTGAAAGGGCTAGAAATTTGGCTGGGTTTGAAACTGGATAATCCATTGTCAGTAATTCTAACCCCCAAGCCCTATGAAAAGCAACTGGGAAGAAAGCTGCAGAACTTGCTTTACCACCACTCTTTTCAGTTTACCATAATACCTGAAAGTGAACAACTCCATGTAACAAAACACCAAGCTGTGTGAATAAAGACTCAGAAAAATTTTGAAAATTCATACCTTATAATAATCTGTTGGATCAATGACTGAGTGACATCTGGCAAAAGGAGTTTCTGTGCTTTTCAACAAAGAGCACCAATGTTCAGCATACTTTTCTGGAGAGAAATTAAATGTTATTATAAACCATTCACTTCATGTATTTCTATGTAATGCCTATAGCCATACTCTAGAATTCAAATCTCTGCAGTACAATACACCAAAACAAAATGATTACTCTATGTGTCTGGATGTTTGAACACTATGCAACTTCTCTGTCATTTAAAGGCAAATAGCTACCCACATAATTGGGCAACAAAATCGTTTTGTCTTCAAAAGACTATAAAACACAATAAACATAAACAGAATATTATGGATGGAAACTGTAAGCAGGCTTCCATTTTCACAACTACAATAGATAAAACGAGTCTTTCTTCTTCATCTCTGGCAGTGTTGCATCCTATTTCTTTAGAAACTTTTTTCTTTTGAGACAGTGACATGAAACGTATAGTGCATTTAAAGCCTTAGACCTAGCAAAGATTTATACATCACAACCTGCTCTCCCAAGTAATAAAGAAAATTGGCCCCGGCTTCAGATTCAATATTTGACCTGAAAATTGGATATAGGTGGCACACATATATTGAAATCTGTTATTTATTTATTTATGAAAACCACCCATCCTTACCATTCTCAACGCTAAGTGTACAAGGGTGGTCCCAGTTATCCAACTTATCGCTGCAGCTGGCTTGTGCTTTCCACGTGTTGGCAAAGGAAGCCCCTGTTGCTTCTATTAATCCACTTGATGTTTTGAAGTCATCTCCTTCTATTCCGTTGTAATTCCCACAAAGACCTATTGATAAAAGCAACAGATGTTGGCTGTGAGTTTCTTTAAAGGCATGCCTTTCTTTTTTGTAAAATGGGAATAGTGAGCAATTTACTAAGATTTTCTAGGGATAAATTTCCACACATCCAATAAGCACATCACATCCAATCAGTATGAACATTGTTCATATGTGTATATATACCCCAGCATTATTGAATGCCTTTTGACAACTGTGCTGTTCTCTGCAGCAGCTCTTTTTAGTTCAAATAGCATGCCTGCAGAATTAGTCTAGCATATACTTGTGTGTGTGTGTCACGATTTACAATTTATTGCCTTGAGACAATTTATGGAGATAAAAATGTCTTAATAAATAAAAAATTGACTAAACAAGTTTTTTGCAGGTAGGTATTTGACCCCATGTATCTTTAATTAAAAAAACACCCCCTTGTTAGTGTTAGTGTTGCTATTGGTGGATTCCTCTTCCCTGCAGTTCAGACTTGCCTTGGAGAGTTGCCTGGGCAGTCTGGTCCACAATGACAAAGAGCTGCATAACTGGAACCAGCTGGATCTCCAGCCTGAGGCCGAAGGTCGCCTGCACAATAATGTAGTTTGAAGATGGCTGGAAAACTGTGAAGCTGGCTGAAAAACAAAAGGAAGGCCAAGTTATCACCTGCTTATTGTAACGCACTCATCAAACCAGAGGGGCAAAAACAGTATCCATTGTGTATTATACCAGATGCCCATATTAGATACCTTTGCTGTTATGAAGAACATTGTCATTGGCTGAATAACCAGCCAGGAGAGCAAGAAAAGTTAGGTGTTGGCCTGGAATGGTTTCTCAATGAGGAGAAGATGAAAACGTCAGGGAGGGGGGCAGATATGAAAAGGGGAAGGGACAGGGAAGAGTCCCCAGTCAAGGACAAACAATCATTTGGATAATTCCCTGTGAAATAAACCAAGGAGTATATTTTCTCACCCTCCTTTCCAGCATCTTTTATTTTGCATTTCATTTAATCATGCTCCATAACATCTAAGGATTTGTGGAACCATCAATTTAGACAGTGGGTGGGGTGGGGTGGGGTGGGGTGGAAGTTGAGGGCTCCTTTCCTCACCTGTTACATGAGGCAAATGAATTTCTATTTCATTCAGTAATACGGTACCATCTGATCTGAAAACTACGACCTGTGTGAAGAGAGAAACAGCCTACGTTAGTGTGACCTCAGGGTCTTAAAGGGAGATCAATGTGATAGAATCATACCATTTTAGAGTTGGAAGGGACCTGGGGGTCATGTTAAAGGAACATTAATAATAATGATTGTAATACCCAAAAGGGACCCACCCTGGAAATTTTGGACATTGACAGTTTTCTTATATCTGACAACAGGAAGATGGGTAAGAGCTTAAGCAACCCAAAGAACTAAGCAATGGAACTTGTATGTGCACAAACACACACATGAATGCCCATTCATACCACTCATGCACAATGTTGTGTAAATCCCTACTGGAGAGCAGCTTGAACCATAGAATGCACATTTCTTGGACTGGAATTTATCTGACTTTCATTATTCTGGCTGCTTATTAACCATCACATTTCCAAATCATCCAAAAATTAGATAAGAAGAATCAAAGCATTGTTTTCGTTTATCAGCAGTTCCTAATTCTGTTGCTTTCAGTTTTGTTCTTTCAAGAAAGTATTAAAACCTCCAATTTTAAAAGTGATTGCATTCATACATTTTCAGTTTTTGCCAGTTTACAGCTGCACAGTGGCTGCAATCCTGCACCCGTGTACTCAATCAGGCAATGTGTCTCAGCCTACTTCACTCTTCCCCCAAAGTAGATCATGGGGAGGGGGAGGGTTACATTCAGCTCTGGCAGAAAGCAGGCAGATCATAGTAGGCATTTGGATGCATATCATGTTCACAAACCAGGGCCAGGGAGAGATTTGTAAGCCCAGCATCCACTCCTTACCAATTCTGAATTATCTCAGTGCCCATAACCCTCCCTGGGTTCTTAATGTAGCCACAGCCAGTTGCCTAGAAACAAAGTAGCTGACCAGATTGACAAATCAGGTTTTGGAGGGAGGATGCCAGCTACCTTTTAGGACCTGGTGGAGAAAGGAACCCTTTTGGAGTTTGCTTGGATTGCACACCCTTGTGTGTGTGTTGGGGCTGGGGCTGGGGGGTCAGTGACTCCAGACAGTCTTCTTCAATTTTCAGATGCTGGAAATTATTTGCTAAGAAGTATTTCATAGAACTACACATTCCTAAACTGAAGAAAGCTAAACAGGATCGGATTACATCTGCAGAGCAAGGGGCAGGGAAAGTGTGGCTCTCCAAATGTTCCTGGGCTGCAGCTCCCATCATCCTTTGCCACTGAGAACAGGAGTCCATTGACATTTGGTGGGTCACAGGTAAAACCCACCCCTGCTGTAAAGTCTGCATACCCTTTGGCAATTGGCAGCTAAGTAGTCATGAGTGTACAGCGCAGAACTATGACATGAGGAAATAAGCTGAAAAATCTCTTATCAAATCTTTGGCAAGGATTTCTGGCCAATGGCAGAGTATATTTTACAAACATATTAAGTATGAAATATGTAAAAGGAAGATATGACAAAATAAATAGAACCTGAAAGTCATGGAAATGTGGACTTGGATTTAAAGAGGATGTAAAAACACATACAAGATAAGCAAAGTAAATAAAATATATTTTTTTAAAAACCCGAAATGAGGATTTATATGTTTGGTTTATTGTTCAATGTAATTCAGACGCTTGGACCAATGTTCAGAAGTTTAAATGTTAACCAGAACCTCTTGGAATGGTAAAATTACATATTACATAATTCCACCCACCCACCCACCCCACCCCCCCGGAAGCTCAGCAAGAAGTATGAACAAATGGAATAAGGTGTCAATGGAAGGGGAGGGTTGGGAATCTTAGAATATGGTTGATTGCCTATATCTTTGAGTTATGAAGAAAACATTTATTTGGCATCATATTCTGGATGAACTAGCTCAGAGCCATACCATCATTACCCTAAACTTACGTTTTTCTTCTCGTCTATTAACAGAACCACCGTCTTTAGGCATGTCTGCTTGTCAGTAGAACCGCATGGGCCTAGTTCTCCCAAGAGGGCATGTGAGTCATTCTGTATGCTCTGCAATTACAGAAGAACAAATACAATCAAAGTGGTCAACTTTTGCTGCTATGAAATGATTCCTTTCACAGATAGGGTGAAATTACCTGTTCAGACAAAAAGTGCAATAAATCATTGACCTTAAGGATGTCACATTCCACGATCCAGGTCACAGGCCTTTCTTTTCCTTTTTCTGTCAGGGAGAGTATAAGCCTTCCTTCTGGGAAATATTTGACATCTAACCTCAAATTGCCATTCCCCATTCCTTTCCAATTCCTATTTTTGCATTCCCAATCCTCATTTTAGCCCTATCTTAAATTCAGTTGTACAGTATTGCAATACAAAGATACAGGCAAGAGTAGGAAATGATTTTCAGCCAAGGGTATGTGACCCAGACAAAAGCAGGTGTGGCCACACAGACATACAAACACACTGCATCCAAGGCAGGAGGGCTAGCCCTTTCTCAATCACCTGCACTCTGTAGGAAGGTTACCCTACCCCACTGCGGCATAATTCCTTCGACCAGAGTAGAAGTGTCTGGTGCACGTACCTTGCTCAGCACATAGTAGCAGTCACCATGGAAGGTGTACTTCTTTCCATCAAAGGTAGTAATGTGAGATCCTCCCTCCACTGCACATTTACTGGGACAGGGTAAATCCTGGCATATCCATCTACCTGATTGGCAGATGCTGTGAAGACAGACAAGAAATCAAAAGCGGGATCTGGACATATAGAAATTATACAAGAAGTACCTGCACCACAGTAGTGGAGCCACGACAGCAGGTCAATTTGGAAATGATTCATAACACTTTTGGACATTATAACCTCTTCTTTTTCAAAACATTCCAGATTCAGCAAGCCATAAAGGTGCTGATGATAAAGTGGCAGCAGCAATCCCCTTTTTCCAACCCAAAAAATGTTGTTGTTGTTGTTGTTGTTGTTGTTGTTGTTGTTGTTGTTGTTGTTGCTGCTGCTGCTGCTGCTGCTGCTGCTGCTGCTGCTGCTGAAATATGCTTTTACAATTAGAGATTTAGGCTCATATAACAATATCAGATAGGTACGTAACTGGTAATGCTGGGCAATTTTTCACCAGGGCTTCCCAGAACAAGTGGTCTATGTTTTAGCATAAAATGATACAGTGGAACCTCGGTTTATGAACACCTCAGTTTATGAATTTTCGGTTTATGAACGCCGCGGACCCATCTGGAACGGATTAATTCACTTTCCATTACTTTTAATGGGAAAGTTCGCTTCAGTTTATGAACGCTTCAGTTTATGAACAGACTTCCGGAACCAATTACACCCATGTTTCAGTTTATGAACGCTTCAGTTTAAGTACTCCGCGGACCCGTCTGGAACGGATTAATCCACTTTCCATTACTTTCAATGGGAAAGTTCGCTTCAGGTTATGAACGGTTACTCCGCAGACCGTCTGGAACGGATTAATCCACTTTCCATTACTTTCAATGGGAAAGTTCGCTTCAGTTTATGAACGCTTCAGTTTATGAACAGACTTCCGGAACCAATTGTGTTCATAAACCGAGGTACCACTGTACTGTGTTTTAGCTATGAAAGCCTGTGACGGTACAAGGTGTTTGTCCAGACATTCACATCCCTACAAGAATCCTTTAAGTGACAACTCTGAAATAAAAAGCTATAATTACTCTCAGAGGGCACAGATAGGCTTACCAGCTTTCACAGTCATTGGTGATGTTTTTACCAGGGGGGAATAATTGCCCACGAAGTTTGCAGTGACACTGGCTTGTGGCCACGCAGCCTTTCCCAGTGATATCATCATATACTGTGCCTGCAAAACAAGATGCTCATAGTTCATGACAATCCAAGGCTGCACACCTTAGCATACTTAAAGAGGAACTGAATAGGATTTAACCCACTACAAGACTGGAAGAACTCTTGGGGGATATAAATTCTCAACAAAACCTCTAAGCTAATGATAGAGGTTAGCCTACCCATCCAGAGAATGGGTTGATGCTTTTACTGTGGCTTCTAGCAGAATATACTTCCAGCCTAACCCTGACAAATATTTGTATTTATCTGTAATATTTCTAGCCCATATTTCTCAAAAAAAAAGCTCATAGCAGCATTTTTCAAATAAATCCTAAATTACTTTACCTAAAATTAACTCTCACCAAATTCAGTGAGGCATTATTCCTACTAAGTGTGCTTGGAATCTAACTGGAGTAGCCCTGAGAGGTAATTTAGCCACTTGGCCATGGCCACCCTGCTAAGTTGGGATCTGAACTTGGGTTTCCCATTTCTAAGCCCATTGTTGTATCCACTAGGTCACACATAAATTGTTACCTTCAGGGCAAAAACAGCCATCCATGTAGTGTTCTTCACATAGTTTGCTGATCCCCAGGTGTGAACAGGTGTCCATACAGGGTGAGCCACTTTCCAGGTAGATCATGTTTCCAGGACATGACTTAGCTAAAATAATTAAAGAAATAGCACTGACTATATGCAAACATTGACATGAAATTAGGGTTCAATCAAAAGAAAGACAATCCACACAGCTAAAACCATAATCCTAATTAGTTTCAGTAGGATTTAAATACACAATTTCCTAAGTTTTTTTTCCTGTTCTTCTTGCCTCTCCAGCATGAAAACAATTATTCAAAAACTCTTTCCACCAAAATCAATGGGAAAGCTCTCCTTGGCTACTATGAGAATACGGGATTGGATCCAAGACTGCTGTTTGGAAATTAACCTTAAGGATGGGGACCTTTCAAGACCATCCTGAGTTACATGAATTTAAAGAGAGATTTCACCCTCCCCTGTTAAACATTCCTGGCTGCATCTTACATGAACCCAGTTAATCACTTACGACACAGGTGTGATGTCCTCCAGTTCTGAGGATTGCCACCAGCGTGGGAACACTGGCGGGAAAACTCTGAGATGGTGCTGCAAAGGCAGAAGGAGTCCTCTGTTTGCTGGCAAGCACATCTGTCCTGCATGCAAGCTTGGATATACTGTTCCAGATTCAGGCGGGACTGACAATCCGCAAAAGCCGGAGCAGTCAGCAGCTTCTCACACTCCTCACGCTAGAAATAGAGGAAAGTACAGTTTAACAGGCCTCCCAAGCTCTGTTTCAGCTTCCAAAGTGGCCCTAGTTAACACAAGGAAGAAGGTCCAGGCTTTTCACAAAAGTCTATGTTTGTCCATTCTTATTCTCCTTTCCTCTATCTTACAATTCAGAGCAAGAACTGGGAGCATCATAAAGTGGTTGCACACCTTACTACACACTTGCTATTTCTCTAACAGAGACAGGTATCTCGATTCCTGGTATGTACCGTGTAACACAGTTTTCAAGACTTACATGTTGGTTGCAAGATTCAATAGGTTGTGTCTCATCAGGGTCTTCACATACTGTATTGGGTTTATTAATCTTCTGTAGGTTTCCAAATGTGATTGGATTGTAGCTCAGTCCTGTGAGAAAGAGTGAGCAGCATGTTCTCTTATTCCCGTTAACCATAACAAACAGCATCTTCATTTTGCTCTCAGTGTCACAACCAGAGTTTAGAGACATAATTTCACACCAGATGGTACTGTTCACTTACTATGGATTACTTATACCCTTTAAAGTTTTAAATTAAACACCTTTTTGCTCATACATTCAAAGATTAATTGAAATACACTACATTTTGAATGTTTTCTACATTTTAAACCAATGCTTACAGGAGAATTCATGAATTTCTGGGCTTAAATTTGGATTTATAGGAAGGTGTTGTGTTTTCACAATCTGTACAGTGAATGCCATCAATCATTTAAACATTCACATGTTTCCTAGAAGAATATGCTGCTCTTAAGCCACCCTGATCTGACAAATGAACACCAGGTTAAATAGTGTTTTTGACCATCTTCAAATCTGCTTTTGTTAATTTAGGGTGATGTCCAACCAACATCAGTCATATACAGATCAGACCTTCTGAAATAAATGAACATGTTACATAATTTCCTTGATTTCCGTGAGTATGACATAGTTGGACGTCACCCACAGAATTCATTCCAAATTTGTGGACCATGCTTTTAGAAACAGTATGCATTTTAATCTCTCTGTACTTTTCTAACCACTCAGTACAGAAACCGTTGCTTTGTTCTCAACTGCACATTTAAACTCCTCATATTCTGTAACTCATTATAACAATCATTTCTCTATAATGTTATCCCACTTACCATCGGAGAGAAATTCATTGTAAACCTGCTGGCCGTTGTAATCCCCACAAAGACCACAAGTACCGTTGTTAAACTTGGTGTCCAGTTCAATCTAAATTGAAAAATGAAAACCCGAAGGAACATATCAGCTATTGTAGTAAAGAAATAAGGTAAAGTTGCCTTATGTTGAGTCAGACCAGTATGGCTGCTCTGACTGACATTGGTGGTCCAGTGTCTCAAGCATATGATTTTTCCTTTCCTGCCACAGGAGATCATTCAACCAGAGTTGTCAGGAGTTTGATTTGGGTGATTCTAAGGTTACAAGCAAAACAATTGCTTTAGAAAAAAAAGAGGCTAAAAAGGAAGGGCCAGGTTCAACTAATGAGTTCTGCTACTGGAAGCCAGTGGAAGGACTTCTGCTAACAGAATAGGGCTTTTGGCTCCTCTCCTAGCCCACTCAGGGCCGGCTCTAGGTAGAGTCTCGGTGGCGCGGGGTGTTAGGGCGCCGGGCTGGTAGGCGGGGCGCTGCGCGGCAAAGCCACGCGGAAGCCATGCTGCGCCCTGCAAGGGCGGGGGCGCCGGAGCGATCTCCGCCCCTCAGCGCCAGGGCGCCCGACCTGCTCGAGGCTGCCCTGAGCCCACTCACTGCCATGCCTCCCCAAATTGGCTTGCAGGGGTTGGAGGAAAATCCACGACAGAGCATGTGGAGAGAAAAGGGGAGATCATTCTGTCTAGTAAACTGAAATGCTTGCACCGATAGAACTATCTTCTTAGTGCTATACTGAATTCTTCCCAGAGGTTTGTATTCAACTAAGCCCTACTCAAATTAATGAACCTAAGTTAGTCATGTCCATTAACTTCAATGGGCTTACTCTAAGCAGGACTAGCATTGAATTCCAGATGAATTGTAGAGCAGCCACCAAGAATGGTTCTCTACTTTCCCTTGCAGTCGAGAAGGTTCTGTTGGGTGCTCTTAATCACAAGACAGCGACATAGGGCAGAAATTGGTCACTTGAGTGAGCTGGGCCTGAGCCATAAACCCTATACCAAAGTATCATAATAGAAGCTGAAGGCCACACATACCATCAAAGCATCTTCTCTGTTCCATATCAAAACTAGGCCCACTCTGGCATAGAGTTTGGTATACATATCATTCTTCTCAATCATAATACCAGAATGATAGTACGGAGTCCTTGCACTATAGGAAAGAAAGTCATACAGAGTTTTTATTAAATTCCATTGCAAGCAACAGCCCCAGCATTAGATGAGAAAGCACACCTTTGCAGAATTTCTCAGATCTATTTTACAACCCTTATACCATCGCAGTATACTCCCCAACTTCCAGTCTAAAATGAACACGAATACGCAGAGATAAGCAGAATCTTATTCATGGCCTGTTAAAATCTGTGAGGTTTATCTCAGTTTCTGCATTCAAGATTCAGCATTCATCTAAGAAAATGGATGGTCAAATTTTACTCACCAGATTAAGAGGGTGCTTATTTTAAATATTTATTTATTATTTCTATGTTTCCATTGGAAATTTCCTAGTCATCCTGTGCTTTAGATTTCACAGTGTCACTAGTGCTTATTAATACAAGTTCTTAAAGACCCAAGCCTTGGCTGAAGATCTTAGAAACACAGGAAGCTGTCCAAAGTCAGACAATGGGTCTATCAAGCTCAGTGTTGTTTACAATGACAGGCAGTGGCTCTGTAGGGTTTCAAACAGGAGTCTCTCTTAGCCCTACCTGCAGGTAATGATGACTGAATTTGGGGATTTCTGCATTCAAAACATAGGTTTAGCCACTGAGATGCAGCCCTTTCCACTGATGGGTAAATGAAAAAGTGTGCAACTGAAAGCCCAGAGTTGCAATGTGACTCCAAGGTAAAGGTTTCCTTATGAGTAAGGGTATTCCTCAGTCTTAACCACCTGTAGCTAGGTTTCCATGTGGCCTGAGATGCCACAAGCTAAGGTCCCTGTGAATTACCCTACCTGAATTTTTGTTTCCTGTGTTACTGGTCCCTGGACCTGTTACCTGCTGATGCTGTCCTTGGATCATGTTTGAAGTCAAATTGGTTCCCTGTGCCTGACCTTGGTTTGTCCTTGACTCTGCTGGCATGACGTCTCCTACCATTGTCTGGTGAGCTTATGTGCGGGTGTAGATCACAGTCTGTACAGGTCATATGTATCCAGAGTAGGATGGGACGGGTGTAGCAGTATTACATAGATGATTCCCTTAATATGGGACGGGGCTTGTGTGCCTCTAAACTCACTTTACAATGAATGGATTATGAGGAAATCAATACTTGATAGATTGACCACCTCCACCCCAACACACCTCTTGATTTTAACTGAAGTGCCCTTTAGACTAAGTTCTTGCTACACAAGAGTTATATTTCCAAAGTAGGATATTACTGCATAAGTGGTTTTACTCATGCCAGAGCCTTTGTTGCAGAGTAATTTGTTAGTCAACCTAAGAATAGTGGAACAGGTCACATTACAGGAAAAGGAAAATATTAACATTCACTATGGGAAGGAATATGTTTCCTTAAGCCAATTACCCAACATTTGGCAAGGATTTCAAACACAATAATCTGATGTGGAATGTCCATCTGACTACAAATTACTACTTTAAGAAGAAAAACCACGATCCATCTCAGCTATGATAGGTTTGGAAAAACAACAAAAGTTCACAAAGGCCAAATTGAACTAGCCCATCAGCAGGCTAAAAGTGTCATTCTCACATGGTGTTCGCATAGCTAGGAGAGCTGCTGTTGTGTCTCTCTGAGCTTCCTCCATCTCCAGCATAAATAGGGACAGGTATATTGTAGTTGTAGCCCTTCACTGTAACTGGGCATGTGGTCAGTGTGTACTGTGAGACTTAGGGAAGCCAGGAAACATAACAGTCAATGCCTTGTTCTGGGTGTCTTTTTGTTAAAGGAGATCACTGTATGTGAAGTATAACTAAAGAGCTGAAAGATGCCAGAGATAGCTTGAAAATATCAGTTTTCAATATAAGCTCACTTCGAAAAGACAAGATTTCAGTGGCAGTACTCCTTAAGATCTATGCCCTGACTTTCTACACAATGCATTTCCCTCAAGTTTATTTTGAGTAGCGGGAAGTTGTTGCCACAATTAATATTATGAGCTTTTTGTGAAAGAACTGTGGCTAAACACTGGAAGCCTTAGAAGCATAATAATATGGGAAGAACTTACATTTGCCCATCCACCACCACCATCTTGTGAGTGAGGTAGATTGCAACATCCTTAATGGTGATAAGGACATATTGAATGTCAGGGTGCCCTTGCTGATTCAGCTCACGCTGGATATGGACAGAGAACTCCTGGTAAGATTCACGGCAGTCAGAAACAAAGTTGTATTCACAGACACCAGGAAACTGGTAGAAATCTCCATCAAAGGTTTTGAAGTGGTTGTTCCCCCAAGTACTGCAGACATAGTGGCCATGGCTAGAAGTTCTTCCTGAAAAATGAGGACAAAGCAACCACTGAGTGCAACCATGGAACAATAAAGCAGAAAAAATGACACATAATTAAAGAAAAACAAGCCATAAAATCCAAAGAGCTTCTGAAGGGAAAGGGGTCAACAACCAGGATTAAACATTCTACTGCAATGTTGGTATTTCATTTTTTTATAGTTACCGACGCAACATATCAAGCAATATGTACACTTATGCTCTGAAAAAGGCACACACATATTACTGGACTTGCTGCTACAGCAAGATCTTCGCCATAAAGCTGTGAAACATACAACCTTGGGACACAGGTGAAGTGCTGCACACCAATGCAACAATTACATGATTTCTCTGGTTACCATTTATTTATCCATCCGGATAGCTTAGGACGGTTATGCAAAACCACCGAAGCACTTCTAGCAAAGGTTCTGCCAGTCGCACACAGAATCTCCTACTTAATTAAAAATAAAATAAGTTTCTCTACCACATATGCCAGCTGACGCAACTTTATATCCATAAATGATGGGGCCATTTAGCTTCCGTTTCCAAAGAAAGTTCTACACCATCTGCAGGTCTTTGGTATTTATTCTCTCTGTGCAAAACCTGTGGATTCTTCGAATCCATAAGGATCTGCTGTTGCAAAGCCCAGTTGAGCACCTGTAGCTGGGCCTTGTTTGTCTAACTAACAGATGAAAGCAAGACCTCCTCAGGTGGAGGACTCTCCTTCATTGGAGGCTTTTAAGCAGAGGTTGAGTGGTCATCTGCCATGGATGCTATGCTGAGATACCTGCATTGCAGGGCATTGAACCTCAGGGTCCCTTCTTCAGTTCTCTGCTCTATAATCTATGAACTATAATGGCAAATCAGTATTATAGCGCTGAAAGAGCCGTCAAGATAATCTAAGGCAACAAATTACTCCAGCCTGTGGTCCTCCACAGATGTGCTGACTGGAGGTGATGGGAGTTCAACCCCAGAACATCTAGAGGATACCAGGCTGGTAAAGGCTACTGTACAACATCTTTCCCTTCCTACCACAAATTCCCTGAGGCAGAATCGCCTTTGCCTTAACTCTGCCAGCATATTAGTTCACATCATCCAGAATACTATATATTATAAGCAGAGAGCAAAAGCACCCAGTGCTCACCATACAGACTATTTTTCCTATCCTCAAAAACCTTATTGATTAGCCAAGCAATTTAAATATTTTACTTGTTACACGTTGCACCAGCCAGTGAGTGTTCCCCAGGCTTCCCCACTGGACAATCCCACAGTATCTCCTTTAGAAGTCTTACCTTTTCTAACTTCAGATGCATAGCAGATGGCCAGCCATAGTGTCAAAAGGCTGGTAAGCCTTAGCCCCATGGTGGCTAAGAGGGAAGGACAGAAGTCCCTCTATGGCCATCCTTTATATAATGTCCATTTGTGCTATTCATGCTACCATACGGGGAGGAGATGGAAGGTGAGGAGGAGTGGTCAAAATGGGTACAGTGTTTGCTGAGATTAGAAAGTAAACAGAGGTGAAATTTTCATTGTAATTCCTGTAATTCAGCATTGAGGAAATAGTATAATATTGATTCAGTTATCATGCAAGTTTCCCTTTTTATTGCCCTTTTGCATTTCTCTGAAAGGCTGTCTGTCTTCCTTCAGTCACACGCAATGACAATGTGCAGCATCTCCTAGTTGCAGAAAGTACTTGAACAATGTTGAACTAAATGAAATGCAGGCTGTGATTTCCACAACTCTTTTTCCTAATTACCCAGGAACCTAATTAGAAATTACTTAGGAACTAATTGCCCAAGAGAGTATTCAGTGGGTGCAGCCCAAATTCCACTTTATCACCTCAGTGGGAACTAAGCTTCTGTCTCAGCAGAATGAAAGGGACGAAGGAGGGAGGGGGGGAGAAAGAAACTGCATGTGTTTTCCACCCCTGTGTGAAGAGGGGACTGAATTCTCTCTGGACCCCCCTGAACTTGTGAAAGGGTACATCATAAGTCTGCAGTTTGGGGAAAATTGAAATAGCGAATGTCCTTCAATGTATGCTTCTCAATTGTTTAATTTCTCTGGTAGACATTGACTTGTCTGGCCCCTATATGTGAAGACTATCTTAACCTTTCCATGCATGTCATTCAGGTGCCTGGGCCTACTTGAACTACCGGTAAGTAATCCATGCAAAATTGCTGTTAACATGGTCAAATCTGACATTGCAAGCTCCTATAGGAACTTTCACCATTTGTAAAATCCTGCGTCCCACTCTTTAGCTGTCGCATACCAGATGGAAACATTTGAAGAACTGGTGGTTAACAGTTTGCTCATTCCTACAATCTTCTCTTTCATTAGAATGGCTTTCTTATAATTTTATTGGAAACATACTAATCACTCTATAATAAGGGCTGTCCCTTAGAACCATGGAATTGTAGAGTTGGAAGGGACCACGAGGACCAACTATTTGAACCCCCTGCACTGCAGGAATCTTTCACCCAACATGGGGCTAAAACCCACGACCCTGAGTGGCGGTTAGGCATTGGGTAAGCCTTTGTTTAGATGAAAGGGAGGTTGTAGCCTCTGTCTGCACCTCCTCATTAAGGGTATCCTGTTAAAGGGATCTGGGGATGTTGATTCTGTCCAATGCCCAGACAGAGTTCCTTAGCAACATGTGACACAATTATAAAGTTGTCCAGTGTCAGAGCTGAGATAGGCCATTCAGGTCTTTTTATTCCATCAATACCACAACTTAGGAGAATTAGCATGCCCAGACCAGAGAGTGCAGACTCAAGGATAGGGTTGCCAGACTCAACAGAGGACAGTACATCTGTGCCTTTAATTGCCCTGCTCTCTTTTGAGTCTGGAAACCTTAAAGAGAAACCAGCAGACCCTTTGCTTGGAAATTAAACAAAGGGTCTCTTGGTTTCTCTTTAAGGTTTCCAGACTCAAAAGAGAGCAGGGCAATTAAAGGCACAGAAGTCCTGTCCTCTATTGAGTCTGGCAACCCTACTCAAGGAACTTGAGTCCCATCACCATTCACTTTAAAAATCGAAATCTGCTTACTGGCTCTCATTCCTTACATTTTCTCTAAAGGAGAGGGGAAATCGCACAGAGGTTATTTCTGGCTAGATTCCAGTTCCCCTGGGTATGACCTAGCAACCTGGAATTGCTTCCCGTTGTTGCTGCAGTCCTCAACCAGGGATAGAAGGGAAGGTTCTGTGCACTCACCTGCCCTACCAACAGATATTGATCCTAGGAAATTTCTTCCAAATCCACTGCACTCTCAAGAGCACAGGTGAGCAAATGTAAAACTCAGAATTGGACACACATACACACAAAACCCTTATTTTATCTGATAATTGTGGAAAGGCTATCCTGCTGGGGACACCGGTTTCCCCAGCTGACGCTGCTGGTTTCCTGTGCTGCCGGGAAAATCCATTCTGTCCGCAAGTAGTAAAAGGAGAAGGTTGAGTTTGAAACAGGTAAGGCGTCACTAGCTGCCAGCTAGAGATCAGCACTTTCACACGCCTCTCCATGAGCACATTGCTTAGAAGCTTGTGCAGATTAATGTTCATTTTGCAGACACCCTGTTTTTTTCTTTCCCCCTTTGTCATTAACAATATTGGAAACTTAAGTGGAAAACCTTTGTTTCTTAGCAAGCTGAGCTGCAGCAATACATGTTGTTCTAGCCATTGGCTTTATGAGGGATTATGGATTGGGTGTTGCAAATAAGAAACTGGATCAGGCATCTGGCCCTCCCAAAAGGTATTTCCATTACTTTTTTTAAATGCATGATGCCATTATGATGCCTAGTTCCAAGGGAAGGATATCACTGAGAATTAGTCATACAGCATGCTAAATTTATTGAAATTGTGTATATAATTCAGTAACTTTGTATCTGAGTGGGCCAGCTTGCCTGTGTTTCCAAAGCTCAAGTCTCCATCTTGCTCCCATTTGTTGATCTTGGTTTCACTCCAGACACCATATGTTAATTGGCCTGCTGTGCCTTAGGTTCAATACCTGAAGCAGATTGTTATCTCTCTACTTTTGAAGCAGAATTTTCTACAATTGGAAAGACAAGTCTTGTGCTAAGGGTCTTTGAGCTGCATTGTTCTGCAATCAGCTCTGCTACTACTGCTATTGCCACTATTTAACAATGTGTTTCAATCAAGCCCAGCCCCACCTTAAGACAAAATAAGGCGGCCATCCCAGGTAGCAGGTTTGGAAAGGATTTCCTAACCTGAGCTAGCTCTGGCTATGTGCCATGCAGACCACAGAGGTTGTATGAGCATATGGGTCCTACAGAGGAGGGCTGACTGTTTTAGGCTGCATCTCTAACTATCCCTGCTGCCTGGGAGGGTTTAATGGAATAGCATCTGTGGCCCTGCTGCACAAATCAGTGCACTAGCCCAGAGTTGGTGCAGCTTTCTGGTCCAGATAAGGTTCAATGCTGTGGCTCACCCTCCCCTCCCTCCCTGGAATGCCCCATTTCAGGGCTTTTCATAGGCTGTCACTAGTGGGGAATCCTACTGGCAGAGCTTCTGCCCAGCAACTTCTTCTTTGGGCAGAATGGGAAGTTTGGTGCTGGTGGAGTAACACTGGTGTCACTCTGCAGACAGAAGCCAGCAGGAAGATGGAATAGGGATACTTCTGTCCAATCCACCCCTGCCCCCCAACCTGACACAAAGGGGATTTGGATTGCTCTGTTAAAATTGCTTAAATTCTAATTACACATAGCTGGAGCTAATCAGCATAACCATATAAAACCCTTATTGGGACATCCTAGAGACATACCATATTTTCCCATCTATAAGACGCCCCCATGTGTAAGATGCCCCCTATTTTGGGGACTCAGATTTAAGAAAATGGGCGGAGATATATCTGTGTATAAGATGCCCCCTAATTTTTGGCATTTGGGGGGGGGAGCCTAGTCTTATACACGGAAAAATACGGTAGCTGTCTGCTGTATCAGACTTTTCAAGAACACGTTTCTTTCCCTTTCTAGATACAAAAGTTTATTACCTGGGTTTGCGTTGTAATGTGTAGAGAAGGTTTTTTATTACTTCAGCCACTGTGTACATAGCTCACTTTGTGGTTTATACAGAGGGTGTGGGAGACAGTCGACGTCAAAAAGCTACTAAGTGAAGCTATGTTTAGTTTATATCTGTGCTTTCCAGCTGCTACATGCATTTCTTCTGAACTGTATTTGATTATTATTAATGTCTGAATCATAAGAAAATGTATCACAGGTAAACACTAAAATATTTCCTTATCTGAAGAAATGTCAAGAGCTGTCAATCACATACTGAATAAAGCAAGAAATATGCAACAACAAAAAATGTTGTGGTGGAACATGATGTCTGTATGTGCTTGTCTCCAGGTATATGTTCTGGAAATAATAATGTAATTATGTTTTATGGGGTGAATTTACTTGTGTAGTTTGGAATAATAAAACATGCAAAGTATCTAATGGTTCTTGTCATTCTAATGAGCACTTTTATCATTAGTTATAGCTCATTTAAATATGATTCCTATAATTTTGGAAGAACTGCCATTGTTTTGTGTAAGCAATTAATTTTATTTGTACAGAATGCCTAGTAGTAATATATCCAGTCATTGGTTGGTTTCCCTCTTGGAAGTAACAGCAAAGGGTGTCAATTAATTTAATTAGCTGTCAATCAGTTAATACAGAGCAGCCCCTTCTATATTTTAGAATGAGAATCAAAATTATTGAGGTCTTGTAGCTTTACAATAAAAAGTTAATGGTGGAATTTTCCCAATCCACACAAGAAGTAAAGGTAGAAACTGATGGCTTTATCAACAGCCTTCACCTTCTCTTCCTCTCTCTTCTACTGCCTGCATTTTTATTTTTTTTATTTTTTGCCATCTAAAGCTGATAGAGAGTTCTGTGGAACTTGAAAGCTTGCACATTATTTTGCAACATAAAGGTATTGCCCTTCTTTGAATTTTACAATGTAAGGGAATAATGCCTCCTGTTAGAAATTGGATTATTCCTTCCATTTTCAGGTTGTTTTCCTATGGAATACCTGGGTGTCAGACTATGCTCACAAATTTGTTTGATTTCAAAAGAAAAAAAGAAATACTTCACAAAGAGTCAATCTTTCTGTGACAGTCATCTATTTATAGCTCCCTAACTCTTATGTGTCATGACAGAATTCATTTGAAAGGTTACGACCAATTTTTCTATGCAACACCCTCTGCACAAAGTACATTTTAAGACCTACAAAACATGAGTTTTGACAGGTGATTTAGCATCTCCCATGTTGTGTCTCTTTACATGATGAAGGAGCTTAGGTACTAGACATGGAAAGTGTGTTGTACATGAGAAGTTTCAAGCAAACGTCTGCTCTAGCAGTTTGCCACAGATCTTGAACACAAATAAGCTCCAATATATCTTCAAATGAAAGAGAACAACTGCACAATGATTGTTCAAACCTAGGCCTCTAAGCATGTCAGTTATTTAGTTCATAACAAAATTGCCATGCTTATGGCAAGCACTGCAGAATCGCTTTGAATCTCTGATCCACATAGCAAAGTCCTTGAACAAACTCTCTGTAACTCATATGAAGAATGAGCATCTGCAAAGGGGAGCAAAAAAATGTAAAGCCAGTCTGCTGCATGATAGATAGAAGCAGGCTGACCTGAGCTAATTGGAGCCAAGCTGCAATGCTTCGTTTTTGTTGCTGGAAGAAATGAAGGGAAAGCTGGACCACATTTCTCCCTCAAATGTTTGTTTTAAGCATTACAACCCGAGCTTCCCTTTCTATTCTGTCCTCACTCTGGCTCTGGCCAGAGTGCTGAATGTTGTAGGAATTGTGTCTTTTCTGATCACAGAAAAGACAGTGGAGGCCACAATATTGGATAGTTTTATATGAGAATTAGACCAAATAAGGCTACCAATGGTTACTACCCAGTGCTTTTTCCCCCTTTAAAAAAGGTTATGGGGTACTCTTATTTTCCTACTCATATTGAAATACTGCCCCTCAATGAGGCCAAATTTAGATTCACAAAATGTTTAGGGGTATGTGTCCCCATGTGTCCCCCAGGAAAAAGCACTGCTACCACCCATGATGGTTATGCTTAGGTCCTGCTTGTGGGCTTCTGAGAGGCATGCGGCTGGCCACTGTGAGAACAGGATGCTGGACTAGATGGGTGATTGAATGGTCTTCTTATGTTGAATGGTCAGCTATCTAAAATGTTGAAGATTGATGACCCTAAGACTATAATGCAGTATTTCTTTATACTGTTCACATTAAGCCATTTACACAATTAATCTCCTTGAAGGAAACATTTTGATAACCTTATCTAGCAATGTACATATATTTATTAGTACCACTATTTCCTGGAGTTGTAAATTTTTACTTTTATGTAATCACAGATAAAAACAAATAGACATTACAGATGGGATTGGAAAAAATTAGATTAGATTAGCTTTACAGATCATGTTAATATTGTTTTGCTTTTTAAATGTGGGTTTGCTTTTCCCATAAAGTTAAAAATGAAGAAGAGCCCAAAACAACAAAATCATGAATTAAGCAGAAAAGGAAAACACAGATTATTGTCCTTAAACTGTTTTAGTCTCCTTGTACCATGAGCATACCATGATAAACTCATGAGACAAGGAGAGTAAAACAGTTTAAGGAGAACTTTTGTGAAAAGTAAGGCTGTGTAAATTAAGTGACTAAATCATGTGAACTGTAATCACTGAGATAAACTTGGGTCTGTCAGGGTGTCTGGTCTATATCAAGGTACTTAGAGAGTAGCCGCCAGCTGCCTGCTCCATGTGCATCCATCCTCCAAGAAATCTGACCAGAGTAGCAGCATTGTAGAATTTCAGTTTTGGCCGTGTAATACCTCCTCCTGCTTGGGGCTGGTAAGAGTTGCTAATTTCAGATTTGACTTAAGTTCTTACTAGGTAAATTTTCAGTAGCTAGTTCTGTTTTCTCACAACTTAAGTTCCGACTAGGTAAATTTTCAATAACTAGTTCTGTTTTTTCACAACTAAAGTTGATAGATTAAGTCGAATGGTTTGAAATAAGAAAATGAGCCTAGGCATTCATATTCCTGTTATTCTGACCGACCTTAATTTATCCTGGTTTCATTTTTCAGTGTCAGAATGAATTAACATGTGCAAAGGCTGATACTTAAGTTTGTATCATTCCTGTACTAAGGAAGATGTGTGAACACCCAGATGTTGTAACGGGTTTGCTTCATATACAGGCCTACTTTATGTTCCACTTGGCCAACTCATACACCTTAAATCAGTGTTTCTCAACCAGTGTGCCTCCAGATGTTTTGGGACTACAACTCCCATCATTCCTGCCCACTGGTCTTGCTAGCTAGGGATGATGGGAGTTGTAGTCCCAAAACATCTGGAGGCACACTGGTTGAGAAACACTGCCTTAAATAACCAGAGGGCTTTAAGCACTAATATGAGCCACTGGAATTGGAACTGGAAATGGATTGGCAAACAATGCAGCTGTTTTAAAACAGGGGTTATAAAAGTTCTAAATGGAACTACAGCTTATAGTCTGGCTACTGCATTTTGGACCATTTGAAATTTCTGAGTTGTCTTCAAGGACAGTCCCGTATAGAACGCATTGCAGTAATCTCACATGCAAGTTACCAGAACATGGAGTACAATAGCTAAGTCATTTCTGCCCAAAAGGAGCCACAGTTGCCAAATCAGCCAGAGTTGGAAAAAGATACACCTAGCCACCAAAACCACCTGAGACTTCAGTGACAATGTTGGATCTAGGAGCATCTCCAAGCTGCACCTGCCTGCACATTCAAGTCGGATCATTGACCTACCTTTGCAAATTCTACTTTTTGAACATTTATATTGGTACCAGTATGTCAAAAGTTGGAAACAGTGTCTAGTTGCAGCTTAATAAAGGTACATATCCCTTCAGCATGTATATGGCACACCCAGCAAGCAACACATATAGCAGCTGCCTCATTCCTTTTTTATGCTGGGAATGTTCTGGACGCAAAATAGTGAGTCTATATTGAACCTTTCTTGACTCACCTAAGATATTGCATCCTACCCATGTAGAAATCCAGGTGAGGAATGGAACCTTCATGTGTACACTGCATGCCCTGGACAAATATTTAGAATGAGGGTGTAAAGCTTTTAAGTCTACACGATCCTTCAAACACATATATCACCATGAGGTTTTGAGGAGTTGTGCATTAGGTAGTCTAGCAGCCATGGCATGTACTCAAAAATATCCCTTTCATGCTTTGCTCAGGGACCAAATATTCAAAAACACTTTAATCTTATTGCCTTCCCTTCAGTGTGGACAGAAACAGCCATGCTCACCTTCAACAGTGGCAGACACACAGTCAAATTCATTCCATCAGGTGCTGTTGCACTGTTGAAACTGAAACTAAAACCAATGCTTAGCAATTGCAAAACACTTGCTGTTCACCCATTATGGCACAGCAAGGCTGTTTCATAGAAACTTGACTTTGAAATAGACATAGTTTCAAAAGCCAAGCTTGTTCTAACTATTAAAAAAGGACAAACTTATCAGTCACAGTTTCATATGTGTCCGTCACTGGGCTGAGGCTGGCTTCTAATTCGGAGGGGGGGAGTACCCCAAGATGAAGAGCCTAAAGCCCTCCTGATGTTGTTGGACTCCAACTCCCATCAGCCCCAGCCAGCATGATCAGTGGTCAATGGTGATGGGAGATGGGAGATGTAGTCCAATGAACATCTGGAGGGCCATGACTTCTTTGTGCATTTGTTCTGGGACCAGGGGTCTTATAGACTGCTGGGAGAGAGAAGCTAGTCACAGAACTGAGTTGTGAAGATACTACAATGTAGAGTTAAGGCTAAAAGCAACCACATTATTCATCAAGAAAAGATGTATGTTGCAGCCAGAATAACTTCTGCGCAATAAGCGGATTTGTTTGCTTTGTGAAATGCTTTTTGCTTCTGTATGCCACCAGGAAGAGCAAGGAAGAGCGAGGCTTCAGACCTTGACCACAGCAGTTGCTTTTCATCTGCCTGTTTTTGCATCTGTGATTTTACGGTGCACTGACCTTCACACAGTTCTCTCTTTTCTCAGTTCAAAATTCTATGGAGCACAAAATTAATTTACCAATGAACATTAAAATGGCACCATAAAAAATAGAGAAACGCCATAAATATTGGGGAGATGCAATATTAAGAGGATATTATGAACCAGGTGTTTGGAAGCTGTGGCCCTCCAACTATTGCTGGACTCCAAATCCTATCAGTTCTAGAAAGCATAGCCAATGGCCAGTAATGATGGGAGTTGAACTCCAGCAACATCTGGAGGGCTCCAAGGTCCCCACCCCTACGATAAACCTTCACACATTTACAGTTCCTATTCACAGTCATAAGGTTAGGAAACACTTTCTTAAAAACGAAAAACCATCAAAAGGCTACAGCCCTAAAAGCACTCTATACGTATTAATATGACTGCAAGGCAAAGCAAGCACACACATTATATGTGCTGCACTTCGTTCACTACTGCACTTTTAGGTGTAATTTATAGAGTGCATGGAGCTGAAGAACAGCAACTGGGCTGGGTTCATAAGGCATGAAGCGCACAAAGGTGTCAGACAAGAAAAAATATTTTTTCTCAGGGGCATTACACAGAAGGGGAAAATATTATAACTTTTGACCCAGTACACCTGGGAGGTGGGGCAGGAAAAGCACAGCAAGTTCTACGCAGCTGCTGACGACTGCTTGTAAAAGCATGTAGGAGTGATAAAAAAAGTTAAATGGACAGAAGAATTGCACATGTACAGTAGGACCAAAAAGGGTAGGTTAAAATCAGAAATCTTGTGACAGGTTCATACAGAAGGAATTAAATAACTCACAAACTATCCAAAGGACATGGGGGGATTCACAGCTAACATTGGCCTGGATGCTCTCTGGGTCAAAGCACTGAAGAGATGCCACTGGTTTATTATAGACCCTGAATAGCGAATCTTACAATTCCCAGCAACCAAGTGCCCATCTCATCAAGGTTATAACAACAGCTAGCATGAATTGATGCGTTTACTATCTGTTGTAGATGTCTAAGAATTTACAGATACAGAGTCTGAACTGACCTTACGTCCGACTCTTTGTGACCCCATGGACCATAGCACGCCAGGCACTCCTGTCTTGCACTGCCTCCCGCAGTTTGGTCAAACTCATGCTGGTAGCTTTGAGAACACTGTCCAACCATCTTGTCCTCTGCCGTCCGCTTCTCCTTGTGCCCTCAATCTTTCCCAACATCTGGGTCTTTTCCAGGGAGTCTTCTCTTCTCATGTGGTGGCCAAAGTATTGGAGCCTCAGCTTCAGGATCTGTCCTTCCAGTGAGCACTCAAGGCTGATTTCCTTCAGAATGGATAGGTTTGATCTTCTTGCAGTCCATGAGACTCTCAAGAGTCTCCTCCAGCACCATAATTCTCTCCAGCATCAATTCTTCAGCAATCAGCCTTCTTTATGGTCCAGCTCTCACTTCCCTACATGTTTAGGGAAGTTTTAATGTTTTATTGTGTTTTTACTATTCTGCTGGGAGCTACTCAGAGTGGCTGGGAGAATCCAGCCAGATGGGTGGGGTATAAATAATAAATTTTATTATGTTGTTGTTGTCCCCAAGATAGCAGGGTAAGTTCTAGGGATTAGGGGGAAATTTGGTTTGGTTCATATTTTAATGCACACCTACCTAATTTGCACACCGTTGTGTACCCAGAAACAGAGCATGAACCTAAATGCAGCTATCCTTCCAAATTCATACTTCTCCAAATTGTGTAATGCTGTTCTCCAACTAAATAAAGTCTGCAAAAATATGTATATTGAGGGAAAGTGTGCATGAAGATGAATGTTAGTGGAAACAACATAAAAATGCATTATACTAAGGGCATTTGCTTGCAAATATATATTTTAGGCAAAATTTCATACCAAACTGTGTATGTGAGCAAAAATGCACAATAAAATGACCATGAATTTTCATGAGCCGTTGCATTTAAAAAGGAAAAGAAAATCACAAATGGATGTGGAAATGTGGAGAACTCATCTTAAAATTGGGAAAGCTAGAAACTGAGAGAAACCAAAACTGACAAATTTGTCCCCATTTGCCACAATGCTGAGATTGAAAGGAGAGCGGCAGTATATGGTATATCGAATGTCTGTCTTTGCCTAGGGAGACCTGAGCTTATATCTCTGCTCACCTTAGTTTAGCCTACCTCATACTGGGTGGTTGTGAGGTCAGAAGGGGGAACCCCCTTTTATGGCACTCTGAGCTGTTGAGCAGGAAAGTAAGGTGTAAATGTGATGAATAAAGAGGAACAATCCTCCTATCTGTACCCTGTCGAAGGTATTTTAGACACTCTCTGGATGCTATCATCCATTCTATGCCAAATACATTCCCAGCTATTTTTAAATGAGAGTATTACAATCGTATTAATTACTTGTAGCTCCCTATGCCCACAATTGTGCTTGCTATACATTCTCTGGCTAATCATTAAAATGCTGCATGGAAGGAATAGGTCACTTGAACTTTCATAAGCATGAAATCAGATGCTGAAACAAATTGCAAGTGAAAAAAGCAAGACACTTCTCACTGAGAAACAAAGCATCTCTCATCTTCAGACAGGTGCACTGGCCGTCTTTGGAAGCAAGCCTGAATTCTGTGCTTTCATATCTCCTACAGGTGAGATCAGTGCTACCAAAGCTGAGAATGCTGAGGACATGGCTGGTGCTGTAAATGCAATGCCAGACTAAAAGGTGACAGCCTTGTGTTTTGTTCCAGGTGCTACCAAAAAATAATATAGGCAACGCTCAATTTGTATATGCTGCATGAAATCCAACATATGCATGCCTATCTCCACCTCATCTTAGAATGTTGCTGAATACCTGGCTGTTAGCTGTGCTTGCTGGGGCTGATGAGATTTGTAGGGTCTCTCTGGAGGGTCGAATGTTCCCCAGCCATGTTCTAACCCTTGCTCACTGCAGGATCTGCAGTACAAGATGCAACTACTGCATCCCCGACAGATAGCTGCCCAGCCTCTGCTCAAATACCTAAAACAAGTGAAGGAGAGCCCACCACCTCCTAAGGCAACCCGTCATACAGTCAAACAGCTCACACGGTCAGGAAGCCTCTCCTTATGTATAGCCAGAATCAGCTTTTTCTATGAGGCAAACCTTCAGATTTGTGAAAACTGCTCAAAAAGTACAGCCATTGGTATGGCCCAAACACCTGCATCAGTTCACTCAGTCAAATAACCTTTAACTTCATCATTAATCTTCTGGAATCCTTGTTATTGACTACTAGTCATGGTTACTCTTAGGTAACCCTGTTAAAGGTAATAAAGGGCTTTCGCAACTGGTGCTTCTTGCTTGCTAGAGTAATTTTATTACAGTAGCTTTATGGCCCTTGGTAAACAGGTGGAGTTAGGAATGCAATTCTGTGTCAAGCTCCAGAAAGTTAAAGGAAGAAACAATAAATGTTCAGGATTCAGCTGCAAAAATCCACAACAGCTGCTGACCACAAGCTGATAAAAAGGCTGCCATGTTTATGAGGTCGTCTGGGTGTATGCTGTAGCTGCGTTTTTGACGTAGGGATTTCTCCATTTTATGACAAGTTCCTGTTGTCAATGAACTCAGATCCGGTTGGAAAGCCTTTATTTGGCCTGCACAAATTCTTGCATGAAATGAAACTAGGATGAAACTACAGCATGACAAATGATAGATAGACAGATGATAGATAGATGCCATACTCACATTGTTGCAAAGTCACTCTGGACTCCTTTGCTTTTATAAACCGGTATTAACTGATTTCATGGGTATGCAATTCCCCTTTCCTCCACAATGGAGGTGGTCATTGGAGCCTGCTGAGGGTTCTGCTGCTCTTGTGTGCTGCTTCTGATTCAACTGTTGTCAGATTCTAGGAATCAGAACATTGTGGAAGTAGAAAAAATGAAACAAGAAATTGTATGTCAAGGATCCCTGATGCTTCATATGTAGGTCTTAATCATAAAAGTTTTAGTTTAGCCTAGCACTTTGTAGAAATGGTATGTTATATGTAGCATAGGAAGCTTCCGAAGAGTGCTCAATTAGTGGTTTTTCATCATCCTGGGGGGAAAGTGACAAGTGGGGTGCTGCAGGGTTCTGTCCTGGACCCGTTGTTCATTGTCTTTATAAATGACTTGGATGAAGGATTTGAGGGGGTGCTCAGCAAATTTGCAGATCACACCAAACTAGGACTAGCTAATGCTGCAGAAGACAGAAAAGGGATTCAAGATAACAGATGGGAGAACTGGGATCAAACTAACAAAATAAATTTCAATAAGAAGAAATTCTATTATTCTTATACCAAGAGTATCTAGCTTAGAACAGTCTACACTGTCTGGCAGTGGCTCCCCAGGGTTTCAGACAGGGAGACTACCCCTTGAACTGCTAGTGATGAATTTGGGATCTTCTTCATGCAAAGCAGATACTCTACCACTGAGCTATGGCCCTTCCCAAGTAGAGTTGTTGTTTTTTATTATTACACTCTGGAAAATAATGTATTGTATACTGCATTGTTTGTGACAAATACTGTATTTTGTAATATTTTGCTCATGGACATTTCCCCCCCTAAATGAAACCTTTCAAATGCATCACATGTAGCAAAGGCAAGGGTAAGGATAGAAAAATAATTTTTGGATTTGAAAAAGCCATTTGGATTCTTTTACCCATCTCCCTACAAAATGCAGATTTGATCGTTCCATATCCTATGAGTGGTTCCTCTGACAAAACAGTATGTGGGATGAGGTGCCATTGTGACCAGGAAGCTTTGCAGCATTGCACTCTTATCATCTTTGATTGCTTAAGGGCAGTTGTGGAGAACAATGTGCTCCTCCAGAAGTTGCTGAACTACAACTCCCACCAATCCCAGCAAGCACGGCCAGCGGCCAGGGATGATAAGGACTGTCATTCAGCAACACCTGAATGGTGAAAGGGCCCCCCTGTTTAAGGGGAATGAAACAACATGAGACACTACAGTCCTGACAACCACTAGTGCCACTAGTTGCGTGGCAATTTCCTTTCCCCCCCCAATGGAAATAATGACACAAGACACATCAATTAGGGTTAATGGGCATTGGACCCTAACTGGCTATATCCGACCCCAGCCTGTGTGCTGGGAGTCCGGGAAGGGTTAACCACTGGCCAAGGAGCCAAGTGATGCATATCGACATGGAACTCTCCCTGGGGTCACCAATAGGGCCGTGCCTTCAGCCCTAACCTCCCTAGGCTTCAGGCAGGGCCACGTCCCCAGAATCCTTTAATGGAAGACCCCTCCATTTTCGGGGCAGGTGATGGCACTACCTCCCTTCCTCCCGATTTCAACATTAATATTCCAATGCCTAACTGCCAAACCAAAAGTTGTGACGAGTTGCTAGAAAAACCCAATGGCTGATGCCAATTTGCCACTTGGGAAAAATTCCTACCAGGCCCCTCAATGGCAACCAACCGAGGTCCATAGCAAAGTCAAGAGAGAAGACCTAGAGGGTGGGTGGGTGGGGAAAACTGATGCAGCTGGTGAGCAGGGAAAAAAGGAGGAGGGTTTCCACCCGCACCCTGCTTAAATAGCGCAGGCCACGCCCCCCAGGCCAGCCGGATTGGCTGGCCTGCAAGCAGCGCGGGCGAAAACCCACCTATCGTTTAGGGGCTGAGCACCCAGCCCATACATGCATGGCTGGGTCGTGCCATGCCTGCAACCCCACCTCCTCTTCAGGGTGTAAGTGGCTTTGTGGACATGCACCGAGAACGCCAGCATCAGATAATCAAGTATAGCCATCCTGGGTCCAGAAAAGTGGGGTGTCTAATAAATGAACTATGAGATCCTCATGAAGTTGAGGCACAGGCAAGACGGCAGATGATTCACTCACAGATCAGTGTGCCCTTTGTCCATTCTGATCCAGCGAGATCATCAGATGATATGTTACACCAGCGATGGGGAACCTCAGGCCCAGGGACAAAATGCAGCTCTCTGGGCCTCTATGTCCAGCTCTTGAGACTTTCCCTAGGCCTCACCCCCTCCCCAGACCATTTTCCTCTCCAGCCCTGCTTTGTGCCCTCCTTGGGTGCTCTTTCTGGCTGGGATGAGTCCATGAACTCCAATAATGCTTCTTCATGGTCTGGAGGGAAGATGGAGAGAGGTGCACATGTGTTTAGAAACCTCTTACTTTTGATGGGAGCATTGCCCACTGTACAGAGTCACATCTATTGCTCCACCCACTTTAACTCCACCCATTTTGGGCTCAGGCTCCACTCTCAAAGGTTGCCCACAAGGGTATGGCAGCCCTTGGGATGAGAAAAGTTCCCCACAGTGTGAAAACAAAACAAAAAGAGTTACAGAAGATTAAAAAAACACCAGTTAAAACAGCAGCATAAGTGAGATTATTCATGAGCTTCATAGTTGGGGGTTTATATTCTGCCATTTCCCCAGGGCACACTGGTCTTTACATAATATGAGATCACAGAGAAGGGGCTATTGCAACTGAAGTCTTTCATGCCCTTCAAGGTCACTTCAGGAGCTAATGGCAAGTTCAAAGTAGTCATACTCTTTTCACACTGCTTTACTGGTAAATTGTAATGTTCTTTGGCCAGCAGCAACAAAGTCACAGTGCTAGAACAGCAGTATTGTTAGTTCCCCAGGAAGCCCTTTTATAAAGACAGCAATATAGATAAAGGGTCAAAAGTACGTACACAAACTATAGGGCTGAACACCTTGGCACTACAGTCCACAGAAATGGAAAACTTCACCTCTCAGTGACCCATGAACTACAAAAGTAAACTGTCAAAGGTGTGCCTTTTTCTTGTTTTTATGGAACAGATCTGCGTTGCTACAGAAACAGATATATTTCCATCAAAACTTGGGTACCTTCATGGGACTTTTCCACCAACGTCATGATCCACCCTGCAGGTTATCTACTCTTTTTCTCAGTACTACTGGATGGACAACAGAATGAATGAACTCTGGGAGCACTCAGACATATGCCTGAACCCTCCTGGTTCCTCACATGATTAAGGTTAATGTCAGCCTGACATCAATACCAGGAAAGATTCTAGAGCAGATCATTAAGCAAACAGTCTGTGAGCACCTAGAAAGAAACTCTGTGATCACTAAAAGTCAGCATGTGTTTCTGAAAAATAGGTCATGTCAGACTAATCTTATCTCATTTTTTTGACAGAATTACAAGCCTGGTAGATGAAGGGAACACTGTGGATGTAGCCTATCTTGATTTCAGCAAGGCCTTTGACAAGGTGCCCCATGATATTCTTGTAAAGAAGCTGGTTAAATGCGGGCTAGACAATGCTACCATTCAGTGGATTTGTAACTGGCTTACTGACCGAACCCAAAGGGTGCTCATCAATGGCTCCTCCTCCTACTGGAGAGTAGTGACTAGTGGGGTGCCACAGGGTTCTGTCTTGGGCCCAGTCTTATTCAACATCTTTATCAATGACTTGGATGATGGGCTTGAGGGCATCCTGAGCAAGTTTGCAGACGACACCAAATTGGGAGCGGTGGCTAACACCCCAGAGGACAGGATCACACTTCAAAATGACCTTAACAGATTAGACAACTGGGCCAAAGCAAACAAGATGTATTTTAACAAGGAGAAATGTAAGGTACTACACTTGGGCAGAAAAAATGAAAGGCACAAATACAGGATGGGTGACACCTGGCTTGAGAGCAGTACATGTGAAAAGGATCTAGGAGTCTTGGTAGACCACAAACTTGACATGAGTCAGCAGTGTGATGCAGCAGCTAAAAAAGCCAATGCAATTCTGGGCTGCATCAATAGGAGTATAGCATCTAGATCAAGGGAAGTAATAGTACCACTGTATTCTGCTCTGATCAGACCTCACCTGGAGTACTGTGTCCAGTTCTGGGCAACACAGTTCAAGAAGGATACTGACAAACTGGAACGTGTCCAGATTAGGGCAACCAAAATGGTCAAAGGCCTGGAAACGATGCCTTATGAGGAACGGCTTAGGGAGCTGGGTATGTTTAGCCTGGAGAAGAGAAGGTTAAGGGGTGATATGATAGCCATGTTCAAATATATGAAAGAATGTCATATGGAGGAGGGAGAAAGATTGTTTTCTGCTGCTCCAGAGAAGCGGACACGGAGCAATGGATTCAAACTTCAAGAAAGAAGATTCCACCTAAACATTAGGAAGAACTTCCTGACAGTAAGAGCTGTTCGGCAGTGGAATTTGCTACCAAGGAGTGTGGTGGAGTCTCCTTCTTTGGAGGTCTTTAAGCAGAGGCTTGACAGGCATATGTCAAGAATGCTTTGATGGTGTTTCCTGCTTGGCAGGGGGTTGGACTGGATGACCCTTGTGGTCTCTTCCAACTCTATGATTCTATTATTCTAAGGTGAACCTCTGTAGCAGGAAGCATTGTTTATCCATGGAGGATCCCAGTGTGATGGAGAACCCACAGCATGATCACATGGATTGGCCTGATGATTAGAGTCATCAAGTGGCAGGTAAAAGGTTGATTATTATGGGTAAGTTTCAGCTTCTGCAACCTGATGGTATGGATTAGCTCCTTGGAAATTTGTTGCCTATGACTTGAACTCTGGAAACTTTTCTATCTTAAATCTTCCAGGGCTGGGCTGGGGACATTGCCCTCAGAGCTGGTAAGAGCTTCTCTGATACAGAAGCTCCTGCCACCCTTAAGGAGGCAGTAATGAGACTTAACAAAACAAAACTAGTTTGGAACCTATCATATATAAAAATTCCCAATTGGTGGTCCACATAACCCACCCAGGGGGTCTGTGGCACCATTCACATAACAAAAACTACCAAAGAGATATCAAAATTTTCAGAAGTAGGGGGTCCATAGCTTGGCTTTGGAAAAGCAGTGGGCCCACAGTACTTAGCTAATTGGGAACCCTTGTTCTATAAAAATCCATTATTTGGCAAGATTGTGGATTTGATGGGAGCCTCTCAAATCCATGAGGTATTGGAAGACAATATTTTGATTTCAGGATGAAATCAATCATTATATTTCTGGCTGATCAGGTGTGAGGAACCTTTGGCCCTCCAAATGTTAAGAAAATAAGAACCTAATTGCTGGAGGGGGTGCATGGTGAAAGGTATCTATTTTCATATGTGGTGGCATCATATGTGACATCATCGCACCTTTCAGGAGTGCTATCTTCAAAGAAATAAGCTTGATATACGACAAAGCAATTGAAATGTCTCTTAACAGTTGCCAACCAAACATCTATGGGAAGCCCACAAGCAGGATCTGAGCACGACAACTCTCCCCTCCTGAAGTTTCCAGTAAATGATATTTAGAAGCATACAACTGGCTACAAACTGTGGTGGTAGAACATATCCATCAGGGTTAGTTGTCACTGATATCATTATCCTCAATGAATTTGCATAATTCTCTTATTTTATTTACTTATTTTATTTTATTTTTTAAAAAATTGTAGCACTCCAACATAGCCACCCCAAAGTGCTGTAAAGGAGACCCAATACAATAAGACTAAAAATGAGCTGAAACTGTAAAATCAGAATACCACTAAAAAGCCTGCCAAAATAAAGTCTTCAGTAAATGTCAGGTGTTCAACAAGAAGAGAACCTCTCCGACCTCAGCTGGAACTACCACCAATTTGGACCCATAAAACTGAATGCATGGCTCCTTGTTGATAACGAGCCATGCATCTGAGCCACGGAGTTCCACTAACAGTGACTCCTACAGAGACCTCCATGATCAAGCCGTGATAAAAGGGATCAGGTGGTCCCAGTGGTAGCCTTGATCCAAGTTGTTAAGGACCTTGTAAATTAATACAAGAACCTTGAACCCGGCCCAGCAGCACCGTCCAAGTTGGGGGCTATCACTGCCTCTTGTGAGAGTGAGTTCCATAGTTTAATCATGGTATGGTATGGTAAAGTACTTCCTTCTTGTTTTCTGTCCCAAGCCATTTTCTGGGTGTTGCAAAGCTGGCTCTGTTTTGTCCTTCTTGTTGGTTGATATGTAAAGGGGGGGAAATAGCCTTCAGTGCAGCTCCACGACTGTGCAGTAAAATAATTTTGAAAATGCACCTAAAAAATGACTGTACATCATGCAGTCCCTTCCTAGTGAATTGTACAGAATGTCTAACTTTTAGATTGTATCTGGACAATTTTGTTTTAGAGCAGCTTTATTGTTTTAATGGACATGTTGCTGGTTTCTCTGCTGTTTCTTCTAATGGTACTATTTTATTGCTGTTTGCAATGCATCCTATTATGTTGTAGGCCACCTTGCCAGGACAATGTCCTATATGGGGGCCTAGAAAATATTTGGGGGGAAGGGGGGCTAGTTCACATAAATGAGACCTCCACTCACCACTCAACAGCCAAGCAGTGATCTCAGTGGTTCTGCTTGCACAATCCCATTTCAATTGCATGGAGGCCACTGTGTGTATGATTTAGCTTTCACCATTTGCACTGTGCTAATGTTACAAATATTTCTCTAGCAGGACAGTCTCAAATATGTGTTCTCCCAAGGGCCCCCCCCCCACATTTGCACTCCTGTCTCAGTGGCATCTACACTGTCTTGGTCGTGTCCACAGAAAGGAAGATGGCAGAATTCCCAAGTATTTCTTTATGGCACTCACACAAACATCACACATTGCAGCAGACTGATCTGTGGAAAAAGGGAATGTTTCATTTGAGTTGGGGCACATCAGAGCACACCAGAAGAACATGCTTACAATGGATGACTCCATCCTGAAAATGTGAAGTCATAATCTTTGTCTGTACAGAGTACATCACACCGGTGGGTCACCACCATTAGCCTCTGTTATGTCTGAGATTAGGGAAAACTTTAGACATTGAAATTGGGGGAGGATGGGGAGTGAGTGAGTCAGTCAGTCAGTCAGTGTAATATCCTGACAGGCTTACATCCCAAACTTTTTAGTATAGTTACAGGTAGGTAGCCATGTTGGTCTGCCGTAGTCGAAACAAAATAAAAAAATTCCTTCCAGTAGCACCTGAGAGACCAACTAAGTTTGTTCTATACTTTTTAGTATAGAAATTCACTGAAAAACTCACAAGAAAGCTAGGCAATAAAAACAAATTGCCAAGCTATAACTAGTAACAAAATGGATCAAATTGTCCCACCCCATACCTCGCACTGTTGGCATTATTCCAATATACTGTAAATACTTCCTTACCCTCTCGGCAACTCAGAGCAAGTTCTTATCTCTCTTCCCAAGGCACTCCAGCTCATTTAAATAACATGGGCCAATTAAGGGCGTGAATACAAAAAGAAGCAAAAACTAGCTAAATATTAATAATAGAAATAAGTTCACACTGTGTACACCATTGTTCTCTTGCTCTCTCTAGCAAGATCGCAAAGCACATACTAAGCAAAACAAAAAAAGAATGTAATAGCCAGTTGTATATAAGTGTGGTCTTCAAGAAACAGCTCTGAACATGCTCAGAGCAGATGTATGATTCTGATAGAGCTAATAGGTCTACCATATCAGCACCCCTACTAATGTTATATGTTATGGTTGCACTGCCATTATGACATTAGGCAGGAGGAAGAACCTGAAGAACTAGGGCCAATAGGTGTACAGCTCTTGTAAAACGCTGTTTGACTGCATGATTTTTCTGTCTGGACACAGATGGGCCATAGCAATACTTTTGGATAGGCAATGGATGACTTGTGCCAAGATTTCATAGGCCATAGAACAGGTGATTGGCAGAAATATCACCAGGAGTCTAAGTTCAAATGGGAAAATATATGAGTGTGACAAGAAATAATGCAGATTTGAGATCTGGATGTGTAGCCTTATCAGCTACTAAGGGTCCTTTAAGTTGCGCCCAGGCAAGGACAGAGATAGCCAATAATGACACCGGGGGTTGAATCCAGAGAAAGAGTTTAATTCTTAATTAATTAAGAGACTCTTGGTGGTTAAGCCTCACGACAAGAGTAAAGAAACACAAATTGCAAAGCTTCTTATACACTTCTTGGGCTCCTTTCCCCCTCCTCTGTAAATGTGCGCACGCAAGGGGGGGGGGTCACAAGTACATATATGGATCTTCCTGTGTCTGGTCCTGTGCATAAACACATGCTGACTCATGCTGCCCCGGTAGCATCTTCCAGCAGCCTTGAATGCCTGTTCTCTGTGCATCAGACTGATAGCGTCAGACAAGACAGTCATCCGGCCTTGATAGCTTAGCAGGGCATTCTGTCTGGCTTACCCTTTGGCACACAGAGAGGCAAAGAGAGCAATTGGGGGGGTGGCTAAGCCATGCACTCAGGATTATACAATGTAGACTATATGATCAGACTTAGCTCAATAACACAATTGGCAAATCTCTCCCTTCAGATGGGAACTTTTAGGGGGGAGGGATGTTTGAAATTTCACTTGATAGGCTAGTGTCCCACAGACCTTGTGGCCCAGCCTCCACTGATCAGATGTGGAAGGTGGACTGTAATGCCCTATCCCCCTGCTCAACTCAGATTGTACAGATGGGTTTGATAAAGCATGTTAAAAGGAAACTAATCGGCTTGAAGTTGTATTGGTAGACTTGGTAATATTCATTGCGCACGCAAACAAAGAAGGAGTGTAGCTTTTTATTGTGGGTTTTTTTTATTACCTTATAAACCAGACGTAGACATGTTCCTGATACATCCAGTCTGTAAGAAAGGAAGAAATGGTGAGGAATGCCCTCTGCCCTATCTAAATGGTGTACCTATTTATGTGAAACAGGACATACTTTTAACCAGGATTTACTAGAGTATATGATACTTTTAACACCAGGAGCCCTGGCACAATACCAGTTCAATTTTAAAGGTGAAGCTACCCAATTCACACTTCCTGAAACAAGGTGTTAACTAAAATGCATATACTAAGGTAGAGTGTGTATTAAAATGCAGGTAGTAGTGAAAATAATGTACAGAAATGCGTTGTATTGGGGTAAGCTGATTGGAAAAAAGTTGTATATTAAGCAAAATTTCATACAGAACATACATATTAGGAGAAATTTTCTCTAGCATGCTGATGAATTTTCCTCTAGACTTGTGGAAATGTGAAGAATTGAGCTTAAGAGTGGGAAAATGAAGTACAGAGATAAACTGAAACAGATAAATTTGCCTATCCCCATTTCTCTCTTCAGTTTCCCAGTCTCCCCAGGCTGCTAATGATTAGAACACACTTTGTAGAAAGAGAGGTTCAACTATGTCACATCTTGAGTGTTAAAATCTGTTAGGACAAAGACTGCATCTCTTAAGAGAGAGATTTGTTTTATTGGACTCTTTGACAAACAAATATCGCCATCTCCTGGATTGTAACCACAATGACTGTTCAACCAAGCTTTTTTGGTTGATTTGGTGATTGCTATCTGTCAATCAAAGCAGTTCGAAAGCATGTCAAAGTGCAAGTAGATAAATACCTACAGCGGGAAGGTAAATGGCATTTCCGTGTGCTGCTCTGGTTCGCCAGAAGCGGCTTTGTCATGCTGGCCATATGACCTGGAAGCTGTACGCCGCGGCCAATAACACGAGATGAGCACCACAACCCCAGAGTCGGTCACAACTGGACCTAATGGTCAGGGGTCCCTTTACCTTTACCTTTATCTATCAATCAAAGGTCTCTCTCCATCTACTCATCAAAGAGGAACATGGCAAAAGGATTTTCACATTAAAATGAGCAAGGATGGCCCCAAGATTCACCAGTCATTAACATTTATTTTGTTCTAGCAAGGAAAATTAAACTTTCTATTCCTTTGGATGCTGCCTTCTTCAGCAGGCACAGAAATAGCTGAAAATATAGGCTGTTGCCTGTCAGAACTCATTCCACAATACATTAATTAATCTCTGTTAAGGGGACACATAATTTTGCCCACCAAGGGACAGAACCTCTCAGAGCTCCAGACAAGCACAGGCCACTTTCAGCTTTCGAGGCCCCTGCCCACAATAAAAATTAAAAATGGTATGCCAACACACAAACACAAATTAAGGCACCACTCATTCAACAACCAGAAGCTGCTTCCTTGCTTACTTTTGGACCCAGATAAAGAAAAAAAAGCATCCAGATGACAGCCAGACTGAAAACCAAATACACTGCTTAGAGATATTTTTAATATATCAAGGGTT
This sequence comes from Zootoca vivipara, assembly GCF_965207765.1. NCBI lineage: Eukaryota > Metazoa > Chordata > Lepidosauria > Squamata > Lacertidae > Zootoca > Zootoca vivipara. The sequence continues at coordinate 59,961,897 of NC_142582.1, read as the reverse complement.
ATAGAAATTAAATAATCAATCAAAAAGCAATCACTTCTCACCTTATAACCAGGAAATGGCTGGAACTCTGCCTATTAAAATAGACCTATTGCTACTTGTTACTGACTCCTCTATAGTATAGAAGCTTAAAGGAGCTTGAGTCAACCTAGCCAAGGGGATAGGAAATTCCTTAGGCAGCCAGGTAGGCTGAAATAGTAAGAGGAAAATTAGCTTTCTGATGTTATAAAATATAATATATTTGTACACACTCTCTCAAATATAGAGTTCCTTTTTTTTGCAGAACTCTAGAGCTCCCAAGGCAACACTCATAGTAGTAATAAGCACTCCTTGGCCTTTGAAATTCTGGCAGTGCCTTCTCTAAATCCCACACAAGCGCTCCTGGCTTGTTGGCCTCTTTATGTATCCCAAAGTTCATCAAAGAGAGCACTCGGAATAAAGACACAAGAAACGACTGTATTGTAAAGCCTGCAGCACAAACTGGGTCATTTACAATAAACTAGTTTGAGGGCACCGTAACTTATTAACCAATTTGGCATTGTTCAGTTTTGTAGTCACAACCAGCAAGCCTGTCACAAACACAAACAAGTAGCATGCAAATGGAAGTCATTCCAGAAGGCCCTCCTTAAGTGATTGAGGCCCAGGGGAAATCAGTTTTACAGGAGCAGCAGGGTTAACATTTTCTTTTAAGCGGCACATTAAACTCTATTTGAACAGAAAATCGATCCAAAAGGGTTTGTGGTGATCTAACAGCTGGACCCTTGCCCTACCTATTGAGCTAAATTTGAGTTACAGAGTCCTGTTTTGAAAGTCCAGCTGAGTCTCAGAATATGTGGATTGATAATAAACAGGGTACAACAGAGTATGTCCAGAGTGCAGTCTGTCACACTCAGGGACGTGTATATACCAGGAGTTAGTGCCAAGCTTTCCAGTTCACAGGGTATATCGTCCAGGTCACTGAGGAAGTCTCCAACTCCAATAAGCCCTAGTCAGCATGGCCAATGGACAGGGACAATAGCTGGAGTCTAGCAATGTCTGGTGGGTCACAGATTCCCCATTCCTGTAGAACCCCAGCATCTTAGAAATTTAGCACCAGCTATCATTACACCACTCTGTTTGCTCTTGTTTTTTTCTCTGCCCAAAAGTGGCCTCTTATTGCATTTTTTTCAACCTACCAGCTCAATTTTGCATGAGCAGCCTAACATGCCAAAAAGGAAACAGAAATATGTTATCATGATAAGAGTATCACCTTACAACAAAGGAATCGTGGAAGTTGCCTTCTACACTCAGGCTATTCTACAGGCTATTTCAGCAAGCGTATCCAGACATATAACTTTTATTATGTACAGTATTCTTAATTTTAAATTTTGTTGATTGTATTTTTTATTTTTTAAATTGCACTATTTTATGTAAACTGTTTAGGGGTCTATTATTATTATTGTTATTATGCAGCCTATGCCATTAAATAAATAAAATTTTACATTAGTTGCATCTTGTCTACACTAAGCAGCAGTGCCTCTCTAGGGTTTCAGGCTGGGAGCATTCCTAAACCTGTCTGGAGATGCTAGGGATTGCAATGGAGATATTCTGCATGCAAAGCAGATGCTCCATCACTGAGTTTGGCATCCAGTGTCATGGTGGTATGTGAAGTGTTGCTCATCTACCGGAGGGGGGGGGGAATCCTCCTCACATGTCAAAAACTAGAATGTCAAGCAGAACTTTGCTGTAGCATGTTCTGCTTGACATGAGGTTCTTTGTGTGAAAGGAATTGGGGCTTTTGTTTTGGCTTTGGAATAGCATTCAAACATGCATCATGAAGTAATATAGACTGGGGGTGGCAGGTGGGGGTGACCAGCTGATTCTGCCCCTAAAATGCAGAGTGTTAAAGCTGCCTTGTGGAGTTTGCTGGAATGCTCCATGTGGGGCATAATACAATTTGAAAATTGATCTCCAGGTGGATGGCATAAATAGTCCCGCTGTCAGCACTGCATATTCTTGGCAGCTGCTGGCAGAAAACTCTACACAATTGGGGCAACCCACGTGTTCCATGGCTTTTGAAAGTTAAGAGCCTTCGCATAGAGCCGCTTCCGCATTTGCTAACCCTTAGAACAGTCTCCAGGGAAAGAGTGGTCAAAGAAGTGTTCTGTAGGATCCCAGACTACAACTGATGGTGCCAGAAGCACGGACTTGTGCCCAAGATTGAAAGGGCCTGGAGTGTGACACACGTGTGACGTTTTGCACATGATGTGCACATGATGTTGCATCGTTGGGACGAGGCCGAGTGCAGAGCCTGGTATGGCTTCAATGGCCAACAACTCCTCCTCTCTCACTCCCAGGAGAAGCTGGCCACTGAAGCCGCACTATGCTCGGCCTCCTCCACCCCCTCAACATTGAGGGGATCCAGCCCCCTCCCCACATATACTAAGGAGGCCAAAGACCCTATAAGGAGGCCCTATAGAATTGGTGCCAGTTGAAGATGCCATAATCTTCCTTGAAGTATATGAGGTGTATAGGAATCTAAGTTTAAAATAGAAACACGGAGTAAGAACAAGGGTGTAGACCAGCAGTGGGTAAACCTCCAGCTCACAGGAGTCCTAATTAGGTCTGCAAGGCTTCCCCATAGCCCACCATATGACAGCATTATGTTTTCAGGAGATCTGACTGGATGTGAAAGTTCTGCTTGCATTGTTTGATCTGTACATGCACTTAATCTGAACCATCACTTTGTTCCTAATAGTCTCCTTCCTCTAGATTGTTTGGCTTTTCTTTTTCCAAGAACACAACAGGATAATGCTACCGCTGTACAGAAATATACCAAGTTTGGCCAGGAGGTGGGGTGGTACAAGGAAAGGAAGGAATAAGAAAGAGTGCCAGACACACACACACACACACACGCGCGCGCGCGCACACACACACACACACACACACACACACACACACTTTTAATCCACCTAAACAAAAAATTGCAAGCTTGGGAGATGATTCATAGTCATGAGGATATGCTCTGGGCCTCTGGTAGGCTCCCCCACATTCTAGGTTTGAATGTATACACTAGGTTTGAGTGTATCAAATATCCAGTCAATCCTGTTTCAACACAGCATTAAAAAAAAAACCAGAAGAATTATTAGTAGGTGTAATGGATTGTAACAATTACTACCAAGTCACAAATACTTCCTTTCTGGGGAAGGTGACTGAGAGTTGTGGTGGACGAGACTGATTATGTGGATTGAAACCTGCCTGGGTTGGGGCTGAATCAGCCTTGCTCACGCTCTTGGATGACCTTTAGAGAGTGAATGACAAGGGGAGTGCAACCCTTCCCCTTCTGCTCTATCTCTCAGCGGCTTTTGATACAATTGACCATTGTATCTTTCTGGGCAGGGCAGATATCAGTGGTACTGTGTTGGGGTGGCTCCATTCCTACCTGCAGGGTCATATCCAGAGAACAGCATTGGGAGCGTGCTCTTTAGCCCCCTGGTGATTACCCTATGGGTTACTGCAAGACAGTATTTTGTCCCAAATCCTATTCCACATCTATGCAAAACCATTGGGAATTTTGGAGCAAGGTGTCATCAATATGCAGTATCTAATGGCATCATTAAATTCAACTCTAAAATAGATTTGGACCTGGTTTCATCTATATATTCTATATATTCTGGAGCAAAACATATTAACAGACTGTCCATATGCATTCTGTTTAAATAAGGAAGCAATTGGGATTATTATACTGCACCCAACATCTTCACTTCATGTACTTTTCCTGATGCCAGTCCAAAATAATATACAGTGCTACCTTGGTTTATGAACACAATTGGTTCTGGAAGTCTGTTCATAAACGGAAGTGTTCATAAACTGAAGCGAACTCTCCCATTGAAAGTAATGGAAAGTGGATTTAATCTGTTCCAGATGGTCCACGGGGTACTTAAACTGAAACGTTTATAAACTGAAGCGAACTTTCCCATTGAAAGTAATGGAAAGTGGCTTAATCCGTTCCAGACGGATCCGCGGAGTACTCAACCTGAAGCGTACTTAACCCGAAGCATGGGCGTATTTGGTTCCAGAAGTCTGTTCATAAACTGAAGCGTTCATAAAGTGAAGCGAACTTTCCCATTGAAAGTAATGGAAAGTGAATTAATCCGTTCCAGATAGGTCCACGGCATTCGTAAACCGAGGTGTTCATAAACCGAGGTTCCACTGTATGGCAGTACGCTATAGCTCATTTGTTGAAACAAATATAGGGTACAGAAAGTAATTTGCTCAGAGATTACATTCAAGTGATTTTTAAAAAATCCTCCAGAGGATACATAGCAGATAAACAGCTATGCAAATAGATTGTGACCCCGAAATATTTCAGATCCTTTTGCAATAGTACATTTCTATGTTTTCAATTTGTCTAGTTGGTACAGCAGTGACAGTATTCTGCGGGGATGTGTGACCACTGAGAGAGCAGTTAATCAGGGCATGACAGCAAGGCCAATACCAGACTTGAATGGGCCCTGGATAATGTGCCCTCCAAGGGTCTGCACCACCTTGGTGCCTGCCTAGAAAAATGACAGTGGCACTGCTCAGCCCAATACTGTTTAGATAAGCTTCAGATGAAGTGGCTGCAGCAGCATCCACCACCTTCATTACTCCAGAATGCCTCTGGGGTCCTATGTTGCACTGATCCAAGTGTGGCAGCAGGGCCGGCTCTAGGTAGACCCCCGGTGACGCAGTGTGCCAGGGCGCCGGGCCGGTAGGCAGGGTGCTGCGCGGAAACCATGCTGCACCCTGCGAGGGCGGGGGCGCCGGAGCGATCTCCGCCCCTCAGCGCCAGGGCGGCCGACCTGCTTGAGACTGCCCTGTGTGGCAGTGAGCACAACACACACTATTGTGGAAAGTAAGAGGGGGTATCACAAGTTCTTACAGAAATGTTCAACTTCATATCCACTTAGCAAAAAATAAGGCAGCTTCATAATCACCGTGCTAACTGAAAGGTAATAACACTAAGAAATGTTAAAAGGGGTAGGCGGAGAATCTTGTTTCAGTAATTTCCCTAGAAGCCCCAAGTGGCTTTGCTAGGAAACCTTGACTTTAACAGTCAAATAATTCAACTATTGCACACATCTTTCACTCATTCATCACAGAGATGGGCAGTGCAATTTTTCTGGAAAAAGAACTCACCATGAACTCACCCTTGTTTTCGTATACAGTGGTACCTCAGGTTAAGTACTTAATTGGTTCCGGAAGTCCGTACTTAACCTGAAGCGTACTTAACGTGAGGCGAACTTTCCCATTGGTATCTGAAGAAGTGTGCATGCACACGAAAGCTCATACCAAAATAAAAACTTAGTTGGTCTTTAAGGTGCTACTGAAGGAATTTTTTTATTTCCCATTGAAAGTAATGGAAAGTGGATTGATCCATTCCAGACGGGTTCGCTGAGTACTTAAATTGAAAGTACTCAACCTGAAGCGTACTTAACCCAAGGTATGACTGTAATGGCAATGGCACCCACCTGAGAGGTGCTAGAACTGAGTTCTGGTGAGTTCTGGCTGAAAAAAGCCCTGGAGATGGGGCAGAAATTTGATTCAGTTCAAAGAGAAGTTGGGGAGAGGGAGACAAGGGCCCAGGACAGGCATCAGCAGTGGGCCCTGCCAGTTGCCCAAGGAAGCCAGTTGCTGATGTGTGAGTGCCCATGTGTGAGTGGGAGGTCTAAATTATGCTTGCCTGGAACCCCAAAATGATTTTTACTAGTCAAGCTTATTTTTTTACTAGCATGAAATGGCCTCTAGACAAAATCAGATTTTAATACATGAGACTTCACTTATTGCAACAGGAGCACCAACTCTGCCCCTTTTGTGAGCCATAGCCACTAATTGCAGAGGGCTAACTATCAACAATTCTGTCAAGTGACTGATGACGGGACTGTGATCATCTTCTTTGTGTCTGATTTTGAGTTATTATTATTTTTAATTGGTGGCACTGTGGGTTAAACCACAGAGCCTAGGGCTTGCCAATCAGAAGTTCGGCGGTTCGAATCCCCGCGACGGGGTGAGCTCCCGTTGCTAGGTCCCAGCTCCTGCCAACCTAGCAGTTTGAAATCACGTCAAAGTGCAAGTAGATAAATAGGTACCACTCTGGCGGGAAGGTAAACGGCATTTCTGTGTGCTGCTCTGGTTCGCCAGAAGCGGCTTTGTCATGCTGGCCAGATGACCTGGAAGCTGTATGCTGGCTCCCTCGGCCAATAACGCGAGATGAGTGCCGCAACCCCAGAGTCGGTCACGACTGACCTAATGGTCAGGGGTCCCTTTACCTTTACCACTCAAACCAGGTAGCTGCTTCCATACACTGAGACCGTGAGCCACAACATCCTAAGCCACACAAATCTGTCACCTGCTGCTGCCTCCCTCCCTGCTTTTTGGCTCAAGTCTGGAAAAAAGCAACGATCCTATCAAGCCAGGTCCCGATTGCAAATCAGACCAAATGGAAATTAGCAATGCATTGTTACAAAGAGCGGAGGCAGAAAGGTCAAGCCACTGTTAAATAATCAGTTTTTAAACATTGCTGTTCTTAAGAATATCCTGAAATGACAAAAAAAAATGGCACACTCGAAGCATTAAGGAAATAGTTAATGTAAAATCTGGGTTGTGCAGTTGTTGACACTCAATGCAGTTAACAGTTTTCTTAATGAAAGGGCCAGCTTCCCAAGAACTGCAAACTGATAAGAGACAAGGAATTTTATAACCTGTGCATTATATTTGGAACACAGCCAGAGGGTCATTAAACATTGATCAAATGAAGTACTGTACACATCAGAAGTCTTGCTGAAAGTGCTACACTTACCATGACCCAGTGATGGCGATCTATACACAAAGGATGGGTAACTTGTGGCAAGTTGCCAATATCCTGAACAGGGCACATAAAAAGCTCCTGGGTAGAACTTTATTCAGCTTCCGGAGTCATGCACATGGGGCTCCTGCTCTAGCAAAGAGATGGTCACCATTGTCAGCTCTGCTGATCACCTGGAGAGGACAAGGGGAAATCAGCGCTACGTATTATCCCTCCTGACTACCCAACTGATCAGCCAAGCATTTCAATTTAGTCAAAAGCAAAAACAAATTTAAGCAAAGAGCTATATAGGTCATCCTATAGAATGGAATATTATATCCTGGAAAGACTTACTCTGAGCAAGTACTTACATACGGAAGCAGATAACCAACTGGGTTTGAGTTTCTGGCATGGGTTTGTGTGTCCTCCATTCAGACAAGCAAAGAGGCATTTTCAGAGTTCAAAGATACATTCCATCCACACAAAATCAGGATATGAAGCAGGGTCGCTTAGTGGTGTGGCCTGGGGAGAGTTCAGAGGGCCATATTTTACCTGAGGTTCCCCATTTCTGGGTTACAACTTTCATCATCCCTGGACACTGGCCATGCATAGTGTTCATGAATCTTGTTTTCACCTATGGTGTTAATATTCTCTTGGGTCAATATTCTAGAAAAGCATTTCACCCAGATTTGTACTTGATTTACACCAGCGTATTTTTAATCATTTGGACTGTTAGAAGATGTGTAACATTATTTTGCTACATAATTGATTTGTAATTACATAAAAGGATAACTTGGTGCCAAAGTAAATGCTACACTGCGCACGGTGTTGCTACACACGCACTGCAGCGATATGGCCATCAAATCCAGCAGCCATTAACTGTTCAACCATAGGTCAAACCTAGTTCAAATAAAATGAAAGAAAAGTTACTCATGTCAACAGAGCTTAATAAATTAAGCTACATTAATCAATTAAAGGATAGCCATGTTGAAACAGAAGCAGGCAGGTTTCCTCAGGGATTACAATGGAGAGTTCTAGGTGGGCAATCAAGGTTAAAGAGAAGCCCTGCCAAGGCACACGGATTCTCCATGGGATGAAGCGGATTTCCGGTCCCACACTGAGGAGGAGCTAAGTGAGAAACTCTGGCCCATGGCAAGGCATGAGAACACAGTACAAAGTCAACTGTTGCTTGGATTTCCACAAATGATACTAGTACAGTATTACTCTAAAAAAACACTAAAAAAAAACCTGTGGAGTTTGCAGAAGAAGACACTGAGCTGTATCAACATTTTACATTCTTGGAGTAGACACATTAAAATTAATGGACATGACGAATGTACATGGGTTCATTAATTTCAAAGGGTCTACTCCGAGTAAAACCTAGTTGGCTACAACCCATTCAATCTGAACTTTTATTAGCAGGGGGCTATGTATCTCTGTGTGGTTTTTAACATTTTTTGATTTGCATATTTGTATTTGAGGAGTCATAGTTGGTGACTTTGTTTTGTTTTGTTTTATTATTGATTCATTTATATTTATTTTTTAAGAGGAAAGAAAAGGGGAAACACTGACATTTGCAAGTGCATAACCACAAAAGCCTGTACTAGTCTGTTGTTGTTGTTGTTTAGTCGTTTAGTCGTGTCCAACTCTTCATACTACACCTATAAAGTGTGCTGTCTCTACATTTTATATCCAGCAATTAACACAGAATCTTCCCAGCAGACCAAGGACTTGTCATGTCGTTGTTCTAGAGCATGTTCAATATGTCACTGAGGTCTTATGCACATCCATGCTTTCCCCGTATGTGCAATTAATAGACATACGGTACCTACACACTGAGGAACTGAAGTCTCATGGAGTGCAGTTGCTTTGCTTTCTCCAATCCTTCCGACTCGTAAACCACCTTGGATATTTAAATAAGTCAGGGGATAAATCTTTTAAGTAAATGAAGTGTCAACACAATTGCTTTACAATCTCAGTTGCTATAAATCAGGCCAGAAATTGAATAAAGTTTACTTTGGTGCATCTGGGAAGCACATTTCTTGCAAATAGCAAAGTAACATTATGGGAGGGACACAAAGAGCATGGGAGGGACCAATAAAATTTGCCCACTCCAACCCACTTTTTTCTCCCTTAGATCCAAAGGCTGATAAACAGGTATTAAGCAATGAAAACAACATTCACAACAGATGGACTAGACAAAGCTTCAAAGTCCATGTTGGTTACAGGTTTCACAATGTTACACCATTTAGTTGAGCCCTGTACAGTGGAACCTCGGTTTATGAATTTTCGGTTTACGAACGCCACGGACCCATCTGGAATGGATTAATTCACTTTCCATTACTTTCAATGGGAAAGTTCGCTTCAGTTTATGAACACTTCAGTTTATGAACAGACTTCCAGAACCAATTACACCCATGCTTCGGGTTAAGTACACTTCAGGTTGAGTACTCCGCGGACCTGTCTGGAACGGTTTAATCCACTTTCCATTACTTTCAATGGGAAAGTTCGCTTCAGTTTATGAACGCTTCAGTTTAAGTACTCCGCGGACTGTCTGGAACAGATTAATCCACTTTCCATTACTTTCAATGGGAAAGTTCGCTTCAGTTTATGAACGCTTCAGTTTATGAACAGACTTCCAGAACCAATTGTGTTCATAAACCGAGGTACCACTGTATATGTATTTCACTAATGGGATCACAGCCAAATCCACAATTCCAAACATTTTTTTTCAATATGTTTATTCAGAAAAGCTATGGCATATTGCATAACATCCATTGATATTATCAGCATCTGGACTTTGCACAGGTTCTGACCTCAAATTTTGATGTTTAAGTCAAAATGACTTAAAATATTTTCACTATGGGAACTTTTTTGCCAGGTGTATATAATCTTTCCCTCCCTTATCTATGGACAAACAAATGCAGGTCCTGGAAACTCAGTTAACAGTAAACAGTCTCAGGTACACTACAGTCAAAATAATATTGACTGTAAAATCTTAACACTGACATTTCTGGGAATCAGAGGCTTTATAAATTAATGCTGGATTTAACATTTTCTAGACTATATAAAAATTCATGACGTGAAGCTATTAAATGTATGCTATTTTGGTGCCAGGTGAAGATTCGTTTTACTTGCCTAGGCCTTTTAGATAATGGAGTTTTATCATATTTGAATTGCCTGCTCCATCTTTATTTGCTGCTGGTGTTAGTATGCAATGGTTTTTGTATTTACTGTACTGTAATTTTTATTTTCAATTTTTTATTTATGGGGGCGGGGGGGCGTTTCTTCTGAAGAGCAGGGTATAAATGTTTTGGGTTATTTAAAAAAAAAACATTCCAGTGGACTATAAAGGTAGGATACATGCTCTTGTCTTCACTGGCAGAGGAAAAGGAGTGGGGGAGAGCGCACCGCCCCGGGCAGCGCGATCCCGGTAGGGTGCCATCGCAGCTGCCCCCCTGCCTGCGCTGGGCGCCACACCCCTGCAGGTGGCGTGCCCCACCCCCAGGATGCACGCCAGCCCCACCCCTGCCTGCTCTCCGCCCCCACCACTGCTTACTTCTTGAGATTGTCATGTAAAACAGCGGAACCCTCTATGGTCTTCTGTAAGGAATCATGTATCTTTGTTGAACTTATGAAACTACTTTATGTCAAGTCCAACTCCTGTTCAGTCTAGGTCAGTATTGTTTAACAACTAACAACTTAAATGACTTTTCAAGGAGGATTAGACCCATTCATGGAGAGTTAGGCTACCTATGGCTAGTTATGACGGCTATATGCTGTCTCCAGGATCACAGATAATCTGCCTCTGAATATCAGTGCCAGGGAAACATCAACAGGAGTTGGGGCCATTGCCCTCATGTCCGGTTTGTCAGCTTCCCAGGAGCATCTGGCTGACCGCTGTGGGCCTTCGGTCTGATGCAGCAGAACTCTTCCTGTTATTTTAAATTTGTATATGCTGCCTTTGAGTATAAACTCTTTCAGGGTGGTTTACAATATACACAGAAATATAATTTTTAAAAAAAGTATGAATAAAATACTGGGGGACCAACAACATATAAACCGGGAAATCCACTAAAATATGTCCTCTTCTCGTCAGCTCATGACATGAGATAAGGAAGTGGAACTTGACCTAACAGCAACACTACTCTGTTGACGAGGCAAAAGGAAAAGGCCAAGTTTGTAGGATTTGTGTCAGGCCTGCTGATCCAGAAGCTTCATACTGCCTGCCAATTGCAGAGGGGGATGTTGCATATGCCACTTCCTTTGTATGTCTAAAGAAAGCTCTGAGTCTATAGTCTACATGGCTTAGGATAGCTTATTGGGTATGTCCCAGCCTCAGACCCAAAGATTACCCGTTCAAAACCAGGAGTCCCTAAAAGGCATTTGAATCTCTTGGCTGGATTGGCAACCAGTGGGGGGCAGGGGAGCAGAATGGACCAGCCAGTTATTTTTATTTTGTTTTTGTATTAATTGCCAGAGAAGAAAGGGAACATCCCCCACATAAAAGCTATAATGCTTAAGTGAATAGACAGCTTTTATGTTGTGATCTGAAAGGGGACCTAGCTATAACTACTGGCCTCCAACCCAGACCCTCCCAAAACCTCTGAGCCAACTCTCTTTGGAAGTTATATAACCAGATATTGTTTTCACGTTGGTAGAAGAAATGCTATCTGTAGCTTTAAAAACAAACAAAAAACTGAGTAAAAGCATTGTGTTGATATTTAATCACTTGCTTCTTGTTACCAGCTCTTAGCGTTCTGCAAACATCCTTGTCATTTCCTGCCTCAGAAGTGCAAAATCTTAGATGAAGTCTCAGTTCAGCCCCTGTTTGCTGTCTTTTCTGTCCTCAGGACTTAGCTCCATGCAGAAACACAGAGAGGATGGGAGCCTCTGAGTAAGGCCAACTGGAGGTATGAGGTAGCTTTGGCAAACTGCTGGACTTTCTGCTGTATGAGTAGGTAGGTCCTTACCATATAGCATGGCAGAACAGACTTTTTGTTTTGCTTTACAATTTAACTGTAAGGAGTGTCAAATTTACTGCAAGGCGGCCTCCTGGTAGCCAGTAGCCACCATTTTATTTTCTCCCATAGTGCACTGGACAGACACATTTGGGCCACTCCCACCCAAAGCCATTTAACACACTTATACAACTTTAATAGTCAAGACTTTCCCCTAAAGAATCCTGGGAAGTCTTGCTTGTTAAGGGTGGTAAGAGTTATTAGCAGAGCCTTATTCCGCTCACCAGTGCTATTTTTCTAGAAAAAGAGGTGCTGGAACTCATCATGAACATCTCCCTTGTTCTCTTATAATGGCAATGGCACCCACCAGAAAGTTCCAGAGAGTTCTAGAACAGGGAAAGACCTGCCCCTCACAGATATGCAATTCTTAGAGTGGTGTACCAGTCAATCCCTCTTCCCAGGTAACTCTGGGAAGGGGGAATAGGGATCTCCTACCAACTCACAGCACCCTGAACAAACTACAGCTCACAGGATTCTTCAGGGGAAGCCATTACTACTCTGGGTGGCAAGATAGTGCTTTAAATGGCTGGTGTGGGTGCCATAGCTGCCAAGTTATCCCTTTTTTAAAGGGATTTTCCCTTATGCTGAATAGGCTTCCTCGCAAGAAAAGGGAAAACTTGGCAGCTATGGTGGGTGTGGCCTTGGGGCACTGGGAGGGGGAGCGTACCTCATGGTTGTGTTGCAGCCTGTGGACGCTCATAAACAGGAAAAAGGGCCTATTCTGTTGTGGTGTCCAGCCTTCCCTCAGAAATCATTCCTGCCCCATCACCATAGCTGTCAAGTTCTCCCTTTTTTAAAGGGAAATTCCCTTATGCTGATTAGGCTTCCTCGTGAGAAAAGGGAAAACTTGACAGCTATGCCCATCACCTGGATACCATTTCACCACATGCTGAAAATTCATCTGTTTACTGAGGCCTTTGCTAGTTACTGAGGCTAGTCATTTGCCACACATTTGGTTTTATAACAGGCGGTGTATATCAATATTTTAAATATGGCAGCTACCAGCTGAATAGTAGGCGCCATAGCTCAATTCTCTCAGAGGCTGTGACAGAGCAGGTTATATGTAGCTTTGAATTATTGTTCTATTGTAACACAATCTGGATTATTTTATACTTGTATTTTTATTTTTATTTAAATTTCAGTATTTTTTGCAACTATGGGGCGTGGGTGCCGCTGTGGTCTCAACCACCAAGCCTCTTGGGCTTGCCAATCAGAAGGTCAGCGGTTTGAATCCCCGCAACGGGATGAGCTCCTGTTGTTCGGTCCCAGCTCCTGCCCAACTAGCAGTTCGAAAGCATTCCAGTGCAAGTAGATAAATAGATACCGCTACAGCGGGAAGGTAAACGGCATTTCCGTGCGCTGCTCTGGTTTCGTGTTCCATTGCCTCAGAAGTGGCTTAGTCATGCTGGCCACATGACCCGGAAAAACTGTCTGTGGACAAACGCTGGCTCCCTCAGCCTGTAAAGCGAGATGAGCTCTGCAACCCCAGAGTCGTCTGCAACTGGACTTAACTGTCAGGAGTCCTTTACCTTTACCTTTTTTATTTTTTGCAAAGTCAGTTTAGAAGAGCTTAAAATAAATAAATTTAAATATAAAATGGTTCATTCCTTCCTGCCACACTTACAACTTTTATAAAGCGAATCAAGCACTCTTAGGCTTCAATTCTACACCAACTTATCTGGGACTCCCACTCCATTAAAAACAGTGGGACTTACTTCTAATATATAGTATTGTAGCTGTTAAATATATCAGTACCTAGAATGCAGTCCAATGCCTGCCTGCTTAAAAGTGAGTTCCATTATTTTTTGATGGTGCCTACTACTAGGTAAGTCACTATATGACTGCAGTCATAATTATTGATAATAGCCGCTTACCTGGTACAGAGGGGGGTGGCGGTTGCAACCCAGCACGGCGTTTCCCCCTCCTTCTAAAGCCACACTATATTTGCCCCAACCGTTGGCCGCGTTTTGAAAATCCTGGTCAATCCGTGGGGGCCTTGGGGGGTGGAGCAATCAGAGTGGACTGCACTGGAGAAGGCTTTGCTCCACTCCGCTCCAAGAGAACAAAAAGTGCAGTCGGCCCCAGAGCATCACCCAGCCAGCCTACCTCTAATCTTGTTTTCTCGCAGACTAAAACGACTAAACAACAACAACAAAAACCTTTTCTTTCCAGGCACGCAGGCTTTGCTGTGGTCGTATGGTGGTTTTTTCTTCAGAGCCAGGAAGGAATTGTCCCTGCTTTGCAGGTTTTGCCTTCCCCATAGCAATTGTCACAACTTTGGTGGCTGAGGCCTTCAGCGGAATCCTTTAGTCAAATACCTGAAGGAGGGATGAAGTGGTGACTCACATGCTTCCTGCGGCATGGCAGATGGGCCATAGTGCTATCCTCAGCAATTTGGGGAGGGACCAGCTGTGTAAACACGCATTTTGTGTTGGTCCCATCTTCCCCTTACTGACCCTGCCATGCCTCAGACCCCCAGCAGGGGGCTAAGAGGGATACATGCCCAGTGCCTATGCCAAAGTTTACCTACCGGTACATCTGAATTCAATAAAGTTGTGACCATTTTAACCCCAAATATATGTTGTCATGTCTTCTCCTTTCACTGTGTGGCCTGGCTCCTAGGGGAGGGGGGCTGCGTCTGGGTACGCAACTATTTCATGTATACACATATACTTCTGTGTAAGGTTACACTTCTTTCCCCTGCAAAAAAAAAAAAAATGTTTATATACATGAGTATGCATGTAATAACATGAAAAGAAAGGGGAAAACACAAAAATAAAAAATTACTCCCTCCTACCCCTCTGCAATACATCAAACAACTTATCTGTGTCCTATTGATTATTACACATATAACCCACCTTTCCCCCAAGGGGCTCAAGGTGGTGTACATAATTCTCTGCCTTCTTGTTTTTCTTCACAGCAACCCTGTGAGGTAGGTTAGGTTGAGAGACAGTGCCTGGCCCAGTGACCTTCATGGCTGAGTGGTCTCCCAGGTTCCATACTGTGTCTGTGCCCTGCTGTGACTACTGTAACCTAATGACATAGTAATCCTTAGTAATCCATGCACCCATCTCTGTGACAGCAAAAGCCAATGGCATGAGATGGGAGCAGGGAAGTGCCCAACACCCTGATGTCTTCACACAGTCTAGTCTTGACAAAGTCTTAGAGGATACAGGATGGAGAAGAGGTACCCAAAACATTATTTTCCATTTTCTGTAATTGCCTTGTTCATTGTAATGTGCGGGTCTCTCTTTAAAGCAAGACTTTTCTATTTCAGCTGTTAGGAATTTGAAGAAATCCTGTTGCTTTATTGCTTTAGAAGCATAAAATAGATAATTTGCTGACCCGAGGGTTCACAATCTAAAATAAGAAACATAAAACCTGGCCTTTGTTGGTAGATAATCTTTGGGGAAATGAATAAAATGCAGGAACTGATCATGAGGGTGCTTTCTAGCGCTTACGAAAATGTTCCTGAAACTCCCCCCTATATATATATATATATATATATATATATATATATATATATATATACCTGCTGCTCTCTGTCCCTGTCAACTTGTTCTTTTGCTCTGTTGATTGCAGTGTTTACAAATATCTCTTCACCTAGGCTATGGGGGAACACAAGGAGTGGCTGACACATGTGGTTCCAGCCTCAGAGGTCGTGAGATATTGCAGGCATACCTAGGGAATCTGAGATATTGCAGGCATTGAGCCAACACAGTGAGGCATGAAACCATTGTCCCTAGGAATTAATTTCAAAATAATGTTTCCCATGCAGTGCAGAGTTCTTAAGACAGCCAAAGGAGAAAGAAATCTGTTAAGCTCTTGGTGTAAATTGTTACATGCAGTTGCCGTACATTCAGGCATCTTATTAACCTCAAATCAGCCAGAGAACTTGAGCTTAAGCAAGATTGGTCCAGTCCTATCCTGTGTATCTAAGATGTTTTGCTTTACAGCACCTTTTAAGGTGTTGGAAGAGTCAAACCAGGGACTCTGGAAAAAGGTGTTGCCAAATAGTACCTTTCCCTTCCATGTTGTCCCTACACTAGTTGCACACATGCAATCATTACTGGTAGCTCAATGGGCTTCTCTCCCTCTCCTCCCTTCATGTACCCCACACCATACCCAATTCTGCTGTGGAGGGTTAGGGGAAACCCCAAAACAGATTTAGGGAATGTGCAGGTGAGAGGAGAGGAGGAGAATGTACCATTGCCCAAGGAGAAACACTTGTGCTGCTGAAACAAGAGACTTAGTGCTATATTGATGACAACTCTCAGTCTTCCTTTTGTGTGTTAACTGGGGAGGCTGGCAACTGAGGACAGGGTATGTTTGCAGAGCCAGTAACCACCTTATATTGGCTTGGAAAAGAAGGCATTTTGACTCTATGTGGTTTGAGCTACGGAAACCCTGAACTGACACTTGAGAGTTCTGTGTTCTTCTGTGACCTCCCATATATCACTAAAACACACCCTATTTTCAGAGAACAAAATTAAAAAAAAACATTCCCTCTCTGTTAGTAAAAAATAGTAACTCAGGAGCGAAACAGGTTCTGGCCAAGCCCCCTCTCTGCTGTGCTAGGAATCTGGGGCAGGTGCAAGGTATTTTGCTGCCTGAGTCAAAGGACAAGATGGCATTCCCATCCCACAAAGAGAAGCTAACTGGGCCAGCAGTTAAACCTTGCTTCAAACCTGGTAAGTAGATGGCAGCTTTCACAACAACTGAGGCAGTAGGACAGATCAGGGAGCCTGGGACGGGCATGTGACAATTAAGGGGAATGGCTGGAGGGCTCAGTCAAAATATTCAGGGATGTTTCCTCTAAGGCTCTGCCACCTGAGGTGATTGCCTCCTTCCGCCTAATGGTAGAAGTAGGGAGAGTGCATTTTTGTATGTTTGTTTTGTATTGTTGTTGTTTTGCCAAAGCAGAGCATTAAAAATGTATTCCTTCACTTGCAGTCTACAGTACATTCTACTAACTCAATACTTTTTCTCATGACTTTTCCCTGCATTTTAATGCATGGGTAGACCAGGCCATATTTTACCTATTAATCTGAAGAGATGGCTGGGGAATTTGAGAAGCTTATAGGAGCATAGGAAGCTGCCTCCTACCAACTCAGGCCATTAACTCAGTATTACGGTATCTACACTCAACGGTTCTCGAGAGTTTCCGGCAGGGTTCTCTCGCAGCCCTTCCTGGAGATGCCACGGGTTGAACTTGGGACCTTCTGCAAGCAACACAGATTTTCTACCACTGAGCTACAGCTCTTTCCCTCTTCCTCTGGAGAGCACAATTACTACAAAGTTATCTGGCAAAAGCCCACACTGAAACTGGACAGAAGTCATACAAGAACACTCCTTCCATTCATTTCCATTGGATCTGGACAGAAGAACTTTGTGGTGTCCTAGTACAGTGGATCACTGCAGATGGTGACAGCAGTCACGAAATTAAAAGACGCCTGCTTCTTGGAAGAAAAGCAATGACAAACCTAGACAGCAACTTAAAAAGCAGAGACATCGCCTTGCCGACAAAGGTCCGTATGGTTAAAGCTATGGTTTTCCCAGTGGTGATGTATGGAAGTGAGAGCTGGACCATAAAGAAGGCTGATCGTCGAAGAATTGATGCTTTTGAATTATGGTGCTGGAGGAGACTCTTGAGAGTCCCATGGACTGCAAAAATATCAAACCTATCCATTCTGAAGGAAATCAGCCCTGAGTGCTCACTGGAAGGACAGATCCTGAAGCTGAGTGTCCAATACTTTGACCACCTCATGAGAAGAGAAGACTCCCTGGAAAAGACCCTGATGTTGGGAAAGATTGAGGGCACTAGGAGAAGGGGACGACAGAGGATGAGATGGTTGGACAGTGTTATCGAAGCTACGAACATGAGTTTGACCAAACTGCGGGAGGCAGTGGAAGACAGGAGTGCCTGGCGTGCTCTGCTCCATGGGGTCACGAAGAGTCGGACACGACTAAACGACTAAACAACACAGTACAGTGGAACTGCATTCAAATGGCATTTTATGACACAACATTCTGAAGCTTGTTCTTCATAATTATGCTTGTCTAGACGTCCTCCATGGAACAAAAATCATTTCTTAGGGCTGAAAAAGTTCATTCCCACTATGTGTGAAAGGGATAAACCCTGGAGGAAAGAAAGACTTTTAAGGAAGATGAGGAACCTGTATCAGTAGGATCTCAAATCATCAGCCTTGCCTTCTATTTTAAACATACACATACAAAGAGAGAGAGAGAATCTCCTCTCGTTGCCTGTCCATAATATTAGCACAGCAAGACTGCCCAACTTCAGTTCTCTCCTCTCTTTGGCCAATAGTCTTTGTATCATAGAACTGTAGAGTTGGAAGGAACTCAAAGGGTCACCAAGTCCAACCCCCAGAAATGCAGGAATCACCGCTAAAGAATCCCTGACAGATGGCCATCAAACCTCTGTTTAACAACTTAGCTGTTCTTAATGTTTAGTCAGAATCTCCTTTCTTGTCATTTAAATCCATTAGTTTGGGTCCTACCCTCTGGAGCAGCAGAAAACAAGCTTGCTCCATCTTCTATGTGCTACATTCCACCTTTATCGGGGTTATCAGATTTTCTTCACTACAGATCTGCATTTCTTTTGGACTCCACACCACACTTCTACTGCAAATACTGTTAAAAGTGTTTGTGTAAACTGTTGCAAGCCAAGTTCGTTGAACTAGCTATGGAAAAATGATACTCAAGTAGAGGAGGTGTATTTTTCTTTTATTTTTCCAGATAGCATTTGCGTGCATTACGCCTGATAAAGTGAAGATCCTGTTTGGCGGTTACTCCACTTTACCCAGCTGTGGCCATCTCAGAATGTGCATGGGAATAAGGGAGGGCCTTGTAATGCTATATATAAAGCATCCAAGCTTGACAAGGTGAGGCTAGAGTGGCAGCAGCAGCACTGCCCATTGTGAGTAGATAGGGGAGGAGGAGAGTCCAAGGCCGGGGAAAGGACTCTCCACTCAACATCATGCTTTGGGCACTACTGGTTCTCCTCTGCAGCCTCCTGCATAGTTCAGGTAAGTCTAAAACCACATCTAGAATACATAGATAACATGGGACTTCTTTCAATCTTGTCATTTTGGGGAGAAAGGATGCCAAAGCATTAGAGGACATAAAATATATAGGGATAGGATGAAATAAAGTGGTAGAAGATGCTATAGATAAGTTAACCTCACTTCTTTTCTTTGACATTGCTTGTCTGGAATGCCCATCATATATAATTAACCAAAAGGAAGGAAGGAAGGAAGGAAGGAAGGAAGGAAGGAAGGAAGGAAGGAAGGAAGGAAGGAAGGAAGGAAGGAAGGATCCCAGTGTGGTTAAGAAGTGGAAATGACTGGTTTGAAACACAATATATTTAGGCAAAACTGAATGATTTGATCGTTCTCTTCTTGACTTTTGCACTTTGACATTTCTCTTGGGTACTTGTGGAACATTCCCTGCTTTTCATGCCACGGTTGAGCATTCATCCTCTTTATTTGACATATAGAACCTTCAATGGAATACACTTTCAGATCTGGAAACTGCAATAAATACCAACCTCCAGTGGTCCCAGAAGCAAGAGATCTTACATATTCTTTCAGCAATCTTGCATATTTGTACATGAAACTCTTATAGGATGGAGCCCAACTATTATACCCAACAACAATACATTCTTTTGTATATTTCACTTGAAAGATGCTTCTATGCAAGAAGATATAGACTTCAGCGCTTTTTGATTCGAAAAATAAATTTGTTCTGTGAATCCTTCTAGGGATGTAAGATTTGTCGTGCTGCATCTGTCCAAAGATCCATGTAGTTCATCATTCCAAGCTAGATTCCCATAGAAGCTCACAAACAGAGCATGAAGTTGACCCCATTTGCCCTCAGAATTTGGTAATGATAGGTATTTTGCCTCTGAATAAGGTTCTATTTACCTATCACAGGTTAATAGCTAGTACAGTTACACTCCATGAAGATAGCTATAAAAACTTTGCTATCAATTGTGGTTTCAAAATATCTGTTTTATATTCTACTTTCATTGTTTTTGTTTCATAAAATTTATTTTTCTTTATTACTCAGATCAGAATCATATGGATCATTCAGACAGGTTATCAGGTAAGTCTGTGAAAGATGTACTGTTCTTCCTACTTACTAAAAGTATATAGTTCTTATCTAAAACTGTTGTAACTCATTTTGGTTCTCTTCTGGATTGTGGTTTCTTGTTATTTGCTCTTTTTTCTTTTTTACCTGTAATTATTTGCTGTTACAACTGGTCTCAGGACTGCCAAAAACATTCCAAGCACATAGTTTTAAGTCTTTCTTTCTAAAAACAATACAGACGTGTTCTGAATAGTTCTAAATTTATTTGTTTTATATTTTCTACTGCACCTAATGAGCCATTTGACACTAACCACATAGGAGAACATATTCCTGAAAGATGGATTTGTAGAACAACCCCAGAAAGAACAATTAAAAAGTTCACTTAAACTTCACAGATCAATTTATAAACCTCCTTAGCAGTTGTTGTTGTTGTTTAGTCGTTTAGTCGTGTCCGACTCTTCGTGACCCCATGGACCATAGCACGCCAGGCACTCCTGTCTTCCACTGCCTCCCGCAGTTTGCTCAAACTCATGTTCGTAGCTTCGAGAACACTGTCCAACCATCTTGTCCTCTGTCGTCCCCTTCTCCTTGTGCCCTCCATCTTTCCCAGCATCAAGGTCTTTTCCAAGGATTCTTCTCTTCTCATGAGGTGGCCAAAGTATTGGAGCCTCAGCTTCACGATCTGTCCTTCCAGGGAGCACTCAGGGCTGATTTCCTTAAGAATGGATAGGTTTGATCTTCTTGCAGTCCATGGGACTCTCAAGAGTCTCCTCCAGCACCACAATTCAAAAGCATCAATTCTTCGGCGATCAGCCTTCTTTATGGTCCAGCTCTCACTTCCATACATCACTACTGGGAAAACCATAGCTTTAACTATACGGACCTTTGTCGGCAAGGTGATGTCTCTGCTTTTTAAGATGCTGTCTAGGTTTGTCATTGCTTTTCTCCCAAGAAGCAGGCGTCTTTTAATTTCGTGACTGCTGTCACCATCTGCAGTGATCAAGGAGCCCAAGAAAGTAAAATCTCTCACTGCCTCCATTTCTTCCCCTTCTATTTGCCAGGAGGTGATGGGACCAGTGGCCATGATCTTGGTTTTTTTGATGTTGAGCTTCAGACCATATTTTGCGCTCTCCTCTTTCACCCTCATTAAAAGGTTCTTTAATTCCTCCTCACTTTCTGCCATCAAGGTTGTGTCATCTGCATATCTGAGGTTGTTGATATTTCTTCCGGCAATCTTAATTCCGGCTTGGGATTCATCTAGTCCAGCCTTTCGCATGATGAATTCTGCATATAAGTTAAATAAGCAGGGAGACAATATACAACCTTGTCGTACTCCTTTCCCAATTTTGAACCAATCAGTTGTTCCATATCCAGTTCTAACTGTAGCTTCTTGTCCCACATAGAGATTTCTCAGGAGACAGATGAGGTGATCAGGCACTCCCATTTCTTTAAGAACTTGCCATAGTTTGCTGTGGTCGACACAGTCAAAGGCTTTTGCATAGTCAATGAAGCAGAAGTAGACGTTTTTCTGGAACTCTCTAGCTTTCTCCATAATCCAGCGCATGTTTGCAGACCTCTAAAAGTCTACTCAGAAGTCAGTCCCATTGAGTTCAGTGTGACTAACTGCCAGGAAAGTGTGCATAGGATTGCTGCTTAAGGCACGGTAGGGGCTGTATCTGCACATCTAATATAAGGGTCTTCAAACAATATGTTTAGCATCATGTGTATTGTGGCCCAAAGATGTCTTTCCAACCTGTTTTAAAACCTCCAATGAAGGAGTGTCCGCCACCTTCCAAGGCAGTCCATTCCACTATTGGACAGCTCTTACCATTAGGAAGGCCTTCCTAATGTTTAGTCTGAATCTCCTTTCTTGTAAATTGGTTCAGTTTCTACACAGGACACACAGAAAGTTATACATCTGCAAATAATTACATATGAAAAATTCTGAGAGGAACAAATATTGTACCTAGCATTAAGCGTTGTTCTTTTTTTTTTGCTATTTGGATTGCATGGGCAATAGTGAATACTGTTCTATGTGGAACTGCGGCCGTGGTCTGGTCCTGTGATTTGGAGCTGAAGGTTTACATTGCCTTGTATCCAATGCATTCTGTCAGTGCAAGTAAGCATTCTGTCAGTGCAAGGACTTATGCTTGCACAATGGGACTTTCCTGCCTCTCCTCATGCCATGCACTCATCCCAAATCTGCTCCAGAGGCAGGGCTTTTTTCAGCCGGAACTTGCTGGAATTCATTTCCAGCACCTCTCAGATGGGTGCCATTGCCATTACAAGATAACATGGTAGGCATTCATGGTGAGTTCCAGCACCTCTTTTTCTAGAAAAACAGCAGTGTCGAGTCCTGGAATGCAAGTGTAAATCTTTGTGCTGATAGGATAGCACTACAATGGATACAAGCCATAGTGTCATGGTATTGGACTAAACCATGGTCTCCTCCAACTCTAAGGTTCTATGATTCTAGCAGGAGTGAACACATAAGCATATATGAAAAACAGCCCTTGCATTCAGCCTGTCTATGAAATCAAGATGCAACTTAAATTACAGTGGAACCTCGGTTTATGAACACCTCGGTTTATGAATTTTCGGTTTATGAACGCCGCGGACCCATCTGGAACGGATTAATTCACTTTCCATTACTTTTAATGGGAAAGTTCGCTTCAGTTTATGAACGCTTCAGTTTATGAACAGACTTCCGGAACCAATTACACCCATGTTTCAGTTTATGAACGCTTCAGTTTAAGTACTTCACGGACCCGTCTGGAACGGATTAATCCACTTTCCATTACTTTCAATGGAAAAGTTCGCTTCAGTTTATGAACGGTTACTCCGTGGACCGTCTGGAACGGATTAATCCACTTTCCATTACTTTCAATGGGAAAGTTCGCTTCAGTTTATGAACGCTTCAGTTTATGAACAGACTTCCGGAACCAATTGTGTTCATAAACCGAGGTACCACTGTATACAAGAAAGGATGCTAACAAGAAAGAGGGCTTCATTGATCTACTGTTCTCACAGGACTGACTTTGGTCCATACTGTTGGGACTTTGGTCTACTATACTTTGATGCAGCTTCCCACAGAAGCAATTAAGGAGTTGGCTGAAGGCCAGAAAAACTGAGCAGAGGGCGTTATTCTGCCTGGAGATATGGGAGCCCTCAAAAAAGATCTGCTATTGGACGAGGTCACCCATATAGGCATAATGACTCATGATGACCTTTCCTGTGGTTGATTGACTGTAGTTGGAGTTTTGTTCAGAGGGAGCATTAAGATCCGTGTCTGTATCTTCTTGCATATAGTAACTTGTGAGTCTGCTGTAAATAATAAATCTCTGTAGTAACCAAGTTACTAGTGAGCAGCGTTGTGTTCCTGCTTCATCCTGCCAGCTTGGACAGTCTGCGTATGCTCTGCAATATCCAACACATACTTGGACATACATTGCGATAATTTAGCTGAATACAACCCAAAGTTTTTGAATGGGAAATAAGCCAATACTGTATTCAGGCATGTTGTGGACAGCTATAATTTTTGATTGCCTAAAATGCAATGTACAGTGTCAATACTGGGCTTTGCATTGGGGGCGCTCTGGTGCCCATGCATAGTGGATAAGCGTTTGGCTCACTTCCTCTGCAAAAAAAATATGTCACTGCCTGCCAAGTAAACATGTCCAGAGGGAGAGCAACAGTGATTATGTCATCTGGGACCATGCCATGTTGCTTGCTGCTGCTGCTGCTGCTTGTTATTCATGTGCTGCCCCTGGACTTCTTTAGATTTCCCGGTGGCAGCAGTAGATGGGTGGGAGTCAAGCCAAGTAAATATGTCCAGGGGGTCAGTGACTGGCAGCAGCAGCAAAAAGCAGCAGCAGAGCAGGAGAAGCCAATGGTAGGAACCCTGATGGCAGTGCTGGATGGAGCCCTCAATGGTGGTGTGAGAAGGATTGATGATGGGTCCCTCTGTGCCCCAGGGGTGCCAGCATGCGCCTGATCATGCTGGCCTCTGATGCTGGGCCAGAGCTGTAAAGATTTTGTTTCTGAAGTTACAGTAGCATCTTGAAACAATCCTTTTCCACAATGGTGTCGACTCGCGTCATAATGGGAAGAGCATAGTAATGTCAGAAACTATCTTTGGCACAATTCCATCTGTTGTCAGGCATCTTCCATTGGTAACTGTTCCTGGAATAAAATGCAAAGTAGATATTATTTTCCTTCCCGTTTAGCCATCAGGAAGTTTTTGATACTTTCTTTCCCCCACCCCTTCCAGTACTTTTATGTAGCAAATACCAAAATATATCATTCCACACTTGGCTAACTCATATATCATTGACAAAACCACTAATTGTGGGCAAATGTAGAAGGAAATGAGCGGATTCAGTTCTGAGACCAGCCCTTCCTAAATATCAGGATTGTCAGGTCTAATACAGAGCCAAGTTCTCGGTTGGAAGGTACTTCAAAGGTCATCTAAATCAACCCCTTCCAATGCAGAAAACCCACCGTTACAACATAATTAATAGAAGGCTATCCAGCTTCTGCTTCAATACCTCTGATAAAGGAGAACTGACCATGCCAGAGTGTTGCATGCTCTAGTTATCTCTCGCTTGAACTACTGCAATGCGTTCTGCGTGGGGCTACCTTTGAAGGTGATCCGAAACTACAACTAATCCAGAATGCGGCAGCAAGACTGGTGACTGGGAGCGGCCGCCGAGACCACATAACACCGGTCTTGAAAGACCTACATTTGCTCCCAGTACGTTTCTGAGCACAATTCAAAGTGTTGGTGCTGACCTTTAAAGTCCTAAATGGCCTTGGTCCAGTATACCTGAAGGAGTGTCCCCACCCCCATCGTTCTGCCCGGACACTGAGGTCCAGCGCAGAGGGCCTTCTGGCGGTTCCCTCATTGTGAGAAGCCAAGTTACAGGGAACCAGGCAGAGGGCCTTCTTGGTAGTGGCGCCCGCCCTGTGGAATGCCCTCCCATCAGATGTCAAAGAGAAAAACAACTACCAGATTTTTAGAAGACATCTGAAGGCAGCCCTGTTTAGGGAGGCTTTTAATGTTTAATAGATTATTATATTGTATTTTTCTGTTGGAAGCCACCCAGAGTGGCTGAGGAAACCCAGCCAGATGGGTGGGGTATAAATAAATTGTTGTTGTTGTTGTTGTTGTTGTTGTTGTTGTTGTTGTTGTTATCTTCCTAAACAATCAGCTGCACTATTGAACAGCTCATATTGTCAGAAAGTTCTTACTGAAATTTAGTCAAAATCCCTTTTGCTGCAATTGGAACATGTTGGTTCAGGTCTTGCCCTCTGGTCCCCTGGAGCAACAGAAAACAAATTTGCTCCTTCATATCTTTGATGGCTCTTCAGATATTTGACAATGGCTATCATATCACCTCTTAATTGCCTCTTCTCCTGGCTAAACATTCAATGAAAGACACCTGTGGCATAAAATGGAAAACTTTGCCAGATGCATGCAGCTTCTTTTGCCACTGCAATATTATGAGGGGGAAACCGTCTGTCCATTTAATGTGACCATTAAAGTGAGACACCACAACAAATATGGAAACCCTACCATTGCACTCACAAGACACTGGTGATCATTTTCTCTCTCCTGATAAAATTGCTACTACTATCTTATTTTTTCTATAAAATAATAGCCCTGTTACTATGGTACTACTTAAAAAGTAAAAAGCCACTACTGCTTATCCTTTGTATTCATTGTATTGGCAGAGTAAGGGTTCTCCGAATGATGGGTTGTCCAGTGGGCCATTGATGGAGTAAATGTGCTTGCAAAAGATTAGCACAGTATAACTGAACCTAAACTCAAATAGCTTTAATGCAGACAATACCCACTTGGTCAACTTGTTGTTTTTAACCTACATAATTATTTCATTCATGAGTCTAAAACCAAGATACATAATCCCAAGAATACTTGTGAAAAGTTGTTCGTTTCAATTAATTGTATATTTATTCTCTATTCAATTTACTTTTTTATTTCATAGGTGCCTCAGGACCTATGGCACTAGGAGTGGCACTAGAAGTGGGACTAGGAGGTAATAATTTGCACATTTAACATCCATTATGCAACAGGAGTGGTGGGGCTACTATTCTGGCCGAGCCCCATTCCATGTGTTCCTGGTGATACTGGAATGGGAGAAAAGATGCAGGAGTAGTTTGCAACACCGGTGGGGAAAGAAAACATGTTGTCAGCACTTTCTGGTCTACTTCTTTCATTGTAACATCACTGCAGCAAAATGGGATGGAACCGCAGGAGAGCAGTCACTGTAATGAGATTCCTCCTATAATGAGGTTCAAGGCCTGCCTTCCCCAGCCAAGTGCCCTTTAGATGTTGTTGGACTACAGCTCCCATCTAAGGCCAGTGGTCAGAGATGATGGAACTTGTAGTCCAACAATATCTGGAGGGCATCAGGACATGTCACTGTGATAGTAGGTTTCTCAAAAGGTCTCTCTCAAGAGAAGAATATCAGTGCTGAATGGTCAGAGGTCAAGTAATGCTTGGAAAAAGAATGGCTTGAAATTCTGTTACAGGGTTCAGCAATAAATGGTAAGTTATTTTAATACAATCAGTAATATTGCTACAACAAATATACCTTTGTTTCACTTTAGGCCAAAGGAGTGCTGAATGGCTTGACCTTGGTAAGTATTTCTTTTCCTAGAAGTAGAACCTACAGAGTCAGGCTTCCCTGTAGTAGAGAGAGAAAAATATTGATCATTTTTTTATTCCCTTTTCTTTACTTTCTTAATAATGAGATACTCCGGACATTCTAGAAACTAAAATGAGCTACAGGATAGTATGGGGTCATATTTTCATCATGAAAATGCATTTGATTGGAGGATAATTAGAAATGCTAACTTATGTAGACTTGACATATGCACCTTTTCCTGTTTTCTAGAAACCTATTCTGAAGAGTTGAGAAGTCTAGATAATGCCCGTCTTCATCATACAGGTATTACTCCCCCTGTTTTAGTGGGAAATCGTGATAAAAGGTTCACAGTACTTCAAAAGGCAGATATATGCAACATGGCATGAATTTTATACTTTTAAAAACTATTACAGTTCTTCACTCAGGCAGTCCAAATTCTGCATCAAGGAAAACTGGAGTCTTTAAAAGCATGTGAGATGGGGACTTCATAGGAGCATCTGCTATGAATGGAAACTCTTAGAAAAAATAATTGTTGGCAGACAACACAGTACATGCCCATGCTTATGTATCATGAGCCAGGAGGACAGATTTAAAAGAAGAATCCATTCACTGATTAAAATACTACTAAAGTATATGCACAATGCCATTCAGAATGGCCAACAGAATAATCAAAGCCCAACAGAACCTCACTATAGTTTTGCTTCCTTTCTTTAAGCTGTGGACAAGGGCTCATGCTCCACCTGGGGAACTGGGCATTTCTCAACTTTTGACAAGTACTTGTATGATTTTTCTGGGACTTGCAATTACATCTTTGCCACCGTATGCAATGACGTCAACCCGGATTTCAACATCCAGTTCCGCCGTGGGCCAAACCAAAAAATTACCAGAATCATTATCGAGTTGGGACCCAATGTTATCATAATTGAAAATGGCGTCATATCAGTCAAGGATGTTGGGTAAGCATGTGATAGGAAAATGCTCAAGGGGTCAAAGCTTTGCTCTCTTTTTTTAATCAACAACTATAGGTTCAGGTTTCAAGCTGGCCTTTTTCTTTTCCTCTCTGTAGGTGTTGTTAATACAGTTTTTGACATATTATTCTTTGTGATTGGCATGGTTTTCATTTTTATAGTTAATGGAAATTGTTTGGAGACAAACATAAAACTTGCCATGCAAAAGGAGTTTGCCCCGAAACCTAGGGTTTAACCAAACAACAGCAACATATTTTGCACTTTATGAAAAAAATGATGGCAGAAATGAAGCATTTCTATCCAGTTCTTCAGCTTGTCAAAAGTGAAAGCTGGACTTTGCCAAACTCCCAAGATTCTTTCACAGTAGGAATAGCATTTTACACATGCTCAGAAGTTTCATCAGATTGTGTGATACAAGGCTGAGGCCTCTCCTAACTGAAATTGGTTTCTAGTAGATTTTAGAGTTCTTTTGCCTCCATTTTTTCAAATTCCCAAACAGTCCAATGAATATTAATAATAAAAGGCATCCCATTAGGCATGAATGAATTAAATGCTTAATTTTGCTGGTGCTATGGCACCTGCCTTGCATTCTTAATTGGGAATTGTGGTCTTTTCCAGACTCAGTCTGATCTTTAACAAATATAGTTTTAAATTTAATGTTAAAAGTGACTAGGAAACTTTAAATTATTAATTTTAATGGAAATGTATGGTGAGGGGACCCAGGTGGCGCTGTGGTTAAACCACTGAGCCTAGGGCTTGCCGATCGGAAGGTCGGCGGTTCGAATCCCTGCGACGGGGTGAGCTCCCGTTGCTTGGTCCCAGCTCCTGCCAACCTAGCAGTTTGAAAGCACGAAGTGCAAGTAGATAAATAGGAACCGCTACAGCGGGAAGGTAAACAGCTTTTCCGTGTGCTGCTCTGGTTCGCCAGAAGCGGCTTTGTCATGCTGGCCACATGACCTGGAAGCTATACACCGGCTCCCTCGGCCAATAATGCGAGATGAGCGTGCAACCCCAGAGTCGGTCACGCAACCCCTAATGGTCAGGGGTCCCTTTACCTTTTTATGGTGAGAAATAGACATTGCCAAGCATCTCTAATTTATGGATGATAAAAAAAAAGTTTGGATGAAAAAGACAGCTTTTGACTTAGAACACGAAGCCTAGAAATTCCTTGGAATTACTAAGTTCCTAAGTCTATGTGTTTCTTCTTTCCTCTTCCTCATGCTACTGTACTCCAATAGTATTATCAGGATGCCATACACGAGAAATGGAATTCAGATTACACCTTTTGGACGCACCATCCGCCTAGTGGCCAAGCTGATGGAGATTGAGCTTGCCGTTTTCTGGAATAATGATGATTACCTCATGGTGGGTAAAGCCTTGTTTTCATCAACTGAGCCTATTTTTGGAATGATAAAAATCACGCAGGTTTTACATTATTGCTGCGTGGTTGTAATGAAGAAGCCAGCCTTCTTACAACCAATCCAGAGAGTGTCCCTGGCTATCAGTTGCATCCTCCTTAGTCTAAGTGTTGCCCTTGGGGATCTCAGCAGGGGGGCGGGGGCAAAACTAGAATTAGCTGGCTGTGCCTGGCATTGGCTACCTACTCTTTCTGCTCCCTGGCTCCTGCCCTAGCCGTCACAAAGGGCATCTGTGGCTCCATTGGGTTTTTGGCGTGCCATGAGCTGGCTCTTCCCATCCTCCCTGCAAGTAAAGAGAAGTAAAGGATATAAGCAGGCATTGCATTACATTAGGCTGCCTGGGTGGCTACAGCCTATGAATGACAAACTCCGTACCTGATTAGGGCTGACAGGTAGAACACGCTGAAGCAGTAGCCACATGGTTAAGTGACCATCTGTTTTCACCCATAGAAAATATGATTGGGAGAGAACACTTACATTCTTCAGGATGACAAATTCCAGCGAGGGAGGCCTGTTAACCTGTTACAGCAAGAACAAAAGGGAGTCTTGCTGTGGCACCTTAAAAACTAGCAGATTAATTGTTGGCATAAATCTGTTGGCCTTCAAGGTGTCACAACAAGACTCCTTTTTTTAAAAAAAAAAAAAGCAAAGCAAAAAACAAACAAAGCACCCCTCATCTAATAGCGGGTAGTTGCACGATTAATAATGCAATGGGGTCAAACTGACCTGGACAGGAGCCCACGAAGCGGTTCTCAGACATTTCGTTGAACTTGCTGCTGTGCTAATTGTGGTTGGTGTTGACTCAGGTGTGCATTCTCCTGGCAAAAATGCCACAACGCTGCATTTTATCAACCTGTGCTCAGAAAGACATGAGAAATAAGTAGTCTCAGTGACAGGATGGGCACCCTCACCCCTGTCATCATTCTTCCTCTTCTGATCTGCACATATCAACTTAGGAGGGGGTGATGTTTGTCTATGTATGCCTACCTATGTGTGTCCTCTGTGCACGTGCAGAAGTCTCAAGTAGGCACGCTAAGTAGTGGTATGATTTCCCCTGCTCTGAGTGCTGGACATGAATGAATGTGGCCTTAAGGCCATAATTGCTTAGTCTCCTCTATTTTACAGGAAGGGACTTTCACAGACAGGGAGCCTTAGCAACAAGACTTTTCCCCACATCACAGCAACATGTGCTACATTGGGTAGCAGGGTCACAAGGAGGGCCTTCTCAGCAGATCTTCATGTATGGGCTGGCAGAGAGCAGCTCTCCTCTAAGTACTTAAGACTTGATTTACTCAGGGCTTTGTATTTTACCAAGATATAATGCATAACTATTTTTCTAACTAATTCAGTTTTCTCTTTTAGGTTTTGATTGAGGAAAAATACATGACAAGAACATGTGGACTGTGTGGGAACTTTGATGGGATAGAATTAAATGAGTTTGTGAGTGAAGGTGAGTTTTTCAAGTGCAGAAATAAATGACAGAAAGGTTTGGGTTTCAGTGACAACTTATTAAGCCAAACATTGTCATCTAATTGCCTAAACTTCTAGTATAGTTGATAAAATAAAGAAAACCCTGAAATAATATGAGGACTACTTGCTCACACATGGCAGTAAGGTCCCATGTTTTTTATTTCCCATCACTTTTCTGTGGTGTTATAATAAGAAAAGGTAAAAGCATTGTTTGTATCCAATTGAGGTTTTGAATCTAGTGGAAGTTTCTATTAACAGGAGAGGTGAGGAGGCAATGTTTTGCCAAGCCCTTCCCCCTATGCCATCCTCTGTGCTGTTTGGAGGGTCCCCCAAACTTCTATAGAGTATAGGGGCTGTAGTGGAATGGGGAAATTGGCTAACATTGTCTTCTGCAAAGATGTTCACTGGGTCAATAGCCCTTCCATGAAGGAAAGAGCATGATTAAAGTCAAGAAGCCATCATTTTACTGCCCTTAAAATCTCTACTTCTTGTGTTTTATTTTTCCAGAGATTGATGACAACAACAAACCACTTGCCTATCTTCATACATGCACAGTTGTTTTTTAATGTAAAATGAGTCAAGTGTATAAATGGACCCCCATTTATGTAGTGCATAGGTTGCCTAAGATGGACTCTTTACTAACAAACTCAACTGAATTTATACTTTGATCAACAGGCAAACTTCTGGACCCTCAAAAATATGCTGCCCTGCAGAAAATTGATGATCCTGCAGAGATCTGCCCAATTGAGGAAATGGCAGCTTCTAACATTCCTCGCAAGAAATATGTATGTACCATATCATTTTTCTGGATCTGCCTACCTTTCAATATTTTTAGACAGAGGCAGTAATTGATAAAACACAGCCATGATTGAAGATACAGTAGCGGATGGCTAAGTCGGTCTGAAAGAGCTGGGAGGAAAGCAACCTCTTCCTATCTTTTTGGAGGTTTTTTTTAAATAAAAGGGATTTTCAAAAGTGGAGAATTTAGGCTTTCCAGCTGTGAGGGAGTGGCATTCTCCCCAGTTAGTTCCCTGCTTCTCTCACATTCTAGCTTCAGCACAACAGGATGGAGACTGTATTCTCTTGGTAGCAGGGCAGGAGCCCCAAATGAGTGTGACCAGAGCCCAAAGTGGTCATCGCTATCCACATTCTCAAAAACATATCACTCCATCCATGCATACTCTCTCTCTCTCTCTCTCTCTCTCTCTCTCTCTCTCTCTCTCTCTCTCTCTCTCTCTCTCTCTTGTGGACAATGTGCATTGCTAGAAAAGGAATCATTTGTTTTAATATATTATTTTTTGGCAATTCAAATGTCAAGTACGCTGGGGCCTGATTTGGATTGGCACTCTGATGGGAGGATGATGCAGGGGCTTCAACCATTTGACCCCTGCTGTGGCCCCTGCACATTGCAAATAAAAAAGGGATCCATTCATTTCTTTTTCTTTTTTTAAAAAAGATTTTATTAAGACTTTTCAAAATGCAATAAAAGACCAGAACATGCAAAAGATCCAAGGTCAAATGCAGATAGGGCTAGAGAAGATCTGGAACCCTGGAGAGTCACAGTCAGGGCAGCAGCCTGAAGGGTTAATGTTAGATAGACAAGGGAGAGTAAAAACATAGCTTTGCATGCTTTACTCCCTCCTTTTAATCCCCACACAGCAACAGATATCACACATAATTCTGCCTATCTACTATCCCATTCAAGATTAAATGTTATTCAGCCCTCAGACAACAGGAAGCAAGGTGGGAAGTTTTGCCACCGTTAAAAGTGGCATGGGTGGTGGTGGCACAATGCACTGGATCCAGGGACTGCCGCCTGTGGCCTTTCGGTTGCTAGTCCATAACTTATATGGTGATAAGGGGGAGGCTACATTAACTATAGGCACACATTCCTACTCAATGCTTGTAACCTGTGTGATATTATTAGCTGTTATTACAGAATGGAAGTGTCCAAGGGGTGCCTTTGGTAACAACAAGTTGTCAAAGCAGTTCAGTCTGTGGTACAATCACGCCCTGTCTCAAAATGCATTGCATTCATTGAAACTGCCTTTCTTTCTTTTCCCAATAGGCTAGGATCTGCAGCCAACTTCTAGGCCTCGTGTCTCAGTCTTGCAACATCTCAAGGAAAGGGTTTGTTATCCGCTGCCAACTTGACATGCAATACTGCCCTGATCCAGGGCAGAGGAACTGTACTTGTGCTACTCTTTCGGAGTACTCCAGGGAGTGTGCCATGTCCCATCAGGAAGTGTCTGATTGGAGGAGCACTGACCTCTGCTGTGAGTTATGAGGTTCCGGATCATGATTATACATGTCAGATATTAACAACACTTTGGCCAAACTACCATAAACATCAGCTTCAGTATTCTGAAGTGAAAGGTGCACAACTAGTAAATGCCTCATTATTTACATGTACAGTCAAATCTCGGTTTGCGACTGCCTCCGTTTGCGACCGCTTCGGTTTCCAACCACCACGGACCCGGAAGTGTTTACATCCGGATTTCAAGGCGCTCGGATGCACAGAAGCAATCTGCGCAGCACGCGCATGTGCAGAAGCGCTCTATCGGTGCTTCGCACACGCGCAGAAGCATCCATCAGGGAGTGACCGATTCGGGGAGCGACCGGCTCCGCGGAACGGATTGCGGTCGCAAACCGAGGTACCACTGAATTAAGACAGGGCTACCAATGAGGACAGGAAGAAAGTATGCTCCCCATCAGTGTTTCGCCTGCTCCTTTTTGTTGTTGCTGCTCCTTCTTCCTCCTGTAGCTATTCTCCATTGCTTTTTTTCTGCTTCTTGACAATTTGCTGTACTTCTTTCCTTCCCGTCTGTCCTGACTTCACTCTCTGAACCATTGTGTTTTGCAGCTTTGGGAAGATGTCCAGCTAACCAAATCTACAAAGAGTGTGGTTCTGCCTGTCTCAAAACATGTTCCAACCCAGATTACAGCTGTTCCAGCTACTGTACATATGGCTGCTTCTGCCCAGAAGGTAAAAGGAGATTGTGATGAATAGACCTTGGGTCAGCCTCCTGGAGACCCAGAAGATAATCAGGGCTGGGTGAAGTGTCATCCAATCAGAAGAGAATAGAAGGTTAAAAGTTAGAACCTAACAGTTTAACTTTCAGGTAGGGCTGAGTTAAGGCTTCACTGTTAGATGGGGCTCAAAAATGACTTGTTTATGGATTGGGTAGGCATGACAACCCTGATTATTTCCCTAAGGAGAAGGTAAAGATGCTCGTTGGAGCTGGGAGTGTTTTCCTGGCTTACTAGAAAAAAATAGCCATTCTAGGAGGAATCATCTTATTTAGGAATAGGTTTAAAGTGATTCTGTGAATAGGTTTATCTGTGATTCTGAAGATAAACCAGGTTCTTTATAAAGTATGTTTAGGAATATGTAACTTAAATTCAACTATGCCGAATGGCCAAATGACTGTGTATGCTATGCACTTTATATTTAGTTAATTACCTATGGTTTTCAGTCTCTATTCAGATTTATTGCTATGAAATTGGAACACAATTTGTCCATGATACAAAGGGCACCTAAGTGAATAGACCTGCCCCTGAATTTCCTCCAGAGTGGGGAAAAACACCTTGCAAAAGTTCCCAAGCTTTATCCTATATACATTCAGAAGGAATTAAAATGCTTGCCATTCATTTGCTTTCACCTTTGACAGGGACTGTTTTGGATGACATTTCAAAAAACCGAACATGTGTTCCGGTAGAACAGTGTCCGTGCACACTGAATGGGGAGATGTATGCTCCTGGTGATGTTATGAAAGCAACATGCAGAACCTGGTGAGTACGGTGGTATTCTAATTAAAGAAGGATGGGTTGTGGTCATGAAGCTGGATAGAATACCTGGCACTGATGTGCTGAAACATGCATAAAAAAGACAGAGATAGAAATTCATAAAAAGATAGAGATTTTTGCACATAGATCAGGATATGACGTGCATTTTTTACTGTCTTTAGAAGTCCAATTTGGATTTTCATTTTTAAAGTTTATTGGTTCCAAATACTATTGCACAGATGAAGAGAGATATAATAGGTTGTGTGCACACTTTGCATTGAAAGCAAACCCCCCCCCCCAATAATCCTGGGAACTGTGGTTTATTCCTCAGAGAGCTGCTGTTTCCAGCACCCTTAACAAACTACAGTTCTGACGACCCTTAGGAGGTGGGGGAATGTGCTTTTCCATGTATTGCACTTGCACAGCTATCCTGACCTAAAACAAATAACCCAGAAAGTGAGGATGTGCTTAGATCTGCTTTCCCAGTTAACAGCTGACATGTGCTTTTCTTTTTACTAGTAAGTGTATGATGGGTCAGTGGAGCTGCACAGAACTGCCATGTCCAGGCAGATGTTCCTTGGAGGGAGGGTCATTTGTTACCACATTTGACTCTAGGCCATACCGTTTCCATGGAGTTTGCACCTACATTCTTATGAAGGTATTCTACCTAATAAAGACCAGCATTATCCGATTTGTAAATAATAATAATAATACTGTAATAATAATCCTTGAATTTTCACTTCGGGGAGTTAAATATTGGTACAGTATGGAAACATTCTACAATAATATTAAACGGTGGATGTGAACATACTGAGTTTTTCTCCCTTCTGCAAACTTTGCATTATTTTGCTTTTCCTCTCCTTCTAGAGTCCCATGTTACCACACAATGGAACCCTGATGGCTGTGTATGAAAACTCCGGTTATTCCAGTTCAGAGACATCACTGACAGCCATCATTTATGTCTCAGGAAAAGTAAGTGTGCGTCTCATAGAAACATTCCTGCTGAGCACATACTATGAAAAAAATCAGAGCAGATACAGTCCAGCACAGATTAAGATATGCCTAAACCCTATTGATCTCAGCTGGATTTAAAGGATGTGCTTAAATTGTAGTCCAGATGTGCAGATATGAGCATTTGAATATGGAACAGAGTGAAAAGGTGAGATACGTACCTAGATGCAATAGTCACAATCATTGTTCTCAGTTGCAAAACTTATGGTAGCAGTTAATTTTAGTGATTCCTCGAAAAATTACTTTATTTCATGTGGTTACACACATTCTATATCCATCTTGATTCATAGAAAGATTGACCCAGAATGGCATTTAACCTTTCACCCAGCTCTGTGTTTAGGATTCTGTGTTATCTTTTCCACATAGGACAAAATTGTGATTTCTAAAAATGAAATTTTAATGGATGAGGATGAACATAAGAGGCTACCTTATAAATCAGGTAAGATAAGAAAGAAGAAAATAGAAAATGTACCCAATAAATAAGATGATGATAAGATGAGATGAGATGAGATGATTATTATTTCTATCCCACCCACCTGACTGGGTTGCCCCAGCTACTCTGGGCAGCTTACAGCATATCTAAAAACATAAAACATCAGACATTAAAAACTTCCCTAAATAGGGTTGCCTTCAGATGTCTTCTAAAAGTCAGATAGTTGCTTATTTCCTTGACATCTGATGTGAGGGCATTTCACAGGGCAGGTGCCACTACTGAGAAGGCCCTCTGCCTGGTTCCCTTCAACCTCACTTCTTGCAGTGAGGGAACCAGCAGAAGGCCCTCAGAGGAGGATCTTAGTGTCCGGGCTGAACGATGGGGATGGAGAAGCTCCTTCAGCTATACTGGGCTGAGGCCATTTAGGGCTTTAAAGGTCAGCACCAACACTTTGAATTGTGCTCGGAAACGTACTGGGAGCCAGTGAAGATCCAGGTAAAGACAATCCTGCCAAAAATATGTTCTGTATTTTATATTATTTCTGTTTAAATATGTTGTTACCCACTCTATATTTGGGATAAGTGAACTGTAAATATAAATAAATAAGCAACCATCCCTCCTATCAAAATAACAAAAAATGTCATATTTATATAATGCAGACTATTCAAATTGAATAGTAGGAACAAAGAAGTAAACGTATCAATATATGTAATATATTTAATAATTTAAATGGATTAAACAGAGCCAACATTTTTCAATTACCTCATTTCTTTAGGAGACATCATCATCTTCAGACAGTCATCTACTCACATTCAAATGTATACAACCTTTGGGCTGGAGCTGGTAATTCAAGTTAGTCCAGTGTTTCAAGTTTATATTAAAGTTGGACTTCAGTTCAAAGGCAATACCCGAGGTAAAGTACCTGGTTTTTGTTGAACTGTTCCAGATCTGGTGTGGAAATTGTTTGTGAGATGAGATCTAAGCATAGCCTGGGGACACCTTCAAATTGTGACCACTCCAGATTAGATTATACTTGACCTCTGGGGGACAGCAAAGGTCAAATATGTCATTCACCTGTCTACCACACTAGTAAGGGGTAGAGAACCACTATATTATTTTTAATTGTTTTTGATACTGTATTTTAAATTGTAACTCACCCTGGGATCTCATGGTGAACAAAGGGTAATAAATCATAATTATAACCATAATTATAATAACGCCTCTGCACTTGGGTGGAAGCTAGTTCAGAGATTCAAGTTGACTGTTAAAAATGTTTTAGCTTCTACAATTCAATGCAGTATTTTGGGCAAACCTGAACTTCTTTGCTCCAGGGCCCACAGATACTTTATGGAGAGGAACCCTGTAGCTTTCACATTGCTACCTATAGTAGGCATATACAGTACAGGTATAATTCACAGGCCTACCATGGAATTAACAAGAGACTTTTTTCACTGTTACTGTAGAAAAATGCTCCTAGCTTTTCATTCTGCACATCTCTTTCCATGTCACCAGGGTTATGTGGTAACTACAATGGAGAAACTACAGACGACTTCATGACTAGCATGGATATTATTGAAGGAACAGCACCTCTCTTTGTGGATTCTTGGAGATCAGGAAATTGCCCCCCTGCCATAGAAAGAGATACAGATCCTTGTTCTATGAGTCAATTAAACAGTAAGCGACATGGTCTGCTTCTGTCTGTCTGTGCTCCCTTTTATTCTATTTATCTGAGCATTTTAAATATTAAATACATTCAAGGCCATGGTAGGATTTTGAAAATGAGCTGTAGAATTTTTGTTTTGCTTTCAGTATATGAGGGACAGAAAGAATAATTACGAACAGGAACCCCTGCAGCTTTTTGTTTTACCTATTCACATCTCCCTGAGCTGCTTTGGAGATCAGAGAAGTGGTGCCCTGGAAAGGAGGCATTATCAACAAATGCGAAATGCGAAAGGGGATCATTAATGCTGCATCATTTACAAAGTCACTGTGGGCTGTATCCTTGAGGGTGCCTCTCAGATTTGATGTGCGTGAAAGAGGCGGCCAAGAGCCATTTGTGTTAGTTTTAAAATGTACACATTCTATAATCATTGTCAAAGGAAGATGACAAATGATACTCACTTCTTGAATGTCCATGAAAAGTATAACAAAATAACAGCATTTGTCACAAGTATTCAGAAAATAGGCCAGGTCGGCCATAAAATTGGCTATTGGCATATCCACTGGCTATTATCCATAGCATTGTAGAATTGTAGAGTTGAAAGGAATGTCAAGGGTCATCTAGTAGCCCAATGCCCTACAATGCTGGAATCCTTCCTACAGCTGTTTCTGAATGAGCTCAAGCCACCAACCTACCCAGGCACACTGACCCACTGCACCACAGGACTTGTTTTATCTCCACCCTTATTTGTACACATATTTTAATAGTAGCTTTGGAATAAATGAACTTGCCTAATACCTTTGGTTGTATCTTTTTGTCTAGAAATGTGTGCCGAAACCCACTGCTCTGTTCTTATCAAGAAAGATACAATATTTGAGAAATGTCATTCTGTGGTGAATCCTGTTCCATTTTATAAGGTAGGGGTTTCTGTAAAATGTTCAGAACAAAGCAACTAGATGTTCAGTTGCTCTGTAAAAATGCTTTTTTAAAAAAAACGTTTTGAAAAATACATTGAAATTGGCATAGCTCACTGTTGCCATCTAGTTGCACATTTGTATATTGCACTTTACAACACATTAAAAAAATTATTTGCAACTGTTTAGCTGAATCCCAGGGTCATTACAAAGTTTGTAAACATCAGAAAAAGTTGTATTCCCCCCCCCACCTGCCCAAATGACATCCAACTTCCTGCTGAATTCCTGTAACTTTTTATATCACAAATATTCTGGTTTTTATTTGTCCCACTTTAGTTGCGCAATAGCCCTTCTGGACATAAATAAAATGGTAGTACTGGGGAAGCATTGCAGAACAAACTAATTACTTCCGAGAAGAACTTAGCCACGGCCAGGGTAGTATCATTTGACATATCTCCAATGAAGCACTTAATTTAGAAGGTTTCAGATTTAATTAACTGATCCCTGGCTTGTTTGAACTGCTCACAGTGTAGTAGGTTATGCTTCATAAAGTCCACACCCTGAGAGCATTTGCAAAGCCTGTTCTGATAGGGTATGTCAGACAGTCTGCCATTTAGTACTTTTGATGGAAATACATTTAGTTTGGTAGGTACAGACAGATTCATGAAATATGATGGTAACT
Organism: Zootoca vivipara; assembly: GCF_965207765.1. Taxonomy (NCBI): domain Eukaryota; kingdom Metazoa; phylum Chordata; class Lepidosauria; order Squamata; family Lacertidae; genus Zootoca; species Zootoca vivipara. Next base: position 59,922,952 of record NC_142582.1, on the reverse strand, counting down.
GAAAATCATGGCCATAGTGGATTCCAAATGCAAACGGTCCACAGATTACATAAGATCAAGAGCGAAGATCGCTGTATGAAATATCCCATAACCTCTGCCTCACGGATTTAAAGGCAATATCATAGCCCAAAAGGATGGTGAAAAACCAATCGAGGAGGCTTTTAATAAGAAATAGAAACCTACATGCTCTGCATAAAACATAGTGACTACCTTGGAATCCGTTCCCTGCATTTCTGTTTTATTTTGCTTTTGAAAATGCTTTTGTGGGTCTTTGGACCAAAATAAAAAACGTAAATATGTAAACTAAAACAGAATAAATCCACCACAAATGTTGCAGAACACATGCACAATGGAACACCAGTCTGGAGGGACTTTATCTGCCCCCTCAGAATAGGGCTGTGTGAAAGAGCCGACCCAGATCACCAAAGATAGCACTTTTATATCATCTCAGTTGCAAAACTTTTCAAATGCAATCAAGTGACAAACCATTTCATGATCTACAGTCGGCAGTTCTGATTGCTTATTAACAAAACATATCCTGACTCTTTGTTTTCAGAGATGTATATACCAAGCCTGCAACTATGAGGAAACCTTTCCCTATATTTGTTCTGCTCTGGGATCATACGCCCGTGTGTGTGCTTCAATGGGACTGTTTCTTGGGAACTGGCGGAGTAAAGTAGACAACTGCAGTAAGTAGTCTTCAACTGATACTTATAGCCAGGCATCCCCAAACTTCTGCCCTCCAGATGTTTTGGACTACAATTCCCATCATCCCTGACCACAGGTCCTGTTAGCTAGGGATCATGGGAGTTGTAGGCCAAAACATCTGGAGGGCCGCAGTTTGGAGATGCTTGCTTATAGGGATACCCTTCCTGTATTATTACTATTGCTTCAGAGTCCAGACATATGCCGGTGCTGATATTTCCATTAAGGAACTATTTTATTGTGATTTCTTGGGGGTTTTGAGATCTAGCCCCAGCACAAGGGCAAAACTAAAGCTGGCTGCAGCCCTGCCTTAAGCACTGCTCCATGATAAATGGTAGGACTATTTTTTAAAGGATTACATTTAGATAACTGGGAACCCATGCATACAAATGATCCTGTATATACTGTAAATATAAGAATTCTAGCTGACTCGGCCACGCGTTGCTGTGGTTCTTTCCTGTGATCCCCCACCACCACCCTGTCCCGATCCATGACGTATCCTGCCCCTCCTCCCTCCACCCCGGCTCATCCCTGTGTTTCGGTAGGATACCCTTCCCTCTGTTGTCCCTGAGGAGTGTATCTCCATACCTTGGCCCCCACCGTTTGAAAATGAACTGTTAGGTTCTGGGTTCTATTTCCCAGCATGCACTTTTGTCTGAGCCCTCTGTTGTCCCTGGGGAGTGTTGGCCCCTACCCCCGGTATCTTCCTACATTGGCCCCCACCCTTGGAGAAGGAAATGTCAGTTTCTGAGTTCCATTTCCCAGTATTTACTTTTTTCTGAGCCCTCTGTTGTCCCCTTCCCCCTGTATCTCCATACTGCGCACGCATCGTGAACATTTCTATATATTTAGATTAAGGATCAGGGGTGATGATGCGCCCTGGGACGCAGAGAACTACTTAAAAAATCCCGAGGGGGGGGTCAAATAGTGAAGTCCCACAGCCCCGTAGCAACAGACAGGCCCAGACAGAAGGAGGGGGGTCATATGGGCCAAAGAATATTCACTTAGGAGCTTTGTGTCTGACCTAACCCGTATAGTAGATATAGTCCCCCTAATAAAACAAGAAACAGGGACATTCAATTCCATGTGCTTAAAGCCAAGCACACAAGTGGTCTACTCTAGAGAACTGTGCAATTTCCGCTCAAAACCCTGCTCACATAAGCACTATTTAATGAGGAGAGTGCCTGGCTGATCGTTGGAACCAATGCAGGGTTAAGCATGTTTTGTTGTCCTCTGAGAACTTTCTGCAGACCTTCTAGCTACTGCACCATCAGTAGTCTAACCAATAAAAGAGGAATAAGATTTTGTCTCTTCCAGTAGCTTGCTTCACTGAACTGCCAATCATTGGTTCCCCACATGAGACAGAAGTATGAAGGACGAAGAATATCTCACCAGCTGAAAGCAAAAACCTAATTGTATTATACTTTTTTCTACTGACAGCCATTTCTTGTACTGGAAATCAGACATTCAGCTACAACACTCAAGCCTGTGACCGGACATGCCTGTCCCTCTCCCATCGAGGCCTAGAGTGCCACCCCACTGACATCCCTATTGACGGCTGCAATTGTCCAAAAGGCACCTATCTCAATCACAAAAATGAGTGCGTCCGTAAATCCCAGTGCCCTTGCTACTTGAATGACAGGAAGTTCATTCATGCTGATCAATCAACCATAATTGGTGGAATTACCTGGTAAGCACGGGCTACAGCAAATGAGGATTTTGCATTGGCTTTGTTAGCACATTAGAATTTCCTCAAATGCATGGTCTTGTAGGAAAAGTAAACACTGGCAATGGTGGTGGTGGTGGGGCGGTATTTCAGAAATGTTATGGTTGCAATGTTGTATATCAGGGGTGGCCAACTCCCCAGAGACTGCGATCTACTCACAGAGTTAAAAATTGGCAGTGATCTACCCCCTTTTGATGGGTTCAGGTCAAGGTTGCTGAGTTTTTTAGGGAGAAAAGCCACATTTTTGGGGGGTGCAGGGTGAAAATGTTGAGCTTCTTTTAGGGGAGCCAAAGTTGTTGAGCTTCTTTGGGGGAGCCAGTGATCTACCAGTGATCTACCACAGACGTCCAGTGATCTACCAGTAGATCACGGTCTACCTGTTGGACGTGCCTGTTGTATATGTATGTCAAACACCCTGAAAGGGATTATAAGTATTAAGGGGCATTATAAAAGTATGGAGAGTGGGAGGGGGAGCCAAAATCTCTTTATAAGGGAATTATAAGGGAGTGAAGTGACATAAATTAAACAGACACCTAATGTTTATGGAGTTGAGAAAGTGTTGCAAGACTCTGCAGACTGAATGAAAACTTCAAAATGCAGCAATAGAGAAAAGGGAAGTAATTTTATTGTTTGCTGACAGCAAGCAGTGGCTCAGAGGATACTTCCAAAAGCTGAGTGCCTCGCCATGGTTGCCCAGAGGCTCATATACTTTTTTTCTGGCTGACATACATGAAGCATTACATATTCATTAGCTAATTGTTAAACCACATCCTTCCTCACTCCTTTTAAGGTTAACTTCCTCCTTTCTCACATAAGCTCAATCATTCTTTCATGGCCTTCACAAGACTCTGAACAGACTCTCTTGGTTCTTCTAAGCAACATTACACAGATAAGATAAAGGGAGCTTTGCCGTCACTGGTTGGTACAAAGAGAATAGTCTTCTAGCAACTGCCCATGCAACTGTGCACGTGAAAAAACCATTTCTCACAATATGGGGTTTCTCAGAATCAGGGGGGCCACTGCTACAAAAGGGACACTCAATATCCTGTTGAAGGAAAAAAACAAATTTAATCAAAGATATTTCTGAGCTTTAAGAGAAAGAGGAAATGTAAAATAATTAAAACCCACTTAATTATGTCCCATTCTTGTCCCATTTTGAAGAGGTATGTTGTAGGCATAGGCCCACATATCTGAAGTATGAATGGCACAACGAAGTCCAAGGGTATAGTCTTTGATCTCTGGTCTAAAGGTGCATGGCGGAATGGCCTTGCTGAATCTAAGTCGGGCTAGGTCTCTTCAGTGTCTATATGGGAGACTCCATCCTCAAGTTCCATCATGGTGGGTTATAAATGTAACAAATAAAATATTAGTGCTATTAGCATGGGAGGTATTTGGAGCACACTTGTGGAACCAATTAAGGAGGTAGACTGAAATATCTTACCTCTTACCTTTTATTAACCCTTTACTGATCCCCATCCACTCCATTGCCATCATTGTTATTTCCATCTGTCATTGTCATGTCCCTTCTACATTCTATATAGCATTTAGCATATAATTGTTGTTTTATTTACTTGCTTGCTTGCTTGCTTACTTAAGTTTTATCCTGCTCCTTCTCAAGGATTTGGGCCAGATAAGGTAACAACTGTTAATAATAAATCAAAAATAGCCAGTATTAAATCTGTTTTATTTCACATCTGTTGAACTCCTAATTGCTGAATGCCAGCCCAAAGATAAAACCTGATAAACTCTTTTGGAAGACCTCTCCTCCATTCTTGAGGGGAGGGGTTGCGGGTGGGAGTTGTTTTCCCATGCTTGCAGGGGGGGCGTGATCAGCCCCCTGCATCAGCCCCGTCCCACTGCTGCATTAAACCCCTCAGCCGGCCAATAGGGCTTACTGGGGGGCGGAGTCTGGCTGCATTTAAGCGGCCATAGCGGTGGGAATTTTTTACCTCCGCTTCCTGCTTGCATTGGATCTCCCTCCCTCCCTCCCTTTAGGCTTTGCTTTGACCTTGCTATGGACTTCGGTTTGTCGCCTTGGTTACCCAAGGGGCCTGGTAGGAGTTTTTTATCCATGTGGCAAATTGGCACTGGCCTCTTGGTTTTTTCACCTACCTCATAGCAATTCGTCACAACTTTTGGTATTGGCGGTTAGGCATTGGATTATTCAATATGTGATGTATCTGTGTTGTGTGCCGGAGGTCAGGTTGAGGCCATCACTTACCTCCTAGGGGTATCGCGTTAAGGGGATCTGGTGGTCGTGGATCTTGTCCGATGCCCTGATGGGGTTAGGGCCCTGGCATGACCCCCGGTGATGTCAGGGGAAGCTTCCAGTTGTATTTGCATCAACAAGTTCCTCACACTGTTCGTTAAACTTTAAGTGTCTCCACACCGGTCGGGTGGAGTCACATGTTGCATTCCCATTCAATGCCTAAGCCAATACCACTCACATGCTATAGCCAATAAAGTTGTGTGGCCTTATTTTACCCATTAACCTAAAATCTTGTGTCCTTGTGTCTTATTTACTCCAGGCGGGTGGCGGGTCATCGACCCGTCAATGTATTCCAGCTCAGATGTACTTGATCTCGTACATTCCCTTAGTGTATTCTAATGTTCATTTTCTATTCTAGCTATTGCATTAATGGGAATCTGAGTTGTACTGGCAAACCTGTTGACCCTGCAGGTATGGATCTCTTTACCCTTTCTTTTGAAAAGCACATGCTTTCCAAATGTTGCAGAAACATCATTTCACAAGCATCTTATTTCCTTTTTCCTAGAAAACTGCAAGCCTCCCAAAAAATATATTTCATGCTCAGCACCTTCAGAAAGCAAATATGGAGCTGCCTGTGCACCAACCTGCCAAATGCTGGCTACTGGAATTGCATGTGTAAGTTCAATACTTTCGCTATGATCATCATTATTATTTATTGAATTTATATACTGTCCTATACCAAGAGGTCTCAGGGCGGTTCACAGAATAAAATCAAAATTATATATATATCATTGTGATTATATTTTCCCCAGTTGATAACTTGAATTGGTGGTGGGGACTGCAAGCTTCTCACCATAAGCAAGGAAGATGGGAAACACTTTTCCCACCTCCTTTTGGCCACACACTGTGGTAAAAGCTCAGTGAGTAAAAGGCAGACCTGGAACATAGTCTGCCTGTAGAGCTCAAACATGGACAGGAAAATTCTGGCTCAGGCTCTTAGAATGTAACCCCATACCTACTTACTGAGTAAGTGCCATTAAATTCAATCAGACATACACCTGAGTAGGCATACATATGATTGAACTGTTGACCTCATTATGCCAGCTCCCAATATGTACCTCGCTTTTAGACTTAACTGTTATCCTTCACAATATCTGTATAATACAAATCACAACTTTATCCTAAATACTTTATATACATGCAGGGTTTTTTTTAATGTTCTCCCAGCAATATGGCAATAACTTAGAAAACACCGATCTGAGCATGCCCACAATTTTGTTCTCACCTTTCTATTCTCACCCCATCACTCACATACTTATTTATGGTTGCCACATAACAGCATTGAGCAGCAGAACCTGGTGCCCTCCAGAGTTTGCTGGACTACAGATCCCATCATATTTGACTCATGGCTATGCTTGCCGGTGCTGTTGGGAGATGGGTGTCCAGCAACATCTGAAGGGTCACAGGCTAAGAGCAACCTTATAGTTGGCTGGTGTTGGGCTGGACTTTGCACATCTCAAAGTCTGAGTTTGAGATTGTCTGATCTTTTCCAGGTCCCCAGCAAGTGTGAATCAGGCTGTGTTTGTGCTGCTGGACTATATGAAAAGCTAGATGGTACATGTGTGCCACCTGATGAGTGTCCCTGTGAATATGGTGGCATCTCATATGCAAAAGGAGAGGAGATTCACACTGAATGCAAGTCCTGGTAATATATTTTTTGCTTTCATCCCTTTGTCTCCTTGGCTATACCGTGCAAGAATGCTATTCAAATGATAGTTAACGAGCTTAGAAAACATCGCATCTGAGCATCCACACAATTCTATTACATTTATTGCTTGTGCCAGCTGCCCTGAAACATAGCTAAACTGAATACAGTATGGGACTTTGGGAGATTTAAGGTAACATCACATGACGGCATCAAGGAATTGTGATTATCGTTGTTGTTTAGTCGTTTAGTCGTGTCCGACTCTTCGTGACCCCATGGACCATAGCATGCCAGGCACTCCTGTCTTCCACTGCCTCCCGCAGTTTGGTCAAACTCATGTTCGTAGCTTCGAGAACACTGTCCAACCATCTCGTCCTCTGTCGTCCCCTTCTCCTAGTGCTCTCAATCTTTCCCAACATCAGGGTCTTTTCCAGGGAGTCTTCTCTTCTCATGAGGTGGCCAAAGTATTGGAGCCTCAGCTTCACTTTGTGAAGCACTTAATTTGCCAAATGCTCTCATTCTTTGCTGACTATGAAATTAAAGCCATGTATTGAAACACTCATAGTGTAACAAAACTAACACAGAAAGCTCATACCTATGACAAACTTAGTTGGTCTCTAAGGTGCTACTGGAAGGATTTTTTTATTTTGTTTTGACTGCGTCAGACCAACACAGCTACCTACCTGTAACCAGTGAAAACAGTGTATAACTGGGGTTTTTTTGTATGAGATAATAGGCGTAAATAGAAGAAGAAAAAAGCAGGAATTTCACAACTACCTTTATGCCATTCCAGGAGGCAGGGAGACGTCACTCCAGGCTTGGTGCTGGTTTGAATTCCAGCCTCCACAATTTGGTGGCTCCTTAAGGGTTATTACAATGGTGTTTCCAGAAGTGTGGGAGACCAGAACTTTGCTTACTCAATATTGTGCTACCTTTATTTGCATTTGGAGACTTTATGACAAGTTTCTTGTTCCTCATCAGCACCTGCACAAGAGGAAAATGGAAATGCATCCAAAATTCCAGGTGCTCTTCAACATGCAGTCTCTATGGGGAAGGCCATATCACCACATTTGATGGACAGCGCTTTGTGTTTGATGGCAACTGTGAATACATACTAGCTATGGTAATATCACTTTGACTGGACTTACATGCCATGATGCCAATGATCAGTATGGGCATATTTGAATCAATGTGACCCTTCAAATCAAGGCTTGCAATACAAAGAGTGTCTTAAGGTGGAACAAAATTGGTCTCAAATATTTTACAACTATAATCTTAAAAATAGGGAGTGGGTGAACTCATATGGCCTTTGTTCCCTAAATTCAGCTTCAGGATTTGAAGTGCAACCAGATCTTCTCTGCAAAAAGTAGATCAGAATCTACTGGTAGATCTCTGGGTAGTTTGCAGTAGATGAGCAAGGGTTTTTGATTCTGAGTTATCCAACAATCCTGCCCATGCTCTGCACTTTAAATCCTCACATACATTTTGCTTATCTAATGGTTATCTGACTGTACTTCTCTACCTAGGATGGTTGTGGCATGGGTGGCGCTCCCCATAATTTCAAAATAGTAACTGAAAATGTTGTCTGTGGAAATACCGGGATCACATGTTCCAGAGCAATCAAGATCCACCTTGGGGTAAGGATGAAATGTTGTTGTTATGTGATATTTACTCATCTGCACCACACTGGAAATAATTTCCGAACACCCTCCAAGGAAAATGATCGATCACTCTTGTCATCCCAGCTGTTGGACCTGAGATTCAAATTTTCCATTCTTAAGAAGCAGGGCCGGGCCAACTCTATCATTAGGCAGAGTGTGGCAGCCACCTAAGGCAGCAGATTCTGGTTGCTTTGGGGTGCAGTTTAGAACCATGTTCCATCTCCAGAATTAAAGTAAAATTCAACTGCCAATGCAGCTACCTGGGAGGGAAGGGATACATTTTGTCCTTTGTTTCAGATGGCAAAATATATTGGGCCAGCCCTGTGTACACCTAAAAGTTATGGAGACACTAACTGGATACTTCACTATAGGTGGGATTTTATCCTATGTGTATTAAACTATGGATTGCAAAGCCCCAGAGAGAACTGTCTTATAACAGAATCATTCTAGTTTTAAACTCATTCCCTATGTGTAAGATTGAAGAATATTAATAGAGAATTGTGGGTAAATTCCTCAAAGGCAGATACGGCCATTCGCCTTGTACACTGCTTGTACTTGTGCACTGCTTAGCGTATCTTTTGGGGGAAGAGGTTTATAATTTTTCTAAATAAATTCTGTTAGGTAGCTTTTCTAGTCACATGTTATTTTCCTTGCAGAATATGACAATCACTTTGGCAGACAGAACATACATTGTCTCTGGCTGGAATCCTATGACAGAGTTCTTTATAGAAGAGAATGCCCTCCACTTGATTATTGCGATTGCAATCCCTGGCAAATATGACATGTCCCTTATCTGGAACAGGCACATGAACATTTTCATCAAGATATTCAGAGGGGCAAAGGTAATAACCTCTTACCATGGAACTTCAGGGGTGGCCCTTTGCTGACCGGCACAACTGCAGTGCAGACAGTGGGGAGCTAGGGGACTTGTTCATCCTTGGCAGCCAGAAGGGGACGTTAGAACTTCTACCGTTGCATGATGTGAAAGAGGCCCATGATGTGAGTCAATCATGTCAAGGCTAGTAAGTCAGGTGGAGGCAGTGACCTGGCCCAAACCAGCTCTGCCTTTTCCCTACTGGATTTCCCACCCTATTACATGATGGTTCTGCCCAAAGGTGAGTGGGTTGGATTGTGTGAGCAGCTTGCTATGGAATGCTTGGTAACCCTATTCAGGGCCAGGGAGGAATTTTTCCCTGCTGGCTAATTGGTCTGTCTGCTGGTTTTTCACCTGTCTCATAGCAAATGAAACAACTTGGGCAGATAAGTCATTGAGTTTGGCTCTTTAGTATTTGGGTACCCTGCTAAAGGGGTTTTGCTGCCCGGGAGCCCACACAGGGGCAGCCCTGGAGGGAGCATCACACTCTAATGCATGTCGGGGGGCAACCTTCTTTTCAGGGTCTACCCACTTCATTATCAACTAGTTGGTGGGATGGTTGATCTTGCATACATACTCAGTGCCTTCACCAAAACCTGCTTACATCTGTAATAAGTAAAAGTGTGGCCTATTTCATCCTAATGCCAATGTCCTGTGTCTTATTTAGCATGGTTGCCCCCAACACTGGGCAGCACACTCCACATGACTGGGCATGCAGTATGAAGCCAATTCCTAATCCATTGTTTCTTTGCCTTTCTTGGGAAAGGCAAATAAAGCTGAATGGGAAGTTGCAGTGCCAAAATTTGTTGTGAGCAGAAATTTCTGAGGAAGACTTATCACAGGCTAGTCTCCACAGAGAAGTGATAAAACAGACACTCTTTGCAGTTCCACTTTTCATATGTTTTTTTACAAGGCAAAGTGACTGCGGGTCACGTCAGATTGAGCAGGAAACTGGAGATGGGACTATTTCTTTTTCAGATGTTTCTCTGCTCAAAATCATACTCCAGCTGCTTTTCTAAGGGAAGAAAGAGATGTGGGGGAACTCATATACATACAGGTATATCCCCCCTCCACATGGGAAAGCAATGTATGCGATAATTTTAAACAGAAGAACTGTCAAGGAAAGGATTAAACAGATCCTCTCTCTCCACTCAGCTCCACCATCACTGGTCATCCACTCAATATCAAGTTACTCACATGGCTCATTTACATTTTAAAAGTTCCCTTTTATGTTTTGTTCTGACATCCATAACTTTTATTTTTATTTTACTCTAATCTAGGATCACCTCTGTGGTTTATGTGGTAATTATAATGGGAATATAAGGGATGACTTTGAAACTCGAAGTAAATATGTGGCATCCAATGAATTGGAGTTTGTGAATTCCTGGAAAGAGAATCCCCTTTGTGGGGATGTGTTCTTTGTGGCTGATCCATGCAGTAACAACCCTTATCGCAAAGCATGGGCAGAAAAGAAGTGCTCCATTATCAACAGTCAAGTATTTGCTTCCTGCCACAGCAAGGTAAAAGTTTGTCCCATGCTTTAAGATAGTAACATTGCCTCTTCAAGTGCTAACATTTCCTCGTATGCATGCTTCCAAATGCCAGCTGCCTTTTTATTATTTTGAATTTATGTATTTACTTATGTACATATCTACTTCTTTTTTTAAAAAAATCCTGCCTTTACAGTGGTGATGGGGAGGTAGATTGGGACGAATTGCCAGCGCAACAATTGTGCACAGATCAGGCCTAATGCTGACCATGAGCCCCACCCTCAGAACACCCCATTGTGGCTCGGCCAGTGGAGATACTACTGGTGGGCCTCCCCCGCCCACCCCAATGCAGGCAGAGGAAGAAGGAGGTCTCCATCAATGGAGTGACATGAGTGTCACTCTATTGACATCAGGTGGCAGAAGGCTGGCTGAGCCAGTGGAAACCTACAGAGAGATGCCTCCACTCAATCCATCACCGCAGTGATTTCATGAAGTGATCGAAATTAACAGTGCAGCCTTATACATGTCTCCACATAGAAGTAAGCATCGATGAGTTCAATGAGCCTTATTCCCTGGTAAGCGTGCATAGGATTGCTGCCCGGCAGAGCAAACCAACTATGGTGGGAGAGGAGAATTTGTAGCCTAGGAAGCACCACAGCCAAGCACTCTCAGTCTTGTATTGGCTACGGTGGATCTGGGGTGGGGGCACTGTTCTTTCCCCAAGAATGCCAGTGTTCTCATCTTTGTTTGTTTTACATTTTCCTCCCATTGGTTCCTATGGAAGGGAAATTTGCTAGGCCAAATATCATTCTCTGTTCATACAGGAGATGATACTGTAAAGTGGATGTGTGGTTTGATTAGAGGATATTGCTTGTTTGGTCCCACTAAAAATGTAAGGATGAACTTTTAATTAACACAAACTTTCTGGTTTGGCTTCGTTCTTTCCCTACCCCAGGTATACCGCAGGCCATATTATGAAGCTTGTGTCCGGGATTCATGTGGCTGTGACACAGGAGGGGACTGTGAGTGCATGTGTGATGCTGTTGCAGTGTATGCAAAAGCATGCTTAGAAGCTGGCGTCTGTGTTGACTGGAGAACCCCAGACTTCTGTCGTAAGTTTCTTAACAATGCCTCTTTTAAAGTGTGCCGGGTTTCTTAAAACGCATTGATACTTCTATATGTTAATAATATTCAGAACTGGATAATACCTATTAAGTTTGCTGACTGCTAAAACTATGGAGCAGGAAGCATATTTTTAGAGCAGTGTTTTCACGAACCGTATCACCATAGCTGCCAAGTTTTCCCTTTTCTCGCGAGGAAGCCTATTCAGCATAAGGGAAAATTCCTTTAAAAAAGGGATAACTTGGCAGCTATGCATATCACCCCTCTGAAGTCGACTCAATGAGAAGATCAATAATTGTGGCCAGCTGCCACCACTACAAGCAGCTTGTCCTCTCTGCTAATCCTCTCTTGCACAGTGCAGATGCCTTTAATGTTTTCTAGGTGCAGCTGCAGTCACAGGGAAATTATTAGCACATTATGTGTGCAACTGTGCAACAATGAAGCATATGAAGCCTACCCCTTCAATCATGCTAGTTTCTCAGTGCAGCATTTCACATGCAGAAATTTATCAATAGACAATCTGATTTGGGACAGAATCCCTAGAGCTACGAAGTTTTAAATCCAGTATTGGCACATGACAATAAGGTGGATTCTACACATGTAAGTGGATAGACTGAATAACAATCACTTTCTCATCTCTTTAGCTGTCTACTGTGACTACTTCAACAGCCATAAGAAGAATGCCATGGATGGCACCTATCATAACTTTGTTAATGAACTGAATTGCACCTGGCATTATCGCCCCTGTAAATGTCCATACCAGCTACTAACCTACAGAGAAATAAACATTGAAGGTATTTTCCCCCTACTTTTTAAAAAATAGAAACTGTGCTAGATATTATTGGTAGGAAACTAGTAGAAAGTAGGCAAGATGCTTTTGTAAATCTTTTACAAAACAATTCGTAGGAAATAATAGGCCTGAATTCATGGTTGGAAATGTGGGTTTATGTTTCTCTAAGACTGACTTATACATTACAGGAATTCTTCTTTCTGAAACCTTTTTCTGAGGCTAGTGTTTACCTAAAACCTTTACTGTGTGCATGATGAACAATATTTCTTCTTTGTTCCTAGGCTGTTACAACTGTTCAGAGCATGACTACTATGACCCTAAGCAGAAAAAATGTGTGCCTTGTAGCGGTAGGTTAAAAAGTCCACTTTCAAATTCCTTGCTTCCAACATTTCCTATTTTAACAAGCATTATTTATAGTGAAATCCTATGCATGTTTACTGATTTCATTGGGACTTTTTCCCAATGTGGATAATATACATAGGATTGCACTCTTTTTTAACTGTCTTATTTAAGACTCTTATTTAACCAGAGGACCTCTTAAAGCTGCCATTGCATTATCTTCACTTATTGATTTGTTTGTTCTTAACTTTAAGAAATGTACTATGTCTACTAGAGTCTAAAGTTTAGGTGATTCAGGAAGGATGTGTATACAGTGGTTGATGAAAAAGTAGTAAAATCATAATTAGCTAGGATTAGAACACTCTACCCACTATACAGTGGTACCTCTAGTTCCGGGCACAATCTGTTCAGGGGTGGTTCGCACCCCAAAAAGTCCGCAACTAGAGCGGCTCTTCAGCGCAAGCACAGAGTGCGATACACTTCTGGGTTTGCTGCATTCGCAAGCTGAAAAGATGCAACATGAAGCTAACGCAACACGAGATATGACTGTACCACAATAAATTAAAACATCTCAAATTTCTTAAATCCTGGAATTCTAGATTACTTCTTCATATGCAAAGTTGTACTTTTACTATTGAAATAGGAGGGAAAATATATTATTTGCAGCAAATCCTCATTATGGAAGAAGTATATAGCTGAAATAATAATAATAATAATAATAATAATAATAATAATAATAATAATAATATAGCAGTGGTTAGCATCACAACACCATCAACAAATTAGAGTCACTTAACATTCAGTAATTTTTCTACACAAATGTTGCTTCCATCCAAGGAAATTAAATATGTAAAAGTCTATATTTATATATAGGTTTTTCTGTTGTACAACTGTAACTCACATTTGTCTTTTCACCAGGTCCAGTTTCCCCAACTCCTCCATTGCCAACAACAAGTGAGTATAAGATTTTGAAATGTATATTTCAAAGTATGTAACACTGAATGTAATGTCAATTTGTATAGGGATGGGAAATGATCCATTTGCCAGTATTGCATAGCAATAATGATGATTATGATGATGAACAGAAGACACAGATATGATGATCTATCAAATAAAATCCACTGGGGGGAGGAATCAGAATTATTTACATGAATTAGATTGGATTAAGCAGATGATCAGAGCATATCGTATATGGATATACATCTCACACATGCAGTTTTCTTCAATACTTCATCCATACTGTTGCAAGCTCTTTTCAGTTCTGTGATATGGACGAGTAAGAAATCCTCATCATAGAAAAGTATAGCTGGTATAATTTACTACTACTACTACAGAGGTTCTCATCACACCACCAACAAATTTAAGAGTTGGTTCACATTCAGTGATTAATCTACAGAGATGTAACTTCCATGTGAGAAAACTACATATATACAACTCTGTACCTACATGGGTTTTTTGTTGCACCACTGTAACTGACACGTGCAACATGCGACAAGAAACAAGTGTTTACTGTACTTGATGTGTCCACATGGTCTCCTGCCAATAAGGTTATTTGCATATAGAGGATCAAAATGAAAAATACAGGTGTTCCTAAAACACTTGACCCCTTTAATTTTATAAAACATCGCATATTCCATTTTATACTCACTGTTACATCACACTCACAGTTTTATACTTACTGTTTTAGCTTTTAAAAACTGGTTTTATTGATAATTCTATGGTTTTATTCTTCTTTTCAACGGCTTAGTTCCCCCCCTTACAATCAAGCAGTACAGTTGCCTTGCAACCTGCACAAATTTAAGTTGCATGAATATGCATCACTGAAAAAAGGGGCAGCACAGGCATCTGGAGGGGAGGACATTGGCAATACCACCCCACCCCACCCAAATTTGGAGGTGAAGTGATCATGGGACACTGTGTGAGAGGCCTTGGGAGAGCATTTGGAGGGTTTTTATTTTATTTTTTGCTATACACGACTTTGGCTTTTACACACTATTGCAGGACCGTAACCCCCACATAAGCTGAGTTGACTATATATAAATTGTAGGAAACAAATAGATAAAATAAAAAATTGTCTTTCCACCAGGTTCACTTTCCCCAACTACCCCATCACCAACAACAAGTGAGTATAAGATGTTAAAATGTGTGTTTTAAAATATGTGACACTGTGTTTAATGTAAAGTCTGTATAGTGGTAGGAAATAATAAATTTGCCCAGGGGCGTAGGAAGATAGGGGCGGTAGGGGTGGGCCGCCCCGAGCGGCGAACTCCAAGGGGCGCCATCTCGGGCGCCCGCCCTGCCCCCAAAATGTGCACCACGCCCCCGGAACGCATGCCACGCCCCTCTGGGAGGCGCATCACGCCCCCGGAACGTGCGCCACGGGTCTCCGGGAGGCGTGCCCCACCCCCAGAACGGGCGCCAGCCCTGCACCCAGTGCCGGAGCATGAAGCTCTGCCACTGAATTTGCCTGTATTGCATCGTAACAATAGTGGTGATGGATTATGATGGTGAACAGAAGACAGAGATATGTTGATCCATCAAATGAAATCCATTTTGGGTGAAATCAGGTTTATTTACATGGACCACCCTTTACTAGGTTAGAATCAGCAGATGATCAATGCATAGTGTATGAGGATGAACATCTCACACATGCAGTCCTCATTAATACTTCACAATGTGGATGGAGATGCATGCTCTTATCAATCCTGTGACATGGACGAGGATGCTTATCCCCATCTACTATATGCACACAATTGTGATCCTCAAATTGTTAGGTGTGTTTTACTCATCATATTTGTCATTTGCAAATACAGGTGAAACTCGGAGAATTAGAATATCGCCGAAAAGTGCATTTATTTCAGTAATGCAACTTATTACTTTTAATTTTTATTTTAATTTTTACAAATGCTTTCTTTTGGAAATTCCACAGTAATAAAACAAATAGTTACAATAATACAAAAATAAACATCGCTATTACATTTCATTAATTACATTCCATTTATAATTGACCCGCCAAACGACAACAAATAAATTACAACAAATAAGGGCTTGACATATCTTGCTTTGCATGTCATGCATCTATCTCATATATTGGTTTCACTTTTTAAGTTGTGTTACTGAAATAAATGCACTTTTTGACGATATTCTAATTTTCTGAGTTTCACCTGTATGTATGGAACTGAAGAATTTTGTTATGTAGACTCTGCAGAGACCACAGCCCAAAGAGCCAGACATCATCTACATTTTCTCATATGAAGTATTGATTCAGTCTGGTACCTTTCGTAGTGAATTAATTTATAGCCTTTGACAGTTGTAATGTTTATTTTTTTAATGTTTCTGCAATCCATTTAAATAGCTATGAAATTGCCCTTGGCCTTCTAGTATATGATCTCAGTTGTCAATAGACACAACAACTGGAAGAAAGAATAGAAATGGGATACATTCATATGGGCAAAATAATTCACAGATATATAGAGTACTGAGCCAAACACACACAGGGTTATGTGCACTGTGTCAAGAAAAAGTCAAAAGCTGCGCACTGCAGAAAATTTGTGACTAAAGAGATTTTGCATGTTGTTGCCTATTTAGTATGTAATCATGGAGGAGAGACAGGGCTGCAGACATCCAGATTATTTGTTAGGCAATCCCAAGGCCACGTTTGTGTTTCCACCCTTCCATTTGCTTTTTAAGAAAATTGTACCCAGTGTTTGACCACTTCTCTCCTCCTCCTCTTACATCCATATTCCCTGCTTCTTTGTGTTTCTTGTGACACTAGTTTCACACTGCCAGTTTTATTTCAGAGACACTCTGGGGGAAATGACATCCAAAAGCTCTGATTCAGGCACAATAAGCAATGTTTTAAAGTGTTGAAAGTTGGGGTGTCAAGAGAAAGGAGTTGTCATTGCTGCCACAATAAATGGCCCTAAGTACCATGTGTGTATGAAGAATTCTGATGTTTCCTAAACATTGAACTCTTTGATTTTGATTTTTTTTAAAAACAAAACAAAAAAAACCTTGACTATATGTATGAAATATACTGGGGTTCTCAAAACTCAGAAGCTCCTCGATTTTATATTCCACATTTTGCTCACACTTCTTGTCTTTTCCATAGCTCCAACACAGACCACAGCATCACCGAAAACAGGTGAATATAAGAGTTTAACACATGCTACTTATTGGTATATAAGTTACACTCTGTGCACTGAAAGCAACATGTCCATTTTCCAGTACTGCCCAATGATAACAAAGAGCATAAAACACAGGTATGCTGATCCCACAAGGGGTGTGTGATCTGTAAAGTGAATGAGGCTTTCACAGCTGGGTATATTTTGGATGTGAATGAACATCTGGCACATGCAGCCCTTGTTATTCCTACACAATTTGGATGGCTATGTATGTTATCATCCATCCTGCAATCTGGATGGAAAAATTGAGTTTACATAACAAGTTGTGCATAATTCAGTATGCCCCAACATATGCTACTGTTTCCAAGATGCCAGAAGCATCTTACATTTAGCTTCAGCAGTCATTATAGTCACAAGAATCACACTTGCCATCTATATTTCCTTTACATGAGATGGTAACTGAGGCCACAGTCCTATCCTCCCTTACCATGGAGCAATTCCCACTGAATTTAGTAGGATTTACTTCTGGGTAGACATGTTCAGGACTGTGTTGTTAGCTCTTTTATAATTCAGGTTTGAAGTGGAATTGCAAACTATGTTTTTTCCATGAAGAAGGAAGGAACGCATAAGTGGAGGGTGGAGCATATGAGCTCAAGGCCCATTCACATAACATGTCATGTTACATCTCAACAACCCTGTTTATAGAAAAGTGACACTAAATCAAAATAAATAAATGGATCACATCAGTTTGGCTTTACGTAGTTGCCAAGGGGAAATCTTAAAATACTTTGACATTACCTTCCTCTTGAAAAGGTTTCTGAAATTAGTCGTGGAAAACAATATGATATTTAAACCGATGAACCACTTTTGAGGTTTTGTACCAGGGAAGTGGGTGGCGCTGTCAGTTAAACCACAGAGCCTAGGACTTGATGATCAGAAGGTCAGCGGTTCGAATCCCCGCGACGGGGTGAGCTCCCGTTGTTCGGTCCCAGCTCCTGCCAACCTAGCAGTTCGAAAGCATGTCAAAGTGCAAGTAGATAAATAGGTACCGCTCCAGCGGGAAGGTAAACGGCATTTCCGTGTGATGCTTTGGTTCGCCAGAAATGGCTTAGTCATGCTGGCCACATGACTCGGAAGCTGTACGCCAGCTCCCTTGGCCAATAAAGCGAGATGAGCACCGCAACCCCAGAGTCGTCTGCGACTAGACCTAATAGTCAGGGGTCCCTTTACCTTTACCTTTACAATTAAATAGCCAAGCTGCCTCATGGAATGCTATCAATAATAAATGTTACCCAATACGTTACTCAGAATCCCAACCTCACACATTTAGATTCCATTAACCACACAATAAAGAAATGGTTTCAGTGCTGTCTCCATGAATAATAAGCTTATTCAATGAGACCTCGATTAATCATGTATTTTAATCTCATTAAAATATGAATGTTGTGTGGATTGTTTGCACTCCTTAATTGAAATGTGTTTTCCCACTTCTGCTTTGTAGCTCACCCTCACCCTGTTACAGCACCGATTGGTAAAGAAACAACAACAGGTCAGTTCTAGTATCCGTTTTGGTTTCTTGCTGATTACCTCCAACAGATGGCTATCCAGGCTCTGCTTGAAGACATCTGGGAAGCGAGGGATTATCCTCTCCCCCACCACCTGTAATTGGTTTCCTTGTCTAACACACTTAAGCTAGTAACAATTTGCTCCCAAAGGTGAACTGGCAAGATGGAGTCTCTGCAGGTGAGTGTTCCCCATGTCTGAAAAAATAGTCCAAATGCCTGCCCTGGATGGGG
This sequence comes from Zootoca vivipara, assembly GCF_965207765.1. Taxonomy (NCBI): domain Eukaryota; kingdom Metazoa; phylum Chordata; class Lepidosauria; order Squamata; family Lacertidae; genus Zootoca; species Zootoca vivipara. The sequence continues at coordinate 59,904,411 of NC_142582.1, read as the reverse complement.
CTGTACTCCCTCTGGAGGAGCAGGTACACAGTTTTTGGGGTGCTCTGGATCCAGCTTTGTCACTGGTGGCCTAGGTGGCTGTGAATGCCTTTTATCAGTTTCAGATGGCTACAGCCCTTTCTGAACCTGGATAGATGGACCACAGCATCTCAGGAACGGATCCATGTGAGACAGGGTTATTTCCCTAGGGTCTTCCCTTGTGCTTGGTCCTGAAAGCACAGCTGGTGCTGAATGCTGAAGCTTGACAGCTGTCAGGAGCAAGACCTTTTGAACAAATTTTGCTCCTACACAAAGATCAGCACTGGCTGTTGATTTGCTACCAGGTCAAGATATTATTAATAGTGTATAAAAACCTCAGGAGCTTTGGACTAGACTTGTTTACTTAAAGGATTGCCTTAGCCCATATGGCCCACTTGACAATTTTTTTCTGTCAAAATGGTGGTTTTACAAGTGTTGCTTAATTCATCAGCTTGCGATCAATCAATATGGCAGCACATATTCTCTGGAACTCCCTGCCCACTAATATTATTGTGCTGTACAGTGGTACCCCGGGTTACAAACGCTTCAGGTTACAGACTCCGCTAACCCAGAAATAGTACCTCGGATTAAGAACTTTGCTTCAGGATGAGGACAGAAATCATATTCTGGTGGCGCGGTGGCAGCAGGTGCCCCCATTAGCTAAAGTGGTGTCTCAGGTTAAGAACAGTTTCAGGTTAAGAACGGACCTAGAAAATACATACAGGATGGTAATCAGCTAAAGAAATCAGCTAAGGTGGAGGCAAAATGAAATTTACGGACCTAACGTAGTCATGCTCATTAATTTCAGTAAGTCTGCTCTGAGTAAACCTTAGCTGACTATCACACCCCCCCCAATTAACTTGTAATTTTATTTCATATATTCATTTAAGCCAGCTGATTTTATATTTTGAGAATATCCATGACCATTTGTTTTTAATGTTTGATTCTATTATTATTTTAAGCAATATTTTACATTGTTTAATATAAACTGCATGGAGGTTTTTTATTGATTTAAAGGTGTATAAATTTACAAAGAAACACTATATAAGCCTCATAACCCTAATTAAAACGTGCTGGTTCTCTGCGACATAAAACAACAACAGCTCAATCTGGGACAGGCTGAGATTCTACCTGCCCGCAGACTGTCTCGCCAGAGTGGTGCATGCTCTGGTTATTTCCCACTTGGATTACTGCAATGAGCTCTATGTGGGGCTACCTTTGAAGGTGACCCGGAAACTAAACTAATCCAAAATGTGACAGCTAGACTGGTGACTAGGAGTGGCCACCAGGACCATATAACACCGGTCCTAAAGGATCTTCAGTGACTCCCAGTACGTTTCCGAGCACAATAAAAAGGTTGGTGCTGACCTTTAAAACCCTAAACGGCTTTGCCCAAGTATACCTGAAGGAGTATCTCCACCCCAATCGTTCAGCCCGGACACTGAGGTCCAGCTCAGAGGACCCTCTGGCAGTTCCCTCACTGTGAGGTTACAGGGGACCAGGCAGAGGGCCTTCTCGGTAGTGGCACCCGCCCTGTGGAACGCCCTCCCATCAGGAAATAAGTCAAGGAAACAAACAACTATCTGATGTTTGGAAGACATAAAAAAGCCAACCCTGTACCGGGAAATTTTTAATGTCTAATGTTTTGCCATTTTTTATGTGCTGCAAGCCACCCAAAGTAGCTGGGGAAACCCAGCCAGGTGGGTGGGGTATAAATAATAAAATTATTATTCTTGTTATTAACATAAGCAGATAAAGCAAAACTTATCCATTAAGTCTGTCAACAAGGCAAAGCAAAAAAGAAACAGTTGAAACAATATGAAATAATGAATGCCAGCACAGAATAATCCAAATCAAATAGAAACAATACAGAAAAACTGAATACATGAAACATCAAAAATAAAAAATAACAATTAAGTTTACCACTAATCACTGAGCTGTAGTGCTTTCACTTTCAGGAGCATATCCTCAAAGGAAATAGGTTATAATGGGATTTAAGAAAAAATGCTTTGAAACCTAACCCATATCACGTTAGAATGCTGTATAGGATGGATTCCCACAGTGGACAAAGTTAAGTAAATGAATGTGGCTTGATCAGGTTACCACATTATTTAATGGATTCCCTTATCATGCAGAGACTGCGCCAACAAAAGCAACAAGCACCAGCAGCACAAGGAAAACAACATTAACTTCACCAAAGTCAATATCGCCCATGAATACAAAGACCACAGAATCAACGACGCTAAGACATACAACACACATAACAATGATTACGACTCCGCAGACAACTATTTCAACAGCAAGCACTTCTGTACCAACAACTTCCAAAACTAGAGCATCAACACAAACCGCAACAACAAGGACGCCGGAAACCACAATCTCCACAATGACTACTGAATCCACTGTAACAAGCAAAAACACCCCAACGACCACAACAGAACCAATACCTTCAACAACACCGGTTACTCCGACCCCCATAAGGAAAACCAGCACTCCAGAGCACACTGCCACAACTCTCACGACTTCTCCACATAGCAGCACAGAAACACCCAGCACTCCGACCCCCACAACTCCTGCCACCACCACCGTCCCAGTTACTACGGGTAAGTCTCCTTGGTCGCTCTGCAGCAGCTTACAAGTCTTTCAGGAGCCCTCTCCTCCCGTAGCGATCCAAGGGGCAGGGGGGTTCCCACCTCCAAGTCCCACGTAAGCCAGCCCTTCAACAGAGGGGAGACTCATCTGGCTCAGTCATCCTGGAACCTGTTCTTCATTTTCACGTGTGGCGCCCTGGGCAACCCAGAGTCTCAGTCGTGACAGGAGTCTTTCCCTCTCCCACCGCCACCTATGTGACTTTGCTCTTTTGTGTTCCAGAAACACTGAAAATCACCACTTCTGTTCCACCACCGGTGCCTACAGGTAAGGGCGTTGAGCATGCCGAAGGAGCTCTTCTTCTCTCCTTCTCTCCTCCCGATCCCACGTGTGTTCGCCCCCCGTTCACTTGGTTTCTTGCTCCTTTGCAGTCACCACACCTTTGACAACCAGGCCGCCAAGCAGCACGCCAAAAACCACGCCAACTACGTCTCCCTCCACCACATCCAGAATCACTGCATCAACTCAGACGGCAACCACCAACACTCCAAAGACCACTGCAACAGCCTCCACAATATCCACACCATCCACCCCTACGCATCACCCCAAAATCCTAACCACAACCCCTTCCACCACGACAGAATCCACTGCGACTAGCACACCAACCCCGACAACCACAACAGGACCCGTGCCCTCCACCACACCCTCTCCTCCGACGCCGTCCACGACAACCACCACCACCTCGCCCACAACCGTTACCTCCACTTCCACCAGCACTCCAGTACCCACTGCCACAACTCTCACGACTGCTCCCCCTACCAGCACAGAAACGCCCAGCACTCCGACCCCCACAACTCCTGCCACCACCACCGTCCCAGTTACTACGGGTAAGTCTCCTTGGTCGCTCTGCAGCAGCTTACAAGTCTTTCAGGAGCCCTCTCCTCCCGTAGCGATCCAAGGGGCAGGGGGGTTCCCACCTCCAGGTCCCACGTGAGCCAGCCCTCCAACAGAGGGGAGACTCGTCTGGCTCAGTCATCCTGGAACCTGTTCTTCATTTTTTCGTGTGGTGCCCTGGGGAACCCAAACTCCCAGTCGTGACGGGAGCCCGCCCTTTCCCTCTCCCACTGCCACCTATGTGACTTTGCTCTTTTGTGTTCCAGAAACACCCAAAACCACCACTTCTGTTCCACCACCGGTGCCTACAGGTAAGGGCGTTGAGCGTGCCGAAGGAGCTCTTCTTCGGTCCTTCTCTCCTCCCGTTTCCACGTGTGGTTGTCCCCCTTTCACTTGGTTTCTTTCTCCTTTGCAGTCACCACACCTTCGACATCCAGGCCGCCAAGCAGCACGCCACAAACCACGCCAACTACGTCTCCCTCCACCACATCCAGAACCACTGCATCAACTCAGACGGCAACCACCAACACTCCAAAGACCACTGCAACAGCCTCCACAATATCCACACCATCCACCCCTACGCATCACCCCAAAATCCTAACCACAACCCCCTCCACCACGACAGAATCCACTGCGACTAGCACACCAACCCCAACAACCACAACAGGACCCGTGCCCTCCACCACACCGTCTCCTCCGACGCCGTCCACGACAACCACCACCACCTCGCCCACAACCGTTACCTCCACTTCCACCAGCACTCCAGTACCCACTGCCACAACTCTCACGACTGCTCCCCCTACCAGCACAGAAACGCCCAGCACTCCGACCCCCACAACTCCTGCCACCACCACCGTCCCAGTTACTACGGGTAAGTCTCCTTGGTCGCTCTGCAGCAGCTTACAAGTCCTTCAGGAGCCCTCTCCTCCCGTAGCGATCCAAGGGGCAGAGCGGTTCCCACTTCCAGGTCCCACGTAAGCCAGCCCTCCAACAGAGGGGAGACTCGTCTGGCTCAGTCATCCTGGAACCTGTTCTTCATTTTTTCGTGTGGCGCCCTGGGCAAGCCTAACTCCCAGTCGTGACGGGAGTCCGCCCTTTCCCTCTCCCACTGCCACCTATGTGACTTTGCTCTTTTGTGTTCCAGAAACAGCAAAAACCACCACTTCTGTTCCACCACCGGTGCCTACAGGTAAGGGCGTTGAGCGTACCGAAGGAGCTCTTCTTTTCTCCTTCTCTCCTCCCGTTTCCACGTGTGGTTGCCCCCCTTTCACTTGGTTTCTTTCTCCTTTGCAGTCACCACACCTTCGACAACCAGGCCGCCAAGCAGCACGCCAAAAACCACGCCAACTACGTCTCCCTCCACCACATCCAGAACCACTGCATCAACTCAGACGGCAACCACCAACATGCCAAAGACCACTGCAACAGCCTCCACACCATCCACCACTACGCATCACCCCAAAATCCTAACCACAACCCCCTCCACCACGACAGAATCCACCGCGACTAGCACACCAACCCCGACAACCACAACAGGATCCGTGCCCTCCACCACACCGTCTCCTCCGACGCCGTCCACGACAACCACCACCACCTCGCCCACAACCGTTACCTCCACTTCTACCAGCACTCCAGTACCCACTGCCACAACTCTCACGACTGCTCCCCCTACCAGCACAGAAACGCCCAGCACTCCGACCCCCACAACTCCTGCCACCACCACCGTCCCAGTTACTACGGGTAAGTCTCCTTGGTCGCTCTGCAGCAGCTTACAAGTCTTTCAGGAGCCCTCTCCTCCCGTAGCGATCCAAGGGGCAGGGGGGTTCCCACCTTCAGGTCCCACGTGAGCCAGCCCTCCAACAGAGGGGAGACTCATCTGGCTCAGTCATCCTGGAACCTGTTCTTCATTTTCTCGTGTGGCGCCCTGGGCAACCCAAACTCCCAGTCGTGACGGGAGCCCGCCCTTTCCCTCTCCCACTGCCACCTATGTGACTTTGCTCTTTTGTGTTCCAGAAACACCGAAATCCACCACTTCTGTTCCACCACCGGGGCCTACAGGTAAGGGCGTTGAGCGTACCGAAGGAGCTCTTCTTTTCTCCTTCTCTCCTCCCGTTTCCACGTGTGGTTGCCCCCCTTTCACTTGGTTTCTTTCTCCTTTGCAGTCACCACACCTTCGACAACCAGGCCGCCAAGCAGCACGCCAAAAACCACGCCAACTACGTCTCCCTCCACCACATCCAGAACCACTGCATCAACTCAGACGGCAACCACCAACACGCCAAAGACCACTGCAACAGCCTCCACACCATCCACCACTACGCATCACCCCAAAATCCTAACCACAACCCCCTCCACCACGACAGAATCCACCGCGACTAGCACACCAACCCCGACAACCACAACAGGATCCGTGCCCTCCACCACACCGTCTCCTCCGACGCCGTCCACGACAACCACCACCACCTCGCCCACAACCGTTACCTCCACTTCCACCAGCACTCCAGTACCCACTGCCACAACTCTCACGACTGCTCCCCCTACCAGCACAGAAACGCCCAGCACTCCGACCCCCACAACTCCTGCCACCACCACCGTCCCAGTTACTACGGGTAAGTCTCCTTGGTCGCTCTGCAGCAGCTTACAAGTCTTTCAGGAGCCCTCACCTCCCGTAGCAATCCAAGGGGCAGAGGGGTTCCCACCTCCAGGTCCCACGTGAGCCAGCCCTCCAACAGAGGGGAGACTCGTCTGGCTCAGTCATCCTGGAACCTGTTCTTCATTTTTTCGTGTGGTGCCCTGGGGAACCCAAACTCCCAGTCGTGACGGGAGCCCGCCCTTTCCCTCTCCCACTGCCACCTATGTGACTTTGCTCTTTTGTGTTCCAGAAACACCCAAAACCACCACTTCTGTTCCACCACCGGTGCCTACAGGTAAGGGCGTTGAGCGTGCCGAAGGAGCTCTTCTTCTGTCCTTCTCTCCTCCCGTTTCCACGTGTGGTTGTCCCCCTTTCACTTGGTTTCTTTCTCCTTTGCAGTCACCACACCTTCGACATCCAGGCCGCCAAGCAGCACGCCACAAACCACGCCAACTACGTCTCCCTCCACCACATCCAGAACCACTGCATCAACTCAGACGGCAACCACCAACACTCCAAAGACCACTGCAACAGCCTCCACAATATCCACACCATCCACCCCTACGCATCACCCCAAAATCCTAACCACAACCCCCTCCACCACGATAGAATCCACTGCGACTAGCACACCAACCCCAACAACCACAACAGGACCCGTGCCCTCCACCACACCGTCTCCTCCGACGCCGTCCACGACAACCACCACCACCTCGCCCACAACCGTTACCTCCACTTCCACCAGCACTCCAGTACCCACTGCCACAACTCTCACGACTGCTCCCCCTACCAGCACAGAAACGCCCAGCACTCCGACCCCCACAACTCCTGCCACCACCACCGTCCCAGTTACTACGGGTAAGTCTCCTTGGTCGCTCTGCAGCAGCTTACAAGTCTTTCAGGAGCCCTCTCCTCCCGTAGCGATCCAAGGGGCAGGGGGGTTCCCACCTTCAGGTCCCACGTGAGCCAGCCCTCCAACAGAGGGGAGACTCGTCTGGCTCAGTCATCCTGGAACCTGTTCTTCATTTTCTCATGTGGCGCCCTGGGCAACCCAAACTCCCAGTCGTGACGGGAGCCCGCCCTTTCCCTCTCCCACTGCCACCTATGTGACTTTGCTCTTTTGTGTTCCAGAAACACCGAAATCCACCACTTCTGTTCCACCACCGGGGCCTACAGGTAAGGGCGTTGAGCGTACCGAAGGAGCTCTTCTTTTCTCCTTCTCTCCTCCCGTTTCCACGTGTGGTTGCCCCCCTTTCACTTGGTTTCTTTCTCCTTTGCAGTCACCACACCTTCGACAACCAGGCCGCCAAGCAGCACGCCAAAAACCACGCCAACTACGTCTCCCTCCACCACATCCAGAACCACTGCATCAACTCAGACGGCAACCACCAACACGCCAAAGACCACTGCAACAGCCTCCACACCATCCACCACTACGCATCACCCCAAAATCCTAACCACAACCCCCTCCACCACGACAGAATCCACCGCGACTAGCACACCAACCCCGACAACCACAACAGGATCCGTGCCCTCCACCACACCGTCTCCTCCGACGCCGTCCACGACAACCACCACCACCTCGCCCACAACCGTTACCTCCACTTCCACCAGCACTCCAGTACCCACTGCCACAACTCTCACGACTGCTCCCCCTACCAGCACAGAAACGCCCAGCACTCCGACCCCCACAACTCCTGCCACCACCACCGTCCCAGTTACTACGGGTAAGTCTCCTTGGTCGCTCTGCAGCAGCTTACAAGTCTTTCAGGAGCCCTCACCTCCCGTAGCAATCCAAGGGGCAGAGGGGTTCCCACCTCCAGGTCCCACGTGAGCCAGCCCTCCAACAGAGGGGAGACTCGTCTGGCTCAGTCATCCTGGAACCTGTTCTTCATTTTTTCGTGTGGTGCCCTGGGGAACCCAAACTCCCAGTCGTGACGGGAGCCCGCCCTTTCCCTCTCCCACTGCCACCTATGTGACTTTGCTCTTTTGTGTTCCAGAAACACCCAAAACCACCACTTCTGTTCCACCACCGGTGCCTACAGGTAAGGGCGTTGAGCGTGCCGAAGGAGCTCTTCTTCTGTCCTTCTCTCCTCCCGTTTCCACGTGTGGTTGTCCCCCTTTCACTTGGTTTCTTTCTCCTTTGCAGTCACCACACCTTCGACATCCAGGCCGCCAAGCAGCACGCCACAAACCACGCCAACTACGTCTCCCTCCACCACATCCAGAACCACTGCATCAACTCAGACGGCAACCACCAACACTCCAAAGACCACTGCAACAGCCTCCACAATATCCACACCATCCACCCCTACGCATCACCCCAAAATCCTAACCACAACCCCCTCCACCACGATAGAATCCACTGCGACTAGCACACCAACCCCAACAACCACAACAGGACCCGTGCCCTCCACCACACCGTCTCCTCCGACGCCGTCCACGACAACCACCACCACCTCGCCCACAACCGTTACCTCCACTTCCACCAGCACTCCAGTACCCACTGCCACAACTCTCACGACTGCTCCCCCTACCAGCACAGAAACGCCCAGCACTCCGACCCCCACAACTCCTGCCACCACCACCGTCCCAGTTACTACGGGTAAGTCTCCTTGGTCGCTCTGCAGCAGCTTACAAGTCTTTCAGGAGCCCTCTCCTCCCGTAGCGATCCAAGGGGCAGGGGGGTTCCCACCTTCAGGTCCCACGTGAGCCAGCCCTCCAACAGAGGGGAGACTCGTCTGGCTCAGTCATCCTGGAACCTGTTCTTCATTTTCTCATGTGGCGCCCTGGGCAACCCAAACTCCCAGTCGTGACGGGAGCCCGCCCTTTCCCTCTCCCACTGCCACCTATGTGACTTTGCTCTTTTGTGTTCCAGAAACACCGAAATCCACCACTTCTGTTCCACCACCGGTGCCTACAGGTAAGGGCGTTGAGCGTACCGAAGGAGCTCTTCTTTTCTCCTTCTCTCCTCCCGATCCCACGTGTGTTCGCCCCCCGTTCACTTGGTTTCTTTCTCCTTTGCAGTCACCACACCTTCGACAACCAGGCCACCAAGCAGCACGCCAAAAACCACGCCAACTACGTCTCCCTCCACCACATCCAGAACCACTGCATCAACTCAGACGGCAACCACCAACACGCCAAAGACCACTGCAACAGCCTCCACACCATCCACCACTACGCATCACCCCAAAATCCTAACCACAACCCCCTCCACCACTACAGAATCCACCGCGACTAGCACACCAACCCCGACAACCACAACAGGATCCGTGCCCTCCACCACACCGTCTCCTCCGACGCCGTCCACGACAACCACCACCACCTCGCCCACAACCGTTACCTCCACTTCCACCAGCACTCCAGTACCCACTGCCACAACTCTCACGACTGCTCCCCCTACCAGCACAGAAACGCCCAGCACTCCGACCCCCACAACTCCTGCCACCACCACCGTCCCAGTTACTACGGGTAAGTCTCCTTGGTCGCTCTGCAGCAGCTTACAAGTCTTTCAGGAGCCCTCTCCTCCCGTAGCGATCCAAGGGGCAGGGGGGTTCCCACCTTCAGGTCCCACGTGAGCCAGCCCTCCAACAGAGGGGAGACTCATCTGGCTCAGTCATCCTGGAACCTGTTCTTCATTTTCTCGTGTGGCGCCCTGGGCAACCCAAACTCCCAGTCGTGACGGGAGCCCGCCCTTTCCCTCTCCCACTGCCACCTATGTGACTTTGCTCTTTTGTGTTCCAGAAACACCGAAATCCACCACTTCTGTTCCACCACCGGTGCCTACAGGTAAGGGCGTTGAGCGTGACGAAGGAGCTCTTCTTTTCTCCTTCTCTCCTCCCGATCCCACGTGTGTTCGCCCCCCGTTCACTTGGTTTCTTTCTCCTTTGCAGTCACCACACCTTCGACAACCAGGCCACCAAGCAGCACGCCAAAAACCACGCCAACTACGTCTCCCTCCACCACATCCAGAACCACTGCATCAACTCAGACGGCAACCACCAACACGCCAAAGACCACTGCAACAGCCTCCACACCATCCACCCCTACGCATCACCCCAAAATCCTAACCACAACCCCCTCCACCACGACAGAATCCACCGCGACTAGCACACCAACCCCGACAACCACAACAGGATCCGTGCCCTCCACCACACCGTCTCCTCCGACGCCGTCCACGACAACCACCACCACCTCGCCCACAACCGTTACCTCCACTTCCACCAGCACTCCAGTACCCACTGCCACAACTCTCACGACTGCTCCCCCTACCAGCACAGAAACGCCCAGCACTCCGACCCCCACAACTCCTGCCACCACCACCGTCCCAGTTACTACGGGTAAGTCTCCTTGGTCGCTCTGCAGCAGCTTACAAGTCTTTCAGGAGCCCTCACCTCCCGTAGCAATCCAAGGGGCAGAGGGGTTCCCACCTCCAGGTCCCACGTGAGCCAGCCCTCCAACAGAGGGGAGACTCGTCTGGCTCAGTCATCCTGGAACCTGTTCTTCATTTTTTCGTGTGGTGCCCTGGGGAACCCAAACTCCCAGTCGTGACGGGAGCCCGCCCTTTCCCTCTCCCACTGCCACCTATGTGACTTTGCTCTTTTGTGTTCCAGAAACACCCAAAACCACCACTTCTGTTCCACCACCGGTGCCTACAGGTAAGGGCGTTGAGCGTGCCGAAGGAGCTCTTCTTCTGTCCTTCTCTCCTCCCGTTTCCACGTGCGGTTGTCCCCCTTTCACTTGGTTTCTTTCTCCTTTGCAGTCACCACACCTTCGACATCCAGGCCGCCAAGCAGCACGCCACAAACCACGCCAACTACGTCTCCCTCCACCACATCCAGAACCACTGCATCAACTCAGACGGCAACCACCAACACTCCAAAGACCACTGCAACAGCCTCCACAATATCCACACCATCCACCCCTACGCATCACCCCAAAATCCTAACCACAACCCCCTCCACCACGATAGAATCCACTGCGACTAGCACACCAACCCCAACAACCACAACAGGACCCGTGCCCTCCACCACACCGTCTCCTCCGACGCCGTCCACGACAACCACCACCACCTCGCCCACAACCGTTACCTCCACTTCCACCAGCACTCCAGTACCCACTGCCACAACTCTCACGACTGCTCCCCCTACCAGCACAGAAACGCCCAGCACTCCGACCCCCACAACTCCTGCCACCACCACCGTCCCAGTTACTACGGGTAAGTCTCCTTGGTCGCTCTGCAGCAGCTTACAAGTCTTTCAGGAGCCCTCTCCTCCCGTAGCGATCCAAGGGGCAGGGGGGTTCCCACCTTCAGGTCCCACGTGAGCCAGCCCTCCAACAGAGGGGAGACTCATCTGGCTCAGTCATCCTGGAACCTGTTCTTCATTTTCTCGTGTGGCGCCCTGGGCAACCCAAACTCCCAGTCGTGACGGGAGCCCGCCCTTTCCCTCTCCCACTGCCACCTATGTGACTTTGCTCTTTTGTGTTCCAGAAACACCGAAATCCACCACTTCTGTTCCACCACCGGTGCCTACAGGTAAGGGCGTTGAGCGTGACGAAGGAGCTCTTCTTTTCTCCTTCTCTCCTCCCGATCCCACGTGTGTTCGCCCCCCGTTCACTTGGTTTCTTTCTCCTTTGCAGTCACCACACCTTCGACAACCAGGCCACCAAGCAGCACGCCAAAAACCACGCCAACTACGTCTCCCTCCACCACATCCAGAACCACTGCATCAACTCAGACGGCAACCACCAACACGCCAAAGACCACTGCAACAGCCTCCACACCATCCACCACTACGCATCACCCCAAAATCCTAACCACAACCCCCTCCACCACGACAGAATCCACCGCGACTAGCACACCAACCCCGACAACCACAACAGGATCCGTGCCCTCCACCACACCGTCTCCTCCGACGCCGTCCACGACAACCACCACCACCTCGCCCACAACCGTTACCTCCACTTCCACCAGCACTCCAGTACCCACTGCCACAACTCTCACGACTGCTCCCCCTACCAGCACAGAAACGCCCAGCACTCCGACCCCCACAACTCCTGCCACCACCACCGTCCCAGTTACTACGGGTAAGTCTCCTTGGTCGCTCTGCAGCAGCTTACAAGTCTTTCAGGAGCCCTCTCCTCCCGTAGCAATCCAAGGGGCAGAGGGGTTCCCACCTCCAGGTCCCACGTGAGCCAGCCCTCCAACAGAGGGGAGACTCGTCTGGCTCAGTCATCCTGGAACCTGTTCTTCATTTTTTCTTGTGTTGCCCTGGGGAACCCAAACTCCCAGTCGTGACGGGAGCCCGCCCTTTCCCTCTCCCACTGCCACCTATGTGACTTTGCTCTTTTGTGTTCCAGAAACACCCAAAACCACCACTTCTGTTCCACCACCGGTGCCTACAGGTAAGGGCGTTGAGCGTGCCGAAGGAGCTCTTCTTCTGTCCTTCTCTCCTCCCGTTTCCACGTGTGGTTGTCCCCCTTTCACTTGGTTTCTTTCTCCTTTGCAGTCACCACACCTTCGACATCCAGGCCGCCAAGCAGCACGCCACAAACCACGCCAACTACGTCTCCCTCCACCACATCCAGAACCACTGCATCAACTCAGACGGCAACCACCAACACTCCAAAGACCACTGCAACAGCCTCCACAATATCCACACCATCCACCCCTACGCATCACCCCAAAATCCTAACCACAACCCCCTCCACCACGATAGAATCCACTGCGACTAGCACACCAACCCCAACAACCACAACAGGACCCGTGCCCTCCACCACACCGTCTCCTCCGACGCCGTCCACGACAACCACCACCACCTCGCCCACAACCGTTACCTCCACTTCCACCAGCACTCCAGTACCCACTGCCACAACTCTCACGACTGCTCCCCCTACCAGCACAGAAACGCCCAGCACTCCGACCCCCACAACTCCTGCCACCACCACCGTCCCAGTTACTACGGGTAAGTCTCCTTGGTCGCTCTGCAGCAGCTTACAAGTCTTTCAGGAGCCCTCTCCTCCCGTAGCGATCCAAGGGGCAGGGGGGTTCCCACCTTCAGGTCCCACGTGAGCCAGCCCTCCAACAGAGGGGAGACTCGTCTGGCTCAGTCATCCTGGAACCTGTTCTTCATTTTCTCATGTGGCGCCCTGGGCAACCCAAACTCCCAGTCGTGACGGGAGCCCGCCCTTTCCCTCTCCCACTGCCACCTATGTGACTTTGCTCTTTTGTGTTCCAGAAACACCGAAATCCACCACTTCTGTTCCACCACCGGTGCCTACAGGTAAGGGCGTTGAGCGTACCGAAGGAGCTCTTCTTTTCTCCTTCTCTCCTCCCGATCCCACGTGTGTTCGCCCCCCGTTCACTTGGTTTCTTTCTCCTTTGCAGTCACCACACCTTCGACAACCAGGCCGCCAAGCAGCACGCCAAAAACCACGCCAACTACGTCTCCCTCCACCACATCCAGAACCACTGCATCAACTCAGACGGCAACCACCAACACGCCAAAGACCACTGCAACAGCCTCCACACCATCCACCACTACGCATCACCCCAAAATCCTAACCACAACCCCCTCCACCACTACAGAATCCACCGCGACTAGCACACCAACCCCGACAACCACAACAGGATCCGTGCCCTCCACCACACCGTCTCCTCCGACGCCGTCCACGACAACCACCACCACCTCGCCCACAACCGTTACCTCCACTTCCACCAGCACTCCAGTACCCACTGCCACAACTCTCACGACTGCTCCCCCTACCAGCACAGAAACGCCCAGCACTCCGACCCCCACAACTCCTGCCACCACCACCGTCCCAGTTACTACGGGTAAGTCTCCTTGGTCGCTCTGCAGCAGCTTACAAGTCTTTCAGGAGCCCTCTCCTCCCGTAGCGATCCAAGGGGCAGGGGGGTTCCCACCTTCAGGTCCCACGTGAGCCAGCCCTCCAACAGAGGGGAGACTCATCTGGCTCAGTCATCCTGGAACCTGTTCTTCATTTTCTCGTGTGGCGCCCTGGGCAACCCAAACTCCCAGTCGTGACGGGAGCCCGCCCTTTCCCTCTCCCACTGCCACCTATGTGACTTTGCTCTTTTGTGTTCCAGAAACACCGAAATCCACCACTTCTGTTCCACCACCGGTGCCTACAGGTAAGGGCGTTGAGCGTGACGAAGGAGCTCTTCTTTTCTCCTTCTCTCCTCCCGATCCCACGTGTGTTCGCCCCCCGTTCACTTGGTTTCTTTCTCCTTTGCAGTCACCACACCTTCGACAACCAGGCCACCAAGCAGCACGCCAAAAACCACGCCAACTACGTCTCCCTCCACCACATCCAGAACCACTGCATCAACTCAGACGGCAACCACCAACACGCCAAAGACCACTGCAACAGCCTCCACACCATCCACCACTACGCATCACCCCAAAATCCTAACCACAACCCCCTCCACCACGACAGAATCCACCGCGACTAGCACACCAACCCCGACAACCACAACAGGATCCGTGCCCTCCACCACACCGTCTCCTCCGACGCCGTCCACGACAACCACCACCACCTCGCCCACAACCGTTACCTCCACTTCCACCAGCACTCCAGTACCCACTGCCACAACTCTCACGACTGCTCCCCCTACCAGCACAGAAACGCCCAGCACTCCGACCCCCACAACTCCTGCCACCACCACCGTCCCAGTTACTACGGGTAAGTCTCCTTGGTCGCTCTGCAGCAGCTTACAAGTCTTTCAGGAGCCCTCACCTCCCGTAGCAATCCAAGGGGCAGAGGGGTTCCCACCTCCAGGTCCCACGTGAGCCAGCCCTCCAACAGAGGGGAGACTCGTCTGGCTCAGTCATCCTGGAACCTGTTCTTCATTTTTTCGTGTGGTGCCCTGGGGAACCCAAACTCCCAGTCGTGACGGGAGCCCGCCCTTTCCCTCTCCCACTGCCACCTATGTGACTTTGCTCTTTTGTGTTCCAGAAACACCCAAAACCACCACTTCTGTTCCACCACCGGTGCCTACAGGTAAGGGCGTTGAGCGTGCCGAAGGAGCTCTTCTTCTGTCCTTCTCTCCTCCCGTTTCCACGTGTGGTTGTCCCCCTTTCACTTGGTTTCTTTCTCCTTTGCAGTCACCACACCTTCGACATCCAGGCCGCCAAGCAGCACGCCACAAACCACGCCAACTACGTCTCCCTCCACCACATCCAGAACCACTGCATCAACTCAGACGGCAACCACCAACACTCCAAAGACCACTGCAACAGCCTCCACAATATCCACACCATCCACCCCTACGCATCACCCCAAAATCCTAACCACAACCCCCTCCACCACGATAGAATCCACTGCGACTAGCACACCAACCCCAACAACCACAACAGGACCCGTGCCCTCCACCACACCGTCTCCTCCGACGCCGTCCACGACAACCACCACCACCTCGCCCACAACCGTTACCTCCACTTCCACCAGCACTCCAGTACCCACTGCCACAACTCTCACGACTGCTCCCCCTACCAGCACAGAAACGCCCAGCACTCCGACCCCCACAACTCCTGCCACCACCACCGTCCCAGTTACTACGGGTAAGTCTCCTTGGTCGCTCTGCAGCAGCTTACAAGTCTTTCAGGAGCCCTCTCCTCCCGTAGCGATCCAAGGGGCAGGGGGGTTCCCACCTTCAGGTCCCACGTGAGCCAGCCCTCCAACAGAGGGGAGACTCGTCTGGCTCAGTCATCCTGGAACCTGTTCTTCATTTTCTCATGTGGCGCCCTGGGCAACCCAAACTCCCAGTCGTGACGGGAGCCCGCCCTTTCCCTCTCCCACTGCCACCTATGTGACTTTGCTCTTTTGTGTTCCAGAAACACCGAAATCCACCACTTCTGTTCCACCACCGGTGCCTACAGGTAAGGGCGTTGAGCGTACCGAAGGAGCTCTTCTTTTCTCCTTCTCTCCTCCCGATCCCACGTGTGTTCGCCCCCCGTTCACTTGGTTTCTTTCTCCTTTGCAGTCACCACACCTTCGACAACCAGGCCGCCAAGCAGCACGCCAAAAACCACGCCAACTACGTCTCCCTCCACCACATCCAGAACCACTGCATCAACTCAGACGGCAACCACCAACACGCCAAAGACCACTGCAACAGCCTCCACACCATCCACCACTACGCATCACCCCAAAATCCTAACCACAACCCCCTCCACCACTACAGAATCCACCGCGACTAGCACACCAACCCCGACAACCACAACAGGATCCGTGCCCTCCACCACACCGTCTCCTCCGACGCCGTCCACGACAACCACCACCACCTCGCCCACAACCGTTACCTCCACTTCCACCAGCACTCCAGTACCCACTGCCACAACTCTCACGACTGCTCCCCCTACCAGCACAGAAACGCCCAGCACTCCGACCCCCACAACTCCTGCCACCACCACCGTCCCAGTTACTACGGGTAAGTCTCCTTGGTCGCTCTGCAGCAGCTTACAAGTCTTTCAGGAGCCCTCTCCTCCCGTAGCGATCCAAGGGGCAGGGGGGTTCCCACCTTCAGGTCCCACGTGAGCCAGCCCTCCAACAGAGGGGAGACTCATCTGGCTCAGTCATCCTGGAACCTGTTCTTCATTTTCTCGTGTGGCGCCCTGGGCAACCCAAACTCCCAGTCGTGACGGGAGCCCGCCCTTTCCCTCTCCCACTGCCACCTATGTGACTTTGCTCTTTTGTGTTCCAGAAACACCGAAATCCACCACTTCTGTTCCACCACCGGTGCCTACAGGTAAGGGCGTTGAGCGTGACGAAGGAGCTCTTCTTTTCTCCTTCTCTCCTCCCGATCCCACGTGTGTTCGCCCCCCGTTCACTTGGTTTCTTTCTCCTTTGCAGTCACCACACCTTCGACAACCAGGCCACCAAGCAGCACGCCAAAAACCACGCCAACTACGTCTCCCTCCACCACATCCAGAACCACTGCATCAACTCAGACGGCAACCACCAACACGCCAAAGACCACTGCAACAGCCTCCACACCATCCACCACTACGCATCACCCCAAAATCCTAACCACAACCCCCTCTACCACGACAGAATCCACTGCGACTAGCACACCAACCCCGACAACCACAACAGGATCCGTGCCCTCCACCACACCGTCTCCTCTGACGCCGTCCACGACAACCACCACCACCTCGCCCACAACCGTTACCTCCACTTCCACCAGCACTCCAGTACCCACTGCCACAACTCTCACGACTGCTCCCCCTACCAGCACAGAAACGCCCAGCACTCCGACCCCCACAACTCCTGCCACCACCACCGTCCCAGTTACTACGGGTAAGTCTCCTTGGTCGCTCTGCAGCAGCTTACAAGTCTTTCAGGAGCCCTCTCCTCCCGTAGCAATCCAAGGGGCAGAGGGGTTCCCACCTCCAGGTCCCACGTGAGCCAGCCCTCCAACAGAGGGGAGACTCGTCTGGCTCAGTCATCCTGGAACCTGTTCTTCATTTTTTCTTGTGTTGCCCTGGGGAACCCAAACTCCCAGTCGTGACGGGAGCCCGCCCTTTCCCTCTCCCACTGCCACCTATGTGACTTTGCTCTTTTGTGTTCCAGAAACACCCAAAACCACCACTTCTGTTCCACCACCGGTGCCTACAGGTAAGGGCGTTGAGCGTGCCGAAGGAGCTCTTCTTCTGTCCTTCTCTCCTCCCGTTTCCACGTGTGGTTGTCCCCCTTTCACTTGGTTTCTTTCTCCTTTGCAGTCACCACACCTTCGACATCCAGGCCGCCAAGCAGCACGCCACAAACCACGCCAACTACGTCTCCCTCCACCACATCCAGAACCACTGCATCAACTCAGACGGCAACCACCAACACTCCAAAGACCACTGCAACAGCCTCCACAATATCCACACCATCCACCCCTACGCATCACCCCAAAATCCTAACCACAACCCCCTCCACCACGATAGAATCCACTGCGACTAGCACACCAACCCCAACAACCACAACAGGACCCGTGCCCTCCACCACACCGTCTCCTCCGACGCCGTCCACGACAACCACCACCACCTCGCCCACAACCGTTACCTCCACTTCCACCAGCACTCCAGTACCCACTGCCACAACTCTCACGACTGCTCCCCCTACCAGCACAGAAACGCCCAGCACTCCGACCCCCACAACTCCTGCCACCACCACCGTCCCAGTTACTACGGGTAAGTCTCCTTGGTCGCTCTGCAGCAGCTTACAAGTCTTTCAGGAGCCCTCTCCTCCCGTAGCGATCCAAGGGGCAGGGGGGTTCCCACCTTCAGGTCCCACGTGAGCCAGCCCTCCAACAGAGGGGAGACTCGTCTGGCTCAGTCATCCTGGAACCTGTTCTTCATTTTCTCATGTGGCGCCCTGGGCAACCCAAACTCCCAGTCGTGACGGGAGCCCGCCCTTTCCCTCTCCCACTGCCACCTATGTGACTTTGCTCTTTTGTGTTCCAGAAACACCGAAATCCACCACTTCTGTTCCACCACCGGTGCCTACAGGTAAGGGCGTTGAGCGTACCGAAGGAGCTCTTCTTTTCTCCTTCTCTCCTCCCGATCCCACGTGTGTTCGCCCCCCGTTCACTTGGTTTCTTTCTCCTTTGCAGTCACCACACCTTCGACAACCAGGCCGCCAAGCAGCACGCCAAAAACCACGCCAACTACGTCTCCCTCCACCACATCCAGAACCACTGCATCAACTCAGACGGCAACCACCAACACGCCAAAGACCACTGCAACAGCCTCCACACCATCCACCACTACGCATCACCCCAAAATCCTAACCACAACCCCCTCCACCACTACAGAATCCACCGCGACTAGCACACCAACCCCGACAACCACAACAGGATCCGTGCCCTCCACCACACCGTCTCCTCCAACGCCGTCCACGACAACCACCACCACCTCGCCCACAACCGTTACCTCCACTTCCACCAGCACTCCAGTACCCACTGCCACAACTCTCACGACTGCTCCCCCTACCAGCACAGAAACGCCCAGCACTCCGACCCCCACAACTCCTGCCACCACCACCGTCCCAGTTACTACGGGTAAGTCTCCTTGGTCGCTCTGCAGCAGCTTACAAGTCTTTCAGGAGCCCTCTCCTCCCGTAGCGATCCAAGGGGCAGGGGGGTTCCCACCTTCAGGTCCCACGTGAGCCAGCCCTCCAACAGAGGGGAGACTCATCTGGCTCAGTCATCCTGGAACCTGTTCTTCATTTTCTCGTGTGGCGCCCTGGGCAACCCAAACTCCCAGTCGTGACGGGAGCCCGCCCTTTCCCTCTCCCACTGCCACCTATGTGACTTTGCTCTTTTGTGTTCCAGAAACACCGAAATCCACCACTTCTGTTCCACCACCGGTGCCTACAGGTAAGGGCGTTGAGCGTGACGAAGGAGCTCTTCTTTTCTCCTTCTCTCCTCCCGATCCCACGTGTGTTCGCCCCCCGTTCACTTGGTTTCTTTCTCCTTTGCAGTCACCACACCTTCGACAACCAGGCCACCAAGCAGCACGCCAAAAACCACGCCAACTACGTCTCCCTCCACCACATCCAGAACCACTGCATCAACTCAGACGGCAACCACCAACACGCCAAAGACCACTGCAACAGCCTCCACACCATCCACCACTACGCATCACCCCAAAATCCTAACCACAACCCCCTCCACCACGACAGAATCCACTGCGACTAGCACACCAACCCCGACAACCACAACAGGATCCGTGCCCTCCACCACACCGTCTCCTCTGACGCCGTCCACGACAACCACCACCACCTCGCCCACAACCGTTACCTCCACTTCCACCAGCACTCCAGTACCCACTGCCACAACTCTCACGACTGCTCCCCCTACCAGCACAGAAACGCCCAGCACTCCGACCCCCACAACTCCTGCCACCACCACCGTCCCAGTTACTACGGGTAAGTCTCCTTGGTCGCTCTGCAGCAGCTTACAAGTCTTTCAGGAGCCCTCTCCTCCCGTAGCAATCCAAGGGGCAGAGGGGTTCCCACCTCCAGGTCCCACGTGAGCCAGCCCTCCAACAGAGGGGAGACTCGTCTGGCTCAGTCATCCTGGAACCTGTTCTTCATTTTTTCGTGTGGTGCCCTGGGGAACCCAAACTCCCAGTCGTGACGGGAGCCCGCCCTTTCCCTCTCCCACTGCCACCTATGTGACTTTGCTCTTTTGTGTTCCAGAAACACCCAAAACCACCACTTCTGTTCCACCACCGGTGCCTACAGGTAAGGGCGTTGAGCGTGCCGAAGGAGCTCTTCTTCTGTCCTTCTCTCCTCCCGTTTCCACGTTTGGTTGTCCCCCTTTCACTTGGTTTCTTTCTCCTTTGCAGTCACCACACCTTCGACATCCAGGCCGCCAAGCAGCACGCCACAAACCACGCCAACTACGTCTCCCTCCACCACATCCAGAACCACTGCATCAACTCAGACGGCAACCACCAACACTCCAAAGACCACTGCAACAGCCTCCACAATATCCACACCATCCACCCCTACGCATCACCCCAAAATCCTAACCACAACCCCCTCCACCACGATAGAATCCACTGCGACTAGCACACCAACCCCAACAACCACAACAGGACCCGTGCCCTCCACCACGCCGTCTCCTCCGACGCCGTCCACGACAACCACCACCACCTCGCCCACAACCGTTACCTCCACTTCCACCAGCACTCCAGTACCCACTGCCACAACTCTCACGACTGCTCCCCCTACCAGCACAGAAACGCCCAGCACTCCGACCCCCACAACTCCTGCCACCACCACCGTCCCAGTTACTACGGGTAAGTCTCCTTGGTCGCTCTGCAGCAGCTTACAAGTCTTTCAGGAGCCCTCTCCTCCCGTAGCGATCCAAGGGGCAGGGGGGTTCCCACCTTCAGGTCCCACGTGAGCCAGCCCTCCAACAGAGGGGAGACTCGTCTGGCTCAGTCATCCTGGAACCTGTTCTTCATTTTTTCGTGTGGTGCCCTGGGGAACCCAAACTCCCAGTCGTGACGGGAGCCCGCCCTTTCCCTCTCCCACTGCCACCTATGTGACTTTGCTCTTTTGTGTTCCAGAAACACCCAAAACCACCACTTCTGTTCCACCACCGGTGCCTACAGGTAAGGGCGTTGAGCGTGCCGAAGGAGCTCTTCTTCGGTCCTTCTCTCCTCCCATTTCCACGTGTGGTTGTCCCCCTTTCACTTGGTTTCTTTCTCCTTTGCAGTCACCACACCTTCGACATCCAGGCCGCCAAGCAGCACGCCAAAAACCACGCCAACTACGTCTCCCTCCACCACATCCAGAACCACTGCATCAACTCAGACGGCAACCACCAACACGCCAAAGACCACTGCAACAGCCTCCACACCATCCACCACTACGCATCACCCCAAAATCCTAACCACAACCCCCTCCACCACTACAGAATCCACCGCGACTAGCACACCAACCCCGACAACCACAACAGGATCCGTGCCCTCCACCACACCGTCTCCTCCGACGCCGTCCACGACAACCACCACCACCTCGCCCACAACCGTTACCTCCACTTCCACCAGCACTCCAGTACCCACTGCCACAACTCTCACGACTGCTCCCCCTACCAGCACAGAAACGCCCAGCACTCCGACCCCCACAACTCCTGCCACCACCACCGTCCCAGTTACTACGGGTAAGTCTCCTTGGTCGCTCTGCAGCAGCTTACAAGTCTTTCAGGAGCCCTCTCCTCCCGTAGCGATCCAAGGGGCAGGGGGGTTCCCACCTTCAGGTCCCACGTGAGCCAGCCCTCCAACAGAGGGGAGACTCATCTGGCTCAGTCATCCTGGAACCTGTTCTTCATTTTCTCGTGTGGCGCCCTGGGCAACCCAAACTCCCAGTCGTGACGGGAGCCCGCCCTTTCCCTCTCCCACTGCCACCTATGTGACTTTGCTCTTTTGTGTTCCAGAAACACCGAAATCCACCACTTCTGTTCCACCACCGGTGCCTACAGGTAAGGGCGTTGAGCGTGACGAAGGAGCTCTTCTTTTCTCCTTCTCTCCTCCCGATCCCACGTGTGTTCGCCCCCCGTTCACTTGGTTTCTTTCTCCTTTGCAGTCACCACACCTTCGACAACCAGGCCACCAAGCAGCACGCCAAAAACCACGCCAACTACGTCTCCCTCCACCACATCCAGAACCACTGCATCAACTCAGACGGCAACCACCAACACGCCAAAGACCACTGCAACAGCCTCCACACCATCCACCACTACGCATCACCCCAAAATCCTAACCACAACCCCCTCCACCACTACAGAATCCACCGCGACTAGCACACCAACCCCGACAACCACAACAGGATCCGTGCCCTCCACCACACCGTCTCCTCCGACGCCGTCCACGACAACCACCACCACCTCGCCCACAACCGTTACCTCCACTTCCACCAGCACTCCAGTACCCACTGCCACAACTCTCACGACTGCTCCCCCTACCAGCACAGAAACGCCCAGCACTCCGACCCCCACAACTCCTGCCACCACCACCGTCCCAGTTACTACAGGTAAGTCTCCTTGGTCGCTCTGCAGCAGCTTACAAGTCTTTCAGGAGCCCTCTCCTCCCGTAGCGATCCAAGGGGCAGGGGGGTTCCCACCTTCAGGTCCCACGTGAGCCAGCCCTCCAACAGAGGGGAGACTCATCTGGCTCAGTCATCCTGGAACCTGTTCTTCATTTTCTCGTGTGGCGCCCTGGGCAACCCAAACTCCCAGTCGTGACGGGAGCCCGCCCTTTCCCTCTCCCACTGCCACCTATGTGACTTTGCTCTTTTATGTTCCAGAAACACCGAAATCCACCACTTCTGTTCCACCACCGGTGCCTACAGGTAAGGGCGTTGAGCGTACCGAAGGAGCTCTTCTTTTCTCCTTCTCTCCTCCCGTTTCCACGTGTGTTCGCCCCCCGTTCACTTGGTTTCTTTCTCCTTTGCAGTCACCACACCTTCGACATCCAGGCCGCCAAGCAGCACGCCACAAACCAGGCCAACTACGTCTCCCTCCACCACATCCAGAACCACTGCATCAACTCAGACGGCAACCACCAATACTCCAAAGACCACTGCAACAGCCTCCACAATATCCACACCATCCACCCCTACGCATCACCCCAAAATCCTAACCACAACCCCCTCCACCACGACAGAATCCACTGCGACTAGCACACCAACCCCAACAACCACAACAGGACCCGTGCCCTCCACCACACCGTCTCCTCCGACGCCGTCCACGACAACCACCACCACCTCGCCCACAACCGTTACCTCCACTTCCACCAGCACTCCAGTACCCACTGCCACAACTCTCACGACTGCTCCCCCTACCAGCACAGAAACGCCCAGCACTCCGACCCCCACAACTCCTGCCACCACCACCGTCCCAGTTACTATGGGTAAGTCTCCTTGGTCGCTCTGCAGCAGCTTACAAGTCCTTCAGGAGCCCTCTCCTCCCGTAGCGATCCAAGGGGCAGAGGGGTTCCCACCTCCAGGTCCCACGTAAGCCAGCCCTCCAACAGAGGGGAGACTCGTCTGGCTCAGTCATCCTGGAACCTGTTCTTCATTTTCTCGTGTGGCGCCCTGGGCAACCCAAACTCCCAGTCGTGACGGGAGCCCGCCCTTTCCCTCTCCCACTGCCACCTATGTGACTTTGCTCTTTTGTGTTCCAGAAACACCCAAAACCACCACTTCTGTTCCACCACCGGTGCCTACAGGTAAGGGCGTTGAGCGTGCCGAAGGAGCTCTTCTTCTGTCCTTCTCTCCTCCCGTTTCCACGTGTGGTTGCCCCATTTCACTTGGTTTCTTTCTCCTTTGCAGTCACCACACCTTCGACATCCAGGCCGCCAAGCAGCACGCCACAAACCAGGCAAACTACGTCTCCCTCCACCACATCCAGAACCACTGCATCAACTCAGACGGCAACCACCAACACTCCAAAGACCACTGCAACAGCCTCCACAATATCCACACCATCCACCCCTACGCATCACCCCAAAATCCTAACCACAACCCCCTCCACCACGATAGAATCCACTGCGACTAGCACACCAACCCCAACAACCACAACAGGACCCGTGCCCTCCACCACACCGTCTCCTCCGACGCCGTCCACGACAACCACCACCACCTCGCCCACAACCGTTACCTCCACTTCCACCAGCACTCCAGTACCCACTGCCACAACTCTCACGACTGCTCCCCCTACCAGCACAGAAACGCCCAGCACTCCGACCCCCACAACTCCTGCCACCACCACCGTCCCAGTTACTACGGGTAAGTCTCCTTGGTCGCTCTGCAGCAGCTTACAAGTCTTTCAGGAGCCCTCTCCTCCCGTAGCGATCCAAGGGGCAGGGGGGTTCCCACCTTCAGGTCCCACGTGAGCCAGCCCTCCAACAGAGGGGAGACTCGTCTGGCTCAGTCATCCTGGAACCTGTTCTTCATTTTCTCATGTGGCGCCCTGGGCAACCCAAACTCCCAGTCGTGACGGGAGCCCGCCCTTTCCCTCTCCCACTGCCACCTATGTGACTTTGCTCTTTTGTGTTCCAGAAACACCGAAATCCACCACTTCTGTTCCACCACCGGTGCCTACAGGTAAGGGCGTTGAGCGTGACGAAGGAGCTCTTCTTTTCTCCTTCTCTCCTCCCGATCCCACGTGTGTTCGCCCCCCGTTCACTTGGTTTCTTTCTCCTTTGCAGTCACCACACCTTCGACAACCAGGCCGCCAAGCAGCACGCCAAAAACCACGCCAACTACGTCTCCCTCCACCACATCCAGAACCACTGCATCAACTCAGACGGCAACCACCAACACGCCAAAGACCACTGCAACAGCCTCCACACCATCCACCACTACGCATCACCCCAAAATCCTATCCACAACCCCCTCCACCACGACAGAATCCACCGCGACTAGCACACCAACCCCGACAACCACAACAGGATCCGTGCCCTCCACCACACCCTCTCCTCCGACGCCGTCCACGACAACCACCACCACCTCGCCCACAACCGTTACCTCCACTTCCACCAGCACTCCAGTACCCACTGCCACAACTCTCACGACTGCTCCCCCTACCAGCACAGAAACGCCCAGCACTCCGACCCCCACAACTCCTGCCACCACCACCGTCCCAGTTACTACGGGTAAGTCTCCTTGGTCGCTCTGCAGCAGCTTACAAGTCTTTCAGGAGCCCTCTCCTCCCGTAGCAATCCAAGGGGCAGAGGGGTTCCCACCTCCAGGTCCCACGTAAGCCAGCCCTCCAACAGAGGGGAGACTCGTCTGGCTCAGTCATCCTGGAACCTGTTCTTCATTTTTTCGTGTGGCGCCCTGGGGAACCCAAACTCCCAGTCGTGACGGGAGCCCGCCCTTTCCCTCTCCCACTGCCACCTATGTGACTTTGCTCTTTTGTGTTCCAGAAACACCGAAATCCACCACTTCTGTTCCACCACTGGTGCCTACAGGTAAGGGCGTTGAGCGTGACGAAGGAGCTCTTCTTTTCTCCTTCTCTCCTCCCGATCCCATGTGTGTTCGCCCCCCGTTCACTTGGTTTCTTTCTCCTTTGCAGTCACCACACCTTCGACAACCAGGCCGCCAAGCAGCACGCCAAAAACCACGCCAACTACGTCTCCCTCCACCACATCCAGAACCACTGCATCAACTCAGACGGCAACCACCAACACGCCAAAGACCACTGCAACAGCCTCCACACCATCCACCACTACGCATCACCCCAAAATCCTAACCACAACCCCCTCCACCACTACAGAATCCACCGCGACTAGCACACCAACCCCGACAACCACAACAGGATCCGTGCCCTCCACCACACCCTCTCCTCCAACGCCGTCCACGACAACCACCACCACCTCGTCCACAACCGTTACCTCCACTTCCACCAGCACTCCAGTACCCACTGCCACAACTCTCACGACTGCTCCCCCTACCAGCACAGAAACGCCCAGCACTCTGACCCCCTCAACTCCTGCCACCACCACCGTCCCAGTTACTACGGGTAAGTCTCCTTGGTCGCTCTGCAGCAGCTTACAAGTCTTTCAGGAGCCCTCTCCTCCCGTAGCGATCCAAGGGGCATAGGGGTTCCCACCTCCAGGTCCCACGTGAGCCAGCCCTCCAACAGAGGGGAGACTCGTCTGGCTCAGTCATCCTGGAACCTGTTCTTCATTTTCTCGTGTGGCGCCCTGGGCAACCCAAACTCCCAGTCGTGACGGGAGCCCGCCCTTTCCCCCTCCCACTGCCACCTATGTGACTTTGCTCTCTTGTGTTCCAGAAACACCGAAAGCCACCACTTCTGTTCCACCACCGGTGCCTACAGGTAAGGGCGTTGAGCGTACCGAAGGAGCTCTTCTTCTCTCCTTCTCTCCTCCCGTTCCCACGTGTGGTCGCCCCCCTTTCACTTGGTTTCTTTCTCCTTTGCAGTCACCACACCTTCGACATCCAGGCCGCCAAGCAGCACGCCAAAAACCACGCCAACCACGCCTCCCTCCACCACATCCAGAACCACTGCATCAACACAAACCTCAGCAACTAGCACACCAAAAACCTCTAGTTTGATTTCTACAGCGTCCAGCATGACAACACATTTCCCCATACAAACATCCTCTACTTCAATTCCACTTACATCTACTGTTTCTACTACTCCCATTATTCCGGTCACAAGCAGTTCTCCATCGTCTTCCAGTACCAATATCATTAGTATTCCAGTAACTTCTCGAACTAGTACTTCGAGTAGTAGTACTCAGTCTTTGAAGACAACCTCCACTTCATATACATCAACTGTATCTCCTGGTAAGCTTCTCTTTTGAGGAAATGTTTTTTTGGTTCAAATGTGGTTTATGTATTTGTTGAACTTTTACATTGACTGTAGTCACTCCATCATCATTTCACAATTTTGTTCTAGATCCACCCCACTTTTTTACCATCTGTGCAGATCAACCCCCATTTTTAAACTTTTTGTATCATACATGATAAATATATTTTCGCAGGTCATACTTTTCACAGTATTCTGTGGTTCTGCTCATTCAACAATGTTTATAGGTTTTTTTTAGCATTAATGCTATACTTTCTTTTTTGTTCATTTCTATTTTATTTTTCCTTTTGATGATTGATCCAGTTTGTTCCCTTTTTGTTAATTTTTACAAATATCTAGGTAGCTGCCTATTTAGTTCCATATCTTTTTAGGATGCAGAATCTAACACACTGTGTTCCTGGGACAGGAAAGTGCAAAGCAATCTTTGTTCTCCATTATGTACACTAGAACTGTCATCTCATACGAATCGACACGATGCAAATTAAATGGGCCTTATTCCCCTGTAGCTGTCTAGAACTGCAGCCTAAATGTCATTGTGGGGAAAAGCAGCATTTGAACAGCTTTGTCCCCATCCAACAGCTAGATCATTTGATTTTCAAACTCATATATTAAAAGAAGGTAGAAGTTTGGTCTCAAGATCTTTGATGGTTGCTGACTTTGCATGCAATCCTGACTTCGCAGAATATAATGACCAACTTATTGTCTTTCGAATCATAGAATCATAGTGTTGGAAGAGACCACAAGGGCCATCCAGTCCAACCCCCTGCCAAGCAGGAAACACCATCAAAGCACTCTTGACATATGCCTGTCAAGCCTCTGCTTAAAGACCTCTTTAAATAGACTCAGGGTTATATCCATATTATTTTGTTTATGCATGTGTTTTTGTTCAGACATTTTGCTTTTATTTCTTCAGTTACAGGCAACTACCACCACAACTTCAAATCATAGGTTACCTAAGCTACATAAATGGTCTAGGTGAAAGTGGTTGGCTTCCTAAGGCTATAGGTAAAGGTAAAGGGACCCCTGACCATTAGGTCCAGCTGTGACCAACTCTGGTCGCGTTATTGGCCGAGGGAGCTGGTGTACAGCTTCCAGGTCATGTGGCCAGCATGACAAAGCCGCTTCTGGTGAACCAGAGCAGCACACGGAAACGCCGTTTACCTTCCCGCTACAGCAGTACCTATTTATCTACTTGCACTTTGACGTGCTTTCGAACTGCTAGGTTGGCAGGAGCTGGGACTGAGCAACGGGAGCTCACCCCATCGCGGGGATTCGAACTGCTGACCTTCTGATCGGCAAGCCCTAGCCTCTGTGGTTTAACCCACAGTGCCACCTGCTGTCCCTTTCCTAAGGCTATAGTCACCTGCATATGTACTTTGGGAATAAGCCCATTGAAACCATTGGCACCTTGTTTCAAGAAAAGTATGCTTAGACGTGGGTTGAAGTACATATAAGTTCTTTGACTTGCAAGCTACTCTTTCACATATGTCAAAATGTTTTAAATGGACTTTAACAATAAAAATCAAATTAATTCATTTATAACAGTTTAAAATAACTGATTTCTCAAAATTGTCACCATACATGGATTTACAAACAACATTAAGGAAGGCCATATACCTGTTCCCATAAGCATGAAAACCTAAAGTAGTCCAGACTCTAAAAGAACTATAGCACTCAAATGAGACTGAACAGGGAATACAACTGATAAAGAAATGTATCATCCCATTTCACTGGATTCAAGTTTCCAGATGACAGAAAATCCCAATCATCTATATTGCCATAAGATGATTCACCACATTTCCAGTGCTGCTCGTACATTAACTGTTTTATTTCATGTATTTCAGGGAAGTGTGAATCTGTTGAATATGAAGATCAAGTGGTTTACAAGGGTTGTGTTGCGAATGTCACTTTGACTCGCTGCGAAGGAATGTGTCCAACATCATCAAGGTAAGTATGCATCGGTGTCAATTTGGCCAGCCACTATGATGTTTGTCTTATTACATAATCAAAAGTATTAATCTGTAAATGTTACCAATGTCAATTATTTCCATTGCTGTATAGCAGCTAGATATCACATAGTACATTGCATTCCATTATCGTATATTGCATTTCTTTTTTAAGATATAGTATATAACTTGCTTTAACCCAGTGAATAATCAGTTCTGGTACTAATATTACCAGATACGGTTCTGCCATTCCTATCCCCAAATTAAATCCTACAGAGGTACAGTTCACATTATTTTCTATTTATTTAAAAGATGTACACACAGTGGTACCTAGGTTTAAGAACAGTCCTGTTTACGAACGATTCAGTTTACGAACTCTGCAAAAATGGAAGTAGTGTTCATGTTTGCGAACTTTACCTTGGTCTTTGAATGGAAGCCGAACAGTGGAAGGGCACCAGCAGTGGGAGGCCTCATTAGGGAAAGCGTGCCTCGGTTTAAGAATGGTTTTGGTTTACGAACGGACTTCTGAATTGGATTAAGTTCATAAACCGAGGTACCACTGTACCACCTTTCATCAACAAATCCCAGCATAATTTAGAACTTGTTAAAGCAATCTGGTATCAACAAGTATTATAAATACCGCAAAGCAGTACAATGGTGCTTCCAACAGCAGGATGGAGGGCAATAGTATTCTGTTCAACATCTCTTGCTCTTGGTTATTTCTGAGATACTCCAGATCTATAGCTTTGTATCTTCAGGGTTTTGCTGCTGAACAGGGGTGGGGTGACATACCCTCGTGGGTGAGCTTCTAGAAAGCCACATGGGGATTATAGGTGGGGCCAAGGCCCAAAATGGGCAGCTTCAAAGCCAAACACACAAATCCATACATACACACTCCTAGGACCTTCTCCCAGATGAAGGGTATTTTTATCCCCAACCTTTCCACTGCCCCCTCTCACCCACTTGGTAAGTGGAAATGCTGCTGCTGTTGGGAGGTGAAGAACAAGGCGTCCCCCCCCCCCCGGAATGGGGGAGAGAGAGGCTATGGTAACTTGTGCAACCCCCTCACTCGTGCTTTAAAAACATGCAATTGGCTCATATGACACTCCCGTTAAACCTGCAAGAACTGCCAACTGTTTTTAATGTTTGATGTTTTATTATGTTTTTATATTTTGCTGGAGGCCAGCCAGCCAGCTGGGCAGGGTATTATTATTATTATTATTATTATTATTATTATTATTATTATTACTCCTCTCTTTCACAGGCTAAATGTTGCCAAGATGATGGTACACACAGAGTGTGGGTGCTGCATGCCACTCACACTCTACAAGAAGGAGCTGACGATGCCTTGTCCAGACCCAGAGAACCCACATAAGCCACTTGTTACAGAAATCATCCTATTTGGTGGCTGCGTATGCAACTACGATGGATGTACACATGAGGCAGACTCAGCTTCCTCAACCGTAAAGGGATTGTTCAGAAAATAATGATCGGTTATTACTTACTTTGCAAAGAGACATTTGACACTCAAAATCCCTTTGTTCATATGGATTTCTCCAAGCTTTGGGAAGGCAGGCAGAGAATACTTCCAAGAAGACTGGTACTGATAACATCCTTGGCTAATTTATTCATCATTTTGGATGGAATAAATATCTGCCTCGCTCAGAAAGTTTCCAGCAAGCAACGTCTACTATGTATTGTAAAATAGTTAAATAGGTTTAATAAAGTGTTTAGTTGGTCATTCTCATTTTCAGTGGAGAGTCATTAATGAGCATACTCCTGTATATCGGCATTCCCTAATCTGCTGACCAAAAGTCAGGGATGTTGAGAGTTGTAGCCTAAAACAGCTGGGTGGCATCAAGCTGCTGTGTGCTACTAGCAAACTCATTCTTTGAGCATGGATCCTCACATAGCCAAAACAGCACCATCCCTACACAAGAGAGAGAGGTATCATCAGGTTCAGGGAATTACAAAACAGCCATAGAAAAATGTTTGCGGTGCTGAGGAGACCTTAAAAATACCTCCGTAAAGACTGAGCATGTTCAGTCAACAAGGAATGTGTGCATAGATTTGGAGGGGAGTGTGTAATGGAATAAGCTATCCTAGAAAAGGGCACAGCGTTTGGTTGGCTAGAATCCTGAACAGGAGCATGTCACACTGCATCCATTTTTCTGAAGGTGCTACTGAATCTTGGCATGTTCATCTATGCCATAATGCCAGTTTCTCTGACAAACACTCAATAGACACTTTTAAGTGGCGAAAATAGAAAAAGCAGTCAGGTTCAGAGGAGGAGAACAAGTATGGCTTTGAAGACTACATGAAGATCCATGCTGATGGAGAGAGGGATTGTAAACTACAGCATGCAAAGTGGGTGGGGAGATTGATTGATTGATTATTTATTTATTTATTTAACCACCCCTCCTCCCAAGATCCCATGGCGGTTCACAACATAAAATTACAAAATGAGATTACAAAATACATAACCAATAACTCCTCCTCACACAAACACATTTAAAAAGCTGTTGATCAGTGGAACACCCAGGACTGAAAGATATGCAATGAAGGTGCTTTATAGGTCAAAACCAACACTTTGAATTGGGCCTGGAAACTAACTGGCAGCCAGGATCGGTGTAATATTCTCAAACCGTTTCGCTCCAGTGAACAATGTGGCCACTAAATTCTGCACCAGCTGAAGTTTCTGAACTGTTTTCAAAGGCAGCCCTGCATATAATGTGCTTCAGTTTTTTGATCTTATCCAGTCCATTACTGAGGCAAGACTGCGGTCCAACACATCCTCTGCCTCATCTGCAGATATAAAGGAGTAGAGAGTTGTGTGTCACCAGCATATTACTGACAACATTCTCCCAAACTCCAGATAACCCCACTCAGCAGTTTCATGTTAAACAGCATAGGGGATAAAATCAAACCCTGAGGAACCCCAGATTGAAGGCTCCATGGGACCGAAAAACACTCCCTAAGCACCACCCTCTGGAAACAACTATTCAGGTATGAATGATTACATATGAATGCACTCCTATGGGATATTGTGGAAGTGTGTAATATTAGGATAGCAACATACCGGTATTTAAAAAATGCAGGTCATGAATTAAGTGGAGGAACTCGGCTCATACCTTATCACAACAGATAAACAGATTAGGCTAAGATGCTTGTCCTAGATTTTAAGGGGCTTTGGCCTTAAGTGCAGATTGGTTTAGATGAAGTTGTGTACTGTATAAGGCTTCAGCACTTTATAAGAAATAGTTTCGTGCTCACATTTGCTTAAAGGCATATATTTCTCCCTCACAGTTTTCAGTGTGTTAGATGAATTATCCATAAAAAGTGTTCAATAGATTTCCAATAAAGTCAGGATGCATCAAAATACGAATGGTGTCCCCATATTATTTTATAGAGGTGAGGACAGAGGAGCAACTATAAAGGTGTGCTTTCTTGATCAAGGACCATTATTCAAAGTCATGGATACGGAGTGATTGTTTGGCAAGTTGAAAGCAGCCTACCTCTCAATATCTTCCATAGAGGTCCACACTGGGGCCGGTTCCATGCTGTGTTTATTTCACTGTGTTAACCTGTCCTAAACCTAAGTGAAAGTTTCAGGAAGTTAGGGGAGAAAGCAAAATAAACTAATCTTAGCAAAGAGCAATAATATGGTATTACCACCATTACAAAACTGGAAGCTGCCCAGCATACCTGTGGATTTTGGGTGGGATTTGAAGTTGGCTTCAAAATGACAGGATCATACAGTGGCGAAAGGAAATGTGCCACAAAAGACCCCTCATAAAATGAGAGCCAGCTCCTGGGCAAATTGTGACTTTAAGGGCTGTATCTATCGAAGATCCCAGGTTCGATGCATGGCCTCTCCAGGTAAGGGTGGGAGAGAGGCCTCTCCGAAACCCTGGAGAGCCCCTGCCAGGTAGTGTGGACAGCAAACCAATCAGCTAGATAAAGCAATGGTCGGACTCAGGATAAGGCAGCTTCCTATGCTCATATTGAACAAGGTAAATGTTTTGCAGTCTTAGTAGTGAGACATGAGAGCTGTATTGTTGTGGGCAATGGCCCATACCTGCCAAGTCTCCTGCTGAAAAATTCAGGATCAGCAGCGGCGCGGCACTGGAAGTTGCGTAGAAGCAACTTCCGGGGCCACTCTTCCCATGTGTGGGCACCGGAAATCGGGCAGAGCAGCACCAGAAGTCGCTTCTACGCATACCTGGCAGCCATTTTGGTGGTGGCCACAATGGAGGCTCCCTGGCAGGTAGGAAATTTAGGGGATTTCCAGGATTTTTCTCCATTCGGGAGAACAGCGGGAAACGGATTAAAATCCAGGGGTTTCCCGCGGAAAACGGGATACTTGACAGCTAAGCAATGGCCTCTTCCAAATCACATACATTTACACGTGGCTAATGAATGCACACAGAGTACTATTGATCCAAGAAAATCTGTATACAGTATTTGGTTGATACAGAGAGGGCTGAGATCAACTCACTATGTTAACGTCCATCTTTCCTTAAAATGCTTCAGGCATCTTAACTTTTCTCATTTTAATAATAATTTAATAATATATTTTTTTATTTATCCCCCACCCATCTGGCTGGGCTTCCCCAGCCACTCTGGGTGGCTCCCAATAGAATATTAAAAACACGATAAAACATCAAACATCAAAAACTTCCCTAAACAGGGCTGCCTTCAGATGTCTTCTAAAAGTCAGATTTATTTCCTTGACATCTGATGGGAGGGCATTCCACAGGGCGGGCGCCACCACCGAGAAGGCCCTCTGCCTGATTCCCTGTAACCTCACATCACACAGTGAGGGAACCGCCAGAAGGCCCTCGGAGCTGGACCTCAGTGTCCAGGTAGAACAATGGGGGTGGAGATGCTCCTTCATTTTAAAAGCCAACCCCACTATGATACACTTTAAAGCCTATAGGCAATGCCACTACCCAAGTGATGGCTGGGCCAGCTAGTTTTCTATAAAAATAACACTGCTGCTCCTTTAATTCTTAACCCTACTTTTCAGCTTCACTTCCTGCTTCCCGTTTGGCTCTCAGTTCAGCAAAACAAAGATTGCCGTTTGTTTGGGGACTTTCCAAGTTATTTTATAGTTCCAATATTTTCTTCTTTAAACAACCATGTGCTAACTGTCCAGTCGCTATTTTCTAAATCCTAGATGCTTTTGACCTCAGACAGAACGTTGTGGCGTATATTAGCCTCATCTTCCATCAGCATTCAATCACTCCTGGAACTTGCAAATCCTTGTCAGGTTGTGGGCTTTTCTCTTAATTCAAACTTCTACATACCCAGGCAGCCTCTCTAGTAAACCACTGCCTTATTTTTGGATGCTGCCATTTTGCCATGGGACACTTTTATTTATTTGTTTTTATTTATTATAGCAGAGAAGCTCCACAATAGCCTAACGGCTATTCATTCATTACTTCATGTCTCTCAATTCCACTTTTGCCAAGCCAAGGAGTGGTCCTGAGACTTGCATGTGCCCTGCCCCCACCTCTTAACACTACTAGAAGTAGGTGAGGTACAGATCCATGTGAGCTTCATTTCTGCCATTATATCAGAGAGAATGTGAACCAGGAAGCAGTGATGCAGGGAGCCCAAGAGGCTAATGTCTTCATCCAGCCTCACTCTAAGCAGATCCCTCAAGACCAGGAAAATAAAAAAATAAAACAAAAAGGGAATAACTTGGGGGGAAATGAGTAATAATAATAATAATAATAATAATAATAATAATAATAATAAATTGCATATTTAGCTGGAAGGCGTCGAGTTATTAGTTTGCTGGCTGGGAAACACTCAAAAGTACTCTGCTTCAATCGTCAAGAGGACTGGAGTGTTGCAATAAACAAATCAGGGCCAAAGTCTTTTGTCCTATGCAATCACAATTTCATTTCCTCTGCACAGTAGGTGGTGATGTTTTGTATTTATCTAAATCATAATTCTGAAAGCTGACTATAAAAATGAAATTTTCACATTTGTTAGCCCTGCGGTAGGAAAAGAAGTCATGCTCTGGGAATGAAAAAAGGAAAGGAATTTTTTATTCTTCTAGCCATTTATTATTTTCCATTAAAGATAACATGATTAGTTTTTTTATATTTTCATTTTTTTTACAGTCATAATAATCAAAGCCCACCATATAAGCTTGTGATTTTTATTTATTTTTTTACAAGTGAGATTACTACACATTACATATTGGAGTGTAGGCCTAAAAGTGCACAATATTTTGTCTTCCTGTACAGGTATTTTCACATGTCAACAAAACAAATACTGTACCTTAATTACTAATACTGGTTTAGCCACAGAAACTGTTAACTTCTGCTTGAGATGGAGGAGGACACACAACTTTGGTAAATCAAGGTCATTTATCCCAATAAAGAGAAACTTTTTAAAAAAAGTTTTCTTCAAAACAATGCCTATATGGCTCGTATCAGAGGTGAAGTCTTGCATAAAGTTTGATTACTCATATATACAGTTGGTCATTGAGCCACCTATATTTAGAGTCCTTTTTTCTCTATGAATGATATCCAATGTTAGTCATACTCTAAGAAAATCCACTGAAGTCAATGGACTTATCTAAGTGAAGTCCATTAATTTCACATGGCCTACCCTGAGTATAATTTAGTTAAATATCACCCTTTGTGGATAAAACCACATTTCTTTGCAAAAATTATACAAGTGAACAGTACACAAAAACAGTGTATTGAGGTGGAATTAAAAAGGAGGAGACAAACTATGCTTCCAGTGGGACGGATCTATGTTAAAAATGATATGGCCATTCTTCCCAGCATCTGTGATAAGACACACTTCAGAAGACCACTGAGTGCTTAATACCATTTAGTGTAACCACAGTAATGCAATGGGCTGTCATAATAATTCCTAAAAATTTCCCAGTGATAGGAGAATGTAAGAGTTATTGTTTTATTATTTTACCAGCTAACACTCCAGGTAGTTCCATACAATGTGCTTCAATATAACTCATCAAATTTGATTGGAGAAGTTGGTCAATATTATTCTGATCCAATAGCCACATTAGGAAGAAAACTGGATTTTCAGTTTTTAATAAGTTAATTCCAGACACTGGGGCAGAAGAAGCCGTGTTGTTGTTCGTTAAAAAGCCTCATAACTCGAGCAGCAACTGATATTTGTAATCAGACAACATTGCAGCTTATTTTATTTTTTAATTTTTTTTACATTGCCCTCGTGTATAATTGTAGTCATAAATTACTTCTTAAGGAGCTCTTCAGAGGTGTGTAATGGTAGTCAGTTTAACTAGCATTCTACTCCTGTCAAAGAAGATGCCAGTTCCACGGCATGTTCCACAAATGCATAGATCTTACCAAACTACAGATGCCATTACTACACTTTTTGAAAACAGGACTGTCAAGTTCTAGACCAAAACTGTTCTGGTGACATGACAAGCATTTCAAGCCAATCCGCTTCCTACATCATACTTGCAGAATCCCACAGTGTATTTCAAATCTGAATAGGCTAAACTCTCCCTGATCAGAGCTAGTGGCTATCCCTATGATTCAGAAGATGTTAAATGGGGGGGGGAAATACTTTAGTTTTGTTTTTGTTAAACTGGAAAGTGGGGGGCAGGAATACCAATGCCTTGGGTCCCTTAGAAAGTCTTAGGTAAAAGAATACTTCCAAGTGATTTTTTAATTTAAAGTTGAAGTGTACTGATGTTTATATGATCAACCACAGCTTTGGGGGGAAAACAACAACATGTTGTACCCAAGAACCCAATGTGGTTTTCTTACTTAAGCATTTATCATGACAATAACTCTTTGGTAGTTCAGAACTTGGGAGAAAAGTGGAGGGTTGGGATTTAAAGGAAGTCATTTGAGGATATTAAAATATGAATCAGAATATGTGCTTATGCCTCCAAATGTTCTTTACAAAGCAAATATAGCCATCTTCAGATGTATCTAGATCCTTTAAAAAGGACATGGGGTAACATTCAATTGAGCAGGAATGGAATCTAGCCCTCTCTGCACACCAACTTCTCAGCTTTTTATTTGTTTGCTAGCATGCTTCTAGCAATTTACAGTGGCATTTCCAGCGAAACTGTTTCATTGAGTTGGGATTAAGCATACCTGAAGTGAATTTTAATAAAAACAACTCCTGCCAAAAATATATGAAGCACAGTTGAGTTGAGACACACAAGACCTCCCACACAGATACAAGACCTCCCAGCTTCTTTGCACCAAAAATCTAAGAGTCATTTTATTTTTTTTCACATTTAAGTAATTTTATGTTGCACATATCATTTGTTTCACATAAAAAGGGACAGGTCCTTTAAGGCAGGGATGTGAATGGGGTGGCAATTATTTTTGCAGACACTGGTGTACAAAACATTTCTGGAGCAGGACATGGACAATGGCAGAAATGGAGAATCAGAAGGGGTTGCACATTATGGCTCAGAACTGTTCAGAAAGTAATTCACATAACCTTCGGGACACCGTTTCTTTACTTGTCCGTAGTGTTAATCTGTACATCTGGAAAAGAACAGAAAAACAACTTTTCAGAGGCTGACCCCCCCAAAACCCCACCCCCAACACATTTATACAGGTAAGATCTGAATGGAAGTGAACAGTGGCTGATTGTGTACATTTAAAAACACAAAATCTTTGCAACATTTAGGTATTTATGTCCTATTTGTGGCCTTTTCCTCATCAGCTTTCTAAAGACAGTTTTGGACCACAGGCTGGCTGGGCAAATGGGACTCTCCTTGGGTTCTCAGCAGGGGTGTCATCATTCTAGACACACACACACCCCAAGCCTTACTTTCCAGCGAGGCCCAAATGAGATGCCAGGATATTATATAGATGTAATATTATAGTCACATCTGATGAAGGTGTTTCACTCACTGAGAGATAACCAAATATGTAGCTAAGAACCAGTGCCAGAATTTGCCTATTTCCCCTTCTACCGCCCGCCCTTTTGCATCATGTATTTGGGATTGCAAGCCTTAGGACAAAGACTGTTCCATTACTAATCTTTGTAAGCTGCTCTGGGAACTTTTTTTAGGCTGGAGGGTGGGGTATAAATACCAATAGTGTCATTACATAGTTTAGTCACCTGGTCGCAGTGGAATGAGATGTATCTGTGTGGAATTAAGGAGTTTCCTTGTTTAAGGGAGGTGGACAGACCACAAAAAAATTGTCTGGCTTCCTAGCTGGTGTGTCTCCTAAATCTTCCATGGCAAGTACTAAACTGGTGCATCGTTACCACTCGGGTTCGTGAGAGTTAAGAGTCATGTCATCCTTAGACCATGAAAAAGTAGAGCTTTTTGGAGTAGCAGTGCTGTTTGTTTTAGTACAACAAAAATATCCCCCTGGATTCTAGTTTAAAATAATCCAGTTATCCTTTAGAACTGAAAATGAAGTTATACTTCGAGCTGCACATAAAGGTGGGGGGGGAGATATGCCACAAAGGTATCACACAAGGAAATAAGCTCCCTACATAAGGGCAAGAAGAAAGTGCTAAAGATGTTTGAGCATACCGAGAATGTCCCACTAGCTGCTGCTACTGCGAGAAGCTGGCAGAAGGGTGCTCATCCTACCCCTTGAGGCAAGTGAACCTGAGAGGCATGATGACACGGGAAGCTGTCTCGTAAACAGATCATTGGTCTAACTAGCTCAGTACTGCCTACACCGACTAGCAACCATTCACCAGGATTTCTGACAAGTGTTCCACTACCTGGAGATGCCAGCGATTGAGCCAGGCATCTTCTGCCTCTATGGCCCTTTACTTTTAGAGCTCTAGAGCAGGGATCAGCAAACCTTTTCAGCAGGGGGGGCGGTCCACTGTCCCTCAGACCTTGGGGGGGGGAGAGGACTATATATATTTGGTGGGTGGGGAATGAACAAATTCCTATGACCCACAAATAAACCAGAGATGCATTTTAAATAAAAGCACACATTCTATTCATGTAAAAAACACACTGATTCCCAGACCATCCATGGGCCGGATTTAGAAGGCAATTGGGCTGGATCCAGCCCCCGGGCCTTAGTTTGCCTACCCCTGTTCTAGAATGTTCCAGACTAGTTCAGCAGAGGCGCAGAACTGCATGTGGCACTGCACACAGGCAAATTAGTCACAGTGATGTGGTTTTTACCACTTGTCTGGCAGGTATTTCCAAAGCAGGGTCTCGAAACAATGCATTATGTCTTATAATAACCGAGGAAGCAGAATAATTGCACAGCTGCTGGAACCATAGAACAGCCGCAATATATTTCACTCTGTCTCAGCTGATTGTTCCTAGAAAACAACCTCAGACATCATATTGGCTGATGCATGCTAGAGTCACAGAAGTGGGCATAGTAAAACTATGTGGTATATTTTTTAAAAAATATATTCTATTTTGCTCTTCCATACTTTCAAAACATTCAGCAAGTAAACAAGAAGCCATTACCTGTGCCTGCAGGTTGGGTTCAAGACGCATCAAACATCCAATCTGGAATGATTTTGTGTGGATTATGCCGGCTCCGACAAAGTTAGCAGGATTGGGATCTACGTCTTCCAGTAAAGCTGTGCCAAAGCCAATTATCTGCCAAAGGAAAGCCAAAAGGGGATTTGAACCAGAGACCAGGAGAAAGAAAAAAAGAGCAGGTGGTGAGAAAGGAAGGAAAAGGGACTTACAAAAGATGGGCTTGATCAACATGCTGAACACACAGCAGGTCAAATGGTGGCCAACAACCTCCATGCAGCCCCTCACAATCAGACTCTTGGGTTACAGGACTACTAGAAGAAGTGCAGTGTTTGAACTGGGGTTCCACAGATACCTTCCTGCAGGAATGTCTCCAATTGTAGTGGGAGCATATCTGTGGAGCAGTGGTTCTTGCACTAGATTCCCCCCAAAATGCCTTGTATTGGACTCCTTGCATGCTTTCAGAATGGGTTATGTGAGTTTCAAGAACTCAGATGCTTTGATTGCTGGCTACAACTCATGAGGTTCCTACCTACAACAAGCAAACAATAGACAGACAGCTGGAAGAACCACCCTACAAAGTCTAGGCACTTGTTTGAGCCTTTGTGCTCTGAAAAGAACTGGTAACATTTGGCAGTTTACATTTCATGTACTTTCCCTACCACAGGATTTTCTCACATTAGGCATAGATACCTGCAGGAAGAAAGCCCATTTATTATGTGCAGGTCTGTAGGTGCAGAAACTTCCCCAGAATTTAGCACCCCAACTGCACATAGGCATCTCCGCTGCAGATATCCAGACCTCAGTTGTATGTGCAAGTGGGCTTGTATGTAGATAAAATTTCCTGTATGCTTCTCCAGATTCCTCTTTTGTCAGGAATGAGCGGTACTCAGAGAAAAGGCTCACAGTTGTCTATGGAATGATATCCCGAAGCCAATGCTCATATGTCCTTTTGGGGGGCTAGGAAAAGAGCTTTTTATTTTTATTTGCCCGGAACTTTAAAAAATACAATTTAAACTGGGTTTGATTCTGCTGCAGTGTGTGTGTTTTTACATGCATTTACATCTTTGTTTTAACATTGTTTGACACATTTTATTTCATTGCAGATTATTTTTATTGTTTTTCTGGGAGCAACAACAATGAAGTGTGCAGGTTATAAATGCCCAAGTAGCAATGATGATAACAATCTCAATCGTGGGATCATCACCTTGAGTGATAGCCAAAGAAGAAGAAGAAGAAAAAGGATAACAACCACCTGCTACCCACCTTTGCCTTTGTAATTTCGGTATCCATTGGATGGTTTGCTTTAAAGATGTTCTGCACTTCCTGTTGAGGGCTGTGAAGTAACACCAAGGTTAAAGTAGTTAACATTTGCTTTGCTTTTATAGTACAAACATGAGAGAGTTAGGCAGCATTTCATATAGAACCAGAAAATTTGGGATGGTTAAAACTGAACCTATAAAAACTGAGGCTTGAAGCAGTTTTTCCCAGCAGGGTTAGATCAGGTTCCT
Source organism: Zootoca vivipara (assembly GCF_965207765.1). Taxonomy (NCBI): domain Eukaryota; kingdom Metazoa; phylum Chordata; class Lepidosauria; order Squamata; family Lacertidae; genus Zootoca; species Zootoca vivipara. Next base: position 59,863,508 of record NC_142582.1, on the reverse strand, counting down.
CCTGCCTTCACAAAAAGGACATCAGCCAGCCAATGTAACAAATATTGATTCATCAGTCTGTTCCTTTGGATTTATTTATGAAGAACAATAGGGTCAAAAATTAAATAAAAGAAATGTATTGTGGAAAAATGCAGAACTTGTCCTTCTCCAGTACAATCCTGAAGAGACATTAGTATGTTCTTCTACATCAGCTTGACTGATGAAATAATTTACACCTTTCTACACCCCTGGAAGGGCTCAGGTTAATGGGCAGGCACCACCAGACTAAAGCAACACAGCATGTGCCATTAATGGCTGTGCAGGATCTGAACCTACCTGCTTAGCTGCTTCCATCTCTGGAAGAAGTCTTGAGCAGCCATTTCTGTAGGCTGGAAAAATTTGTTCAGTGTGATGGGAAGCTTCACAGAAATATTTTGCAATGTTCCTCCATATCTGAAACATGCAAACAGCAATGATTTAAACCTTTGAGGACCTTTGAGCATTAGGAAACAGTTGCCACAGCTTTAAGAAAAAAAAGCCTTCAAAGCTTATAGACACAGGTGTCTGTTGAATTAAAACTCCACCCCAAAATCATTTGGTTTCATTTGTTTAGAAGGCAGTCCCTATTTAAACCCAACACATATAGACCCAAATTAAGAGTTGTACCTGAACTGAATATTTAGGGCTGGTGCTTCCATGAAGTCCGATATGCACTCAATGTTTACGATCTGCTGCACCTGAGCACCTCCCTCCACAGTGGGGTCAACTGGTTTCGTCTGCAGATTCAGGCGTGGCAGGTTAAGGAAACAGGCTATTTGGCTAACTTAATATTTGGAAAGTGCTGCCATAAAGTCACAAATACCCAAACTAAAACATGATACATTGATTACAAGAAAGTGATTTAAGTGCTTTGGGGGGGGGGTAATGCAAATAAATAACAGCCACAAGGGAACCTGAGCAGCACCAGGACTACAGGGGGTGGCAGGGGTGCATTTTCATAGGTTCGTGGAGTAGAAAGGGACTTGGGAGTCATCTAAGCCCAACCCCCTGCTCCTTGCAGGATGCAACCACAGCATCTCAGGACCCAGACAGATGACCATTAAGACATTGTTTAAACAGCTCCAGAGGAGGAGATCCCACCACCTCCCAGGGAAGCCTTCTGCACTGTTGAATACATAGTTCTTGGCATTAGGAAGTTTCTCTTTAAATGGTTTAGCCAAAATCTGCTTCCCTGCCACTTCCAATCATTGATTCTAGACCGGCTTTCCGGAGCAGCAGAAAGCAAGCCTGCTCCATCTTTGGTGCAACAGCCCTTCAGGTATTTGAAAGCAGCTTTGGTGTCTCTCTTTAACCTCCTCTTCAGATGGAAAAATCAGGCATGCACCTACTCATGCACCCTGCTCTTTGCAGCAAGAGGGGAGTCCGCTGACACAAACAACAGTTTGCGGGGTGCATTTTGCCAGGAGTACAGCAGCGGATAGGAAACATTATCTCCATCTCCTCAACTCCCCGTGGTGCTCAGGGTCCCCTGCAGCAGCTATTTAATATTTTTCCCAAAATGCATTCATATAAATAATCATAACGTGCGGGTATTTTAGAATCTAAAAAAAGTCAGGTTTGCATGACAGCTATACTCAAGCTAACCTGACAACATTTGAGTGAGAACATTTTGGGGGACCCCTTGACACTAGAGGGGCAGCCACATGCTCCATAAACATGGTCACTTAAACAAATAATTTAAAACCAAGGAACTCTGCCTGTATAATGCCTAGTAAAGAGAAGGGACACACTTTTCTTTTCTAGGCTAAACTCAGAACCAGTCTACCTTCCTGACATGATTATCCTTAAATCACCTTTCTCTATATTGTGGTCCCCCAAGAAGTGCAATAAACACTTCTGCCCAATGTTCTCCAATTCTTCCTACTGAACTCGAGTCCCTGCAGCACACAGTCTGATTCCTGCACTTAAGAACAATATTTATTTCTCTTGTTAGCGATATCAGGTAACAAAAGGATATCAGCCTGGAGTTCATCAGAACAGATTAGGGCTGGAGAAAAATTCAAAAATTGTGTTGAAGTCTTGTTACCATAAAATATGAACATCCGACCTGGAAAGAAACAAGGCAACACTTATGAGCATTTGATTTAAACCACCACCCAAGGCCATTTAAGCTTGAAAAGGAATTAATTATAATAAGCAGGGCTTTTCTTACAAAGGCCCAGCAATATTTCATTAGTGGCCCAAACATGACACTTCTTACAAAAATAGGACCTAAGGTAATACTGTAGAATGCAGTTTATCATAACCTGTGTTGTTCTTACCCAAATTCTGCCGAAATTCAGATTTCAAACCAATCTGTAGCAACTGATTCTCATATAAGACTCCATTGTTTTTGCAAACAAACCTAGAAAAAGAGGAGCAGGCACAATACAGGAATTGTGTTTTAGATAAATCACATGTTGTTACCAACTGCTTTAGATAGAGAGGATGCAGACAGACATCTGTGCACCCGGGAGTATTAGAAGAAGTCAAGAAGAAGCAAGAACCAAGATAGAATCAAAATCAAGAAGTAAGCTGTAGGTCAAATAGTCCTTGCAAATTTTGCTTTATTCCTCAACTATTCCAAGCTGCCCCAATCACAGAAACATTGGGGGGAAGGGTTAAGGAGCCACAACATCCATGCTTTGAGGACTGGGCAACTGGTAGGAGCAAAAGACTGAAGTTTGAAAGACATGACAATATCCCCTAGTGCATCTTAGAAACATTTAAATGGCATATCACTTGCTTGGTGCCATTCTAAGTATTAACTATTGCCAAGTTGGGGTAGGCATGGTGTTTTCTCTCCCAGCTAAGACTAATTAGCTCAGGCTTAAAACATCAATTACCTACCAACGCAATTAATCAGAAGACAGACAGCAATGCATTATGAAGAGCTTTAGATTATGGTGGTTGCCAAATTGTGGTTGCCCAAGGCAAATGATTTTTTAAGAAAATGTTTTGGAATTTAATTTATTAGGTAAATTATGTGGGTTAGACCAATGGGAGAAACAGTACAAACTAGCTATGGGTCTGGAGATCTACTATGTGACCTTGGACAAAACATGCAGCCTCAATATTCCTTCTGTAAAATAAGATTGACAGCCTAGCTCACGGGAATGCTATGAGTCTACAGTCCTTGCATACTGCTTTGCAATCTGCACAACGAATTAACAGCAGTTGCGTTACTTTAGTAAGAGTTTGGGACCCAGGCACAGTCTTGGTTCTTACTTCACTGTTTTTCCTGAAGGAAAGGCTAGACATTCTAGCACACTGTAAGAGCCAAACCCATGATATTCGATTCCTTTGAACACGGCAGAGCTCTACCCCAGAATATGCTGCATGTTGACTGCCAGAGAGTATCATAGGCCCGATTCACAAATACATGTACGGTGTGTGTGTGTGTGTGTGTGTGTGTGTGTGTGTGTGTGTGTAGGATGTGAGAAATGACAAGACTGCATTGTATTTAAAGAGATAGTGGTGTGAGGACTCCCTCATACCTGCATGTTCACCACTTGACTACAATATCAAGTAGAACCAACCCACAGCTGTTGCAATTAGGCAACATGTAAACTCTGAAAACATTTGATCTATAATTACCGAGCTCATTGATGCATTTCAAAAGCAGCAGCAGATCCAAAGCAATTGGCGCCAGCTTCCATTACAAGCAATTCTATTGCCTTTCTTGCACTCTAAAAAAAGCTTGCTACTTTTCAGTTACCTTCCTGGATTAGATTTAAAAACTGGATAAGAAGATAAAAAGGTTGTTCTCCCTGTGACGATTCACATGCACATTTTGATCACGCCTGCTCCAAGGCAGATCATACTCAGGTCAGAACAAGCAGGAACAAGTAAAATCATTTGAAATGATGTGCTTAGAAAAAAAAACGTCAGAAGTTGTACTAGTTGCCCAGTCCTGCAAGGATTTAGTATTGCTTACGTGTGAAAAAGCTCATCAGCATCATGCACAGCATCAGCTGGTTCCTCAGAAACCACCTGCTCATTTGAAGATAGGTCAGGACTAAAGTGAAGCAGCAGAAAGAAAAGAAGAGAAGAGAAGAGGCAGCACACAGAAAGGGAGAGGTTAGTTAGTAAGGAGAAGAAAACTTAGGGAGGAGGAAAAATCCCTCCTCCCAACTCCATTAACAGCACTATCTTAGACATAATTACTGAAAAACAAGTCCCATCTTTCAGCCCAGACACTGAGGTCCAGCTCCAAGGGCCCTCTGGCGGTTCCCTCACTGCGAGAAGTGATGTTACAGAGAACCAGGCAGAGGACCTTCTCGGTAGTAGCGCCCGCCCTGTGAAATGCCCTCCCATCAGATGTCAAGGAAATAAACAACTATCCGACTTTTAGAAGACATCTGAAGGCAGCCCTGTTTAAGTTTGATGTTTTAGTATGTTACGATATATGCTTGGACTACTGCAATGCGCTCTACGTGGGGCTACCTTTGAAGGTGACCCGGAAACTGCAATTAATCCAGAATGCGGCAGCTAGACTGGTGACTGGGAGCGGCCGCCGAGACCACATAACACTGGTCCTAAGAGACCTACATTGGCTCCCAGTACGTTTCCAAGCACAATTCAAAGTGTTGGTGCTGACCTTTAAAGCCCTAAACAGCCTCGGTCCTATATACCTGAAGGAGCATCTCCACCCCCATTGTTCAGCCCAGACACTGAGATCCAGCACCGAGGGCCTTCTGGCGGTTCCCTCACAGCAAGAAGTGATGTTACAGGGAACCAGGCAGAGGGCCTTCTTGGTAGTGGCGCCCGCCCTGCGGAACGCCCTCCCATCAGAGGTCAAGGAGATAAACAACTACCTGACATTTAGAAAACACCTAAAGGCAGCCCTGTTTAGGGAAGTTTTTAATCTGTGATATTTTAATGTATTTTGGTATTTGTTGGAAGCTGCCCAGAGTGGCGGGGGAAACCCAGCCAGATGGGTGGGGTATAAATATTATTATTATTATTATTATTATTATTATTATTATTATTATTATTATTATTATTATATTAGCTGTTACTCCCAGGTAAGTGGGTACAGGGCTGCACCATAAGGGCAGCATTTTCAATAGCTTATAAGAAAGACTCAGTGGGTTGTAACCAACAATGTTTGGGCACAAGCTGAACAGGCCTGTGCTACTGCTAGTCTAGTGCAATGGGAAGGTTGAAGTCCTGCTGCAGAAGCGGAAGTCCATTCAACCAATGTTGGGATTCCGGTCGATCGATACACTGAATCTAAAATTCACTTGCACACACAATCCTGAATTGAGCACAAGAAACTCAAGTAACAATTTGAGAGAATTTGCCCCCTTGATGGCATTTATGTACTCTTTTCAAATACCCCAGTTCTTGAAATGGCTTTGCTCAAGATTGTCCACTATGTTACAACTTTGCAGCATTCTTCTGAGATATGGGCAGAGTTTGACATTTCTCTTCAAGCTTTTTCAAGTTTTTCTACACTGCCTTTTAAGACAATGGTTTAAATGTTTAAAATAAATAAAGACAACTCCGGCTGCAACACTGCAGCATTTCACTAAGAACTTGATGTGAAGGGGCTGGCAAGTGCAAAACTGCAAGTGGACACTTGTTGAATCAAGAGACCTGACCAGTGATGTTTCATAAAGCTACCAGTACTTGATTTAACAGACAGAGAAGGAATGTCATTAGTTGTTGTCTTTTTTAAAAGGGGGGGGGGGTTCACACATGCAATAGGAGAAACTACCAAACTAGAGCAAAATACTGCTGTTCTCACATCAAAATATATTGATTGTATTCATCCTTTTATTATCTATTACTATTAACCAGAAATTTAATTAATACCATTATGATTATTCTCATTGCCATGCATGCACTTACCCTAAAGGAAAGGTGGTCAACTTGTGGCTGATGGGCTGGGTCTGGCCCTCCATGAAATTTTATCTGTTTTGCAGCCCTATCCAATTCTACAATCAAGAGAATTCAGCCACGAAGAGAAAAATGCTTTCCAGTTATATGGAAGAGATATTTAAGATTTACAGGTAAAGTGACATCCAGTGCCCAGACTACTATGTGATGAATAAGATGTTTTCCCCCCAAATAAAAAGTGTGGCCAATCCTAACAAGGCGAATAGTGTCGTACATGAGTTAAGATGACTTGCCAACCTTTGTTGCTCTCTCAGTGAAACATGCAAGAAGGGAACTTGGTAGTAGCTGGGAAAGAGAAAGGGGGAACTTCCCACCACTCCTATGAGGCTTTGATTTATTATGTACCTTGCAAAGTTATCTTCAGAACCTGGAGCAAGAGATGCGGGAGCCGCAGAGGTGTCTGAAAACACATCTACCAACAAACTGCCACTAGATGCTGGGGCTGGAACGGAGTTTGCTGTGGGGGCTGTGCCAAGTCCTAAAAGGTCTGCTGAAGGAGATGGAGTAGACTGTAAGAGACAACAGGAAAGTTCTGTGATTAAAGCATGTCTGCTGACAAGATACAAAGCGGGCCAAGTCCCCAGCTCACTTCCCCCATCCAACGTGAAGTTCATTCATTAAGAAAACTATCGTTCATCACATTAATTTGATTTAGCAATAACATCCTGTTCCTTGACCCACAAAGCATTTAACGTTATCAGAAAAGGAGACGGCAAATCAATTTGAACAGTATCATGGCATGAAAACGTGAGCAGACAAGCAGTTATCACAAGTGTAAGATCTAAAGGGGAAAGGAACTTGCTGAGGAGGTTGTAAATGAAGTCATTAAGAAGAGAGGTCTGGCATGTTGCTGTGTCTCTCACAACCCACCCCTGGATTCTCAGTATACTTTTCCTCTCAGGAGTAAACTCACAGGCTTCATACATTTTGATTTTTAGCCCCAAAGAGATTAACAGGAGTACCTGTGACTGGAAGCCACCTCATCAAGAGTAGGCCAGTGTCACTCCATTAAATCAACATGGGCTCATTGTTAGACTGGGAATAAGACCCAGTGTACGTATAATATTTATATTTATAAAAATATTTATAGACCACCCTCTTATATAAAATCTCAGGGTGGTATACAACAAGGTTTACACAAATATACATCAAATACCACTTAAAAAAAATAAAAATTGATAATAAAAATGGCCCACTCATCTGAAAAGCTTAAACCACGGAACAGGCCTGTCGACACAAATAAGTCCTCAAGAGACACCTAGAGGTTAGCAGTGAGGCTACCTGTTGTATTTCTGCTGGAAGAATATTCCACAGCATGGGACTGGAAGCCTGTCTGACTTCTAGTTAAAGTCAATAGGGCTTACAAAACACAAGGGACAACTAACGGTGATCTTCCAGATGATCTCAGTGATTGAGCTAAGATATACAGGCCTAGGCAGTCACAAGGTAACCTGGACCCAAGTTGTTCTGGGGTTAGATCTCAATACAAAAAACTGGCCCAGTGGCATGGCATGACATGGTCAAAATGTATACAAAAATGACTGAGAAAACATCTAAGCCAGCCATTCATAAAACAAATTAATTTGACTGCAAATCAAGGAGATTTTGAAGTATATCCAAACTTGCTTTTCCTTGTTGCTAGGATGCCAGTATAGTTAAGGTCTGGAAGCAGACCTCTCCACTAGGGTTATATGCATGGACAGACACTCCATTTCCCGTATAATCAACCTGACTTCAAGAACTGGTATCTTACACTGCTGAAACCAACCTACCACAGTGCTGGCATTTACAAGAGTAGCTTCTGTGCTCCCATTCACATCAGAGTTCCTCTCTTTCTTTGTCTCTTCCAAGTCAGTCACTGTGTTGGGGCCCTTTTTCTTCTTGAGCTTAGCCAGAATGGAGGACTCTCTCTCTGGAAATGGGGGCATTTCTTCCAGCACCGTTGCCTTATAGGGAAAACAAGCCATAAGAGACCAGAGCATGTATACTTGGAAGAGGTAGGAAAAACACTGTGATTTCTTAAAGGAGGAATGGAGAATCTCTGGCCCTCCTGCTGTCGCTAGTCTATAATTCCCATCATTTTTGATCATTGGCCATGTTAGCTGGGCTAGCAGGAGTCCAACATGGAGGATCACATTTCCCAACCTCCGTCTTAAAGTATAACCCGCCCACATGGTATATGTTACATCATCCCATTTGTTACAGTCAATTAACGACCCCCCCTCACCCCACCCAAAAAACCCCCACCAATCACAGTTATCGCTGGTGTAAAAAAAAGGGGGGGATATTTCTGGACACAGCTGCCAAGAATTAACTTCACATTCTTGTGAATACATACCAAGATGTCAGTACTTGCAATTGTACTGAGTCTCAAGTACTCAACGGCTCTTTGCTGCAGCTCAACATCAGCATTTTTCAGTTGGCTATCACTGCGCAGCACATCCTGAATAGTTGTTTTTATCTCAGGAAATAAATTCACAAATTTTATGTACGTAGACAGCAGCAGCGCTCTGGTTGGGACACTGCATAGGTGGAACTTAGAGTGCAGCAGGTTGAACTGGATCAAAGGGCTGGAGGGGAGGGGAGGAAAAAGGAACAAGAACAAAGCCACGATTAAAACTGCAAGTTGACAATGATGTGTTTGAAAATGAAAATGGGGTAGGGGGGAGCAGTGAGAAATGGAAGGAATTCAGAACTTCAGTGTGCAGTTTTAATACAGTGGTACCTTGGTACTTGAACAGCTTGGCTCCTAAACGCAGCAAACCCGGAAGTGAGTGCTCCGGTTTGCAAATGTTTTTTGGAAGCTGAACGTCCAACACAGCTTCTGTGGCTTCCAGTTGAGTGCAGGAAGCTCCTGTAGCCAATCAGAAGCCGTGCCTTGGTTTTCAAACCACTTCGGGAATCAAACGGACTCCCGGAATGGATTAAGTTCGAGAACCAAGATACCAGTGTACTTAAGTAATTAAATTTCTCTTGCCATGATCTCAGAATCCTATTTCATCAACCAGTTTACAGAATTGTTACTTTAAACACAAAGGATGGCTTTCTCTCCTCACAGCCGCATGACTTTCTGCACACATTTAGCGCTATCCTAATAAATTCTCCATGGGCCATGTCAGACAAAAATGGGGTATCAGAGACTCCTGACTCAAGGGCCCCCCCACTCCATCTGGAAGGAGAGGAACATAGTTAGGAGCGGCAGAACCAAAAGCTCTGGAGCAAGTGACTATGCTGGCATAGCATGACAGAAAGATCACACATTATCATTGTAGATAGACCATCTTAAAATTGGCTGCATAGTTATTATGCCATAGTTATTAATTCCTTGTTGCCACCCCCAGGTTCAAGAGAGTGTTTTTACCTAGATCTTGGATCCCCAGCAATCAGATTTCCAAACTCTCCCAAGATGTAGCCACCTACTTTTACCAGGTTTTCATGGCAAGCCGGTGCTTGAAGTGCCTGTTGAAGACATTTGAAGCCCATCATACAGTTGCTAGACTCAGTAAAGGCATGCACCTAAAACATTAGCGCTGATGAAGATTCAGGATTTTTTTTAGTGTTTATTTGGGTGCCTCACAGTAGTGTCTAAATAGGGTTTCTCCCTTTCTTCCAGGGCATCAGCGACTGTCACAACTAGAAACATGATATTGATTATAGCAAGATTACCCACTGGGAGACATGAGGCCTGCCTGATCTCTATTGGGTTGGAAGGAGTTTCCTTAAAATCTGGGATTGGCTAGCGATTGAAGGTCTGGGATCCCTTGGCATGCAGCTTGGTTTTCATTTGAGTATTGGTCCAGCATTGCGCATACAGCACAGGTGAAGGGGCAAACTGGACTCGCACATGGAGAGCAGGGTGGCAAGACGTTATGAGTCTGAATCCAATGACCTACTGATCTCTTCCAAACTGATACTAAATGACTGGCATTATTTGGAGCATACAGTGGTACCTCGGTTTATGAACACAATTGGTTCTGGAAGTCTGTTCATAAACTGAAGCATTCATAAACTGAAGCGAACTTTCCCATTGAAAGTAATGGAAATATGGAAAGTGAATTAATCCGTTCCAGATGGGTCCGCGGCGTTCGTAAACCGAAAATTCGTAAACCGAGGTGTTCATAAACCAAGGTTCCACTGTACTGTGCTATATGTGGGGAAGATATGCTTGAACTGGAGAAAAGAGTTTGCAGTCCTCCCTCTCTCTTCTGCACTCTGCAACAACACTTTAAACATGAAAGTAACTTCTGCCGCTCTGGGAAGAATGTTCTGTTCTATGGACTGCTAGCAGTAAAAACACAATGGAATGAGGAAAAGCTCTTTACTAGTTACCCTCCTTTTTACTCCTGCCCAATGTATTGGAAAAGTTGTCGTTCTTAGATGCATATCCTGCTTTTTGACCAGAAATCACAAAAGGAATTAACAGCTTTAATTAAAAATAGTAATATATTTTAAGAGAGAGATATAAAAGAAACAGGCCCACAAGGAGATATTTGCAAGGGGAGGTGGGAAGAGAAGAGATCCCATTTTTTTAAAGGGTTCCAAAAGTTAGCATAATACATAAATCCTTAAAAAGTGCTTGTTAGGTATTGGTCAGTCAAAGCTCTCAGAGAAGCTTTTGAAACAAACAAATCACAGCAGAGCAGGATATAATGCATTTTTAAATTATTATTATTATTATTATTATTATCCTGGCATGGCCAAGTTCTTCTCTCCTCCAAAGCCAACACTATAAGGCTACCTTAAGAGAAATAAGAATTAATGGCAAATAACTTTTTCACGCTCAAAACATTTTTTGCTCATGCTATCACAACACAACAGATTAGAGGAACAGATGGAAGATTAGCTCTTAGCAGCAAGGCAAGTTTATCTCATTGTGTCAGGGAGTAGCGCAATTTGTGCAGAAAGCTGCTCAAAACAGAGAGGTCTTATCAGAAGCCTGCAGAGCGAGGATCAGTTCCAAGTACATGAATCGAGCAAGACAACTAGTTAATCTTGACAAGAAGAAAGAAAGTGCCAACCTGGCCTTTGAGAGGGGTGGCGGCACTGGGATGCATATGGCAATGCACTCTTGACAGCAGTGGCTCATAACAGGGAAAGAGGGCCGGCTACCCAGAGCCCTAAAAGAAGATTATTAGCCAACCTGGATACAGAATGCCTATGTGATAGCAATCACCCAAGTGCAAAGGTCACTTCAACCCAGTAGGAAGACAGGCACCAGTTCTTGACCTTCCACCGTAACAGTGCCCCATAATATTACCAACTCAGCACAGGGTGTTGTTATACCTACAACACTTTGGCCAACTGCTACTTCAAACTATTGAAGTGTTTATAGAAAACAGTTATTTGCATCGCTAGCCAATAATAATTTCTTAAGATGCAGAGGTGGAGCATTGCAGTCTTTCTAAATTTCATTTTTAATAAAACTATTTCAGTCTAAGCATCTTTGGGCAATGTAGAAAAAGCGCCAGTTGCAACATTACAAATAACGAAGAGTCTTGTGGCACCTTTAAAAACTAACAAAATTAGTGTGACATATAAGCTTTTGTGGGCTGCAGAGCACTTCATCAGATGCATTAAGTGTTATCCTGAAAGGCATATATAAGAGAGAAGAAGAAGAAGAAGAAGAAGAAGAAGAAGAAGAAGAAGAAGAAGAAGAAGAAGAAGAAGAAGAAGAAGAGGAGAGTAGTTAACAGTGAGGTTAGAGAGAAATAAAATGCAGGGAAATTCAGGCAGTAACAATTGCATAGCTGCATAGGCTTCTCGCGAGGAAGTCTATTCAGCATAAGGGAAAATCCCTTTAAAAAAGGGATAACTTGGCAGCTATGAATAATTGTGTAATTAACTGTGGCATTCACAAGAGAGTTTATCAAAGTTTATTGGTCCCCTGGCATCATCATCCATCATTCATTCTTCCTCATTCTAGGCAACCGCTGCCTCATCCACCATGGAGTGCGGTTTACACAAATTTTCACATGAAACAATTATATCCCCCCTCACAGTGCCTCAAAAAATTTTCCCAATTCAAACTTTAGTCTAGCTTCATGTCTATTTTCATTGAGACAAGGATTTCTCCATGTAAGTAATACACCATTAGTACAAAGAAAAAAATCATACCCTGTGGGTCCATTGCTAAAAATGAAATTAAGGGAACGGACACGGCAAAGTTACAGAAGTGTCAGAAGCAAGTAAGAAAAGAGCATAAGCAGAAAATGCCAGCAAAGGGGAGTGATGAAAGAAGTCAAACACCCACCTGGACCAGAATTATTCCTTACCACTTGGCTTTCATTACTAGTTTACAGTGAGATGCTGGAAGAAAAAGGCTGCCAAACAATAATTACGTCTTACCTCAAAGACTGTCTTTGCTGCATATCCTTGCACATCATCTCTGTTAATTACAATCTGGATAACTCTGTACCACACCTCTTCACTAACATAGTCTCCAGCGATTCGAATCAAATTCAAGATGGTGTCCACGTACCAGGTGTAGTCCACTGCGTATTTCTCAGCTAAAATTGCAACCTTCAGCACCTGAGCAAACACCCACAACACCCACTCATGAAGTAACTTCATTCCAACAATGAATTTCTACAGCATTTAACACCTATCCATTCAGGGGGGGAAAGAAAGGGAAACTAAATGCAGCACTGTTCTCTCATTTCATCCAGTTAGTAGAAATACCCTCTTTAGTACAGTGCATCCAATATAGATTAATACCTTAAACAAATGTAAAAGGGTGATCGAGATACAATATATTTTAGGATCAACTGAAGTAAAAGCAAAGCACATTTTACTGTGATTAGACTGAACATATACAGTTTAATAAACCCAATGCAAGAAATTATGCCATCTACTTTAAACAGCAACCAAAAGAGTGTCACCTGTGGCACCTTAAAATAAATTTATTATGGCTACTCCTCTAGAAGTCAGCACAGAGGTGACCAGCTACTGGAATTAGCATTTGTACATAGTAGTCACATTGAAATGGTCAGATGCTATGTTTAGCTTTGCAAAAGTTGTTGTCATCTTGCAGCTCTAAATTTATAGAAGCACTCAACAGCTCAGATTATTATTATTATTACTTACAATTTCTTCTCTAATAGAATAATCAGCCGTTTCCAGGTAATTCAGCATTTCAGCAACAATTTGCTGGGCGTTGCTTCGGTCACACATGGCATACAGGAGATCCACCGCTCTTTGTCGCACACTCACATCCCTCTCTGTCTGCAAAGGACATCACAATGATAAAAGATCAACACAAAGGGAGAGATTTGGGGAAACAACAATTAAGACATGTTCAAATTTTTAAGCAGACTATCACAGTGCCCACGCTACAGATACTAGCGCCTGAATTGCACCTAGAATCAGTACCAGACAGCATTTGTTTTGAAGTCAATAATCCTAAACAGCATTTATAACAAGAAACAAGATACTTGGCTTCATCCCAATTTGGGTCAAAGCCAGGAAAATAGTTTTAAGTGGAATTATTATTTATTAAATATTACCAATTAAGAGTCCTGGATCAAGGGAAGGATAATCATGTAATGAATGACACCAAGACATTCCCTCCCACCCATGGCTGCATCCACACAAGACTCCTCAGTAGGGGGCCAACAAACTATGCAAGAAAAGTAGCAGTAATGCAGAGTTGGGGAGATTGAGGTCTCCCAAATGCTGGCTGGGTCTCATGGGAGTTTCTAGTTCAGCAACATACGGAAGGCTACATGTTCTCCCCCCCCTGGGGCAATGGCTAGTAGTAGCTCAATCTAGGGTCCCTCCGGGGTCTCTCCCTGGTGCCCACAAAGCCTCTGAGCCCCATTGGTCATGAAGTGCAAGAGAGTGGCTTGTCACATATTTGTCAGAAGGTGGGTGCCAAGATCTAAGGGAAGAAAGCAGAAGTGTTGACACTCTACCCTACTTCCTCTTCCAGCTCTATATGCTTTTTATGGTTCAGATGAATTCTACAGGATCCAACTTTTACCCAGATCCCTTGGAAAAGCAAAAAAAGTGCACGCACGGACACTTTCGTACTCATGGGGAGGAGATAATCTGGGGGAGAGAGACAATAAGTGAGCAAAGTGGGTGGCACTCGCTCAAAAGTCTAAATGATGCCATGGACCCCCCCAAAAAGGTTGTGGCCCCTGCTTTATAATTTGACCAGAAAGTATTCAGACTAGACTGGGATGCCGCTGATGCGCCCAATGGCACCATGAACTGCAGGAAGGAACGGGTCAGAAAAAAACAAGGATCCAGATAAAGCAGGTAGTGGTGAGGGCCACCAACTACTCTATTGGTTCTCTTCCCTGTGGGACAGTGGTCGCCTCCCAGGTTTGCTGTACATGAATTTTAGTGGCAAGGGCAAGAGGTTAGGGTTAGGGTTAGGTTAAAGCCAAGTCCAGCTCTAGCTGCATGGCAATAGTCACTCATTTGGGGGGTGGGGGGGACAGAGAAAGAAAACTAAGCATCCTCCAGTAGAAACCTTAATCCGTGCTCTCTCTTCAGCTAGGTGCTTTGCTCTGGTATCCTCCTCACCTCCAGCATCCTCAGAGGCATCACCATTCCCCTCAATTGCCCTTTGTCCTTCCAACCAACACTCCCTTGTTCAACATGTTAAATCCCAGATTCAGGCTGCAGTTCAAGCACAGGCCCACTGATGGATGTGAATCCTCTCTTTACCATTCATTATGTTTTAAAGAGCTTCCAAGGAAGAGACCACTCCACATATTTTTTTATTGCATGAATAAAACTGGAGAAGTTGCTGCTCTTGGAATGCAAAGCAGCAAGCCCACACAGATACATGGTTTTTTTTTTTAATCAAGTCCAAATTTCAGGTTAATACACAGATCCAATAGTTACCTTCAGTGCATTGATAACTGTTTCTATGTGCGTTTTCACGGCCTCGTGTGAAAACTCAGAGCTGGCAAGCGTGCACATGCTTTCCAGTGCTAGGTATCGAAGATTAGTTTCCCGGTGCTGCAAGAACTGGCCTAACTGATTACAGGCACGAACAAGCAGGTTTGGCTCACTAGGCAGAAGGCAGTGTGTGGAAAAGGTAAAAAAAGAAAAGAAAAGACAGAATTTGGGTGAGGAAAGTGCATCGAGGAAAACATTAATAAGAGTTAGGTACCAAGAGGTACCTTCACTACAGGAGCTTCAAAACTGCAGCTAATACCTTTTGGAGGGTTAGTAGCAGCACAGCTACATATTGCAGGAAGTAATTAAATTCTATTTTGAGTAATTAAAATTCTATTTTAAAAGCTGGAAGCTTATCAGGAGCTTTGCAGAGTCTGGGATCCTGCCATGTCCTGATAACACAATGGTGGCCACAGGTACAGTTCTTATAATAGAAGGAAGGCACAGTGACCTCTCACACAGCTCCTGAAATGCATAATTGATGCAACGATGTGGGAGGGGCCAACAATACTGTTACTGCATCGAGGGATTTCAGCCTTTGGTTGAAATAGTAACATCAGCCCATCTCGCATCGTATGTTACCTACAGCAGCATAGGAAGCAACCTCTCCCCACTAACAGAGGAATAAAGCCAAACTATACGAGTAATAGTCTGCAAGGGGGAATAGGTTGTATAGTGCATACCATAGATTTTAGCCAAGAATATAAAACACATGCTTGTAGCAGCTTATAAAACAATGTTCTCAGTTGTGCTATTCCAGTGGCAGCAAGGAGGTTTATATACGGTATATATACCGTACTTATCCAATTTCAAAGATTTATGTGCTCTCAAGTGAAAGAGACTAAAATGAAACATAGCCTTTTTTTAAAGGGTGTTTTTTTTTTCATTTTTAAAAGAGGTAAGAAACAGTGTGGTGCATCGCATGTGGGAAGGTGGGGATTACTGGGGGGTGAAGTCTCTCCTTCCACCCCAATGTGCATGTACCACACAATCCACTGTTAGGAAATGCATGGGACATTGACTGGGTCCTGTCAGTATCCTGTTGAGTTGGGCCAAGCAACACTCAGTCGTAAGTTTTTTAATGGTTTTAAGGTGAGGAAGGACTTCAGTAGTACATGTAGCAAGGTTACAAACTTACAACACATGGGTAATGCTAAACTCCAGAACAAACACTACTCCCATAATTGTTTTTCACTCCGGAGCTGCTCAGACATTTGCTAGAATGACTGTGGAAAAAGTACATATTGTACTCTCTTTCAGAGAAAAGAAGAATACAAAATTAGTGTGTACTTTTTCAGAAACCACACATTTAGGACAATAGAATTGATGCTCATATCTCAAACTGTTACTGCCAGCCATGCATTATGAATGCCAAACTTACCTATCATGGTGGATAATTAAACTAATTGCTTCAAATAGCACTGCATTCTTCGCATTTGAATGCTGTACTTTCTTGGATTTTGGAGGTTCTTGAGCTTTGTTAAGAATAGTTTCCAGACACTCAGTGAGACGACCTCGTGCTGAAGGATCTTCTGGGAGAAATAGAATGGTTAGGGCAAGATCACCAGGCAATTTTGACAGCCTTTACTATCAAACCATTAAATGCCCATTAGATGGCATTGTTTCTCCATTTTCAGAAAGCTGCATATGGCACCAGCATTTTGGTTCTGCAAAGTTAGTTGTTTATCCTTGCGGAATCACTGATATATAAGAGCCAAGTACCAAAAATTAAACCAAAGACCACTAAATGGGTTATTCAGTTATCAAGTTTGATTTGCTTATGGTGTTGCCAGAACATTTGCTCATGGTTTCAACATAATTAGATAATTAGATTGAAACCATAGTTAGAAATAATGGGAATATTATGCCTGCAGCAGACTTAGCAGTGGGGTTCATTATTTGAACCCCCCTCTTTCTGCAAACATGTGCTGTTTTAGTGCAAATGGCTTCTCTCCTGTGTAAGCAGAGTGTGAAAGCGGAGTGATTGCAATTACTTCACCTGGGGGTGGGTAGCACTGCAGCAGCCTTAGAAGCTTCACAGATAACCACGGCGCTGGAACAAAGTAATAGGTGTAATCCTGGAGATCAGTCGATGCAGATGTCACGATCTGCAAGACAAGAACTATTATTTTCCTGTGGCACTTTGTCCAGCTTAATAGATAATAATAATAAGCCATAGTGAAAAATATGCTGAACCTTAAAAATGCAAGACAAGGCCTATGAGGGAAAAGACTGAGTAAGGCAATGTGGAAGGCTTGTCGGGGAGCTAAGCAGCCACTAGAGAAGAAACATAGAGGGGGGAAATATGCTAGAGATCTGCAAGATCATGAAAATGTTGGAAGAAGATGGGAAGTCATAAGTAGGCCCTGCTGGATTAGACCAAAGCCCCATCTTGTCTAGCATCCTGTTCTCAACCAGATTCCCATGGGCAGCTTGCAAGCAGAAAATGAACATATCACCAGTAGTTGCTAGTTAGGTAAAGGGACCCCAGACTGTTAGGTCCAATTGCGGATGACTCTGGGGTTGCAGCGCTCATCTGGCTTTACTGGCCAAAGGAGCTGGCATACAGCTTCTGGGTCATGTGGCCAGCATGACTAAGCTGCTTCTGACGAACCAGAGCAGTGCATGGAAACGCCATTTACCTTCCCGCCGGAGCAGTACCTATTTATCTACTTGCACTTGACGTGCTTTCAAACTGCTAGGTTGGCAGGAGCAGGGACCAAACAATGGGAGCTCACTCCATTGCGGGGATTCGAACCGGCGACCTTCTGATCGGCAAGTCCTAGGCTCTGTGGTTTAGACCACAGCACCACCCGCGTCCCTAGTTGCTAGTTAGTTACATCATAACAACAACTAGTTCACATAATAGTAGAACAAAGGAACAATAGGTTGGAATTAGCACAGAAGTGCCACAATTCATCATTTGTATAAACTTCAACTTCCTATTTCAATAGCAATTTAACGGGAGTGGAGAGGAACCTGGCAGCACAAGAGAGATCAGTGATTGCCAGTCACTTGTCTGAGGACAGACCAACAACCCAAAGCAGGAAGTGAGAGACTGTAGCTGCAAGCTCTCCATTACTGCTCTGTGTGATCATATACGTCCTCAGCAAGCAACCCCAACAAATCTCTGTTGCAGGAGGCTGGGTTGACTCAGGAAGGCTGTTAATTTGTTCTTCTGAATGATGAATGGGCCAGGATGATGGGAGCATTTCCACAAGGGAAGACAACAGGAAATTTGACAGAGGCAGATACAGCTGGGCAGAAGTTCTGGGCGAGGAGGAATTTAGAACGATAACGTTTTTAGACCAGACAAGAAGACAGATTTCCCCAAACTCAGCTGTATCAAACCAGTGCACAGTGCTTGAATATGCCTTTTGTACTTTCTGCTGAGGGACAGCAGATTCTCAATTACATCATGCTTTTCAAGGGAAGGGCAGATAAAAGACTGTGCTTGAGATCTGCAGGAGGGGCAGGAAGGATTGAAAAAATATGGACAGAAAGCTTTAAAATACTCTATGTTAAATTAGGGGAAATGGGAAAAACAACTGATGTCCCCACTGATTATCCACGAGACTGTGGTGGGAAGGAAGAGGAAAGGAAAGAAGATAACAGTCTGCAAGAGAAAGTGAGGACTGTTTAGAATGATTAATAATAAGCCATAAGACAATTTTGCATGGCTTGCCGGACAGAACAATCCCCTCTCCTTTCCCGTATGCTGTTCCGGGGCTTCTTGGAACAAGTTTTAATCCAGGGCTAGCCATACCATAAGGCAGAACAAGGTAGCCACCTCAGTTGGCAGGTGATGGGTGGAGAGTGGAGAGTGGCAGCCAGAAATTAGATGACAACAATGTGTGGGCCGCATGGCCATCCATGCATCCCCTAAGCTGTCCTGCTGTCCTCAGATGTGGTGGCAGATGTTGCCTCATTGCTGGCATTCAATGGCCAGTTCCATTTACTTCTGTGTGCAGATTCTGGGATGGAAGGGTGAGTGAGATCATCATCCAGTCGTTCACCTCAGGCAGCAAATTCTTTGGCTAGCCTGGCTGGGGTTCAAGTTTCCAAAGTAGCAAACCAAGCATGCCACTAATCTCTTAAGTGTCTACTGCCAAGAATCCATCCTGCATTGATTAGGCAGAATGCCTCGCAGAACAGGAGCATGCTACTTGCAAACAGGCATCAGCGGGACCTGGCTCCCTGCAGGAATTAAGTACAATGTGCAGCAGAAAACTGGTCAACTATCATCTTAAAAACTACTGCAATGGCAGCAGCCCTATTTCTGGCTACTGGCATCACAACCAGCAGCAACTCCTTTAAGTGTACAGTTGTGCAGGCATTATTGCTCAGGCATTATTCCTCAGCCCAAACTGTGATAAAGCTACAGGTATATATATATGCTGGGAAATATTTCTGTACTTATCTGGCCTTTGAAACTACAGGTGGCTTTCCTTTTTAATAGATTACTGTTGTAGATAATGTCATTGAGACTGTTCAGTCGTGCACCAATGAATGGAATTGCCAAACTGTACTACAAAAAAATAATGACTACAAGGCCTTGATCACAGATAGCATCATTTTCTTCCTGCTCCGGTAGCTACTGAAGTGGAACCCTGGTCTTCCAAACTTCTTGCAATTAAGGAGTGGCTTTGCCTGCAAAGCCTCAAAATATTATTTACAATTTAATTTCAGCTATACCTTTACAAGCATGTTTATCTGCCATCTCCTGCACAGCTAATAGTTTTTAAAAAAGTGATTGGATCAGCCCAACACAATCACTGTGCATGAGATATTGCACAGCAAATTAAATCTCTTTGCCTTCAGCTACACTGCCTGTCAAACTATCAGAACGGCTCTCATACCAACTGCACTTCTGCTTCTCATGAGGCTAAACCAGATGGTTAATCTAATCAGCCAGCTTAATTTAGTTTTAGCCTAGTTACATTCCAGCACTTGCTTCTAACCAATAAATTGCTTACCCTGCTGAGTCTGGAGACAGCCAGAGACACGGAGGTTTTAAATTCATCTGGATTCTTTTGTGCCAGAGTGGTGATCAAACTTGTAGCAGCAGTAACCACACCCTGGAGAAAAACAGGATTACAGCTCCCTGAAATCCGTTCCAATTACTAAGCACATGCATTGTATACCAAGAGCACCATTAAGTTTCATTTATCATGCCACACATACTTTACACCACAGGGCTGTTCTTTTTAACCAAAAGAGGGCAAATATCCAAGATCACTACGTGGTATAGCCTTCCCCCCCCCACCCCAAAATACACCAGTTCTATTGCCATCCTCCCAGTTTCACTCCCATCGTGCTTGCTCCATGAGCTTAGCAGGCATTGTCTTAATTGCTGGAGGGAGTATGAGCACCTCTATCAAAAAGAGAAATGTGTTGCTCTTCAATAAAGATAGTTAAGGTGGCAAACTGTGAGAGGGTGGGCCCATTTTCCAGAGCCAAAGTCCCCAACATCAAGCACATCCACAGGTCTCTCAGTTTCCGGGGATATTAGTATTAGAGTCAAATTGCCTATTAAGCCGGATCTCCCACAGTTTGTTCTTTTCCAAGCACCAATAACGCCACACAGGAACTAGTTCACGAGATCAGGGCTAGTCTTTGTACCGTATGGCCCCCCCCCCAAAAAAGGTTCCTCCCCCCCCCTACAGAAAAAGTAGCAGCTTGAAGTGGGATTTAGACCAGAATGGGAGAAGAGGAAAAGGAGGAGTTTGGATTTGATATTCTGCTTTATCACTACCCTAAGGAGTCTCAAAGCGGCTAACATTCTCATTTCCCTTCCTCCCCCACAACAAACACTCTGTGAGGTGAGTGAGGCTGAGAGACTTCAAAGAAGTGTGACTAGCCCAAGGTCACCCAGCAGCTGCATGTGGAGGAGCGGAGACGCGAACCCTGTTCACCAGATTACGTGTCTACCGCTCTTAACCACTACACCACACTGGCTCCTTCCCCCAGCCTGCCATCGTGTTATGATCTCAATCTAATTTCCCCCAAAGCTGCAAAGAGAAAAAGGAAAAGGAAAGAAAGAAAGCTGTGTTCATGGACTGTCCACATCATGCCTTGTTTGGCCCTTAGGCATCTACTGGCAGCATAAAAGCTTTCTACTCTTCTCCTGCTTCAAAAATAATTCAATCCTTTATTTGGCTCAAAACAGACGAACCGTATTAATGTATAGAGATGTTTTATGAATGTAATTTATATATAAAAGAACTGGGATATGACTTCTGACAAGTATATTGTGTTTCCATTTTAGTGATCCATTTTCTCCCCAGTCACCTAGCTACTCTTGCCCAGCTATCCCTTATTTCCATTTTAGGATTTACGTGGTATGGTATGGTATGGTATGGTATGGTATGGTATGGTATGGTAAGGACTTCCCTCTTCCCTACATATCTTGTTTCTGTACACAGTGGTCCCTCGACTTACGAAATTTCGAGTTAAGAATGAAAAATAAATAAATGGCCGCACGCTTACGTTTTTTTCGACATCCAAAAGGAAAACTGTTGCGGTTTCGATGGGGTTTTCTCGACTTACGAATTTTAGATGCAGTTTACTCGACTTAGGAATTTTTCCATTTCCAATGCATTCCTATGGGAAACCGCTTTTTTAGACTTACAAACTTTTTGACATATGAATGTGCATTCGGAACGGATTAAATTCGTAAGTCAAGGGACCACTGTATCAGGGGTTGCCAACCAAGTCCATGGGCACATTTGCATTGGGGGTGTCTTGGGCACCATCTCTTCTGGTCACTCCTTCCCCCTTCCTTTGGATTAGCCCCCATTGCTCCCAACAGGAAAGGAAAGGAAGTGCATGCACACACACAATTTGATCTCGGAGGAGAATTCATCGGAACCTTGAAAAGTACATAGAACTGGAAAAGGGAAGTGGGAAAGTGTGTCATTCTTCCAGCTTCCTCCTTCAGTTCTGGGTACTTTACCAAGGGAGAAAAAGGTGACTGCCTTCACCAGCAAGGCAGCAGTGGTGAGAAGGTGCTCAGAAGCTTCATGGGCAACAGGGAAAAGACCTCAAAGGGGTGACTGCACCCACTAGCACCATATTGGCAACCCATACTGTATAGTATTTATTAGGCTTGGGGCAGGGAGGGGGCAGGGAGAAAGAGACTCTGAAATGACCAATTAAATTTTAAAAATATACATATTGATTCATGCAACAGTTCTCTGGATTATATCGTTTTCTTTTTCCCCAGTAAAATTGTTTTTTAAAAACAGATTTGTATCTTCCGTAGCCTGCAATAATGGGCTAAGATAAAGCAAACTACAATCTCGGGATCCCAATGTCCTGTTACAAAAGGCTATGCATTTCCTGCCACCTTTTGGAACTGTACATGACCTTGCCCTATATTGGGGTAATGCATTCAAATATTAACCAAATCCACTGCAGACTCAAGAGAGAAAGAAAATAACTCATTCCCTTTTGCAAAGATACAATGCAAACAATTAGGAAAGACCCTTCCTTGGTCGGCCACTGGTCTGGCACACAGAAAACTGTATTTTGATTTGTGTTGAAATCCCCAATCAGTCCCTAGCCTAGGTTGTGTGACTGGTGATAAGTCACCCTCGTACCAAGAGCAAAACTAGCTGGTTGTTTACTTCAAAGGATCTTAGACAAAAAGCACTCTGTACATTAGGAGCTGTGTATAAAATGACAATTTCTCCTCAAAGACAAAAGGAAAGCAGTTATGGCACAGATGCAACTTATCTGTGTACTGTAACCTGCATGCATATTACCAGAAACATCACTGAACGCAGTGCAGTGTCTTCTCAAAAGCTTGTTCGTTTTACTGGGCAGGATCCTGAATACCTTAAGGATCATTCCTTTGCCACACGGAATCTGGCACATGAGTTTGTGGCAGACCTGGACAGGAATGGGCGGCAAGCC
Source organism: Zootoca vivipara (assembly GCF_965207765.1). Classification (NCBI taxonomy): domain Eukaryota; kingdom Metazoa; phylum Chordata; class Lepidosauria; order Squamata; family Lacertidae; genus Zootoca; species Zootoca vivipara. The sequence goes on along the minus strand of NC_142582.1, from coordinate 59,840,759 downwards.
TGGCCAGTATATGACACTGCCTGAAGCCTTTTCAGCAAACTGCTGTGCCACTTCCTGCCTTTTCCCAGGCGATAACAGGGATGATGTATGCTCATCTGAGCCTGGCTGGGTTCAGAAGGCCAGGCATAATCCTTTCAATCCCTGAACTTCTTTCTGCAAGTGCTCAAAATCCAAGCTTTCAGAAAAGGAAGTTCTGCAGCATTTCCCCCCTAATCCCATTGCAAACTTGTGGTGCTGCTTCCCTCCATTAGCAGGAAAAACACAATGGGAGGACTTCCAACGTCACACTAAGATTATTGTTTCAGAATGATCCCCATTGTTCCAGAATGACCCCTTCTCTCGCCATTGCTCTGTGCACTGTTCCAGGGACTCTTCCACACACCCCCAAGCCAATCTGGAGGGGGCATATGGGGGAGCAGAGCAGGGGGAAGCCCTATTGCATAAGCAGAAGTCTTTATGCAGGGCCTCTGCTGGCAGGACACATTAATTGAACCTTGCCCACTGTGTGGACAAAGCCAAGTAACCAGCAAGGCTTGAACTCCCTGCATCCACATCTTTTAATCTCACACCACAGGATATATTTTCATGTCTCCATAAGAAGTAATGGTTCCACTACTTCCTATGGAAAAGGAAATGGATGCTTCCAGAGTGAAAAGAGGAGAGGAGGCTGAAAGCCAGTCCCAATGTTACCCACAAGGACTAGCTTCTGGGCCCACCCACAATAGGAGCTCCCCAGATAGGCTATCTCAACACAACTTATTCAAGTTTGGATTTTTTAAAAGAAGAATTTGGCAAATTCCGAGTTAATGAGCAGAGAACCTTTGAAAGCTCACTCATCTCTAGTCTGGAAGCAACTTAACCCCAAAGCATTAGTGTAGCACATCTCACCATTAGGAGTTGACCAATGGCAAACTTGTCAAATATTTGCTTCCATGGTTCTATATACAGTAATTAAATTCTGATTCCAGACAATCAAATATCCACACTTTCAAGAGAAAAAGATCTAGTCTAGTCAGGTAAGCTTACCAGATGCTGGTCGTTGAGAAGGTGCACAACTCTGGAGGTCCAGTCTCCCATAGGAACCAGGTCAGGAGAAGTCCTGTATAATCTTAGCAAGCACAGGGCTGCACTCTGCTTCACACTGTCCATGGTGTCTCTGCAACAGAAAACCAAAGCTGGTCAAGGGGTTCTCAAACACCCAAAATTCTTCAGCGGCAGCTCTTAGAAGACAGCAAGGCTGGACCATTTCCCTATATACAAGCTCGTACCCATCTACATCCAAAGTTGCACACACTGCAAGCGGTAACATGAGCACCAAAAGTACATGGGAGCACTGCCATCGTGTCAGCTCCGAAAAAAGGCCACAGATGCAACAAAGTACACATAACTTTCCAGCTCATGAAACTGGCATGCTGTTTCTGTTGGCAAGAACATTTGTATATGTAGGAAACATGGCAAGGCCACTGATTGTGAGAATGTGTTCTTTAACCTCTGAGGCTGCATACGTCTATACCGCATGAGTCTAATGAATGAGATGCCATATGTAACCTATTTTTGCAGTACAACAGATTATCAAGCATCTATATTTTCCAAGGCTAGGCTTTGTATTGCAGGTTTGTATTGTATGACTATAATCTCTTTAGATAAATACGTTTTGGATCCTTCATGCCAAAAAAACATTCATTTGGAAGCATCCAGGTTAACACCCCACAACACTTGAAAGGTGTGTGTGGGGGTGTGTGTACACACACACACACACACACACACACACACACACACACACACACACCTGTGAATACAGGGAAATGGATGTGATGCCAGCACTTAAGCAAGCACTCTCAATTTTCAAAAGGGCTGGTGTCCATGAGGACTGGTTGTTTAGCCATCCAGTTGTTTAAATTTGTATCCACAGAAGAATTCTCAGCCATCATACCATTTTATAAAACAAATTAGTATAAAAAGTTGGTTAACACAGATACACACTTCAAATCCACGTGACACTGAAAGCAGTGAGCCTATTAGCAATAAAGCAATACCACACAAAGGGGGGGGGGGGGCAAACAACAAGAGCTTTCAGGAACAAATGAGTTTTCACTCGTTCCAGAGTAGAATAGGATCTCCTATGGATTTCCTTTAGGAGGCTGTTACTCCACATTCAGTCAGCAAACGTTTAGATACTTGGCTGCATCCCGAGAATCAGTTTAATTGCCTTCTTTCTGTCTAGCCCCTGAAATTCCCACAGAGCACCTACCCAGCTACAAGAACTTTTGGAATTTCTCCAGCAAATGCTTCTGCCATCTCTCTGCTGCCCACATTGGCGATGCAGTGCAGAGCGAGTCCCATGAAAGTGGGGTTGCGGCTGGCCAAGTCGTTCTTGATTGCGTTATTGATCAGGCGGATCAGCTCGCTGTTTGAATTCACAAGCACGGAGATGAACAGATAGCCCTGGAATTAAGAGAAGAATTAGTAGTGGGCAGCCGGGGAAATGCTTAGTAGGCAACATCCCCTTATAACAAATGGCTCCTGTGCCCTCCATGCTCTTGCATATACACCTACAGGGCATGCACATGAACAGGGTCACAGCCCCTGGTACTGAATGAGGAGGGAATGCTCACTCTCCCTCCCAGTCAAATGATTGGCTGGCCATGGAAACCTGGGATAGGAGAATCTGCATCCCCAACAGGGCTCTAGGATGGAGAGAGATGCTTAAACCACTCCACCCACCCCAGCACTAGATATGCTTCCCCACTCCTGTTTTTGATGCTACCACCAAAAACATTTGGTATTTGGGGTGCAGGGGCAGATGAATTTGCTTTGGGATTGTGAATTATTCAGGCTTCTCGAGAATAATGGTTTAAGGACCTCACCTAAAAGCCAGACATGTCACAATGTGGCCAGTTTTCACTCCAAGCACAAATAAAAGCCAAATGTAAATTAATTTGACAGGTGGGGATCCTGCTTAGATGTATGCATATCAAAACACAGCATTTAAAAGTCATACTGGATGAGATCCAGACAGATCTGGAAAGAGGAAAATTTATGTGTGCAGGGGGATTTCTCTGTAGTGTACATCTCTAATGCATAACTAGAAAAATAAGGGTCTAGCTGGTTTATTCAACGCTTATAGTTCACCTTAATCAGCCTCTGCTTGATTTTTTAAATATATTTTTTAAGAGGGGAAAGGGAGACGGGCCCCTAGCATGCATCTCTCTTTCAAGCCAGATGCTTATAGGACAATCTGGCTGCAACTCTGAAACAGCCATATATTTTTTAAACCATGTACTGTGCTGTATTAGAAATATTTTCTCTTATGTCTGAATACCAAGAGATTCCTATTTTCTAATTTAATAAAATTATTATTGTTGTCAGTTATCCCGATCAACAACAACAACAACATATTTATACCCCACCTCTGGTTTTAAACATTCTGCATCAATGTCTGCTTGAAAGTTCTGTTGTGCTACACCTAACTGTTACAGATATTTTGCTGATGCACCCCACATGCCTAGATGCCAAATGTGAAATACATTTCAAGCACTGACAGCTGCCATTTGTGTCCCTTGTGCGTTTGCTAACTGCAATGCATCCTTGAATTCTGACAATGCCTCTTACTTGCCTAGATGGAGGACAGAGAGGAGAGTATACGCACACAGAGACTAGCCCCCTGCACAAAGGTGTAATTCACATTAGTAGGTCTACCCACTGTTGCCTCTGGCCCTGCTCAACACCAGCATGTGGCCTTCAGAAGGTTGCCCACCCTTGACCCCCCCAATATTATACGGGAAGTGGATTTTTAAAAATATATATCAACGCAATGCAGGGATGAGACATGACTTACTATTTGCTTCTCAGTGTATTTGTTCGAACTCAGGAGATTCACAGCCTCCATGTGGCCAAAATCAATATCATGCCCCAGGAGGAAGATGAAAAGCAGCTTGCAGACGTACTTTTTCTTACTGTAGCCATCAAGGGCTTTATCACCTAGTGAGCAATTAAAGACAAAATAAAAAGCCGTAAGCAAAAAATGCTGTATGCCAATGCCTCAAGCTTACTGCATTTTCCATGCCAAACTGGCAGAGGTGCCCCAGAATCTCAGATATGAGTCTATCTCAGTCTCTGGCTTCTCCAGGTAGAGCTGAACCTGTGGCCTTCTAACATACCAAACAGGTGCTCTACCACTGAGGGACAGTCCTTCTCCCACTTTTCGAAAGTGGTTATCCATTCAAGGTTTCCCATCCTCAGAAAAGTGCACCCGGACAATCTATTACCGTGCCACCTTTCCTCATGCCATGCACCAACGCATCTCTTCAAATGTAACAGTACAAGTATCATACATGGTGCTGGATCAGCCAGAAGTAGAAATCAGGAGTCTTTGGGGCAACTATTTCTGCACGTCACCCTGAGCCCCATGGAGATGTCATCACCACACTTTTAAGCTAGGTATTGCAGCACTGTGGAAAAGGAGTACGCAAGCTGAACCAACACCTAAATCAGAGGCAACAACAGCTGCTGGAGTCTTGTACTCAAACTGGCTATGTTTAACAGACTGGGTGGTGGTGGTGGTTGTCTGCTTAATAGGAAGCACCCAGCAGACTAGAATAAGCCAGACCGGAAAATGCATGTGTGAATCCACCTCCAAAACCGGGGGGGGTGGGAGGAGCAGCTTGTCCCATTAGGCAACCTGTGTAACACAAGAGCTAAGGATACGGGCAGCAACAATGTCAGACATCAGCCATGTAGCTCTCCTTACCTTGGGAATACAGCTTCAGATACAGTGCAAATTTTTAACAAGCAAAACAGTTACGCAAGAACAGGGTCAGAAATTCAGCTGTGGAGAAATGGGGACACGTTTGCCTCTCAGCAATTTTTCTTCTTCATGAAGAGACATACAAGAGATTGTTGGCTGCATGTACAGAGCATCCTTCTGGTTACATAGCTAATATAACTGGTGAAATAGTACAGACATGTTGGGGGATGCCTTATGACCAGGATATCTTTGCTTAGTCTCTCTGTCTGTCTGTCTGTCTGTCTGTCTGTCTGTCTGTCTGTCTGTCTGTCTCTCTCTCTCTCTCTCTCTCTCTATATATATATATATATATTCCCCCACCTGACACATAGGCAAGTTCAACTGCTTCAGTCTCTAGACTACAGCACAGCTACTACTTTCAAGTCAATAAATTAGACAGGGTGGAATTGCCTCTACTAATGAAAAATAACACATTTTTAAAAAGATAGGCATTAGGGGTCCTTGTTTTGGCATCTTGCTTGTACGGTAAAAAGGCAATCCACATACAAAGAAAATCTCACTACACATATCCATGCTTTGGATTAAAGCTCATTTTCCGCCAGAACCTCCAGAATTATGAGTTTTGTGACACAACACAGTGAGTTTCAGAACTGGACGTGAGAGAAAGATAAAGTGGCTAGATAGAGGCAATGTTTCCGGTGGCTTTAAAATCAGTACAAGAGAAACAGGAAGAAAGAGAATGCAAGTCAGCATTTGTCAGACACAATGACTGGGTCAAAGGAGACTTCCTTTTCTTGGAAAGGCTTTTGTTGAACTAGCAACGCTTTTTACTCAACCAAAGCATGACAGAAGTTTACAGATCCAATTTCTCCAAATCTGATGTATTCTGAAGCATAGCCACTTGCAGAAGCATACGCGTAACAAGTAGTGTTGTGTGTGTTCAACAGGGGAATATGTCATCTCTCTCTCTCTCTCTCTATATATATATATGTAACTGGGGGTCTTAGTTGACATTTCAAAGCACCTTGATTGGCCTTTTATGAGCACTTAGAACTGACAAGAAAGCTGTCAGTGAAGGCATGCATATTATAAATAGTAAACATGATGAAACTTAACCAAACCTATAAAGAAAATTAAAGTTCTCTTGTATTTGGATACAGTTCAGTATAAGACCATATCAGGTTGACACATAGTTTACTTTAAGATACAATATATAAAGAGGATGTTTTTCAGTGCGTGATGATGCTTAGCCTACTTGCCTCCATCACATGGAGAGCTTCTGCTGGATTGTTGCTGGGCATAAACAAGCATACTCATGTTGAGCGAGAGACTTAGACAGTCAGGGGTTCAATTATCTCCAGGAATATCTCCTCCGCTGTGAAACGATAACTCCCAGTTTGAAACTACCAGTTAAGACTCCACTGAAAACACCACCTTACACATTGCCCAGGCTGGCCACTATGAAGTAAAAGGACTTTTCTGATGCAGTTTTGAAATGCCTTCTAGCCGGAGACCTGCGTGGCTCTGTCACCCTCCTAGTATTTTATATGTTTATTTATTAAATGTATTTCCTGCCCCTCCTCCAGGGCAGCAGTGGCAAGTTAAGACCTCACTCTTTTTTCTGTGCCTTTGGAAGTTGTTGACCTTCTGTCCTCTGTTCTGATGCTCAAATATTTACTTACCAGTTTTGTTTCTACATTTGTTTCTATTATATAGAACATGCATTTTGGAAATTATCTCCAAAGACAAGTTCTGTATCCAAGTCTTCTGTTTAGCATTGTGCCTTGAACTAGACTAGGCAAGCACATGAGAGTTATATACCAATGTCACAAAAATTGTTTTCAGATTTCCAAGTCCTGTTCCCAAAAGGTAAAGGACCCCTGACAGTTAAGTCCAGTCGCAGATGACTCTGGGGTTGCGGTGCTCATCTCACTTTACAGGCCGAGGGAGCCGGCGTTTATCCGCAGACAGTTTTTCCGGGTCATGTGGCGAGCATGACTAAGCCGCTTCTGGCACAACAGAACACTGAAACCAGAGCAGCGTCCGGAAACGCCATTTACCTTCCCGCTGGAGCGGTACCTATTTATCTACTTACACTTTGACGTGCTTTCGAACTGCTAGGTTGGCAGGAGCTGCTGGGACTGAGCAACAGGAGCTCACCCCATTGTGGGGATTCTGATCAGCAACCCCAAGGGGCTCAGTGGTTTAGACCACAGCACCACCCGCGTCTTTGTTCCCAAGCAGGATGTATAAACTAGAATTTCTCATCCAATTAATGAGTTTGCTTTTAGGGATCACAGAAAGGCTTTTTCACTGACCCCCCCAATATCCCTCCCCCATGATGAATTTGATAACTACAGTAACTTTCTCAGGCTCTCAGAATTCAGGGCAGACCAACATAAATTTGTATTTAAGGCAAAGGAGATTCAAGGGGAGAGACGCATCTTCAGCTGTTGAGAAACTACTACAGATGGAGATGCAATGTTTAGCCTATGCAAATATGTTTTTTTTAAAACCCAAACAAACATTTGAGAATCAAAATACTGAATTACCTGACCACCACAAAACGCTTCTGCTCTTAAGTTATAAATAACTGTCTGGTGCTCAGTAATACCATTATCCTATAAGAATAGGATGTTGAAAGTTGCACATGAATTCATTTCAAACCAGCATCATTCATGCATGTTAATGTGTGTGAGACGGCTTCTAGAGCAGCAAACTACGGGCTATATGAGCAGCATGTAATCTCCCTCCACTGTGTGTATTTTAACATGAAGAGCTACTGTAGGATGCTGCTACAGAAAGCAGGTGGTTAGCCAGGTATTTGCTCCTGGCCCTAGCAGGAAAAGGACACTTGTGACTGACTGAGTGGGTGGAGAAATAGCCTGAGAGGAAATGGTTAAGAAGCCTCAGCTCTGTTTGCCTTCTGCTCCTGATTTTATACACATATGTGACACTCTAAGGCTGCATACACATCATAGTTTCTCCCCCACTCCTCAAAGGATCCTGAAAACTGTGATTTAAGGGTGCTGGAAATCATAGCTCTTTGATGGATAAACTACAGTTCCCAGGATTCTTCAAATGGAAAATGTGCTTCAGGTGTATGGTATGCATTGCAGCCTAGCTTTTTCCTGAATGGACGCAGTAATGGTGTTGTAAGCAAGGAAGGGGATATGCACTGCCATGGTCAGCTATCGAGACCACTTCAGATATTAGGCATATACCTTTTTTAAAAAAACTGTAAACAGTGTTGATGTGACAAGCAAGGGTTTGCGCGCACCTGTATCACAATGAAGCACCAGTGAGAAAACTGGGTGTGGCTGCGATAAAGTCCTGTGAAACAGCCCCTTAGTCAGATGATGAAGTTAGGGAAGTGGCTGTTGTATTTTCCAAGTCTTAGATTTGTTTGTTGTTTACTCACTATTGCTTTAAGGGCATAATTAACATTTTAAAACCAAATCATAAAGGCAACATCTGTGTTTGCATGGCTGAAGTTGCTATATCTAATCCTTCACTTTAGGCAACTCGAGCCCAGTCTTATGGAACTGTTTAATAAAGCTATTTGCAGCAGTACAGGCCATAGTTTTCAAAAACCTTGTATTGTCTTGAGTGATCTGCATCAACCCAAGGCAAATCACTGATACAAATATACCCAACCTCCAGATGATTACACACACACTCTGGAACCAAAGTGCCTCATAAACAAGTACTGAAATGATTAAAATGTTCATTCATGCTATTTGCTATATCCTGTATTAAATGAACACCACTCTCTGTTTTAGAGTATTATGTCAAGTATTACATCAGCACTTAGGTTTAACCGTCTTAGCAGAAACTGGGAAATGAAATAATGAATTTATACGAGTTTTGAAAGCATTCTAAAATGTCTGAATTAGACATCACACTATATAATGGTTGAGCATGACATCTGAACATGGTACTTACCGGTAACTGAGGCTTTTAATAATGCTTTTACAAATAATGGTTTAGTGTGATGAGTGAGCCTGGGGCTCACAGAATCCCCCTGCAGTATGGCCGCCCAGAGGATTTTGGAAGTTTTCACTTCTGATTTCCATTAACCACTGTTTATCATGTCATCCGAACCTAAACCATGGCTTGTTTAAAAACATGCCAGCATTGTAACTCATGGTTTGAAGCCATTTTGTTTTAAACAAGCCAAAGCGAGTCTGCTCAGATGACCTAACTTGCTGTGGTTAAGAAGTAAACTTTGCTTCTGATCTCTACTCCTTGAAGTTTGGTGTCCTAACCAATTTGACACGTTATCAAAAAGGTCTCTGCTCTCAGCTGACCTCATAAGGCAAGAATCTAGTCCAGAGACATCCAATGCAATGCCCTCCAGATGTTGTTGGATTCCAACTCCCATCAGCCAGAGCTGGCATGATCAGATGTCAGAGAGGACAGGAGCTTAAGCCCACAACATAAAGAGGGAACCACATTAGCTGCACTTGATCGAGGTCATCATTCTTGAAATATTTTATGAAGCAGCACTGTTGAGCAGTGCTGACTCCCTTAGAATGTTTACTTACCCAGGACTCGTCTCTCGACATGCAGGACTTCATCTGCTTTAGTGTACAGGGAGTTAGGGTGACATATTCTAACAAGCTATGTCTACGTAAACAATGTAAATGACATGATGGAAGAAGGCCAATTAGCCACTAGAAGCAGCGGCAGATTTCCAATACAGTATACATTTAATTTGTATGCTGCGTATGAATCCCAAAGGACACAGGTTTCCTGTAGTACTGATCAGTACAGCTGTCCATAATTATCCCCGAGTGCACTAGAGTGTATGAGGGTTTTTGTACTCAGCAGGCACGTCTTTCTGTCCATAAAAGACAGCTCAAAAGGTCGTGGCCAAAACTGCATGTTCAGATCAGACCCTTGTTAATTTCTATATTGGAGCACAGTGGCACAAATTTTGTAACGCCGCTGTTCCACCAATACAATCTACCAATGCAGACAGACACCCAAGATTTCAAATACTGGCAGACATCAGAGATCAGCATTCTTTTCTAAGAAGGGCAACCCCTAATCCAGCAGATAGTGGCATCTGCACCAGGAGACAAACCATTATCGTCTTTTCCAAGCAGTGTTTTTAGGAAATGTTTTCTTATCACAGGACAGTGAAGACACTGCACCACATGGCCAATCTTATGCAAAAAACACACAGCAAGACTGGGTTATTACTGCTGTGTCATTTATTACACTGGAGTTTGTTTTTAATAATTGGCATTGCTGTTTTTTTAATGCTCCATTGTGAGCCACTTTGGACAGCGTTTAGCTGCAGAAGCTGGTAAAAGGATGTAATTTAATTTTTTTTAATGCAAAATACACCTCCAAACTTACTGAAAGAAAATGGTGGGTTGCGTTGGACAGTGTTCAAAAAGCCAGAACACATTTCTAGAAATCACAATGGATAGGAAATTCCCTTGCATTCAATGGACCATAGAACACAGAATATGCTGCAACAACCAGCAGTTAAATGGAAAGAAGTACATATTTAACTCTTTATTTTTGGCTTTATGATGAGATCTGAATGTTTTGCTTATTGGGTAGAAAAGTAACACAGGAGTGCTTAAACTGGAGGCAAGTTGAGCTATCAGCAGGAAGTAAGTAATAATCAACTACTTTGGGATTACAAAACATTTTACCATATTTAATTCACCTGCCAGAGAGCTTCTGACAATTGAGAATCATTACTCTGAACTTTTCTAGTCAAGCCCCATAGTAACTGAGGTAAGAGATATCTGCAGGGCCTGCACAGACCTCCAGTAACACAAGCCTATGGAGCATTCATCTGCACATCTCCGTGTAAACTGTTAGGAAAGCTTATTACGCTTTCAGGCTAGAGGTACCAAGAAGAAGTCCTGTATATTTTTTTTACCCGAAAGTTGGTTGTTTAGTCAACTGCTCAGTACATGGATAACAGCATGTTCTTCAGTATTAAAGCCACAGTTCTGTTTTGAATCCAGTAAGACAATTTCGTGCCTTCATCTTGAACAATATTCATAGTTCGGCAACCACCAGAAACTATCTGAACCACGTTTCCTGGTCAAAAATCTGTTTGATCAGAGGTGGTAGCAGGACAGAAGATTAGATTACCTTGGTGGTCCCTTCCAACTTGATAATTCTATATGCCTATGAGGCTGTGAGTCTGGACTCTTGTTTTTCATTTGTTTGTGCTCTTGTATCACTTTATTCATGAAAATAAATTCTTGTTTTGAACAGATAGCATTGCAACAATGTACCAGTTAACTTACCTTTAAACTTTGACCGAATGTTTGCCAATTCTTTGTTTATTCTTTTTATCTCAGCTTCTTTGCTTTTACCTGAAAATACATAGAAAGAACCCAGTTCAGAGTGTAGTATTTTAAAAAGCAGCTTCCTTTCGTGCCTACAATACTACATACACGACTCATTGAAAGACTCATAAATTAAAACCCCAAAGATATTCTGCTGAGCAACAAGCATGGAAAGCCCTTTTTGGGGGATATAAGTAAGGGAATCCTTTTTTATGCACACAAATATGTTAGTTCTTGACCAAAGTGACTAAACACAATATTTCTGAAGAGGCAGGTGCAGCAAAGGCAAGGCAGTAGCATGGGCCACCTTTGAAAGAGTAACATCATTTTCACTTGATGACAGAATTGCCAAAGATGACTTAAAGTATTTTTACATCTAAACACCCATTCCAGCTAAGATCTAGGGGGCGGAATGTCAGCCAACAACATGAGCCAATCCAGAAGAATTAGCTGTTATGTGAAGAGCCATGGAATGATGCACACCATCCCTCTTCATGTTCATGCACAAAGCAAAGAAGTGATAGCATGCAGGTGTAACAGAGGAGCACCATGCCATGTAGGATGACAAGTATGCAGATGTGGAAGGTGGACTTCCCACCATACAGACTGGATCCCCAAGGACCAAGAGTGTCACCTTGGCATGCCTAAAATGCACTGGGTGACCAATGAGGTGTGCACACAAAGTCAATAAAATACCCGTGACAGAAAGGAATTGTGTGTACTCACGGAGAACTGATAAAAAGGGAAGAGAATCAAGTCACTGCCCCAACATAATCAGCTGGGCAGCCACTATTGCACTATTTTAATGGAATAATTCCATTAAAAGCAGTAAAAATATTGTTTTGAAGATAAAAGGTCCAAATTTCAAATAGAACTGTTGGAAGGCAGAGTGAAATTGTTGTCAAAAATGTATGATTTGTTGTTAGAATGGTATACGAAAGATGAATTGACAAAAGATGTGATGATAAAATGGGCAAAAGATTTTGGGCATAATATTGAATATGATGCGTGGTTGAAATTGTGGAATCAAACATTGAAGTTTACTGCATGTACTGCCTTGAAAGAAAATGTAATGAAGATGATGTAATGAAAGGATGTATAGATGTATAGATGGTAACACCAGTAAAATTAGCGAAGATGTTTAGAATGAGTAATAAATTATGCTGGAAATGTAAAGATAAAGAGGGCGAATTTTATCATATGCAGTGGACATGCGAAAAATTAAAAAGATTCTGGGAAATGATATATAATGAACTGAAAAAGATTTTTAAATATACTTTCCCCAAAAAAACCGGAGGCCTTTCTATTAGGACTTATAGGAGATGAGATTGTAAAAGGAGATCAAAAATTATTTATGTATGCTACAACTGCGGCTAGGACTTTATTAGCCCCAAAATGGAAAACACAGGAGATACCGACGATCGAGGAGTGGCAGGTGAAAATGATTGACTATGCGGAATTAGCGAAGTTGACCTGCAGGATCCGAAACCAGGGAGAGTTAAGGTTCCAAAAGGAATGGAGTAAATTTGTGGACTATATGGGGAAAGACCGTAGAAGTTTAAAGACACTTGCAGGACTGAAATAAATCCTACGAACTGACTTTAAGTAGGTGGATCAAAAGGAACTGCGAGAAAAGAGTGGATAAGAAAACCGAGTGAGGGGAGGGAGGGAAGTCAAAGCTCGACAGAGCAAATAGAAGTAACATAGCTGAATAGAGGATAAAATGAGAAAATTTTGTTTTTGTTGTTTGTTGATGTGTTTGTTGTTTATTGTTTTGTTGTTATTGAATGTGTTTATTTGAAAATGCAATAAAATTGTTTGGGGGGGAAAAAGCAGTAAAAATATTTTCATAAATCCTAGCAGTGCAGACCTACTTAATTAAAGAATTAAAAATGTGTTTGTCAGTGGGTATCTCCAACTAATGAGGCAGCAGATTTTAAAATTAAGAGTACAGTGGTACCTTGGTTCTCAAACGCCTTGGTACTCAAACACTTTGGTTCCCAAATGCCGAAAACCCAGAAGTGTTCTGGTTTTTGAATGTTTTTCGGAAGCCGAAGGTCTGATGCAGTTGTCGGCTATTGTTTCCAGGGCGCCTGCACCAATCACAAGCTGTGCCTTGGTTTTTGAACATTTTGGAAGTCAAATAAACTTCCGGAACGGATTAAATTTGGCTTTTGTTTTTGCTATTTATTTTGCGTTGTTTTTTTTTTGAGGCTTTTTTGGTTAATTTGTTTTTGTGACTGTGTGGAACCCAGTTCAGCTACTGATTGATTGACTGCATGACTGCGGAAATGGATAAAAGCCCCCCATCCAAACAATGACTATCATCAGTGCAGGTAAGAAAAAAAAATAATTTTAATTTTTATCATGTACAATACTGTCTTATTTATTTTATAGTACCATACATTGATTATTGCTTTCATTTTATGGATCAATGGTCTCGTCAGATAGTAAAATTCATGTTAAATTGCTGTTTTAGGGGTTGTTTTTAAAAGTCTGGCACAGATTAATCCGTTTTGCATTACTTTCTATGGGAAAGCATGGAACAGATTTCCAGAATGGATTAAGTTTAAGAACTAAGGTACCACTGCACTTATAAAAGCTACAGGTGTGACAAGCATCTTCTAAAGAGATGCGTACCTTCCTTGTGCGCAAGAGGGTGGAGGACACCTCTTGCAAAACTAGGACTGCTATAGCAATGGTTCCCAATTAGGGAGCTACCATAGATACATCAACATTATCAAAACTAGGGGGCCTATGGCTTGGCTTTTGAAAAACAGGGGGTTTGCAGTAATTGGGAACCACTGATCTAAGGAACAGAGTTGTGCCACTCCTTGCTCAAGGTGTGGCACACAATTTTGGACATTACATCCTACCCACTGCATGCCCCCCCCCCACAAAGGTTGATCCTGGACTCTCAGGATCAGTACGTGGTAGGGCACCGAGGGTAGCAGGAGGTGACGGGAACTGGGTGTTCCTCCTTGTGCAAATGGAAGGATTTTCCTGCCAGCACAAAGCCATCACTCAATTCATCTCAACGTCAGCCTCTCTATAAACTATTGTCAGTTCTCTCCTATGCAATTTAATCAGATAATCAGCTAAGCTTTCTTTAATTGGTTGACAGATGCAATAAATACATAATTCTTAGAATTTGCATAAGAACCAGATGGGAAACATTAAATCAGGTATTTGTGCCATTTGCCCTCAGTATATTTAGTCGTTCTGCCCCCTATTTCCCCACATTACCATGAAAGGGAAACAAAAATGCTATGCCACTAAATTTCCTCCCCCTTCCCTACCGTCCTTGAAACCCTGAAAACAGGGTTAGCCCTGATTAACAGAAGGCTTCCTTTGAAAAGTCATTTAGATAGACAGGAACATCCAGCAACCCTCTTTCTACAATGTTGCCAGAATCAGCCAAGTTAGATATACAATTAAAAGGCATCATTGTATTCACTTTCACAAAATTGGGGCAGGGCGGGAAACCAAAACACTCAAGTCCTTGTAAGCCACAGCAAATTCCTCAAAATGCAGTTCCAACTTTTAAAGTATCTGAAGCTGCAAATAAAGCCAGGGCCTCTGGCTTTGTGTGTTCATAGTGAGATTCATCACATGAAGGCATCGTGTTCACTATTAATTTCTAAGTCATCCAAATCAGCAAGAATCGATCAGGAATGGGCAGAGGTAGATCTCTAGGTGATCTGAGGAATGTTGGTAAACAATTGGGAGGTAGAAGGAGAAAGCAGAGAGAGAATATTTTTGTTTGGAAAGACTGTGAGCTCCTTTCAGTTCTGGTATTGAAAACAAATTCTAAGGCCCCAAATCTTTAGCTCTACAGGTATGTATTTTGTAGGGGCTCAAATTAGAGGATCTTAAGTAAAATAAAAATACAAAATAAATGTAAATGTAAAATAAGTGGATCATGAAGCATAGAGCCTGCCCACCTTAGGGTTTTCCATAATATATGTGGGGTGGGGATATATTTGGAAAAATATGGGAAATATATTTGGTACATCCACAAACCTTGGGGTCCTCTCTTATGGCTACCTAAGAAATATAACTCACAAGTCTGAATATTGGCAGAAGAGGGAATGGTGAAGCAGGGATGAGGGGCCAAACAGTTGCATCCTGCCCCTGAGAATCACCTTCATGGAAAAGGTTTTGCAAGAAGGTTTCTTCCCACCCACTTTAAAGTCCTTTTGGCAATACTTCATAGCACAAACCAGTCACTGCATGCACACACAAAGAAACACAAAACAGTAAAAAAAAACAGGTCCTTCCAACCAAGTCTGGCTCATGCAGCTATTAAACACAGCACTTCCTCCAATTCCAGTTCACGTAGTACACAAGTGATAACCCCAACTTTCTTATTTATTCAAGCCTACTTTGTAATTTTAGAAATAACATTCTCTGAAGTCTGATCGACAAGTCATTCCCTCACGCCTCTGTGGTTTATTTTGCCTTATTTGTTCTCAGCAGCAGAGGATTATCTTTGTGATGTGCTCCCTGCAGATTACTGCACCACAGAGCTTCCTCTTGTTTTTGCTACAGATGGCCAATCCCTTTTTAACAACAAGCTAATAAGTGTGGAGAAATTCATGACAGCTCAGTTCAGGCAAAATTCAGTGTTCAAGCCTAAATCAGCCAGGCTGTGGGACAAAAAAAAAATGCTTCCCTCTCTCCTTTTATAAAAATGCACTTGCGCTTGGAGGGTTCTCTTTTTTGCACAATTAACTTCAAACGATATGGTCAACCAAGCCTTGGAGAGGGAAAGCTATTTTTAAGACCACAGGCCCCTGGGAAGGCAAAAGCTGTTCACAGAGCTGGCCGCTGGTACTGTTCTGGGTCACTTAGTGGCCCAGAACACAACTGAAAAATCAGTGTGATATACAAGTTCACCTTTCCAGATTGTCCACAAACAAAACAACATACACACACAGTTCCCATCAATGTCACTTGCTTAGAGTGAAGTGTGTCTGTTGGCATAGGAAAACTCCAGTGTTTCCTGACAGTACCAATGCCCAATGCTGTTTATTTATCATTCTAGTGGTGTATCTGACAGAATGCATGATAGGGAGGCTACATATGGGCAACGGGGGGGGGGTTCCCTATTTCAGTGAATCAAGCAGAGGGAAATATGGCAACGGTGTAGGGGTGCGTCATTATGGAAGGTGGAATTTCAGTGGTTTGTGCCTTGTTCCCTTCTCCAGACCCTTTCCCAAGAGCAGATTCCACTGTGCTCTTCTACTGTGCTCCCCTACACTGGTGGTTCTGTTACTGAATTCCAGGTTGGTCCATATTAAGATCTCACTCATCCACGACTTGGGGATGAGGGAACTGGCCTGGTGTGCATTACAGAGATCAGAGTGGATAAACTGGGCAGAGTTGATCTGACTTAACTTTGCCCACCTGGCCTCCACGCCACGGGCCTGTCTCAGCTGGTCACTGGCCCAACACACAGAACAGGGCATAACATGGATTTGGTCTTTGCCTCAGATGATGAAGGGTGTGGTCTGAATACATTGGGGTTGTGTAAACCAATTGTTATGATCAGACCACTTCCTAGGGAGGTTTGGGAAGAAAATTCTGCAAGGGTGTGGGGTGGACTATTTGGTTGGCTTACTGCTGAAGACTTGGAATCCAGAAAATTCCTAAATGCTCAGAGGTTTATCCAGGAGATTAGAGCTGGGACTCAATCAGCCTTGGTTCCCCAAGAGAGGATGCCGAAAACTCCTACCTGTAACGGGGTTTCCCAGATGGATTAATAGTATCTTATTCCTCTTTGGGGGAAAACGCTTTTATTTGCAATATTTTATTGCCAAGTTACCTAGTAATGCCATCATCATCATCATAATCATCATCATTATTATTATTATTATTATTATTCCCCGGCCATCTGGTTGTGTTTCCCCAGCCACTCTGTGGTCTATAAGTATTTAATATAAATAAAATGTCTAGGAAGAGGCTTTAAAAAAAGCTAAGTCAATCCACTTCAGGAGATCAACCTAACAAGAAGAGAGTGCTGACTAAATGGCTTCCCCAGTATAAATATTTAGTTTTGCTGCCCTTCGTACCAGGTCAAGGGTGGCATCCGATCAAACAAGATAAAAAAAAACACCATGATGCATTTAGAGCTAGAATTAGCTCACTATTGGAGGGTATTTAGTTAAAATGTTCCAAAATTCTACCAAATAGCATGGTTGCATCAGTCCTACAAAGTGCTCTGCTCCCAAAATACTGGATAAAGAAAACCCAGTTCTGTACAAGTTTATGATATTATGTATATTCTCTATTCTTACAAAGTATCATTTATCATTTTTACCATATTTTAAGGCATTGCTTGCTTGTATGAAGTGTTCTGTCCTTCCATCATGTCACTACTGTATAGCTATTTTTCTTACACACCATAGGTTTCTTACAAAACACACTATTTCCATTTATATTATTATTCATTAAATTTGTAAACCACCCTTCATCCAGAGACCACAGGGCGGTTCATAAGATAAAAATGCAAAAAGAGAACACAAAATACACAGTAAAACAAAAACAAACAAATAACCGACCTCCCATTTAAAAGGGCATAGAATGTTAATTAGTCAAAGGCCTAGTTATAGAGAAACGTTTTCACCTAGCACCTAAGGTGAGCCTCCCTGGGGAGAGTATTCCACAAACAGGGAGCCACCACAGAAAAGGCCCATTCTTATGTTGTCACCCTCCAGACCTCTCAAAGAGACAAATGAAGAAGGTTGGTTCATATGGAGTGAGGCAGTTCTTGAGGTATTGTGGTCCTGAGCTGTTTGGCAATGGAAGTTAGGCTGTCCCTGTCCAGAGAGGGACAAGGCTGGGCCACCAGCCAAAGCTGATGGAAGGCACTCTGCACCACAGAGGCCACCTGAACCTCAAGCAGGGAATCACCCACTAACAGCACCAGTCTTATCGATATCAAATTTCAGTTTGTTGGCTCTCATTCAGTCCATTACCGAGGCAAGACAGCGGTCCAGCACATCCACTGCCACACCAGCAGATATAAAGGAGAAGTAGAGCTGTGTGTCATCAGTAAATTGCTGACAATGTACTCCAAAATTACAGATAACCCCACTCAGCAGCTTCATGTACATGTTAAACAAGATTGGGGATAAAATCAAACCCTGAGGAAGCCCACAATGAAGGCTCCATGGGGGCAGAAGGAGCACTCCCCAAGCATTAAGCCTGTGGAAACAAACATACAAGCAGGACCAGAATCACCATAAAGGATTTGGTGCTCCAGAAGGATACCATGGCGGCTGCTGAGAGGTCAAAGGCAGAGGCACATTTCCCCTGTGCTCTCCCAACAGACATCATCATACAGGGCTACAAAAGCAGTTTCTGTGCCAAAACCCGATCCTAAACCCCAACTGAAACAGGTTCCTCCAAGAGCGCCTGGATCTGGCCTACCCACTCAAGAACCTTGCTCCAAAAGGGGAAATTGGCCATTGACCAGTAATTCCTTAGATTTTCTGAATCCAGGGATGGTTTCTTGATGAGTGGTTTTACCACGGCCTCCATCAAGCAGCCAAGGACCACCCTTTCTTGCAGGGAGGCATTAATCACCTCCCTGACCCAACCAGGTATACCCTCTCTGGTAGTTTTTATGAGCCAAGAGGGGCAAGGGTCCAGAACGCAAGTCATCATCCAGATCCAAGCACCTTGTTCACATCTTCAA
Source organism: Zootoca vivipara (assembly GCF_965207765.1). NCBI lineage: Eukaryota > Metazoa > Chordata > Lepidosauria > Squamata > Lacertidae > Zootoca > Zootoca vivipara. Next base: position 59,821,987 of record NC_142582.1, on the reverse strand, counting down.
GCCTTACGAACTAAAACTCATCCAACGCAACAGGACTAGACAGTGCTCTAAACACCCCTTGAGATTCATTTGCTGTAATAATGGAATCAAGATCCTGGTGGATGCAAGCAATTTTATTCTCAAAACACTTTGCAAACAAGTCACAGCTACCATCAGTTCTGCCACCTCCTTCAGGCCAGACTGTAAGAGGCCCCACACTACCCAGTAAAGCTGCACCACATGGCACAATGAGGATGCAATGAAGGAAGCAAAGTATGGCTTCTTTGCTGCCTCCAAGGCCACTAGAAGGCTCGATGATGAGCCCTCAGTAATGTTTGATTGCATTTGAACAGGGTTTTCTTCCACTCACATTTGAACCACCTCCCAGCCTGTTTCTTCACCCTAAGCTCTGGAATGTACCAGGAAGCCAAGTAGGCTCCACAAAATGGAAGAGGGAGCTCAGGAGCATTGTGTCAACAGCCATTCCCACATTCCAGAGGTCGGCCAGACCTTCGACAGGAACACCAGTCAGATCAGCTGGAAAATCCCCCAAAGCTGTCTGGAAACCCATTGGCTCTATCACCCTCTGAGAATGGACTATCCTAATAGGTCTCCTGCCTCTGCGGAGGGGGAAAGGTGCTGAAAGCCAAAATCTCAACAGGACATGACCCAACCATGACAAGGGATGAGTGTCAATATCCCCCACTTTCTTTTCTTATTTTAAAATACTTTTTATTAGATTTTCCAATTAAAACACAATTATATTACATCAATTATTTCAATTATTTCAAATTATACAAATACATATCAATTAAACCAAATATTATGCCGAATCATAAAATTTTTAGGCTTCCCATGCTTCAAAGTCTGGGGATTCTAGATAACTGTCCGCAGTATCCCCCACTTTCATATTACCCTCTTCCTACCCAGTTAAGGATACAAAGTCCTGTATGTGGCCTGCCACATGCGTTGGGACAGCCCCATGGTCATCATGACAGCCAAGAAGTCCAGAGCCACCCCAGAGCCAGTCGTCTTCGGCATGGATGTTGAAGTACCCCAAAACCAGTTGTCTATGAGTCCCGATTGCTCAATAGTGATAAACTGGTGCATAATTTATGTTTTCCATACAGTGGTACCTCTACTTACGAATTAAATGTGTTCTGAACACACATTTGTAAGTCGAAAAAAATTGTAAGTCGAATCCCATAGGAATGCATTGGGAGAAAAATTTGTAAGTCAAAGCAAGCCTATCTAAAAATTCGTAAGTAGAAAAAATCCTATCTAAACCGCATCCAAGATGGCGGACGGAGCTCCATTCGTAAGTAGAAACATTCGTAAGTAGAGTTATTTGTAAGTAGAGGTACCACTGTATATCCAAAATGCCTCATTTACTGAGCTACCCATTTTAGCCACAAACTTACTTTATTACAATTGCTTTTTAATGAGCAAGGCAGGGAGGAAAACACTGAAACCAATCATTGACTGTTGTTGCTTTGGCTGCCTCAAAGAGAATATAATTTGGGAGTAGAGGGGTAGAGGAGAGGCAGATACCTTTCTGGAGCAACATCCATGTTTATGGTAATACTACTTGACAAAACACAATTACTTATCTGAAGAAGTGTGCATGCACACGAAAGCTCATACCAAAATATAAACTTAGTTGGTCTTTAAGGTGCTACTGAAGGAATTTTTTTATTTTGCTTCGACCCAGACCAACACGGCTACCTACCTGTAACAATTACTTAAACATATCACACAGTTGCCAGTCAAGTAAAAATCTTTCGGTTGTACATACACACAAAGTTTGATTTAATTACCATTTCTAAGGTGGCCTATTTAATAAGGATGTAGATGCAAGATCAGAAATAAGCAAAGTAACTGATGTAGAACAAAATACTTGACAGTCTACAACCACATATATTTCCCTCATTAAGGATTTGGCAACTCAATAGTGCAAATACAATCAACTGCAAAAGGGAAAGGGAATCAAACCTTCACATAGCTAGATAATGACCATTTTCAATAGTAGCCAATGACTTATAACACTTTTTACTGTAAAAAGAGAGGAAGAGTTCATTGTGTTCCGTTTCAACTTGAATACATTACGTCTGGGATCCAGAGAGTTTCTTGCTTGACCAAAAGCCACCCCTCCATTTCTGCCAGTTTTCCCTTGTTCCATAATCTCAGGAGTTCCTTTTTAAGGAGACACAACTAAATGCAGTACAAAGATAGGGCAGAATACCCCATTGCAGAACTCTGTTAACACATCACTGGATCCCCTAACTCAGGCATCCCCAAACTGCGGCCCTCCAGATGTTTTGGCCTACAACACCCATGATCCCTAGCTAACAAGACCAGTGGTTGGGGAAGAATTGTAGTCCAAAACATCTGGAGGGCCAAAGTTTGGAGATGCCTGCCCTAACTGCAGGATTCCATTTATACCTCACTCCTCCAAAACTTGAGGCAACTTAGAAATTTCATATAAAAAAAACCACACACACACACAAAACAAACAAACAAACAACTGCAATGAAGATAGCAGCAACATACAATTTCAGAAGCAATCCAGCAAAATTAAAGCATTTGACAGCACAACACTATATAGTCAGAGTTCAATGGGACTTACTTTCAGGAAAGTGGGAATAGAAACACCACCTACATTCTACTTAAATCAAGAGGAGGCTTCTTTGGACAGACTACACCCAATCAAAGTATCCCAATTCCTCAGGAGCAGATCTAAAGTGATAGGCTTTACATTGCTTCCCCCCCCCAAAAAAAAATCTCCTCCTTGGGAGTAAGAAAAAGGCCCTCCCTCCTCCTTTCATCTTTTGCCATGTATACCTTTAAATCAAGATGGAAGAAGAAAACTGAAAAACTATTTTGTACTAATCCAAGCATCCCCAAACTGTGGCCCTCCAGATGTTTTGGCCTACAACTCCCATGATCCCTAGCTAACAGGACCAGTGGTCAGGGAAGGTGGGAATTGTAGTCCAAAACATCTGGAGGGCCAAAGTTTGGGGATGCCTGTACTAATCTTATACCATCCTCTTGACTCCCGGCAGCCACATCTTTCATTGGGGCATAGTGTTTCTGCCTTTTGTGTTTTCCAACAATTTGCTGGACAACTAAGAATGTGATTAGGAGACTACCACTTGCTTGCCACCATCACCCTACCACCAACTTTTTAATTTAATTTTTAACATAGTTAAATTGAACAATACTTATGTCCTGGCAGGCCTTGTTTGCTTTAGCATAACCAATCAGCACATTGGGGAGCACTCCTTCTCCAGCAAGGAAGCTGCTAATGCTCAAGGAGGCAATTTATCAAAGCTTGCAGTAAGGAATTGTACAAAATTGACATAGCTACCTGAGAGGAATGTATAGAAGTGAGAGCTGGACCATAAAGGTGGCTGATCGCTGAAGAATTGATGCTTTTGAATTATGGTGCTGGAGGAGACTCTTGAGAGTCCCATGGACTGCAAGAAGATTAAACCTATCCATTCTGAAGGAAATCAGCCCTGAGTACACACTGGAAGGACAGATCCTGAAGCTGAGGCTCCAATACTTTGGCCATCTCATGAGAAGAGAAGACTCCCTGGGAAAGACCCTGATGTTGGGAAAGAATGAGGGCACAAGGAGAAGGGGACGATAGAGGATGAGATGGTTGGACAGTGTTCTCAAAGCCACCAACATGAGTTTGACCAAATTGCGGGAGGCAGTGGAAAACAGGAGTGCCTGGCGTGCTATGGTCCATGGGGTCACGAAGAATCGGACACGACTAAACGACTAAACAACAACCTGAGAGGAATAAGTCATATTCATTGCATTATTGTCCCATACAACATACAGAAATAAAGGGCCTTGGATTGGACCAAGTGTTTTGTTTTTATGACATCAGTACTGATGATGGCTCCACTTGGAACTTAGTAGCACTATGCCTTGAAGAGTTCGCAATGGGTCCATCTGATTTCTATCTCTAGCCATGGCCATTTCCAAGTAGAGCCACTGCAAGAATCAAGCAAAGTATATAAAAGGAGAAGGGAAGTATGCACAGAGAGCCCAAGTATACTCACATACAAATTATGGAAGGGGGATATTTGAATTGAGTTTTCTACAGATGTAGGCAACTTTGAGGAAGACACACTTTAACCAACAGCACATCAGCAAAGTTATTCTTGTGCTACTCTCTTATTTGCATGGGCCACAAGGGTAGAGCGCTTTAACAAACAGGTTTTGCAGAGGCATGCCTATTTCACTGACAGGCAGATAAATCCATATAGCTTTCTCTCCCCATACTCAACATTTAGAAACACTGTGGGCAAAGCAGGAACAGACAGAAATCAGAGTGTCAAACACATATTTTACAACTTCAGCCGATTTGCCAACTATGCTCTTTTTTGGAGAGGCTGGGCCTAGGCCCAGACATCTGTGCCCTTTGGTGTAGATTACCAAGATGCAATCTGTGTAGGGCTACTTAAGGCCAACCTGGAAAAAGTCAACTGGCCCAGAATGCAACTACTAGAGTTCTTGTAGGGAGTGGGAGATCAGTGCATATTATTCTAATCCTTTATCAATTTGCACCAATTACTCACAAAAGCTGGATTGGACCTGCCAATACATTATGGGAGCCTTACAGAGAAGTCTCTAGGGGAAGACATCATTAGCAGTGGTGCCTAGTGAGTGCTGCAAACTTCAGGTACTACAGTGTTTGGAGAAAAAGCTGGGTCCTGAATAAGGTTTCTTTGGAATATTCCCGGACTTCCTACCGAGAGCAACTGCTGCCCCACTCTGTATGAGCACCATTAACAGAAAGGCAAAGTAATGCCCTCAAGTTTTAACAACAAGGTTACTTTACCTACCCTTATTAGTGTAAACTTATTAGTTCCCAATAGTTTTATACAGCCCAGAACTGGAAACACTGGTGCTTCCTATAGTATCCATAAGCCATAAAGCTACCTTCAGCTCCTCCTCTAACCATCACTTGTACCCTATAATAGATGTCTATAAGCAATAGTTATCCTGGTACGTCAGGTAAAAAGGCAGGAAGATAATTCAGAATTCGCCACAGACATAGCAGAGCCTCAGGTGTTACAAACAGGCATTGCCAGCCTTCTCTACAGTCAGCTTAATTATGGTGTGCAGAAGGTGCCCACAGTGACAAAGAAGTGTGTATGGAACAATGTGGAATTAATTGTGTGTCTTGATCAACAGGGGATATCATTTCAGGACCAAATCATTGATTATATAAACACATCACTGAGTACATGGAGTGGTTTGTTTTCCCCTTGCAAAACCCATCCGTGTTGCTGAAATTAGCTGAACTGAAAGTCAAAGCAACACAAGAAAAAGACGTTTTCTGTTTAAGACACACATTTTCTCCCTCTTTTATATTATGCCCATCACCACATTGGGCTGCAGCATTAATCGCAAGCCTCAACATATTGCACATTTTTAATATCATTAATAACATCTAGATTTAATAGAGATATTTTTCTTAGCATATTGGTTATGTATTCCACAAAGGCATGAAGCAAGAGCTCGGAACATGCTGCTTACATGCACATCAATTACAAGCATCCTTTCCAGAGGAAAAGACACTGTGGGTAAAAAGGCCTTGACCTAGCATTGAGAAGACCATCAAGATAGCACCAGGTGAATCCCTCTGGGGAGGCAGATATAAAACCAGGGCACCACTACCAAGAATGTCCTCTCCTGTAGTCCTACCCTCCACACTTCCATTTAGAAGGGATGCTTGGAGCAGGGCCTGAGGAACTTCAGGGATGAGTGGATTACATATAGCTAATGAAGTTGACCAGCAGGAACAGAAATTTAGAACCAGGTTCAGTAGGATAAATATATGTTCAGATTATTTAAAAATAAAAGCCCGCAAAAATTTACAAAGACCCCAGTTTACAATCACTGCAGGTTATTATTTTTACTGCTTCCCAATCCCATCACATAGGCGCAGTGTGATTTTTGTTGTGATCTAAAGGATATTTTAAATCAATACAGAAGATGGGAGCCACAACCAATTTGACAATTTCCCTCCCCAGGCATTAAGTAGCTGAAATGTGCATTTTAAATGTTCTGCTTAAAGGACTGGGTTACTATAAACCTCTAAGCTTTTGTTTTTATATGTTGGGGGCATGAAGGAATCTTACAGTTGAGCTAATCATATTGGATTCATGTCCTGCTGCTGTAATTTGACAGGCAGTGGTGAGTCAGACCATCAGATCTGCATAAACTCAAAATTTAATGCCAATCCAGTGGTCTGACTGAACACTGCCTCTTCCCCTCTGCCTGCCAAAATACGGAACACAGGACATGGATCCCAGAAGATGAGCTTTACTATAGGATTATGAAACATTTCTTCAAGTAATCCCCCTCAGGAAAAACAACAACCATACATGAAAAATTCATGTTGGCCACGTAAGCATTTTGATAATTTTACAGTGGTACCTCTGGTTAAGAACTTAATTCATTATGGAGGTCCGTTCTTAACCTGAAACTGTTCTTAACCTGAGGTACCATTTTAGCTAATGGAGCCTTCCACTGCCGCTGCGCCGCCGCCACACAATTTCTGTTCTCATCCTGAAGTAAAGTTCTTAACCTGAGGTACTATTTCTGGGTTAGTGGAGTCTGTAACCTGAAGCGCCTGTAACCCGAGGTACCACTGTATTCCAATAGCTCAATATATTTCCACTTAGTATGCAGGATGAGAGACAATTTTCTCAACACATACACACAAAATATACAATGAAGTTTCACAAAAGTCCTACATCTATGTCTGTTACATCTGCAGGTCAGGAGGAATTTCTTCCAAATAGGTATAACAAGAACTGCACTGACAAATGAAAATGCAGCTAAGCTGCGTATCAGGCTGGGCAGACAAGTTTCTTCAAACTGGGTATTTGGGCAATAGCTCTCAATTGTACTCTAGCACTAGAGCATAACCAACATCAATATGCTCAGTGGCTGAAAGGTCACTTTTGAACAGAAGTTTCCCACAGCAGTGTTAGTATTTTTATTTTCTGCAGGTGATGGGTATGTTTATTCAGTGTGCCTAATACCCACAGTTAAATGGAAGCTGTGGCAAACTCTGTTATAGCAACAGCTAATATAAGTGGAATATACAAGGGTCATTTTTTTAAAAAAAATCTTGTGAACTGCCCTAATAATAATAAATCAACTAGTAGTACATAGCCAGGCATCATTCTGTGACACTCCTTTGCTAGAAGTAGGCTACTACTACTGTGAGATACTTCATGTTGTACATCTTAATTTGGCCTTAGGTTAATGGAGGAGCTTGAAGCACCCTAGGAATCAAATCACCCCTTTTCGTCCAGGTTACTAAAAGATAACTCTAAGGTACCTGGAGCCAGGTAACTTCTTTCTAGCAACAATAATATTTATACACAGATTTGTGCAGCACCAGTTATCTCTGACAGGTAACATACAGAATTTACTCCTCAAAGTTGGAAATATCTGAGGAGTGTGTGCTGGCATACCTACGGTACACAGGGCCATTAGTATTCTTGAAACTGTTCTTAAGATTAACACTGGCCAGTTCACCAGTTTAGACAGGCCTCTCCAGCTTTGCTCTTAAGTATCTCCTGAAGATAGTGGCCACACTGCCAAAAGAAGATTAGGACGCAGCAGGGAATTTGCAAAAACCTCAGATGACTGCAGGCTACAGAAACTGTACCAATTTAACTAACTTGCCTTCTAAAATGCATGCAATTCAGCCTGTGCCATTCCAACTGTTATTGTTTTGGAATTAAAACAGTCTTTTAGGCAACAAATGTGTTGGGGAGCAGGCCAACTCAGCTACATTTGGTTATTCTAAAATGGATCACATTTCAGTAGGCCAGTGAAAGCTATTCAGTACACGTTTTCAGCACATACATATTGTAAGTGATTTAAAAAGCAAGAGATTCTAGCTAGTGGCCATTTTTAGGGAGACGGCTTTTTTAAAAACCCACATTTTTGACAAGAACTTGAACTAGAGAAGCCCAAGCAATCTTACTGTACCTGCCCTACTGCTTTGTGCTTTCCTGCACACAAGACACCGCTAACAGGCATATTCATAATACTGGAGTAAGTTTCCTGGTTCATACATAGACTTCCCGGAGGAGGGAGGGGGATACTTCCTTTCCTACACCAGCTGCCTTTTTCGCTTCCAATGCTCATGTTTACCTCCATCCTACTGGTCACAGTGCATTTCTTTCCAGCCTCTCATACTTTCTACCCACCCAAATTAGGAACCATTTGCACCTTTCCTTGTGACCCATTTTTCAGGATATGAACTGGCACATAGCCTGGCTCTCTTCACCTTTTATAAAGGCAGCCAACCGGCGAGACTGATTCAGCCCAGCCCAGATTTCCAAATCAGAATATACAGGATTAGCACCACCATAGCACTAAGACTATTTCCGAAACAACAACTAGGGATTTCCGCGAGCGTGCGAGCCAGCCAGCCAGCCAGATCATTTGAAGGGGATCCAGGATCTTCTTGACCCCCACAATTCCTTCCCCCCATCCTATCACATGCACGCTATCACATGCAAACAAGCCCCTTCACTCCCTTCTGCAAAGGATCCAAATGCAACCCTGTCTGACAGGCATGCCCTCATCTCCCCCCACCCCTCCACACACACACGTCCACAAGCCTTGTAAACAGGGCCCCTCCTTGCTGGAGGAATCCGAGTTCGCGCCGCCCCAGCCCTACGGAGAAGGAAGGAACGCCGCTTCCCTCCCCCCCCCCCCCCGCCGGCTTCCGCAATACTGAGCCGAGGAGCCCTTTCCCTAGGAAAAGGAACCGCAAGTCACTGCAAGACTCGGGCGAGCCGGAGAGTCCCCCGGGAGCCCCGCCCGACAGAGACAACCCAGGCCCCCCAGATACCTCCACACCCTCCGCTTCTCCCCATAGCTAACGGCCCCTGCCCAAGGGACCTCCCTTTCCTCTCCCCACTACTAGCGCAACGGGGGACCCCCCCCCCAAGTTCCTCCTCGTCCGGGGCTGACGCGCTTACAATTCCTGATGTCGGAGATGAAGACGGCCAGCCCGCGCATCCCGTCCCCCTTCGACACAGCCGGCATCTTGGCGACAAAGCGAAGGCTCCCGCGGCCGCTGCTCCTCCGGGCGCTGCTGCTGCTGCTGCTGCCACCACCGCCGCTACTCCCTCTAAGGACCTTTAGCCTCTGAAGCCGCCTCTCCGCCCACGCCGCCGCCGCCGCCGCTGCTCCTGAGCGCAAGCGCGGCGTTTCGGCTCCGTCGCCTCCCAGCCCCCGACGGCTGCCAGACGGGGCCTCGAAGCGCCACCTCGTGTGCGGGGCTGGCTCAGCGCAGCCTCAGGCAGAAAGGGCCGGCGGGAGAGGCGCCCCGTGGAAATCCGGGGAGGGGGCTTTCCCCAAAATTAGCTAGCGTAGGATGGAGAGGTGCCGCATGCACGTAGGTGTTTGCTCTCGGATTGCTGACGCGGGCGCAATCTCCTGCATGTCTACTCAAAAGTCAGACCCACAATTTTTTTAAAAAAGCAAACGCGTGTTCAAGTATTTCTACTCAGAAGTAAGTTTCACTGAGTCCAATGGGACTTACTCCCAGGAAAGGGAGAGAAGGGCCGCCTTGCAGTGCAAGCCTATATATGCCTACTCAGAGAAGTAAGGCCACTTGAGTTCAACAGGCTTATAATACACCCACTTAAGAGATGCACCAGGCAGGAGAAAGATAAGCTCTTAGCTTTTTACTGGAATTCAGCAGACAAACTGTCAAACTGACATCTGAAATTGCCCTTAGATATCTTGGGGTCAATGGGCAAATATTCTGAGCATTTGGGACTAGTGTGTGAGTCACTGCACAACGGAGGGAAGGCTGAGTCTTAGCAATAAGAGAAGTGTTTTGTTTTAATTAATGCATAACTAAAACAAAATTAGTCACTTTCATTTTAGTATTGCATTGACCAAAACTATTTAAAAATAAATAAATTTATACTTTTCAGATATATACATTTCACTGATTTTACAACCAGTGCTTCCCCCATCTACAAATATTATGAAAAGCATTGAAAATACTCAATTATCTGAGGTTCTGCCCCCCCCCAGCAGAAGCTTGCCCCCCACAATGTCCTATTTACAGGGTATTCTTACCCTTTATTTCCCAAGAAAAGCTCAACAACTTTGATTTTCGAAAAAAAAGCTAAACAACTTTTATTTCCTACACTGCTATGAGACTGAAAGGAAAAACTATAATGAATGAATTGCTAATTGCAAACACATTAGGTAGACCCTGTGGTATATACAGGTAACTCTGCCATAGGGCTTCGTTTGATGGTGATACCACTTGGAATACCCAAAGTGGTTAGGGTAGGGCCACTGAAAAAAGGGCCGTCTTCATGGGCATAGGCAGGGGGGGCAGGAGGGGGCAGCTGCCCCCCCCTAGAAGCAAAAAAATTAATGTATTTTACAGACCATAACCAGCACTTTTCCCCTCCAAAAACTGAAGTGGAAAGGGCTTTGCTTTAGCAAGAGCAGCTAAGTCTCCGCTTGCTGGGGGGGGGGGGACACACAGCAGTAACAAAAACACATCAAATAAATAAAGCAAAGTGGCTACCAGTAGTTAAGCAGTTAAGACAATGGAGCATATATCCCCAGGCAAGATTCGATAGCTGACCATTTCACCCTATTGTTCTTAAGTGGGAGTTGTTAATGAGCATTCAGGAGCATTAAGAGTTCTATTGGCGATTTAATGAGGGTGCAGACTCAGAGGATTCAATTTGACTAAGGTGGCTCTGCAAGGCTAAAAAGAAGTGAATAAGAAAGGGGGGGCTGTAGCTTTGACAGACACAGTGATGTTTATAAAAAACATTGGTGTTCCAGTCTGCCCCTCCTCCTGCATCTGTATACTGTAAATCAGGGGTGGCCACCTCCCAAGAGACTCTGATCTACTCAGAGTTTAAAACTGGGGGTGATCTACCCCCTTTTGGGGGGTTCAGGTCAAAGCTGTTGAGTTTTTTTTAAAGGAAGGGAAGCCCTGTTTTTTTGGGTTTAGGTCAAACTTGTTGAGCTTCTTTTAGGAGGGAGGGAGGCCCATTTTTGTTTAGGGCTTCAGGTCATAGTTCAACGTTTTTGAGGGAGGAGGAAAATTTTGGGTGAGCTTTTTTTAGGGGTGCCAGTGACCTACCAGTGATCTACCACAGACATCCAGTGATCTACTGGTAGATCACAATCTACCTGTTGGACGTGCCTGCTGTAAATCAAGCAGAGAGAAAGCTGCTTACAAGGCTCCTGTACATGCAGAGTTCCAGCATCACAGCGTCACCCAGAGGCACCCACAAATATGAGTTATCCCTCTCTCTATTTCTTCCTTCCTTCCCTCCCTCTTCCATCCTTAATAAAATACGGGGGGGAGGGCAGATAAGCCCCACATAGAAAGCCCATCAACATGGGGGGATGACTCTTTCAAATACGGTATTTACCAGTAATTTGGGGGGGGGCACCTAGGCCTCTAGGAGTTGGATGCTATGCCTAGGAATAGGACAATTCAAGAAAGCAGAATGATGCATATGCTATGGTAATATATCAATAGAATCATAGAATTGTAGTCGGAAGGGACCACAAGGGTCATCTAGTCCAACCCGCTGCAATGCAGGATTTTTTCCCTAAGGTGGGGCTTGAACCATGATTGAAATATTATGCTGATATGCAGCAACGCCTCGGAGCCGTTGTGGCTGCAGCCATGCCTTGCCCCACCCTCGCCCGCCCTTCCACTCCCTCTCGCCTGCCCGACCCTCCTGTCCTCTTGCTGCAGAGTTCCAGCATCACAGCGTCATCCAGAGACACCCACAAATATGAGTTATCTCTCTCTCTATTTCTTCCTTCCTTCCCTCCCTCTTCCATCCTTAATAAAATACGGGGGGGAGGGCAGATAAGCCCCACATAGAAAGCCCATCAACATGGGGGGATGACTCTTTCAAATAGGGTATTTACCAGTAATTGGGGGGGGGCACCTAGGCCTCTAGGAGTTGGATGCTATGCCTAGGAGTAGGACAATTCAATAAAGCAGAATGATGCATATGCTATGGTAATATATCAATAGACTCATAGAATTGTAGTCGGAAGGGATCACAAGGGTCATCTAGTCCAACCCCCTGCAATGCAGGATTCTTTCCTAAGGTGGGGCTTGAACCATGGTTGAAATATTATGCTGATATGCAGCAACGCCTTGGAGCCGTCGTGGCTGTGGCTGTGTCTTGCCTCACCCTCGCCCGCCCTGCCACCCCCTCTCGCCTGCCCGACCCTCCCGTCCTCTCCAGCCAAGCAGGGTAGCCGCCAACGCTACCAGCCCCAGAAGCACAAGGTGGCCGCTGCTACCACCGCCACGATGTCATCAGGCCCGTTGGCCCTTTAGCCCCGCCCACTTTGTGGCCCCTCCCCTTCTGTGCCTTGGCCCCGCCCCTGAACGGCCATGGCTTGCCCCCCCCCCCAGTTTTGATCCTGGCTACGCCCCTGGCCGTCTTTAGCATATGTGCCACTGGGGTGCAAAGATCCACCCAGCGCCCCCCAATTTGGGGGAGCAGGTCAAAGTTGTTGAGGTTTTAAGGAGGGGAACAGCAAAAACCGCTAACATGAAAAAATAAAAAGCGGCAGCGATAGCTTCGTCTTCAGTTTTTGCGATCATGCGATAATGAAAGATACCACTAGGGGGCGCCGCCAGATACATTGATTCTGCAACTCTTCTGCAAAAGAACGGAAATGACCCAGCGATTGATTCCAACCCACCACCGATCACGGTTAAGAGCTTAGGTGGTTTCAGCGGCGGGCGCCCGGAGCTCCCCATAATTCAGCACCCGGGTGCCCCACACCCCTTGCACCCCCAGATAGAGACGGCCCTGACTATAAAAACAATTACAGTCTTGCTTGGACATTGTCAGCTGCTAATTCTGTGTGGGGAGGGCATGCCCATTTCCTCTCTCCAGTGACTCTCAATTTCCTCCTGCTATGTTTCCTTCCTCAATGAAGCCCCTATTGAAGGCCTTACTTATACTTGGGTGCTGTTTTTACTTTTATTGCCATTTTTTTTAAAAAAATTACATTTTAATGTCCTTCTTCCTCCAGTTTATTGGCTTGCTTTCCTGCATCCCTGGTTCCCCCCCTTCCCTAGCTACTGTTGTTCCTGAACATTGATTTTCCATTGCTGGTCTTCTGTGAGTTACCCTGTGATTCTGAGCAAGGAGCTGCCATGCCAAGGGTGAACATCACTACTTCTGTCCACACACTGTGCTCCCAACTTCACCTCTCCTCTTGATTCCCCTCCCTCTGCCCACCATCTGTCATCAAGTCTCTCTCTTTTAATATAGCATCGGGACACTTGCTGTTAGATGAAGTCATCCTATGTACTTGTGTATCATACCTTGCTTTCTGCCTCTGACTCCAGGTGCTGTTCAACCCTTTGCTTCCTATAATCTCAGGGGTGGTGGAATCTGTTCAGATGTTGTTGGGACTCTAGCTCCTATGAGCTCCAGCCCTGTTGTCAGGGATTATGGGAGTTGGAGTCAAGCAATGTCTAGAGCAGGCATAGGCAACCTTGGCTCTCCAGATGTTTTGGAACTACAACTCCCATGATCCCTGACCACTGGCCTTGTTAGCTAGGGATCATGGGAGTTGTAGTTCCAAAACATCTGGAGAGCCAAGGTTGCCTATGCCTGGTCTAGAGGAGCACAGGGTCCTTCAAACTGCTACATCCACACTCAGTTGCCCATTTCAAGATGAGAAACTGATAGCTATTGTGCTCTACAGACTGTGGTTGATCATATTGGTAAGAGAGAAAGAAACTGTGCCCACATGCTCATGTATTTACCCACTTAATTGACAAAGAAACTGTGTCCATCTGGTCCCCCCCTTTTTTTGCCAACCACAATGTGTGAATGTGAGAGTAACATTTCCACATGTTTTTACTATGGGTGCTTGCTTCAGGGACCACAGCGTTCTTATGTCTGAAGAAAAGAGACTGGCTGTTAGGACCTTGTGGTTGATGCTCCCCACCTGAGGAGAGACTGGCCGAATGGCCCCTGTGTCCTCAGTGATGATGTTGCTGGCCTGAAGACTGACCATTGTGATCTCATAATGACATGACATTGCTGGTCATTGTGACCTTCTGCTGATGCAGCCCACCTAATGAAAGCAGACTGGCCACTGTAACCTCATGCTGATACTAGTTGTGAAGACTAAGCACTTTGATCTGCTGCTGATACAACTTGCTTAATGAAGAGAGACTGGCCAGTAAGGGAATGCAGGAGGGGAAAGCCTTACTGAAGGCAAAACAATCTTGCTGAAAAAGGGGACAGTGATGTCTACAGGTGGGTTTGTTTTAATTTTAGGTTCTGCTCTTCAGTACTAAAGAGAAGCACAGAGACTGTAAAGAATGAGGGAAATGCAAATCCTTCTGAGGAATAAGCTGTACGTGATCTAGACATGGAAATGTGTAATTCTTCACACCCTCTCTACTTTTCTCCCCGGCATGGCAGTGCAAGCTGTCTTTCTCACATGCATTATCCCATAGATGAACGTAGGCAGAAGTCCAGTGGAGGTTGGTCCTTTAGGGCAAATGGGGCACTGCCCCACCAGTAACATTCTGTCCTTGGTCAGCCCCCACCTACCTTCTTTCTTGCATCCAGTCCAGGGAGGTAGCAGGGCAGCTTGTAAGCACATGTTCCCAAATACCCTTAAGATTCCCCTTCAGACCATCCCACTGAACCTAAGAAGGTTGGAAGTGGAGCATGTGTGGACAGCATGCACAGGAACAGTGGCTGGTATGCATAGGCTATACGCCCTCTCTCCACTGAACAGGGCTATGGTTGCTTTTTGAATGCCAGGAACATACACTTTCCCTGCAAGAGAAGAATTTCTCTCAAGACACATGAAGATCATAGAATCTATGATCTTCATGTGTCTCAACAATCTTGGTAACCATTGCACCAATGGTGTTGAACCTGTGGCCCTCCAAATGCTTTTGGACCACAGTTCTCATAATCCCTGGTTATTGGCTATGCTGACAGGGGCTGATGGGTGTTATCGAGTCAGACAATATCTGGTGGGCCATAGGTTCAACACCCTTTAAAGTACAGGGAGCCTGAGCAAAGTAAGAGTGAAGGTGCTCACAGGCCCTGAGCCATGATAGCATCAAGTACCCTGCCATCCTTAGAATTCCCAATTTGTCACACCAGCAGGGCTCTTGTGCCTTGGGCAACTGCCCAATGGACATCAGAAGAACAAGCTCCAGTTCTATGTGAAGAATCCCATCACCTATTGTATGCATAAGCTGTCTGTCTATCAAGAAGCTAGCAAGGATACAAGAGCAAGTAGGTTAGCAGCCTCAGTGAGGAACAACCAGCAGCGTCCTGAACACGGCCTGGGACATTAGCAGCAAAACCAAACAAATGCATATTATTGCAAGTTGTTAGCATGAGAAGGGAGTAATACCACAGAGCTGTATTGCTGATAGGCAGATAGTCAAACCATAGAAACACAGTTGGTAGCGTTGTCTCTGTGTGATGTAATTTCTCCTTGCCTAAAGAGGAAGGAGCAGATAGTACTTCCTGTCCCTCTCTTTTCTCTCTTCCTATGACCAGCATTGAGTGCAGCCTTTGCTGTGAACCAATGCTTGATTATAAAGTAATCACATTTTATTTTTAAACTTACTTTACAAGTTGTTGCCTTATTCTTTGTTAAGCAGGGTAAGAAGCGGGACGCCAGCTTACTTGGTTAGCAGGACTTGCACCAAAGGAGACTTTGAAGCCTAATTCCTAATTTTGCTGCCAAGGATGGGATTTTGAAACTCTCACACATGGGCACCTGGAAGGGTAAATTGCAAATATCCTCTCCTACCATGGGTGTAGCCGGGGGGGGGGCAGCTGCCCCCCAATCAAGTAAAACAATAGAAATACTTAACTGACCAATCACATCGGTTCTGCCCCCCCAAACAGAAGTCCTGCCCCCTCCTAACAAAAATCCTGCCAACACCCATGTTTCCTACCCACTGAAAGCCACCCCACACCTTGCTGGTGACAAGGTGGGCCTGTCTCCTGGCCTGCATGGAACAGAGTGTGGGAGAAGATTGTGTATCTGTGGGAGAGCAGCCTATAGAACAGGGGTCAGCAAACTTTTTCAGCAGGGGGCCAGTCCACTGTCCCTCAGACCTAATGGGGGGCTGGACTATATTTTGAAAAAAAATATGAACAAATTCCTATGCCCCACAAATAACCCAGAGATGCATTTTAAATAAAAGGACACATTCTACTCATGTAAAAACATGCTGATTCCCGGACCGTCCACGGGCCGGATTTAGAAGGCGATTGGGCCAGATCCAGCCCCCGGGCCTTAGTTTGTGGACCCCTGCTATAGAACAAATGAGCAATAGGCAGCAGCTGTAGCACAAAGTCCTTGAACCTGGCTGCAAAACAGGTGAGGAGATGTGAGCTGAAAGTAAGTGGTGCCACCTGAGTGCTGGTGCTTTAGCGCCCTGGAGGGATGTGGAGACTACAGTGATTGAGACCTTGGGAATTGTACTTGAACTGTGTATGTGCAAGAGTAGCTTCTTCTGCTCTATGTGTTGGGACTGTGATCCTGCAAGGCAAAGTGTTTGGTCAACAATTGCAGTGGAGTGGGTGCCGGCCCTGCGTGAGAGGAACTGTTCCTACCATTCCAAGGAACAGAGTGTCCCAGCAATGCTGTTTGGGTAAGAGGAAGTATTCACATATATAGCAGAGTGGTGGGAGGGAGGGAATGGGAGGCAGTTATTGCAATGACACCCTGTGACCATTTTGCTCTGTGCGGTTTTATTTAGGGCTTTTGCAGACTATTATATGCCCTGCCCCATGATTAATGTGCTGAAAGATCTTAGGCTGCATTATCTGATATATCTGCTAGAAAAAGGGAGATTTCCTGTACTTGCATCACACCATAGTTTAAAGAACTATTATTATTATTACGTAGTAGGTAACAGCACAATCCTAACCAGTCTACTCAGAATTAGTCCTATTGAAAGTAAGTGGCAATCTAACACTGCTAAGCATTGCAGTTTCTCAGGTACAAAATATTTTGGTCTAAGTGTTGACAAAATATTTTGTTTCTGCAACAATTAAGCAGCCAGCCATGAAGCAAGAAAATACTCTGAGCTAATGCAAAGTTAAAAATTCAGCACAAATCAGATTTATTTTATTTTATTTTATTGCATAATTTACTTCACTTCTGCTCAGCTGCACTGGACACAAACCCCCACTTTGTGCCTGTTGAAAATCCACGCCTCCTTTTCTGAGATTTCTTTAGGCATTTACTGTTTACCTTTGTTGCTACATAATAGCTAGATACTTCCTTTAAAATGAAAATAGGCAACTTGAGATTTTCAGGAACCATATTCTGTTTCATTTCTGTACTTGTGTGGAATAAACAGCCCTGGGTAAGATGTACAGTATGCAGAAATCTGCATTCATGGTGCAGGCAAAAAGATATAATGGACTTTCATGTTTATGTTCAGATTATGAAACAAGGATACTCTCTACCTTTGAAAAATTGTGTACAAATGGGAAGTTTTATTTTAACCTCCCACTACAATAGGCACTAAAAGCAAGGCAAAACGAGAGAAAAGGAAAAAAAGCTCACGCAATTCTTAAAAGGAAGAAAATTCTGTCCATTTATATTTGATAATCTACTACCCAGATAAACATCAGAGCAACAAAGCTGTGCTGCTTGCTTGGGAGGAAGCCCCGTTAGCTACTTCCGAGTAAAGGTCAACATTCTTGGATTCAGGGGAAATAAAGTCCAGTAGCGCTTGTGGAAGTTGATCAGAAACCGCCATGTTCGAACATGGCTATTTAAGAGATGCCTTTGGGATGTTCTCTACGGTAATTTGGAAGGAAACCCCGCGGAAATCGACAAGACTTGCTTGAGAACGCAGCGAGCTTCATTATACAGAGTCTGATCTGCATTTCCCACGCCAGCCTTCCCCAAGCTGGTACCCTCCAGATGGTTCGGACTACAACTCCCATCAGCCCCAGCCGGCTGTGAGTTGTAATACCAAGCACGATGTGGAGGGCGCCAGGTTGGAGAAGGCTGGTGTACCCCGGCAGAGGTTCAGTAAAGCTTCATTATTTCTCGGGTGTGTGTTGCCTACCTGGACTTTACGCCCGAGGAAACAGGGAGACGGGCTCGTGCGCTCCCTTGCTTTGCAGGCCAAGGAAGAAAGGGAAGTTTGTGATTGTAATGTTTGACCGCGCGATTATCTGCGTGACGACGAGGCATCACTATACGCTCCCTGTCCCTGACTCGGGAGTTAGTCCTGCTTGTTTCAATGAGTTTCGCGCGCACAAGATTGCCTCCCGCAACCCCAAACGGGGCTCAGGGCGCCCCGGCCTCTCTCACTCTCTCATTTCTCGCTTTGGGAGGGAAGTAGCGCTCTCCTGCAGCCAAGGCGGCTCCTTTAAGAGGCGTGCGCCACGCGGCTCCCGAGCCTCCGTTTTCACTTCCGAGTTGAAGAAGATCCGGTTTGCAGAGGGAAAACGAGGGCACGAGCGCGAGTCACTGACAAGGTGGGAGGGGAGACCGAGAGGCAGCCTGCGCGCCCCCCGCCCGCCCCGCGCTCTCCCCCTCGCCCTGGAGTCCTTGGGGCAGCTGCAGCTGCAGCCGTCACGCGCCTCTGATTAAGCTAGCGCGGGATCATGGGGAGCGATCCGCTTCGGGATCCTGCGCTAAAGAGGCGAAAGGCGGGAAGGAGGCTCCCTGAGCTGCTTTGTAATACGGACGTAATTCCGTCTTGCTATCCGCGGGCGGCCACCTTATTTAAGACTGGCGGGGGGGGGGTTCGGGGTGGACTGCGGACGCCTGTGTCCTTCCTGTCGCGTTTCATCTCCATTTATTTTCTCTGCACCATCGTCGGCATCCGACACTTTCTCCCTTCCTAGTAGGATTTGTGTCGGTTGAGTTCCACTTATGCACTCCCAGCTCACAAGCCACGTCTGCTCGTCTGTAGCAGCTGCCACCCCTTCAGCTTGGGACTAGCAATCAGGGCCGCCCCCCTGAGCCCCCCCCCCTCATGAGGCCAGATGAAGCGACTGCCACCCCGCTTGCCATTCTCGATGTAAATCTTCCCTCACCCCATCCTCCATGGTGGGAAGCAGGGGGCCATTTGGGAGTTCATCTCAGGTGCCAAAGTGTCTTGGGCCAGCCCTGCTCACAATTACTGAAGTAAGGAAATAGTAAATAGAGCCCTGTTGCTGGGTCAGGCCAAAGGCCTATCTAGTTGGACAATCTGTTCTCGGAGTGGGCAGCTATTCGATGCCTGTGGGAAGTCGGCAACTTGCTTGGTGATTTCCAGCAGCAGGTATACTGCTTCTGGTCCTGGAGGTAATGCACACAGCTATCACACCCTGATGGCTTTATCCTTTGTGAATTTGTCCAGCCCTGTTTTAAAGCTGTTGACAGCTTTCACTATACGGTACCTAGTGGGTGCAAATGCCATAGTTCAACCATGCTCTGTGTGAAGTACTTTTGTCTCTCCTTGAACTTCCATCATGCAGCTCCATAGATTGCTCTTGGATTCGACTATTATACATAGATTATACATAGGGGAATTGTCAGAACCCCATGATAATTATGGTTGCTCTGAACTGGACAAAGTATTCCAAGTGCAGTTGCACCATAGATTTGTATAGTAATGGCTTTATTATACTGGCAGTTTTATTGTCAATCCCTTTCCTAATGATCTCTAGCATGAAATTTGCCTTTTTCACAGCTGCCATGCACTGGGCCAGCATCTTAATTATAACTATCCGCCATGATTCTAATTTCTCTTACCTTGTCAGTCACCATCAGTTAAGACCCCACACTCATATTTTGTGTGTGAGTGTGTGTGTGTGTGTGTGTGTGTGAGAGAGAGAGAGAGAGAGAGAGAGAAATCTGTCTCTTTTGCTCCAGTGTGCATCTCTTCACAGTTATACATTGAATTGCATTTGCCATTTTAATATCCATTGACCCAATGTGGAGAGCTCCTTTTGGAGCACCTTGCAATCCTTCTGCAATCATACAGTGAACAATTTGGTATTTCCAAACAAAGCCACCAGAATACTTACCCCTAAGTCCAGATCATTAATGAGCAAGTTAAAGAAGTGCCGGTCACAGTACCAATCCTTGGGGAGACCCTATTTCTTACACCCCTCACTCTGTCCATATACTTTTTGATACTCTCGGAGAACTCAAAAAAGTTAGTGAGGCAGAACTTGTCCTCACAGAAGCCATGATGTAAAGGCAGGTGAAGTGAGAGGAATAAGGTTTCCCACTTTGCCTGCAGAGATAACCGTGAGGGGAGAAGACACTTTGAGTGAAGCAACAGCGTGATTAAGGCTGCAATCTCATGCACATTTATTTGAGAGTAAGTCCCCATTGAACTCAGCAGACCTGTGTAGGATTGCACTGTTAAGAGTAAAGTCTCTGTGGAAAAGTGTTCATGAATAATATTTGGAATACGGCTGCTGGGTTGGTGACTGGGGCAGCCTGGTGGCACCATATCTCACTGGTCCTGAGAGCACAGCTGCACTAACTGCCAGTGAGCTGCCGGACCCAATTTATTGCTGTTAGCTGCCTTGGGTGTGATTCATGGTAAGGTGAGAGATGAATATGTATAATAAATCCCTCCAGCAAAATCCTCATGGATTTTGTTCTCGGGCATAATTTGTTTTTCTTGGATTGTTCACTGTCAAATAACTAAATTCATCCTGTCTGCCCTCAATATTATCTCCCAGCCTAAACTTCTGTTTTCAGATACATTGTTTATCTGTTTACTCAAGTGTGTGCACATTAGTAACAATTACAAAACAGATTCTGAAAGTGTAGGTGAACAGCATCTGTAGGCTGTCCAGAACGCATTTCTGTGGTGGGGCAATGGAATAGGAATAAACATTAATCATGTTGAGTTTGGGCATGGACTTCTTCTTGCAGAATCAATGAAACTTCCCTCACCCCGATCTATTCTCTGTGGAGGTGGAGGAAGGGGAAGTTCTGGTGCATGAGCACCAACTTTCTACGGTATGTTCCTATTCACCCCCCCCCCCCGGTAGAATTCTTGTTTTTCTCATTTGCATATTTAAAGTAAACTAAAACTCATGGGTTGTATCCAACAAAGGTGGTTCTTTAGTCTATCAAACTTCATACTGTCTACAGACTTTCAGGCAAGGGTGTTTCTCAACCCCATATGTAGAGGCCAGGGGCTACACAGGAACATAGGAAGCAGTCTTCTACCTAGTCAGGCCATTGTTCCACTAGCCCAATATTGTCTACACTGACTGGCAGCAGCTGTCCAGGCGTTTCAGACAGGTTTCTCATTGCCCAACTTAGAGATGCTGGGGATTGAACCAGGGACTCTATGCATGCAAAGCAGATGCTCCACTGAACTTTGGCCCTTCCCTGAATACTTCCATTGATTTTAGATAATACACATGTCGTGGTAGCAGGTGTATTGGAAAAGGCATTTCCACCTCTCCCATGAAGGAGAGAATGACTCATCAATAGTAGTGTTTGAAATTGACAATTTATATTAGCACTTTTGGTAAAAATTTATTTTTTAAAATTAAACATCCGATGACTTGCTAGATGGCACCTTTTGCCAATCAGATTTTTATTTTTCATAATCGCCTTAACTGATTAATCAGCTAACAGTTGCAAGTCTTCATCGAGTAGTATCTGATGCCCATAAAAAAGCCTATAATTTCCAAAGGATTAACCAGGTTAGTCTGTTGCAGCAAAACCAACACCCTTATGGTACCTTCAAGGGTAACAGATGTAATTATTTCATTGATTTGTGACCTGGAGGGCTACACAATTTCTGAGAAGAAGCTTTAAGGCTATTGAATTTGGCAGGCAAGCATGGCAGGATAATTCGCAGCTAAAACAAGCTTGTTTTATTTATTAGTTGTATTATATGCTAAAGAGCAGATAAATTCTCTCCTTAGGCTAATGCTGGATACATTAAGGACAGCCCTGGCATTCCCAGAGTAATGGCCTCTATAAATTTACCCCAGCCTCACCTAGTTTGCTTTGGATAAATTAAAATGTAAATACTTTGGAAGCAGGGTGGGCATTGCAACCACCACTAATAATATACCTTAAAGAGTGCATTAGAGCCACCTTGTACAGTACATTTAGGAAAATTACAATCTGATGGGTTGTTTTGACACCACTATAGGAACTGCAGTTGTGTCCCATGTAGTGTAGGAGTTGCAGGCAAACATTCTTTCCCAACAATGACAAATGTTAATTTCCCCCCATCAGCTGTTGTTGTTACTTTATTTATAATTATTACATTTATTACCCTTCACCAATTAAATTTCTAAACCACTCTTCATCCAGAGAACACAGGGCGGTTTACAATATAATCCTTCCCCTACAAAATACCATAATAACAAACAAAAACTTCATCACCCCTCCCCAACAGTTTAAAAGGCCATAGATTGTTTAATTAATCAAAGGCCTGGGAGAAGAATGGTTTTTTCCCCTGGTGCCTTAATATATGTAACAAAGGTGCCAAGCAAGCCTCCTTGAGAGCAACCCACAAGCGGCAAGCCACCATAGAAATGGCCCATTCTTGTATTGGCACCCTCTGGATCTCTCGTGGTGGTGGCGGCGGCAGCGGCGGGAGGGCACATTAAGATGATTGCAGAGCCGCCTCAGATGATGATTGCAGAGTCTGTATCAGTTCGTATAGGGAGAGGCGGTCCTTGGGAGGGCCTGTAGCAGGCATCCCCAAACTCGGCCCTCCAGATGTTTTGGGACTACAATTCCCACCATCCCTGACCACTAGTCCTGTTAGCTAGGGATGATGGGAAGGAGGTGTTATTTCATGTATTTGGGACCTAAGTCATTTAGGGTTTCAAACACTAGATTGAGCACCTTAAATTATTATATTAATAATAGTTAAAAAATTATTATTTATACTCCACCCATTATTTATACTCCAGCCATATTGAGCCTGGAAATGAACTGGCAGCCAATGCCGGCTAGCATTTCGGTTATGAATATACAAAGTTGCCCTAAAGCAGAAGAAGGGAGCCTGTGCATCAAGGGCCATATGCGACCCCCAACCTAATTTAATGCATTTGACAAGGAGGGGAATAATAGGGAGAGGAAATGGCAGAGAAAGGGGGCTCAGGGGTAAAGTGGGCCAACAGCACTTGGAGGGTCACAGGTTTCCCCATCCCTGGTCTCCATCCCCCTGGCATTGGGTCTCTGTGGCACTCCCCTCCTCTTTTCACTGAGATCCTTATTAATTTTACAGAACCTGGCATACATGTGCTCTGCCACTGAAGAACATTCTTTTGGCAACAACTACTCTTATTATTCTCAAGTAGGGTTGTCGTCTCACAAACTCATTTTATTTTTATTTTTTTATCTTCCTCATTAAAGAAATTAGAGGTGACGGGAATAGCTCAAGCTGTCATGAGATGGATCGCAATCAGCCTTCTTGTGTTTGCCCTGGCTTCTCAGGTGGCTAATGCTACGTTGTCGAAGACAGACACTAAAAAAACTGCCTCAAAAACCCTGGAGGAAAAGGTAGGAGAAGCTGCTTGATGGCTTGGAATTTTTGCAAAGATTCATATTGGACACTGGGGGATTTTGTACTCTGACGTAGTGGTGTTAACATTTGCCTATAAGGTGACTGAATATTGCAAAAATAAATTGGAGCCAAACTCCCTGAACTATCCCCGACTCATGTGTAAATTGAGAGGTGGGTGTGACTCTAGTTTTAACATGGGGCTGGACAGGGGGGAAAGGTGGGTGGGATGGTTGAGTTTATTTCTCTTATCTACACACCCCTTTTCATACCCCATTCCACATCGTACTGTGCATGTGAATTAGACAGGCATGATTAAACAAGACTGGCTGCTTCCATTATATCTGGGGCACAATAAAACATTTACAGTGGTATTTAGGAGTAGACTGCTTCTGAACATGGATGTTTTCTTTAGTTGTAATTAAATCTACGATAATGGTTTGTTGGCAGACTCACTATTCAGATAAAAGAGTGCAAGACCGTGGCCTGGTTTCTACTGATTTAAAGACGAAGGATATTATTCTGGAGCACAAAAGCTACTGTGCCAAAAAAGCACGAGAACGACACTTTGGGGGAGATGTTTTGGGCTACATAACACCTGTAAGTACTGAGAGAATGAAAAAGTTGGGATGCAGCTAATTGTAGGAATGCTGGTACCTGTTGCATGGTTTGTGGCTTTGTGTGTATATATGTGGGTTTTCCCGCTCTCTCTTTCGAATAAAATTTGGGGCTTGATCTGCCATTAGGCGGAGTAGGGTCGTTGGCTCGGGTGGCAGGTGATTGTGGGCCACAGGGGCATCCTTCCCACCTAGCCCTTTCTGCCAAGCCGCCTGGCTATCCCCCTCTGTTGCAGAGCAGATCTGTGTGTGCCAAACATGTATTGAACCATCTAAACTACCCTTGGGTGCAATGGAGAGTACTTTCGGAGCAGTCGGCATTTAAGTAAACTACAACTGCCTCTCCAGTACATAAAAGTGGCCTAGGTGGTGAGGAACAAGGTCACCTTGTCCTTTGCCTCAAACCAGAAAATATATTGGGCTAGCTGCTGGAAATGGAGGTTCTGAGCTGAAATTGGGACCATTGACCTCTTCCCTGCATTTAATACAATTCTAGGTGGTGGATAATGTGGTTTGTGATGGATTTTGCCCTAATACCTTTTCCTCCTCCCTTTTCCAGTGGAACGGCCATGGCTATGACATTGCTAAGATATTTGGAAGCAAATTTACCACTATCTCGCCAGTCTGGTTGCAGGTGAAGAGAAGGGGCAAGGAGAGGTTCCAGGTGACAGGGCTCCATGATGCTGACCAAGGTTTCCTTTTGTGCTTGATATTCCATGGCCCATGATCTGTGTCTAGTGCATTTGCTGTTTGGCTTTCCAGTGTTAACATGCATTTTGTTTTCCTTCCATGGCAGAAAATTTGATAGAATAACTGGATGCATTCTCTGTAACACAAAAGTATGCTTTAACTCTGTCATAATCCAGCATGTTGGCTTGAGCTAGGAACTCCCAATTATAACTCTGATGCTGAATTCATTCAGAGGCAAAAAGTCTTTTACAGCACCTTGAACATTTTATTGTGATGCGAGTCTTTTCAGGCCATTCCCCATTTCATTGGATGCATGTAGTAGCAAACAAAAAAAGCTAAGATAGGTGCATATACAAGCATGCTGAATGCCTGAAAATTGTAGTAACTTTGACATTCTTGTGTGAAGTCTCACCATCCATGAATTTTGAGAATATTTGCAGTCAGACACCCCTGCTTGGGATCCCCCCATTAAAATATGTTTGTTATTTCTGCATGTGGTGGGTTTCACCTGAGCGTCTTGATATCTCTCACTTGTGTCTCGGTGATTCTGTTTTGGCTCTGTTCCTGTTGAAACTCAACCACCTGAGACTGCTGTTAAAAGGAGCAAGTATGACCTGCAACAAAATGTTGCTGTCATGGATGCAGAGGAATGGAGGGAGGAATCAGCTGGGGAACCACCAAGGGAAGAAGGTCTAGAGCCCCGGGAGAGATGATGGGACAACAATGAGTGGTCAGACGGAGAAGACTGGGAAGAGATGTAGGAAGTGGAAGAGGTAACGGCTTGGTGAGCTATAGCAGAGAGAAGTAAAGGATCAGAAGCCAGAGCTGGCGAGTGGGAGGTGAAAAGGCAGAGATGAGTCAGGCTGGTGAAGAGTGACATGTGTCTCCTGTTCCTGCTGCAACAAGCTCCACTCTCCCCTGTTTCCCCGAAGCTAGAGACGTGTGAAAAGGGTGGAGGAGAGATTGACTGCACACAAGTGCAGTCTCCCATTGCTTGGAAAAAGCCCTGGAGAGGAGGAGACAGACAGCTGTGGGGAGGCAGGGACCTTTACTATCAGCAACTGATTTCATGGAGTAAAACCCACCAGGAATGAGCTGCTGTGCTCATTAGGCATGACACTCATGCAAGTCAGTGGAAACTGTGTTTTTGCTAATAAAGAATTAACTCCAACTTTAAACTATGTGGTTCCTGACAGGCCTGCTCTATGACAATTGCAGTAGGGAGTGCTCCTGTTCTAGTTTCCAGCCACTCCATTTCATTCCATTTCCTACCCCTCACTCACCCAGTCAGTCAGCAGTTCGTGTCCACAGAGTATACTTGGTTATTGGGCTGTTTGGTTCCCCTCTCTCTAAAAGTGCGTTTGCACTTCTGCAGACTTGGGGTCCTCCTGCAAGTGTGCTGATACCTCCCACATCTGAGTGTGATTCTGGTTTGGCTGCATTGTAGCAGTCGCCCCTAAAATGAACAGTGACACAAATGCATCTCTGAATTCTCGGGTATTCACAAAATTTGGCAGGGATTCTCGGCATTCATATGTGAATGTTGATATTTGCAAATTTCCACTGTAACATAAAATTTCCAACTATAATACCCAGTGGGGGAAAATACAGTTTTACAAATTGACATTGAGACTTAATACAGTTTAAAAACAGAGAATATATATGAGTCTATATGAGTCAATCTATTGAAATTAAGGAGATCCGGCCATTATTTGCTTATGCAATCACAGCCGACCATTTCCAGCTGGTGGTCAGTTTGCATGACGCTGCATGTGAGATCATTACTGTCTGTAGTGACTTGGCAGTAAGCAATCTGTCAGGTGCTGTAGGTTGGCCCAGTGGCACCCAGTGCTTGAAGGCTGATGCCTTGCAGTGAGGAACCTTGGTATGCTGCTTTCTGCTTTGAATAATCCCAAAGCTGTGTTAATGTTTACCTTCCTGAATGGGCCAAATGCAGAAATGACCAGGGTGAGTGGAGCACATGTGCATATGTGTTACTCTGGGCTTGCAACACATGGTTGCTTAATGGTTAATACATATTTGACGGCGTAGAGACCATTGATTTTTATACCATGATCCATTTAACCATTATTTCTTTGACAGTCACACAGTAGAAAAATTATAAAAGACATATTTGTGTTTGAAAATGTGGCACTTTGTGATTAGACCGGTTCATATTTGTCTTCATGTTTTCTATTAACAGGTTGGATGAAAGAAGTGAAGAAGAATGCCAAAAACATCAAAATAGGTGACTTTGTAGAAAAGCTTCCATATTTTGCAGGGGGTTGAGCTAGGTGACCCTCAAGGCCCCTTCCAAGTCTACAGTTCTATTATTTTTAGCCCCAATGGGTCCTGGCTCCCTATTGCCCTCGTGTTCTGCCTGCAGTCTTTCCATGGGCCTTTAGCTGGAAGACAAGCTGCTGAACCAGATAGATCCTTCATCAGATCCAGTAGGGCTCTTAATGTTTGTAATTTTTGAAATGTGAGTTTGGCACAAATTGAACCCATTCTTGGAGGGCAACTTCGGAAGCATTAATTTTAATTGTGTCATACTATTCTGGGTTCCTGCACTCATCTGCCTTAGCCAAATTCTTTATAATGCCTGGGTCTATTTTCCTGCTGCCTTTGTAGTTGGGAAATTGTAATCGGCCGCTGGGGATTCACAACAAAATGCTGCCAGTGTTAACAGAAGTCATTCAGTCAGCCTGGAACAAGAGTCTTGTAGTGCAGCCTGGGGATCACCAGGGTGGTGATAGAGGGATTTCAGGAATGGGGAAAGGAAAAATTACACCCCTCATCCATTTCCTACCCTCCTAAAATCTCTGCTTTCTCACTGATAGGTCCCAGACCACCCTAGTTGTATATAAGAGGAAATGCAGATCAAAGAGTTGCCAGGCTTTTTTAAAAAAATAAAAAAGCAAAGGAGTAGGCTTTCTGTCCTCTCTCTTTTTAGCACAATGGAAAATTGTATGTGGCTAATCCCATATATCACACATTCAAGAGCAGCAGGGTGGAATGAAGCAGCAGGTTTATCACCACTGTAAAAGCCCTGAGCAGGGGAGATGTGTGTGGACTCAGCTATGCAGCTGCAAATAAAATGTTTTAAGTGTGTTGTAAAGTACAATATAGAAATGTGACACTAGATGGCAACAGTGAGCTATGGCAATTTCAATGCATTAAAAAAATTAAAAAAGCATTTTCACAGCATTTTTTATATGTGTGTAGATTTCACCTACGTGTGGGATGCTCAAATGTGTTCTTTTTTGTTTCACAAGCTCCATGATGGTGCAGCGGGTGGGCCTGGATCAGACTCCTTTCCACAAGATGGACCAGCATTGGATCCTTGGCTAGCCCTCCTCTGCCCTTTCAGCACCCCATTCCTGTGCCTTCACTGGCATCAGCTGTAGCTTCCTATCCACTTACCGTACACTTGCTGGGTTCTGATGTTTATCCTGACCCAGAAATCAGTTTCCCACGGAAGATTAATGGAAGAACGTGTTCCTACTCCACAAAATTGCTTAGCTTCTCCTTACCTGTACCCCAAAATTTGAGGTAAAAGGGGACATGATTTGAAGTCTTGGTGCATATGGGCAGCCACACCGAGCTCCAAATGTTTATGCTGAAAGGGAGTAATTTGCTATACAGGTGCCACATACCAGGGATGGAAGACTTGTGTCATCTAGATTTTGTTAGGACTGCAACTCATGTCACCCCTGACCATTGGCTGTGGTGATGGGGGCTGATAGAGTCCAACAACAGCTGGTGGGATCACAGTTTCTCCATCCTGGTCACATATTTCCACCTGAAGTACATTAATAAGGATGGAGCAAGTTTTAGTAGTGGAGAAGGAGTGGAATACGTATTTCAAGAGAGCATGCCACAGCAGTTTTCCTAATAGCGTAGAAAATTAATAGTCTCTCTTTCTCCCTTTCTGTATTTTTTCAGTTCCACGACTTTTGTTTGAAGGCTGGACTTACCATGACTTTGAGAGTGTCTTTGTCAGTGAAGATGAGATAGAAGAGCTTTCTAGCAACCTGATCCAAATAGCCAAGGTATCTTAAGCCTATCTCTGAAAAATAAAGAGCTAGTGGCTTTTTAATGTGGCTTTTTAAAATTATTGATGACGTATCAGGGTTAGTGAATTAATTCTGGCTTAGATGTCACAAACAGGTTTTATATATTACAAACAGGAGTGAATAAAGGAAGCTTGATTCTTAAATGTGGAAGTAATTTTTTTAATGTGTTGTTAGTGCTCAATAGCATGTGGGTGAAAAGGAGGGCTAAATGCTAGCATGTTTAAACTCAGGGGCTGTGAATTGTGTTTACATAAAAATCCCTAGGTGACACAGTGCATACTGATATTTTATTTATTATTTAATTCACCATGATTGTAAAAAAAGACCTCAAAGCAGTTTGATGTGATACTGTAATTTATATGTGGGCAGCATGGTTGTGTTTAAAATCTATTGCCTTATTTATAAAAACTGCATAAACAGCCATTTTACATGATGATGTCCAGGTAAGCAAACTAATGAAATAGCAACATAGCTTAAAACAAAACCAGTAAGCACAGGCATTCTAATTAAATGGCGAAACAGCAGCAGCAGAAAAGGAATAACCTACACCTGATCAAAGCATTAAGAGGCAAAGGCAGGATTCTTTTCATGAGATGTTTAAACTTTCAACATCAAAAGTAATAACCACAATGATATTTGTTCAGAATACAGTGGTATCTCTGGTTATTAACTTAATCCAGGCATCCCCAAATTTCGGCCCTCCAGATGTTTTGGACTACAAGTCCCATCATCCCTGACCATTGGTCCTGTTAGCCAGGGATCACGGGAGTTGTAGGCCAAAACATCTGGAGGGCCACAGTTTGGGGATGCCTGACTTAATTCATTCTGGAGGTCCGTTTGTAACCTGAAACTGCTCGTAACATGAGGCACGCTTTTGCTAATGGCGCCTCCCGCTTCTGCCATGCGACTTCCACTCGCATCCCAGAGCAAAGTTCACAACAAGGAGCATCTACTTCTGGGTTAGTGGAGCTCGTAACCCGCAGTGTTCGCAAGGAGGAGAGTACGTAACACGAGGTTCCATTGTAAATTTACAATCTCCAATGTTTTCATTATTTTAGAATGAGAATTTTGATGGCTTTGTGGCTGAAGTTTGGAGTCAGCTAGGAAATCAGAAGCAAACGTAAGTCCAGGATTTTCAAGATGCTATTTTTTTTTTTTGTATGTCGAGTTTCACTGACGATTTAATAGGATTCATTCAAAAGAAAACATGCTTAGGAGTACTGTGTAAGTAAATTACGGTCAAGAAACTTGACAGAGTAGATACCACTAAGGGTCTTTTCTGATGTTTACTGTTGTGTGGTGACTATTTCAGTGTGTGCTGCACCAGGAAAATCTAGGGCACATTTTAGGAATCCACAGCTGTGATTGTAGGAGTTAGAGTAATGGTTGCCTGGAAAGATGATGTCTCTTGGACTCTTTATCCATGTAGCCTAAATATCCCCAAACTATTAGAGCATCATGGGAAAGAGATATGCTGCAATGCCTCCTGTAGGACCCTGAAATGACAGTCACCCCCCACTTTTCATGTGCAAACTGGTTACCACTAATTTTGTGGTTATCTGTGAAATCAGGTAACACGGGAAGGCATCAACAAGAGGGTATGGGGAAATTATTTTAAGCAAAATGATAAATGCATCGGCTTTCTGCCTTCTTTCCCACTGTCACATTGCCTTGTTTCTTCCCTCCTTTTTGCTTGTCAGATCTGGCCCCAGCAATTCTTTGTTCTTAATGGTAGAGACGTCAACAAAGAAATCCTAGGTGTTTATAGTCAAGATTAGCATTGATCTCCTGATTGCTGTTTGTCCAACAATTTCAGGTTGCAAAAAGGCCTGTCACCTTGCTTAAATGAGTATTGTTGGTGGTGTCTGCTGATGCCAGAGGAAAAACAATCATTAAGTACCATAGGTGTAATCCCTTTGCCTTAATGTGGCTCTTAGACCTGACAGTGGGATTTTATCAAGATCACAATGTTTTCAAAAGCTTTTTTCAGGGAAGGTGAGCGATAGATTAGCTGCATCATCAGTGTAGGTAGATCATGCCAGTTCTTTGAGCGTGGGGTCGCGTTATTACCCTACTGAAGGGAAAAATGTACTGTTTTTGGAGGCAGGGAGCGGAAGTTGCTCAAGTTGTTAATATGATTTGATTCGGGACCCCCAGTGTGGTGTGCAATAATACTCCAAATCTATGTAATCCTGAAACCAGGTCAAACATTCCAAACAAAATTAACCAGAAATTAAAAAGGCAAAGAAAGTATAACAGGTAAAACTTCAGTGTCACAACCAGACACCATTGAAAGTCAGGTGAGTAGTAAAAATTTCTACTTTCATCTAATAGCCATAAGAGAAAGAGGACTTTGGGGCATGTGCCCTTTTTGTGCTGAGACCTATTTGCTAGCTAAGAAGCTAAACAGGAAGCAGTTCTTGTTTGGTAGAGTCACTTCCCAAGCAAGCCCTTAGGAAGCAATACTGAAATCAGTCTCTAGAGCACCCCATTTTGCCAAGAAGTGAGAAGTTTCAGGATTTCCAACGGTTACCTGTGGTTGGTTTCCTTTGGATGAGGTCACAGAAGACTTGTGGCATTTTGCAGCATTTGCATATATAGAAGAACATAAGAAGAGCCTGCTGGATAATGTCAATGGCCCGTCTAGTCCAGCAACCTGTTCTCACAGTGGCTACCCAGATGGGAAACCTGCAAGCATGACCCAAGCACCATACCTGCCAAGTTGCTGTCAGAGAAATAAGGGACCGGGCCGGAAATAGCAGACCGGAAGTAGCGCTGCCGCCATTTTGGAACTGGGCGGAGCATGCTCAGAAGTGACAGCTGGGAAAACGGGGATTTCCCGGGGAAAACGGGAGACTTGGCAGCTATGCCAAGCACAACAGCACTCCCCGCTCCTGTGGCTCCCTGTAATGATACAGGTTGAGTATAGGTGGAAGTTTGCAATTTAAACATTCAAGCCACTGTCCCAAAATTTGCCGCCACATCAGATTTCTGGGACTTTGCCAGCACCATCAGAATCCTTACAGCAGTGTTTCTCAAGCTTTTTTGGGCCACGGCACACTTGTTCCATGAAAAAAATCACGAGGCACACCACCATTAAAAAAGTTAAAAAATTTAACTCTGTGCCGCCCTATATTGACTATATAATTATGACTGTAATTTATTCTGTATCTCTTCCTCTCCCCGCTTTTTAAATACCAGTAAATGAAGCCAAAAGAGAGACAACAGTGCTTAAATGCACAGATGTTTAAATGCACTTACTTGCAGGCATGCTAAGGTAGATTTCATTCGGAGGGAGGGGAGGAGAGGTGGAGAGAGGGAGAAGGGGAGGGAGCACAGCCCAGAGCCGGCTCCACTCGCACTATATTGTTCCAGGCACCGAGGCGAGTGGGGGTGGGGAGAGAAAGAAAGAAGCTGCAGGGAAATAAAGCGGCAGTTGCTTACACGTGCGTAAACGGGTGCCGCTTTATTTCCCTGCACGGAGGAGGGAGGAGGGAGGAAAGCTGGAAAGCTCTGCAAGGGAGGAGGGAGGAAAGCTCCGTGAGGGAGAAAAGCCCCGTGCATCCCCTCTCCCTGGACTGAAAGAAAGCCGTAGCTGCTTACATGCGAGTAAGCGGCTGCTGCATTCTTTCCCTGCAGGGAGGAAAGCCCCGCGTGTCCCCTCTTCCTGCACGGAAAGCAAGCGGCAGCCGCTTACATGCGAGTAAGCTGCTCCTGTTTTCTTTCCCTGCAGGGAGGAATGCCTTGTGAAAGATTGGCGGCCGCCAGGCGTCGCAGCACACCAGCCAGCGTCGGGCGGCACAGTACTGTGCCGCGGAACAGCGGTTGAGAAACGCTGCCTTACAGAGAGCAGTTCAGCCCTCTTGTCCTCTTGACTCCAGCTGCAATGACAAGCTGCTTGTATTTACACAAGACTCTGAATTAGCACATTTTACTGCCTGGAGTCTGACAAGCCTTTCCCTGGTGATCATGTCAGTTTCATTGGAGTGCAGAGAGGGGAGATGGTGAAGGAAATCTGCATATATGAATGATAAGGCTTCCCTGCCATGCTTCAACAAAGCTTGAAATATGAAAAAGCCATACCCAAATGTGTACAACTACTCTATGGAGAGAAAAAAGATAACACATTTGTTCAGATGCGGCACAAATAATGCAGGAAATGAGTTTGTAAATTCACATTCCCACATGGCTATCAATCTGTTTTAAAAACATGGAATCACGATACAAATTTGTGTAGAACTGCATTTCTGTATTTCATACATGTGCATCAAAAATAGGAGAGAGGCTCAAAATGCATGAAATCTATCTTAGTTACTTGCAATTGAGTTCAGAGCAGTTATATTCACAGGGTTTCTGAACTCGGATCAATGCATCTGGTTCCATGCACTCTGGGGGAGTGCTGGATGTGAAGAATGACAGTCTCAACAAACATTATTTGTTTCTAACCCCGGGCATGCTAGTTCATGTCATAATTACGTTTAGAGGAAAATTATGTTATTGTTTCCTACCCAAACAAAACTGGATTTTGCTACTTGAAATATGATGTGCTGTTCTTAGTATTATCCACACAGTGGCAGTATTGTGATAACTCTGTTATTCACTGATCTTTTTAGAGGATCATATTTTTTTCTTTAGCCATGGCAAGTTAAGGGAGGGATCTGAAACTATTGGAAGGTTTATCGTAGATTAATGCTATCTCGTTTGTGTTCCCAACATTTATATACTGATGGTAGTAATCATGCTGAAGTGGTCTGAAAGGGAGAAAACTCCAGGTTAATTGGGCTCTGATTATTCTCTCTTTTTAAAATTTGGGATAAGTAGTCACATGAACAATAGCACTAGCATTTTTTTTTTCAAATTAGCCAAAGGCAGTGGAGTCCAGTTCTTAGTCACACAAATACTACCGACTACCTAAAACAGAAAACAAAGATGTGTACCTGAAACACTCAAGGGATCCATAGCTGTCAAGTTTTCCCTTTTCTCGCGAGGAAGCCTATTCAACATAAGGGAATTTCCCTTTAAAAAAAAGGGAGAACTTGACAGTTATGAAGGGATCATTTTCTACTATAACTAAGATTTGCTGATCTTATTATCAATATTTAATAATCATGTACAGAGTGGATAGATCTAGAGAAGAATAAGGATTCCAAACTTTGTGTAGAAGTGAAAGATCTGAATATACAGGAATAAGCTTCCATTCTGGACAATTGTAGTGATTGCTGTTAGAAGCCATTTAAGTAAACTAACTGCAGGTAAGCTTGCATCTTAGTAAATGTCAGGGGGTTGTTGCGGCTACTCTCGAGTAAAGACGCTCCAGTCCACACTGTCTTTAAGAGTTTTATTGTGCATACTATTTACAGTGCAGAGATAGCAGAAAACATGACCACCTAGTCACTTTCAGAACCTGGCAATGGCTTCCCTCTGCTTCTGGGCCAGCGCAAAAGCCTGGGCACCCTGAAACGCCTCCCCTAAGCCCCACGTGTGGGCGCGCGCCTCAATTCAGGCGCCGGAAGGAAAGGTCTCGCCTCTTGCTGGCTGGGGTGGCGCCTGGGCTCTGGCGTCTTGCTGAGGCCCTCATCCGCTGTCCCTCGACCAGAGCAGTGCCAAGGCTTTGACGTATCGCTGAGCCCTTCCTGCCTGCTCTGTTCCCCAGAGCGGTGCTAAGGCTCAGACACGTCACTGAGCCCTCTCTCCATTCCACTCCATTCCTCATTCCCTCCTCCTGACTCGCTGCTTGTGCTATCACTGGGCGAAGTGCTGGTCAGGATGACGGGGGGGGGGGAGGGGGGAGTCTCCTTGTAGGGAGTCTCCCTGACAGTAAAGAAAGCTTCAAAGACCGGGCCTTGAGAAATCTGACCTTGCCTGGTGATTTGGTATAGTGGAGGGGTATGGATGTTAGAACTGGCCAACATTATTATTCATTTCTTTTGTCCTGGAAATTGAGCAGCTTGTCTATGGCAAGATGTTGAGCTGGAGCTTATGGAGTAGCTGCAGGTGAGACTCTTGAAACCCACCCGGCACATTAAAGTAGAAGTGGCAAAACTGGAAGCCTATATGTTTCCCTGCTTTTTGAACCTATTCAGAGATGAAAACAATCTCAACTATACTAAGCTAGGTTTTATTTTGCTGTTATAGTGAATAGAAACCCAGGCAGATTTGATGCTAACCCATCACATAACATTATACAGGCAATGAGGCATTCCCTTCTATTTCATGTGCAAGTGGAGGAACCTTAAAGGCTGCTCATGAAGAAGAGGGAAATATGTGAGCCCAAGGATTAACTGTGGTGTGTGCTCTTGTCACAGCTAAGTTAATCATATCTCTTCCAATCTATGGATGTGCATTGTTTTTCTGTATTTACAGTAGGTTGTAGTAGTCAGAGGCTGACTACTTGAGTCTTACCATTTTCCTTTTGTGAGCAGCTAGTTGCAAATGATTACATTGGATGATAGTTAACTAAGTTTTATTCAGAGTAGACCTATTGAAATTCATAGACCTGACTTTGTACTAGGGCTTCCTTTGAAGCTGACTCCGAAACTGCAATTAATCCAGAATGTGGCTGCCAGACTGGTGACTTGTAGTGACTGCTGGGACCATATAACACTGGTCCTAAAATATGGCTCCCAATATGTTTTCAAGCACAATTCAAAGTGTTGGTGTTGACCCTTAAAGCCCTAAACATTCGCACCCTTGTATACCTGAAGGAGTGTCTCCACCTCTATCGTTCAGCCTGGACACTGAGGGCCTTCTGGTGGTTCCCTCACTGCAAGAAGTGAAGTTACAGGGAATCAGGGAGAGGGCCTTCTGGGTAGTGGCTCCTGCCCTGTGGAATGCCCTCTTGTCAGTTGTCAAAGCGATGTCTGATGTATCATGTGTTCTTTATACAGTGGTACCTCAGGTTACAAACACTTCAGGTTACAAATGCTTCAGGTTACAAACTCCGGTAACCCAGAAATAGCACCTCAGGTTAAGAACTTTGCTTCAGGATGAGAACAGAAGTTGTGCTCCGGCGACGCGGCGGCAGCAGGGGGCCCAATTAGCTAAAGTGGTGCTTCAGGTTAAGAACAATTTCAGGTTAAGAACAGACCTCCAGAACGAATTAAGTTCTTAACCAGAGGTACCACTGTACAGTCATACCTCGGTTTAAGTACGCTTCGGTTTGAGTATTTTCAGTTTAAGTACTCCGCAGACCCGTCTGGAACGGATTAATCCACTTACCATTACTTTCAATGGGAAAGTTAGCTTCAGGTTAAGTACGCTTCAGGGTAAGTACAGACTTCTGGAACCAATTGTGTTTGTAAACTGAGGTACCACTGTATTCTGTTGGAAGTTGCCCAGAGTAGCAGGGCCAACTCAGTCAGATGGATGGGGTACAAGTAATACATTATTATTATTCTGTTCAGTAATGTCAATGGGTATGCTCTTGAGTAAAACTTTGTTGACTGCCACCCAATGACTTGCTTTTTAAAATTCAGTGCATTGAGAATGCCTTAGATTGGTATTTGTAACAGGCATGATTTTGATTCTGTGCAAACAAGGTCACACATTTAAATTTGTTCAGGCTGATAGTCAACAGTAGATGGTGCCACAATCACATAGTTTATTTGAAAAGTGCTGCCTTCACTATATGCTGCAGGAACATCTGCATTTGACCTTCAGGTATCTTATTAACTGTGGGAAGAAAAGAACAAAACTTCTGTAGACACATCAGTACTTCAGTCTGAACCTTGGAAATTTAACCTATTAATCAATGGCTTACTGTAAGTCCCTTCCTTCCTTGGTATTACCTAGAGCAGTGAAAGGACAAACAGCAATAACTCATTCTTGAACTGAGATTGCTTTTAAAAAAAAGTTTATTTTTTTGTCAGCTGTCCACAAACACAGCTTTATTATATTGGGTCTTTTCATTTCATTTTTAAATTCTTCTGGGAAATCCTTGATTTGGGGGGGGGGGCAGCAACCATCAAACTTGAGCATTAGCTACAGTTAAATTGAGACTCTAAAAGGAATGCAACAAATACTGTGAGCTGCAATAAATGTTCTGCTGAGGTCAGCATCATTTGCAGCTTCAAGAAGGACAAAGCTGTTTTGTGATACCCGAAATGTCTGAACAAGAGTGTAGTGGGGAGGAGGGTGAGCAGCATTGTATATTCAGGAGAGAACCGAGGTCAGAAAGTTTAAAATACATAGCCCACCTTTTAATTGGGCCTGGGTAGATTCTCAAAGTGCCATGTGCTTCAGAGGAATATCTGAAAGTTCAATTTGACAATAGCAAAGCACAAAATGAATATTTAACTATGTTTTGCCATGACGACAGTTTGCTCCAGCCTCATTATACTTTTAAAAAATGCAATGCAGCATGTGCATTTCCCTCCGTCCCTCCCGAGTTGACAGTGATAATATGGGAAAATATGGTTTTAAAACGCTCAAGTCTTCTGTTGAGACGAGCAGACATATAATTTATTGGATGTTTTTAAATGGGCACTCAGCTAGGGCCGTTTGGGGATGGCGGAGTGCATGCAATGCTTGATTTACATAATCTATTTAGGGTGACAAATGGGAGTACACGTAACTGAAGTCTGAGCATTAACCACTAATCCCTTGAATTGGCAAGAAGTGCTCTTAGGCCAGAGAGATGGCTTGACAAGTTAGGCTGCCAGTACTTAAATCTTCTGGGCGATTTTTCTTACAAGAGAAGCTGCCATCCTTCTCCCACCTTTGCCATAAATCGGGTAAACTGCTCAATACCAAGTTTAGTATAAAAAACAATGTCAAGTTGATGAATATTGTCTCTCTGTGTGTAAAATCTCTTTGAACCCACATTAGTAGTGAGGTGTTGTTGTTTTGTGGTGCCCTGAAAACAGTGCTTGAAACACCAGCAGCAAAATCCAGATTGCAGATGCTACATTTTATTTTTATTTTGTGTGTGCCAGTGGGTATATCTCATCTACACAGCCCATGAATAACCCCTAATCAATCAGCATCTCCCCACCATTCATAGAATCATAGAATGGTAGAGTTGGAAGGGACCCCCGAGGGTTATCTAGGCCAACGTCCTGCGATGCAGGAATATTTTGCCTGACATGGAACTCAAACTCACAACCCCGAGATTAAAAGCCTCCTGCTCTACTGACTGAGCTATCTTGGTGAAGAGGTTGGCCACATATCTCCATAGATTGCTCTTGGAATGAACATGCAGTGTTGGCTGATTAAGCTAAATCAGGCATTGGCAACCTCCGGCCCATGGGCCATATGCGGCCCACAGAAGCCGTTTATCCGGCCCACGAGTCGCCCGGTCACCAAGCCGCCCGCTCGGCAAGTCCCCACGCCCCGCCGCGCTAACCCGGCGCAGCACGGAGACTCACCGAGTGGTGCCAAAAACAGCGTCTGGGTATGCCCAGACACCAGAAATCGCTTCTGCGCATGTCAGGGCATGCACAGAAGCGATTTCTGGTGCCAGGCTGTCCATACCCAGACGCCTGAAATCGCTTATGCACATGTCAGGGCATGTGCAGAAGCGATTTCCGGCGCTCCGAAAATGGGCCGCACAGCACCGGAAATTGCTTCTGCGCCTGTCCCGGCCCACGGACCAACGTCAGTGGAAATGATGCGGCCCACGGCTGAAAAATGTTGCCGACTCCTGAGCTAAATCCATTGATTCACTGGATGGTGTTAAAGTACCGTAAGGATTACTTTGAATAGACCTATTGCAATTAATGGACCTAACTTCGTCATGTTCATTAATTTCAGTGTGTCTACTCTCAATAAAACTTGGCTGAGCACCACCTGCTATTTTCAGCAGAGGTAATGGCAAAAATCTGAAGGGTACTACCCAGTACAAGCAGAGATAGCTGAATATTCTTTTATTCCCCTCTGTGGAGGATGATCTCATCTTCTCGCCCACCCTTTCTGCATATTATTTACTTAATGCTTTTAGATATTTGAGAATAGAACATTACAGTGAGGGTACTGCAAGTGTAGATGCATTTGCAACACGACAGAAAAAATGTAGGAGAATTATTTCTTCTCAACCGGTTGCCTCCTGGCTTTACTGGCAGAGTGTGGGCTGTTAACCACCTTTAATGGAACACCTTCAACTACTTAAAAGGCTTCTGACATCAATGTACTAAATGACTGTTGCTGGTTGTGGGACTGCAAACATGTCATATCTGGGCTAATTGGGGCCAAGGGAAAGGGAGCCTAGCACTGTCACTCCCTCCTTTTCCTCATTGCTGCAAGGGAGAGTCACACAACGTCAGGAAGAGGGAAGTCCAAGCAGAGATTTCCCTTTTCTGTGAGTGCCTTCCAAGCATCGCCGATCACAGCCAGACATGTGATAAGGCATGGAATCACTAGGTTACCGAGGAAGATGGGGAAGAAGGAAAGGCCCAAATAGTAAGAAAAGAGCTGGGAATTAAGAGAACATGTGTACCTTAATCCTCAAACACTGATGGGGGAAACCTGTGGCCCTCCAGGCAGCATGGCCAATGGTCAGGGATGACAGGTGCTGCAGTCCAACAACATCCAGAGGGCCACAGGCTCCTTACTCCTCTTCTACTCACACTAAAAGGTAAAGGGACCCCTGACCCATTAGGTCCAGTCGTGACCGACTTTGGGGTTGCGGTGCTCATCTCGCGTTATTGGCCGAGGGAGCCGGCATTCACACTACTGCCCATTTAAATAAGAACCAGGTGGCCATTGTGCCCCCATGCTGCTTCTGCCCACCTTAGGAAGAGTCTGTGCCCGCAGGCTCATGCATATACTGACCTTGATCCTGCTTCTGCCAGCCTCTATATGGGAGTGAGAGACAGCAACAGATTGCAGTGCCCACAAATTGCTGCTGCTTCCTCCAGGAAGAGACACTGACTGATCAGTGTGTCTTTATGCCTGATGAAGGCAGGCTGACCATTGTGACCTCATGATGAAGATGCTGACCTGCAGACTGGCCATTGTGACCACATGTTGAGTTTGCATACCTGAAGAAGAGAGAGTACAATGGGGGTCACTTGCTGCTGCTGCTGTTACCATTACCATTATAATTATCACAATCATCCTTTGATCTTCCTTCAACCCAAATGTTCCCAGGGGAGTATTCAGATACAATCAATAAAATACAGCATATTATTCCTTGATCACATAAACCAGGATGGGGAAACCTGGTCCTTTTAGATGTTGCTGTACTCCAAACTCAACATCTGGAGGGAACCAACTTCCCCATCCCTGTCCTAAAATGAAGACTGAATAAAAAGTATCTCTTTTGTCACCTCCTGTTACATCCTATTTAAAGGGAGAATGGATTGTTCAGGGCCAAGTCCTATTAGAGTGTATCTTCAATGTTTAAGGAAGGAAGAGTATTTCCTGACTCAAGCATAGATGTTTATGCTGATAACATTTTTAAACAAGAAGAGGTTGTTGTTCCACAATTTAGTTTTCTTACTTGTAGACCTAACGCCATGTTTTTGTTACAGGGGTCTGATTCACTTGCTCACTCACCTCTCGGAAGCTTTGCATCAGGCGCGGCTGAAGCTGATGCTTGTCATCCCTCCCACTGTCATGCCAGGGTGAGTGTCTTTCTTTCAAAGAAAATCCCAGATGAATCTATTTTCAGCTTCATTCAAGCTATTTGGGTTTAATGTTTGCTGTGAGACCAGCGCATATATGCAGCCTAAAAAGCGAAGCGTGTATTCCCTCTTCACCACTGGAGAAAAATGTCAGGCTCAGCACCTTGGGGAAGAAGAGAGGGACACATTTAAGAGGCTTGGATTAGGAAATGTGTCTGTGCTAAGATTTAATCCCTCTGGGCAAGAACCGTGTATTCATTATGAAACCTCCAACCAAGGCACTTAATAAATATTGAAGCAAGCGAGCAAAAGAACTATCAAGTGCTATGTATACCAAACAGTGCTAAGGAAATGACTTTTAATTAGAGTCTTTATATTGATAAATGGATTATAAAATTTTGGAAGGAAATAAGATCTGTAATGGTATGAACCCATACATCTCCTAATCCAGGGTGGCTAAGGTGGTGCCATTCAGATGTTGCAGGACTACAGTTTCTGTACTGTCTGAACACTGATCCTACTGGCTAGGGCTGATGGAGAGATGGAGTCCAACAACTTCTGGAGGGTTCCCCCCCCCCCGGCCCTGTCCCAAAGCATCATGTATAGTGACAGTAAACACAGGTCAAGTAAGGAGATGTAAGAAGGAATGCAGACACTTTGAAAAGGCCATCTTCATGTACCGGTAACTTACTTTCCTTTGCTACCTGCCACATGTTTAGTTTTGCTAATGCCCATTTCACTCTAAATTGTTTTGTAATAATTAAGCAAAGTAGCTGCCTTCATTAGTACAAAACAGTTGGAAAGGAAGATCGCAAACTGAAAAGCACATGGTTATACAAATTGGCCAGTTGTGCACTACATACCTGCATTTAATCTGTGCCTTCTTCATCTCCCCAGTGCTTATTTATTTGTATAAAAAAAATATTCCTGGATTCATAATTTTATGGTTTGTACACAGTTTAAACCAGGCATCCCCAAACTGCGGCCCTCCGGATGTTTTGGCCTACAGCTCCCATGATCCCTAGCTAAGAGGACCAGTGGTCGGGGAAGATGGGAATTGTAGTCCAAAACATCTGGAGGGCCGAAGTTTGGGGATGCCTGGTTTAAACTCTTGGCGGAGGAACTATGCAATCCCTGTGCTGGCTAGATGGAACATTAGCCCTTCTTAGCCACATGTATTAGTGAATAGTTTCATTTGCTCAATGGCATCTGATGAAGAGGATACTGGTAGCTGAAACTGAGTTTTGCATAGATGTTTAAAATAACTTCAGCCTCCTCCTTGGCATGCAGACCTACATCTCAGTCTTGTGAGTGCCTGCAAAGGGGTAAACAATACTATCACCCTTTCATAGTCTGGGTCCTGTAGCTTGCTAAGGGTTTGGCCCTTCAAACCTCAATACTTGTGATGTTGGAGTCAGTTGCATCACCCAGTAGTGTGTTCTGTTGATAGCCTTGCCACTCTCTTCCTATCCTGATCCTGTGGTGTGTTGCCCTCGTCCGCTACTTCTCCGTTGTGTAAGGCCTTACAAAGCACAGCTGCATTGGCCTTTGCATTTGCATGTGTGAAACATCTGTGCTGCTTGTGATACATCAGTGCAAGAGCCCCGGGCCCCGTCACCTTGTACAGGATGCTGCTCAGTGCACAGGATACTGTAGAATTATTATTCATTTAGATTATTTTCAAACTGGCCTTCATCTTTTTAGATCCCAAGGCGGCATTCAAATGGCATGCCCAAAATAAAATTCAACAACACAACTAAAGCACAATCCAACAAGACACCTTTTAGAACAATAAAGCACGTCACAGTTCAGCATTTATAATGCTTAATTAGGCAGTTGCATTTTCATATTTGTGTTGCAGGGAGAGAATATGCAGAAGTTTGAAAAAAAATATTTAAAACTCCCGTTGAGATTCTTCATTCTTCTTGAGTAATTATTTTTGTTAGCCATGCTATATACCAGGCATCCCCAAACTGCGGCCCTCCAGATATTTTGGCCTACAACTCCCATGATCCCTAGCTAAGAGGACCAGTGGTCAGGGAAGATGGGAATTGTAGTCCAAAACATCTGGAGGGCTGAGGTTTGGGGATGCCTGCTATATACTGTATATACCTTTTTAAATGTTGGACACAGCACAAGGTTATTAATACAAAAATACGAGGAGGCCAGCACATCCCCGTAAAGAACTGCCGAAACATGGATCAGTCAAGTTTTTGTCTTCTTATTTTAGATTTAAAGCAGATTGCTCCAGCTTGTTAATTGTAGTCTGCTACAGAAAGCAAATGAGTGCTCTTAAACACATTTGCAGCTTCTACATTATCACTCATTATTACTACAAAGCTTATCATGAAGCTAATGCATTCTTTTCAAGATCTAGGATAATTGCAGCAAACAATAGACTTTGCAAAATGCATTTCTATATTTTAAATGTTAAGTAGAATGTAGGCAATTTCACAAATTTAATATTCTCTTGCCCCCTTGACTCAATAGAATTGGCTAGAATTGCTATACATGATTTGGTACGTAGATGTATTCTTCAGTGGGCAATTGTGGACAAGCCAGCTCAAATGGAGTGACTTTTACAGAGCATTTGCTGCCCTGCAGAGTACATTATTGCTAAGAATGAATATTCTTTTGTGGATCTCTGCATAAGGGCCTTTTGGAAATCCATAAAGCAGCTTCTTGTCTGGAGCATATTTTTGAGCACTTCCTCCTAAGAGCATTTTACTGAAATTAGAGGGGACAGGGACTGACAAATAGTTTGGAATTCTGCCATGTTTAAGGCCAGTGGAAACCACTGCAGCAATTAATCTGACTTCCAGCCTATTAGATTAATCATAATTGGATTAAAGTATAATCACTGTATAAAGTATGATCACACAGAGATTCCCCCTTGCACAAAATAACTCTATTCCCCTCCTGCGTGCTCTCTTAATTTGTTCTGGGGCTTCTCCCAACCCACTGGCGCAGATTTGGGGGTGATGTGGGTTGTGCACAGGGAGAGGAGAGGAGAAGAAATTCACACTGGGCAAGCAAAACTTGTTGCACCTGTTCAGTTATTTAGTTGAATGTCATCCCTTTCAGTGGATGCTGCCCTATGAGAGAAGAATGCTGATGGGGCCTTTGGTCTGATCTAGCAGAGCTCTTCTTGAGGTCTTAGGGTAGCCGAAGATTTCAGGAAGGTAGGTAAGGAAAACTATCTAATCCAAAAGAACAATACTTCCAATGTCATTCAAACAAGATAGTACAATAATGGCTCCCTGTACTCTGCACTAAAAGGGGGGAAAATAGGCACCCAGATAATCCAAATATTGTACCAAGAAAGGCAGAATAGCACAGTCAATATAAATCATGAAAATCAAGTGTATTTTCCTAATTTCTTACTTTGCGGGATTTATTTGATATTATTATTTGCATAAACATGTACAATTTTGTAGTAGAGAAGAACATGGAGCACTGAAGACTACTTTAGCCTCTCCCCTGATTGTTTGGCTGCCCCCCTGAGATTTCAGCTGGCAATGCCCACCCATATATGTTCAACCATATTTGTTACAACTGTAAAGGTTAGGAACTGTCTTGCGTGTGTAATGAAAGGTGATGTTTTCAAGGAGCTGAGTTATGAACACATTGCATATTTTTCCTCCTGCAGAATTGTAGCATGTATAACAGCCCTGATCATGAATTTCTTGGTACAGACC
This sequence comes from Zootoca vivipara, assembly GCF_965207765.1. NCBI lineage: Eukaryota > Metazoa > Chordata > Lepidosauria > Squamata > Lacertidae > Zootoca > Zootoca vivipara. Next base: position 59,777,773 of record NC_142582.1, on the reverse strand, counting down.
TGTGTTTTTTGCTCATGTTGTTCTGCAAAATGCCACACGTGTTGGCACTACATAGATTCAAAACTGAGGCATTTGTTTCTCATAAAAAGGAAGCACTCTTCGCACCCAGCATCTTGAACTATGGTTTAGCTGACTAGCTTGAAAGGACTTCCTCCTGCCTTGTAGGCGGAATCCATAAAAATTCTCATTTGTCTCTTTGATATTTTTTTAAAGTGCTAGACTGGCAATATGTGGTAAATTAGATTCATAGAATTACTGAGCTCCTGCTGGAACCTGCTTTTCATTGGCATATTTAATACTATGTCATCTTTATTCATTGTCACTTTAGAATCAATTTGGGTCTAACCTTTACAAATGATGGAAAGTGTACTTTTAATAATCTAATATCCTTCATGTGTTGGACTTGGAGTAGATTTAATCAGCCATTCAGCAAAAGGCATAGAAAATGATATAGCAAAGAATCAAATAACATTTGTAGACTCCATATCTGGTAGAAGTCTGATAAGGTAGACTGAGACTATTTTGTAAAACATCACCCTTTTGAGCAGGACCCCCAGTGGCTAAAACAGTGCTCCTTTTGTGCTCTGCCCTGATTAAAACCTAAAAGGAAGAGCATAGTTTCATGCTCTTTTTAACGGGTTGCTGTCATACCAATTCGGTTCACATTAAGATCAAATTGATGAAAAATGCTATGTTAAAGGAAGAGTATAAGGGCTTGAAAAATACTGGTACTTAAGGGGGGCGCGGGGGTAATTAACATCTGGAAAATGCAAGATATTTCATTTAATTCCACTAAAGGCACATTGAGGGAAACTGGAAAGTATCAAAATTGGGTTACCTTTGCAGGTTCTTCTACAAGGTTTTTACACCAAGTGAATTCAGGGTAGGCATAATTGGTGGAATAACCAATGTTTATAGTGGATTCAGTGCTGGCCTTAGACATGTGATTGTTTTTGATGGAAAGGTGGAATACAGAAATCTGACATAATTAAAAAACCGAGAAGTGCCAATTCTAATCTCTGCTGAACAAGTGATTCACTGCATGGCCTTGGGCAACTCACTAACACAATTTAGCATTAATTTTCAATATGCAAAACACAAAATTAGCATACGGCATTGTTTGAAGGGCTTTGCAGATTTTCTCTTCTCACAGCAGCCCTATGAAGTCAATAGTACTGCGTGTATAAATGGCACACCAGTGTAGCTCTTGGGCCTAGTTTATATAAATGACATGAGATGGTAAACCTGTTCCTGGCTTGTACCACTTCAAACTGCAAGTGGGGGTTTCACATGACTTTAGAGTGTGAAAACTAGCATGGTGGGGAGAAAGCTTTTCCCTGATGTGCCAGTTTTTAATGTACAGGATTGGCAGTTACACATACAGAAAGGGCCTTTTCTCCAGGGCCCTTCGGTGTCTTACCACCTTCACTCCCATAGATGTTGACAGCTCTCGTTGATTTCCCCTGGGAGAGTTTTAGGGTGCGGCATCTAGAAATACTCTGGAGGGGAGAAAGAAGAAATACCTGGGGAAAGTGATGTATTATCCCAGGAATAACCAACGTGGTGCCCTCCAGATATTGTAGGACCATGACTTCTATCATCCCTGGCCATTGACAAAGCTGACCAGGGCAGATGGGAGTTTAGCTTCATCTGCATTCTAGCATTGCAGCTAGAATGTATTGTAGGTTAGGGTTGCCATATTTTGAAGAGCGAAAAAGAGAACATGTTTGCCCACTTCACTACGACAACTCTCATTGTAAATACCCGTACTATATGTAGGCTTTAGAAGTTCACATTCCCATCTTAAAAATGTATACAAAAAGTATACATATACACAAAATGTAAACATACACTTTCTCATTCTTCAGCCTTCCTGGGTGATCCCAACGTGTCAAAATAATCTGAGCTGAAAACTGCATTTTAGGAGGGGGGGGGGAGGTTACATAGCTTATCACTGTATGACACACACCCGCACACACAAATCTAGTTCACCATTGTCTCTACTGTCCATCAGCAATTCTTCCAAGTTTCAGAGAGGGTTTGCCCCTACCAGAAATTGAACCTGGGTCTTTCTGCATGTGAAGCATGTACTCTACGACTAAGCTATGGGTGCAAGACTGTGTTGCCACACGTAAACAAAAAAACACAGACATTTTGCCTACTTTAAAAAATCTACGGACAGGAATATTTATGCTGAGAAAGGGGACATGTTGGGCAGAAACTGGAAGTATGGCAACTCTGTTGTAGGTGTTGTCCAGTAAAAAGTACCATGGAGATTTTGAGTGCCTGATATAGCACACCGCTTATTAGGAGAGAGAATTGGACTACTGAACCAGAACTTGTTGGAGTAGTCTATAACTCATCCCAGCAATTCAGGAAAGAGGTATCTACTTTTTGTGATATATACTGGATGTTAGCAAGTGTTGACTATATGTTTATTTAGAAAGCAGGGACATTAAAGGCTGCTTCCAATTGAGTGTACATCATAAATAACATCACAGATGAGGACAGGTTGTCTGTGTTTCTTTTATAGGGATTTTTATTACCCTGAAGGGTGAACCCACTTGCAGACAAGCAGTAAAACAGTAATATTTGCTTGGCTATTAAAAGCAATGATATAACTTACTACTCTCCTTGTCTATCAGAACATTTCCAGTAACCTGCAATAAAAACTTTCTACGGCTTGTTGGTTTCACTGAAAATGCTTCCTCCATTTGGAAACAAGCACAGGTAGTATCCTGGAAGTGCAGCCTTCAAGTAGGTAGATGTTCAGTCTCATCACACCTGTAGCACTTTAGTTTGACTGTAGTGCTGTCTTCACTCTAGGAAAGCATTTGTAAGGGGGGGCGGGCTTATTGATTGAGCAAAACAATTGTGGTTTTTTTGGGGGGGGGGAAGCAGGACAAGTATTGTTGAAAGTTTAAAATTCAGCAGCTGTCTTTTATCTCTACCTTTTGTACACCTCACAACTTTGAAGAAAGCGCATTAAAGCAATGCAGTCTCAGCAAAATAAACCTTATCAGATTGTTAGCTTTTCTCAGTTCAATGAGATGAGCAGTAATTCTGCTGCCTGTTGATGGCTTTTGAAAGTCAGATAAACAGAAAAGTCCTCTTCCTCCCAGACCGTGGTTATGTTTTTGTATGCATGCTATGTGTGTAATGCCCATGTGTTTTGCCATAATTATTGAATGTAGTATCCATAACTCTTGATGTGTGAAGGTCCTGATGAGTGTGGTTCAAAGAAAGTGAAGACCTGGGCTTTTACTGGGAAATTCCCATCAATGCTGAATTTCCTGTCCATCCCGCATGAAGGATATCTGTGCAGTCTGAACAGTAAAATGGCAAATGACGTATCTAGATTGTATATACTTGGACTTTCAAAAAGCTTTTAATAAACTCTCTTGGCAAAGGTGCCCAAGTCTTGGGATAGGAATTGGCCCACCACCAGTGGTAGCTCCAGTGTCACACGTATATGTGGTTGTGCGCAAGTGGGGGGATGCCTATGTACCCAAATTGTATTGCCCTGACCCATAGGTCTACGAATCCATGTATTGGACGGTGGGGAAGGCTTGCATGTTTGCCCCACTTTGATCCCTCACATGTTCTTTCTGAATGCTAGAAAAGGGCTTAAAATGTTTGGCACAGGAGCATTGTTAGGGGGTGACTCAGGAGATCTGAGCCCTGAGTCTCCTACTCCTTCTCCTTAATTTTTTTTTAAACTTTGCAGATTGGATAACTGAGTGCACTATGGTATGAACTGCAGTGCTGGTGAGACCCCTCTGTTTACCATCTTAATTTCTTAATATAGACACCTACAGATATAAAGTAGCACATGCAATTTTTTAATGGGAATTGGAGTCATGGACCTGTGCTTTTAGGTACTTAGCCACACTCTTGCTCTTTGGAGCTTTTTCATTTAGTCAAAAGATAACTGAGTTCGGGGGCGGGGGGGGGAGATACCGTGTTTTTAATATTCTGTTGGGAGCTGCCCAGAGTGACTGGGGAAACCCAGCCAAGATGGGTGGGGTTTAAATTATTATTATTATTATTATTATTATTATTATTATTATTATTATTATTGGTCTATAACTTTATGCATGGTGTGGAGGTAGTGGACAAAGAGAAGTTTCTCACATATAATTCCTTGTGCTCCGCTAATGAAATGGATTGACCATAGAATCAGAAGATGCAAAAGAATAAATGGAAGTCAAGCTAGTAAATAAACACCATGTATTTCTACAACATGGATATGATTTTTATTTATTTATTACCAATAATGAGTCTTAAGGCCTATGGCCTATGGAATATACAGTAATAGCCAAACAATCTTATGTGGCTTCACGACACTGAAATGCAGACACGGTGTACAATACAGTGGTACCTCGGTTTAAGTACACAATTGGTTCCGGAAGTCCGTACTTAACATGAAGCGAACTTTCCCATTGAAAGTAATGGAAAGTGGATTAATCCGTTCCAGACGGGTCTGTGGAGTACTTAAACTGAAAGTACTCAAACCGAAGCGTACTTAAACCGAGGTATGACTGTACCATAAACACAGTGTTCCAAAATATCTAGCTGTGCTGACTGGATATAACTTTCAAATGAGGGCTGGTTTTTTGACAGAGTCGGGATTGTTTTTGGTGGGGAGGCACAGGAGCGAGGAGAGAAGACAACTTCTCACAGTGCATCATTGTTTTAGTGAATTCACTGCCGCAAGTTGTGGAGATGGCCCTTTGTTTAGATAGATTTAAAAGGGAATTTGGCCAAATGTATGGAGGAGAGGTCTACCAATGGCAGTCACAATGGCTGTGTGGAATCTCCAGATGGCAGTAGTATACCACTGAGGAATATCAGAACTGCCTTCAAGCTCCACTTCTGGGCTTCCAGAAGAATCTGGGTATGCATTGTGGGAAGTTGAAAGCAGGATTGAATTGACCTTTGGGGCATGTTCCAGCAGGGCTGCCTTACATTTTAACATTAATGGTTGTATTTGCGGCTGCTGTTTTTATTTATTTCATAAAATTTACACACTGCTTGATTGTGAAAAACCTCAAAGTGTTTTACAAAAAGACTTAAGTCTGGATGAAATTCAGAAGAACAGGTTGCAGTCCTATGGCTGTACCCATATATAGCAGGGTGACTTTGAGTCATGGCGATTGTTATGGCTCATGAAATGTCCCTTCATGCATGCACACAGCAATTTGTATGCACATTATGTGTATTTTAGATTACCGGATAAACTGAGGATATTTCAGCTGGAGAAACTAAGCACCAGCTAGCTTATGGGCTTAATCACTTATACGAATGAGACCCTTCAAATCAGCATAGAATATTCACAGAAAATTAGGCCTTCTCTTTAGGTGTGTTTGAAAAAGGAGACAAAAATCAGCAGAAATTATGTTAAAAGCCTGTATGAGGGAGCAGCAGGTAATGTTCACCTCTCTCTTTTCTCTTCCATGCTGAATTGCTTTAGTTTTATGCTCGCTATTTTAACGTTTATTTGGGTAATACCTGAAATGGAAACTTCTTTGCCTCTTAAAAGAAGTCATCCGCTTGGTAGCATGCAGAGCTTTTCTTCCCTCTTCACCAAAGGGCATCTGTTTCTTTGTCATCTTTCTTTTAAAATTTTGAGATGAGCTCCAAATGGGCAGAGGCAGCAGTTAAGGAGCAAGGTTAATTCCATGTACGAAGCTGCTGAGCTATTACATTGTATTAAGCAATCTCATTTTATACCGTGCATGCCCTCAGATAACTGTCCCCTGTATAATGGTGGTTCTGGGAATGTCATGAGTCAGATAATTGATAGTGGTTTGCTTCCAATGTGAAGATTGCACTCTCCTATTGAGCAGCTACCCCCCACCTTTTTGCATTAATCTTTGACCTCACTTTCAAAAAAACACAAACATTTCAGTGAAAGGGTATATTTCATCATAGGGTATAATGATATCTTTAATGTATCCCACATATAGTTTTGCTATTCAAGCCCATTGACTCAGTTTTTCATTCTGTATCTTATGGTATCACTTTTAGAGAGGAATTTGCTTGGCTTTCGTGGAAAAAGCCCAACACATATTATACACAAACTCTTCTGTATTTAAACTAATTATTCCCTTGGTTTTCTTTTTTTAATAAAAGGTTGATCCAATTATTCCCTAGCTATAAAAAAAGAAAAGAAAAAAGGTTGGTCTAATCAGGTTTAAAGACCAATTAGATCTAGAGGTCAATGAAATTTGCCCAGCAGAAATTCCTTACCAAGTGTTTTCCTGTTTTGAAATTATGTATTATTTTTTGCTAGGTACCAGTAAAGCGATTAGTTTGATTCCCTGAGAGAGTTTCCTCTCTTCCCTACCACCTGCCTCTCATTTTATCCGCCATGTCTGATCCAGTTTTTCTCAAATGCTTTTAAGATCAGCTTCCTGGGTTGCCTTTTCTACCCCCAACCCTGTAATAACCAACTATTTGTTACATCGGTGAATGTGCTAATACCTTTGCACAAAGTTGTGCAACATACATTTCCCACAAGGAATTGTTAACTTCGAGCCCTGGACTAACACTGGCATTAGAAAAGGAAACTGAACTGGATACCTCAAAGCCCTCCTAAAACCATATCAAAACAGATCAGCAGCTGTTCCCAAATCAGCTGGAAATGATGGGGCAAGTAGGAAAAGCAGGTACTCCCACAATTCAACATAGTTCACTGAGTGTCCTGTGCTAGGAGGCATTCAGCCCACCTGTGTCTTGGTTGCTAGGGGGAGGGCCATCTGCCTTCACATCCTTCCCTTTCCTCAGTTCCTGACCCGCTTCCCACAGGGTTCCATGCCAGGACTGCTGGGTTGCACTTTAGACATGGGGTCACCAAACCTTTTGGGCCCCTGACACATTTGCAAACCAGAAAAACTGTTGTGGGCACCATACCGACTGCAGTCAAGCACATACCACACTGGCTATATATTGGCTACAAGCCTAATTTCAGTAGGGTAAGGGGAGCGGAATCTGTGGGCTCCATGGAAGGCCTTTGTGGGTGGATGTGCACTCACAGGCATGGCACTGACAACCCCTGCTTTAGATTTTGTTAGCATCTCATCTTTTAATTGCAGTGGCATTTGTGGAGAGCTGAGTGACACATTAACCAGGTGTATCTACATGGGCAGTTTCTACAAATCTGCTCCCTAAGTAAACTCCATCTCGTTAGGGCACTTCGATTTAGGATTGATACAGATGGCTCTCTAATGATGTGATGGCAAATTCCAATTAATTTGCATGCCAGCTGCAGCTTGGAGTGATCCACTGTATACATAACTTTTTTTTTTGTAACCCAGTGCATATCCAAAGGTGGTTTGCAGCAGTCCTTAAGCTATCTGGCTACGCATTTGGCAGCTACTTCACATAAAAGCGCTCAGAGCAGATGCCAGTGGTGCAAGAACTGAGGTGATCTGAACTAGGTGTGAGAGCTTTGGCACTTACATATTCAGATAAAGGATAATTCAATATTTCTCAGGGAGATTGACCAATGTGTCTTTATGCCTGATGGAGATAGACTGACAGTTGTGACCTTGGTGATGCTGCTGACCATTGTGTGTTGTTGTTTAGTCGTTTAGTCGTGTCTGATTCTTCGTGACCCCATGGACCATAGCACGCCAGGCACTCCTGTCTTCCACTGCCTCCCGCAGTTTGGTCAAACTCATGTTCGTAGCTTCGAGAACACTGTCCAACCATCTCGTCCTCTGTCGTCCCCTTCTCCTAGTGCCCTCAATCTTTCCCAACATCAGGGAAAGACTGACCACATGCTAATTCTGTCTGCCCGAAGAAGTGAGAGACTAGTGGTCACTGTGTCCTTATGCTGTTGCTGCTGGCCTGAAGACTGGGCCTGAAGACCACAAGCTGATGTAATTATTGACATTTTTTAAACTGTCCTTACAGGACCCAGGTAGCGCTGTGGTTAAACCACTGAGCCTAGGGCTTGCTGATCAGAAGGTCGGCGGTTCGAATCCCTGTGACGGGGTGAGCTCCCATTGCTTGGTCCCAGCTCCTGCCAACCTAGCAGTTCGAAAGCACGTCAAAATGCAAGTAGATAAATAGGAACCGCTACAGCGGGAAGGTAAACGGCGTTCCCATGTGCTGCTCTGGTTTGCCAGAAGCGGCTTTGTCATGCTGGCCACATGACCTGGAAGCTATACGCCGGCTCCCTCGGCCAATAATGCGAGATGAGCGCGCAACCCCAGAGTCGGTCACGACTGGACCTAATGGTCAGGGGCCCCTTTACCTTTACCTTTTTAAACTGTCCTTACACCCAAATGTCTCCAGGGTGCTATACAGATGTAATTAATAAGATACAGTATGCCAATCTTAATCACATAATCCAGGATGGGGAACCTGTGCCCCCCCCCAGATGTTGTTTGACTCCAACTCCCACCAGCCCCAACCAGCATGTTCAGTAGCAAGGGATGATGGGATTTGTAGTACATCAAAACATGGAGAGCCAGAGGTTTCCTATGCTTGACTTAAGGGAATATTAAGTTAGAGTATGTCATTTGCTTTGCACCTAGAGGCAGTATTGATCTGAACTAAATAATATTCAGAGAGCTAAAATAAAAGCTCATTATTCATGTGATTCATCTGATGAGCGTTATTGAAAATATTTTTTCTCTTCAACCCAGAGAGGAAAAACAAGATGTCTGTGATCCTTGTGTGTGTGCTGCAAGTAATTAGTGTAATCAATAATAGAGTAGGTGGGGAAGAGTTACTTAGGTTACAAGTTGCTTATTAAAATATTTTCCTTGGCGTAACAAAGATGCATCCCAGCTTCATTAAATGCTATGCTCCTCTAACCTATGTAACGTGATATAATGCACAATAAAATGCAGTGCATGATAAAAGGAAGCTATATTCCTCTCCTGCCCCCGCTCTGAAATGATAACAATATATTCATTGCAAATGCATATTGCCATGTTTGGGGGAAGAAATTGTTTTGCCTCTAGGCACTTAGATTGTTGTAACATAACAGATGCCCTTCATTTTACACATTCGTACAGTGCTTGCCATTTAAATGTGCAGCAAATGCCAGATAACTGCTATGAAGACTGATGGGTGCAAGTATGTCCCGGAAGGGGTGACTGCTTTTAATTTATGTTTGAACTCCTGTTGGGAAAGTGCTGCTCCTTAATATGACAACTAAATTATTGGTTCTTGGAACATGAGGTGGCTGCAGCGTACATCAAAAGAAAGTAGTCACTCACACGTTAAACTCTTGTCAGAGGCAAATTGCCTTTGTTGCCACTGTGTTCTTTATATTCGGGGCTTGCTGACCTGACTGAAAAATGTCACTCAGACATATTTTTAGTTCAGCATCGTTGCACATACCCTTTCAGCCCAATGAGATGACGGTGCAAAATTGCATTTGTGTTACCCTTTAAACAGATAAGTGGTTTCTAGCTTCTAATGCAGTGCCTCAGCTGGTTGAAAGTTCTGGTTCATTCAATGTAGCACTTGATCCGTCAGCACAAGCATTTGAATGTCACAATTGGAATATTAATGATGATCTTTCTGCTTGTCCAATGGAATGGTCACCCTTTTCTCCCCCCCCCATGAGTTTTTTTGGGGGGTTCTCCCCACCCAATGAGTGAGGAAACTCCATTGTGCTAGCAGGAGTCCTTCCACTGGCTTCCACTGGCAGAATGGGTAATTTGAATCCAGATCCAAGTGCTTATATTGTAGCTTTCCTACTATTAGTCAAAGTATTGCCTATTATTGCCAAAGTAGAAGTGTCATGGGACATGTATGTTTAAAGATCAGAATGCCCATTGAAAGGCGGAAGATTGGATCAAGGTTGTGCTGTGGGAAGAGGAAGTTAACCAGTCCATGGCTGCTGTTTCCCCAATTTTTCCTTTCCCAATTGTTGTTTGCTCCATGGGTTAAAGCATTTAGGCACCATATAGGTAAAGGTAAAGGGACCCCTGACCGTTAGGTCCAGTCGCGAACAACTCTGGGGTTGCGGTGCTCATCTCGCTTTACTAGCCGAGGGATCCGGCGTGCAGCTTCCGGGTCATGTGGCCAGCATGAGTAAGCCGCTTCTGGTGAAACCAGACCAGCGCATGGAAACGCTATTTACCTTTCCGCCGGAGCGGTACCTATTTATCTGCTTGCACTTTGACGTGCTTTCGAACTGCTAGGTTGGCAGAAGTTGGGACCGAACAATGGGAGCTCACCCCGTCACGGGGATTTGAACCGCCGATCTTCTGATCAGCAAGCCCTATGCTCTGTGGTTTTTAGACCACAGCGCCACCAATTAAAAATAATAACAACTCAAAATCAGACACAAAGAAGATGATCACAGTCCCGTCATCGGTCACTTGACAGAATTGTTGATAGTTAGCTCTCTGCAATTAGTGGCTATGGCTCCAGAGTTGGTGCTCCTGTTGCAATAAGTGAAGTCTCATGTATTAAAATCTGATTTTGTCTAGAGGCCATTTCATGCTAGTAAAAAAATAAGCTTGACTAGTAAAAAGCATTTTGAGGTTCCATGGATTGCAATTTCTGTGTTCAAATACCTTTCTTGTACCATTTAAAAATATTTGTACAAAAGAAAAGTACTTGATAATGTTTAAAGTACTTGATAATGTCAAATCTTTAGCTCAACAACCATGTTTTTTCTTGGGTGACTGGTTATGTTGTAATGATCTGAAATGTTCTATGGTTTTCACTGTTTAACATTTGACACCTGTTAGAAGGAAGCTGACCTGAACTAAACTAATATCCAGTCTGCAGATTGCACAGAAGGAGGAGACTGACTAGACTTATTCAGGCATATGGTACCAATGGGTACTGAATGCATGAGGGGGGTAGTGAGAATGCATGCTGTTGGCCCTGCCCCTAAGCACATCTACATCTCCTAAACATGCACCCCTGCTACTATGTGTTTGGCTTCATTCTAAAGGGGGCTTATGTGGGTACAGATGTTTGTGCATGGGGCTTCCTATATTACCGTACATTTTACAATTAGCAGGGAACGGTGCCAGCCGTCTGTAATTAAATAGTAATAATCCAATTTTGACATTCTGTAAGCAGTTGCTCGTTGTAGCAGTTGTAGACTGCATGTCTCCTGTCTCACATGGCCTGTTATGCAAGAATAATAATAGATGTGCTGTGTAATTCTATGCATGTTTATTCGGGATACATTCTCATTGTTTTCAGTGGTGGTGCTTTCTCTGAGGAAAGTGTGCTTAGAAATGCAGCTTTTAATCACTTGTCCTGGTTTGCTTTTTTAAAATGATGCTTCATGACTAAATTAACACCTCTGGAGGCTGGCTGTGAAGGAGAATTGTATGAGAATTAAATTATTCTGAAGGGTTAGATTTTATTTTAATAGCAGCTTAGGTCTGAGATTTCCGTGTTGGAACCCTTTAATTGAACAAGGCAAAAAATTCAAATGTGTTTGTGTAAACAGAAGACTGGTAGTGTGCTTGTTTTCTATTAATTTTATGTCAGTTTCTGACTGTTTCTATATTCAGTAGAAAAACTTGTGCTTTGCTTCTGCTCTGGTCTGTTAGCTTCTATTGTGTTCTGAATGTGTTGTGAATGCACTTGGATAATTTCTTTTTTAAAAAAGAAGCTCAGTTTCAAGGAACATAGCAAGTTTATGCATTAGAAATATACTGACAGTGTAGATCAGGCATCCCCAAACTTCGGCCCTCCAGATGTTTTGGACTACAACTCCCATCATCCCTGACCACTGGTCCTGTTAGCTAGGGATCATGGGAATTGTAGGCCAAAACATCTGGAGGGCCGCAGTTTGGGGATGCCTGGTGTAGATACTTCAAAAGTGGGTTTCACTGAAATTAACAGAACTTTTTTGCATGTGAATATGCTTAAACAGGATGTCCTAGAGATGGTTCCATTTTAGTCATGCTTTCCATAGAGACCAAGAGTGAAATTTGGATGTCCCACATGGTCAAGCCATTTAACCAAGACAGGCTCTTCAGTACCTTCCCTGTAAGCATCCACAAGTTTATATCCCACCCTCCCTGCCTCCACGGGCTGTTTCTGGAGTACAGCCACACACTGAGGCATAAGTGGCAGACTTTTGTATCTACTTATACTGGAGGTGTAGAAGGGCCTGCCTTGGAATAAACAATATGGCAGTGAAGCCTTGCACCTGGCTGTGCAGCAGCAATCAGGAGACTGAAGGCTGTACTGGATAATGTGGAACAGTGCTGCATTTCTACTCAGTGTGTGTGCATGTTTGCCTGGGGACCAAACTGGACACAATACCATTCGCACAATTAGCAATTTCATTAATCTAATAAGTAAAATGGGGGGGGGGCAAGGTCCAGATCGGACCCTGGCTGGGGTTGGGTAAAGGGGCTCTAAACATTTCCCCAGGGTTGGCATTCCAATGTGACACTTATCCCCCCCCCCACTGTTTGCATCAGAAAGGAAACTTCTATTAACATAAATGGAAACTTCCCTTCCAGTGCAAACAGCCAGTATGGAGGGTCCCCTGCCTGCTATTTTCTCTGCACTGAAAATGCCATTCACACTGTTGCGATTGTAGTTACACTGGCTGCCAATTTGATGCTGAGCTAAGGGATACCTAAAATATTACCTCAACCCTTATATCAATCACTGCAATCAGCAGGAGAAGTCTGCACAATGTAAAGAACTGGACCTTTAGCATTGTGGCACCTCCTCTTTGGAATTGCCTCCCATTACAGATTTGACAGGCATTGCTTCTGTTGTCTTTTTGGCACCTGTTGAATACATTTTTTCTTTTATCCCACCCTGTTTCTGTATTGGATTTGAATTTGTTTGCGTACATATGGAATTGTTTTGATTTATTTTATTTTTTTGTCTTCACTGTGAAACCTCTTCAAGATATTTTATGGGAGGCATTTCGTGACTCGAACCAAATAAATAAATAAATAAATACTTCCGTGAGTAGCATTACATCTAGTTCCGTCTTGAGGCTGCAGTGTGAGACAGTTTTTCGGGAGCAAGCCAAGAAAGTGGCAGTGGCAAGATATGTTGGCCTGGGTGGGGAAGGCAGAATGCAAGTGTCTGATTGGACCACATCATTGTGGGTTTTTCCTGGCACTTGACAGACTTCCCATGCTTTGCATTGAGGGGTTGAGGTTTCAGCATTATGGTTTGTGCCTTTAGCACTGTGATGTTTAGAAGAGTATATTATTTATTACATTATCATATTCTGACGTCTCAAAATGTTGATTCGTCCTGAGCCTTTGGGAAAGGTTGGGATTCATTTCCACTTGAATGTAAACTTTGTTTAGAGGTAACCAAAACATTAACCACTGCCCTCATTTTAAGGCTGCAATCACCAACAAAGTGCCGTGGCTGATGCTAGTAGTTCAATGGTACTAGCATGATATTTTAACGACTGCAAGGGAATTGTGATTCCATCACAGCTGGATATAGGGGTGCAAATATTTAGAACCAGGATGTAAAATACTTCCAAGTGCAGAAGCAAAGTCCTCAGATCGTCTTTCTTCTACTTCCCCTTCCACCCAAGCTCAGGATTTTCAGACAAGAAGCCCAGTAATATATGTTGCTCTGGAACTTGAGCACATTCTCTCTAGTTCCCAGTTTCCCCATAAAATGCTCTTAACCCTTCCTGCCCAAGACATTTAGAAGCTTGTTTCATACCCAAAAAAGAGTTACAGATGTCCCAGTTAACGTCAGTTGGGTCTGGGCCTAAGTGGATGGGGGGGAATTCTCTAGGCCAGGGGCAAAGCCATTTCCAGAGTTTCTCGAAGCCAGGCACCCCCAAACTCGGCCTTCCAGATGTTTTGGGACTACAACTCCCATCATCCCTAGCTAACATGACCAGTGGTCAGGGATGATGGGAATTGTAGTCCTAAAACATCTGGAGGGCTGAGTTTGGGGGTGCCTGCTCAAAGCCCATGTGAGGAACAAATGTGAGGAACACTTCCTTCAAATCCCTCCTCAAAGCCCATGTTTTCTGTGAAACGTTTGGCAACCTGCTAGTTACCATGTTGTACTGTAACTGAGCCTGTAAATGAGGGACAATACTATTGGAGTTCCTATGCTTGTGGACTTCCCATAGGCATCTGGTGCATAGCTGCCAAGTTATCCCTTTTTTAAAGGGATTTCCCCTTATGCTGAATAGGCTTCCTCGCGAGAAAAGGGAAAACTTGGCAGCTATGCTGGTGGGCACTGTGAGAACAGGATGCTGGACTAGATGAGCCTTCGGCCTGATCCAACCCAGTCTCTCACTATGTTCTAATCTTATGCAACTGAAACTACTGCATTGTTGTTCCCAGCTTACTCTACTTCTGTTGATTCCCCTGTGTCAAATGTAAAGAATGTATGCTCCTCAGGGCAGAGACTGGTCCTCTTGTACTCTGTAAAGCACCAGGCATGCTGACAACCTCATATAAATAAACATATCTCTCTCTCTCTTTTTAAGAACCAACCAGCTGGGAAGTTTCACAAAGAAAGAATTTGATCAGCTAGCCCCAATAGTGGACAGCTTCAGCCTCATGACATATGATTATTCAGCACCACAACGGTAAGGCAATGACGGTGGAAAACAATAGTACACTGAACTGGACTTTAGGGATGTAGTAGTGACATCAGGAAACATACCTGGAGCTCACAGAAATCCCAATTAATCAGTACCTAGGGAGGGAGTTGTCGCCGCGGCACCCCTTGGTGTGTGGAGTCCCGCAAGGCGCAATCCTTTCCCCAATGCTTTTTAATATCTTTATGCGCCCCCTTGCCCAGATTGTCCGGAGTTTTGGGCTGGGTTGTCATCAATATGCTGATGACACCCAGATCTATCTGTTGATGGACGGCTGCCCTGCCTCGGCCCCGGACACACTCACCAGGTGCTTGGAAGCTGTGGCTGGATGGCTACGTGGGAGCCGACTGAAGTTAAATCCTTCGAAGACAGAGGTCCTCTGGCTAGGTCGGGGCGACATGGGGTTGGGGGCCCAACTCCCATCTTTTGCAGGGGCTCAATTGGTACCAGCGCCTTCTGTCAAGAGTTTGGGTGTAACCTTTGACGTCTCCCTTTCCATGGAGGCGCAGGTTGCATCCACAGCAAAGGTGGCATTTTTCCATCTCCGCCGCATCAAGCAGTTGGTCCCTTACCTCTCTCGCCCCGATCTGGCCACAGTGCTCCATGTGACGATCACCTCCAGGCTTGACTATTGTAACTCGCTCTACGCAGGGTTGCCCTTAAAGCTGACCCAGAAACTCCAGCGGGTGCAGAATGCCGCGGCGAGGCTCCTTACAGGGTCCCGGCCGCGGGATAACATTCATCCAGTGCTTTACCAGCTGCACTGGCTCCCGGTGGAGTACAGGATCAGGTTTAAGGTGCTGGTTTTGACCTTTAAAGCCCTATGCGACTTGGGACCCTCGTACCTACGGGACCGCCTCTCCTGGTATGCCCCGCGGAGGACCTTAAGGTCCACAAACAATAATATTCTGGAGATCCCGAGTCATAAGATGGCTAGATTGGCCTCTACTAGAGCCAGGGCCTTTTCAGTACTGGCCCCAACCTGGTGGAACGCTCTTTCCCAGGAGACCAGGGCCCTGCGGGATTTGTCATCTTTCCGCAGGGCCTGCAAGACAGAGCTGTTCCGCCTGGCCTTTGGGTTAGACTCAGCCTGACCCCTGTGTTTTTCTCCCTCATGGCTTGGATTTATGGCCTACTTGAAATGAGGCTGCACTTTAAATTTTAATACAGTAATACCTCGGGTTACGAACGCGATCCGTTCCGGATCGCAGTTTGTAACCCGAATAGTTCGCAAACCGAACGCGATGGACGCCGCCATTTTGCGCATGCGCAAAGCGCGATTTTCGCGATTTTTGCGCTTTGCGCATGCGCAAATCGTGCGATCGCACGCGCGCGACGAAAACACTTCCGGGGTTGCGCAGTTCGTAACCCGAACTGTTCGCAAACCGAGGTGGTCGTAACCCGAGGTACGACTGTACTGTATTTTAATCTGTATTTTAACTAATTGTTTTTATGTTTTATTGTGGTTCTGTTGGTGTCAGCCACTTATGGCCTACTTGAAATGAGGCTGCACTTTAAATTTTAATACTGTATTTTAATCTGTATTTTAATTAATTGTTTTTATGTTTTATTGTGGTTCTGTTGATGTCAGCCGCCCTGAGCCCGGTTTTTGACTGGGGAGGGCGGGGTATAAATAAAAATTTATTATTATTATTATTATCATTATTATTACCCTTTAGAAGAGCAGTGGGCAGATTCCAGGCTTTATTTTTATTTTTTTTACTTAATTATTATCTTTATTTATGGTATACTTCTTCCCACCTCAGCATTTCATTTGAGAATGCATAGTAAATATATTGGGCAGTGCCTACCATTGGCCTTACTCAAGAGTAGACCCATTGAAATCAATCTTGTCCGTTAATTTCAGTTGGTCTAGTATGAGTATGGTTTCCATTGGCTACCATTCTTTTTTTTTACCTTTTCTTATATCTGTTTTTGGATTGGCAAATAAGCCTCTAAAATCCCTGTCCAATATGGCTTCTGAGGATGAAGAACTAAAAAAAGAAATCTTGCATTTTACGTTTTCTCCCTCTTTGCTTTGAAACAGTCCTGACAGTTGCTCTCTATACACCCTATATTTTCTTCCCACTTTATCAAACGGTGTCTTAAGGATTTGTATCTAGTTATCTCGACTGTCAGTTTGAAGTGTGTGCACAAGATGAGGGAAATCATCCAGTGGCTTGTCCAAGAAATGTACAAACAGAATTCCATATTACATAGAATGTACTGCTTTTTTCCTTTAGGACTTTTAAAATTTCAGATGCCTTCCACCAGTGATAGGCATATTGAAAAGAGGCAAGGAAAATGTTACAACAGAAGGCAGACTGTCAAGGATACAACGATCCTTTCTTAAAACAAAACAATAGCAACACTTTACTTGAATTGGCTGAAGCGTACTTGAAAATACAAATATAAAATGACATGTTTGGAACATAGAAAAACTGTATGTGTGAAGAATGCTGGACCTACATTTGTGTACATCTATATATTTTGGAAAGCTGTTTGCTATGCATTTGGACTCATGTTGAGATACTGTAACGAAATTTTGCATGGTGGTGCCTGTGATCAAGTTTTTTGTCTATGTTTGGATACAATTAAATGCAATTTTTAATTGAAACGACAGACTGACCCTTTCAAAACTGCACTGATTTTAACTAATGATTTCAGAAGGGCACTGATTTTTGGGGGGTTCTTACACTTTCTGAGCAATGCCAGGTACAAGGCTGCTGGCATGTATATAAATACAGCATGCCTTTTTAGAGACTGTATAATGTTCTGGATTATTTTATAAACATTGCTCCTGGGTGGCTCTATATACTTATTTATGCTAACATCCATATCCTACTTTCCTAGGCAAAATGCCCAATCAATGTGGCTTACAAGATAAAAACAATATAAGGAAACTATATAAAATGTAATCAAACATGAAATAAATAACAGCAATGGAAACAAGTGCAAAAGTTAATTAAGTAATGTTTGCTGAAACAGTATATAATGGCTTGCTGCTGATCAGAAGGTTGGCGGTTCAAATCCCTGCGACGGGATGAGCTCCCGTTGCTCGGTCCCAGCTCCTGCCAACCTAGCAGTTCAAAAGCACATCAAAGTGCAAGTAGATAAATAGGGACCACTCCGGCGGGAAGGTAAACAGCATTTCCATGCGCTGCTCTGGTTTGTCAGAAGCGGCTTAGTCATGCTGGCCACATGACCCAGAAGCTGTCTGCAGACAAACGCCGGCTCCCTCGGTCTATAGAGCGAGATGAGCGCGCAACCTCAGAGTCGTCTGCGACTGGACCTAACGGTCAGGGGTACCTTACCTTTACCTTACAGTTTGTCTCTCAAAGACAGGAGTGTTAGAAATACCCATTCAGTATCCAAGGAAATATCCATGACCGAGTACCTGGAAGCTCCCAGGTTCAATCCCTGACATCTCTAGGTAGGTCTGCGAATGTCCCTAGTCTGAAACCCTGAATGATTGCTGCCAGTCAGTGTAGGCAATACTGAGTTTGATGGACCAAAGGGCCTGACTCACTATAAGACAACTTCTATGTTCCTTTCTCCTAGCAAGCAATGTAATTTGTTTTGTGGATTATGGATCTCCTTAGAGCAAAGGTTTGGTATAAGATGCTTTTGCTTCTTTTTGGAACCTGTCCCTTGACATCATATTTTATTTCTTTGCTGTTGATCTGCAGGCCTGGCCCTAATTCTCCTCTACCTTGGATGCGGGCGTGTGTTCAAATGCTGGATCCAGAAGCCAAGTGGAGAAGTAAAATTCTTCTAGGACTGAATTTTTATGGCATGGACTACTCGGCACTGAGCGCTTCTGGGGAGCCAATAATTGGAAACAAGTAAGTTTTCTAGAAAGCTGCTTTTTGTTGTTATTATTTTTATCTTGGGTGAAAATTGGGGCTAGGTTAGATGTCAGAGAGCCATCTGATTGCATGTTTTTATTTATTATTGTATTGTTATTTAGAATATTTTCAGCTACTCTTCATTGCAGTTTTGATACCAGGGTGTGTTAAAATAATACTGGAGTCACTTCTACAACAGTAAGCTTATTCAAAACAAAGCAAAACACCACTATGTCAACCAACCCTCTAGGTCTTTACTTTGGGGGAACAGGCTTTAAAGCATTACTTAAGGTGTTGCCTAACTCTCACCTGGAGTTAGATAATTCAGGGAATATTGGCACTTAATGGCACTGAAAGTCGTAGCACAAATATGGGGAGAAGTTAGTCAAGAATGGAGAAAAGTGCCTAGAACAACAAATTTGGGGTTGGGGGTTGCTGTTACACCCTAAACTCCCCACTTTATATGCAAACACAGAAAACAAATGGAAGTAACGGGTTTTCTTCTTATCTGGTCCCTGCTTTTTAACCCCATGCCTCTTTGGCACATTTTCCCATCCAGGGCTCTGCACATTCTACCTGTCTCCACTCTAGTCCATACCTTTTATGTCTACTCCTGCTCTGCCCCCTCTCCTTCAGCTACCCCTGCCCCCTGGGCTCTCTGTTTCTTCACCTTCTCCCTAGGACCATGCTCCAGCCCCTAACACAACTGCTCAATGTGTATGTCTTTATTCTCTTGCCTGATGTGCATAATTATGGCAAGTGCGAGACCGTATAGAATTAGTTTGGAATTAAGATCTGGCAGTGGGCTAAGGGGTAAACAGCCTTGTCACTGAGTCCTGGACTGGCCTTGTCATAATTATGGTCATAATGCTGTGGAATTCTTCAGCCTTTCCTTCTCTTAGCACGGGAGCAGCTTTAATAATATGTAAAGTTATTTCTGTAGCAGATGAAATGAAGCTCGAAGTGTAGACATTTCCAGCTGAATATTCAGCACATGGATAGCATACCTTCTTATTAAATTCATGCACTAAACAATAATTTATTATGTGTCAGCTTTAGAAATTGTAGCCCTCTTCACAGATAAACAGCAACACTCATGAGCTTAAATATGTCCTTTGCGCTTCTGAATACCTCTACTGGGATTGCCAACATAGCGGCCACAAGCACGCATGGTCTTGCAGGGGCCTTCCATGGCATCTACCAGGTTCCTTTGTCCCCTCTCCTCATAATAATGGTCCTGAAAGACCTACATTGGCTCCAGGTACGTTTTCAAGCACAATTCAAATTGTTGCTGCTGACCTGTAAAGCCCTAAATGGCCTTGGCCCTGTATACCTGAAGGAGCACCTCCACCCCCATCATTCAGCCCGGACACTGAAGTCTGGCTCCGAGGGCCTTCTGGTGGTTCCCTCCCCACAAGAAGTGAGGCTACGGGGAACCAGGCATAGGACCTTCTCGGTAGTGGCACCCCTCCCGTCAGATGTCAAGGAAACAAACAACTATCTGACTTTTAGAAGACATCTGAAGGCAACTCTGTTTAGGGAAGTTTTTAATGTTTGATGTTTATCGTGTTTTTAATATTCTGTTGGGAGCTGCCCAGAGTAGCTGGACAAACCCAGCCAGATGGGTGGGGTATAAATCATCATCATCATCACCATCACCCCCCACCCTGAAGGTCGGCTTGAAATAAGCATTTTGTTGTAGCCAGTGGAATGGGTTGTGGTGTGTGCTTGGCTGCAGTTTGTGTGTGTGGTGGTCACAACAGTCTCTCTGGTTTGCAAATATTCCTGGTCCCAAAAAGGTTGGCAATCCCTAGTTACTAGTGCCTTGCCTGCCCTATCTACCACATAGCTAAAATGCCTTTAATTTGAGCAATATTGTGATCAGACATTTTCTGAAATACTTTGAAAGACTGGGTAAACTGCTCAGTCACACACATGTATTTTATCACATAGCTCAACTTTATTGAGCTATGTGATAAAACATTTTTGGTGAGAAAGCCATTCCCAGCTGTCAGGGTGTGCACACTCAGAGGGCTGTGTTCCTGCCTTCCCACCTCAATTCCATTTCCCTCTCCTTCCTAACTGCAGAATCTGCAAGCCATTTTTAAAAAGGTTTGTCTGAAGTCCTCCAGTTAAATATAACAAAGCGTAACTATTTGCCCTATGAAACTAAGAGAGAAGCACATCAAACGTTTCATAGATTAACTTCAGTGAAAGTGCAAATGTAATAGCTCCTTTTGTGTCAATGAGGACATATTGAAATATCTTCAAAACTGACTCTTAAAATCAGGCTGTGTGCCCTTAACTTCTTTAAAAGAATCTTCAGTGGGTCTTTTATGTCGGTTTACACACTAAAGAAGGTTTGATATAATAAATTGTAAGTTGAAAAATGTAAGAGATTTGACATTGAATTGTGCTGTTCAAAGACAAAGGAAGATTCTTTGCAAACTATGTAAGGATGCAGAATTCCACTGAGAGCTTTATTGGCCGCCTGCCATGCTGTAAATAGTGGGTAATAAAAAGTGATACTTAGAAAGGCTAGAGGCGAGAGCTTCCCTGCAAATTATGGTAATGAAGAATGTGAAAGGTATGGCTGCAAGTGACCTTAGTGGGGCAGAAAACAGAACCCCCCCCCCAATGTTTGGGGTGGTGGTGAGTGGATGTACCAGTAAAATTATTAGGTGTGGCTTGCTTACAGCAATGGGTTGTTTACAGCAACATATCTGTGGGGAGATATGGTCGTGTTTCCAATGTCATAACCGCAACAGGGATACAAAGGTAATGCAATATATTGATTGAAATGATATATTGACTGGTGTCAAAATAGAGTTAAATTACATAATACTTTTCTTTTCATGTTAGAATAAGTAGACACAGCTTGTTTCCTAGGAGCAAGCCCCACTGAACTCATTGGGAGTTAGTGTTGGATCGTTATGCTTAGGATTGTGCTAACAGGTGAGGCTTAATGAAAGCAGCTGGCCAGGCAGAGTGGCCCATTTGCATATTCACACCTATGGGTTGCTTTCAGCCTTGTGCAGAGAATGAAGTCATTGAATAATGCTGTTGGGGATATTTTTGCTAGCTGCATCTTATTCAAAATCAGAAGACATTTGGCACCACAACTAGCAATTTCGGCAAACAAGAAGAAGATAGAGAAATTTGTATGGTTGATGAAATAGAATAGAGGGCAGGGACTCTTGACACCACCACTGTAGAACAGCAGGTGCACAATCATTCCTGAGTCTTCCCAGGTTTTGTCAATCACTTCTACAGAGAGCAGATATTTGTAACACTTGTATTATCCACATACTTACACTTCCTGAGAGGGTGTTGTTGCTGCATCTATTGCCCTTGCCTCTTGTGTACAACTTGGTATACAGGCAAGGGCTCTTAAATATGCCTATCCCATGTGCATAGCAAGGGAGGCTTTGCCAGAGACTTAACCATTTGGCTGCGTATTGGCAGGCACAACACAGCAGCTGAGTTCATAGAGAATTCTAAGAACATACGAAAAGCCCTGCTGGATCAGGCCACAAGGGGATCTCCTCCAGCTTCATGTTCTCATGGTGGTTCACCAGATATCTCTGGGAAGCCCACAAGCAGGAGACGAATCCAGCCGTTCCCTTACCACTTGTGTCTCCCAACAATTGGTATGCAGAGGCATATTGCCTTTGATCCTGGAGGTAGGTAGCATGCAGCCATCATGAGCAGTAGCTATGAATATCAACCAGGTTCAGTCACATTGTTTATAATGTTCTTACTAACCGTAGTTTAACTAAATCACAGTTCCTTGTGCTTGGATGTCATCGGAAACTGATTTGTTGTTGTTTGTTAAAGCAGAAGCTTCCAATCTCCTCCTTGTGGCTGTGAAAGAACTGAAAAAGGGAGAGGGAATGAGTTTGTGAGACTCACTTCAGTTCATCCATATATTGGATGAACTGTGGGCTCCTGAAGCCTCTGAGCTGTGCCACAGTCCTTTTATAGGGAGCATTGAAATGGCTGAATATGTATCATCAGTTGGGAAATGCTGTACTGAATTTTTTTGGTGTGTTTCCTTTAAGTGAGATAAGACATTTCCTCCTCTGACGTATAGCCTATGGGTGTTGTGTTTTATAATCAATGGACTAGTCAACTGCAATGCTTTGCTTGTATTTAATATGCTTAGTGAGGTGCAATTGAATGAAGTGAAAAACATCCCCTCTCCTGTAAATTTTATTAGGCTTCATAATAGCCAAACCCAATAGATAGCACTGCATATTGGGGTTAATAAAGGTCCATAGAAACAGATGTTCTTTGGTCATTTAGTCCTTCTATTTTCTAAAACTTAATTAACTGAAAATGAGAAAAGCCCTATAATTGCCAAAGCTTGCATTTTTCAGTAACTTTGGCTTACGCTTTGTAGCTTATGCCTCCTGCACAGCCTTAACTGTGGGTAAATCCATGCTTCTGGTATCTGGAGCTTCAACCAGAAATACAGAATAGCTTCTAAGGACTTGTTCACACTTGCATACATATCACTTGATTTCTGATGACTGTGGCTGAATGTGTGAACTGACTTCTTGGGCAAAGCATTGTATTTGAGTTTTGTGAGGTAATTTCAAAGTTCTGCCTGCTTGTGATAGCTCATCCATGTGTGTAAGCCATTACTTGATGTTGCAGTCTCTGACTATGTTTCGGTAATCATATTTTGGCTCAGTTAGCTGACTCTCACGTACAGTCACTTTGTTCCTCCCTTATACAAACTGGGAAACAGGCCAGGAAGGATTCAGTTAATCGCAGTTCTGTAGTTCTGTTGCAATAGGAAACCATAGTTTCCTTAAAAGCCCAGATATGAAAACATGTTTTAAATTGGCTTAATTAATATCATTGCTTTTTCAGAAGCTATTAACCAGTTTCCTGGTTCAGAATTAGCTAAACACTTCCTGACTTCTTGGTGCAAAGGAAGGAATGAAGCAGCAGTAGTATGCAGGTAAAAGTGGCTGGCTTCATCTGGATGCAATCATTATACGAGCAGTCATAGGTGAGCAAGCCCTAAAAAGATGGCATAAACATTTTCCAGATTTTCTACAGTAAGTTGTTTCATGCACAGAATTAATTCTGCTTGTGCAGTGGGACTTACCACTGGGTGGGTGGCATGCATCTGTCTCAGGAAACAGTGGATGAGTGTGCCTTCAGGGGTGAAGTCAAACTGTTGGAGAGTTACAGTGCCTGCTGTGGCTGTAGAGACCGATAAACAGGATAAACATGTTTTGTTGCCGCAGGGACAGATGGTGTACGGTGTACGGTACCACTGCTGCAGGTGTACCACAACATTTATTCTTGCCCATGCCCCACTTAGCGCCATGTTGACTTCAACCCATACTTGGTGCCCTTGCTTTGCTCCTTTTTGTGTCTTGGGGGCATATAAAAGATCAGTGGCCACAAAGCTAAGAAACTAACAGACATATAGCATTTGCTGTTCAGTTAATAGTTCACCTTCATTGGATGTTTGGGGGGGGGTCAAGGAAGACCTTTGAGGATATCTTTGATTTTTGCTATTTCCTCTACATAAAGTTCAGAGGGTAAAGCTTGCTAAACAGTTACTTTTAAAACCTTTAAAGTTTTAGCCAAATGGAGATCTGCCTGGGTGTGAGTCTGTAAATGCTCCTTTATTTGTTATGTCTGACATTTGAGAATTCTTTCTGCATCTGCTTGCAAGTTAGTTTAGTTTCCTGGCTGCTGCTGCAGGCTACAGAGCTCGTGATCTACACACACACACACACACACACACACACACACACACACGGCACTTCCCTTCCCCCTTTAACTGTAGGGTGAAATTTAGATTCGCTTGGCCTTTAGCATTTGCTTGCTGCCTGATTCAGCATCTTGGGCCTCTGTCACTTTTGCATGATTGCTTGATCACACAACTTTTTGTTCCATTTCTGCACCTTCACTAATTATCTTTTCTAGTAAGTGATTACTCAATCTGTCCACATTTAATTGCCACATTGACAGGCATAATTGTAATAAAAAACAAGACTTATGAGGCTTATAGGCACTGAAAGCTAAGCACATTAACTTAGTTTCACATTAAAGTTATAATTGGAAATCCTTAAGTCAGAAGAATTTATAATATATCTGAATTGTCTTAACATTTATTAATGCTTGTTCATTTGAGCACAACTGATCAACTTAAACCAGAGGCTGTAATACCAGCACAAACCCACACTTATAAGGGGTCTGTTTCTTTCCCCTTTCCTTGAGCGGTGCCACAAGCTGCTTTTCATGCCAGAAGGATAGGAGGTGTGGTGCAGTGGCTTTACAGGACAAAAGAGAATTAAGGTGTGCTGCATAAGTATCTTCTCCATTCTGTTTCTCTGGATTGTGACCATTGTTTGCTTGTAGGTCTGAGTGTGCCATTGTTTTTTGTAGTTAACATTTTAATCCCAAAGCTCTCTAGAGATACCAGGACAGAATTTCTCAAGTTTTCTTTAAGGAGGCATTGCTGTTAAACCATTTTAAAGCATTAAAAAGAAAAGTTTGTAGACGTGACCTTTTAGGTACATACGTGATTTTTATGAGCAATCTGACGGCTTTTGGTCTCTTGCTGCAACTTTCCACCCTTGTGCCAGAGAAGTTCCTTGCTTTTGTGTGTGTGCACATGACGTGTCTGAACTTTCAAAGAAATGTGTTCACTTTTTGCTGCTGGTTGCCACCAGCAGAGATACTGTGAGGTGAACATGAATGCTTAAAGATTTTCTTTCTTGTTATCCTGTCTAATCTTTACTTCCAGTCAATAGCGCCAGTAATTAGCTGTGTAGTATCAGTGGGAGCAAAACCTCTTCAGACCAGCTACAAGGCAAGGTGGAGCGAAAGAACCAAGATCAGACATTCCTAATCGTGAGCAGGAGCAACAAAGGCATATTACAAATTCTAAACATGGATCTTTTGGTATTTTGTTTCCTTTTGCTGAAATGGACAGAACATTAAAGGTGACTTGTACAACATGCTGTGCTTTAAGTTGACTTGCTTCTCCGGCATTTTCTGTTGGTTTATTTCACTTGTAATTTGCTTTCTCCTCTTGAAAACTGAAATGTCAGAATGAACTTGTTATGCACATTCAGGTAATATGCCTCAGTTTCAAATTAAAAATGGGTCTGATAGACCGCTCATTGTGCGTATGGGGGGACTGAAAGCACTTAGTGATGTTAATTTCGTCAAAACTTCAATTTATTGGTAGCCCTAAATGAGCCACCAGAAGCTGTCAGAATCAGACATAAAGAAAAGAAGAAACCTTTTTTAAAAAAATGCATTCAAATTGAAATTTGTTGTTGTTAATGAGGATTTCTAGCTCGTGGTCTCAGTCAACGTGTTACGAAAAAGAAAATGTTTTTAATAGAACAGTATCCACATGTAAGCAAGCCACAGACTTTTGTATATTCGTGGTTCTCAGACTGATATTGTAGATTTTGAAAATGCTCTGGAATGACAGAGTTAACAGCATCCTATATATTTTAGGGGACGCAGATGGCGCTGTGGGTTAAACCACAGAGCCTAGGGCTTGCAGATCAGAAGGTTGGTGGGGTGAGCTTCCGTTGCTCGGTCCCAGCTCCTGCCAACCTAGCAGTTCGAAAGCACGTCAAAGTGCAAGTAGATAAATAGGTACCGCTACAGCAGGAAGGTAAACGGCGTTTCCGTGTGCTGCTCTGGTTCGCCAGAAGCGGCTTAGTCATGCTGGCCACATGACCTGGAAACTGTATGCTGGCTCCCTCAGCCAATAACGCAAGATGAACGCCGCAACCCCAGAGTCGGTCATGGCTGGACCTAATGGTCAGGGGTCCCTTTAACTTTACCTTTTATGTATTTTAGAGTTGATGGTGCATTAACTCACCTGACATTTGCCGAAGTATCCATAACTCTAAAAACCTGGGTTCTACAGGAATGGGTCAAAGCATTGTAAGTGAAGGGCATTTTGAAATAAAATATATCGCAGTGAAGCAAAGGATGAGGCACACCAAGATTTCAGTAAAGTAATATTTATGGAGAATTGTGTGTCTTTTGACTGAGATGGAAATCTTCGGAATGGAGAAATGCCTGCGCACTCCCACAACTCTCAGTGTACACACGTATATGGATGTGTTTTACGGAATAGAAATAATTTTGAAATGTTTCCTCGCATAGTATTCTCCCTAGAAGTGATGAAAGTTTAAAGAATCTGAAGATGAATGTTGAGGGAATAGAGGATCTGTTTTAAAGAGTGGAAAGTGAGCTGCTAAGACTGGATGAGGGCCAGCCCAAGACATTTCGAAGTCTGAAGCAAAGAAGACGGCTGTCCCTCATTCTGTGTGCAGAAGGGGCTGGATTGATAATTGAACCTTTCTTCAACACTGGCAATGGAGTGGCATCCTCTACTACCTTAGGTGGTGTAATAATATGTCTAGCACACACAGCTCTGCTCTCCAGAGAGACAGGCCAGGAAGCTTAGGAGGAATGACTTGGTGGTGGGAAGGCTGCCACTGCTGCCTGAGGAGATTGCCTCACTCTGCCTAATGATTAGCAATGGCTGGCCCTGCTTATTGCACCGCAAGGAACTAAAGCTGATGGCAGCTGGATAATGAGCACTTTTCTTTCTGGGCACATCTTGCTGCTGTATTACCTCCAAGTGGAGAAAACAGCTAACATAGTTTCCTTTGCTTGCTTAGAGGTCAGCACAGTTACCACAGTGGTTCAATGGCCATTAGATATAGTTGCAGGCCCAGAGATGATGAGTCCATGGAATATCTCGGATTTAGATTGAGCCACTGGGTTACAGAGAATGTTGAGCGAAATGTGATGACAAACAGGGATCCTTAAGAAGAAGGAATGTATACAGGCTGGAGGCAGAAGAACCGAAAAGGTTTTGAAAGATGTTTCAGAGACACCTGTTTGCAGTTTTGTATTGTGTGCATTAGAGGGTTGTTTGTTTGTTCCTGGAGGTGATCAGTGGTAGTTGCAGAGACATCACTTCAGGGGCCACCTTTTGTTTGTGGATACCAGTGTGGTAGAAGTCAGTGTTGTCAACTTTTGTTTGAATTCGCCATTCCCCATGTTCAGTGAATGCAGAACTTCATAAGGTGTTGGACTCAAATTCACTCTCTTGAAGGATGCATTTCAGAACTGTCTATAGGCATTTTGTGTTTTCTGGATCAGCGTCACACCAGACCAAAAAGTGTCCATATATTACTTCTGTTACTAGAAAAGAGCTACTGAGGCTTCATGCAGCCTCCCCGAGTCTTGTGTCCTTATAAGTTGTTGGACAAGAAATCCTTGACCATTGGCAATGCTTTTTGGGAATGATGCAGGGTTGTAGTCCATTAATATGTGGGTATACAAGGAGGTGGAAGGCTTCCCAATGTATTCTGCCCCACAGTGCTGAAATAGTTTTCCATGGACCATTGTTGAATTTTGGAAATCGATGAACCAAGTGTGGTGTAGTGGTTAAGAGCGGTAGACTTGTAATCTGGGGAACCGGGGTCGCGTCTCCGCTCCTCCACGTGCAGCTGCTGGGTGACCTTGGGCTAGTCACACTTCTCTGAAGTCTCTCAGCCCCACCCACCTCACAGGGTGTCTGTTGTGGGGGAGGAAAGGAAGGAGATTGTTAGCCTCTTTGAGACTCCTTCAGGTAGTGATAAAGCGGGATATCAAATCCAAACTCTTCTTCTTCTTTCCTCTTCTTCTTTCTTCTTCTTCTTCTTCTTCTTCTTCTTCTTCTTCTTCTTCTTCTTCTTCTTCTTCTTCTTCTTCTTCTTCTTCTTCTTCTTCTTCTTGCCATTTCTCAAAACAGTAATGGCACAAAAATCAGATTTGGCTTTTGACCTCCACATTTGCATGATCTCCATCTTGATGGGGAAAATAAGGTTACCTTTTTCAGTTTTAAGGTAATGAAATGCAGTTGCATCAAGGAAATGTATTTATAACTTGATCTGAGAACTCAGATCAAAGGTTTTAAGAAAAATGTTCCAAGTCCTTGAATATAAGAACTGAACATGTGCTTCATATGGCTAACACATTGCAAAGTGACAACTTCATATTAATTTCGACTGTGCTTCAGTGAGGGAGATAGCCATAATAGTACTGCAGTTATAAAAACCATTTTCATTACTTCGGGAGGGTTTGCCCTTCAGATACAGTGTCAGTAGGAGGAGAGGAACCATTGCTTTAAAATTTTGGGTGGCTTCTATGGGTGTAATTTCCTTCAGCAGAAGCAATTGTGAAAAACTTGATAGACTATTTTATCCCTCATAGCTGTTACAATCGCATCTCCCTTTCATGACAGACTGCATAAGACTATAAAAAGGAATGACATTTTAAGGATAAATATTGTTACTTCCTCAGCAGATCAAATTTTGTTCTCAGTTATGCCTTAATCTCTTAAATTAAAGAGTAGGTTTCTTCTGTTTTTCTAAAATTTGCCTACATTTTGTGATAATTTGAGAAAACTTCTCAGCTTTGAGTGAGTGTGTACTCTACTACATAGCATACCTTCCAGTGAAAATAACTCCTATGATTATGTGGAGGAAGTGAAATACTGTAGGAACTACCATAGTTTGACTAGCAAAATGCTAGTCCAAACCTAAGTTCTCCTAGACAAGCCATAACCTATAGGGCAAACTTTGGTTACAGCTCATGGTTAGTGTGGAGAGAGTTGGTACTCGTCTTTGAGGGTTCACACATTTGCCCTAAATGTGGTTTGGCTTAGTGTCATATTCAAACCAGACCATTGTTGAATAAGGACAGGTTTTATTCTTATTGACTCCCAAATTGCAGCCTGTTTTATTTTGTTCCATAGAATTCAGTGTGAGCCATTCTGGTGTGTTTTTGTGAAAGAGAGAGCGAGCGGGTCTGGCTTTGTATTAACTTTTAGGATGAGTCAGTCATGTATAATGCTGAGATTCCACTCTCAGGCCCCCTCTGAACTGCACATTTAAAGCAGTGTCACTATAAGAACAGAAGAAGAGCCTGCTAGATTAGGCCAGTGCCCCATCTAGTACAGCATCCTGTTTCCAAAGTGGCCACTGCTTCAAACTGTCATGGCTTCCCCCAAAGAATCCTGGGAACTGCAGTTTGTTAAGGGTACTGATTTATTGTTAAGAGATCCCTGTTCTCCTCAAAGAGTGGCAGTTCCCGGGTTCCCTGAGAAGAGGGATTGACTGTTTAAACCACTGAGAATTGTAGCTTATTGTTTATAGTTTAGCACATTTGTGGAAGTATTTGCAATGTGTGGCTATTATTCTCCAGGGTTGGTGAGTGTGCGCGCTCTGTAATCCATAGGTAGGTCGTGCATATTCTTCCCCCACTCCCTCAACCCTTTTATAGTATTTGGCAATACCAAGCACATTTTGAAATAACCAATTAATTTATTTTAAAATCTGTGTTTTGTTGTTGTGCTATGGCTGTCTAGGGAGCTGGAGGTGGAGCAGTGAGGTGCCAGCCTCTTAGTAAACTATTTCACCCAAACTCTCTATTCTTTTCCAGAGGACTATTGCATTCTCTTTTATTCTATGTATTTTCTTACCAATAAAGTTTAAATAGACTATTAAATCAATATGTCTTGGAGGAAGGAACAATCCTCTCAAATTAGATCATTTACTGCAGGAAGACTAGTTTTACCACACTCTTTCCCCCTGTAAATTAGTCCTAGAGTACATGAGATTAGGCAGCAGATTGATTGATTGCTATAGCTGAACAGAGGAACACTCTGCTTTAAATGGAAAAATCTGCTTGACTCCTTCTACTTTACTGTTTCTGAAGCTATTGTGAAATAGAAATGATTTGTAATTCATACGTTTTATACAGTCGAATGGCATCAGTATGTAATGGTGGTTTTAACCATAAATCAACATAACCATGTTGGGTGTAATAAGTAAGCATGTAATGGAGAACTGCGCCATGCAAATACCCAATTCACACATGACAGTAAACCATGAACAGTTTGTGTCCACCACTCTTCTCCATGTGTTAGTGAAAATAGCTTATGAAAATTGTGTCATATTAGGGGGGGAAATTGCTTTGAAAAAAATTATGTATCTGGAGAACGTCACACTAAAATGCTGATATACTTTTGTGAGGTGTTTTTTTTTTTTAAATCACAAACTGCTGTGGAAATGTGAAAAATTTGACTTAAGATTGGGGGGGGGGAGGGAAATGGAAGACTTTGGCCACTTTAGCACCATACATTTAAAGCAGTATGATGCCACATTAAACAGTTATAGCTTCTGTCAAAGAATTCTGGGAGCAGTAGTTTGCTAAGAATTGTTAGGAGACCCCTATTCACCTCACAGAGCTACAGTTCCTAGTTTCCTGTGAAGGGGGCTTGATTCTTAAACTACTCTGGGCATCGTAACTCTGTGAGGGAAATAGGGGTGTCCTATCAACTCTCAGCACGCTTAACAAAATACAGCTTCCAGGATTCCTTGGGTATGCTATGACTTTTTAAAAGTAGTATAATAGTGCTTTAAATGTATGGTGTGATTGTGGTGTTGGAGAGGAATAGAAATTGACAGATTCACCTGTCACTGTTCTTGCCTTGCCTTGCTTGGTTCACATGTAATACTAAGTTAGTCCTCTAATTTATTTCCTCCCTGCTTACTGTTACGTGTAAACTGGGCCAGTAACTGTCTTCTAACTTAACTTGAAGTTCACAGGCTTGGTCCTTCTAGCTAACTGCCAGCTGGGGGAGGGCCCCCACCCATTTGCCATATCACGCAGGGCCCCTATTTTCTTTCTTTCTCTTAATGGTAATGGTCTATCATCCAGGCTAGGTGGCCACCTCAACAGGAAGCTAGTCCGACCTATTCTTTAGCGCTTGCTGGATCCAGGGCTTAGAAGGGTCTCGGCATGCAGGCTGCTTCCCCATCCCTCACCCCAACTCATAAGACTATAGTGTGCAACTGAAGCAGACAGATTCTTAGAGAACAGCAAACTTTCAGAATATTTCCACATATAAGCTGTATGTTACTTTGCGCTTAAGTCTGAAATTCCTGATCAGGATTGGTAGCCAGAAAACACCCCCGGCTATTCCCAAACCTATTAGCTTTGGAGAAAAATGTTGATCTTGGGAGAGCACTTCATTTTTAAAAGAGCAATATGCTTTCTGCTTGAACTCATACCAAACATTAGGAAAGTGTTTTAGCAAATTACAGTTCACCACTAATGACAGGCTTGGGAGAGGAGGTTGCTGTTGCACAGATGCTGTTGCCTTTTAACATGGCAACTTGTTTATTAACTGGGAAAATGCTGCCTATTGAGAGAGGATGGGAAAAGTCCCAAGAGCTCCTATATGAGAGGCAAAGTGCATTCTACACATAAGAGTTCCAGCGCCATTTAAGAAAGGAAAACGCCTTCAGGTGATGAAATTTACCCTTTCTCTGTGTTGCTTTGCTGTAAATCATTCTCCGATCCCAACAGCTTTTCTCCTATGTGAATTTCCATGAGGATGCAACGTATAGGCAGCATGTAGGCAGCGCTTAAATAGCTTCTAGAATTTATGAAACAATGTAGAGCCCAAGCTGATCCAAACACTGGTTCCTCTTCCAAGTCATTCATTCATATAAGGATTGCTCAAATTGTTACAAACCACCTGGGTTTTTTTCTAGTCTCATGTACTTAGCTTAGCGTATAAACACGTGTAATTCCTGACTTAGACTTTTGCAATGAACATATTTTTTACCATGTCAGGCCCCATCCACACTATACATTAAAAACAGTAGGCCACCACTTTTAACAGGCTTTCCCCTAATAATCATGGGAGCTGCAGTTGCAAGGTGCTGAGATTTTGTTAAGGAAACTCATATTCCCTCCCACCCACAGAATTACAATACCCAGAGTTCTCTGGGAAGAGGGTGTCAGCCTACTTATGAGTAGGACCCCGGCAGAGACACATGCGCGACTGGCATGATCGACTGGGTTGTTAAACCATTGTAGCTCTGCAAGGGGAATAGGGGTCTCCTGATGACTCTCAGCACCTTTAACAAACTGCAGTTCCCAGGATTCTATGGGGGAAGCCATGACTGTTTAAATGCTGCTTTAAATGCATAGCACAGATGGGGGCCATCAGAGATAGGGAACGTGGTCTTCTAAATGGCGTTGGACTGCAACT
This sequence comes from Zootoca vivipara, assembly GCF_965207765.1. Lineage (NCBI taxonomy): Eukaryota > Metazoa > Chordata > Lepidosauria > Squamata > Lacertidae > Zootoca > Zootoca vivipara. Next base: position 59,745,252 of record NC_142582.1, on the reverse strand, counting down.
CCCATCAGCTCCATCCAGCATGGACATTGCTCAGAAATGACAGGAGTTGTATACAAGCAAGTCACCCATCTCTGCACTACAAACGCACCACAGTTGCCACTAGTTGATAGACTGTTCTTTTGATGCCATATAGTCCTATGGAATTGTTCATGTGATGAGGGGGGAAAGCTGGGGCCGCTCAATAGCTGACTCCTCCTGCTCTGCCACCCTCTAGATCAGGCATCCCCAAACTTTGGCCCTCCAGATGTTTTGGACTACAATTCCCATCATCCCTGACCACTGGTCCTGTTAGCTAGGGATCATGGGAATTGTAGGCCAAAACATCTGGAGGGCTGCAGTTTGGGGATGCCTGCTCTAGATGTTTGATGGTGGAAATCTGCAGTGCAGAGCCTGCTGCACTTGTAGGTGTCCCCCATGCAACAGAGTTCAGAATTTGGGGGAACTTCTGTCATGGAGAATATCACCAATAAGTAAAAGAGTAAAACCCATCCTAAACTTTCACAGTAGCTATTTTAAGATCCTAGAGATCTTAGATCTTGAAGGGGTAAGCATTCATTTCTTTAACTGCCATGGATTATTATTAACAAGAGATAATGAAATTGGGGGATGGAGCAGAGGAAATTCAGTTTCCAGCAGAAGGTTAGTCAGTTACTTGTAACTGATCCCACCAGATGTATATTTTTTAAAAAGAAAATATACAAATTGTATTGCATTCAGATAATTAAAATGTCATAACAGTTTTCACGTTCCGTTGCTTAATTAAGAGCAATAAAGATCATGCTAAATCTGAATGAATCAGTAATTTCCTCACTAATCACACAAATGCCAATGTCAGCATCATAATGGGATGCACAAATCTGGCAGTAATGAGGCTGCGGCTATTGGGGAAATTAATGTGAGTGTTCGCACAAATTGCACAGCAAGTTTTTTTTTTCTAGTTGTATTCAATTGTGTTCCCAAGCAGCAAATTTTAACAAACTACGTGCACCCAAGTATGGAGCCTAAGAAGTGTGTGTTGTATGTTTTAAGTCCTTATCTTTCCAGCGTGGTGAAAAAATTGGCATGCCTGCTCTAGACTACACACTCTTTTCTTGTTTCTAGTTGATGCGATTTAGTTGAAGGATCATGCTGCACTCCAAGCAATAGGTAAAGGTAAAGGTAAAGGACCCCTGGACGGTTAAGTCAAATCAAAGGCGACTATGGGGTTGTGGCGCTCATCTCGCTTTCAGGCTGAGGGAACCAGTGTTTCGTCCACAGACAGCTTTTCGGTCATGTGGCCAGCATGACTAAACTGCTTCTGGTGCAACGGAACACAGTAACAGAAACCAGAGTGCACGGAAACACTGTTTACCTTCCTGCCACAGCAGTACCTATTTATCTACTTGCACTGGTGTGTTTTTGAACTGCTAGGTTGGCAGGAGCTGGGACAGAGCAACGGGAGCTCACTCCATTGTGGGGATTCGAACCACCAACTTTCTGATTGGCAAGCCCAAGAGGCTCAGTGGTTTAGACCACAGTGCCACACAGCAATAGGGCTAGTAACACTGACATCTGTTACGGTGTTTGTGGTTCATTGTATTCACAGGTCACTCAGTGAATTAAGTAGAACTGCTATGGGTTTAAAGCAGGCTCAGACATCTTGTGACCCACCAACTAACAAACAAGTCATGTATGGAAGCCTGTCAGGGACATAATAAACCACTTGTTTTGCTATCTGCCCATGACTTACCAAATGGGAAATTGCCAAAGCCTAGCAAGCCAGCATTGGAGTCACTGCTAAGCTGAACTGAAGGGTGAAAGTCCAAGGCTGTACACTGCCCAGGGGGCTCCCAAATGATGTATCACATCCTGTGTCTCAGGAAGAAGTCTGCACCTCCATCACTTTGTTATGACAGCTAAAAAAATCTTCAACTTTTGTACTGGCACAGGCTCTGTAGGATCTGAGTGCCAATCTGCATGTGACCACCATGTATATATCATGAGTTAAGAACACCAGAATGAATTATGTCCTAGCAGTACAGTTTTATCTGAGTAAGCTACACCATCATTATTATACTTTAGGATCATATTAGACTCAAGCGACTTACCATTTAGATGTGACCCAGAAATCTGGGGGGTGGGGGTGGGGGGCGGATAGTGGCAGACAAAGGCTCAAAGATTCCTTGGGCTAATATGCAGTTTTTAAGGAAGAGGGAAAGGCGGGTTGACTGGCAAGGAGTGTTTTACATTGGAGCGCGCTGGGGTAAAGAAAAGAAGTGAGTGAAACACAGAGCTCTGGAAAGGTGGGTGGAAGTTAACAAATGGGTTATTCTTTATGACATAAATGAGAAGAAGCCTGGACTGTTGACTTCTGGTGCCCAGTCAGCTGATTCCCTAAATCTTTCCTGGCTTGCAAAGCTGTAAAATAGGAAAAGGAGAGCTTGCACTCTCCTGTTCATCTAAATAGAGAACAAAAAGGACTCTTTTTAAAGAGAACTGAATCCAGACCTGTGTTTTGTGCCACGATTCCATATGGAATATTACCTCTCCTTTGCAGTACAGGTGCCATCAACTGTTTAGCTGTTGTTGTTCATAGCCTTCTATGTATAGGTAATATGGGAGTGTTAGTGTGGAAAGTCCATGTTTGGTGGGTGGCGGCAGAGTTTCAAGGAACTATGTGGGCATGTGCTGTGTTAGCTTTTGTCTCTGCAGCTATCCTGCTTTTGACTCTGCTGCTGTGTGTCCATTGGCTCCTGGCAAAAATAATAGGATTAGGCTGCTGAATACAGTAGTATATTTCCTCCATTTGTAAATTCTGCAATGGTTCCTCTCCAGGAACCAGGTTGGTGATTTGAATGTTTCTGCTAGCTATGATTGCTCTAAGCGGGCATTTATAGACTGAAGAGTTCACTGCTGGGATATTTTTTCTCACTTATGCAGAGTTTATATTTTCAAGCCACCCTCCACTACTTCTTAGCATAAATTTACAGTTTTCAGTACAATAGAATCATATCCAATAATACAGTTTCATATGGTTCTAAACTTATTTTCATAAGCCCCCCCCCCCGGCCAACTGCTGATCCCCTGTTGAGGGGATTTATATGAGAAAAAATGTATTATGCAAGTCCTATAAGGTGTGCTTCAGGTTATATCACTTTTCTGTCTCTCCTATCACTGGGCTTTTCCAGGCTGTCACTATTTTCAAGTGGGATTCAGTCACATACCAGCAAATTCAGGATGTGCAATTACAGCTGATTGAGAGGTCTTCCTCAACAAATGCTCTTCCCCCAAAGATCTGGTGTTTTGTGATAAGGCAGGTGCCAGGGAAAATGCACTTGGAAAGTGTGGGGGAGAGCACTTGCTTTGACACAGCAGTGATCTCAATGCAGCTAAGTCACAATGAATGTTCATTAAATAGCTAATGTAGTCTTATCTCAGTTCAAGCAATTCGGGATGAATGCTCCATTAACAGATCATCTGAAAGTACCCAGTGTCACTGTCCTCCTTCCCTCATCCTCTACCTGCATGCATTTGCACAACCCATCAAAAGAGCACACAACTTGGTGCTATAGAAATTCTAACAACCAAGTTGGCATGGAAGAAACAAATATTTGTATGAAAGAATTCATCAGCATTTAAAGAGAGCAATCTATAAATATCACACACCTGAAGGCATTTTAATACAGATTAACCTTCTACTCAATTAGTTCCACTCTCACTCATTTAATGGTTTAGCTAAAATTCCCCGATATCTAGGTGTATTGTGTATCGATGCCATGGATTGTGCTTGCAGTTGCAAATCTTGGCCTAGCCCCCCGCCTTAATTCACTCTCTAAATTGTGCTAGTCTTGTGCAGAGCAAGCTCCGAACAAAAGTGTGAGCATCTCTTGAGGTTTGTAAAGTAGGTCTGTTAATTTGCTTTCTCTTATTTGTAAGTATGTATGGCTTGATTTATGTTTGCTCCTGATTCATTATGGAAATTATGTTCATCAGTCTGTGAAGCCTGATCACTAAGCAATATTCAACATGGAAATTACAGGCCTAAATTTTCATGCATACAGATGAGTGATAAATTTGCCTGTATTTGCAGTGACTGCAACCGTGTACACAAATTAAGCGTCCTGTGATACAATTCAGCTGAAACTTTAAACCTAATAGTTACACTCTGTAGAAAACAGATGGGCTTCTATTCCTTAATTAGCAATGCTGCTGAAATTAAGAGCAGTAGAGGCGGGACAGTCTAATTTTGGTTTGTGAAACTTTATCAGTTTTGATTTCAATAGTCTTTGGGGGCTGATTCACTGAGTACATCTCCCTCTCCCTCTCCTTCTCCTTCTCCCTCCCAATAGTTCTTGGCCATCCGTGTGCCCATATGAAGAAATGTAATGTGTATGTCTTCCAGTTGACCACATGCTTTTTTGTTTGTTGCAGTTTTCACAAGCAATGTATTGCTTCCCCCCTGCAGCTGACAGTCATTGCAATTATTTATATGGTCTATTTCAGGGGTAGGGATATTCTGGCCTATGGGCCATTCCTGGCCTGCCATGGGGTCCAATTTAGCCTGTGAATTCTCCACCAAAACCACTGGTGAAGTCAGCTGATAGGCAGGAGGACAGGGTTTAATCCTGCATTGGCTGCACAACCCTGTTCCTAGCAGAGAAAAACATATTGCAGCCACTGCAGCAATATCTAATCTCTCATCATCTGTGTGGGTATTAAAGCTCTGTGCAAAAACACCCTTTGAAGGAGCTCTCTTGTGCACGCTGCTTCCAAGAGGCTTTTGACTTTCCCTTCTCGCATGGGTGGCACCAGCAGCTAGGCTAGGGGAGGAATGAAGGCAAGAAAGCCTTCAAACCCCACCCCATACTTCTCCTTTAAACCTCTGTAGACCTTTGCACCTTGTGGACACATTCATATGTCGAAGGACAGGCTGAGATGGCTCACATGTAGTAGTGTATGAATTAGCCTCCCAAAATGTGAATCGGAAAGCTTTCGCTTTGCAGAAGTTATGGGGCTGGTAAGATTTCTGAGGAACCACATAGGATAAACTTGCTTGCTGACTTAAGCAACCTAGCTAGGTGCCAGTGACTACTGAACACTCTGTTTCTACACTACTGTGAATAATTTTTGTTTGAGAGAAGCACCAGCTTAGAATCATAGAGTTGGAAGAGACCACAAGGGCCATCCAGTCCAACCCCCTGCCAAGCTTATTTTCTCTTAAAAGGTAAGGCATGTTAGGCAACTCTGCTTATTTCCGTATGACCTGGAAAAGAATTGAGGCCATGTGATTGTGCTTTAAGGAACAACAAAAGAAGCTGCCTTATAGTGAGAGACCATTGATTCATCTCATTGAGTGTTATGTACACTGACTGGCAGGAGCTCTCCAAGGTTTCAGAAAGGAATATCTTCCCTGCCCTACCTGGTACCTTCTGGGTTACGAACATAAGAAGAACCTGTTGGATCAGGCCAATGGACCATCTAGTCCAGCATCAGAGTGGCCAATCAGATGCCTGCAGGAAGCCTGAAAGCAGGACCTGAATGCAAACGACACTCTCCTGACTTGTGATCCCCACAGCTGACATTGGAAAGTATACACTGCCTCTGACAATGGAGGTGGCGCCTAGCCATTGTGGCTAGTAGCTATCGAGAGCCATGTCATCCATGAATTTGTCTAATCTGTTTTTGAAGCCATCCAAGTTGTTGCCCATCACTACTTACTGTGGGAGCAAATTCCATAACTAATCTCTACCGCTGAGCTGCGACTCTTCCAATTCAAAAAGTCATTTAGATGAGTTACTGGAAATTACCAACTGTTTTTGGCCAGTGATCACTATAACATTGCAGCTCGCTGATGCTATTTTCTCCTGCTATGAGTTCCTTAAAGTTTAATTTCTAAGAAATACAGGCACATAATGCTTTAATACCTCGTCAGAATAAAATATTTGTAATTTTAGTGTACTGGAAATAGACTTAAAGTTTTTTTTATTCCTGTCGTTGGCACTGCTCATTTGCTTGAAATGCAGCTCCCAAAATAAGCTATTCAAGCACACGGATAATGTAATTATTCCGTAGGACTGTATTCTGAGCCATATGTTGCTGTGTTTTATTAATTCTGTGAATTTAGCTATTGCAAAGCTAAATATGTAAATTATTTTCCCCTCTGTTTTTAAGTATACCTGAAAGTGATAAGATGCTATAGCTCTTTTAATGCCACTTCAAGTATAATATTTTTTGCTCAAAAGATATCACACTCGGACAAAGCAGAGGGAGCCAGAGGGAGAATACTAATAATGTGTTCTATTCAGGACAGGGCAAAGATTGCTCAGATGTACTGAAAAGCAAAATGATTCAAGTCCTCCAAGAGAGTGGCTTAACCCCTCCCCCAAAACACAACTCATCATGGTGGTGCTAATTTTGCATGCTTCCCTGCCCCACCCCGTGGAGTAATCAAAAGAAAAACTGTGGGGGGCAGGCAGGGAGAAATATTGTGAAGGCCTTCTGTTTGCTGGAAGCCCTGCAAATAAATGATTAGAATTTTCTAACCAGGCCAGGTTAAAGGTGCTTATATTCATTTAAAAGCCCGTAACAACTTAGGTCCAGAATATCTCAGGGATCACATACTCCCTTATATCGCTGCCTGATCACAGAGGTCTTTTGGGGAGTCACTATTAGTGGTCCCCCATGGCTTGGATGCACAGCTTATTTCCACTAGGAGACATGCATTATCTTGCTGGTAAGAAGCTTCCAGGAGTTCGATTCTTCTGTATGTGCTGTAAAATAGCTCATGCACTGCTGACAGCAACAGCTGTAGTAATTAGCCAACTAAACATTTTTTTCCCTGATAATCTGTGATGGCTAATAAACTTTAACAATCTGCAAAACACCCCATGGATCAATTCAGATATTAGCATTAGATATAAGTATTTGCCTTTCACTAATGTTGTTGTTGACAGGAGTGCAAGAGGTGAAGGAGTAGCAGGCTTCTCTTCTTTGTTTAGGGAAAATGCATTTCAAATGAATTAATAAATTCTTGCAGGCAGTCTGGAGAATATTAATGATGTGCAGAGACTTGAGAAAGCAGGTCATTTGAAAAACAACAACCATGTATTTCATTAAAGACGATGCTTGGGGTACCAGAGACTGAGGTGCAGTGAATAACAAAATATGCAGGTTTGATTTAAGCTGCCATAAAACGTGTGTAGTAATTTGTGCGGGATAAATGAAAGTTGCAAGGGCATAAAAGATAATACACAATAAGGAAAGGCAGAGCAAGACTGAGTTACTAGATGATAGATAGGAAACATGTTTACATTTTTACTGGGATAAATAGGCCATTTGAAGCTATCCTACTGCAGTTCTCCTGTTCAGAGGTAGTCCAAACCTTTAAGAGGTAAGTATATCCCACATTGGCCTTTTTCCACCTGGGATCACTTGGTACCAGGGACAGGGTCTTTGGCTGGAAAAAAATAACAATACCCGTAAGTGCAGTTATACTAGAGTGATCCTATCTATTTGCACAACACCTCATCTTTTTCTTAGACTATTGTGTCTGAGAAATATTGATAGTAAGGGAACTTCGAACAGAAGCCCTTCCATTCCCTTGTCTGACAGTTGTGAGATGGAAATTTTCTCCAGCACAATATGCTACGAAAACGCCATTGTGATTCATGATATTTTGTGGCAGCTCCTATTAATGAGACTTAGAAGGACCATTCCCAAGGAAGCAGCTTCCATTCCACACAGCTCATGCTTGATCTCTGGGCATCGACCACAAAAAATGCTAGCTGCCAATAATTCATATTTTTTTATTAAAAAAAATGAATGGTCAAAGCAGACATTCAATTGGAGGGGAGGATGGTAAAGACATTAACTCCCTAAATCTTTAGGAGTGATGGGAATGAGTGAAATGCAGATGGAATTCTGTTAATACCCACTGTGCTTATTAAGGTTTTGAAGATCAGTATCTGGATAATGTTTGATGCTGTGACCCAATAGATTGTTTGTGTGATGCTTATAGAACAGGCAATGGGGCCATAACACGGTAGCAGGATGTGTGATTTGCATGCCAAAGGCCCCAGGTTCAGTACCTGCCATGTCCAGTTAAAAGGATCACAGAGCTATTGATGGAGACACCAGAGAGCCCTGCCAGTGAGAGTAGACAGACAGCACTGGGCTAGATGACCTAATAGTCCATTGTGGTATAAAATGGCTTCATTTGTTGTAGGTTGTTCAGTATTCAACCACGAATAGAGTAGAAAGCTCTAAGCAGGCTAGAAAAGAAAAATAATGGGATGTATTCATTAGATATAATGCACTCTCATAGATCTCATTTCCCTATGAAAACATGTCATTGTTTTGCATGCTGCTTTGGATATAAAAGCCTACTTATTTTTCTTAGCAAGACCCTGTTTTGTCTTTGACCTCACTAAGGTAATGAGCACCCAAAAATTACTTCATTTACTTTGCCTGCATTTCTCATTGAGGCAGGCAGTTGTATTTATGTCACTCAGCTCAACAGCTCCCTTTGATGTATTCAGTACTCACAAAAATGCATCAAAGTAGGATTTGACATCCAGTTTATTTTGAGCCACTTTAGAGGCTGTATTTCAGATGTCCAATCTTTTTTTTTTAACTTCTCTGGACTGTATACTAGGAATATGACTTCGCCTGTTGAAACGGGTTCAGTAAGGAAAATGCAAAATCCATGGGCTGGATCCGCACTTCCCTTGAGCAGCATTCAACTAATAGGATGTTCCCACTGGTGCAAGAGTGTAGGAGATATTTGCAGATTCGGTCTCTAGTTTTTACCCTGAAAGTCCTAAAGATTGAGGGGGCTTCTGGAACACTGTACCGTAGGATGCGACTTAGGAGGCTGCAGATGAAGGGGGAATCAGCAAAGATTGCCTCCCACCATTTTAATCCTGTTCCATTGGGCTCCCTTACATAAGAAGAGCTCAGCTGGATCAGGCCAAAGGCCTATTCATCATCCTTTTGTTACAGTGGCCAACCAGATACCTATGTGATCCATTCAATGAAAAAGCTTGTCCGTTCGTGAAAGGGCAAGGTTGGTTCTTGCCCTATAAAGTATATTGGAAACTGGAATTCAGAAAGATGGCTTCAGTGAAAAAGTCCCCAAATAGCCTCAATCTTCACCTGTATTTGAAATTCCACTAGGTTCATCCAAGTGGAACCAACGCCTTCCCTAATTGGGATAAGGCTTTTGAATGTTAAGAGCTTCCATAGCATGTCAAAAACTACATAGTTTTAAAATCTTTACTAACATACGGATATTTAACATACCAGGCAATATTTAAAATAGCTGCATCTGGCAAGTAGGAGCAGGGATAATGTTTTTAATTGCCTTAGCCAACTGACAGGCGCTGATATTTTTTAAAAGTTTTTGAAAATGATTCAAAATATGCTCAGTCATCCAAAAGGCCAAATTATGACATTTGAAAATATAACAGCCTTATCTCCAATCTTGTACATGCGGCTAAATTATGCCTGGAATGTGGACTTTTTTTGGGGGGGGGGAGAGGGGAGATAATTCTGTCTGTTTAATAAGTAAAGCAAAAGCAGTCACAAAATAACCCACCAGCAATTCAGTTACCTTAAGATTTATTTATTCATTTTTATGAATAAATTTTTTCATCTTTCTGGTCCTGGCTGCATATTCGGATGCATTTTATAGTCTGACAAGTGAAGTTGTCAATAACATACATTGGAAGAAGAGGCTTTCCGTGGATAGTTACTTATTAAAATAGGTTGTGATCCAGCCTATAACTGACATAGCCAGCTTTTATGCATAATGTCCTGAACATGTCCGCTTGATAGTCTGCTGGCACATGTTTCAGTTGCACTGGTCAAGGCAATATTTTTAACCACGCTTGTAACTGGAGAAACTCTGACCTTTAATTTTATTCCTTTCTGTAGGTTTCGGATCCTTTTAGAGGATATACATTTGAACACTTAAGAGAGCTACTTGATTCATAGTAGAGACATACTTTTACTGGGTGCTTTGGGGACCAATCTTGACTGAAAACTGGGGTATAAGTATAATTTCACTTTCATTTGGAAATAATTTTGCAATATATCGATCAGGATATTTACTGTACGTGCATAAGCTGAATAACTGAACTGCTCCCAGCCTCCCACCCCAAACATGACATGTGTAGTAGCATTTATATTTAGCATCTCTTGAAACATTCTTTGGACTTGAAGAAATATTCACAAGTGTTTTAAGACTAATTTTCTTGTGGGAAGTGGTGGTAGATTTGCTTTTCACCACTATGTTCCTAACTGGGGTGGGAATGCTAATCCCTTAACTGAATATTGCAGGTAATATCTTAAATAATTATAATATTGGGATCCCACTAAAAATCTTAACCTGGAAATCCTTAAACTGCTTAACCAATACCTAACATGTTTTTCTTGGTCATGCTGTGAACAGTCCCTGAAATGATTCTGTCCTTTCCTCACATCTCACTAATCTCTCAACACGACTGTGAACTCATCAGTCTTGCACAGATTGCTAAAAATACAGCATAGTCTTTTTATGTCTGAGAATGTACACTTCCCCAAGTTGCCTTAGGCATCACACTTATCTGCAATGTCATCTCTGTACAACGAAATAGAAACCAGACAGGGAGAAAAACAGTATTCATCTCCTTTTGCTTTTGGATGATGTAACATAAACTTTGGGAAATAAGAATTGTTAAATTGAGTGTCATTTAGGGTGAAAGATTGCTCAGCATTAATATGGCATGATGAATATTCACCTTGGATTGTGAGGTTGGGAACTTCCTTTGTTGAACAAGTGTTGTGCATGAAAAGTATCCTACCTTCATAGGCTTTGCAGGGCCCCATCTTCTTTTTGCTCACAACTCTTTGGTATTTGAAGGGGTGACTGAAGATTACGAAATGTAGGCACAGTGCTGGATTTACGTACAGTCGTACCTCGGGTTACGACCACCTCGGTTTGCGAACAGTTCGGGTTACAAACTGCGCAAACCCGGAAGTGTTTTCGCTGCGCGCGCGCGACCACGCAATCTGTGCATGCGCAAAGCGCGAAAATCGCGAAAATCGCGAAAATCGCGCTTTGCGCATGCGCAAAATGGCGGCGCCCATCGCGTTCGGTTTACGAACTATTCGGGTTACGAACTGCGATCCGGAACGTAACCCGAGGTATTACTGTATAAGCTAAACAAGCTATAGCTTAGGGCCCCACTTTCTTGGGACCCCCAAAAAAATTAAAGAAAAAAACCTGGATGTACATTTCCAAAATATAAGATAAAAAAACAAAATAAAACCTACATACAACAACAGTGATTTGTGTTGTGTATGGACCTATTAGGTGCATAAATTACCATATAGCATATATTTAACACAAAAAACAGCGACAATTTGTTGTTGACAGCTGGACATATCAAGGGCCCCATTACCTTCAGTGGCTTAGGGCCTCATCAAACCTAAATCCAGCTCTGTCTAGGAGATGTATTAGAGATTTCACAGTATTTATGAAAAACAACGGACTTTCTCACACATACAGTACATGGCTGTCGTTGTCATAAGATGGGAGCGATGGGGTACATCAGACCACTGACATAGTGGGGGAGGGCTGAGGGGCCATTGTTCCTGGTACATTTTTTGGGAAGGATAGCAACCAGGCACCTCCACAACAGCCTCCCATTGGAGCCTGGCTCCAGCATGCACCCAGCCACACTTCCTCTCCCGGGTCAGGTATAATGCAGAGACGGAGTGGGGGAGAGTTGGTGAGCCTCCTTCGTGTGTGTGCGTGTGCGTGTGCGCGTGCGTGCGTGCTCTGCAGGCCTGTCCCAGGCAGCAGATGCCTATGTTCCGCCACTTCACCAGACCAAAATGATTTGCCCCACCTCAGCATTTGCCACAGCAGCATTGAATCTCACTCAGGATAGAGACATAATCCTATTTTGCATTATATGTGAGCCTACCTAATTGGCTCTTCCCAAACTACTACATGAACAAAAATGCAGCTGCTATTTGAAATATACACTCTAAGCTTCTTAGCTACTGTCTTCTGAAAGCTACAAGTGCCATGGTTTGGCTAAACCTGGGTGTAGATGGCTTGTGGGTATCATTAAGGTTCCTCCCCTCCAACCTATTAATTTCAGCACTGGTGGTGAGATAAGTGAATTACAATGGCAACAAATGCAAATCTTTTTTCTTCGGATGGACAGCTTCAGATCTCTATTGTCAAGTAATGATGCTATACTTGGGTTGTCTGGATTGAGACCTTTTGGAAGAGTTTTAGGCTTACCTCACAAGCCAGCAAAGGTAGTGTTCTGCCTGTTTTGTAACTTGCTTTTCAGAGTGGAGTGAATGCATCTCCCTATCATTTCCATGTCAGTTGCAATCTCTTTTTATACACGTATATCCTTTTTAATAAGTTTATTGACAGCATACAAAGGTGAAAGTAATTCAGGAGAAAATAGAGGAATAAAGAAAGCAATGTACATTGAACAGGGATCATACTCGGTTTTTAGACCAAAATTTGTAAACGGGTTATCTTGTAAGCTGCAGTAAGGTTTACGTACTTGAAAATGTATTTAGTTCAAAATGTCTTTCCAGAAAGATGGATGGGCTAGGCTAGGGAAACTTTGGAAGAGACACCTGCAGTCTCAGCAGTGTCAGATAACAGAAGTATAGTCTCTTCAAATGGAAGTAAAGCACAGATAATGATGCCTATTTATACAGAGGTATGATAATGATATGAAACTTGAAACTTAAACTGTCATTGGCTACAACCACCGGTCATTGCAATATAGGTATAATAAAACATCATGCATACAAAGATTTACATAATTGGTTGAACTTTTAATATATATTTTTAAAAAATTGATTTATGCCAAGAATTACCTTTAATATGGCATACCAATCCGAAAAATGTTCAGGTACATTTTGTAATAAAGTTGGCTTATAATTAGCGCATTGTAACTTGGGGTTCAGCAAGTTACCATAAAGTGGGTCCACTTCTTTTCTTACATGTTCATTACAACTAAAAGGGAGAATGAAGTCAAGGCCAGAAGGCACTGCACATGCAAATACCTTGTAGTTGATTAAAACAATGAAATTCTCAAGAGGGATACATTGCTTATCATCTTTGGCAACTCTTGGTAACCTTGAACAAATAATTAAACATCTTGGCCTATTTTCTCATCAAGAAAATGAGAGTTTAGAGAGCATTAATTAGGCAGTGCTTATAAAGGGCTTTGGAGGACACCAAAACACATGATTAAGGACTTTCTTCTGTCTAATTCATAAGAGTTGCATATAATCCTAACAAGTAACCTGCTTGTTTCGTACTAATTTTATTTTTCCTGAAACAGTCTTGAGCAAATTAATACATAAATTCCAGGCAACATGCAATTTGCTACATTTTCATCACTAATAAATACCTTTGTGCTGTTTTGCATTCATTAAACAGTAATCAATTCCTGGTGACTGACTTAAGTTTCGGACTTACCCTGTGTGATAAATCAACAGCAAGGTTCATTAGCCTTTATAATTTCTCTGGGATGCATAAGTCATAAAAGTAATTAGTTCTTATCACACATGTTGATTGCATAATTTTATTAAAATGTATTTGGAAGCAGAGTAACTTCAGCAACCAATTAGTAAAGTTCAAGAAGTGGCAGAGTTAAATTATTCCGTGTTTGCTTCTGCTAATGGAAAGGTGGCCTGTCTGTTTCTCCTGGAAGCTAGTATCCTGCCACCATGTTCAGTTTTCCCTGTGATGGATTGGGTACATGCATTACTTCTTTTCCTTAACAAAACCCCTGTTTCCTGCCATGAATGAATTGTACAGCTGTAACAGGGTGATCAATTTTCTCTCTCCTCCTAACTGGCAAATGTTCTCTCATGAGGCAGTACTGTGCTGTACCTTGCTTTGCTTCTCTCAGTGGCTTCAGTTTTCTTTCAAAGAGGTGCACAATCAAGAAACGTACCGTTGCAAAGGAACGGAGACATTGTGGCTCCAATCCAACTTGAGTTACAACTCAGGCTACATTTGTCCACTGCTTCATAAACCAGGGCATGAAGTAGTAGATGAATGTCCAAACACAGCCTTGGTATGACTACCTTTAGTAAGTGGAATTGGAAAAAGCTTGAACAGAGCCATGGATGAGTGCTGTTGCTATGTGCTCCTTCCTTGACCCTCTCCTCTTCCCTTTCACATTCTGCTTTGCACTAAGCTCCCTGTTGCATCCAAACTGGGGAACTCAATTTTAATACAGTGGTGCCTCACAAGACGAATTTAATTCGTTCTGTGAATCAATTCGTTTTGCAAAAAATTCTTCTTGAGAATCCCATAGGAATGCATTGAAATTTTATTTATTTAATTTTTGCCCATAGGAACACATTAATTGAATTTCAGTGCATTCCTATGGGAAACCACGATTTGCTAGACGAATTTTTCACAAAACGAATTCGTCTGGCGAGGCAACCTCCGACCGTCTAGCGAAAAATTCGTCTAGTAGGGCATTCGTCTAGCGAGGTACCACTGTATTGGTTTACAAATCTGGATAATAGATCCTGGTTTATTATCCTGGTTTGTTAACCAATATTAAGTAAGAGATCATTCAGACACAATGAGGTAGTACAACTTAATGCAATGTAGGCTCGCCATGACAAAGGCAAAGCAGGAGGGTAGGAGCACACAGGTATGGTGCTTATCTATGTCCTTATTGAACTATGAGTAATATCTAGTGATAGTCATACTCAGAGTACAACTGCTGAAATAATAAGTCCATAGATATCAGTGAGTCTACTCTGAATATGACTTCATTGGATATCAACCCATGGTTATAAAGCCATGGACAAATGAATTCAGTCCAAATATCACTGAAAACAATGGGAAAGTTTTTTTTAAGTGACAAATAACTCATTTCATTGGTTTCAGTGGCTAATTTTAGTTTGCTTTAAAAAGGCTGGATATTTGTGGGTGAAGAGGAATAGTGAACTGTTGACTTAACCTCTATTAGTTGAATAAAAATCACAGAAATCACAGTCAATTAAAGATCGAGCCAAATGTTCTTGTCTCTGGCAAAAAACAAGCCGCCTATCTTTTATTTCAGCTATTCTCAACCTCCCTCTTGATCAGTATGCATATGCATAGACAAAATGCATACTTTTTTTTTAAGTGCAGTGTAGTGAACTGAAAGAGCCAACAGCATGTGTTCTCTTAATTTCTCCACCTCATTCACTTTTCAACACTAAGCTTTTTTAAACAGAAACAAATAAACCCAAAAAAGGAAATAAACCATCAAAGGTTTTAAAAAGGGTCTTGTGAGTCGGATGAGGTGTTTCCCATGCTAGTTTTCCAGCTTAAAAACTTCTGATTGTTGTAACATTCTTTAAAAATGACTAAAAACCCTCACCTGCAAACATGGCCATGATTCAGAGAGGTAACTGGCAAGATGTTTGCTTGTTTGTTTGTTTGTAGCAGGATCCTGCTTTGATGTGCTAATGGCATATGATATTACATTGTGTGTTTCAGCTGGGGCCAGCTCCCATCATGATAAATTGGGTTAGCTTAATAAAAAAAATTCCTTCATTAGCACTAAGTTTTTATTTTGGTATGAGCTTTCGTGTGCATGCACACTTCTTCAGATACGCTGAAAAAGAAGTGCCAGACCCTTATGTAGATTCAGAGGGTGGTGGGGGTGGGTGGGAATGGGTGATGGGCTGATAGGAGTGGTAAACCTGTTCTGTTTCAGTGTATCTGAAGAAGTGTGCATGCACACGAAAGCTCATACCAAAATAAAAACTTAGTTGGTCTTTAAGGTGCTACTGAAGGAATTTTTTTATTTTGCTTCGACTCAGACCAACACGGCTACCTACCTGGGTTAGCTGAGTTTTTGGTGTACTGTATAATTATTGGTACTTAATTTTAGCTGTTGTATAAATGAGAGACATCACTTCAATCTGTTTAGGATGTCAGAGAACCAAAAAGGCCAGGACCTCAGTTGTAACGGAAATATGTTTGCTATCAGGATGATGGGAAATTATAATATGTGTGCCAGGTTATTGAGACTTCCACCCATTTCCCTCTCAAATTATTATGAATCATATGCACACCTGAACTCTGAATTATATTCGAGTTACTGTGCTAAAGAAAAATACCACCCAGAAACCTTGGACTGAAGATCAAATCACTCCAAATAATGAGAGAACTGGCTTCTTTTCTCTATTTTGCTGCTTTGCTGGATAGTGGGGTTTTTTCCTCTTCCTTGGTAATGCAGATAAGCAATAATAGAATCCTTGCAGAGGCAGTATGTTTGTGGTTATCTAGGTGGATGAGAGGCAAGCAAACTTCCTGTATTTTGAAGGACTGTGCATTTTACCCTGGTATTGTTTAACACATAAAGATATTGATAAGAAAATGCCAGTTTCATATCAGCTTGTGTGAAGGAAGGAAGACTACAAGACCAACATAGCATAAATACAAGCGTGTCTACAGCAGGGGCTGCACCTTACAAAAGGGGGAACAAAGTTAGCATTTCATCGTTTCCCATGGAATGTATGGCACTTGGGAACTGTCTCAAGACGCTATGGCGACTGCTAACTTAGAATCTCTGAAAAGGAAGGACCACATGCATTTTATTCACAGACAATAGGTTTACCAGAGCCTGTTAGTCTTATACAGTTTACAAAAATAAGTAAAGCAGTTCCCAGCAAAGGCACATAGTATAGGTTAAAACAAAACAGAAAAGGTGGTGCTTACCAAATACAAGCATACTTCTTGGGCTCCCAAACGTCTGTGTTGCCTGATTTCATAGCTGTTTGTAAACTCAAAACTGTAATTGATATTCTTGTGCTACTAAATATCGATTATTTTGATATTGATATTCTTGTGCTACTGCATATCTATTTTGTTTTTGTTTTGGAAAGATAAATGGAAAGACCTGGAGTATAAATAAGAGACAATCAACCCCCGATTGTGCATACATTAGTTTTTTAGCCACAGGGTGTCTCATTTGTCAGATCTGTTCACACCTTTCTATTGTAATGCTGGGAAGATATTTTATTTATAAAAAGTGTTATTTGATCTAAACCATCCGAACATGCAATATTAGGGCATTGTACAATGTTAAGGTATAAAACACAATAAAAAAACCCCACAGATAATCATTAAGGTGTCTGGCTATTAAAATTAAACAGCTGCCAAGGCCTGTTGGCATAAAAAGGTCTTCAAGAGGCACCCAGAAGATAAAAGTGAGGGTGCCTGCTGGTAGAACATTGCATACCATGGGGCTGGCGACACTAAATATGCGCCTTCCAGTGGAGCCCAGGCAGGGCTATGTAACACGGGCGGCATCTAGCAGTGCTCCTCAGGGTGATGTCAGTCATTGAGCTGGGCTATATTGATTTTGGTTAAAGCAGGGATGGGATGGGGAGCCTATAACCCTTCAAATGTTGTTCCGTAACTCCCAGCACCCCTAATCATCGTCTGCTAGCTGGGGCACATGGAAGTGGGAGCTCAAAAACATCTGGAAGGCTGCAGGTTCCCCGCCCTGTAGTATGGGGCAGCCAAGGTGGTGCCCTCCAGATGTTCCCATCTTCCTTTAACTTTGGACATGCTGGCTGGGGCTGATGGGAGTTGGAGCAGAACAGTATATGGAAGGCACCATTTTGTCTGCCTTTGCCTTAATAGGGAGAGCAGCAGCAGCAGCAGCAGCGGGAGTATTCAGTGATTCTGTTTTGGTTAATATTTTCATGTTCTCTACTTAGCAAGGCTGATCTCTGTAGTATGAAAAGCTGGGGGCAATTAGGCATTTTGGGTAGGAAGACTTCTTAAAGAATAGCCCCGTTGCAGAAACTTTTATTTCTTTTTGCTCACAGGAACATACTCCTTATATGTAGTGCTGAACGTTTTCTTCTATCTTCCCTTTCTAGTTCAGTGGGATTCTTTTTCCAATTAAAAATATGCAGTTATGCTTTGCTGGAAGGCGCTCTGTATTCATGAATGAAGATTCCCCAAAGCTTTTGGAAAAAAGAAACATATGTATATGAAAAGGGCATAGATGACTTGGCAGATAGCTGTTGCTATCTAAGATTGCTTCCTTTTTTTGAACTTATATCATTTTCCATTAAAGTTATTGTGTATCCAGCAATGCAAGAGGGATTGTCATTAACTGTTTGAGCATAGTTTGGGAATATTTTTAAAAACTGCAAACTGGCAGATGGGGCTCAAGTTCTCAGGATAATGTGCAACCAAATCCTATGTGTTGTCAGTACATCTGGCTGTTAACCAGAAGGTTGATGGTTTGAGCCCACCTAGGATTCCTGCATTGCAGGGGGTTGGACTATATAACCCTTGGCAGCCCTTCCAACTCTACAATTCGATGAAGTAAATCCAATGGGGCTTATTTCCAGATAGGGATGCACTATTGTTTTGCGTTGTTTTATTTTATAAATTTGTGTACTGTTTTTTTTTACAAAGAAGTCTTATACAAATATATAAAACTAGTGGTTTTCAGCCCGTTCAATAACGGGCGCTAGAATCCTGGGGTTCGGAGAAGCGCTTGCGCAGCGCTTCTCCGAACCCTGGGACCTGTCCTTGCTGTCGGCGGCAGGGGGACAGGAACGGAGGAGGAGAAAGCGCTGCTTTCTCCTCCTCCGTTCCTCTCCCGCAGCCGCCGACAGGAAGCAGACATCCCAGGGTTAGGAGAAGCGCTTGCGCAGCGCTTCTCCGAACCCTGGGACCTGTCCTTGCTGTCGGCGGCAGGGGGACAGGAACAGAGGAGGAGAAAGCGCTGCTTTCTCCTTCTTCCTTCCTCTCCCCCAGCCGCCGACACGAAGGACACGCGCACTCTCCCCCCCGCCTCCTCCAACCGCCGCTCCTCTCACGGGCCAGGGAGGGTTGTGAGGAGGCCTTCGCCGGCCTCCACCCTCACTTCCCTGACGTGCCCTGCAGTGAGGCGGTGTCCGGCGGTAGCGGCGGTTGGAGGAGGCAGAGGGTGGGGAGAGTGCGCGCGTGCAGTCTCTGCTGTCCAATCCCTGTATCCCTAGCGCACATGCGCAGTGACCTAGGGACACATGGGACAGCTTGGACGCAGGGACAACTTGCATATTATTATATAGGATACAGAACAGCCGACACAAATGTTTTAAAACCAAAAACACATAAAATAGATAAAAAGTATAGTGCTGCATCCAACATAGCACTTCACGAATGTTTTGTAAATACAAGGATTTCTGCTTGGGCAGCAGAATTTGAGAAGGCCCATCACACAAGCAGAATTTTTTGCGCTAATGGGACTCATTAGTAGAATACTGCCCATAAAACACAGAAATGCTAAATGTTTTCATCCAGTGCCGGCAATAACAAGGAAAATTTCCTACACCCCCAACAACAACAACAACAACAAAAAATAGGAACACAGAATAGGCCATAAATCACTCCACATTAAGCCCAGGAAAATGAGAATGTTTTTTGCCTGGCACTTAAGAGCTAAAAATGTTGGTGTCAGGCATGTTTCTTTGGGGAGAACATTCCACATTTGGATTGAGGTGGGCATCTTGAATATCCATTAAGCTCTGCTTACTTGTTCAACATAGGTTTACTTTGCAGTCCACAGGAATGCTTCAAATTCTAGGGAATAATGCAGTTAAGTAGATGAGTGTGGGTACTCTAGGGTTTTCCTAAACGCTTTACAGAAAGCAGAGCGTTTATAAATGCATGTGCTCATTAAGCATAATGTTAATTGATTTGAAACAATTGCATACATACGGTAGCCTACTTTTGTAACAGGTCATTTAGCCAAGGCTAGCATTTGTGTCGCAAACCCATTACACTTGGCAGTGTGCTAGTGTCCAGTACTAATATTTTCTTAGAGTGGAGGTGGGGAAACTGTAGCCCTCCAGATGGTTGGGCTGAACATCAACCCTGAACATTGGCTGTGCTGGCTGGGGCTCATTGGGGTGGGGACACAGGTAGCCTACCGGGTCTACCACCAGTAGTTCAACCTCCATGACCTGTCAGTGAAGGGTTTGGTCCCTTTGAGCTTTTCATAGTTTGTGAGAGTTGGACTGGACTCTGTTTACTGGAGTTGAACTATAAAAAGTGTAGGGTGTTTTTTTTAACCTTACATATATCCCTGATACATATGCTGAAGCGACAAATTCAGTTGTTCAGTTGGTTTCTCAAAAATTTCTTTCAGCACTCATGCACTAGAGGGAGCTATTCTTCTACTAGTGATGGAGCTAAAATTTCATTTTTAAAAATAGAGCACACATAAGTCTTCCCCATTTATTTATTTATTTTCCTTCTCATTTCTAAATGGGGTATCCTACTTGCAAACCTCCTGGTGTCCCTAGGGCTAGAAGAGACCTTTTTTTTTGGCATGTAGGAAAATCCTGTCCCCCCTCCCCACTTCCAATTGCACTGCTCTCATGCTACCAACTCTCCTGTCCTAAGATATTTTAAACTTTGAGGTCAGGTCATGCTACGTTGCTTTTAGTGTGATGTGCAATTGTGTGTGCACCCATACGGACACCCAACATCGGGATGCACATCCAAGGGTGCATTCCATTGAAAGAAGGGTAGTGCAAACTGATGCCACCCATTCAGGTTAATGCATACACTCTGTGGTCCATGTGATTTAGATCTGTGTTTCCTGATTCAATAAGTGATGTGCATGCAACAACTGCTTCTGTATGCAGATTTCCTTGGTTGGATTGGGCAAGGAAATGTGGGAAGGTAAGAGGAGGAGACATAGAACAACTAGATGATCCTCAGGAACCCTTCCAACCCTATGATTCTATGGTCTGTGGCATGATGCAGACTTACAATGGGAGGGGTAAAGTAGCAGAAATCTGAAGGGCTGCCTTCCATGAGCAAAAGCGCCTTCTGTTCACACAAGCACATTTTGGTCCACCCAATTATTCCCAGATAACAATAAGATTGTATTCAACTTTTCTCTCTCTCCATTTCCCCCCCAATCAAGTAGAGCAGGGTTGGTCAACCTTTTCGGGCCATTGGGTACATTTCAAATTTTGAGAGTGTGCCATGAGCACAAAATGGCTGCTAAATTCCAGATATGTTTTCTCCCAAGAAAATTGCACTTGCCAGATGCACCCCTTTCACACCAATGGTTACCTGCCCCTTGGCATCAGACAAAGGGCAAGCTTAGGCCTTGTGTCTATCTTTGGAAGAAATCAATAACAGAATAGAAATCAAGAATTAGAATTCTGTTTTCTTCTATTAAGCTATTTCAGGTTATAACAGGTTCTGCCCTGAATTCCTATTAAGTCTTTCTGTTCTCTTGGTGTCTAGTGCCCCAG